>NC_069795.1:2478750-3705625 GCF_027406575.1 Nycticebus coucang
TAATGCCTGGAAACTTTTCATTCCTTTCATGACCACATATAAACAGTCCTTACGGGGCGGCATCTGTGGCTCAGTCGGTAAGGCACCGGCCCCATATACCAAGGGTGGAGGGTTCAAACCCAGCCCCGGCTGAACTGCAAAAAATAGCCGGGCATTGTGGCGGGCGCCTGTAGTCCCAGCTACTCTGGAGGCTGAGGCAGGAGAATCGCTTAAGCCCAGGAGTTGGAGGTTGCTGTGAGCTGTGTGAGGCCATGGCACTCTACTGAGGGCCATAAAGTGAGACTGTCTCTACAAAAAAAAAAAAAAAACAGTCCTTACGTTTACCTGAACCAGTTACATTCCATTACTTTCCAAAAAGGTCTCAGCACCATTCATTTTCACAAAAGTACAATGTTATAAATTCTATGAAAAAAATCGCCCCCATCTTCCCCTCTCACTCCCTGCTCTCTACTCTCAGTCCCTCTGTCTCATTTCTTCCCCCTACTCTCTCCCCTTTCTCGAATATAAACTTATATTTATATATCTTTAAAAAAAGAAAAAAATGGTAACAATCATAATCTTTACTTTCATTTTAAAATGAACACAGATTTGAATACTTAAGATGTAAACAAACTTTCAAAAACAAAAATGTTGCCTATTCAGGTTAACTACTAAAAAGTCTGTCTGAAGAGTTAATTAGCCTCTGGGCAGATTTATTAAAGCAATTTTCCTACCAATTTTGTCCACATGGCTTACACTAACTTCTACTTTCAAAACCTGCACAACCAGAAGAACAGACATGATAAGGTATGGAGTGAAACCAAGACAAGTGCTTCCCAAAGCTTCGGTCCCAGACAGAGCAAAACGTACTTCAAGAGAGACCCAGCACTCCTCCGACCACCTGGCACACATTCGTCCTCATAACTCCACACCAACCCTACGAGGTCGGTCTCTATCTACTCCCACTTCACGCTGAGGTCCAGTGAGAACACATAACACCTAAGGTTACCACCATACAAGACATAACTTTTTAACCACACTCTGATGGAAAGGATATACAAAGCATGTGAGCACATTTGGTGACGCCTTTAGTCCCTGCTCTCCAAATATGCAGAATACTCTATGGAGCTGGGCACAGTGAATTATGAAGTCAGTGTTTCTAAAAGTAAAAAAAAAAAAAAAAAATGTATTTATAAAATGACCTTTTCTGTTTTTTCTTTTCTTTTCTTTTCTTTTTTTGAGACAGGGTCTCAAGCTGTCACCCTGGGTAGAGTGCTATGTCATCATAGCTCACAGCAACCTCAAATTCTTGGGCTCAAGCAATCCCCTTGCCTCAGATTTTCTATTTTCAGTAGAGACCAGGTCTTGCTTTTGCTCAGGCTGGTCTCCAACTTATGAGCTCAAGCAATCCACCCACCTTGGTCTAGGATTATAGTGCTAGCCATCGCACCCGGCCTCAAGTTAACTTCTCTCAAAGTTTACTGAAGCCACTTTCTTTTCTGAGACTCCAATGAATAAAAAGTTATGCCTTCTTAGACCACGATGACATCAGTGCAGATAACATTTACCCTGCTGCTCTAAACACATGAAAATTCTCCACCAACACATAATATTCCAGTAATCTTGAGGAAAGAGAAATGCATCCTTTAGCTATCAATCATATATGCATGTTTAAACTTTAAACATGTACTTCAAAAACTGACTACCAAGAGAACAAATATTATTTATGATTAAATCCAATGAACTTTCAAAACTTTCCCTTCAGAAATGTATTTACACAATACCTGTGGAAACATATTGCTACTAAAATGTAAGTCAAGGAAGAGGTAGGAGATACAATTGGATACATGAATACAAGCACTAAATATTTATCCAGCACTCATAACATGCCCAGCACTTTGGGAGAAAATATTTCATGATATGAAAGACAGAAACCTAACATGAACTGAGAATGGCTTCATCTTCCCTAGGAATTGCAGGGCCTTCCAACCAGCTCTACCCACACCTGTCCTCTGAGATTGAAGGCAGAGTCCAGAAAGACTTTCAGTTGATAAATATTCTGGGAAGAAAAAAAAGCAGCTATTGCTGAGCTACACAAGTCTCCCCAACTTACATAAATGAGATAGCCCATTTTCCTAAGAAAATCTATCATCCAAAAATGAAGCAACAAACTTCAACTTTAAATATGCAATTTCTCAGGAATATGACTAGAGGGAGCATAAAAAGAGCATGCCCAATAATCATAAAGAAGAAAGAATGAGAAAAAGAGGAGTGCTCAACACCTATACAATAGTCTACTCTGGCCTAGGCACCCGGATTTTGCAATAGAGAGTGTTTCCCTTCAAAGAATGAAAGACAATTTCAAAAAATAAACTGCCTATGGGCAGCACCTGTGGCTCAACGAAGTAGGGCGCTGGCCCCATATGCCAGAGGTGGTGGGTTCAAACCCAGCCCTGGCCAAAAACTGCAAAAAAAGAAATAATAAATAAACCGCCTAAGTTCATGAAAATACAGAATATTATCAAGTTCAAACATCCTGTTTTGGGCTCGGCGCCTGTAACTCGAATGGGTAGGGCGCTGGCCACATATACCAAGACTGGCGGGTTCAAACCCAGTCCAGGCTTGTCAAACAACAATGATGACTACAACAAGAAGAAAAAAAAGCTGGGTGTTGTGGCAGCGCCCGCAGTCCCAGCTATATGGGAGGCTGAGGCAAGAGAATCGCTTAAGAACAAGAGTTTGAGGTTGCTGTGAGCCGTGATGCCACAGCTCTCTACCAAGGGCAACATAGTGAAGACTGTCTCAAAAAAAAAAAAAACAAAAAAAAAAACCTGTTTTAGGCAGGGTAAGGTGGCTGATACCTGTAATCCTAGAGCTCTGGGAGGCAGAGGCAGGTGGATTTTCTGAGCTCACGAGTTTGAGACCAGCCTGAGCAAGAGCCAGGCACAGTCTCTTAAAAAAAAAAAAAATAGTCAGGTGTTGTGGTAGGCGCCTGTTGTTCCAGCTACTCCAGAAACTGAGGCCAGAGGATCACTTAAGCCCAGGAATTTGAGGTTACTATGAGCTATGACGCCAGAGCACTCTACCCAGGGAGACACAGTGAGACTCTGTTTAAAAAAAAAAAAAAAAAAAATTCCTGTTTCAAATATCTCTCTGCAAGACATCAAAATGCTAGCCAACATTTCAACACTTCCCACAAGCGGTTTTTGATAGTGTAAGTCCAAAGTTACACTTGTAAAAATTAGGGTAATTTTTTTCTATAACAGAAAAAATAGTTAATTTGCATTAAAATGTGGGGATAGGAAAAAATGACACCCAGAGAGGCACTCATCCAGTTTCTCAGAGTATGCACTGCATTCGCCAGGAGACTGTTAATGCGCTGCAGGGGTGTCCAACCTTTGGCTTCTCTGTGCCACACTATAAGAGTTGTCTTGGACTACACATTAAAAACACAAAAGCTAATGAGCAAACTAACAAAAAGTCCATGCATAATTTTCGTGATACCCGCCACCACAGATAAGAAAAAAAAGTCCCTACATAATCCCCATGTGGCCCGCGAGCCCCAGGTTGGACACCCCTGGCTAGTGAGCAGCTCACCTAACCCCCTGAACCGCGGCTTTCTCATCCGTAAAACTGTCAGAGGGGGACAGCAGGGAAGATTCAATTCGCCAAGGCGCGAAAAGCAAGTCCCAGGTCGCAGCCTGAGCTCAGCCCACGCTGGGGCGGCCCAGACCATGACCCGCATCACCCAAGTACAAACCTGCTCCTACTTGGTCAACACCCACAAGCGAGAGCCTCTAGGACCCTCCCGCCGGGAAGGACGCCCGTGCGGAAGGACGAGCTCCGGCCTCGGGGCGCGCGGCTCGGCCGCCCCCGCCCTCACCCGGGGCTCTGGCCGCTCGCTTCGTCCCGCGGGCTCTGCCCGAGTGCAGCCGCCGGGAGAACACCCCGAAACCGGGAAGCCGCCGGGTCGGAGAGCCCCGCCGCAGCCGCCGCCCCGGCCACACCTCCAGGAAGCGGCCGGCCGAGAGCGCGCCGGCGCGGCCCGGGGCCGGGGACCGAGAGGCCGGAGCCCAGGCCCGCCCGAACGGCCGCCGCGCCCTCCCCCGCCGGGCACTCACAGGTGACGATGGGCTTGTTCTCCATGGTGTAGATCACCGGCGGCAGCGGCTCCTCAGGGGCGTCCATGGGCGTCCGGGGTCACCGTCCTGGCCCCTCGCGCCCCATGGGCAGCCCCGAGGCCGCGCCGGGCCCAGCCCGAGCCCGAGCCTGAGCCTGAGCGGCGCCACGGGCCGTGACAGCGACGCCCGTCCGGCCGCGCGAGGCAGCTCCGGAGCCGGTCGCGCCGCCGCCGCTGCCCGCCGCTTTCACTTCCGGTCTCGCCGCCGCAGCCGCATGACCGCTTCCGGGTCGCGCGAGGCTTAAAGGGGAGGACCGTCCCTCCGCCTGGCCTCCGACGGAAAGCGGGCGTGCGCGGGTCCACGCCGGAGGGAAGCGGGTCCCCTGGGCTGCCTGAGGTCAGGGCTCAACCCGAGAGCGCGGCGGAGCGCTGGGCCGGCTCTGGCCGAGCCGCTGCGTGGCGACGGTGGCCGCGGCTGCAGGTGGAGCACGGTAAGGTCCCCTGCGGGTGTCTCCGTGGAACGAGCCGCCTTCTGCCCGGGCTCCGTCGGCCCCGCCCGGGGCTTCCCTTCTGGGCGGTGGTGCGCACTTTGCGAATGCTGCGAAATAAAACTTCCCTCTTGGACGGCGCCTGTGACTCAGTGAGTAGGGCGCCGGCCCCATATGCCGAGGGTGGCGGGTTTAAACCCGGCCCCGGCTGAACTGCAACCAAAAATAGCCGGGCGTTGTGGCGGGCGCCTGTATTCCCAGCTGCTCGGGAGGCTGAGGCAGGAGAATCGCCTAAGCCCAGGAGTTGGAGGTTGCTGTGAGCTGTGTGAGGCCACGGCACTCTACCTGAGGGCGGTGCGGTGAGACTCGGTCTCTACAAAAAAAAAAAATACTTCCCTCTTAACTGTGTCTAAACTTCTTGTGCGAGTAAAGTGAGGTTGAGGTAACTTCTGTTCGTGAAATAAATTGCCAACCTAAAATAATCAAAAGGGGCAGAATCTAGTTTAAAGAGTTTATTCAGGGGCGACGTTTGAGGACAGGAAGCCCAGATTCCACAAAATTTGGGATCATTTATTTAGACACAGCAAAGGGAAGCTGAACAGAATTTCAACATCTTACTAAGGGATACTTACAATGATCAGATTGGTGTGCTTTTTCTCTCAGGAGAGGTATATATTTAACATTCCACATGAAGATGTCACAGTCACGAAATCCTTTGCTGTTCTGGTCTCAGGTACAGAACAGTAAAGGAGACTGTTACTCTAACAAAGACCAGTGAATGCCTAGAAGGAGGAGGTCTGGTCTCTGGACTCTCCCAGTCGTTTGCAGGTAAATCAATAATTTAGGAGGTAAAATTGCAAACATGCTGCCTGATTCAGCCTCCAAGGTTTAACTTCCCCCTTGGCATAATAAATTTAGAGGGTCCTGAAGTTTTGTTTTTTGTTAAGAAAATGTGTGGGTGAAATAGTTTGAGAGCGTGAACACAGCTGCTCAAGCCGTGTGCATGGTGTATCTTGGTATGTAGTAGCTGTATGAGAGGCAAGACCTGACTTCAGGGCTGCTGAAGCAGCTGGACCCAGCACAGCAGAACTGGAAAGGAAGGGCATGGAGTCAGAAGTCCCTCTGGAGCTCCCTCAAAGTCCTTGGCCCAGGCTGAGCTAAGTGTGTGTAGGATGAGACTCATGGGACTTACCAGGAAGTGGCTGATAACAGAATTGAGAATGTCAGGAGGAGGAGATGTCAAGCAGTGCTATAGGAAAGACCTTAAACCACGGACACAAGACATTCCACTTACTCTCTAAATTGAGACCACATCCCCAAGGGTCAGCAAATTTTACCATTAAAGACCCAGGTAAGTATTTTAGGTTCTGCAGGCCTCATACAGTTTTTGTCTCATATATTTTTGTTTGTTTTTTAACAAGTCTTTAAAAAACTGTTCTTAGCTCAAAGGCTATACAAAAACAAGCCATGGCCATGTGGCTTGTGAGCCATAGATTCGCCCCAAAATAAAGCCTACACTAGATGTACCTTAACAAAACCTAAGTAAAAACTTTGACAAAATCTTCAAAAGAGACAGGGTTTGGAGCATAAGTCCTGCCAAGTTAGAAGGGCTTGAGAAAGACCTTAGACCAGAGGTTCTCAACCTGTGGGTCTCAACCCCTTTTTAACAATGAAAATACATTGCGGCATTAGGAAGGTTTGGAACCACTACCTTAGACCCTACTGAACAAAGCATAAAACTAAACCTACTCAAACCCAAGGTGACAAATACAGTAATTGGGCTGAAAACTGAAAGAAAAATCAAGATTCTTCAGTAGAAAATGATTAAGAAATGTATAATTTATTATTTGTCAATGTCCAGTATACACTAAAAAGAACACTACACGTGCAAAGAAATAGGAAAATGTAAACCACAATTGAGAAAAAAGGCAGTCAATAGAAATTAGCCTCCTGATGGTCTAGATGTTGTATTTAGAGACTCCCAAAGCAACTATGAAAAATACATTCAAAGCATTAAATGAAAACGTGGTCTTAAGGAATAAAGAGACAGGGACTTACAGCAAAGTAATAGAAAGTTGTTTGTTTGTTTCTTTTTTGAGACAGTTTCACTTTGTCACCCTTGGTTGAGGTGCCGTGATGTCATCATAGCTCACAGCAACGTCAAACTCTTGGGCTCAAGCTATTCTCTTGCCTCAGCCTCCTGAGTAGCTGATACCACAGGCATCTGCCACACCACCAAGCTATTTTTAGAAACAGGGTATCTTGCTTGCTCAGGCTGGTCTGGAACCTGTGAGCTCAAGCAATCCACCCACCTCAGCCTCCGAGAGTGCTGGGATTACAGGAGCGAGCCTCCATGCCCAGCAATAAAAAATATTTTAAAAGAATCAAATGAAAATTCTAAAACTAGTACAGTAGCTGAAATGAAAATTTTACTGAATTGCATTACCAGGAGATTGTAGATAACAGAAGAAGGAGGTAGTGATTTTGAAGACAGAAATTATTAATCTGAAGAAGAGGAAAAAGATGGAAGAAAAATAAACAGGACCTCAGAGAGCTGAGGGCAGTGTGAAATGGCCCAAATAACGTGTAGCAGTCCCAGAGGAGAATGAAAAGACGAGGGCAGAAAAATATTTTTGTGAAGTAATGACCCCAAATCCAAAAACTTGTGGAGAAACATTGATTTACAGGTCAAGAAGCTCAGCAAAACCTGAGGATACATGCATACAAAGAAAATTGCTTGCAGGCACATCACAAACTGCTGAAAATTATAGAAAAAAAGAAAATCTTAAAAGCAGCCAGGAAGGACCAGTCTCAGTGGCTCATGCCTGTAATTCTAGCACTCTGGGAGACTGAGGCAGGTGGATTGCCCTGAGCCTGTGGTTCATTGAGTAGGGCGCTGGCCCCATATACGGAGGGTGGCGGGTTCAAACCCAGCCCTGGCCAAAGTGCAACAAAAAAATAGCCGGGTGTTGTGGCTGGCGCCTGTAGACCCAGCTACTTGGGAGGCTGAGAAAAGAGAATCGCCTAAGCCCAGGAGTTGGTGCTGTGTGACACCATCGCACTCTACTGAGGGCAATAAAGTGAGACTCTGTCTACACAAAAAAAAACAGGTTGCAGCATCATTTGCAGTAGCAACATTTGGAAACAACCCAAATGTCAAAAATTGTGTTACACAAATTATTCTATGTCCATTTGATGAGTTATTGTGTCACCTTCAATATAGTGTTTAGAAAAGGTTTAACTGATAGAAATCATAATTAAAAGTGAAGTTGTAATGTGATAAGTACAGAAACGTAAAAAAACCCACTTTTAGCATTACAAAAGAGGTTGGAAGAAATGCATCAAAACTCTGAGTGACCATCCCTGGGCCATGAACGGTGGGTGGCTGCTTCCCCTGTCCCCACTTCTCCGCATTTCCCACTTGTTCTGTGAGGGCCTTGCCTGTGCGCAACGCAGAGCTACACTGTCGCAGCAGGTTCTGGTTCCTAAATTACCCTTCATGTTTCCTGAGCCCGCTCTGCCATCTGAAAGCAGGGATAATGATGAAATTTTTCCTTCTCCAAATCATGAATTCTCGATTGTTTTAATTCTTACAAAAACTCAAATCCTATTTTCATGTCGCAGATGGGACGGAGGCACAGAGGTCTAGTGCTTGACCTGCAGCAGCTCTGAGGTCAGACCTGTGGGGCTCAGCCTCGCCTGGAACACCAGGAACACCCCACTCATAGCCACTCCTGAATGCCACAGTGCCCAAGGATACCTCACTACCATTGTCATCCCATTTCATACCGGAGGAAACTGAGGCACAGCGGGTTTCCAGCACAGGTAGGGTGTACCCAGGCTGCGGCCGGACGCCTCCTCTAGCTGAGTCACCTGTTGCTGTTACTGTGCATTATTTTAACAAGGAACCTGCTCTGCCTGTGTGCATACACAGAAACGGTACACTCCTCCTAGGCTTTACTCTGCATAATGTCATTTAAATAAGCAGCAATAATGAAATCAAACCTGGCGTGGAGGACGGCATTTCTGAACACCGTCCAGTGCTCCTATTTTTAACACTGTTGCCTTTTCCTCTTGGCTTCCTGACAGTCTGGGTTCTCACACACTCTCTGCAGGCAGAGGTTACTCTCCAGAAGGCCTGATGGTGCCTGAGCCCCCTGCCCCTCACTCACATCCCTGCAGATGGAGTGCAAGGTAGCGGTGGCAGCAGCAGTGGGAGCAGCTGCCCCACTGAGGCCTCCTCTGTGTTCCACGCGTCCCTGGCTGCTCTCAGGACCTGGGAGCTGCCTGCTGCTCAGTGCCAGAGCTGGCCATGGCCTGGCTTAGCCACTGGAGCAGGGCCACTGTCTCTTGGCCAGCCCCTGGAATATCTAATTGGGGTGGGTGAGGTAGAATGACACAGGCAGAAGAGGTGGTGGGAGGGATGGGCCAGTCAAGGGCTGAGCTGTCCAGCAAGCCAGCCTCAAGGGCACCGCACTTCACCGGAGCAAGCTGGAAGTGGGACATCAGCTACCTCGGGTTTTTAGGCGTCTTCCTACATTACTGGTACAGTGGACAATCGTCCGGCCACAAGGGCCCAAGAGAACAGCCGTCACTGGCGCATGCAGACCCCATCAGACATGCCAGGCACCCCGGTCACATGCCCTCAGCTTCTCTGGGCTCACCTGCAGCATGTTGGCACCAGGCATTGTTAGCGTTCCACCTCTGGGACCTGCCTCAGGCTCAGAACCTTCCTCAAGGGCCCATGAGCAAGCTTTACCAGGAAGTGTTGGAAAATTGCCATCATCATCCCTCCTCCAACGATGGGGGCGCTGGGGCAGGTAGGCAGCTGTGCAAATCTCCCTTTGCCTGGGGGTGCATTGTGCACAGCTTCTGACGGGGCCTGGCAATGGAGCCAACAGCAGAACCAGCTCATGAAATCCAACTTGGCCCCTTGGCATCATCTCCCCCACCCCACACCCTCTTCTTCCTCTCTTCAGGGCCATCCCAGAGAAATCAGCTGCACTGAGGTCCTTGCTCACACCCTGCCTAGAAAGGAGTCGGCTGCCTGATGAAAGCCTCTCTCCCGCATGCTCTGCGTCCAGCCACCAGCACTGAGAAGGGCACCAGTAGTTGCCCAGAACTCTAGAATGGATGCGTCCATGGCCTCGTTACTGAGATCAATGGTTCATCTTATTTCCTTAATGTGAAATGTTTAATACACTGTCATAGAACTTGGCTGGCTAAGAAATTACAAGTAATAAGTGCTTTGTTTTGAACCACGGAGTACTTCATTGTTATTATGGGAAACCCAGCTCTCCCTATCCCACCTTTTAAATCAACGTGGAAGCAGTGTTTGAGTGCTGTCGGTCTGCAAGGGGCCTGGTGGCCTCAGCAGCCATCATTCTGCTATCCTGGAAAGATGGCTGGAGCTCCAGACCTAAGGTGACAACACAGAAGGAAGCGCAGCACCTTCTCATAAACGCTGACTGGACACTGAGCTACCGAGAAGACCTCAATAGAGCTCCAGAATTCACAGGGAAGTGTTTCCTGCTTACAAGGCAGTAACGCTGGAAACTGGAAAGTAGAGGTCCATTTTACTCGGAAATCTATAGATTTTTTCCTTAACTCTTAGGCCAAAGGCAAAAATAAATCCACATGCACAATCCCTAAGGTAAGGGAACACGGCCTGTCAGGAACTGTGAGTAGTGCTTCATGGGAAACACAGAGCCTCAAATTCAAACATGTCGATTATTTTAAAAGGAAGAATGAAAGTCAGGGAATTCAGCACTGATTTAAAGGGTTAGAAAATAAAGACTGGCGCGGTGGCTCACGCTGAGGCAGGTGGGCTACCTGAGCTCACAGCTCACCACCCCGAGCGGGGCGGCACCTGTGGCTCAGCGGGTAAGGCGCAGGCCCCATATACTGAGGGTGGCGGGTTCAAACTCGGCCCCGACCAAAACTGCAACAAAAAAATTGGCGGGCGCCTGTAGTCCCAGCTACTTGGGGGGCTGAGTCAAGAGAATCGCCTAAGCCCAAGGATTTGGTGGTTGCTGTGAGCTGTGTGACGCCACGGCACTTCACCGAGGGAAATAAGGTGAGACTCTGTCTCTACAAAAAAAAAAAAAAAACCACCCTGAGCCAGAGCGAGACCCCTGTCTCTAAAAATAGCTGGGCATTGTGGTGGGCGTATGTAGTCCCAGCTACCTGAGAAGTTGAAGCTAGAGAATTGCATGAGCCCAAGAGTTTGAGGTTGCTGTGAGCTAAGAGGCCATGGCACTCTACTGAAGGCAAAGTGAGACCCTGTCTCAAAATAAATAAATAAATAAAATAAAGGTTAGAAAATAAAAAAACAAGAATAAGTGAGAATAAAGTAGAAGGATGGAATTAATAAAAGCAAAAACAGAAATAAGTGAGGAGAAAATAGAAAAAACAAGTAGAAATAAGTAATAAGGCAAATTTGAATAAAAAAATGAGTAAATGACTAGCTAATTGAGTGAAGGAAATAATGGAGAAAACACAAATACACAAAAAGTGAGAATGTGGAAAACAACCATAGGAATAAGGAAAATTCAAGTGACTATTAAATAAAATTTAGTTCATGCATGGCGGCTCGATAAAATAGGAATTCATGGATGCTTTTGTAACAAGGAAATATATGTTAACATTATGTTCACTTAAATAAATACCAACCTAAAAGTCAGCATCATCCTTAATGAGGAAACTCTGGAGTTATTCCCATTAAAGTCAGAAACAAGGCAGGAATCCCCAGCGTCACTGCTATTTAACCTGGTACTATATATTGGCCAATGTAATTTGTGGGTTTTGGCCGGGGCTGGGTTTGAACATGCCACCTCCGGCATATGGGACCGGCGCCCTACTCCTTGAGCCACAGGCACCACAGGCCAGTGTAATTTGATAAGAAAAAAGAAATTAGAGGTATAACAAGTATCGTTATTTTGTGCACACCCAACTTTATGGTTAAAAACAGACAAAAAGAATCCCAAAATTACTATTTTGGAAATTAGATGATTGTACAACTATAAAGAATTTTAAATGAGCATAAATAATAAGACCATTTAGTGGGTTAAATATTAAAATGAATATACAGAAAGCGATAATTTTCATATATATCAATAAATATCTACAAACAACTATCAATAACAACACAGAAGATCGGTGTGTGTGCATGTGGGTGTGGGTGTCATCTAGAAGAAATGATGGGAAGGAGGACTCCACAATGGCAACAAACAATATATAAAATATCTGGAATCCATGTATCAAGTATTGTGTAGGTGACCCAGGAGGCAGCCTTGAAGGGGCCCAAAGTTGACCTCAAAAATGAAACAAATGGCCAGGTGCAGTGGCTCACGCCTGTAATCCCAGCACTCTGGGAGGCTGAGGCAGGTGGATCACCTGAGCTTACAGGTTTGAGACCAGCCTGAGCAAGATCCAGACCCCATCTCTAAAAATAGCTGGACAGTGTGGCAGGTGCCTGTAGTCCCAGCTACTTGTGAGGTTGAGGCCAGAGAATCACTTGAGCCCAAGAGTTTGAGGTTTCAGGGAGCTGTGATGCCACAGCCCTCTACTGAGGGTGACATAGTGAGACTCTGTCTCAAAAAAAAAAAAAAAATGAAATGAGAGGAAACTCAACCTTATGAATATACTCACTCTTACTAAATTGACCTCTAAATTTAATGAAACTCTTTTCATAAATAGTACCAACAAGCTTACTTTTCTGTAACTGGAGAAGCTGATTCCAAAAATAACATAAAAATTTTTAAAAAGGGTAATTGGGCAAACCTGCAAAGAAAGAGTAATAAGCAGACCTTGTGAGACAGTGAAACACACCCAAAGCCTTAGTAACTAAAGTGGTGTGGCACCCACAAGCCAGTGGGGCAAAGCAAAACTTCAGAAGTAGACCCAGGCGTGGCACCTATAGCTCAGCGGCGCTTGTAGCTCAGCGGCTGGGGTGCCAGCTACGTGCACCAGGGCTGGTGAGTTCGAATCCGGCCTGGGGCCTGCCAAACAATGACAGAAATAGACCCAAACGTGTATAGGAGTTTGACACATGATAAAGTTGGAATTTCAAATCAAAGCATGTTAAAATAGATTTAAACAGTTTCTGGGGAAATATTAGGAGAGAACGGAATGACAAACATTCAATAAAGAAACACAATTTGCATTTCCATTCTTTTTACAACCTTTTCCAGGAGTATGGCTGAAATTAGTCTAACCCGGCGAGAAGACCGTCCTGCCTGTTTTTGACTCCACTGCCATCATCACCACCTGGTTTATTTTGTGATTCTGCGCAGCACAGCAATTCTGGCTTAGTACAGTAATTTTAAAAATACCATCGCTGAGTACTTACTATATGGTAAGATCTAGTCATACACAGAGGGTGCCAAAAATGTATACGCTATTTTAAAAAGGAAAGCGCTATATTAAACTGTAATACTCAACACACACTGATAACAAAAGATGAATACAAGTGGCATTGGACATCTGCAATCACAAGAGGCGCTCGCAGTGACCACCAGCGTCCAAACATGTCCGATCCCTGCCGAGCAGCGCTGACCAAGCGCCCACTTGTACCGCATGCCCACCATTTCAGTTTCTCATTGCCAGGGACCTAGTTTTCCACAGTACCCCACATCCTCGAAGGTCCCCCGCCCCCAGGTAGAAGCCAAGGGGTGTCAATTCAGGAGACCATGGGAGAAATTCCGCCAAACCTCTTCATCCTTCCAAGAAGAAAATTCTTCTTGAGTAGCTGTCACATTGCAGTGCAGGTAATGATCTTGGGATGAAAACTTTCCATTTTGCTGTTTTAGGAACGTTCTGTGGCTTGCTCTGCTGACTCCCATCTCATGTGCACGCTGTCTGGTAGACTCTGTGTGAGCGTGTGAACTGTTCAGCACCACGGCAGAAGCAGCAGGACGTGTTGCTGTGTGAGGTCACACTCAGCACGGGGCACCTCACACACACACTCTCCTCTGTGCCTGCAGTTGTCAAGCGTGTTGGAGGTTCTGTACACTCACGCCTCCATTGTTGTTGTACTTCCATGACATTCTTGAGTTCCAACTACCACTTCAAAATGGTCTCATACACTGGATGCGATGGCTCACACCTGTAATCCCAGCACTCTGGGAGGCCGAGGCAGATGGATTGCCTGAGCTCACAGGTTCAAGACCACCCTGAGCAAGAGCGAGACCCCGTTTCTAAAAATAGCCAGGCATGATGGGGACTGTAGTCCCAGCTACTCAGGGGCTGAGGCAAAACGATGGCGTAAACCCAGGAGTTTGAGATTGCTGTGAGGTATGACAGCACAGCACTCTACTGAGGGCAAAAAAGTGAGATTCTGCCTCAAAAAAAAAAAAAAATGGTCTCAGGCTCCTCGAATGACATTTTCTTTGACTGTCCTGCCTGTGGCATGGTGACACTAGAATTCATCAGATTAACGCCATCTTTGAGCCAACGTCATACTACACACTGCTAAATTCAGCTCAACTTCGAAAAGTCATACACAGATAATATCTGTTAACCTGTGTGTACATTTTTTGGCACCTCTGGTATTTATCTCATTGAATTCCAACTACTGTGAACCCCATTTTGTTGCGGTGGATCTATGTATCAAACAGAATCAATCCAAGCCTTCCAGAGCTCTTGGGAGGTTTATCAGATATTTGAAAAGAGTCACCACAAAGACAGGCATGTAATTCATTGTGCTGGAACAACTAAGTACCCAGCTGGACCAGGTTGGGGAGGGGGCCAAGCCCTGCCTCCTCTACACCCATTAAACTCTAAGGAGACCAAGATTTACATAGAGAAAGTAAAACTATGAAATTATTGGAAGGAAACACAATAAATTCTTGTATAACTCTGGAGTGGAGAAGGCCTTTTTAATATATCTCAAAATCTAGAATATATAAAATAAAAGACCAATGAATTTGTGTAACAAAAAATGTAATAAGCATATATCATAACCAAAGTCAAAAGACAGAAGACAAGTGCTGGCTTCGGCAGCACATATACTAAAATTGGAACGATATAGAGAAGATTAGCATGGCCCCTGCGCAAGGATGACAAGCAAATTCGTGAAGCGTTCCATATTTTTTGAAAATGTGTCAAACTGTTTATAAAACCAATGTATGGTGCCCCATGATCGCATTAATGTACACAGCTATGATTTAATATTAATAAAAAAAGAAGACAACCAAAAACGTATAACATATTAACATATGTCATGAAGGTTTAATTTTCCTAATTATAGAGTTCCCAAAAATCAAGAAAAACAATAATCCAGTAAAAATACGGAAAACATGGCTTGGCTCCTATAGCACAGTGGTTACGGCGCTGGCCACATACACCGAGGCTGGAGGGTTCAAACCTGGCCCGGGCCAGCTAAACAACAATGACAACTGCAACAACAACAAAATAGCCAGGCATTGTATAGTCCCAGCCACTTGGGAGGCTGAGGCAAGAGAATCGCTGAAGTCCAAGAGTTGGAGGTTGCTGTGAGCTGTGACGTCACAGCACTCTACCGAGGGCAACATAGTGAGCCTCTGTCTCAAAAAAGAAAAAAAAATATGGGAAACAATGGACAGAGAATTCATATAAAAAGAAATACACACAAACATGCTCAAAAGTTAAGTGTTTTCACTCAGGAGGAGGAGGAAGAGTGACCTGGGTGATGCACAGTGGTTCTCTTGGTGCTCAACAGTGAGATAAGCCTTTGGGAAACCTCTGGGAAGTTGCACAAAATGTCCATGGCTGTGACCAGCAGGCAGAATCCCCCATGCCAGGGACAAGAGAAAAGTCCTATGATGGCAGATTGCCCCAGACTCAAAGCAGGAATGG
The DNA here is from genome assembly GCF_027406575.1 of Nycticebus coucang. Classification (NCBI taxonomy): domain Eukaryota; kingdom Metazoa; phylum Chordata; class Mammalia; order Primates; family Lorisidae; genus Nycticebus; species Nycticebus coucang. The sequence continues at coordinate 2,494,174 of NC_069795.1, forward strand.
CATTTGGGGACACATCAGGGACAGAGACTCTAAACAATGGAAGCTGCAGCCAGCATGGCGGGGCCCTGCAGGGCAGGGAGCTAGGTGGTCTCCCTCCTCGGTGGCAGGGCAGGCAGCGGCCCATGGGCCCTTTCAAACTCCGTGCCATTCAGCAGGCATCAGACCTTAGAGAGACATTGCTAGAAAACCAAACAGGGACGGGAAGAAGCTTCTCCTCTGTGTAAGGGCTGTGCAGGGCTCTCTAGGGAAACCTGCTGGAAGATGGGGTAGGGTTTGCTCCTGGCTGGCATGGCCCAGGCCTTGAAAGTCACCTGTTGACTTAGCATCATTACAGCACTTCTGAACCAGGAAGCTGCTCTCCCTGGCGTGGAGGATCCGGAGATGTCCAGGGCTGCCCTGCAGAAACAGGACAGCTAGAGTGAGGAGGTGGGGACCTCACTCACCCAGAAGCAGGCAGGGCTTGGCAGGCACCTGGCACCATACCCAGGGTGGGAACCCAGATTGACAGTGGCTGGGCACCCAGCATCACACCCCCAGATCTTCAACTGGCCCAAGGCAGCCTGCAGGTGGGTCTCACCCCTATTTTCTAGTTAGAAGCAGCAGAAAAAGGGTTTGAACAAGAGGCATGATCAGACAATTCATATCTGCTCTCTGGCCTTCAGCCATCAGAGGCTGTGTCCTGCAGACACATAGCTCCTGCCATCATGTCCTGGCAGGCCCCCTGGGGGACAAGCCACCTTCCTGGTCTTGTTTTTTGTCTTTTTTTTTTTTTTTTTTTTTCAGGGTCTCTCTATCGCCTAGGCTGGAGTGCAGTGGCCCAATTGTAGTTCACTGCAACCTTGAATTCCTGGGCTTAGACGATCCTCCTGCCTCAGCCTCCTGAGTAGCTGGGACTACAGGCACTGGCTGCCATGCCCAGCTGTTTCTATTTTTTGTTGTTTGGGGTTTAATTTTTTTGTGGAGATGGGGGTTTCACTATTTCAGGCTGGTCTTGAACTCTTGGGCTCAAGCACTCTTCTCACCTCAGCCTCCCACAGTGCTTGGGGTTACAGGTGGGAGCCACCTCATCAGGCCCTTCCTGTTTATTTTTATTTTTTTAGTAGGGTGGGGGTATATCTGGTAGGCTTGGTCCCAGTGGGTCAGGTTTCTTACAAAGTCATGGGCAGGTGGGACCAACCATTTAATTATACCTGTGGAAGTTGAAAATTTTTAGGAGAAAGTAATAGATTTTAAAATGGTTTGAGGGGAAATTGCATTCCAGAATCCTTTTGGGTCCTGAGTAGGGATTGGGAGCTGTGGAGAGCTGAAGGGAGACCATGGGGACGAGGTGCAGGGGTGCAGCACCGTCCCAGACACCCCGGGTCAGGGTCTGCCCAAGCTGCAGGCATCCAGGACGCAAGCGCTCAAGTCCTTATAAGTCCTTTAACCTGGGTCCCTCCAGGACACATGCCACAGGGGAGTAGAGTCCAAATTCACAATGGCTATCCCCTAGGATAGCCCTACATCTTGCAGTGGTTTGCAAGTGGGTAGACATTCCTGGCTAGATTCGACTGCACCCACCATTGCCCATTCCCTGGTCCCCCACCTCTAATCCCAATTTGAGGTCACTTAGCACTTGCTTGAATCCAAGGACACCTTCACCACTGCATACCTCTTGGCTCAGTGTTCTGGGGCCCATCAGCCTGTCCTCCACACTCCTGAAGTGAGCCCGGCCAGGCCCTGGGCAGGCAGCTCAGGCAGCCCAAGCTCAGAGAACCCTGCCTGCTGCCTGCTGCCTGGGGCACAACCTGGCACAGCACCAGGTAGCTTCCCTCCAGCCACAGGCTTACAGCCCTTTGCACACAGGGCACCTCCTTCCGGAAGGCAGTCTGAGGCCTCCCAAAGGCATCACGGGCTCCCAGAGAGAGGGGCTCCACGGCAGGCTAGGAGGCAGCACTTCACCCACAGAAGACCTCCCGTGGGAGGGCTTGGACGCCCGCCCTGTCTCACACGTCTCCAGTGTGGCTCAGCACCTTTGGCTGCCTTGCTGTCAACCGAGTTTCTGGCCACATCAGCTCAGATCAGCTTCCACACATCTCCACACGCTGTCCCTGTATGTGTGCGTGTACATAATGCCCCCACCCCGACCTGAGGAGCCTAGAGCACTGGCTTCTGGTGGTAGAGCCCAGCTATGGCTGGCTGAGGGGAGAGGGACAACTGTGGGTCACCAAGCTGTGCAGTCAGCTTTGTCCAAAAGAAGCCTTGGCACAACAGCACGCTGGGCATGGAGGTGGCATGCGCCAAAGAAGATAGGGGAGGGCAAAATTATTTGACCTGGAAAATTGCAAATTCAACAAAAATGGGTTTAAAAATGACAGAGAAAGATGAACGATGGGGGACCTGGGAAATGAGAGATGAGAAATCACAGGGACGGCTCCCACTGGCAGGACAGGACCCAGGGTCTCCGGATGCCTGCAAGTTGCGGCACAATGGCTTGTCAGCACCTGCGTGTCCAAAGCTCTTGACATACTTTGGTCCTTTTGATAACCCATTTTATAGATAAGAAAACTGAGGGGCTCAGGGGCCACATAGGTACTAAGGACTAGGTTTTGGATTGTAACCTAGAAACCTCCAGACCCCAGAATCCAAACCCTGTCTCTCGACAGCACTGTCCCACAGAAACGCACTCTGCTCTCTCTTCAACTGTCCCTTGGTGAGTGGACCATTTCAGACAGCATCCAGTTCCCAGGACTTGCGTGAGTTCAAGCAGAGGCCAAGCTGGCTGCTCTGAAGAGAATTCATGTGTATGTCAGGTATTTGGACAGAATGATTTTTTTTTTTTCTGACAGGGTCTTGTCACCCCAGGCTAGAGTGCAGTGGCATCATGGCACCTCATGGCAACCTCAGACTCCCGGCTCAAGCAATCCTCCTGCCTCAGCCTCCTGAGCGGCTGGGAATACAGGCAGCACCATGTCTGGCTAATTTTTCTGTTCTTAGTAGAGACAGGGTCTTGCTCCTGCTCAGGCAGGTGTTGAACTCCTGGCTCCCAGGGATCCTCCCACCTCAGGCTCCCAGAGTGCTGGGATTACAAGTGTGAGCCACCGGGCCTGGCTGGACAGAATGATCTTTATGCTATTTTCTGTCTCTAAGATTCTAAGACTTAAGAAGTGACCTAACCCTGGCAAGTGCAGTGAGGCCAAGACTGCCCACAGGGGACCAGCAGAGGCAGCTCTGAGTGTCCCCTCCTCCACCCATAGTTTTGTCCTCTCAGGACTGACACCAGCCCCTTCCCCCTGCAGGGAGAGCACCTGCCCATGTGTCTGTGTGCACAGGTCCCTCTGGCCACAAGCAGGACCAGAGACAAAGGCCAGGTCACATCATCAACTCCTCTGAAGTGGCACAGGGCCACTTGATGTTCTCAGTGTTCCTCAGCTTGTGAGGGACTCTCTCTTCAAGTGCAGTTTTCTTTCCATAAACTCCACTGCTGTACAGGCTCCCTGGACAGTCCCAGGTCCCAGTGTGATGCTGGGAGCAGGTATGAGCAGGGGAGGGTTTACAAAGCCCATTTCCTGGCAGGTGGTTCTTGTGGGCCCACCCGGCTTACAGTTTGGTGAGCATGTGTGTGCACCTGTGTGCACCTGTGCCTGGATGTGTGCACAGATGTTCGTGTACGTGTGGCATGTGCCTGTGTGTACGTGTGTGTGTTCCAGCTTGTCAGGTGGCCGGGGTCGGCTCCCGCCTGCTGACTTTCCCTGGTAAAGTGAAAGCAGAGATGGGACCTGGGCAGACCAAAGCCGGCACCAGGCCTCCTACCTAACCCTGGCCGACTCCTGGGTGCCCGATACCTGTGACACTCAGGGTGAGGGAGCCCCAGAAATCTGCCATGGCCAGCCCTCATAGCCTGTGAGCACTTGTGTGTGAATAGGGCAGGAGGCTCAGGCAAGCAAGTCCCTCTCATCAGAGAAAGACAGACCTGACCCAGCCATGCTGTCCTGGATACCACGAGTACCAGGGCACTTTGCCTTTGTCTTCTGAGAAAGCAGCAGAGCACCAGACAGAACTCTGGCACAATCCAAGTCTACTCAGATGCTGCACTCACTTCCCAGAGTTCCCACCCGTGGCCTTCCTACTTCCCAGGAGCACAGTCCTGTCCCATACTTCACGCACCTCCTAATCCCATCAGACCACACCATCTCCCTCCTTCTCAACTCCCCTCCAGAAAGTAACCTTCACGGGATATCGGGACTTGAAAAGGCCATCGGTAAAACAGTTTGCCCAGGGGAGGGGGTGACCCAAGGGACAGTGGTGCCTGGTAGGTCCTTGTGACCCCTTGGAAAAACCTGTGCAGAGTAGAAGCAGAAAAACAAAGGGAGGCAGAGTCACATCGTCTTATATAGTGAGTATTTTATCCCTCTCCTCCACAGCAGCAGTTTAAACAGACACGAATGATGCCTGCAGCATTTCACCAGAAAGACCGTCACAGAGACACCTGTGCTGGGGCAGCCTCCCACGGCCCAGGACGCGGAGGCCCTAGTGTGGCACGGGACACAGCCAGTCCAGTGGGACACAGGCCTGTGAGTCAAACCGCCCCTCCCTGACATAAAGTTTGGATAGACCAAAAACACCTCCATCCTGCACTACATAAAGCTTGTGAGTAGCAAAACTTGTAAAAATGAAGTGTACAAAAGGAAACATCCATATGATACATTTGCACCCTGTATACAATGGACCCCGTCCAAGCCAGCCCACAGTCAGCATGGCAGATTTTCAACAATAGAAAAAGAACCCAAATGTCTCTCACATGCGTTCGAGTCAATGGTTTGTGCGATTTTTCCAGGGAGAGATATTTTCATTTACAATTACAGTACTTGCTGGCAGTCTTTATGATCAGGAAGCCAGTTGATTTTCCCGGCATGTAGGCAAATAATATTTGATTGTCACGATGTACAATTCTGAGACAATAAATACAAGTAGATCAGATCATTTCTTCATTGTATCAAGTAACTCCAGTTTAATTTAATACAATTTAGTGCATTTCAGTATCTCATTCACAGTTCAACTTCTGTCCAAATATTTTTGCAACAAAAGGAAACTGAAAAGTTAATGAGAAAACTCCAGGTGAACTTGTAATTACAAAGCTTAAAATTTTAAGATAATTCAATGATCTCTGAAAAGCATGTATGCTACTGTTGCCTGAGCTGACCACGCCGACTTCTCCGCAGCTTCCTGACAGTCTTTTCGGTGGTGTGTCTCCCCAGCACTTTGTAGGAATGTCACCATATCCCTGAATTAACCAGCAAAAGCTCGTAATAAAACTGAATTCATGTGTGTTCACCCTGCTGCAGCAGATCACAGTGTGACATCTTTCACCTAAGAGCCGTCCCTGTTTTTATACCCTGGCCTTGGTATGCGAGAGCATGAACATGCACGTCTGCACCCACCCTGCAGCCAGCGAGAGGGTTATGGGACAGCACCAGAGCTGAGGCCCTGGTGTGGCCAGGCCCACCCCCACCCCCGCAATCCCCACCCCGGCCTAAGGTGCTCTGGAGTGGCTGCCTAGGGTTTGGCCAGAGAAAGGGGCAGGCACTCGGGCCAGGGATGTGCCGTTTCCAGAAAGAAGGCAGGCAGGCATTTCAGGCTCGCCATTTTAACCCTGAGCCTGGTTACATTGCAGGTTAGCCCCCTCACACCGCCGGCGCCGCATGCAGCCAGCTACCAGGGAGAAGTCTGCATCGTGAGCTGACGCACAGGGTGGAATGATCCAGACCAAAGTCAGCAGGGCTGAAAAGATTATATTTGGTTTGTCCTAAAAGTGTTTCGGGCAGAGATAATGCATGCAGAAAAAGTTACTTATTACTTATTCTTCACCCCAAATCTGACACAGCCTGGCAGTCACAACGGGTGTGGACGGCCTGTTACAGCTTTTGAATTGCACATGAGTGTAACATATGGCTGGGGCCGATCCCTGCTTTGTTTTCAGATCAATCTCAATGCTTAATAATACCCTGGCTAAATTAGTACAAGGAAAGATTCTCATGCCATGGTGCACTGGGGAGCGATGGGGACAGAGAAGGTAGAAAGGTTCAGAACTCATCAATGATAATACCTGCATTATTTTTTACAAGAAAGTGCTCCTTCCATTGTTTCATGTTATTTTGTGATATATATTCAGAGTTCATCTCTTTAACCATAGTCTGTGCTTCTTGAGGACAGGGGCCTGAAAGTGCCTCAAATAGGGCTGAGCATCTGGTGCACTGTCACCAAGCCCTGGACAGTATCATTTCTCTGGGTTAAAAGTCTTATTGATGAGTGGCCATTTCAAGCCCTCCTCAAGGCCTTAATGAAAAGAACAAGTGTCCCCCAGCCTGTGAACGGCTCTCCCACACGCCAGCCAGGCTTTCCCCACTGTCTGCTCATGTGCATTCAGTGGGGACTGTCACTGCTTACAGTGCTAATGGAAGGACCCCAGAAACAGAAGTCAGAAGGTCCCTAGATGCTGGTAGCTCCATAAAGGCACCATGAAATGCCACAGACATCTTAGAAACCTCTGGAACTCTCCAGAGGGCACCAAAAGAACTGGGCACCTCCCCAGCCCTGCACAGTATTAGAGAGATCTGTTCGGGAGCTGGCTCTGGGGAGGGCACATACCCACTGCACTGACTGGGCACAGCCAGGACACACGTATAAGAAGATGAAGAAGACAGGGCCCTCAGGGGCTTGGCAGGAGACTCCATGCACCTGGCTTGCCTGGGCCTTGGAGGGGCAGCTTGGCCCAAGACATCCCCCCACCCCCCATGACCAGCACAGATTGGCTGGGGCTACGAGGTCTCTTCAGCCCCAATGCATCAGCAGCGAATGGAGCCCAGTAGTCGGGTGTGAAGGGAAATAAAGCAAGCACTGCTCTGGGATTGATGGATTTAATTTAAAAAGTTAAAGGTGCTCCCCTCCTCCTTTCCTTCTAAAGCAGATGAAAAGCAAAATCCACCCCCCTTTAAAAAAAAAAAAAAAAACCCAAACATTCATGGTGCAGTTTTTATTGCTCTCAAAGGCTCGGTGTTCAGACGCAAAAGCTAAGCTTTTAAATAGGAAGGAAATAGGGAGATTAAACCTGTGCTTGTGGTGGCCACCCCGTTCTATCCATGGCCTCTCCACGGGGAGCTGGCACTGACCCAGCACAGAATCAACCCATTATATATTAATGCCAAAGGGAGGAGTGCCTCTGGGAAGCAAGAACTATCAATCAAATGGTAAAGGTCTAAATTTGCATTTCCAGGTCTCGAATGTGCACAGTAGTACCCTTCAACTTTTTCCTTTAAGATTTTGTAGGTGTTAGTGAATTAGTGAATGACATAGATCTAAACACACAGAAAGACAGAGGAGCGGCATGCTGCGGGAGCCCAGGAAACCCTCTGGTGGCAGCTCCCCTGGGGCTACCCTGTGCCCAGCGCTGCCACTGCCGGAGGCCAGGCTGCAGGGCGGGTTTCAGATGGAGGAAGGACACGCTCAGACCAAAGTGGTTTCAGGAGCTTCCTTCTGTCCTGCTTGGTGTCACGCCCCCGTGTCACGCCCACCTCCAGAGCAAGGCAGACTCAGCCCAGCAGTGTCTTCTTTATAAAGAAAATGTGCTGACAAACTCCCCCAAACACTTGAGGCCAATGAATAATTACCCTCTCGGGTTAGTTTATACTTCCCTCAGTTTTTTCCTCAAAAACTCAACCTCCCTCTATTCAGAATGTTGGCTACAATATAGCAGAAACATCCACTTTTTATTTTTCCCCTTTCTAAAAAAGATGGGAGGAGTGTGACTTTAAACAGGCCAGTTCAAAGTTGAGGAAAAAGCCAAACACAGGCGGGCTGAGGGTACTATGACTAGGCTGAGCCAAGGGAGTGCCGGGCCTCAGGGGAATTTGGAAGAGACTTTCCTCTTAAGCCTGTGGGCCCGGCAGCCTCCATCCTGGGCCCAGCCAGGCATTAAATGTGCCTTGGGAAGAAACTTCTATCTGGGCCATGGGCCAAAGTGACCTCTGTGTGAGCCCGACTACTTCTGTGTCACTCATGTGCGGGGCACTCGTGGAGGTGGCTGGGCTGACAGGCCCCCCAAGATGACACAGAGCCCACATCTAAGGTCCTGCAGGAAATTGAGACCCAACAAGAGATCAGCTAATAAAAGTAAAATCTCTGAAAGCCATCAGGCTCGGTACTAACCATCTCTAACTACCTTGAAAAGAAAGAGGTTTAACAGTGACATCCCTTCTTAAACAGCGCTCCAGCTGCCCTGCAGGGCTCCTGGTCTGCTGGGGCTGGCCCAGGGCAGCCCTCCCTGCCTGGCACCCTGGAATCCACAGAGAGGAGAGGGACAGAGGCGCTGCGCCTGGAGACCCTACACTTCCCCGTGTGCTCAGGGGCCTTCCCACGCTAGAAATGGCCTGAAGGTGTTTATACTTAGGGCCTACATGCCAGGCCCAGGGCAAACAGCACTACAGAAGACCACACAGGGCGGGCCTTCAGCCGGCCCAGCAGGGGAGGGCCGGGGAGGCAATCTGAAAGTCAATCTGATTTACATTTGGTGTGTGCTTATCACTAGGGGGCACTCTGCACAGCCCTGGATCTAGAAGCAGAGGGCAGCGCCAAGCAGAGCCGGCCAGTGAGCCCCCTGGGCCCAGCCAGTGCCTTCCCAGAAGGACAGCAGAAATTCATGAACAGTTTTTTGGGGGTGCAGGAGAAGAGGTCAGGGGACAAGTTAAGTTCCCAAAATAACTGATAGAAACCAAAAAACTCCATCTAGGTTTCCGGAGAGAAAGCAGCCAAAGGCTTTTCTTGGAAGTGGGTTCTTGAGACTGAGGCCGCCGCCCACCGCACACAGGACGCCAGGCCTGGCTGGGGAAGCTGACCAAGCTCATCTGGCTTTCCGAGTTCTCACTCTTGGCTCAAGTTTTATTTGTTAATATTAGTCACCAGTTAATAAGAAAAATAGTTTCTAAGTGTCTTTTTTTTCCTCCGCTCTGTGTGTGTTTTCTGTTTTTAATTGGGTTAATAGGATACCACCGTCAGGTTACGTGTGTTCAATCACAGCCATTAATTATTCCTTTTTCTTAAATTCTTGGTTTCCATAGCTGGAGCCTTTTTCTATTTCAGTTACTCCTATCAGTCTGCGAACTCCAAAGGAAGCTTTAAAACAGGAAAGAGAGAGAAAAAGTCAGACTGGGCACTGCCGATGTGCTGACAGTGTTGGAAGGGGGCTTCCTCCAGCCCCACCTGCCTGACCTGCCCTCTGTGCCCAGCAAGCTCCAGAGTGGTGCGGGCCAGCTGTGGGCACAGCCCTCGGGCCATGGCAGCCTCAGGCGGGTCAGAGGGCTGCAGGGCATGTGGCCATGCTCTCTGTCCAGCCGTGCTGTGCCCTGCCAGCCAGTCTCCACTTCTCACCTGGTCTGAGCAGGAGGGCTTCAGTGCATCCTGACAGACTGGCCACATAACACCCACAGGGGACCAAAGTGGATGAGCAGGACAGAGGTACCCGACCATGTCCACCCTTCGCCTGTGCTCCCAAGTCAATGTGTCATCCAATAGGAGAGGACAATGGCAGTCACTGTCCCTCAGACCCTCCACCCGGCTCCTGGGAAGGGGTGGGCAGGGGCAAGGGAGAGGTCGGGCCAGCTGGAGTGGGCCTGGCCCTCAGCTGACAGGGCACTGAATACGGACTGCCTGGCCATCGCTCAGGGACTGGAGGATGCCTGTATTCACTGCAGAGATGGACAAGCAGTGGCTTGCTCCCCCCCAGCAATCTGAGTCCTGGCAGGTGCCTGGCACCATGATCAGAGCTGGGCGCACAGCAGGACAGTCACTAAGGGGCCATGGGAGAGTGCCCGATGATGAAAATATCCAGGTTAAACCTTCAGAGTGGTTCCCCCAGCCCATGCTCCTGAGCCCACGTGTAGACAGAGGGACTCAGGACCCTTTCACAGCCTCCTGTGCAGCTGGCAGAGCTGAAGCCTAGGACAGGCAGCTCTGCAGCTCTCTGAGGGGATGGCCCTGCAGCTCATTGGCAGGAGCCCAGCCTCTGAAGCCATAAGGCTTGGATTGGTTCTCAGCTCGCAAGGTCTATAATCACCAAACCGCTGCCTTGAAAGGGCACCGTGATGAGTTGTCCAGTCCTGGGTGCTGTGGCTGGCACAGTGAGACCCCCTAACCTGCGAGCTGTTAATATTAGTGCCCATTACCTGCTCCCACAAACCCCAGGAACGTCAGGATCAGGAGAGGGGATCCACTTGCAAAGACACCCAAGACAAAACTGAAGAGAGGAGAGAGGAGGATGGTGGCCCAGCAGAGGAAATTCAGAAGGGTCCACGGCCTCCTGGCGGGTTTAAACTGCTCCCCTGGAAACTCGCCCTTCTGATTGTACATCTCCTGCAGTGCGTCCTGGAAGAGCCCGGAAAGAAGAGAGTGAGCCTCCCCACACGCCAGCATGTTCTTGCAGTTTTCTGTGAACACTCGTACAGTCACGCCACTGCACTCTGCAACCTGCTCTCCCCACACACATCCTCCTGTGATTCAGCCATGTCCAGGATATAGGGTTTAGTTCACTCATTTCTTTCAATGTCGTATCAAGTGGATAACACGACCCGATGTTATTCTTTCCTGACCTCTTAGCTTGTTTCTAATCGCCAACTAGAAAGTGCTGTTGCTTGCGAATGTCACTCGTGTTGGAGTTTCAAACTTTTTTTTTTTTTTTGTAGAGACAGTCTCGCTTTATGGCCCTCGGTAGAGCGTCGTGACCTCACACAGCTCACAGCAACCTCCAACTCCTGGGCTTAGGCGGTTCTCTTGCCTCAGCCTCCCGAGCAGCTGGGACTACAGGTGCCTGCCACAACACCTGGCTATTTTTTGGTTGCAGTTTGGCTGGGGCCAGGTTTGAACCCGCCACCCTCGGTATATGGGGCCGGAGCCCTACCGACTGAGCCACAGGCGCCGCCCGGAGTTTCAAACTTTTAAACCTGACCCAGACTCAGAGACAAGCTTCACTCTGCAATCTAGTACCTACATCGCTCTTCTTGTCTCCCTCCATGAGGTAAATGCACTGTATTTCTATTTTTTTAGGTTTTATTTTCTTCTTGAGAGAGTCATTGGTTTAGGAAATCACATATTTTATCCCACTTTTCGGAGGTGTGAGATGAACCTGGCTGAACGCTCCAACTCCCTGGCTCTTTAGTTTTGTCTCCTTTTTTAAATTCCTATTAATCTCATCACTTTTTAAAAATTATTCAGTCTTGCCCAAGTCTACTATTTTAATGATTTTTTTTTTTTTTTTTCAAGAAAAAGCTTTTGGTGCAGCTGATCTGCTCTTCTGTAGCTTTCTGTTTTAATAATGTCTGCCATTGTTTTCATTATTCTCTTTGGGTTCACTCTGCTGGTGTGTGTCATAATGAATCCATGTGTATGTGCACATGTGTGTGAGCATTCGGACAGGAGGCCCAGCCTGTGGAAACCTTCCTCCTGGGTGCTCCTCAGTGAGCCGTGGGTCTCTTCTCTGTTATTCTAAGATCTTCCCATCACCTTTGATGTTCAGTAGTTTTATTAATGTGTGGGGGTAGATTTTCTTTTTTCTTTTTATTTTGTTTTTTTTTGTGACAGACTCTCTCTCTGTGCCATAATGTCAGCCTATCTCACAGCAACCTCAAACTCCTGGACTCAAGCGATCCTCCTGCCTCAGCCTCCCAGAGTGCTGGGTTACAGGTGTGAACCACCTCGCTCAGCCTGGCTAGTCTCTTGACCTCAAGTGATCCTCCAGTCTTGGCCTCCCAAGCTTTATTTTTATTTATCCTGTTCAGAAATTGTACTTCATGAACCAAATAGAATCGATTTCATCAGTTCTGGAAATTTTGTCAATTCTGACAATTACTGTATTCATCTCCAGCTGAGTTTTATTTGTGAAAACCTTGAACGTGAGGTGTGGAGCTGTGTCCCTCTAGTTTTGAATTTGTTTCTCTCAGGAATCTAGAATGATTTACCTAGAACCAATTTTTATGCTTCTTGAACTATGTTGTTAGTACAAATTCAAACCTCAAGGCTGTTTGAGGGCAAGCTTCAAGGTCGTTTCTCTGTGCTGGAAGGTAATTTTCAGTTTAACCTTTACTGAGAGTCAGACTCTGAGCGGGTCTCAACTTTGGGCCAGTTTTCTAGTTCTAATGTCCAGCCTTGAATGAGATCAAATCTTTACTTCCTGCTTCCATGCAGGCATTAAATCTCGGACTTCAGGAGATGGGGACCAGACATAGTGGAGCATGAAGCACTGGCTCACAGGCTCTTCTCCCTGGCTCCTGGTCCACCTCTCTCGTCAGCCCCTAGAAATTCCCTTCGTTTTCTTGAGAGCTCATCAATGCATTTAGAAGGGTATTTGTTATGCTTTCTGGTCATCTGGTCTCCCACCACACAGAAAATGGGAATCCATGCATTTCTGTGTATAAAATAAATTGGAAGCAGATGCTGGGGAGGGGTGGGGTGGGGTGTGCTGTGGAGGAAGAGAACTGAGAGGGTTCTTCAACAGAATCTTGAATATTACATTGCATCTCTTACACAAGTAGTCTATTGTATATCTAGAGTTTGTCTGTTCCCTACCCATGAGTTCTTTCATGTAAGAAAATGAAAGAGGCGTGACAAAATACTATTATCCATGGTTCTAAGGATTATGTTATCCTTCACACTTTTCTCTAGAGTTAATTTTTTAAAAGTTAAGAAAAAGGAAAGTAAGGATCTGACATATACGAAAGCTGTGCAGTGCTCTCGTCCTCAGAGGGGGCCGTGTGTGGCCCGCCAGCCTCACCACTGCCCGATACCCCTGCGGCCCGCCAGCCTCGCCGCTGCCCCTGACACCTCTGCAGCCCGCTAGCCTCACCACTGCCCCTGACACCCCTGCAGCCTGCCCACCTCACTGCTGCCCCTGACACCCCTGTGGCCCGCCTGCCTCACCGCTGCCCGACACCCCTGCGGCCCGCCCGCCTCACGGCTGCCCCTGACACCCCTGTGGCCCGCCTGCCTCACCGCTGCCCGACACCCCTGCGGCCCGCCCGCCTCACGGCTGCCCCTGACACCCCTGTGGCCCGCCAGCCTCGACGCTGCCCCCGACACCTCTGCGGGCTGCCAGCCTCGACGTTGCCCTGACACCTCTGCGGCCTGCCCGCCATGGCCACTGCTCTGACTGCTCTGCAGCCTGCCCGCCATGGCCGCTGCCCCGATAACCTCTGTGGCCTGCCCGCCCTGGCCGCTGCCCTGACACCTCCATGGAGAGGCTGAGCACATTTACCTTTTCCTGGTAGAGCTTGTGGAGCCATTGAGCTGCTTCCTTTTCATCCAGTGGGATCTCTTCCAGAGGGAATCTCCTGTTTTATTAGGAAGATTAAAAGTAAATTACCTGAGGACAACAAATATAAAAGAGGGAGAAGGGAAACCTAAGTTACTGTGCACCAGGGTGACCTGTGGGCTCTGCTTTTTCTATTCAAGTCTCATCCTCAGTTTCTGAAAACAAGCAAGCAACAAAGTAATTGCTCCCAGGCATTCACCCCAGTGTCGGGGAGGGCCGTGCTGCCTCCACGTGTGGGGAGCAGTAAGTGGGGGACAACCAGGGCCCCTGAGTGATTCCACTGGGCAAGTCCTACCTCCAATCCCACCACAAAGGCGACATTTGTGAGCTTTGAAGTTTTTTTGTTTGTTTTGTTTTGTTTTTTGAGACAGAGCCTCAAGCTGTCGCCCTGGGTAGTGTGCCGTCGCATCACAGCTCACAGCAACCTCAAACTCCGGGGCTTAAGTGATTCTCCGGCTTCCACCTCCCAAGTAGCTGGGACTATAGGCACCATCCACAATGCCTGGCTATTTTTTGGTTGCAGCGTTATTGTTGTTTGGCGGGCCTGGGCTGGATTCAAACCCGCCATCTCAGGTGCATGTGGCTGGTGCCTTAGCCACTTGAGCCACAGGCACTGAGCCAAGCTTTGAAATTTTGATCTTTTTTCATATGATCATTTTTTAGAAGGAATCATGACTGACATTGTCTTTCATTAGGCAAAGAAGATCATATTTCACAAAAGAAATCTATTTGCTTCAAATATGAAAAGTATTAAAATTTAGAGACTTTTTTTTAGAGACACTCTTGCTCTGTCTCCCAGGCTGGACTGCAGCAGCACCAGAGGTCACTACAGCCTGGGCCTTCTGGCTCAAGTGTGGGATTCCAGGTGTGAGCCACCGTGCCTGGCCCTAACATGTTTAGAAAGTCAGTAAGAACAAGTTTGTCAGCGAGGTCATGGTGGTGACTCTGGGAGGGCAGAGATGGTGTGTGGAAGCAGAGGCTGGGACCCTACCCAGGGACACCCCCTTCACCACACCCGACATGATGCCTGCTCCCTGACACCCCATTCTCCTCGTCTTCTGGGACTGACAGAAACACACCTGCTGGCCTCCAGGAGTTCAGCACACAGAAATGGTATGTGTCACTTCTAGGAAGACTTTCCACTGTGGCTGCTCTAGTCTGTGTCAGCTTTTTCTCTGCTATGCTGTGGGGAAGTCACATTGCTTGGGATGCACAGACCAAGCCAGCCCCGTGCTCAGCTCAGCAACCCTGATAGGTCTCTAGACATGCCGTGGACTATTACACCGGGAGGAGAAAGAAAGGAAGGTCGGAGCCTGTCGTCCAGGGGCAGCCGCAGCACCCATGGCGCACAGGGTGGAGGGCCAGTGAGGGCTCAGCCTCCCCAGCCCCCCAGCCTCCATGGGCTCACAGGGGCTGCTTCTGGAGAGCCACGGCCAGAGGCAAAATGTCAAGCTTTTCTGTAATGTGTCTGACCTTTTGTCTGAAAGCTGAGCACCCACAGACCCTGACCCGACCGGAGATGAAGAGCCTCTTTGACACATGCACACATGCGCCCAGACAACAGAGTGACTGCTGCCACAGCAGTGACCTTTGCAGGAGCCCACCTGCAGGACATCCCAGGAAACGAAGGCACTCAACTCTGGGACTCTGGGCACAACTGGTGTTTGAAGGGCTCGCCAGCCATGCCATTTCTGTTTCTGCCCAGTGAGATGACTGCCAGAGGCACCAACCTGCCTGTCTGTTCACACACTCACACGCACGCACGCACGCACACACCACACACATGCACACACCACACACACTCACACCACACACATACTCACACCACACATGCACACACGCACAACACACATACACACCACACACATACACACCATACACATACACACCACACACACACACACCACACACATACAAACACCACACACATACACACACCATACATGCACACACCACACACAAACTCACACCACACATGTACACACCACACACATCACACACATACTCACACCACACACACTCACACCACACATGCACACACCACACATGGACACACCACACATGCACACACCACACACATACTCACACCACACATGTACACACCACACACATACTCACACCACACACACTCACACCACACATGCACACACCACACATGGACACACCACACATGCACACACGCAGCACATACATACTCACACCACACATGCACACACACACCACACACATACTCACACCACACATGCACACACCACGCATGCACACACACACACCACACACATACTCAAACCACACATGCACACACCACACATGCACACATGCACCATACACATACACACACCCCCATACACCCCCACAAACCCATGCCAATATATAACACACTCACATGCTACATGCACAATTTATACACGTACCACACCAAACACACACATGCTACATACACACAGGCATACAGAATTTGTACACACACCACATACACACACACACCACATACATCACACTACCACGTATACACAGCCCCACACACATACTTTAAACACACGCACCACATGCACACCTGTTCCACACACCCGACATGCACCACATACATATACACTCCCCACACACCCCCACATACAGATTTTATTATGAGTCTGTTATAGACATTATGAAATATATACAGTAAGATATTAAAATGATAAGATAAAAAGTAATGTAAAGTCCAAGTAACAGTCCCTGCCCAGCGGGGTGCCCTAAGCATGGAGCTCCTGGAGGTCACTCAGGCCACACGCAGGACACTGGCCCAAGCGCTGGCCTTGAGAACAGGCACTCCCAGGCAACTACACCAAGTGCTGGCTGGGCAACTTGACCACCTGGGGTGCAGGGGAGGGAGGCTGCGGACCGCCCATGGCCCTGGCACAGGCTCACAGCACGTGGATACCGCAGTAGTGCCTTCACTCAAAGCCCTCAAGCTGTCAGTGACACAAAACAGTGGAAGCTTTTAGAAATTCAAAGAATATACCTATTAAAATATGACTGGGCAAAATACGGCCCCACCAAGGGGGAAGTGGACAGAAGAAGGCAGGTCTGCAGCTCTGACCACTGCCTGGAGCCAGACAAGCAGGGCCCAGCTAGCCCTGCCACAGGCCAGCTCAGACTGCCTAAGCCTCGGCATATGGCTTCCTACCCAAGGACAAGAGACCACTACAGCCAGGGCCCAACACAGGGGCCACCGCTGCCTTAGTGTCAGTCTCACATCATGTGCTGGCTGTCACCTGGACCACTCAACCAAGGTCGACCACTGCAGTGCTGCGGCCAACACTGTCAGACCCACCCAGCATCTCAGAGTCACAAGAGAGGGCCTATGGTGCCCGTCCTGGGCTGAAACAGACCCAGCACTGCCATCAGCCTGTCCATTACCAACTCTGGAAGGGAAAAACCACCCAGCTCCTTGCTGATGTTCACAGACACATTCCTGGAAACTTCCACAGACTGGCCAGAAGAACTGGGCAGCATTAAACCTGCGAGGGCTCAAGCTCTCCAGACAACTGTGCAGAGGAACTGACCAGATGAACACGGATGTCAGCAGCGGCGAGGCTGGGCCGCCTCCCTGCTGCCCTGCGCACACCCCCAAGACAACCCTGCCTTTCTGCACACAGGCACAATCCACACACAGCACCCTTGAGCAGATCAGAGCAGACCCAGAGGTCCCTTGAAATCACGTCTGAGGCTGAATCAAAGTCACCACCCACACCAAGCTTCCAGTTACAAGGTTTTGGGTGAGTTTGGTCTCTCCACGAGCCAGAGAGACTTGGAGAGTCAAAGAGCAGCAATGAAACAGATGGCACACTTCAGAGGGACATCCCTGATCTTGACCTTGACTTTGAGTGGGAAGAGAAAAAGGTTGCTCTGAGAGGCTGCTGCCACACTTTAGAGCAGGCCTCAGGCTCTCAGTAGGAGATTTGCAAGCACCATTCCTATTCTATTTCACTGGACAGGCAGGACCCAGCTGACCCCAGCTCGCAGCACTGAAGCCCAGGACTCAGGGCAGAGTTCAGACCAGGCTCTTCCTGCCCCTTGCTGGTTTCCTCTCAGGCGCTGAGGTCCCCACATCCTGGGGCTGAACCAACCGCACCAGCCAAAAGCCCCAGTTGGTGCCAAGCTCTGCAGGAGGACTGTGTCGCCTGTTCTCGGGGGATCTTCGCTCACCCCACAGTGGGAAGGTCAGCACCAGAGGTCTCCCTAGGTCCTGTGATTGTGGACCTAGCCTAACCCTGAACCTGGTAGGATCTGAGACCAGGCTGGGGAGGGGACAGAGTTTTACATAGAGCAAACTGCATGGGCTTCCCAAGGAAACAGAAGAGGACAGTGGCCCCCAGCACCAGTCAGCGATTTCCCCAAAGGAATGCAGCAGAGTCTGCTCTGGGCTCCCCTGGCTCAGTGTCCTGCCTGCCCGACTCCAGGCAGGAGTTCAAACAGGCCCTCTGCTCTGCAGAACATCGCCCTGCTCAGCAAGGTGCGGGAAGGCCAGGGAGCGGCTCAGGAAGGGAAGGTCTCCCTGGCTGCAGGTTCTGGGAGAGGCGCAGGGAGGGCCCAGGGGGCCAAGCTCCAGCCTCACCTCACACACATGTCGGCCTCATACTTCTTCCCATAGAGGATCCCCAGCAGAGACGGGTTCTTGTTTCCTCTGAAGTTCAGGGTTACATCATAGACGGCTGTGACTGTGGGGAGGAGACACGTGGATGACGATGCTGCGGGCAGGGACGTGGGGCAGGCAGCACTGGAGGCTGGGCGGGAGCACCTGGCCCTCTCCCCTGGGTTTCCGTTCCCTTTATGCCGGTTCTGTCTTTTAACCATGGTATTTAGTTGGTCTACATTTCACATACTCACTCACTGACGTCAGTGGGTTTAAATCTACTATCTGGCTGTTTTCTATTTGTTCTACATGTTATTTGTCCCTTTGACTCCTTTCTGACTAATTGGATACATTTATTTTTTTCTCTTTATTAGGTTTTCTGTTACATGTTTTTTATTATGATTTTAAATATTTCCCATTAAATAGAATTTTATTAAACTACGGTGCAAGAATCTTAGAACGTGAGAACCCCTCTCACTCTCTTTTTGTGCTTCTGGTATCCTGTTTTGTGTGCAACATACTTATTTGTTTATTTTTATTTATTTATTTGAGACAGAGTCTAAATAAACTCTGTTGCCTCGGATAGAGTGCCATGGCATCATAGCTCACAGCAACCTCAAACTCCTGAGCTCGAGTGATCCTCCTGCCTCAGCCTCCCGAGTAGCTGGGACTACAGCGCCCACCGCTCAGCTAGTTTTTCTGTTTTTAGTAGAGATGAGGTCATGGTCTTGCTCAAGGCTGGTCTCAAACTCCTGAGCTCAAGTGATCCTCTTACCTTGGCCTCCCAGAGTGCTAGGATCACAGGTGTGAGCCACCGTGTCCGGCCACTTACTTTTTATTTTTATTTTTTTAGCAAATTACTGCATTCATTTTTTTGTTTCGTCTGGGAGTGATCTGGCCCCCATGGTGACTGAAGCTCCTACCTGTCCCCCGGAGGCACTGGACTGCTGTGGTGAAGCCCTTGGTCCGTGGCAGCAGGTGGTACTTGAGCGGGGGCAGCCCCTTGGAGGCCGCCACCTCCATGCTGACTCGGTGCTTGGTCTCCGTGAAGCGAGTGCCCTCACAGTACAGGAGGAACTAGGACATGGAACCCGGGACAGGGGTTATCTACTACGTGCGGCACGAATTGTTATGTTAGGGCTGCAATGCGTACTCTAGCCGCATGCCTTCCCTCACACAGAGCAGACTTCCAGAGAGCAGTGAAATATGACAGTGTCTCTGGGGAGAAGCCTCAGATCAGAGAGTGGAAAACAGGAAAAGTCTTTTATCCACTCACCATGACATGAGTTGAAAAGGAACAGAGACTCAGGCAGAGTAGGGACAGGCAGGTGGCTGGGGTGGGTGGAGGGCGCCCCACCCACACCCTCCAAGTGGGCTTGGGTCTGTGGGGGCAGGTGGTCTATCTTTAGCCCAGGGGGATGGACATCCCACCCCTACTGGAAACAGTGTTCTGGGCTCAAGGGGTCATCATGGGCCTCATACTAGTAATCAGGCTGCAGGTGTGTCAGAGGCTAGGTGCAACATCGAGATCCGGACCTGGCCTCCTTCCTCAGCACAGTCTGTGCACAGGTGCCCTGGGTCCCCCGACACTCACCCACATGTACTCAGGGTAGTCGGACAAGCGTTTCAGGCCTGCGATGACAGTGTCCCGGTCTTCCTCCCACTTCCGTTTGCAGAACACGATCTCAAGAAAGTACCACGTCCAGCCAATGAGGGGCACATAGAGCAGCTCCTTCTTAGCGAGGACTTTGGAGCTCTGATGGGAGGAGGGAGAGCAGCTGGTGCTCAGTGTTAGGAAGAGGTGGGAAAGCCCCATGCTCCACCCTCCCAAACTCCCCAGGATCTCCCTTAGTACCTGCCTGGGACCCCGTGGCTCCCCTCCCCTGGCACCTGCCTGGGACCCCGTGGCTCCCCTCCCCTGGCACCTGCCTGGGATCCTGCAGCTCCCCTCTCCTGGCACCTGACTAGGACCCCATGGCTCTCCTCACCTGGCACCTGCCTAGAACCCCATGGCTTCCTATCCCCTGGCACCCGGTAGCTCCCCTCCTCTGGCACCTGCCTGGGACCCCGTGGCTCCCCTCCCCTGGCACCTGCCTGGGACCCCATGGCTTCCTCTCTCCTGGTACCTGCCTAGGACCCCGTGGCTTCCCCTCCCCTGGTACCTGGCTGGGATGCTGTGGCTCCCCCTCCCCTGGTACCTGCCTGGGACCCTGTGGCTCCCCTCCCCTGGCACCTGCCTGGGACCCTGCAGCTCCCCTCCCCTGGTACCTGCCTAGGATGCTGTGGCTCCCCTCCCCTGGCACCTGCCTGGGACCCTGCACCTCCCCTCCCCTGGCACTTGCCTGAGACTCTGTGGCTCCCCTTCCCTGGCACCTGCCTAGAACCCCATCGCTTCCTATCCCCTAGCACCTGCCTGGGACCCCATGGCTTCCCCTCCCCTGGTACCTGCTTGGGAACCCTGTGGCTTCCTACCCCAGCACCCACCCAGGGGCCCTGTGGCTCACCCCCAGCACGCCAAATCGCTCACACATGGTCCACCCACAAAGGAAGTCGATTTCGAAGTTGTGGTTAAGGATGATCACCGCGTGCTCCTTCCCGAAGCAGTCCACTGTGGCCTGGTCCGTGAAGAGAGTACACTCTGTGCATGACCACCACTCCAGAAGCATGACCAACTCTGTGGACAGAGGCGGGTGTCAGGCCAGGTGCAAGCAGCCTCTCCTCTCGGGTGGACAGCCAGTGTCCCTGCAGGTCTTCTGGCAGGTCTGGGAGTACACACAGGGGACATCTGCAGGATCTTCATTCCAGGGTAGCATCTCCTTCTAGAAATGAGGTCTGATGCTTATATTTACTAAGTTTTACAAATTAAAATTGCCTTCTAAGCAACAGTCAGGGGAGAAAGCCGGTGGAAAGTGCAGAAGAAATGGGAGGAAGCGTCATTCTGTGCAGACTATATATGTAGTCACTACCCCGTGGGCACGGTGCCTGACGGGCACTGTACAGCCACCAACAGAGTGAGACACGCAGATTTAGGGCACAGAACACACGCCTGAATGTCCACAGATTACAAGTTGAAGAAAAATGAAAATAGTTTATAGCAGACCACATAGCTCATGGCAAGGAGAAGCAAGAGCTGAGCTCGGAATATTCTGTAATCATAGGAAACACTGGGAATAGCTCGGTAATGTAACACCTTAGTGACCAGGGTGTGGGGAGGGATTCGGCCCTCCTAACACAAACTCGCGGGACGAGAGCATCAGTGAGTGGCAGTCTCTACACCTGTGGTACAGGAGCCCCAGGACCATGTCTCTAGGAAGCTGCAGGAACGGTCAGTCAGGGGACTACTAATCCTGACTCTTTCGCTTCTCCTGCTCAGATGGCCCCTGCCTGGGGCCTAAGAAGACTGTTAAAATTTACTTTCCTATTAAGTGTTTCTATCCCTCAAAGACTGTTTCTGTCTCTCTCTCTCTCTCCCTTCTGCTAAAGCAAATAGCCCTCGGGCACCTAATGGTAATTGTTCCCGAGCTAGACAGCATAACAGTCCGCGTCTGGAACATAGCTAGCTGGAGCTGGAGACCTGGCCAGTCCTGGGCCCCAACAAGTGGCACCCCAGGTGGGACCCAACAATAGTTCACGGTGAGTAGAGGTACAGGTGGTACAGAAATTTCTAAAGCTTCCACGACCTTGGCACAATGTTATGCTGCTTTTCCATACTTAAAAACAAAAAGAAAAAGCAAAACCTTGCCCATCCCCAGGAAGGCTGTACTCTCATCTGCTCACTGCTGTCCAGGAGGCTGGAGAAGCCAGGGTCCCCACGGCACGCGTGTGCTGTGACCACACGGCACCAGCATGTTGGGGCCACCTGGCCTTAGGGCGCTGCATTCCTGTCCCATTCAGCTGCCACCCCAGTGTGTCAAGGAGCATTTCCCAGGGTTGTGGGGGGTTGTCCACAGCTGGGACTCTTTGTGCACAGTCCCCCCCAAAGCGCTTTGAGGACAAACTGGGAACGGGGTGCCGTCTGTCCCCTCAGGGGTCGAGGGATGTGCACACTCACCTCTGTGGGAACTTCAGTCTGCAGCACCATGGTAAAGAGCTCTGAATGTCTCTATCACTTATGGGAACAGACTATAATAAGCCCCTTTCATAAGGCCATGAGGGGACCAGGAAGGCCCAGGAACAGAGGGCTGGGTGCTGCAGGAGTTGCTCTGAGAAGGATGACCTCTAAGAGCTGGGATGCAGCTGTCAGACTCGGGACTGTCACGTGCTTCTTACTCTAGACACCAACCTACCTGTTTCCCGAGAGGGCCACTCTAAAGTTTGCCTGCTGAGAATCAGCCCTTGGGGACAGAGGCCAGGACCGCTGACCAGCTCCCTGTCTGGCTGGGCTCACTCGGCCACCAGCTCAGGCAAACCCCTGGCCCTGGGCCTCAGTTTTCCCATTTACAGAAAGGGGAAAGTAGGGCCACCAGAATCCAGCACATGAATTTAACACCTGCCAGGGGGGTGGGAGGGTGGGCACAGCTGGGTTCTCTTTCCCGACAGCCATCCCCCTAGGCCCAGGAGGGAGGGAGGGCACAAGCTTGGTCATGCAGCCATGGAAGGTCCAAGGGGCCTGAGGGCACAGACTCAGGGTCACAGAAAAGGCCATCTGTCAGAGGCAGACTCCACCCTGCAAGGACCTGTCAGCCATGTTGCTTTAATCCAGTGTTCAAGTTCACTGACTTCAAGAAGAAGGCATAAGAATAAAAAGACAAATAACCCCATTAAAAAATGGGCAAAGTCTCTAACTAGACATTTCTCCAAAGATTATTGGTAGATAGGTAAAAAACACATTTAAAAGTGCTTAATTCCATTAGTTATCAGGAAATGCAAATCAAGACTCCAGTGAGATGGCGCCTCCACCCACTAGGATGGCTTTATCAGAAAGGTGAACGGATGGGTGCAGTGGCTCATGCCTGTGGTCCCAGTGCTTTGGGAAGATTGCTTGAGGTCAGGAGTTCAAGAATAGTTTGAGCAACAGTGAGATCCCATCTCTACCAAAAACAGGAAAATTAGCCAGGGTGGTGCCTGTAGTCCCAGCTCCTTGGGAGGCTGAGTCAGGAGGATCACTTTAGCCCAGCTGTGAGCTGTGATGCCACCAGGACATTCTAGCCAGGTGACAGAGTGAGACGGACCATAACGGTGTTGGTGAGGACATGGGGAACTGGGGGCCTCACACACTTCTGGTGAGAACATAAAATGTGGCAGGTGCTTTGAAAACAGTTGGGCGGTTCCTGAGTTACTAGTGACACAGCCATTTCAGCCCTAGGCGTATACCCAACAGAGCTGAAAACACACAGCCATGTGAAGGTTCGCACATGGAGCTCACAGCAGCGTCATTCATGACAGCTGAGCAGCAGAAACAGCCCCAGCCTCCGCTAACCTGTCTGTACAGTGGACTGCTATTTGATCCTAACAAGGGCTGAGGCATGGCACAGGCCACCACATAGATGGAGCCTCATGCCACGGTGATCCTGATTACACGGAATGTCCAGAGCAGGCAGAGTCAAAGGGACAGAGTGGGTGAGTGGCTGCTGGGAGCTGGTGAGATGGGGGTAGGGAGTGACGACTTAATGGGTGCAGAGGTTTTTTAGGGGGTGAAAATGCTCCAAAATTAAGTCTGTGGTGAAGGTTGCCAACAGAGCTAGGACCACTAAACTGAACACTTCAAATGGTGAGTTTTAACTCAGCAAAGCTATTTCCCAAAAAATAGAAAGCAAGGGCACAGGAGGGCACGGCCCCCCCACCTCTGAGAGGAACCCTCGCCACCCAGGCTCCTTAGGTCTGGGAGGGCACCCTGGGGAGCTGGCAACTCAGCCGCGTTCATGTCCTTCCGCAGGTCACACCTTGTCATCCTCTGTGGGTCACTCCCTGACGGGGTGCAAGCTTGTCACAAAGCCATGCCCTCCTCTCCACATGGCAAATGCCTCCAAGGAGATGGGCACATGGGGTAACCCGCAGGTGCAGGAGGGGTGTGAGGGTCCAAGGCCACTACGAGGCAATTCTGAACTTTTTAGAAAGATACTTTTCAAAGCTCTATCTTTGTGGCAGTCTGACAACATACAGCCCACTCGTTCCAGCGATGACAGCCACAGCCGGGCACCCCTTCTGTCTCCCAGCTTTCCCTCCAAACGACCTGCAGGTCATGCTGCTGGAAACCACGACTCAGCCGTGGGGAGCAGATACGCTCAGAAATGTCGGCACTGTCCTGCCCTAAGCATGTCAGCCACGAAGCATCCACTCTGCCAAGCCATGCCTGGGCTCTCATCTACAGCCACAGAGGACATCAGAGACACAACTTCAGCCACCTCCTGACAGGTGAACAAGGAACCACCAAGACAAGTTGAGTCACTTGTCTCAACCAAGCTGGAGCCACCTGTGGACGGTACGCAAGGGTGGGCCGTGGCGGTCTCCCGAACTGTCATGGGGAGCTCTGGGTTCGGGGCGGGGCACGAGGGAACACTTCCTTTATATGGGGGAGAGGTTTCCGTGACTGGCTGCCGCGAGGACAGGAGGAAACTGTCTCTGGGCAGGTTGTTACCCTCTCCTCTGGGGACCCTGCCTACAAAGCCTGGTGAGGGCTGGGAAGGAAGGAGGAGCTGAGGTCCACAGAGACGACAGACACAGGTCAATTCTCCATTCGGATGCTCTAGAAGGACACCTAAAGGACCCGTAGCAGGTCCAGCGAAAGGCACATCCTCCCCGGGCGGCCGGTGCCCAGGGGCGGGCGGCCTTCTTCAGCAGGTCTCAGGGCCCATCACCTGCGGTGGGAACTGTACACAGTACCAGGCCCGATGTCCGCAAACCGGCCAGCAGTGCAGTGGCTTGGGGTCCAGCATGGATTTCTTTTGATCATTTCCTTTATTCAAATATATGCCTCCCTAAAACACAGGAGCAAGCCATTCTTTGCCTTCCTCAGCCACTCATCTGAAAAAAATTTAAACATTGTCTAATAATCATTAATTTATTGAGCATCACTGAGCCTTCAAGGCAGGTGATTTTATCTGCTTTACAGAGGACAAAGCTGAGGTTAAGAAAGGCTGAAACCCTGCCCAAGGTCAACAGGACCAGGTGCCTGGTCCAGGCTGGTTCTAAACCTGTGCCCTCGTCCACGGCACCTGCAGCTCTGGGGGCTGCATGCTGGCAATGAGGTCAACAGTGGTAGAAGGTACAGGCATCAAAGAGTGAGAACAAGAATGAAAACTCGAAAATGCAACAGTGGCTCAGGGTCATTAAGAAGCTTCCACGTGCCCCTGAGTTAGGGAAAGGCTGCTACAGAGCCCAGCTGGAGAAGGGCCCCACTGAAGCACTCAAATAACCCAAGTGGAGGACGTCCCCAAGCCCAAGTCACATGGGGGATTCACACAAACACCAAATCCAGTAGGCAGGGAAGGCTGGCACTTGCCTTGTGTACAGGCAGTCCTCAGGTTACAAACAAGACAGGTTCTGTATGTTTGTTCTTTTTTTATTTTTTTTTGAGACAGTTTCACTTTGTCACCCTCGGTATAGTGCTCTAGCGTCATAGCTCACAGCAACGTAAACTTTTGGGCTCAAGCAATTCTCTTGTCTCAGCCTCCCAAGTAGGTGGGACTACAGGCACCCGCCACAATGCCCGGCTATTTTTTGTTGCAGTTTGGCCGGGGCCAGGTTCAAACCCACCACCCTCGGTATATGGGGCCGGCACCCTACCCACTGAGCCACAGGCATTGCCATGGCTTTAGCAGTTTTTTAATACTTTAGCTTCAGAGTATTGATGGAAATGGGAGTCTATAATTTAGTGTTTATAAATATTTGTCCTTTTGGTATGTATTCATCTTACCTAGTTAAAATCATGAATAACTTATTTGTGTATTTTATATTACATGATTTCTAATTCTCCCCTTCCCACAAAAAAGCAACATCTCTTATTTTAAAACAAAACTAAGAGCTGAGGCTATAACATGCTTATGGCAAATTAAGTCTCAGGGCGAGCTTACTGATCTCCTGACAGACAGTGGGAATGACAGCCAGCAGACAGGGTTGACATAGACAGACAGGGCAGACATGGACAGACAGTGCTGACGCACACAGGGTTGACGCAGACAGACAGGGTTGATGTAGACAGACAGGGCAGACATGGACAGGGCTGACGCAGACAGACAGGGTTGACGCAGACAGACAGGGCAGACATGGACAGACAGGGTTGACACAGACAGGGTTGACGTAGACAGACAGGGTTGATGTAGACAGACAGGGCAAACATGGACAGGGCTGACGCAGACAGACAGGGTTGACATAGACAGGGCAGACATGGACAGACAGTGCTGACGCAGACAGGGTTGACGCAGACAGACAGGGTTGACGTAGACAGGGCAGACATGGACAGGGCTGACGCAGACAGACAGGGTTGACACAGACAGGGTTGACGTAGACAGACAGGGCAAACATGGACAGGGCTGACGCAGACAGACAGGGCAGACATGGACAGACAGGGCTGACGCAGACAGACAGGGCTGACGTACACAGACAGGGCAGACATGGACAGACAGGGCTGACGTACACAGACAGGGCAGACATGGACAGACAGGGCTGATGCAGACAGACAGGGCAGACATTGACAGACAGGGCTGACGCAGACAGACAGGGCAGACATGGACAGACAGGGCTGACGCAGACAGACAGGGCAGACATGGACAGACAGGACTGACGCAGACAGACAGGGCTGATGCAGACAGACAGGGCAGACATTGACAGACAGGGCTGACGCAGACAGACAGGGCAGACATGGACAGACAGGGCTGATGCAGACAGACAGGGCAGACATTGACAGACAGGGCTGACGCAGACAGACAGGGCAGACATTGACAGACAGGGCTGACACAGATGGACAGGGCTGACGCAGACAGACAGGGCAGACATGGACAGACAGGGCTGACGCAGACAGACAGGGCAGACATGGACAGACAGGGCTGACGTAGACAGACAGGGCAGACATGGACAGACAGGGCTGATGTAGATAGACAGGGCAGACATGGACAGAAAGGACTGACATAGACAGACAGGGTTGACACAGACAGGGTTGACGCGGACAGATAGGGTTGACGCAGATAGACAGGGTTGACATAGACAGACAGGGCAGACATGGACAGACAGGGCAGACGTGGACAGACAGGGCTGATGCAGACAGACAGGGCAGACATAGACAGACAGGGCAGACATAGACAGACAGGGCAGACATGGACAGACAGGGCTGATGCAGACAGACAGGGCAGACGTGGACAGACAGGGCTGATGCAGACAGACAGGGCAGACGTGGACAGACAGGGCTGATGCAGACAGACAGGGCAGACGTGGACAGACAGGGCTGATGCAGACAGACAGGGCAGACGTGGACAGACAGGGCTGATGCAGACAGACAGGGCAGACGTGGACAGACAGGGCTGATGCAGACAGACAGGGCAGACGTGGACAGACAGGGCTGATGCAGACAGACAGGGCAGACGTGGACAGACAGGGCTGATGCAGACAGACAGGGCAGACGTGGACAGACAGGGCTGATGCAGACAGACAGGGCAGACGTGGACAGACAGGGCTGATGCAGACAGACAGGGCAGACATGGACAGACAGGGCAGACATGGACAGACAGGGCTAATGCAGACAGACAGGGCAGACATGGACAGACAGGGCTGATGCAGACAGACAGGGCAGACATGGACAGACATGGCTGATGCAGACAGACAGGGTTGACGCAGACAGCCTTTTCGGCAGTGTCATTGGCAGACTCCCCATGTCCTGGGGGAAATAAAAGATATATTCTCTCCTGCTACAAATGCAAATAGTACAACAGTGTGAAATGAGATGTACAAACCCCTTCGTCCCCATGTGCTGGACACCACCTTGCCACTGGGATTTCTCTTGCCTCCTCCCAGGACCCTGAGACGCATGTGCACACCACACACACGGTGTCCCTTCTAAAAAACCAAAGTGTAAGTGACAGTGTACTATTCACTTGTGTACCTCCCTCTTTGGCTTAAAACATGTTTCGAAGGTGAAGGAAGGTGGTCCTTGCTCTCCTTGACAGCCACGCAGGACCCCACAGTATGGACACAGCATAGTCTCCATTAGAGGCCCTCACGTTGCTGCCAGTGTTATGCTAATGTAAAAATGATGAAATGAGAATTCCTGGGCACGTACGTACTTTTGCAGATATCTCTCCAGGTTATAGTCTCATTTTGTTTTGAAAATAACTGAATTGAAAAGTATTTTTGAGAATAACTGAATTGAAAAGTATAACCATTTGAACTATTGATAGCTGTTGCCAAACTGCCTTGCAGAGATGGGCTGACATACATGCCCATAATGTGGGTGAGCCGTCACCTGTCAACATGGGTGTCATCAAGCATTTAGGTTCTGTCCATGTGACAGGTGAAAGTTGGATTTCTATGTATAAAAACAGACACATAAGCAAGGGCGCATGCAGATACCTGCAGGTATTTAATTTTCAGGGAAGAAAGAGTCCTCCTTCAGAAGCCCGTGCGGAAACCTCTGCAGAATACTCTGGTGCTGGGGCGGCTTCACGTACAGGGACACACAGGAGCCGTGTCCATCCCTGCTGAAGCTCAGTAGCGGGTGGCCTGAGCTTATTACTCCCTTTATTTTTGTTAGTTTAAAAATACCCAAAGTACTATATTAAAACATAAGAAACTGCCATTTCTTCTTTTTCTTTTCTTTTCTTTTTTTTTTTTTTTTTTTTGAGACAGAGTCTCATTATGTCGCCCTGGGTAGAGTGCCATGGCGTCATAGCTCACAGCAACCTCCAGCTCTTGGGCTTAAGCGATTCTCTTGCCTCAGTCTCCCAAGTAGCTGGGACTACAGGCACCCACCATAACGCCTGGCTATTTTTTTGTTTGTTGTAGTTGTCATTGTTGTTTTAGCAGGCCTGGACCAGGTACAAACCCACCAGCCGGAGAAACGGCCAGTTCTGCTGGTTAAAATGGTCCTGTGTTGGAACATCCCATGGCTCAACCTAACAAAGGTTCAGGCTGAGCACTTTTCTAGCATCTCCCAGACAGGGATGAGCCTCTGCCAGTCCTGAGCGGCCCCAACTCCCAGTCCTAGGGCTGAGCACACCTGCCCCCAAGATCCCCTGGGGGAGCATTAGGGCCCTCACGACACTCACGGCTCCAGAGCGAGTAGGCGAGGCGGCAGTTGAGGCGGCGGTATAGCTGCTTGCTGAGGGGCCAGAGCGCCAGCACGCAGAGCTGGACGCAGTTGATGGCCAGTCCGCTCACCACGAACACGAAGCCGATGAGCAGATGCACCGCAAACTGCGTCTTCAGGAAGGCCAGCAGGCCCATGGCCGCTGCTCAGGAGCGCGTGCAGGGCCCTTCGCCGAGAACAGCCGTCCTGGAGGGAACAGGGACAGCTGTCAGTGTGTACCGGCCGCAGGCCCAGGAGCAAGACCCAGTGCTCACGCAGTACCCCAGTTGTGACAGGAAGGAGCCGCTCATGCCCTGTCCTCTACCAGAAAGAGAAGGCAGGGCTGACAGACTCGCAGCCCTCACCTGTGTTTCATGTACACGCGGGCACTCACAACACCACACACTGCACACACACACCACACCCACAACACCACACACTGCACACATGTCACACAAACGCAACACAACACACACTGCACACACACATCACACTCACACCACCCACTGCACACACGTCCCACACACACCACACACTGCACACACACATCACACTCACACCACACACTGCACACACGTCCCACACACACCACACACTGCACACACACATCACACTCACAACACCACACACTGCACACACACATCACACTCACAACACCACACACTGCACACACATGTCGCACACACGCAACACAACACACACTGCACACACACATCACACTCACACCACACACTGCACACACGTCCCACACACACCACACACTGCACACACACATCACACTCACAACACCACACACTGCACACACACATCACACTCACAACACACCACACGCTGCACACACACACCACACTCACAACACCACACACTGCACACACACATCACACTCACACCACACACTGCACACACATGTCCCCCACACACAACACAACACACACGGCACACACACATCACACTCACAACACCACACACTGCACACACACATCACACTCACAATACCACACACTGCACACACATGTCCCCCACACACAACACAACACACACGGCACACACACATCACACTCACAACACCACACACTGCACACACACATCACACTCACAACACCACACACTGCACACACACATCACACTCACACCACACACTGCACACACATGTCCCCCACACACAACACAACACACACGGCACACACACATCACACTCACAACACCACACACTGCACACACACATCACACTCACAATACCACACACTGCACACACATGTCCCACACACACCACACACTGCACACACACATCACACTCACAACACACTACACACACACATCACACTCACAACACTACACACTGCACACACATGTCCCACACACACCACACACACATCACACTCACAACACACTGCACACTCACAACATGGCACACATAGGTCACACTCACACCACACACTGCACACACACAGGTCACACACACACCACACACAGTCACACACACACACTGCACAGCTTATCACATACACAGGTGCTCATAAGCACATCACACTCATGTGGACACACAGCACACTACCACAAACACATGACAAACACCACACACTCATATACCACCTCAAACACAACACTGCACACGCACACACCACACACTGACATCTACAGACACTAACACAACACGCTCACAAACACTGCACACTCACATACTATCTCTCACACCACACACAGATATGCTCATAAAACTGCACACCCCACACATCTCACACACACACCAAAGGCACTACACACACAATCTCCCACACAAACAAGAAAGAAAGAAAAAAGAAAAACTAGAAGAAATGTGCCCAGATATTAACTGTGATCATTTCTAGGTAAAGGCATTAGGAATCAATTTTATTTCATTTAGTATCTCATTAAAAACCAGATTAAAACTGCACATGGAATCTATATAAAAGCAGACCCACAATAGCTCACGTTCCTCCTGTGCACACTTTAAACTGAAGGGCGTCTGGTCCCAGCACAAGCAGGTCCCCCTTCTCTGAGCACTTTCCACTCTCACAGGGGGGAGCAGCGAGCACTCCAGGGGCTGCCTGGGAACTGCCCCTGGGGAGAGGGACCAGGTGGAAGCTGGGCTCCACACCTCGTCCTGGAAAGGCTGCCTGGGCCCACGTGGGATGGGCATGAGGACCGGCTCTGCCGCAGCCCCAGCAGCCCCTCTGCACACCCAGGGCCCTGCTTCTCATCGTGAGTGGAACCCACCGGGACAGGAGAGCCAGTGGCTCACTCAGTGCCATCCCAGGGCCTGTAGAGACTCACAGACCCTCATCCCACAGCCAGCAGAAAGTGCCCTCCGTGCAGTCGCCACCTGCCTCCCCTTGGGGATTTGCTGGGATACTGGAGCTGGCCCTGCAGCGGAGTTAAGTGCCTGGGCAGCTCCCACCTAGGGCAGCTTGCTCCCACCACCCCATGCTCTCTGTGAAAAGTCTCTGGTCTCCTCTGCCCCACAATTGTGACAGCTCTGCCTCTTCCAGGCAAGCTTCCGTCTTGGTTTGCAAACACTTTCCCTCCTCGTCCAAGGTGCAGCCAAGTCCCTTCCCTTTTCTGACCTTGGCCTGGACCCAGCAATCCCTCCTAGCAGGCAGACTTGCACAAGTCATACTCTGTGATTTCTCCGCCAGGCCTCGCTGACAAACCACAAGGACACATGAGCAGCAGGTCCTGGGTCTGTGGAAGGAGCCCCCTGGAGGCACGTCCTCCAGCCCAGCCAGGCCTTCTGACTACCACAGCCCTGACCATCAGCTCAACTGCAACTTCCCAGGCAAACTCCACCTCCCCAGCCAGTCTCTCCTGAACTTCTGTCGCCAGGCACTGTTGTCTCACACCCCAGGTCCAAGGGTTATTGTTAGGCGGCAACAGAGAATCAGCACGTTGCTCTGAGTGCTGCCCAGGCAGTTAACTCCACTGCAGGGCCAGCTCCAAATGCTCCACAGACCCACTGGACTCTCACATCCCACGGAGTGGACATGACTGTCGCCCTTGCCTGACAGGGGGCCACACAGGACAGCCTGACGCCAGTCTAGGCAGTGAGGCCCAAGAGCCTGTGCTTGCGCCCCACAGCCTACGGCCCCCAGCTTGTGCAGGGAGGCGTCCGTCAGCACGGGGTTTAAACCCCTAAGGCAGGCCGGCTCGACGTCTCCATCTTCCCCACACTGGAGAGGATGCAGGTGATCAGAGCTCAAGGTGCCCGAGGGTGGAGACGGTGCTGCAGCCCCTGCCTGGCAAGCGGCAGTCCCTGACCCAAGAGCCCCAGGAGACAGGGCTGTCCCCACCCAGACCATCCTAGAGGGGGCACATGCCTCTTCTCTCCTGCCCAAAAGGATCGAGGTCCCCAAAAGTCACCTTGCAGACTGGCACATCACTGATACATAAAAGGCAGACTCCATGTTCCACACCATCCTGGTGATTCTGCCACTGGGGCTCAAGGTATGAGGACCCTGTTTTCAAAGGTCAGCTTCATGGCATGTCACCTGCACATGAGACATGCTCACTAAGTTCTGAGAGGCGGAACCACAGTCACCATAGGGAATGCTGCCGTCCCAGTCAGTCCCCAGCGGCCCTGACGACGCTGGCTGGCTCTCCAGCTGCAGGGTTTTCTCTTCTCAAGGTGCTTTGTAGATGGAGCTGGGGCTCCGGATCCAGCCAGCCCTGCACATACTCTGAGAGTCAGCCCCACCCAGTGGACCCCACCAGTGGTACCTCTGACTGTGGAGTGTCCCCACATGGATGTATGAGCTACACCCATCTGCTGACAGGCACTGGGTGCACGGCCTTGGGGGTCAGGAACACAGCCATTACCCACAGTCATGCAGGAGATTCTGTGTGGACACAGCTTCCATGGAAGAATCTATTTTAACAGTCATTGAGTATCGTAAAGCAGCCGGTCCCTGGTCTGTCCCTGAGCCTCTGGACTAGGAAGTCTGTGCACAAAACCCCAGGCAGCCCACGCCCACCCTCAGCACACACCCCACTCACTCCCAGCTGGGATTCTGGCTTCTCAGGTCTCTGGGGCTAACTGAGCCTTGAAAAGGAGACAGAGCCAGCCAAATGCCACACATGGTGGGGGCTGGCTTCTGCCTTCGTGCTCAGCTCTAGAGGCCAGATGACCGCCTATTCTGTGGCCCATGCTGCCTGGTGTCTGACCAGCTGCCTGCCCAGGTCCCTGGCCAGCTCCAACACGCTTCTGTGCTATTGGCCACTTGCCTGGATCATGGGTCTCTACCCCCAGATACCTTAGATATGGGATCAAACGCAAGACTCCACCGCGCACTGGGAACCAGACCGGAGACTAAGGGACCTACTCCCTCAGCTCTTTGCACACGGGGGAGACCCTCCCACGAGAGCACTCTCTACTGACCACTCGGATCATCACTGTGTCTCTGCCCAGCGGTCAGTTCCTGCTCACAGACCTCCCCGGTACCCTGGTCTACCTCCCTGTGTCTGGAGGTACGTGCTACCTGACCACGTGGGCCACTGGCAGCAGCAGGCAGGGACCGCCTCCTCCTAATAGGAGGTCAAGGTAAAGAGGCCGCTGCTCCCTGTCCCCTAGCCACACCTGCCCCAGTCTCTGGCTGCAGAGTCCTCTAGGCTGTCTGAGCAGGAAAGTGCTAGGAAGGAGCTGGGACTCATATCTCCTTTAAAGCAGTTTTTAAGAAATCATGTATCCCCAATATTAAATTGACTTCTACATTTTAAACCCAAGTTTAAATACACAAGGGCTATAAATTCTGACATATTGCAAATTTTGACTTTTTAAAGCATAGCTTTGTTCTTTTAGCTTTTTTTTTTTAGAGACAGAGTCTCACTTTATGGCTCTCGGTAGAGTGCCGTGGCATCACACAGCTAACGGCAACCTCCAACTCCTGGACTTAAGCGATTCTCTTGCCTCAGCCTCCCAAGTAGCTGGGACTACAGGCGCCCGCCACAATGCCCAGCTATCTTTTGGTTGCAGTTCAGCTGGGGCCGGGTTTGAACCCGCCACCCTCGATATATGTGGCCGGTGCCTTACCAACTGAGCCACAGGCGCCGCCCAGCTTTGTTCTTTTAAATACAGCCAATGGCCGGGCGCGGTGGCTCACGCCTGTAATCCCAGCACTGTGGGAGGCTGAGGAGGGAGAATCACTTGAGCTCAGGAGTTCGTGACTCGCCTGAGCGACAGTGAGACCCCGACTCGTGAAAAAAATGGAAAAACCCAGCCGGGTGCCGCGGCGAGCGCCTGTAATCCCAGCGGCTTCCGGAGGCTGAGGCAGCGGGGTGCCCGCAGCCCGAGTCTGAGGTTGTGGTGAGCTACCACGCCCACTGCACTCTGCTCAGGGGTATAGGGTGGGACCCTGTCTCAAAAAAAAAAAAAAAAGGTAAAGAAATAAAAAATAAGCAACGAAATAAAATAAAAAAAGCCAAAAAAAATTAAAATAAAATAAATACAGCCAATGGGACCTAAGTGCCACAGTGGCTTAGCCAGCAGTGGTGGCATTTTCAAACCACACAGAAACAAGCTCTTGCTAACAGTGGGGAGTGCTCTGTCCCACTTGCTCCTGAGGTGTGAATTTCCACTGTGCTTCCCCCGCAGGACATGGTCATCACATAGGACACTCAAAGTTGCTTTTGTTGGATTTTGTGCTTGGAAATCTCATGTGATTACCCTAACCTGATAAATTTAACATTGACATAAGAACATTATCAAATATTCCATGGGCACTCCAGCCCCACCAACTGTGCATAATGACCTTCAACACCAAACTCTCCTCAAAGCCCCTCCCCTATTTGTGCTGATGGTTTTCAAGAGTCCAAGGCCATCGTCTATAGCATGCCCTACAACCTAAATTTGTCCTTTTCCTCACAATTAACTCAGGCTCAGCATTCATGGCTAAGAATGCGTGCGGGGTCCTCCGGCTAATTCCTGCCACATCCCTTCGGGACACTTAATGCCACTTTACAGGTGATGTAAAAGCATCACCTGTGGCTCAAGGAGTAGGGCACCGGTCCCATATGCCGGAGGTGGCGGGTTCAAACCCAGCCCCGGCCAAAAACCACAAAAAAAAAAAGATGTAAAAGCACATCACTTGGTGAAGCCAGCACTGTGCAATGACTCCAGTCACCAGCACCCAGCTGGTGGGCGTCTGAGATGCCCATCCCCTGGCACCCTTTACCGCACGGTGCTGACCACAGGCAGCCCGCGCCAGCTGGGGCTCATGCTGCCCTGGGTGCTCAGCTGCCCCATCTTGCTCTGAGCCATCCCGACCCCTTCAGCTGCAGCTGTGTCCACCTGTGAGCTGTGGTCAGGCACGGAGTGAGCAGACCAGGCTGTCTCCCTGAGGGCCCGTGCATGATCTCAAAAATGTGTGATGGATGCTACAAGGCTCAGTCTAGCATGGATGTTACCAAGGCCCTGGTAACATGCACAGGGGGCATAGTCAAAAAAACCCCACAGGCTCTCCTCATTCTGGGCCCCCAGAGTTAACCACTATTATTCTGTGATTTTTAAAAAGCTTAATCATGCCTCTAAGCAAGAGGCTGTCACACTATTTTTTTTTAACTTGAATCTTTGGCAATTCACTGCTGTCCTTCAGTCTTGGCTCTGAGACCCGTCTGCATTGCCACCTGTGGCTGACACTCACTTTCCCTGCTGGACAAGCCCGTGCTAAAGCCACCCCCCAGCTTATCCCTGCATCTTCCAAGGACAGCCGAGCGCCTGCTCGTGGTTCTTGCTAAGTGTGACAAGTGCTCAGCAAGGACCTTTTTGCGCACACCTACTGGTGCCCAGAGTCCAAGGATCCGTGAAGTCCTAGGGATGGAACCAGGAGACAGTGTGGGCAACCTGTTCTCAGAGAGATTTTTACGAACGTCCACTCCTCCCGCCAACATGTAAGACTAGTATAAATGGCATCAGACAGCAATCTTAAGTTTAATTTTCCTACCTGCTGGCTTAGCACCTGTAGCTCAAGCAGCTAGGGCGCCAGCCACATACACGGGAGCTGGTGGGTTCAAATCCCTGGGCCTGCTAAACAGCAATGACAACAACAACAAAAAAAAAAAATAGCCAGGCATTGTGGCGGCTCCTGTAGTCCAGCTACTTGGGAGGCTGAGGCAACAGAATCGCTTAAGCCCAGGAGTTGGAGGTTGCTGTGAGCTGTGACACCACAGCACTCTACCGAGGGCGACAGCTTGAGACTCAGAAAAAAAAAATTTCCTAACTGCTACAATGTCATAACCCAGTATCATAGGTTTCTGGGCTCTAAATATTCCTGTGTCATAGATGGAGAAACTGAGGAGAAGAGCGTCACAGCCATACCTTGGTGTACCGAACACAGGAGGTGGGGGCTCTGGAGCCCAGTCTTTACCTTCCCTGGCCCTGAGCACCCCAGCTGCCTGGGCAGGCACCCACATCCTGTGGGCCAGGGAGAGAAGAGTCACACAGGGCAGAACTTCCAGGCATTGATGTGACCCCCGGGGTGTGGATGTCCAGCACTGGCAGGCCGACTGGTCAGTTTATGGGGTGCCTTTGTATCAGTGCTCAGACACTACCAGCATGGCCAGGAAACCCAAGCCATGGTTGAGTCTCTTCATCAGCCTATGGGTGAGACGGGTCTGGGGCCTGGCACCTACATGGCCTGGGGTCCAAGGACAAGGCACCGCTACCTCTGGGCTTCTTGGGCCCCTGTCCAGGCCGGGAAGACTGACACCTTCTTGGGTCAGTTGAGCAAAGGTGTGGGATGGTACTGCCCTTGCCTAGGCAGGGATAAAAGACTCCTGCCCACAGAGGGGCATGGGCTAGGGGGAGGGGATTGTCACAGTGAGTGATAGGAATGTTTAGCGGAGCCAGGAAGAGAAACTGCCCCAGGAGCTGCACGGCTACCCCTCTAGTGGGCAGGAAAGACTAGGGCCTCAACAAGACCCTTCGCCAACCTGCCCCACACAGCACAAAGCAACTCCTGGCCGGTTCTGCCATTCTCTAGGGACTTTTGCTGCCAATCAAAAGAAAGGAATCTGGGGCTGCTGCGGTAGGTGCCACAGGAGTATGGCATTGGCCAGGCCCACTCTGTCACCCCTTGCTATGGGTGAACTCAGTCCCCACAAAAATAACCCTCAGGACCTCAGAACACAAGGAACATATTTGGAGACAGAGCTTCAAAGTGGTAATTAAGTTCAATGATGTCACTGGAGTGGGCCATGACCCAATCTGACATGTGTCCTTATAAAAAGGAGCAACCACATGAAAGCACAGCCAGGGAAAGAGGCCTTAGGGAAATAACCTTGACCTTGAACGTCCAGCCTATGGGGCTGTGAGATGATAAATCCTTGCTGTTTAAGCTGCTGACTGTGTTACGATGGCTGTGCAGACTGGGCGCCTACCCAAGCAGACACCATGACTCTTCCTTCCAGATCCCATAACTCCAGCAACACTCAGGCTCTTCCCATGTCCTGCCATGAATGTGGCCTGCTTCCAGGTAGCAGGACCCCCCTCACCCACTACCTGCCCCAGGGCCATCACAGGGCCCAGGGAGGCTCCTCCCCACCAATGGTCCCTGTTTCCTCTTCCTGGTCCCTATTTCCAGCCTTTGCCATGAGATGCCCTTTCAGTCCCGAGTCTGCCTGCTCTACGCCACCTGACCAGCACCAATGAGCAGCTTCCTGTCGTCCTGCATGCAGGACAGTGTGAGGGGCCAGCATCCCTCATCCCAGTCTCACACCCTTCATAACTCTGCCAACACAGTGGGAAACAGCACCAGCTACAAAGGGCAGTGCTGTCTTCCCCAGACACCACCAAGTGTCCACCCGCAGGCACCACTCTACATGAGGGCAGGAGCTGCCCAGGCCCTGCTGCACCTGGGGTCCGGGAGGAAGGTGCAACCACTGACAGAGCCCCAAACCTCTGCAGCCTCACTCCACCCTACCTGAGGGACCTTCCTGAGGGTAAGGATGGCTGTTAGCATACAGTGGTTGGTGATAGGTGAATCACTTAAATATAGCAGAAATGTTTCATTTTTGTTGTTCAAGATAAAAGCCTTGGATTACAGGATGAAAAGAACTTTTTAGTCATATGTGGATCTCAATGATTCAAATTCAAGCCCATAATCCAGGAGAAGTGTGAAATGGCTGTCACCGTCTCCCTGCTCTCCCTCCTCCCCCAGCCCATCCACACCCACCACTCACCCACTGCCCCCCACTCACGAGGGCCACGGATGCAGGTGCAGAGGGGGCCTGGCCTCTGTGAGGTGGCAGAATGGACAGGCCACAGCCTGACTGCTCAGGGAGGGACAGAGCATGGGGACAGCTCTGCTGTGAGGAGCAGCACAGGGCAGCAGAGACACAGCCATACTGACAGACGGACGAGCCCCTGAATGTCAGCAGTTACGTCTACCGCTTCAGAGCAGTTAAGAACCCAGAACCCAGGTGTCCCCAAAGCAAAGACGTCACCCATAGCGGACGCCTCAGCCCTGCCATCAGGTCGCCTTCCTCCCACTTGAAATGCCGCTTGGACAAGAGTGAGTGGGGGTTTCCCTGTCCTCGCTCACTGGAGGCGCCTGTGGAGGGGAGGGCAGAGCCGGGGGGTCCGGAGGCAGACATGGTGCTGACAGCGGCACCGGGCAGATGGAGCCTGGGTCTGGGGATGGCAGAGCCTCGCAGTGGCCGGTGCAGGGCAGGTCTGCAGACCCCCGTGACTCTCAGTGACATCGTGAGTGAGCATACGAGACTGTGACTGCTGCTGTCTGAGCTGTTCAGAATGCTGAGGGTCGCATCACACCTACCAGGTTGTTTGAGATGTCTTGGAATCAGGGAAGGTATTGGTATTTTCAAGAGTTCAACTAAAATTTTAAATGAAACAAACACAATCCTATTATTGAGTTTTAAAGGGAAATTTTCACTTCTTGGGTCAATCCACTTACAGGGACCACCTTATCTTTCAGTAAGCCTGAAAAATCTGAAATATTTACTTGCTAATCCAACCTCGCTAGCACTGGGAATTAGCAACAGGTCTAAAAACTGAAAAGGAGACAAAATCATCCCTCTAAGACCCAAGAAAATCCACCATACCCAGAATGCGGCTAAAACGACAGGCAATTAGAGCAATGCTGCCAGGCCCGCTCTGCACCCTGCACCCATGGCACCCAAAGCCTCCAAATCAGACAGAAGAGACAAAGACACCTGAGGAGTTTCTTCCTTCCTAACTCAACAACCACAGGTCGCTGGCAGCTCTGCCCTCCTCAGTCATCTGGGGCCAAGTCTGGAGGTCGTGCCACCTTCAAAACAAGAGGCACTGGCTGCTGCCTCCCAGGCAGGCAGGAAGGTTAGATTGGAAGCTGGGGCCGTCCGTCCTCTACGGCAAGCGAGACACAAGCCTGCGGCCTACCACAAGCACCTGTACATATAGCACCCGTGTGTGTAGAAGCTGGGAGAGTGGTCCAGAGGACCGACCACATCTCCACACAGACACACACATACAAGGAAACAACAAGGCCCTGGGTAGGTTTACAATAGCACAAAACGCCCACTGGCAAACCACAGACAGAGAAAAGTCTTGGGCATGAAGAGACCACAGAACATCCTAAAAGGCAATAAAGCAGGACTGAACAAATGGGAACACCTGGTGTGTCCAGGCCACACCCCCGTGAGCCGGGCAGAGCAACGCTGCTGCCCTTCCAGGACATGGGGTCTGTTCCCTGACCTTGAGCCTGGCTGGCTTTATCAGAGCTCACCTGATAAACGTGCTGTGAGCAGCCTTCATAGCATGCCTCATAGCATGCCTTCTACTCTCTTGAGGATCAAAGGAGGGTGCTCGGGCAAGGCCCACATGGAACATTTTAGAGCAGAAATGGACCTTCCCAGCTGAGCATGCCCAGACAACAGCGCCCAACAGCCAGCCAGGGCCACACGAATGACTCCAGGTGGGACCAGAAGAACCAATGTGCTGAGCCCAACCAAACTGCTGATCCATAGGACTGTGAACCCCCATAACAGTGTTGTTTCAAATCACTATTAGGATTAAAGATTAGATAGTAACATGTAAATGATACATAAACCATTCATAAATTCATAATTAAAATACCAAAAGTCCCCCCTCCAGACTAGACAGGGAGGGGAGAACAGAACCCACTGCCAGTTCATATGGAAAAAATAAACAGGAAAGAAAAGCCCCCCCCAAAAAAAAAAAACCATGAAAAGAACAAGGAAATAGCCCTTAAGATATTACAACAGCTATGAAGCCTCAGTATTTAAAACTGAGCATGGAAGTTGCATGTGGACAGACGTGGGGACCCATGAACCTGACCAGTGTGCCACCAGCCACGCCCTGCAGGAAGCTGTCCATGGCCCTCCGGCAGCCACACTGGAGACGTGGACCTGTGTGCACTAAGCGCAGCCTGAACAACAGCACATCTCACACAGTGCCTTCCATTGAATTCCTGTAAAAAATGTTATAACTGGGGCTGGGTGCAGTAGTTCATGCCTGTAGTCCTGGACATGTAAACTCTCGGAGGCAGAGGTGGGTGGATTGCCTGAGCAATGAGTTCGAGACCAGCCTGAGGCAGAGTGAGACCCCATCTCTAAAAACTAGCCGGCATTATAGTGGTCACCTGTAGTCCCAGCTACTTGGGAGGCTGTGGCAGGAGGATCTCTTGAGACCAAGAATTTGAGGTTGCTATGACACCACATATGCATCATTTATGTGTTACTATCTAACCTTCAATCCTAGTAGTGATTTGAAACAACACTGTTATGGGCAACAAAGTGAGACTCTGTCTCAAAAAAAAAAAAAAAAATTAGGGCAGTGCCTGTGGCTCAGTGAGTAGGGCGCAGGCCCCATATACCAAGGATGGTGGATTCAAACCCAGCCCCAGCCAAACTGCAACAAAAAAATAGCCAGGTGTTGTGGTGGGCACCTGTAGTCCCAGCTACTCAGGAGGCTGAGGCAGGAGGCTCAGGCAGCTCTCTACTCAGGAGAGCTGGAGGTTGCTATGAGCTGTGACACCACAGCACTCTACCGAGGGTGACATAGTGAGACTCTGTTGCTAAAAAAAAAAAAAAATTATAATAAAAAAACAGACACGGGTTCTCACTATATTGCCTGGGATTGTCTTGACCTCCTGGATGCAAAGTGTCCTCCTGCCTCAGCCTCTCAAAGCACTAGGACTGTAGGCATAAGCCATTCTGGCCCCATTCTCTACTATATTTGTATTTCTATTGTATTTAGGTACTGTTAAAGTAAAAAAAAAAAAAAAAAATACAAAATTAACTTGAAACCATGACTAGACTCCTGAGAATCTTTAAATGTTATAACAAAAAATAAATAAATAAATGTTATAGCCAATATTTCAAAAGGCACAATTAACTGATATACCTACAGCCACACTTTCAACCCTTGATAACAGAACTCTGCTTTTGTGGCCCACAAATCACTGTGGGGGACCTGCCCATCGCCGCTGCCCTGCCAGTCACAGAACTCTCCCCTGGAGCTGTACACACCCCTGGGTTTGGAAGAGGGCTGCAGCCCTGGGTCTCAGCCACAGAGGTGACCCCACCTTGTGCAGGGTGGGGCATACAGCCCACTCCAGCTAGGGAGACTCAGGAAGAGTCTGCGGAGGCTTCCTACGACCGTAACAAATACCGCCTGGCCGTTCTTCCTCCCCGAGTGAGGAAGAAGTGTGTGAAGGCGCAGCAGCCACCCAGGAGCATGAGCCACACAGCTGAGGACAGACCAGAACTGCTGGCTGAAGACACAGATGCCCAGTCCTCCTGGAACCACAGCCAGCTGCCCCCGCAGGAGGCAGGGAGGACAGGGCTGCTGGTGTGGAAATCACTGTCTGTGGCAAACACCCCCTGCAGCCCTGTCTTCTCCGTCCTATCAGTCTCACGGGCCCGGCCTGTGACAGAGGGGCTCCGTCAGCGTTTGCACAGCCCGTGGGCACTATACGTACATTTGTGACAGACAGCAGTGCGGCTTCCTGGTCTGCATGTCATCAGGAGCTGCCTCAGTTAACAGTTTCCTGAAAGAACAATGTCACAGGATGGCCGGTAGACCCAAATCCAGAAAGCAGAACCTACCAGACACCTGGAGGGCCAGTCCTGGTGCTGGGGCAGCTGGGCCACACCAGAAGGAAGTGACTTTGGACACAGTAGAAAGGAAACTGCTGACATTTCCAGATCCCATCAGAGATGCTAGGGCCTTGTCCCAACAAGAAGAGGTCAGACAAGCAACTTGGCCTGGGCCAGCCTGGCGGGCTGCTCCAGGGAGCCCAGCACAGCCGGGCACCCAGCCTGACTACACCCCGGGGCTGCCGAAGGAGCCTGGGACCAAAGGGCTCCTGAGCCCCCAGACCACTTCCACAGGAGGTGAGATGCTCACTCAGGTGCGTCTCAGAAGGGAATGGGGGCCAAAGACAAGGACAAGGGTCTTGGTGTCACCCCCTAGGTCTGTCATTGCCACCACACAGACTGCAGATCCTGGCAGAAGAGGGCCTGGGGTTATGTGGGCAGGCTGGCAGAGA
Source organism: Nycticebus coucang (assembly GCF_027406575.1). Taxonomy (NCBI): domain Eukaryota; kingdom Metazoa; phylum Chordata; class Mammalia; order Primates; family Lorisidae; genus Nycticebus; species Nycticebus coucang. The sequence goes on from NC_069795.1 coordinate 2,536,854, forward strand.
GGGACAGAACCTAAGGACAGAGTGAGCCTCCAGCGTGCCCCCCACCTACCCCACTTCTCTAAGCTCCAGAACCTTCTGTCTCCCCCAGGTTATTCTGATGGTGATCCTGGCCTAAGTAGTGGTGACGCTGGCGAGGGAGGTGGAGGAGGTGGGAAGGTCCCAAGCCTGATGACTGCACAATGCGCCTGTGACAGGTCTGTACCCACAGGGGCAGGCACTTCAGGGCTGGCCTGCGTGTGGGGCCACACCCCAAGACACACACACACGCACACACACAGCCAGTACAGCTAAGGTGACGTGGATGTAGTTTTCTTGCAATAAACTGTGCATAATAATGACTTTTGCTCTTAGAGAAGCAGGTGGATGGCCATTGTACAATTACTCAATAAACTGGCCATTGATGCTTCATGCACTTTTCATTACATTTCACAATTTAAAAAATTATGCATGGCTCAATGCCTGTAGCACAGTGGTTACGGCACCACCTACATACACCAAAGGTGGTGGGTTCAAATCCGGCCTGGGCCAGCTAAACAACAATGACAACTGTAACAAAAACTAGCTGGGCATTGTGGTGGGTGCCTGTAGTCCCAGCTACTTGGGAGGCTGAGGCAAGAGAATCACTTAAGCCCAAGAGTCAGAGTTTGCTGTGAGCTGTGACGCCATGGCACTCCACCAAGGGTGATATAGTGAGACTCTGTCTCTCAAAAAAAAAAAAAAAAATTATGTAGGAGTCAGAGTTCCAGTCATCCTGAGGATGCAGAGACCATAAGGTCACAACTTGCTTGGTCCCATCAGAGATCTGAGGCTGCAGGACAACAACTGATCAGAACCTGAGGAGGTAGGCCTTCATGTGCGGAGGAAGGGGGGCGGTGGGCCTGTGTGGGAGACAGGTGTGCAGGGGGAGTGGGGCTGCCAGGGGAATGGGGTGCAGCCCTGGTTTCCTGGGGGCAGGCGTGGGATCGCGGTTGGTGAGAGGACCTTAGAATCCCTGAGAGCTGATGGAGGTCATGTGTACCTGGGGAGGGAGGGAAGCCTGGGAGCCCCCTCCTGCTGGCTTCCCCAGGATTCCCCACGCCCTTGTCAGGGGCTCACAGGGATGAGGGGGCCTGGGGGAGTCCTGAGGAAGCTGCAGCATTTCACAGTGTGTTTGTTTGTTTGTTTTTTGAGACAGAGTCTCAGGCTAGAATGACATAGCATCAGCCTGGCTCACAGCAACCTCAAACGTTGGGCTCAAGCGATCCTCCCACCTCAGCCTCCCAAATAGCTGGGACTACAGGTGCCCACCACAACACTTAGCTAGTTTTCTATTTCATTAGAGATGGGGTCTCACTCTTGCTCCTGAGCTCAGACAATCTACCTGCCTCAGTCTCCTAGAGTGAGAGGATTAGAGGCATGAGCCACCTCGCCTGGCCTTACAGTATGTTTTAAATTAAAAGCACACAGACCTTACAGGACCTCTATGTACTTGGTATTTACAAAGATACAGATTTGCCATTACAGGATCCACACATTTACAAGATAGATTTGAAAGAAGGGGGAGATTTGAAATGGGATAAACTAAGTGGGTTTCAAAATAGCCACCTTAGGCTTGGGACAGTATGAGAGCCCTGCTGAATGTCCCCTCCTGGGACCCAGTGGTGACCCCATGGCCAGGTATCCCATTTGTCGTGTGGAAGGAGGCCAGGCTGGCCTGAGCTACAGGGCGGGGCTGCCTGTCACCTGGTGGCCTATTTCTTGAGCTTCCTGTCCAGACAAACTCAGAGACCTCAGCTCTACAAATGTTTTGAAGTAAAATATAGTTTTGAAAAGATTAATCAGACCAATAAAATATAATGTGATGTGGAAGTGTAATGAAGGTTTCTTCCAGTGAATGCAGTAAGTCGTGTTTTCTTAGGGGTGACAGCTGCTGACAGGTGTGCGGTGCACTGTGGGCCCCCAGAAGCCATGCAGAGCCCTTGAGCTGCCATCGTCCCCAGACTGGAAGAGGGAGCATCTAGATGGGCACCCAGGAGCCCTTGCTCCCAGGGCAAGGTCAGGCTCCCAGAATCCCGTCCCTCCCCACTTGGTCCCACTGCCCTGTAAGTGTTCTTTGTCATCCTGGTTGTGACAAGCCAAGGAGAATGAGGCAAGCAGCCACTGGAGGCTCGGCAGCCTGCCGCCAGCTTTCCCAAGCAACCAAGGGAGCCCCAAGCCCAAGGAGACCACATCCCTGCACTCCGGCTCAGGAATCATTCACGGAAAACACGCACACTATGTGCCTAATGTCTCCTCACTTCATTTCCTCGGACAGTGAACTCAATCCCTTCTCAGGCTTTCTCTTCCCCTTTCTCTAAATCCCAAACAGGTAAGCACAACTGAGGTCTTTTTTTCTTTTTTTTTTGAGACAGAGTCTCATTCTATCACCTGGGGTTGAATACCCTGGCGTCACAGCCCACAGCAACCTTGAAGTCTTGGGCTCAGGTGATTGTCTTGCCTCAGCCTACCGAGTAGTTGGGACTACAGGCACCGGCCACAAGTCCGGCTATTTTTTTTAGAGATAGGGTCTCACTTGATGAGGCTTGTCTCGAACTCCTGAGCTCATGAGCTCATAAGCAATCCATCAGCTTCAGCCTCTCAAAGTGCTGGGATTATAGATGTGAGCCACTGCACCCGGCCTGCAACTGAAGTTTTATTCTGTAATTTATCCCTGAGATTCCACTCCACAGCTGAGAAGGGCAACCGCCTGCCCCTTGAGGATGTGACCCCCTTGGCCAGCCACCTATAACAGGGACAAGTCCATCTTGTCCCTGAGGAAAAGCCTCGCTATCTGCCTTTCCTGGAAACAACCCTTGCTCTGTCTCCCCTGCCAGGGCACCACGCAGGGAAGTTGGGCCAGCAGTGCCAGCTGCCCACAGAGCTGCTCTGGGCCTGCTCCCGGGCCCTCCTCTCCTGAGAGCGTGGGGGACCCCACAGCTGGGTGTTCCTACCCGCCCACCCTGGGAATAGCCGCTGTCAGGCTGGTGAGGCAGGGCCTTGCCTTTCCCTTCCTCCTATCCCCACTCTGGGTTCCAGGCTACCAGCACACATAGCCTCCTGCCCACCCCCAGACCCCAAAAATGGTCAACACCCTAGAGGGACAAGGGTCAGCCTGCAATAGAGAGGCAATAGAGAGGCAGACGAGACCGGCTTCTCACAGGTGGGTGAAACGCAGGCCCTGGAGGGCTACAGTGCTGCAAGCTCATTCTCACGGCCATAAGCGGATGCAGCTGTTGACAAGTGCTGCTGGGAACTGGACAATGTCCACACTGCACGGGCCCTCCGTCCCCAGGCAGCTCGGGGACCCCGCCTGCAATCCCTATCTGGGCTCCAGCCCTCAAGTCCAGGTGACAGGCATGACAGGGAAGTGGTTACGTAAGATTCACACACAGAAAACACTCGCCTCTTTGTGCCGCCTCATGTTTGATTTTAAGACTTACTACAGGGCGGTGCCTGTGGCTCAGTCGGTAAGGCGCCGGCCCCGTATACCGAGGGTGGCGGGTTCAAACCCAGCCCCAGCCAAACTGCAACCAAAAAATAGCCGGGCGTTGTGGCGGGCGCCTGTAGTCCCAGCTGCTCGGGAGGCTGAGGCAAGAGAATCGCTTAAGCCCAGGAGTTGGAGGTTGCTGTGAGCTGTGTGAGGCCACAGCACTCTACAGAGGGCCATAAAGTGAGACTCTGTCTCTACAAAAAAAAAAAAAGACTTACTACAATAACAGCACTCTTGTGCCTTTGCTAAGCATGGTGAGAAAGTGTTACCACACAGAGCTATACCCGGGACCAATGCCCAGCTGATTCCATCTCTGCCACAGCCAGTGTGAGTGACCTAGGAACCAAGAGGCAGGGAAGGTGAGAGAGGCAACGCGTGGGGACGGGGGGAGGGGACAGCTGGCACACGACACAAAAACCAGGGCTCCATTCAGAGCAGACACGGGGAAAGGGGACTGGAAGCTGCGAGAGTCATCTGCAGACGGTTCACACTCATCTTCTACACTAAGCTGGAAGCAAAGCCACAACACGGACCTTGCTTGTACCTGAGGACTGGTTTTCTCCTGAAGGTTTATTTTTATCGAGGCCAGGAGAGTGGAGGCTGTTTGCTCACAGGGTACCTCTAGAGTTTCACCAGTGCCTGGTAAACAGTTGGCAATCAATAAAAACTTCTGGGAAGGAGGAACATGCTCCTGGTTTGCAGCAGAAAATGGTGTCCCAGAGCAGGTGTGGTGGCTCACACCTGTAATCCTAGCAGTCTGGGAGGCCAAGATAGGAGGATCCCTGGAGGCCACAAGTTCCAGACCAGCCTGAGTCTGGAACATAGTAAGACCCTGCCTCTACTAAAAGTACAAAAATCAGTTGGGCATTGCGGCAGGCACCCATAGTCCTGGCTACTCAGGAGGCTGAGCCAGGAAGATCTCTTGAGCCCAGGACTTTGATGCCACTGTACTCCAGCCTGGGTGACAGAGCTAGACCCTGTCCCTACACCACCCCCAGACCCCCTCAAAAAAGGAAAATGATGACCCAGTATCACCATGCACTCCAGCCAGGCACTGGCCCCTGGGGAATGGGACATCCTCCCTCTATGACAAAAACATTAGAGAATGAGGTAATGTCAAGGTACACCCCCCCATGACAGACGTTCCTTCTTCCTGGCAACAGACAAGAAGATTTGTGGGCTAATAAGAGCGTTTTCTCTTTATGAGACACAGCAGGCTGGAGACACAGAGCAGAAGCTCTGCAGGGTCCCCATGAAGCCACCATATGACCCCACCACCCTCCTCCCACCCAGCAAGCAGCCAAAGGGGGCCGCAGAGGAGACCCAGCCTGACCACTGCACTCACGGTAACTCGTGGAATTTTCTCAGTGTTCTGGGCCCCTGCGACCCTCGTAAGAGCAGCTTTCATAAGACTAAGAAGAAGGCTGATTGTTTCCTCTTTTCTCTCTGTAGACCGAATCTTGTGGTGAGCCCCATACTCAGAGCGTCCCACGCTGGACACCAGTGGCCGCAGGGGAGCAGTGTCCAGGAAGAACTGTAGGACTGCAACCCCTGGGGGCAACTCCTGCTACCACCAGCAGAGCGCACGGAGCAGCTCCAGGAATACCTCAAGAAATGCCAACCGACCTCAGGACTACGGAAGATGCATGGTAACTCTGGACTGTCACGGTAACTTGGTGCTGCCAACACAGAATCTTCCTCACCAGGGGCCCCACGGTCAGCACAAGGCCCAGCATCTCTGCACCCCCAACACCAACACACCCTCCAGATCAACAGAGACCTCAGGAGCTCACGGGTCTGGAGGCAAAGAAAGCACAACTCAACGGCACCTGGGGTACCAGCCTCAAAGGCCTTAAACAACGTGTACAAGAATTGAGAGTTCTAGAAAAACCTTCAAGTTGTAAAGATGGCGCAGCTGATTGCTCCCCAGCTCACCAACAGACCGAAGCCTCAGAGATCCTTTGTAAGCCAATTACTGAGGGTTGTTCAGGTCTCAAGGCCAAGCAAAGGTGCTGTTTTCCCAAGAAATAACAGATCTTGGATTCTTTTAACCACTTGTGGAACTGCATAGTTCAGCCACTAATCCCAAGATTTGATCCCAGAGGGTCTCACTGAAACATGAGTTTAGGAAATCCCCTGGGCTCTGCTGGTACTGAATGTGACACGGGTGCCTGAGAAGGCTCTGACAAGTCCTGCAGGAGGGACTTTCCTGGTTCTGCACTCAGTAAAGCACTAGGTGTCCTATTAATGACTTTCACTGACTCGGACTCACACTCACTGGGCAGTCTGCCTTAGAGAAGTTTCCGTATTTACACACACGGAGAGGCAGGGCTGGGATCTAGACATGGTGAGGAATCACCACTGCTACAAACAGCTACTGTCACAATTTAAAATAAGAATTTTGGTACTTATTTGTTTTTCTCAAAGAAAACAGACTACACTCTGACTAAGATAACATGGAAACTTAGCAACAGACCACTTCCAAGAAAGTTGCTGGTAGGCAGCCGTAATATAACTCCACGTGCTTTCCAGGGTGGGCCCTGCAGAAGAGCTGCAGAGTCGCTTCTCCTGCCGAGACGCTGCTCAGTGGAATAGAGGAAATGCTGGAGCCACTGCAGCAAACGGCTTCAGCAATAAGCCAGTTAATTATTAAATATTTAAGATACAAGGAGGGGTCAGCATGGCCACTTTCTCCAGGAGAGAGTGACCCCAGTGGGATCTGGACTCCAAGCTGCCCCCAGCACGGATCTCATCATGCTCTTGAGCCCAGTCTGAGAGTCTTCAGTAGCATTTGGTGGGTGTTTTTAACCCTGTTATTAACTTGGATTTCGTGGTTCGACGTGCATTCCATAAAGTGCCTCAGTGAATCAGAGCAGCTTGCTGACACTTTAAAACCCATACAAGTGACTACACCGGCCTGGCTGGGAGCGGCGGCTCTCTTACACATCACAGGCAGGCCCCAGGTGTACAGCAAAGCTCACTAAGGAAAACATGCTTGTCCCCGGAGACTGTGCCTTCATTTGGCCACTCTGAGGACAGACCAGCAGGGAAGGAGGGGAGGCGGCCAGAGGACTGCCTCTGTAAGAGGCAGGAGGACTTCCTGGCCGTCCACACCTCCAGACACAACCTGGCCCCCGGCAGCCCCTTTGCAAGTGACCATGTCACCTGTGCCCTCAAGGGAAGCAAAGGGATGACTCCCTCCCTCCTGGATGCTGTGACATGTGATGTGACACCTGGGAGTAACAAGCTCCCCTGCCAGGAGCTTTCAGTACAGGTCACCAGTGGGAGCCCCGGCACTGCCAGAGCCTCACACGTGTCTACACAGTGTCCACAGGCTTCAAGATTTACAGATGTGGCAGCACCTTCAGGGAAACGGAGCCCTCTGCCCCACATCCCCCAGTCTGGGACCCACTTGGGCACTCTCACAAGGCTAGTGACAGCGGCGGGGACAAGCCCTACTCTGTGCATGACACCAAGAAAGGTGATGCGGGGTCCAGCAGCAACAGGGGAGGGACACGGAGACCGAGGGCCTGGACACTCCCTCCAGGACTGGCATTGAGAAGAGCAGGAACTGGGAACGGAGTGAGAGCCACTTCACGTCTCCAGTCAGATCCTAACAATGAAAACTAAAGAACCTTCTTTAAATTAGGTTCCCCGGTTTGTTCATCAAGCAATTATTTAGGCTGGGGCAAAGTCAGAGGACAGACGGGGCCTGAAAGTAGTGTGCACCTGCCTCACTGGGGTGGACCTCGTGGGGCACACGTGGAGGGGCAGTGGTCTGAGGGTGACGAGAGTGACTCAGAGCCTAACACTGCCCAGTGCCTGGTCAGCGCAGTCTCCTTTCCCAAGTCTGGAGTGAGGTGTCTACCCGTACTGCTGCCCACCCCTCCCAGGACAGCCCCTGCAGGGAGGCTGCCCAGTGGGGCCCCAGCAGCCACAAACCAGTGTCCAGGACCATCCTGGCCTGCGCTATGGTCCCGTCGTGCTTACACATGTCCTGAGGTTTGTGAGGAAGTGAGGGGGCTCCTTACCAACAGCACCCTCGCCTCAGACTCAAGGGTCACTTTCCCTCACTGGGCCAAGGCCCCTGCACTTCCAGGCTTGGGTTTCCAGCTTCTGCTTCGGGAACATCCCTCTGAAAATCACACCCATTGTTCACAAACCCAGAGCCCCAGGCTGGATCTGATGCCTCTCCTGAGAATGACCCCACCTGCTACAAGGGCCGATGCACAGTAATCCGATCTGAGGAGGAGAAAGCTCCAGATCAGAGCCCAGCCAAGTGCAAGCTGAGGAAAGCAAAATTAATCTGAGTGGGCTCTCTGGAGAGTGAGGTCCCTTCACAGGCAATTTCCCTGTCTCTGGCTCTAGAAAATAAAGTCGGTTTCCTAACTTGGGGGTTTAGGTTTCTCCACAACTGCCTGATGACATCCATCTCTAAGGGGCCTGACCAGTCACCCCCACACACGGCTGTCATGGGTCTGCTGCCTTGTCACCCTCTGCAGGGACCAGGCAGGCAGCAGGGTCCCCATGTCACAGACAGAAACTGGAGGCCTGAGGCTCAGACACCCTGGCTAATCACAGGCTGGGAACAGAGCAGAGCTGAGTCTAGTCTGAGGTCAATGTCAAGGATGCGGGCAGAGTCACAGCGACCGCCACAAACCAGTTGATGGGAATAACACAGTAGCGTCGGTTTGGCGAAACCCACACATTCTCTGCTCAGTTTACAGACCACTGTAGGAGTTGGCCGCCCACAGCACCCTGTGGGGGTGCGTGAGATGTGGCGAGAGCGAGGGCCGCAGGGGTGCATCTGTGCACACCGCGCCCGCCCTCCGCCCACGGGCACAATGCCTCCGGGCCTGCATGGGCTGTGGCCCTGACAGGGATAGGACACCCCTAGAGACCCTCTCCTTGCCCCTCCCAGGAGGCCCCCCCACAGAGAGGCAGGGGGGCACACTCTAAGCCCCCAAACAGCCCGGTGCCCAGCCTGGTCCACTTACCAGTAGAAGTAATAGGCCAGCGCCACGGCCAGCAGGGCCACACAGACCCCCGAGAACAGGCAGGCTGAGTAGCCGTTCAGCATCTTGGGCCTTGGTGCTGTGTGCTCCTGGAAGTCGGTGAGGAAAGACTGCAGGGAGCAGGCGTCGGCCCGCAGAGGATGAGGAATGCAGACTCAGCGAGCAGGATTAGGGCCAGGCCTGAGCTGCCCCAGGCTAGCAGGGGCTATGGCCACCAAAAGCCTCTGGCTGCAGAAGGAGGTGGACTGGCGCCCCCAGTGCTCCTTCCCGGCCAGCAGTGCCCTCAGAGCCACAGGGGTAGCTCAGGAAACAGCAGAAATGCACAGAAGTAGCACATAAGGAGCCAGCCCTGCCTCCTGCCCAGTGCTACAGGCTCTGCCGTCGGGGCACCCGCTAATCCAATAAGCAGCTTTGGGCTAGAGCCGCTGTAAACAGGCAGCGTCCTGGGGCAGCCAGGACACAGGTCACTGGGCCCCGCCCAGCACTGACCCTGGGCCTAGGGACCTGAGTGTCCACACACGTTCCTTCCCCGTCTGTCAGAGGCCGTGGAAACACCCCTATACCAGTGCCACTCAGGGCAGGGTCGTGGGGAGAGCCAGGAGCCAGACCCTGTGCATGGACAAGCCTCCTGCCCTGTGTGAGGCAAGGCTCCGACTTCAGTGAAGAGGAGCCGCTGGCGGCCCAGCCCCAGAGGCCACATACTGCTGCCACCAGCTCCAACGTTGAAAGACATCTGTACTCTGGGTCCCACCATTCAGGGTCCCCACACGTTCCCCAGGCTTTAACTTTTGAATCGGAAATGACGTAGTTAGAAGGCAGAACAAAGAAAAAAAGGTTGAACTAGTGAGATGGGATCAAATGACCCAGGGACAAGAGTGTCACCCTGTGAGATTGCCTCGGGTTCGAAGGGCATCAACAGACACATGCGAAAGGAAAAAGGAGGTTTACTGTGGGCGCCTGCAGGCTTCTTCTCCACTGGGGCAAAGCATCTGCTGGGGGATGAGAGCCCGTCCCCAGCAGGGGCCACCCCGCCACCCCACACCTCCATGCGGGGAGCTGAGGACTGCCCCGAGGGACCCGTAGCCAGGTGTCAAGTTTGTTGCTCACAGCCTGAAGACGCTCAGCCTTGTGAGCCTGGTGACAAGCCTTCACGCCCCAGGGTACCAGTCCTGCCTGCCCCCAACATCTTGACCTCACACGATTCCAGGAGACCTAGAGCTGCCCACCAAGCTGTTTCCAGAAGCCAGAGCCTCAGGACAGTGAGATGACAGATGTCTGTTGTTGTAGCTACTGAACTTTGGGGTGATTTATTACACAGCAATAGATAACTAACAGGACCATGCAGACGTGCGGGGCTGCAGCGTCGTCCACAGGAGGCTCAGCATGTGCCTGCTCAGCAGTCCCTGCAGCACTGTCACCCCGCAGACCCCGTCCCAGCGAGCAGCACCAACTACCCTGGCTCCCAGTGTGACACGCACACAGTGGAACCAAGTCAGACATCCCTTTGGTCCTGTTGGAAGCCCTAGAAACTGAAGACTGTCTAAGAGACAGAAGAGAAAGGAGGGACACAGAGGCTCATGCCTATACTCCCAGCGTTTTGGGGGGCTGAGGAAGAAGGAGCACTTGAGCCCTGGAGTTCAAGACCAACCTGGGCAACATAGTGAGACCCCATCTCCACAAAAAATAGAAAAATTAGCCAGGCATGGTGGTGCATGCCTGAGGTCTCAGCAACTCAGGAGGCTGAGGCAGGAGAATCACTTGACCCCGGAGCTCAAGATCACAGGAGCTATGATGATGCTATGGCACTCTAGCCTAGGTGACAGAGCAAGACCCTTTCTCATTAAAAAATAAATAAAAAGAGAGAGAGAGAAAGAAAAGGAGGAAGGAGAAATCAGCCTCCCCAGGCCCAGCAGAGCACAGCCCGCTCACTCCCCTCCTGACATGGGGTCCTGCAGGGCTGGCGGGGTCCCTGCAGCATCTAGTCACTCTCCCTTCCAGCAAGACCTTGCCAGAGGTATACAGTGGCAATGCCTGCAGGGAAGGGGCCTGCTGCCAGTGAATGCCTTGGGGTAGCTAAGAAGACACAGGGGAGTTCTGCAAGGACTTCCAGAAAAGTCTTGGCCCTGATGAAAGCTTGCACGAGGAAATCCCTTCTCCTACCCTGGATTTCGCTGCATCAAATCTCACTGGCTTCACGGAGGAGGCAGGCCTGCAGGGAAAGCCAGCCAGCAGGTGGCTGGACATGCACAGAGCGCAGGCTGGCAGCCTCTGTGGAGTTCCAGACCCCTGGGGCTTCCCTTCCACGTCAGTCCAGTCAGATTCTGCTACTCTCACCTTTGAGCCACAAGCACCACACCCCGTGGGCACTGGGACCCGCGCTTCTAGGGGCTGACATGCCTACATGCATCGAGCACTTGCCCAAACTCCGAAGTCACACACAGCACACCTTCGGCAAGAGCAAGCCAGCTTCCCTGGGGCTTGCTGACACTTGTAGCCCAATGTCAGGAGCATTAGTGTCACTTGGGTCTGAGGAAAGGGGCGTCTTCTGTTGTAAAGCAAACATGGCTGTAATTCAGAGCGGTATATATAAAGACAATTCATCTTAAAAGAAACCAGACTCCTATTATAGAAAGATGCTCAGGAAACTTCGCATCCCAAGGGCCCATGGCCTGCTTTAAATTCACCTTTCTTTTTCAGTGGAGAATAAAAGCTGATTCACGTCATCAAGATTTTAACAAGTCCCAGGTAAAGGAAGCAGGCCAAGAAGCTATGTTCACACAGAGTGCCTCTGCTGACAGAGGTCACCAAGACAGCAAGGGGTCGGACGGTCCGACAGTCTGCCCTGAGAAAATGAAGAACACCCTGCTTTTGCCAAGGTGTCCAGCGGCCAGCACAGCTTTGGTCTATGACGGAACAAGGCTGCCAGGCAGAACAGTCATGCAGACACCACTCAGTGTGCACCAGGAAAGGAGGCAGCTGGCAGCTCCCAGTGCCCAGAACATACTGCTTTTATCTGCGGGCCCTTCCCCAGAGGACCACAAAGTGGACTGCTGTGGCCAGGCCAGGACAGGGGCGGTGCCATCCTCCCATGGGATATCTCCTTCCAGGGGTGTAGCTGCCTCAGACCACTCTGGGGACAGATGAGAGCTACAGATGCCCCCATGAAAAAAACGCAGAACCCCAATCAAGCAGCATCATGCACACAGCTGCTGGGGTGGGGAGCTGGGAAGAGGGCTGTGAGGAAGCCCAGAGCCGCAGAGGCCGGTGCCAGCCTAGGGTGATGTCAGCTCACATGGCGGAGGGTCTGGGCTGCTGTCCTCCCTGCTACAGAGCCGGGTCTCAGCTAGCCATCTCACCTTCCTGACCCTCGGCTCCTCGTCTATGAAGTAATAGGGTTTACTCCACCAGCTGTCCCCAGGGTGCCCATACCCAAAGGTGTGGGGTCTTCCTGCGTGACCCTTAGGAGCAGGTCCTGGGTGACAACCAGGAGGGCTGTCATAAGGCTCCCACCAGAGCACCATCCTGTCACTCTGGGCAGAAGGCCTGCCCTCGTTTGTCCACTAAGTGCACGTGGGGACTGGGTGAGCACCACCTACCTGGCTAAGGCTTTCCTGTTCTTTAGTCCCTCAGAGTGGACAGAGGCGCTGCTGGCCAAGGACGGGCTCCTGTGGAAAGCCTGGGACACAGGGCCAGCCTCCCTGCAACACCCACTTACTGCCTTTCTAACAAAAATGAATGCCCTCCTCCAGAAAGGCTTCAGTTTGCCAGCACTGGCTTCCAGGCCCCCAGCTGGGGACCGTCACAGGCTACAGCAGCCTCCTGTGCTACCTGGCGGGCGCCCCCCTCACTGCTCTGCTGGTGCCGACACTTAGGCCTGCTTCCTCCTGGCCCTGCCTCCTACTCCGTGCCCCTCAGGCCCTGAGATAAGCCCGGCAGTGGGACAGCCTCCCATGTCCTCACGGTAAAGCATGCTGGCAGGACACAACCCCTCTGTGACTCCTCTGAGTTTTCTTTTTTTTTTTTGTAGAGACAGAGTCTCACTTTATGGCCCTCGGTAGAGTGCCGTGGCCTCACACAGCTCACAGCAACCTCCAACTCCTGGGCTTAAGCGATTCTCTTGCCTCAGCCTCCCGAGTAGCTGGGACTACAGGCACCTGCCACAACGCCCGGCTATTTTTTGGTTGCAGTTCAGCCAGGGCCGGGTTTGAACCCACCACCCTCGGTATATGGGGCCGGCGCTTTACCAACTGAGCCACAGGCGCCACCCACCTCTGAGTTTTCTAAAGTTAGCTGGGTGCTCTCCTGCTCAGGGCCCCAGGTCAGGAGTCCCCTCTAGGCAGCCCCCACACGGCTGCCATGAGAAGGAGTGGCGCACAATGTGCTGTGGCTGCCTTGTCCCACTACCCGGCCGTTACTCTACCCGAGTCCCCTGCTTGCCTCTGAATTTCTACCACCAGCACCTCCTCTGTGCTATGTCTGCCTTGTCTTCCAGCGATACTGCTGCTCTCTCCTGCAGCGTCCCTCACGCTCTCTAACACAGCGCCACACCCACAGACCTCCCGGCATCCTAGGAGAGGCCCTACTGCCAGACATAGCCACACAGACCAGGACGAGCAAGCCTAGGACACAGGGACTGGTAGAACCTCTGTGGCCCCTTAAGTCACCAGCCTTGAGCATGGGCACAGCTGAGGGAAGCAAGGTCTGTAGTCCCTCCCCCGGTCCCTGTGAGCTGGGACAGGCACACACCAAGCTCAAGGGCAGCTGGCAAGCAACCTCGGTCCTCAGGCTGCTGTGGCCAAGGGCCTGCTCTCCTGCATTATGGGTCTCAAATGCTCAAAACTGGGTTAGGCTCTCCTGTCCACAGTGACTTTGCAGCCTATGAACACTTGCTTTGGTGACTTGTTGGCCTGGCCTTGGTAGCATTTGCAGAGGTGTGTGGGTTCTGCCCCCTGTCCCCAGAGCCCACTTTCCTTTCTGTGACCCGTCTAAGTCTCCTTCTCAACAGATCATTGCTTGGTCCCTGGTTTTCCCCACGGTGTGGCCAGAAATGACTTGTCTACAATACAATCCGGGCCATGATAGGCCCTACCCACAACTGCCGTCCACATTCCTGCCCAGGTCCTCACCTTTGCTGGGGCCACCTGAGCCTGTCCAGCCAGGCTAACCTCTCAGCCCTCCGTACTCTCCTGGCTGGAACTGCCCAGGGCTCCTCAGGCACTGACTACCCCCGAGGCCAGGCCCTGTGGCCCCTGGAGGCTGTGTGGGTTTCATGTCTCATGTTTCCATTGGACTACAGGCTACTAGGGCACAGCCCGAGGCTTAGCCTGGTCTCTCCAGGTGCACAGGAAGTTTTCCACCATGCAGGGATAGAGCATAAGTGAGCAGCCCAGCAGGCCAGCGCTCGAGGGAGAAGGGGCTCCACACCTCATGCCCTCACCCACTTGCTCACTTATAAACCTCAGGGGTTTCCAAGCCACCACTCCAGCTTTCTACCCGGAGGCTAGAGGCAGGCGCACAGGAGTCCTGTCCTCTGCTGAGGTCATCTTGGCTCGTGCCCTCTGGCCTTCCTGGACTCCTGCGGCACACTGAGCCCTCTTCCCACGATGTCCCTCCCATATCAGCATTTATAAAGTGACTGCTGCTGGCTGCCACTAGCTCAGCATTCATGTCACTTAGGACATCTGCCCTTTGGATTCTAACCCCAGCACTCATCCTGCTTCCAAACTGTGCCTCCATCTCCTCACTGTGAAGTGGGAAAAACAACGTACCTACATCACCAGGTCGTGGTGAAGTCCAAAAGAATACCCTGGGCAGAACAATGCCTGCATGATGAATGCCCCAAAATGGTCAGCAGTGGTGACAACATCATTGCTAGTCCCAAATCCTTCCCTGTGGAGGAAAGAGACAGGCAGAGATTTTTAAAAACGTACAAAAAAAGCAAAAATAGACAAATGGTATCACATCCAACCGAAAAGCTTCTGCAGTGCAAAGTTAACAACAGAGTGAAGAGACCACCCACAGAAAAAAGATGTGGGAGAAAATATTTGCAAACCACACATTCAGTACAGGACAACATCCAAAATATATGAGGAACTCAAACTCAATAGCAAGAAAATGAGTGACTCAATTTAAAAGTGGGCAAAGGACACAAGTAGGCATTTCTTTTTTTTTTTTTGTAGAGACAGAGTCTCACTTTATCGCCCTCAGTAGAGTGCCGTGGCCTCACACAGCTCACAGCAACCTCCAACTCCTGGGCTTAAGCGATTGTCTTGCTCAGCCTCCTGAGTAGCTGGGACTACAGGCGCCCACCACAACACCTGGCTATTTTTTTGGTTGCAGTTTGGCCGGGGCCGGGTTTGAACCCGCCACCCTCGGTATATAGGGCCGGCGCCTTACCGACTGAGCCACAGGCGCCGCCCAAGTAGGCATTTCTTAAAGAAGACACACAGGCATATGAAAAACACTGAACATCACTAGCCACCAGGGACGCGGAAATTAACCCACAGTGAGCTCTCACCTCACACCCGTTACAACAGCCATTATCAAAAAACACAAGGAATGGCTTGGCACCTGTAGCTCAGCAGCTAGGATGCCAGCCACATACATCGGAGCTGGCGGGTTCAAATCTGGCCCAGGCCTGCTGAACAACAATGACAACTACAACCACCCCACCCCACCCCAAAAAATAGCTGGGTGTTGTGGCAGGTGCCTGTAGTTCCAGCTACTTGGGAGGCTGAGGCAAGAGAATCGCTTAAGCCCAAGAGTTTGAGGTTGCTGTGAGCTATGACGCCACAGCACTCTATCCAGGGTGACAGCTTGAGACATTGTCTCAAAAAAAAAAAAATAAAGCCCCAAGGAATGGTAGCAAGTGGGTGGCATGGGGGAAGAAGGAGAGTGAGCATTATGAAAGGCAGCTTGGAGGGTGCACAACACCTGAAAACAGAACCACAATACCGAAACCGTGCGCGGTCAGCACACAGAAGGGCTGTCTGCGCTGCTGGGTTTACTCAGCAGCACCATTTGCAAGAGCTATGGTGTCAAGTCAACCTACATGTCCGACAAATGAATGAAAAAGGAAATAAAATGTTGTGCCTGGACAATGGAGCATTATTCAGTTGTTAAAAATTCATGCATTTGCACTCGACCGTTTATAGCAGCTCAATTCACAATTGCAAAGATGTGGAATCAACTCAGGAACGTAGTAATCAGCTGTAGTATATGTCTACCACGGAATACTACTTAGCCATAAAAAGATGGAGACTTTCTAGGCAGCGCCTGTGGCTCAAAGGAGTAGAGCGCCTGCCCCATATGCCGGAGGTGGTGGGTTCAAACCCAGCCCTGGCCAAAAACTACAAAAAAAAAAAAAAAAAAAATGATGGAGACTGCATCTTCCATACTAACCTAGAAGGATTTGCAAAACATTCTCCTAAGTGAGGTTTCTCAAGAATGGAAAAGCAAGTATCCTATGTACTCAGTACTAATCTGAAGATAGTAGATGAGCAACTACGGGCCGACACGAGAGAGAAACAGGTAAACTGCCCACAGGGGTGGGGAGGAGCTCATTAGTTCCCACCTGCAGTCAGGGACGAGGAGGGGCACACAGCACACTCCTGGGCGAAGGACTCAACCACAACTCAGACTTTGGACTTCACTTCACAAATGCAAAAAATGTAACCTAGGGCGGCGCCTGTGGCTCAGTCGGTAAGGCGCCGGCCCCATATACCGAGGGTGGTGGGTTCAAACCCGGCCCCGGCCGAACTGCAACCAAAAAATATCTGGGCGTTGTGGCGGGCGCCTGTAGTCCCAGCTACCCGGGAGGCTGAGGCAAGAGAATCGCTTAAGCCCAGGAGTTGGAGGTTGCCGTGAGCTGTGTGAGGCCACGGCACTCTACCGAGTGCCATAAAGTGAGACTCTGTCTCTACAAAAAAAAAAAAAAAAATGTAACCTAATCATATGTACCCTCATATTAACCCACAGTGAAAAAAAGAAGGAAATCCTGTCATTTGAGACAACTTGGACAGATCCGAAAGGACATTATGTTCAGTGAAATAATCCAGATGAAAAGGATGAATGCACATAATTTTACTCATGTGCAGAATCTCAGAAAGTCCATCTCACAGAAACAGAGGCTGAGGGGCAGGGAGGCCTTGGGAGGAGCCGCTGGCTGAAGGGCACAAAGTCTCAGACCAGAGGAGTGAGTCTCGGTGGCCCAGGACACTGCACAGCAGTCACGGTTAGTAATACTGTGTCATAGAGTTTTAAAATTGTGAAAACAGTAGATTTTCTCACACAAAAAAATCAGTGAAATTATTTTAATAAGCTTAATTAAGTCTTTCTACAACATATACATAGACCAAAACATCACATTGTGTCCTATAATTATACACAAAATTATCTGTCAATTAAGAATGACCAAATAGGGCGGTGCCTGTGGCTCAGTGGGTAGGGCGCTGGCCCCATATACCGAGGGTGGTGGGTTTAAACCCGACCCCGGCCAAACTGCAACAAAAAAATGGCCAGGTGTTGTGGGCGCCTGTAGTCCCAGGTACTTGGGAGGCTGAGGCAAGAGAATAGCCTAAGCCCAGGAGTTGGAGGTGGCTATGAGCTGTGTGATGCCACGGCACTCTACTGAGGACGATAAAATGAAACTGTCTCTCTAAAAAAAAAAAAAACAAATAAATACCTGAGACTCTGCTCCAGGTTAAAAGGACTCAGTCTCCTTTTTTAAGCTGAATTTGAGCATATTACTCAAGAAAATGTCATAGAAGCCAGGCGCGGTGGCTCATGCCTGTAGTCCCAGCACTCAGGAGGCTGAGTTGGGAGGCTCACCTACGCTCAAGAGTCGGAGGCCACTGCAGCTAGGCTGACACCACAGGACTAGAGCCCAGGGGACAGAGCGAACTCTGTCTAAGAGAAAGAAACTATCATAGGGACATAGTATCTCTAGAATCTAGAGTCTAGATGATTTCCCTGAACCTGAAAAATCAGTGATTTATACAAAAACATTAAATAGGAAGAACAAATCTGTGGATAAAATTTCAATTTTGTGAATAAAATTTCCTAAAGTTTTCCTCAGAGCAGCAAGATAAAACAGGATGGTTTGGGGACATTGATAAAGCCTTTCTTTAGATAAATCCCATGAAATTTCCACATTCTCTTTCTTGTGCAACTAATCAAGAGAAACTCAAGTAATTAATTTTTTTTTACCAGCAGTGGTGGGTAGCTCTGTGGCTTTGGATGCAAGGTGTCCCCATGAGGGACACTCAGGTACTATCTCCTGGCTCTGAAGGGTGACACCCAACCCTGTACCTGGCTGTAATAATCAACCCTGAGGACACTGGGGCTGTCCAGTCATGGGGCCACAGAGGGTCCTTGCCAAGCAGTAGACACTTTTCACCCCAAACCTGGGACACCCCTATGCCCCTGCCTGGTGAAACCCTCCCACCAGCGAGCCCTGCCCCTCAGCCCCTCCCCTGGATGCTGTCCTCCACATCAGTGGGGTGTGCACACACCTCCACCTCCCCGGCCGCTCGGAAACTAGCACCCAGCATTCCCACCACCCTCAGCCCCAGCCCCGCTCCCAGTCAGGTGCTGCGGCCTCTGAGCTAGCGGCAGGGCTGACACCACTGCAGTCCCAGGGGGCCGAGGGAACCCAACAGGTAAGAGAGGACGCAGGCCATGCCAAGGTCACACTAGGTGACAGGTACTTCTCCTGAATTACTATGAGCACCACAATGCTGCTCTGCCTTTTCCATCCCCAGAAGTGTGCCTGGAGCAGGGTGCCCTGGAGCTTGTCCCTGACTTCACTCCACCTCAGGCTCTTACAATGAAATTATAGTTAATAACCACATTTCCACACTTTCTTCAAGGACACTGTATCAATTTGTGTCATCCCGAACCTCAAGAAATCAGGTTCTGACGAGACCCACAAAGCTGCAAAGGCGAGGTGCTGCCAGCATCCAAGACAAAGAACTCCCTTCTCTCCACCACGCATAGGCTTCTGGCCCCAAAGCACACCTTGGTCACACAGCCCAGCCACATCCTGCTGCGTTATGAGGTTAATGAGATGCCGTGCAGGAATCCCCACCTCACCGGTTTATCTGGATTTAGCTCAGCATTAGGGTGACAGGAGCAACTCAGTGCCCACGTGGGCTGCCCTGCTGGGCTCCTCTGTGAGGTCTCTGCCCCTGCCACTCTGCTCGGCTTCCATTCCACTCACTCCAGCCATGTCTCCCTCCAGGGCAGCAGAGCCTCGGGAGCTACTCTGCTCCAGGCAGCAGACAGCACCGTCCCAACCCGCCCCTCTGCATCTCACATAAAAGAATGAGCACATAAACAGAACAGGCACCCCACCCATGATACGGCTCCAGGCTCTGACTTGCCCACCTCGGTGGCAGAGGCTCCAGGCAGAGACCAGTGATCGCAGGGAGCAGCTGATGAAGTGTCCTTCCAACCACACAGGGACAGAAGCACAAGGCGCAGTTACTATGCAAACCAAACAAAGAATAAACAGCCCGAGGGGTGAGCCCAAGGGGCCAGCCAGGCTCAGGGGCTCTGAGGCCTCCTCAGAGAGTCTCTGTGTAAGTCCTTGGCTGTGGCTGGCACTGTCCAGGGGCATTCATCAAAGGCCAGCAGAGGTCTAATGGGGATTAGCCACCCAGCTGTCCCTGGAGCAGGGGCCTCCTTTTTAGAGGGCAAGCCGTGCCCTAAGTTGCTGCCAGCTCTGAGGACGTGTGGCCCAGCTGTCTTGGCCTTTGAGCACCTCAAGTTAGGATAATGAGGATGCACTTATTTTTTCAAAATGCCTTGTATTTGAACTGGTCATCCAACTTTGCTTCCGGAACATGTGGCCTTCTAAGGACAGTCTCTTGGGCACATGGAAGCCCCTGGTGGGGACGACATGAACGCTGTCCTGAAGAGCCTGCAGGCTCTACCTGGTGTCATTAAGAGGCAGACACAGCAGAGCAAAAAGGGCACTGGCCTGGGGACAAACTTCAGATCCCTGTGAAACACAAGCAAACAGCATGTGTAAACAGACAACCAGACCAGCGCAGGCCCCATCAGCACGCCCAGTGTTTCCCATAACCAGAGCCACCAGCTCCAAACTCATCCCAGGAAAAAACTCCTACATGGAAAGCAATGTTTAAACAAAATGAAGTTTCAGACACAAAATCCATTTGAATAATTAGATCCTTCAAATCCATATGAATCAGCTTATTTTATTAAACATTCCAACTAAAAACTAGTATTAACTTTTCTATCAAACCTAAGACTTGGAGGAAATGGAGGTTTCTGCTCTGGGCAGAAGGCACCCAGACTGTCCCAGAAGGCTGTCCATAACATTTTCAAAACCTCTTCATGAAACTTACCCTAATCCAAGAAAACAAAAATAGTATAAGTCACAAAATTCTGAAATGCTGTGGGCATAAAGATTCTTCCACAGGGCTTATAGCAGTTAAAACATAGACTCACACATGTGTCCAGAGGTAGGGGAACTCGGTGACATGTGTTTATCTGACTATGCAAATTCCCCACAGAGGGAGATGCAGCAATGGTCTGAGAAGCGGTCTATCCGTCTATGGCAGACCGGGTGCCACAGGGCACTGAAGAGCCACGTGGAACAGAACAGAACGCACTGCTCCTAGTGGGGGGCAGCCTCTCACAGAGCTCACCTCAAGGTAGGCCCACCTGAGAAGGAGGGCCTCGGGGAGGAAGGGCAGGGACAGAAAGGCCCAGAGGCCAAGGACCCAAGAGGGAGCTGCCAAATGAGGTTTTCATGTCCCTTCCCTGTACTCTGTGTGCTGGGCCCTCCCCCTCCTTCCCCCCACAGACTCGGCGGGGCCTGTGCTTCACCCTGACGCTCTCCAGGGCAGGTCACAAGGCCAGAGCCCTGGCTGCTGTCCACAGCAGAGGCCACACTCTCTCGGGTGAGGGGGTGAGGAGACGTGAGCGTGCATTGCTATGTTCCCTGGTGTTTTCCTCAATTTTGTCTCCATGGTTCTCAATATGCATTTTCAAAACTGGAAACTACTGCGGTCTGTTCCTTTCCTGTGGTGTAAAACCGAGGACAGCCATGCCCTTGGAAGCCCCTGATGTGCCATTACCTGACCAGTGACTGTGCTATCGCTGAATTTGCACCCTCTGCCCTGACACCTGAAATCTCTCCTTCTCCATGGCTTCTGATCAGCTGAATGGTTATTATCTGTTTCAGCTTGTGGTGGGAAGCTGGGCCAGGATGCAGCAGGCCCAGCTGGCCAGAGAGGGAGCGTGAGTTTCACCCAAACACCCTTAAAAGAAGTTCCGGAAGTTTAGGCAAGGTGTTCCAACACCAGTGGGGTTCACAGTTGATGGGTGCCCTGGTCCTCTGGGGGTCCCAATGGCTCACTGACGTTTCACAGCATCCCTGAGGAGGCAGATACTCCTGGGAGCTTCATTCTGCAGATGACGAAGTAAGGTTCAGAGAGGTTCAGCCACTTGCCCAAAGTCACAGAGCAAGTAGCAGAATCAGGATTCAAACCCAGGCTATCTACTATAAAACCACTGCTCCCATAAACAAGAACTGGGTCCTGAATAGCCCAAGATCAAAACTAACCAAGACGCTCTGAAAGGCAGACTTCCCACAGCCACTGTGGCTCATGAGAGGGA
Source organism: Nycticebus coucang (assembly GCF_027406575.1). NCBI lineage: Eukaryota > Metazoa > Chordata > Mammalia > Primates > Lorisidae > Nycticebus > Nycticebus coucang. Next base: position 2,558,022 of record NC_069795.1, read on the forward strand.
CAGAGCAGGGGTGCAGATGGGAGAGGGGCTTTCTTGTACTGGCTTCTGAAGTCAGGCCCGAATGGATGAGGAACAAGCTCTGTCACCCCAGCCCGAAGGCTGAGACTGGCATGTGCTCACAGCTGGGGCAGACCAGCCTGCCTGGTTCTGTAGCTTGAATGAGCCATGCCAAGCAAACGCACCCCAAGTTTTGAACTCTGTGGCAGTTTTGAAAATTAATGATATTTTAAAAACTAATAGAGTATAATTCAGTTTGCTGTAAAAATCTCAATCCAAGCAGAGGTGCCAATCAAAAGAGAAGGCTTGGCCTTTGCCCCTCTCTGCCCTGAGGACTGATCTCTGCTAACAGTTTTGTTGATTTTTCTGAAGATACGTGACCATTAAACGCGATAGTCACATGTCCTGGCACTGTGTGACTCTAACCCCACTGTCCCTCGGTGCTGCGATAGGCAGGGCTTCCTTGTCCTCACACAACTGTGGGCGGCGGGCAGCAGGGCCACAGAGCTGGCCCAACACCCAGCCCCCACCAGCGGGCAGGGGACGCAGGAGAGGGGCAGACTGGGACTACAGCTCCTGCCTCACAGGTCATGAGGATTAAGTGAGCACATCACGTAGACCAGCCCCTGGCAGGTGGTGCTACCACATCACGTCGACACTGTCCCTTCATCCGCGCAGTCAGGTACAGATTATTTCACTGCATGGAGGTATTAGAAAGTCTACAGCCATGCTCTTACCAAGGATGGGAGGTGCCTGGAACACTCCTACGCACCCACCACACACCCCTGCCCAGTATCTGTGATCACTGCCATCTAGGCCTCAGAAGGGACCCGTCGGCCCCACCCTCACCAACACCCAGTGCTGCTCCCACATGTCCCCGTAGGCCGACAAGCCACATGGGAGGTCCAGCAAGTGTCTCCTGCCACAGAAACAGTCTCCTGAGAGCCGTAGGCTAGGGAGGGCTGAGAGGGCTTAGAAGCCTCCGTCAAGAAGGCCTAATATTCAGTATTTTGTATTATTTTTATTTTTTTTTTTTAGAGATGACGTCTTGCTCTGTCGCCGAGGCTGGAATGCAGGGCCCACTGCAGCTTCTGGCTCCTGGGCCCAGGACTATAGGCTCATGGCACCATGTTAGACCTGCACTTTATTTTTGAAAATGGGTGTGCGCTACTTTTGTAATCTCACACCCACTTGCCAGGCAGCCTCAGGTAACATGGATGAGACACCCCCTGCCCGTGCCACTTGGCCCTGGCCCTTCTCTGCTCAGGTGAGCCTGCCAGGCTCAGGTGCACACACCAAGCACGGGGGTCAGAGATAAGCCTCTGCCCTTTGCAGTTGCCCTGTCCCCTCCTGCTGCAGGGGCATAAGGTGGATGGACGCACTGCCTGACAGGCCGTTTCTGCTGGGACATTCCTGTCTGTCTCTGTGAGCAGCAGCTGCCTGTGGGTGCAGCTGGCTGGCCGTGGCCATCCTGGGCACATTGCTGTCTCCAGCCCTTGGTGGCGTCACTTGCTCCTTACGCCCCTTCCGTCAAGCGACTTACCCATAACTTGAAAGCCTCGTGGGTCCTTTGGTCCTGTCCTTGGTGGGTGGGCCCCCATGCGGGGTGCTGCTGCTTCCCAGGCTCTCTGCCACCTCCTCAAAGCCCCGCACTCTGGGCGACCCCATGGAACACGGGTGTTACAGGAACATGTATGTAGGAGGCCTAGCAGCACCACGTGTTCAAATTAAGGCCTTTAACCTGACAGGACCAGAGGGGCTGAAGGGGATAGGAAGTGGGGGTCAACTGAGTGGCAGGGCCCCCTGCCAGGGTCACTCTTCCCACCAGCCTCAGGGTGCCCTGGGCAGGGACCAGCTCCTTCTGTGTCCATCCATGGTTCACAGCCTTTTGAAATTCAATGCTGATGTTCTCTGGAAGGTTCTGTTCAGTCTCGAGAACATTTTGCTTCTGCTGTAGCTTTAAGGAATTCTCCCGTCATGGACTTCAAGCACTTTTCTGCTGGCCCCACCCTCATGGGGAGAATTCTTGGATGGGCTCTCAGGGACCTCATGTTATGCACTGGTTCTCCCAGCCAGTGGGATGACATCCTGAAGCAGGGCCTTCCCAGTTAATGTCACCCTTCACCTTCTAGTCTTTACAACTTTTTAGTAAAAATTGTTCTTACGGGTGGCGCCTGTGGTTCAGTGAGTAGGGCGCCAGCCCCATATGCCGAGGGTGGCGGGTTCAAACCCAGCCCCGGCCAAACTGCAACCAAAAAATAGCCGGGCGTTGTGGCAGGCGCCTGTAGTACCAGCTGCTCGGGAGGCTGAGGCAAGAGAATCGCGTAAGCCCAAGAGTTAAGAGGTTGCTGTGAGCCGTGTGACGCCACGGCACTCTACCCGAGGGCGGTACAGTGAGACTCTGTCTCTACAAAAAAAAAAAAAAAAATTGTTCTTACATGTGTTTCATATTTCCAATGTCTGTTAAGATGATAAAAATAAAGCTCATTTCCAAACACAGAGGGTTTTATACCTTTTTGCCCAGGGTTCCCCAGTGGCAGCTCAGTGTTCTGAGCCGTGGGGTGTCCAAGCAGGAACGATCCTCCTGCCTTGGCCGCCCAGAGTGTGGGAATCACAGGTGTGAGCCACCATGCCTGGCCCCAGTGTGCATCTTTAACTCTCAGAGTCTCACACTTGGCCTCCCTGCTCCTCTGGGACCTGGCAGCCATGCTGGGGTTGACTGTGTCCCAGTCACTCATGTGACATCTGTGGCAGACACGGGCATGACAGTTCCATGGACATCAGAAAGATCGAACTGCTTGGCCAGCTCTGTGTGCCAGAAACGTCTCAAGGTGGATGAGATGCAGCACTCAGCACACCTCGCCTTCCCTGACAGAGCAAGGTTAGCAGGGACAGACACAGCCAGGGAATTTTCCAGGCTAAAGAGGAGCAAACACTCTCCTTGCGGGGACGGGGCAGAGGTGGGAGGTCCTGGGCACATGGGCTTCCCCAAAGCTTAGGAAGAGCCAGATCCAGGCAGTGCAGAAGCAGAGGTAACAGCTGGAACTCCCATATTCTCTCCTGGAGCTCCACCCGGGACCTACTCAGGTGCCCCAAACTCAAAAGTGATGTAGACAGTTCAGTTTGGGGCAGATTGCCCATGATTCCCACCCTTACCTGCTGGGGGTCCTTGGGCGAAGCTTGTGACAGCAGCAGAGGTGACGGGTGGGGAAGCGATGGGGCTGGCTTTTTATCTTGCCTCACCCCACCTAGGTTGGGAGGGCCCCAGAGGGAGGATTCCTGCAGATCCTCTGCCTGCCCAGGAGAGGTGGAGCTGACTGTATGGCCCTACCCACTGCCCAGACTGAGTCTCTGCACACCGGGAAGGCAGCAGCAGCCAGGAGCACGGCCTGCGGGGACAGGGAGGAGGGCCTGGGGACCGTGTCCACAGGTTGCCCACACCCCACTGCACCAGCACCAACAAGAGGAGAATGTCCTTCTCAGAAGGGGCCAGTGCCTTCTGCTTCTGGTTTCCATAGAGACTAAAAACCCAAACAAGAAACCCAAGTCACGGTGGCAGAACCACCAACTGAAGGTGTGTGCTCTAGATGAAGCAGGGGCAGAAGGAAAGCCTAGAAACAGAGCAATGCTGCTTTCTCCCATTTGGCTGAAAGGTCAAGACACAGAGGTGTCTGAAGTGCTGACAACTGAGGTGTAAGAAGATGCTGCCCGCTGACCCCAAACACACTCTGCCTGGCTTCCCCCAGCAGGACAGCCCTGGGCCAGGCCAGAATGGCAGCCCCACTCCCTGGCAGCTGGGTGGGGCTTAGAGAGAGAGAGTACTTCAGAAGGAAAAGCCCAGGCTGTGCTCCTCCATCTTCCTGCCTGGAATGCAGATGAAATGGCAAGGGTATGGCAACCATATTGAGACTAGTAAACCCTAATCAGGAAGATAGAAGCTCTGGGCTGAATGGGAAGTCAAAGAGGCCTGGGTCTGGGGAGGAAAACAGCCCTATTTGTGGAAGTGCTTGTCAGGGGGCAGAGGCTGCTCCTAACAGAACTGAATGATAAGAAATACAAGATTTTTGGCTGGGCGTGGTGGCTCATGCCAGTAATCTTAACCCTTTGGGAGCCCAAGGTAGGAGGGTCCCTTAAGCTCAGGAGCTCAAGAACAGATAGAGCAAGAGCAAGATCCCTACTAAAAATAGAAAAACTAGCCAGGTGTTGTGGCAGGTACCTATAGTCCCAGCTACTTGGGAGGCTGAAGCAGGAGGATCACTTGAGCCCAAGACTTTGAGATTGCTGTGAGCTACGATGATACCACAGCACTCTAGCACTCTATGAAGGTGACAGAGTGAGACTCTGTCTCAAAAAAACAAAAAAAAAGAAAAACTTTTTATTTTTTTTTTTTTTTAGAGACAGAGTCGTACTTTGTCGCCCTCGGTAGAGTGCTGTGGTGTCACAGCTCAAAGCAACCTCCAGCTTTTGGGGTTAGGCAGTTCTCTTGCCTCAGAGTTCTAGGGCTGCTCCTCCCCACCTGGCGGCCAGTGGGCTGTACCCATCAATGCCTGAGGCTTACTCATGGCTCCTCACTGCCCCCAGGAAGGAGCCCCAACCACAGGAGAGGGAGCCAGAGCCATGCCTAGACAGAGCCATGGCAAGTCCTGCGACCCCAGACCCAGGGTCTCTAGGACCCACCAGGCCCCAACAGGCCCCACCAGACAGGAGCTGGACCTGCAGGCAGCTGGGAACCCAGGCAGAGGTACCCTCACTTCTGAGCTTCACTCCCAGAGCACTGAACCTCACAGCTCCTCACCAGCAACCTGACATCTGGAAAGCGATGGGCCACGCTGCCACCGCCGCGGTGCTCCCACCACACATGCTGCTGAACCCTGCTCACGTGAACACCTCGTCACCCTGCACACTTCACGAGCACCAGCAGGCAAAACGGTCCCTCCTCGTTACGAGTTGCATCTCCTTTTCTAGAGCTTTAACTTCCAAAAAGAGGAACCTTTTTCATTATAAAAAATTTACCCCAAATAACAAAGCCCACACTACAACAATCCATCAAACATTTGCTAATCCTTCACAAAAACAGCATCAGACTTGGAGAAATTAGTCAAAGAATGTCCCACCACTCCCACTGATTCCTAGATCCCTGAGTCCTTGGATCTGTGGAATGTTCCCCACGCCTGCTCCAAACCCTGGCTTAGGGGGACATGCTCCCCCCCTCCCCAGACACACAGCCCAGCTCCTCTGGGGTGTCCAAAGGGGTGGACAGGAGGTTAGTCTCTTGTTAAGAAAATAATTAACGCTTCATCCCTAAAAAAACTAGCACAGAGAATCAACAACAGGGGGCCAATTACTGATTAACAAAGCGTAGCCACCAAGCCCGGTTATTACCAAGTGGAAGCGACCCATCATGGGCACGCCAGAGGCACACAGGTGAGTGCACCTGCAAGTGGGGATGCCCTGACCCAACCACATGCAGCCACTTTACCGCCACAGAGGCCGTGCTCAGGGAAGCTGACAACCTTGTGGTCACTTCCCTTGGGAGTGATTGAATATGCCACCAACTACAGCAAACATCGGGACCAAGGCCTGCTGAGGGCCTGAGTGCGTGGTTCCCGCTGTCCAGCAAAGTGGCCCAAGAGACAATTCCTGAGAACAGGCCTGGAGATACGGGAGGTGGGCCCTGCACAACAGCAGGAGGCTGTCCCAGCTTCTAGCAGCTCCCAGAACAGCAGAGGGGACTGTCCCCATGTACAGTGGGACAGTTCAGGCTCACAGGGCGCTGCTGTGCCACTTCCTGTCCCTGGGTCTGCCTGCTCGGGGGACCCCTGAGCAGAATCACACAGGCTTTCTCTTTTCGCGTCTGGCTTGTGTCACACAGCACCAGGTCCTCACAGTTCATTGTCACACGTCAGAGTCCCTCACTCTCAAGGCTGAGTGACCCTACACTGTGTGCAGGCCATGGCTGAGCCTGTGTCCCACAGTAGGAGCTGAAACCTTAACCCCAGTGTGACAGCATTTGGAGAAGGGCCCTGGGAGAGCCAGGGAGGTCAAATGTGAGGAGCCCCCAAAGAGGTGACACAGGGGAGCTCAGTCCTCCCTCCTGCCTGGAAGCCGCCCTCCAGAGCTGTAAGGGCCACAGCAGCCCAAACTGACCAAAGGCCGGCTATCACATTCTCTCTTGTATGAATCTTAGTTTCAGCTTTCACATTTAGGTCCATGATCCATTTTGACTTTTCCCTGAGACAATCTCACTCTGTCCTCTGGGCTACGGTACAGAGACGTCACCATAGCCCACCCCAGACTCCTGGGCTCTAGTGATCCTCCTGCCTTAGCCTCCCAAGTAGCTGGGACTAGAGGTACCTACACACCTGGCTAATTTTTCTATCTTTAGTAGAAACAGGGTCTCATTCTTGCTCTAGGCTGGTCTCAAAACTCCTGAGCTCAAGGGACCCTCCCGCCTCAACCTCTCAGAGTGCTGGGATTCCAGGCGTGAACCGCCGTGCCTGGCCAGACGTTTTAATATAGTTGTGGAATAGGATGAAGAGTCATTATTTTTTAAAACAGGTGTCCTGTGTTGCCCTTTGATGTTTTAACTCTGCTCCTCCACTTTCTCTGGGTTGTATAGCGGAGAAGCCTGTCTCAATTCTGTTTAACGTTTTACTTTCATCTCTCTTCCTCTGTACACATAGGCTTTTGCCTCTGGCTGCTTTTAAGATTTCAGCATTTGATTATGATGTGCACCAGCGTGGTTTTCTTCCTGTTTCTTCTGTTCGGGATTGTGGAGGTTCTTAAATATGAGTTTGTATCAAATTTGGAAAAATTCTACCCATATTTTTCCCAAATATTTCCCACCGCGCACAACTCATTTCTGGGAATCTGCTCCTTTCCATCTTTTTTCCTTCATCTGTTTTTTTGGTCTTTCTTTTCTATGCTTCGTTTTATAAAATGTTGGGTCTTCAGGTTCCTTTCCTTCTGCAAAGTCTAAACTACCATTAATCTCAACCAGTGCACTGTTCGTCGTTCTAAAAATATTTGGGTCTATTTTAATATCTCCTATTTTCTCTTTATCTTCCTTATTTTAATTTTAATTTTTCATTATTATGCTTGCATAATAATTAAGTTGTCTATCTTTTTTTTTTTTTTTTTGAGACAGAGTCTACGTCACCCTGGGTAGAGTGCCGTGGTGTCACAGTTCACAGCAACCTCCAACTCTTGGGCTTAAGTGATTCTCTTACCTCAGCCTCCCAAGTAGCTAGGACTACAGGTGCCCAACACAACACCTGGCTATTTTTTGTTGCAGTTGTCAACGTGTATCCAAATGTTGTTCACTCTACCTGTCTAACTATGTTTCTGCACCTGTTAACCATCCCCACTTTATCCAATCCCCTCCCCTCTTCCCAGCCCCTGGCAACCATCATTCTACTCTCTGTCTCCATCAGTGCTATTGTGGCTATTTTCTCTGTTACTGAACACATAGCACATATTTATCACAGCCGTTTTAACACCCTGGTCTGCTACGTCTATCACCTGGGTAGCTGTGGCCCTGCCTGGATCTGCGTCTGTTATAATGATTGATTTTTCTCCTCTTCTGGATTACTTGTGTGACAAGTGATTTTCGACCAGCTTCTAGACATTGTAAGCTCGGTGTTGGATGCTGGCTTCGCCAAGTCCTCTCACTGATGCTGGGCTTCGCTCTGGGAGCAATCCCACTCATCCTTTCGAGTCCTGCTTTTAAGCTTTGTGTGGGTGAGTCCAGGGCAGGCTTCTGTGGGAGGCGACCTGACCGGCTTTGAACTAAGGTCTCTGTGTCTGCCTGCTGAGCACTCATGCTTCACCCCGAGCTCAGTATGAACTGCAGGGTCACTCCCTGCCCCTCTGCAGTGGTCCTCACTCTGCACACACATGCCTGGCCAGCACTCAGCTGGAGCCTCCTCAGCTTTGCGGCTCTTCTTTCTGCAACACTCTCCTGTCCGGGCTGCTCTCCACAAACTCCAGCCTTCCCAGAGCCCTATACTGTTCCCACCAGCCATGACCTCCCCCTCCCTGTGGCGCAGCTGGCACCTCTGCAGGGGGTAAGCAGGTGGCCCTCTCATGGGGCCACAGTCCTGCACATCCAGGAGCTGAGATCTGTGGCTTCCTAGGCTTGTGTTTGATTTCCTGGTTGATAAAGGCAGATGTGAAGTCCAGGTCCTATCTTTCCATCATGGCTACAGGTAGAAATTGGGGTCTTGTATTTTGAATTAAATTCTTCACTAATCCTAAATGGGCTTCTTTAATGGATCTGACCTACATTTCCTGTCCAAGAAGCTCTGATATAAATCTAAAGCAGAATCCCAGGCCAGGCATGGTGCTCACGCCTGTGACCAGCACTCTGGGAGGCCAAGGTGGGAGGATGGCTTGAGCCCCAGAGTTGGAGGCTGCAGGGAGCTGTGACTCAACCACTGTACTTAGCCGGGGAGACAGAGTGAGGCCCCTCTCAAAAAAAAAAAGAAAAAAAATTCCCCTGGCACCAGGGCATAAATTGTTTGCCATGATTTTTTTGTACAGAAAAGTTGAATTAGTACAACAAAGATCTATATACAAACACCTAGATTAAATCAACATTTTGCTGAATGTTCTTCATATACATACGTGTGTGCATGTGTTTTGATTCTTAAACCACGTGAGAGTTACCTGCAGAGATCATAGCCCTGTGTCCCTAAATCTCTCAGTAAGTTGCTCCTAACAGTAAGGCTGTTCTTAATAACCACAGTAAAACTAGCTCACTAAGAAAATTAATATCCCTAACATCATCTAATAGTTGATCTAGATTCAAATTTCCCCAGTTGTCCCAGAAATGCTTACACAGTCTTCAAACCAGACTCTAATCAAGGCTCACACATCACAAGGTTAAGTTTCTCTGGGGTCTTTGAGTCTGGACAGAGGCTGGCAGCTCTCCCGTGAAGGGAGCACAGTCATACTTCAGGCCCGAGGGCCACATGGTCTCTGTCACAACTGCTCAGCTCTGTGACTGTGGCATGGAGAGGACATGAGGGCTCTGTACTGACACTGTCCAGAAGTGGGTGGCAGCTCAGATCTGGCCGGGCACTGCCGGCTCACCAGGGCCTGGGAGAGTCTCTCGCAAACCTCCACTTTCCCACAAGGACCTGCTGAAGACATAAGGCCAGCGGCCCATAGAACACCCCCAGCTGCTTCCAAATGGCCATGGCAAACTGGCTCCACATCCCACTACCTCCTGACAGATAGGGCCGTGCGACTGCTGGGGGGCGGTGCTACATGAACACACTCTGACCCTGGCTTTCTCTCCTTGCAGCATCTACTCCTAGGCAGCCAGCCAGGCCCAAGGTACCAGCTCCCGACCCAAGTGCTCACAGCTGCTTCCGCGTCCCACATGTGTGCCTGCCGACCCCTCCAGGTCTCACACAGCCCCCTCCTGCACCAGGGTCTGCACCTGCTGCTTCCAAGGCTCCTGATGCTCCTGAGGCCACCTGCTCACCCCACCCAATCCAGGACCCTTCACCAGCTGCATGCTCCCTACTCCCCCAGAGCTAGACCTGGGGATATAGCCACCACAAGAGAGGCCCTTTCTCCTCTGCAAATCAGCTTATGTAGAAAACTGGCAATCATAGCAGAGAAGGAAGTTTGTTTTTTGTTTTTTTTTTTTGGCCGGGGCTGGGTTTGAACCCGCCACCTCCGGCATATGGGACCAGCGCCCTACTCCTTGAGCCACAGGCGCCGCCCAGAAGGAAGTTTTAATTGCAAGTTACTTATTCAAGAGCAGAAGACCAACTAGGAGCACAGGAAACAGAGACATGAGTATCTGTGTCTTAACTGAGGCCTCAAAAGCAGCTGTGCACGGACCAGCCAGGCCTTCTGCTCTGGGCCTGCCTCAGGCCTGGCAGCTGGCAGAGGTGGGTACATTATGGGGGTGCTTCAGCACCAGGAGAAATGCAGGACTCTCCTGTTCCAGGCCAGAGCAGTGTGGATGGCCCTGTGCCCGTGGCTCCCGGCTGTGCTCTGGCTCACTTGTCACCAGGCTGGGGCAAATCTGTACCTCCACCAAAACCAGCTCTTCACTCAACTCAGATGGTCATCTGTGAGGCACAGCCATCATATTTATAAAGAAAAATGATGCTGTCACTGTTAACTCTGAATTGTCAATGTAAGGGGGACAGGAAGGGAACAGAGAGAGACAAAGCACACAGCCAGTGGCTCAGGGCGCTCGGGCTGCAGACATAGGCTCAGCCCCACCCAAGGTCAAACCCACAGATACCTGTCCGCAGCCTCCCTATCCAAGGCCACCCAGGCCCCTGGAGGCACAGGGAGCAGCAGGAGAGGCCCCGAGCAATTCACCCGGTCCACCGTGTATACGGACAGCACAGCCCATGCAGGCCAGACCACAGGTGGCTCCAGCACTGTCAAGAGCAAAACGTGCTGCTAAGCAGAAACAGCAAGAGCGAAGGGGGCACTCGGGAAACCAGGGTCATCTTCACATCACGTCTTACAGCAGTCAGCTGCTGTTTACCAAGGAGGGCTTCACCCCCACACGCAGCCACGCGCTGTCGCAATGCCGGAAGGGGGGAGACAGGAGCAGTAGGGGAGGAGGGGTTGAGGGCACGGCATGGGCGAGTGCCCTCAACCCGGTCCCAGCCCTGGAGGCTGCTTGGAGGCGTCTGCGAAGCACCTTGCACTGAGGCAGGGGACACACCCTCACAGGCAGAGACAGCACCTGGTTGGGAGGACCTCTTAGGAGACAGACACCCACATCCATGAGGAAAAGACTGAAGTGCTACAAGAAGCAAATCCCAGGGCCCGAGGCTGAGCCCAGAGCACAGAAAGGGAAGAGACTGAAGACCCAAGTCAGGCAGAGTAACGAGGACAGAAACCGCTCCCCAGAGGCCACAGGGTCTGAGGAGGCTTTTCGCTCCTTCTTTTAAACAGGAGGTAAGGCCAGCCACTGCAGCGCATGCCTGTAGCCCCAGCGGTTTGGGAGGCTTAGGCAGAGGTTAAGGTTAAGCCCAGCTCTGATCACACAGTACACTCCAGTCCCAGGGCCAGAGCGAGATCCACTTTTTATAATACATGTTTTTGTTTTATTTTTTGCAGTTTTTGGCCGGGGCCAGGTTTGAACCCACCAACTCCGGTATATGGGGCCAGCACCCTACTCACTGAGCCACAGGCGCCACCCTGATATTACATGTTTTTTTATTTTTATATGTTTATGTACTTACTTTTTTTTTTTTTTTTAATTTTTCTTGCAGTTTCTGGCCGGGGTTGGGTTTGAACCTGCCACCTCTGGCCTATGGGGCCGGCGCCCTACTCCTTTGAGCCACAGGCACCGCCACTTACTTTTAGTATATAAAGAAATACTAAAAATAAGCACATAAACATATAAAAATAAAAATAAATAAATAAACAGGAGAGAAAATGTTAGTCAAGGAGCTAAGAATCAGCTCAGAGGCTTGGCGAGGTTAGGCACCCTGGGGTCCCAGAACTGGCAGGAGGCTGGACCATGGTGGAACCTGGGCCCCTCTGGCTAGACCTCTGTGTCCTCTGCAGCAGGCTGGCCCTCAGTGCCCTCTAAGCACAGGACACAGAGTGAACCAGAGCTGGAGGCGGCTGCAGGCAGAGGTGCATTCCAGCCATCAGGAGACACGGAACAACCCCACGGTGTCACAGCTTCGCAGTCAAGAGTGATTCAGGGTTCATCCTTTACTTTCTATGTGCTACAAAACCCACAGAGACTTGGTGCCCATAGCTCAGGGGGTTATGGCGCCAGCCACAGACACTGAGGCTGAGGGTTCAAACCTGGCCCGGGCCAGCTAAACAATGACAATTGCAACAAAAAACAGCCGGGCATTGTGGCAGGTGCCTACAGTCCCAGCTACTTGGGAGGCTGAGGCAAGAGAATCACTTAAGACCAAGAGTTTGAGATTGCTGTGAGCTGTGACGCCATGGCACTCTACCCAGGGCAACATAGCAACACTCTGTCTCAAAAAGAAAAGAAAAGAAAAGAAACCCTCAAATAAAGGGAGAGAAAAGGTGCTCTTTCCCGCCTTCAGAGCCTGCGTGGAGGTGTAGACCTTGGGACAGCAGGCGCAGGAGGCTCAATCTGCAGGCCAGGAACCCCGCACGGCCTGGTGGCTCACAGGATAAGCAAGAGGCTGTGGCACTGGACACTACTTAATGAGCATGTCATTACTAGAACTCTGAGGACAAGACAACAGGCCCCCACAGGGACATAGCACTAGGGCCAGGGTCACCCAGGCCAGGGCACCTGTGGCTGCAGGAGACCCAAGGGCCCCAGACCAAGCGGGTCTCACCGAATGCAACTGCTCATTCCCTAACAACACGGGTGGATGTTTATGGAGGGGCTCTGGCGCTACAGTGACGGGAGACGCTGCTGGCATTCAGAGGCTGAGGCTGCAATGCACCATCTGGGTCCTCCCAGACTCTGCTCTTGGAGCTCAGACCTGATGCTGTCAAATGCCACGTGTCGTGGTTTTCACAGAGTGACTAAGAATCTCCCTCGGCGCCACACAGTGCAAACTCAGCAAGAGGCACAAACTCGAGCTCCACCTGCAATTTTAAATTTCTAGTAGCCACGTTACAAAGTAAAAGGAAATAGGCAAAAATAATTTAACAATGCATCGTGTTTGACCCAATATACCCAAAATATTATTGTTTCAACATGTGATCAACATAAAAGAGATTGTTGACGTTCTCTTAGGAGAACGGTGTTGGCGTGCACCCCACATTGACAGCACCTGTCAGGCCCCGCCAGCCACATTTCTGTCGTGGTTTATGAGTGCTATGGGTTACATGGCTCAGGTGTTTCAAGGGAGAGCATGGGCAGAGATGCAACACGTTCCCTGAAGGCAGCGTCCCTTCTGGTTCCTTCCCATTCGGGAGTTCTGAGCTCCCCAGTACGGTGGCTTCCAGTACTCCTGTGATGGTTAATTCCACTACTGGATGGATGAAGGGGCAGGTGAGGGTCTGAGGTCTGTGGCCCAAGGAGCCCAGTGACCTGCCTGGCCATACACTCCATGGCCCAGCCTCCAAGCCCCTGGGCTATCCCAGCAGCTCCCTTCAAGAAGGGACCAGGCTCCTGCCTGGCACGGCCAATCCTGTCACCTGTCATTCATTTCCACAGCTGCACTTGGCAGAGAGGGCACCAGGTCACACTTCTTATGCATCTCACAGTGAGATGCACCTGCGTACAATCTTACACAGTGTGCTGGATGTCAAGACCAGAAAATAACTGGAAATTAAAACTATCGAGCACCTGAGACAGTGGTATTCTTTCAAATACTGCTGGCGTGAGTGGGACCAGATGTGCTTGCAGAGGGTGATTGGCAACAAGTGTCCAATGTCTCAGAAATATGGAGGCCCTTTATTCACCAATCTACTTATATAATTTATCTACAATAAGTTAACTAGACCCAGAGCTTTGAGACACCAAGGCAGGAGGATTGCTTGAACCCAGCATTTGAGACCAGCCTGGGCAACATAGCAAGACCCCAATGCTACAAAAACATTTTTAAAATAGCCAAGCATGGTGACTTACACCTTTACTCCCAGCTACTCAGGAGACTGAAATAGGATTACCTTGAGCCCAGGACTTTGAGGCTAAAGTGAGCTATGATCATACTACTGCTCTCCAACCTGGATGACAGAGCAGCACCCTGTCTCTAAAAACAACACACACACAAAACAGAGGCTAACTAGAAAAGAACCATGTAAGAATATCCATCATACTTATAATAGGAACAGCAGAGATAGCACCAGGGTCACTGGCTGGGGCTGGCTTCATCCATGTACATCCTCACGGCCTCCACCGATGACCAGGGTCAAGGAAGCCAGCAGCGTGGGGTGAACTGGGGAAACAGCTGCAGAGGCGGCCTCCATTTGTGTGTTGTGTGTGTGTGTGTGCGTCTCCTGACCCTGACTTGGGACGGGAGGCGTCTGTAGCAAAGTAACAGCTGCGTTGAAGGATGAGTAAGACTTCAGCAGGCAAAGGGAGAAAGAATCTTCCAGAGAAAGGTAGCATGTGGTTCTAGGAGCAGCCTAAAGATCTGGGAACACGGAGTATCAGAAAGAGGAATGGTGTCATCAGCAGGGCTCTCCCCGGAAAGCTGGGCAGGGGTGACAGGGACGGCATCTGGGTTGCTGAAATGTGACTGACTGCAGCTGCTTCCCACGGAGCTGTGCTGGAGCCACCCAGGTACGGGGTGACGGGACAGCCGTGAGGGAGCGAGAGGGAGGGGCCTGGACAGCCAGGGTCTGGTCTGGACTCCAGCAGGGACAGGGAAGTGGGAGGAGTGGGTCTTAGGCCAGAAGAGCAGACAGGGATAGCACCATTCTAGACCCCATAGGCTCCTCCTTTACATTTATTTTCTGCTTTTGAAATCAATCGTGCTAAGATGTAATCACATTTTTTAAAATGTGCTCTTTGACCATTACTGCTGTATACCATGTGTGGTGGATGCACAGGGGTCCTTCAGCTACCAAATAAAAAATAAAAGTTATTTGAAGAAAACCAATTGAAATGGTGACCTGGTCTGCCTATTCTGAAGCAGGAGAACCCACATCAGGCTGGGGATGAATAATAAAGAAGTCCACAAAGATGAAGCATTTTGAGGATAAAATCCAGTCACATTTTGCAGTTGTGTCCCAAACTGGTCGAGAACACCTGTTTTTTTTGTTTTGTAGAGACAGAGTCTCAGTTTATCACCCTTAGTAGAGTGCTATAGCATCACAGCTCACAGCAACTTCCAATTCCTGGGCTTAGGCGATTTTCTTGCCTCAGCCTCCCAAGTAGCTGGGACTACAGGCGCCCGCCACAACGCCCGGCTATTTTTTTGTTGCAGTTTGGCCAGAGCCAGGTTTGAACCCACCACCCTCGGTATATGGGGCCAGCGCCCCACCCACTGAGCCACAGGCGCCGCCCTGAAAACACCTTCTGTTTTTTTTTTTAAACAACCAACTGACTTTAGAAAAACAAACAAACAAACAAAAAAATCCAAGAGAACACTTAACAACATGTGCGAGGTAGGGAGGGTCTTCCCAGCTTCAAACTCGATGGAAATTACGTTTCCTTCCATAAGGGTTGGGTCAGGACGAGATTCTCCCAAGACAGCACAGTCATCTGGAACACCTGCATCTGTGGCATTCCCTCCAGTGTCCAGTATCACTTTACTCATCAGGGTTTACATAGATTCGCCTCCACCATTAGCAATTTCTTCAATCTTAGATTTCCATTTCAGGATCACTTTCCCTCTTAATCAATTACATGTTTAGAATTTCTCTTTGTGAGTCCAGGAAATTAACCTAAAGTAGTTCTAGATCAGTCTGACTCCCGGGCTCCTTGCCCAAAGGGAGTCTCTTCAGGAAGCCTTTGCCCCCTTCAAGCCTCACAGGAGTCTACAAAGTTCACCTGAAATCAGCCACAATGTAAAGTTACGGAGCACATAAGAAACTAGCTTCACGAAGCAGAAGGCAGGGGAATGAGTGGTGGATTCAGCCCAAAAGAAAGTCAAATGTTGGTGTCACATTTGGTGGCATTATTGCAAGTATTGTGTTTTTATTAGTTATAGTATAGAAAATAAGTATGTTTTGGGTGGTGCCTGTGGCTTAGTGAGTGAGGTGCTGGCTCCATATACCGAGGGTGGTGAGTTCAAACCCAACCCCAGCCAAACTGCAACAATAAAATACATAAATAAACTTAAAAAAAAAAAAAAGAAAGAAAAGAAGTATGTTTTGAGATAAAAGAGGATATCAAAATATATGCAAGGAAAAGCACACCAAACAAGACAAGAGATGGGTTTGGGAAAAAACAAAAAGAACTTTTAAGGAAGAAAAATATAATCATTAAAATGAAAAGTGTAAAGACCAGGCTAAATAGTAGATCAGATGAAGATGAAGATAAAATTGGAAAACTGGAAGAGAGTGGAAGAAATAGCCCTGAATGTAGCATAAAACGACTAAAAGACAAGAAACATGAACCAGCGTTTAACAGCTTTGGAGGATAGCATGAGAAAGCTGAGCACAGCACAGAAACAGCACCGTCCACTCTGTGCTGGTGGGCTCCCGTCTGTGGGTTCAACCAACTTTGGATCAAAGACGTATGAGGGAAAATCCACAAAGCTACAAAAAGCGAGACTTGAATTTGCCACAAAGCAACTCACTTCTAAACAAAGGTGCAATAAATTCTTAACAGAAGATTAACAAGCCGACTACAGTAGTGTAATAAGTAATATATCATGGCCAGATGGGAAAATTCCCTAAATAGCAAGGAAATCTATTGTGTGATTCACCAAATTAACAGGTAAAAGGAGAAAAAAAAAACCCATGATCAGCTCAACACATGGAGAAAGTTTTGACAAAACCAAATATTAAGTAAAACATTCTCAGGAATAAGAAAACCTGTCTCAGCACCTGTAGCTCAAGCGGCTAAGGCACCGCCGCATACACCAGAGCTGGCAGGTTCGAATCCAGCCCGGGCCCGCCAAACAGCAATGACAACTACAGCCAAAAAATAGCCAGGTGTTGTGGTGGGCGCCTGTAATCCCAGCTACTTGGGAAGCTGAGGCAAGAGTGGAGGTTGCTGGGAGGTGTGACGCCATGGCACTCTACCTAGGGTGACAGCTTGAGACTCTGTCTCAAAAAAAAGGAATAACTTTTTAACCTGAGTGAAGGCATCTACAAAAAAGTAAGCATTCCTTTTTTTGTAATTTCATGGTTTTAAACAGGTAAAATAGTTGTAGAGTAATAGTCCTTCCCTGCTCCCATCCCACCCCCTGAAGAAGTAACCTCTTATTTCTTGAGTCTCTGCAATATGTCAACATTCCAACACAGAAAGAGATTCTTCTTCCCCTGACCCATCTGCTGTAAACCAGGGGTATCTGACTATGTGGCTTCTCTGGGCCACATAGTAAGAATTCTCTTGGGCCACACATCAAATACACACATACTAATGAAAAGTGATGAGCACGGCTCAGCGCCCGTAGCACAGCGGTTACGGCACCAGCCACATACACGGAGGGTGGCGGGTTCAAACCCAGCCCGGGCCAGCTAAACAATGACAATTGCAACAAAAAATAGCCAGGTGTTGTGGCAGAGACCTGTAGTCCCAGCTACTTGGGAGGCTGAGGCAAGAGAACTACTTAAGCCCAAGGGTTTCAGGTTGCTGTGAGCTGTGACTCCACAGCCCTCTACCCAGGGCAACAGCTTGAGACTCTGTCTCAAAAACAACAACAACAACAAAAAAAAAAAAAAAAAACTGATGAGCAGAAAAAGGTCCATATATAATTTGTGTGATATCCACCACCACAGACAAGCAAAAAAGTAAAAAAAGTCCTTACCTAATGATCCTAATTAGGCAGCAGCCTGTTCAGAGAGTGTTTTAAAATTACTGAGCAGGTCCCAAGTTTGTGATTACTACTATAGAAAATGTATTTAAGTACTAAAATGTCTTTGGGATTTTTTTTTTTTTTTTTTTGAGACAGAGGCTCAAGCTGTTGTCCTGGGTAGAGTGCCATGGAATCACAACTCACAGCAACCTCCAACTCCTGGGCTCAAGCGATTCTCCTGCCTCCACCTCCCAAGTAGCTGGGACTACAGGTGCCCACCACAACGCCCGGCTATTTTTTGGTTGCAGCTGTCATTGTTGTTTGGTGGGCCCGGGCTGGATTCGAACCCGCCAGCTCAGGTGTATGTGGCTGGCGCCTTAGCCGCTTGAGCCACAGGCGCAGAGCCAATATTTTTATTATAAATAAAAGTGGACAACATAAAACTAGTGGGATATATGACATTGTATCTGAGACACTAGTGCATCAGAGCGGTGCCCATAGCTCAGTCAGCAGGGCTCCAGCCACATACGCAGAGGGTGGCAGGTTCAAACCTGGCCTGGGCCAGCTAAAAACAACAATGACAAATGCAACAACAACAAAAAAATAGCCGGGCATTGCGGCGGGCACCTGTAGTCCCTGCTACTTCAGAGGCTGAGGCAAGAGAATCGCTTAAGCCCAATAGTTTGAGGTTGCTGTGAGCTGTGACACCACAGCACTCTACCCAGGGCGACATAGTGAGACTCTGTTTCAAAAAAAAAAAAAAAAAGAAGAAGAAGAAAGAAAAAGAAAAGAAAGAAACTAATGCATCAATACCTGGTTTGATGGAAGTAGCTGCAATTCTCAGTGAGTTCTCAAGGTGCTCATCAGATATTTTGGTTCTAATTTTACTCTAAATGTGCTTCATTCTTGAAAATAGTGACTTGAAAATAGCAGCTTTGGTGCTGCCAAAGAGTGATGACATGAATAAGGCAGGATTGTGAAGTGAAGGACATTTGTCTGGGAAGACAGGCCCTATAAAAGTCCAGTGAGGAGACATGATCAAATTTAAGTTGAATGTTAGATTGTAGCTCTATTTATTCCATTTGAAAACTGGCAGTTAACAGATTTATGTCATCTGAAACAGAGTTGCAAATGCACAAAAATATTATTTTCCCAGAAATCTTGAAATCTGTTTTCAAATTCTTATATCAAATCAAAAAGCAAGGTTGTATATTTTTCACTATTCACAGAACTGTGTGTAGCCAAAGTGTCAAAGTTCACAAAACTGTTTGCCTTGATTTGAGCTTGTCATAATTTCAGTTTCATCTTGAAGTCTGTTACGGTTTGAAACATTGTACCGATAAGTTGGTTTTCTCCTTGAAGACTCATGTTTAACTCATTTAAGTGAATAGTTAAATCCACTAAAAATGCTAAATCCAGAAGCCAGTTACCATCACCAAGTTCTGGCACAAATTTGGTTTTTGATACCATAAGTGACTTGATAACATGTGGCAAGTCATAAAGTTTTTTCAGCATTTGGCCTCTACTTCTCCATCATACTTCTGAAAAATGAACAATGTCACCAACACTTAGATCAAGAAATAAAATATGGCCAGTTTGCTCCTCACTCACCCTACCCATCTCTGGCACCTGCCCTTCTGAGTGCCACCCTCAGGGGCTCCCACAAGCAGGAGCGCCCACCCTCTTTGAAAATGCAAAGCAGTCTCCTCTGGCTCAGCAGGTGGTAGCTACTTCATTCTTCTGTCCCCTGCGTGAAGACACCACGGAGTTACTCGTCATTTTCTTTTTTTTTCTGTAGACGGGCATTTAGGAAGTTCCCAGGATTTGACACCTCCAGAAAGACAGAGCTGATGCTTCCGTGTCCCCCCCACCCCACCCCCAGCTGTGCTGAGTCCAGGCCGGCTAGTGTTTCAGTTGTCCTGGGAACATCCTGGGAAGGTGGGCCGGCAGCCTTCAGTGGCTTTATGTCGGCCACCCCATGATGATCACGAGGGAAATCTTCCCTCTGTTTGCCTCATTTTTGCTTCGCTTTCTTTGCATTTCTCCCCTAGAGACCCTCCTATAGCAACAGGAAGATTCAGGACTAAGCAGCCGCTGTTTGTGCCAACAAACAGGAATGGAGGCATTCAGGGCATTTCCCTGAAGCAAGGGCACCCCACCCTGCTTCACTCGGCTGTTCTGGAGCCCCGGCCCAGGCAGCAAAAAGAAGAAACAAAAGCCTCACTACCTATGTGTATGTAGAAATCCCCAACCTACAAACACATCATAAGACACGGCAAACGGGCTAGCTATTAAAACACTACCCCAAGGTCAAATGCATTTCTACACACTAGCCAGGAGTCAGAAATCTAAAAAATAAATTTAAAAATACTATTTACAAAAGCAACGAAAGTAATCAATTCAACCGCGGAGCGCACAGTGAGTGGAATCGTAACATTATAACGCTCCATCAAAAGACACAGAAGACGGCCTGGTCAGAGTCAGCCCTGTGGGGTTAAGGACTGAAGCATGGAAAGCAAACTAAAACCTCTACCCAGAAATGCACAATACATTTATGACCCCGGGGTTGGGAAGGACTTCTTAAAGCAACCCTCAGAAGGTACTACCCAGAAAAGAAAGGATAAATTACACACTAAGTTAAAAATACCTGTTCATATGGATCCTCTTCACTTTGTGTAATAAAACTATTCATGAGACTTAAAAGAAAAAAAAAAAAAAAACTGTTCACAAAATAAAATAAAAAGATAAGACCCAACTGGAAAATTATCCGGGACCCACATTACAGCAAGAGGTAAATGTCCTGAACATGTAAGAAAAGAGACATTAATAATGTAAAAACTATATATAAGACGACGGAAGCCAGTAGGAAAATGGACAAGGACATAAACAAAACTTGCACAGAGGAAGAAAGTAACCTCTGTGCATCGAAATGTGTGTGCTCTGACCTCAAGGGTCCACTCGGGAACACCAGGCCCCTCCCGTCTGCCATTCCCACGGTGCACGCGGCTCACTGCCCCAGCCAAGGCACCTACGCAGTGGCCCAAGAAGGCCTCTGTGACCTTGGGCTTTATCTAAAGCTAATCCCAAGTGCTGCCCATGTCACAAGATGACCGACAGTTGGGATTGTGTTTACTGTGTGCATCTGTTTTGTGCGCTATCAAAAGTCACTCAACTTTGTCTCCGAGGCCCCCACGGAGCTTGACTGCTTAGGCCTCCCTGCCAGGGAGAGTTGGCTTCAAGGTAGCAGGTGAGCCTACAGGGAACCCTCTGGCCTCCTAGCTGAGGTGCCTCCAGGACCCCTGGGAGGGGACACTCATGAGGGACCTGAGGTTCACAGGGCCCTCTGGGATTGATGCTGGCCCAGGACTCAGCAGTGGGTGGGGCAGAGGCTCCTCTCCCTCCAACAGGTGGCAGGCCCGCCTGCAGGTCTGAACCCCCATGATGCTGCTCCCCACTTTGTCCCCACAGTGCTTCCCACCAAACCTCTGATAACCACACAACCCAAACTGACAGTCTTCATTTAACAACCCGAGTTCTGTCTTATTTTGGCAGAAATCATTGCTATTATACCATATTTTCCAAAGTACACCAATTAATTTCCCAGTGCATATAAGGATTACGTGTGTCTTCCTAATAAAAGGTACATGTGTTCATTCAGGCAATCGCTCCAACTAGACCAGGACAATAGCCTAAATCAGAAATCAATCCACAAAGAGCTTGTCCCAGTCATCAGCACATCCTTTATATTAAGAGTCAATAAACAGCTCTTCATTCCCCTCCTCCAAGTGCCTAATGAAAAGCTAAGCACAGATGAATTTACATACACTGACTTGATTTTATTCCTGACTCAACATCATATTGGGCATGTATCTGTTTCTGCCAGTCCAGCAAATATAGAAACTTTTCTACAAGTGAAAAGTTTTAAAAGGAAGACGTATGTAATGCCAATGGCTTACTTTCTATCTTAAAAATGTAGATTTTTCCCATACTAAGTTTTCTGAGCATCGGGGTAGACTGCCAGAAATAACAACATTTTTGGATGCCCTCAGACCTTTGCCTGAGATCCGGATTCATCGGAGCTGAACAACGTGGGCCACGCTGTCCCACTGGCCCCCCTGTCAGTGTCCCCAGGGTCTGTGTCATGGGGCAGTGGCACTGTCCTTCTGGGGCTGTGAAGGGTTAATTATGTAGCCAGTATAAAATAATAAGTAAAGCATAAATGGTCAAAGAGGGGACAGATATAATGTTAGCATATACTTATAAAATGTTCAGGTCAGCAGAAAGGATGTGAGGGACAGATGAGATCTGTACTACTTAGCTGCCCCACCCGGCCACAGAGCCAGAGGGCAGATGGTCACAGGCTGACCACAGACCCCAGCATGGGGCTTTCCCTGTGGCAGCTTCCTACTACAGCTCATTTTATAATTCACTACTATGGCTATTTATTATAGATTTCATTCCCTGGCCACTTTCAGAAAGGAATCGAGACCATCTCCATTAATAATGTATGGCCTCCTGGGTCACCTGGGGACAGTACTTTGGGCTGCTGACACGCTGGCCCACCACAAACTCCCAGCTTCAATTTAAGTCCTAAGTGACAAGCTTCACCACAGCCAGGAGGGAAATCTCTGCCTATCACATACTGAAGGACATTATAGTGCTTTCAATTCACTACCACTCACGTCTAAAATGTACCCCATCTGCAATCCTTCTATCTATCCTTGGAAAAAGATGTGGCCAATTAAACCACAGCATCCATGCACCCTAACGGCCAGGTACAGACTTGAGCCCTGCAGTGACAACTGACATCAACTTTCACTATCAACTCTGATCATCACCTCAAAAGTAAACACAGGATGGCGGCGCCCGTAGCTCAGTGGGTAGGGTGCCAGCCACATATACCAAGGCTAGTGGGTTCGAACCCCGCTGGGCCAGCTAAAACAACAATGACAACTGCAACAACAACAACAACAAAAACAGCCAGGAGTTGTGGCGGGCACCTGTAGTCCCAGCTACTTGGGAGGCTGAGGCAAGAGAATCGCTTAAGCCCAAGAGTTAGAGGTTGCATGAGCTGTGACGCCACGGTACTCTACCAATGGCAACAGCTTGAGACTCTGTCTCAAAAATAAAAAAGGAAACTCAGGCATCAGCTCAAAGTTATTAATGGGCCTGGTCCTATACTTTGCATGACAGAGATACTCTAAATACAGTGAATTATTTTAATAACTGAATGAAAGACCATCCAAAGGTGAGCACTTGCCTAAAATGCTACATTCTGAAATTAGGAACTTAGAATTCATCTTAAGTTCCTACAAAGTGATTGTAGGAAGGACAGACTAGGTCATACTCATTTCACTTTGTAACTCAAAATAACTGATTTAAAACCCCAAGCATTCTTTGGTTAATCAAACATAAAATCTTACAAAGCTTCTAAGCAAATATTTTACAAACTTCAGCCCATCCCTACAGTAACATAAATTTCTCAGCCAGGCACAGTGGCTCATGCCTATAAATTCCAGCACTCTGGGAGGCTGAGGTGGGTGGGTTGCCTGAGCTCAGGAGTTCGAGACCAACCTGAGTAAGAGTGAGACCCTGTCTCTACTAAAAATGAAAAACTGAGGCAAGAAGATAATGTAAGCCCAAGAGTTCAAGGTGTCTGTGAGCTATGATGCCACAGCACTCTACCCAGGTCAACAGAGTGAGACTTTCACACACACAAAAAAATTCTCAATGAGAAGACTGAGAAGTGACAGATCCCACAGTAAACAAGCTGTTAAAAAGGAAGCAGCTGGATGTGATCAATCGCCTCGCAAGCTTTGCTCTACAAATATCAGCCTCAAGATGCAACAGTAAAATCAGAGTTGGTGACACGGCCAGAAAGAGAAGAGTGAGGGCAGAAGCTGACTGAGCTTAGCAGGTGTGTTTCGGTGGTGACAAGGGCCAACACTCCTGCTCAAGGCCCAAAGCGTGGAGCTGCCCAGGGTCTGCAGGGCAGGCCTGAGCAGGGCCCAGAGCCAACCAACTTAACTGGTCAGGGGTAATTACGCAAGACTGATGACTTACCAACACCCGTCCCCTGGAAAAACCAGCAAATCTGGCTCTTCTCAAACACAACTTCTGTTTTTCTTTTCCCTGCTTTGAAAGATTTTCCATGTCTCTCACCTACCTAGGGTTTGACCAGAGGTAAAACATGAAGGTTTTGGGCCCCCCTGGCAGGTCTGAGAAGGGATGGACCTGAGAGTAAATTATGTCCATGCCATCTGTGACATGACCTCTAGCAGGTAACTAAACCTCTGTTTCCTCAGACCACACTGGTTTGCAAGGTCGCAGGGCAGGTCAGAGGCAGCAAGTCTGTGTTCATACTCACAGCTGGCTGGTGTCAGGAGCAGGACACATGGATGGAACACATTACCTTGGTGGCTGCTATGCTGCTTCTTTTTTTTTTTTTTTTTTTCAGACAGACTCTCAAGCTGTCACCCTGGGTAGAGTGCCGTGGGGTCACAGCTCACAGCAACCTCTAA
Source organism: Nycticebus coucang (assembly GCF_027406575.1). NCBI lineage: Eukaryota > Metazoa > Chordata > Mammalia > Primates > Lorisidae > Nycticebus > Nycticebus coucang. Next base: position 2,581,885 of record NC_069795.1, read on the forward strand.
CTCTTGTACTTAAGCGATTCTCTTGCCTCAGCCTCCCAAGTAGCTGGGACCACAGGCACCCACCACAGTGTCCGGCTATTTTTGTTGTTGTTGCAGTTGTCGTTGTTGTTTTAGTTGGCCCGGGCTGGGTTTGAACCCACCAGCCTCAGTGTATGTGGCTGGCACCTACCCACTGAGCTATGGGCACCACCTGGCTGCTCAGCTTCTAACTTCTAAAATAAAACAGTTGCTTCCAGCTTGTTTTGCCAGCCCTGGCACACACAGGCGTGTGTACGGAGGGGGACAGGGTCCTCACCAGCATCCCTCCTGGGTCCCTCCACTGTGTCCTCCAGGCTCCGCAGGTGGGAGGATGCAGCCTCCCCTGGCAGATGAGCCCAGACAGCGCCGCACACAGGAGCACCACCAAGTACCTGGCAAGGCCAAGAGGCCCTGTTCGCTCAGAATGTCAATCACATGTAGCACTTTTTTAACAATGTAATCAAGAAGACTCCAAAGAGTGACCAGAAATGGATACAGAAGTGAGTTGTAACAAGCTAACGCTGAAACTCTGTGCAGGGGAGGAGCCAGATTATCTTGAAAGGGGATGGGGCAGGGAGGAAGTGATCAGATCCGAGCTGCTCAGAACCCACTGAGAGCCTGTGAGCAAACCCTGTGAGCAGCACAGCCCCTCAGCTGCCCACAGGAAAAGATGTGGGGACCGCTACGTTTCCATCCAGTGACACTGGCCATCCTGTCCCCACACAGGAGTCTGGGCTTTTTGGCTCCAGGGATGATTTTTATTTCTAATAGGTGTCCATTCCGTTCTGTCGCAGGGTCACCAGCAACATCTTTCTTTCTTGTAAGATCACAATATTGCCCAGGAAAAAGAACCCCACTGCGAAGCCTTCTCTAGACTTTCAATATTGTGCTTTAAAAAAAAAAGACTAGGAGGTTATGAAGACATTTTCCCCATTTCACTAAACTTCACTCAAAGTTAAAAAGCTATATAATTTTCTAACATAGCTTCAAATCCAAATTATCCTCCGTTCCTAAGTACCTGGGAACCAGCCCTTTATGGGAGGACGAGTTTTCCTCCAAATGGCTCTTTGCTCAGGGATGGCCCCGTCACCTGACTCAACAGTGGAAATTCACAGTGGCCTTTGGTTTCAACGCCAAAGTCAAACGGAGCCCTCAGCACCGGCAGCCCCTGCAGCCCACCCGTAGCCCTCCCTCCGGGGCTGGGAGGGTAGGAAGTGAAACTCGCCCCAGGCCTCGGGCCAGAAACCAGGCGGCCCGCGCGGCATCCGAGGCGGAGCCCAGAGGGGACCCCAGCAAAGTCCCTGGGGGACAAGGGGACAGGCTGCTCCCACAGAGAACTCGCAGAACTCGCGGCACAAGCCCCCCAGCCCGGCCAGTGCCGGCTCCAAGGGCGCCCCCTCCCCCGGACCTCCCGCGGCGGCGCCACCTGGACTGCGGCTGCAGGAGAAGGCCCGCAGGCCTGGAAGTGGCCTGTTCCCCGGGCTGGACAGGCCAGCCAGGAAGGGCCGGGGCCCGTGGGGGTCAGACAGGACCCGGCCCGCGGGCCCTCCCGGCGGCCCTGTCCCGTCCAGGCCGGCGCCCCGCGGAGCGCAGCCCGCCCACTGCGGCGCGGGGCCTGGGGCGCCGAGGTCGGGTGGCGGGGAGAAGGGGGCGACCTGGGGCGGCGTGGGGGCGACCTCGGGCGCCGGGACGGGGGCCGCCCGACCTCGGCGGGGGCCTCGCCGCTCACCTGCAGCCGCTGCCACCTGCTCGTCGCGCGGCGTCCTCGGCGGTCCCTCGGCGGCCGGCTCCGGCCGCTGCACTCCACGCCCTGGGCCCGGCCAGGCCCTGCGTCGGGCCTCAGCGAGTGCGGCGCCCGCCGCCCCCGGCCCCCATCCCGCCGGCCCCGCCGGCCCCGCCCGCCCGCCGCCCTCCGCCCTCGGCCGCGCCGCCGCCGCCACTTCCTGTGCGCGGCGATCCCACAGTTCCGCCGGCGCGCGCGGGGCGGCCGGGGACACGCGGGGGACACGGGGCAGGGGACGCGCGGGGGACACGGGGCAGGGACACGCGGGAGACATGGAGGAGGCGGATATACGGGACCCGCACGGGGGTGGGGGGCCGCGGGCGGGAGGCCAGCGCGGGCCGGGCAGGGGTCAGGGAGCGCGAATCCGGCTAACGGACGGCGCGGCCCGGTTGGGGGAGGGGCACGGTGGTGCGGGGAGATTGAATTGGGGCCCCAGCGAAGGGACCAGGAGGGATCCAGGTGAGGGCACGGACGCTGGTGGGCACCGGGCTCAGTCACTCGATCAATAGGATCGATCCTGGAGCGCTGGGCCAGACGCGGGGCAGGGCTTTGCCTAGACACCACCCTGTGTCTCCAGGGGTCCCCCTGCGACACCAGGATGTTTCTGGGCTTGGCTTCCCTCCCCGCCCCCAACTACTTCCAGACCCACGTGCCGCTCCCTTTGACTTATTTATAGTTGGCACCGGACTGGCAACATTGTATCGATATTTGACCCTGGAGAAAGGTGCCCTAACTGGGCGGGGTGAGAGCGGGCCTAGCAAACTGCCCTCCGCCCCCTGCTCCCCACGGTCACTGACCACTGTCCGCTCCTGGCGGAAGAGTCCTCAGAGGTGGGGAGGAGGGCGGCCACCGGGGTTTCCCTGCTCCCCACCTGGCAGGTGGCTGATAGTACCACCGCTGGAGGGGACTCCTGGGGACTTGGCTATTAACCTGCGAACAGAGGGTCATCCCCACTACCCTTCCGCTCCTTGGTCCCTCCTGTGACCGGAGGCCTGCTCCTGAACACACGGTGCATGCTGGGCTTCCTGCCCTGGGACCAAGTGCTGGGACTGTGCACGGAGCTTCCTTTTAAGCTTCCTCAGGTTATTTCAGAAAATGCTCAGAACAAAATAAAATAAGTAAGTGCACCTGAGCTACTCACAGTTTTTTTATCCTTGAAAAAGAAGTTACGGTTAGCAAAGTACATGGAGATTTAATGTCTGTGAAACCTTTCACCTGCATGGCCAGTTCCAGTACTCTCTGCCCCAGATAAATCCCCACAGGCACCTGCAACCCCCTGGATAGGAGAATCTGCTGTTGATAGCATTACCTATAATTAGGAGAAGCCCGAAGATGACCAAGACACCCCAGAACATTCATTTAATAATCTACTATTTTTAATTTACAATATTTTCCTAAAATTTTTATGTATTCTATGTACACTAATGTGACATAATCTCAAATATCTATTAAAATAAAAAATAGAAGCTGCAGAGCTGAGCAATGGTTATACAATGATCCATTTAGAAGCCTCGTGTATATGCACGTCGAGAAAGTTTCTGAAAAGAGAAACACACGACTTACTTGGCAGGAACAAGGAAACCCTATGGTACTCCAGGTCATGCTTAGATTTATCACAAGTTCGTATTCTATAATTATTTTTTAAAAACTAATTAAAATGCAAGTCATCACTTAGACTTTTGATGGCTTCTTAATCATTACTTTTAGATCAGCACAAAATGTACTTGTCTCAATGGTGTAAAGCTTCACCTGTATAATCTGGTCTTTATTCGATTAGAATCTATGATCCTTCAGACCTGAGCAGACTTCTCCCTGGGAAACCATAGACGTGTAAACAGCAAACATGTAAAGAGAACTTGGAAGGCAGCCAATACCATTACCTACTTACAGGGCCGTCGGTGCAGCTGCTCAGACTGACAAGACGTGTGCACCGACGTTTACAGATGGCTTTCGTGTGTGTCGATTACTTTACTTGGCAAAACAAGACCATGAGGTAGAGGAAAGTGACATCCCATTTTATATTTAAGGAAACTGAGGGACAGCAAGGCACCAAATCATACCCACCAGCACAGAGCAGGCAGCAGAGGCAGCCACTCGGGTACCCAGCAGTAGCTTCTTACGACCCAGTAATTTGCTGCTTTGTTTAGAAGAACTCAGTCCCCAGCTTCATAAATTAACAACAGGCGGGGGTGGGGGTGGGGAGTAAATTCTGACCTTAAGTATTATCTGCAGGGAATGCCAAAGAGGAAAGAGAGCGGGAGCCAGGCCCTGCAGAGGAGCTCCTTGTTGGTTATTGTGACAATTCTCAAATGTAAACCGAGCCCAAGAGGTGACCCCAGGGTCACATGGCAGACTCAGCCCAGAGGGGTCTTTGCATTTCTGAGTGGCCTCACGGTAGAAGCTTTCCATCCAGCCTTGCAGGTGGCCTGGCTGCCCTGGTCAGGGAGAGGACAGGCAGCACTGGTGGTGGAGAAGCGGCGGGAGCAGCTGGCAGTGGACGTCAGGTCGTGTGACTACCAGAGAGCCGAGAACCAAGGCTTCGAGCCAGCCTGCGACCTTGAGCAAGGACATTACCCTTTTGGTCTTAGTGTCTGTTTAAAGTGAGGAGTTTCCCAGTCCTGGCTACCCTGATACCCAAGAATGTGCCAAGATAGCTATGGCCCTAGGGGTAATTCAAGCATTTCTGAAAGTCTAAGGAAAACTCCACATCTATCCCATATGTAAAAATTTCCTAAAACTGAACACAGTAACTTTGCTGAAAGTACATGAACTCTAGTATATGAACACTAATCTCAATTGGATAGATGATGTTTTTGCTTAATATGTAATAGGAAAACAATGGCAATTTTTCCAAAGTGCCTGGCCAATTTTTTCTATTTTTAGTAGAGATTCTCACTCTTCTCAGGCTGATCTTGAACTCCTAAGTTCAAAGGATCCTCCCACTTCAGCTTCCCAGAGTGCTGTGATTACAGGCATGAGCCACCCCACCTGGTCTACAAACAGCAAAGAGATTGGAAACCTCACCACAGAAATGCCTCTCAAGAAACTGAGTTCAGTCTGGGGGGGCTGAGTCAGACAGGATTGCTGATATCCGTCATCCACCCAGGGGCAGCGGAGAATACATGAGCGACCCTGTGGCAATCCTGGGAGAAGCCTGACCTGACCTGCATGGAGGTCAAAGTCAAGGTCAAGGTCAGGTAAAGCCAGTAAGTTGGGACAGACCACAGGCAAGTGTCCAGCAGGTGGGGAAGCCTCTGCAGAGGACACCATCTCCTTCTGCAAAGCGGGAGTGGCGGCTTTCTTTGTGTGTTGGCTGTTCTGTGGAGGCGTGCCCTGGGAACTCGAGGCCTGGGCAGGTAAGAGCCTCACGGCTATGAGCTGTGGCTGCCACCAGTCATCAGCCCCTCTTCAGTGAGTCACACAGCAGCTGGGCCAGAAAGTATTCTGAGAGGAGAGAGATGTCCTGGCCAAGAGAGGGGCAAAGACAGGGAGACTAGACAAGGCTATTGGGGTGCTGGCCAAGGCCACACAGACCAAGCAGCCCCTGCCAGCCAAAGCAGGCAGATGGTGGGAGCATTAGCTCAGGGCAGAATGCTCCTAAAGGTAGCCTTCACTAGGAGCATTGGTCTGAGGCGCCACCTGCCACCTTCCCCTCCTGTCTCTTTGAGAGGTGTACAAAGGTCCCCAACAAGCCCCTTGCACCCTAACCCCACTCAGTGTCCATTGCCTGAAGGCTCACAAGTTTCCTGAGAGGCATCTCTGTGGTAAGTTTTCCACAGGGGCCTGGGAATGAAACACTAACCTCCCTCTTGCTTGGAAATGGTGGGCTGCTCTGCAGACATGTGGCGTCTCAGTGTGCACACGTGTTTCTGCACTAAAGGTCCAACCCCAGATCTAAATCCACAGAGGGAATCCAAGGCCTCTCTGGGCAGACTCCTGTCCACAGGGAGGGGAGAGGCACACTTCACTTCCCCAGGGATGGATCTCCACTTTCCACTAGGACATGTGCATATAAGCAAAAATTTTATTTATTTACAGAGACTGGGTCTTGCTCTGTCACCCAGGCTAGGGTGCAGGGGTGTGATCACAGCTCACTATAACCTCAAACTCCTGGCCTCAAGTGATCCTCCCACCTTGGCCTCCCAAAGTGCTGGGATTACAGGCATGACCAGATAGTTCAGACCAAATATTTTATTTTTATTTATTTTTTTAATTTTTTTTTTTTTTTTTTTTTTTTTTTTGGAGACAGAGAGTCTCAAGCTGTCACCCTGGGTAGAGTGCCATGGCGTCACAGCTCACAGCAACCTCCAACTCTTGAGCTTAAGCAATTCTCTTGCCTCAGCCTCCCAAGTAGCTGGGACTACACAACAACGCCCACCACAACGCCTGACTATTTTTTTCTCCTGCCTGGGGCTGGGTGCTATTTTTTGGTTCTAGTTGTCATTGTTTTGGTGGGCCGGGGCTGGATTCAAACCCTCCAGCTCCAGTGTAGCACCTTAGCCACTTGAACTACAGGAGCTGAGCCTAGACCAAATATTTTAATTTTTTTTTTTTTTTTTTGCACAAATATGTTTTTAAATGTTCTCTTAATAGCCGGGCGTTGTGGCGGGCGCCTGTAGTCCCAGCTACTCGGGAGGCTGAGGCAGGAGAATTGCCTAAGCCCAGGAGTTGAAGGTTGCTGTGAGCTGTGTGACGACACGGCACTCTACCGAGGGCGATAAAGTGAAACTCTGTCTCTACAAAAAAAAAAAAAAAAACAAATGTTCTCTTGAGCATAAAAAATGCACCTACTATTTCTAAAAATTCACCTGTTCATATTTGTTATGTTTAATGGATGTACAAGATCTCAACTATACTGCCTAATTCCTGAGAAACAGGATAAGAGTTTGGTCAAGAAAGGGTCCAGAAAACAATTCTGAAGAGTTGGCATGGAAGACAGGACACCTCCGTAGTTTTTTGGAAGGCTACTCAATGCCTTGGGCTTGGAAGTAGATCGTGATATAATTTGACTGGGGGAAAAATATTTTAAAAATCCAAATACTCAGAATAACAGAAGTGTTTCTAGGGGGGAAAAAAGCCTTTGATAAGCACTGGGACCACACTTCTCCTGCCCTGGGCGTTCCTGAGCGGGAGTACCGCAGGCCACCAGGAACACACTGCGTGTCACTTACAGGAAGCACTGAAAGAGGACTTTTAGGGCCCTTCCCTTCAGTTTCAGTTCTCATCTGGTTAATTTCCTGATGTCACTGGTCTGGTCATTAACCTAAAAACCCACTCTTTAGCTCGGGGCGGGGTTCAAGCTGTGGCTGCAGGATTAACAGGCTGCTGTTGCCCTTTCTCCCTGGGCTTAGAGGAGTAACTCCTGGGAGGATCCACCCAGTAAGCAAGGAGGCAGTGAAATGGCCTGGGAATTGGTGGGAAGGGGGGCTGTGCTACAGGAGCATATGAACTTACAGTCTCTTTGGTGGCTTCTTTGCAGGTGAGATTCTCACCAGATGGTCCTGTCCTGACCTCTTACGGTCAAAGAGGCGTGGTTGGCGTTGCCAGATGAGGGTCACAGTTGTCTGGGAGGACCAGGCGTGTTTGAAGCTGGGAAAGCCATGTTAGGCTGCTCTGGACTTCTGCCCTGAACCTCTGATCTATAAGGCCACTTCCTAGGGGACCTTCACCACCCCCTCCACAGGTGCTGCCCTCACCACCCTCAGCACACCCTATAGTCCACTGTGTCCCTTATCGCCTCAGCCCATGTGGCTATCTATGGGTGGCTCCGTACCCTGCAACGTCCTGGGCCTGAGCCAAGAGCCGGTCTCTGGCTCAACCCCATAGACACAAAAGAAGATCTTGCAGTCAGCACGCTCCCAGCCCAATACTCCATGAGGACTCCAGGTCGGGCTCCTTGTGGACAAGCACCTCCCAAACTTTGTTTGCTAGGTAGGGTCACCATGACAAGTGCTCAGAGCAGGCGGCCTCAGCAGCCGACATTCATTGTCTGGAATTCTGGAGGCTGGAAGTCTGAGGTCAGAGTGCAGCAAGCTGGCTCCTCTGGGGCCTCTCCCCTGGCCTCGGAGCAGAGGCCAACTCCCTACACCTCACAGTCCCCCTGTGGGTCTGTGTCCACATCTTAAGAGGACATCGGTCATGTGGGGCCAGGGCCCACCCTAATGGCCTTGTTTCATGTTAATCACTTCACAAAGACCCCATCTCTAAATGCAGTCACAAGCTGAGGTTCCAGGGTTTGGGACCTCAACATATGGATTGGGGGGTGCATCTACCCCAACACAAGTGGTCTCTGTTCCTCTATGTCCCTCTCTGTAGTGAACATGAGTTACTTAGTAAAGCTGAAAGACTCTTGGAGATAACATACATCTTACAGATCCAGAGCTGCCATGGGAAAGGAGCCGCCAGGGGAGCTGCCCATCTGGGGAGGCTGAGCGGTTTGCGAGGAGGGAGCAGTTGATGGGCCAGGCCGAGCCTATAGCTGGGCCCCACAGTTTTGTGCCACCTCTTGGGAATAGGATCTAAAGGGAACTTGGATCTGGTAGTAAAGAGAAGACAAAAACACAGTGAGGACAGTGGAAGTTCAAGATCGTTCTCTGGGGTGGGGCACAGCGGCTCACACCTGTGATCCCAGCACTCTGGGAGGCCAAGGCAGGAGGGGTTTGAGACCAGCCAGGCAAGAGCTAGACTCTGTCTCCCCCCAAAAACTTTTTTTCTAAAAATAATGTTCTTCTGACACTGTCCATGAATTGACTGCAGTAGGAAGAGTCCCAGGCCCCTCACAAATCCAATGAATCAGAATGGGGCTAACAATAATATAATAACAGCAGCCAACATTAGGGCGAGCTCCTCCATGCAGCACAATCTAGGCATTTTCACTGAACCTCCCAACAACACCATGGGATGGGACTACCATTATTCCCTATTTTAAGGTGAGGATGACGAGGCCCAGAAAGGTTAAACAACTTACTTGAGGTCACACAGCTGGAGAGTGTTGAAGCCTCGTCCCTCTAGTGGGAGAACTTGTTCACTCAACCTCTTGTGAACAGTTTGAATAAAATAGGAGGCCAGAGGCCAAGGCGGGTGGATTGCCTGAGCTCACGAATTGGAGACCAGCCTGAGCCAGAGCAAGACCTCATCTCTAAAAATAGCCGGGCGTTGTGGCTGACGCCTGTAGTCCCAGCTACTTGGGAGGCTGAGGCAAGAGAATCACTTGAGCCCAAGAGTTGGAGGTTGCGGGTTGCTATGAGCTGTGACACCACCGTACTCTACCTAGGGCAAAAGAGTGAGACTCAGTCTCAAAAAATAATAATAAGAGGGCAGGCCTACCACCCCCAGTTGAAGCTGGCCAGGGACACTTGCTCACATGGTAAGTTTGAGAGCCCCTGCTTGGGAGGTCACAGGGCAGCCTGGATACCTCCAAGCTCCTCTCGGCCCTCAGACTCTGGCTGGCGTGAGAGGATGCCTGTGTCAGCACCAGGCACATTCTGTCCCTTTTCTATCTTTCCCAGGGACCACCTGCCTCTGGCTGTGTCCACAGCCCGACCCCCAACAGCCAGCTTCTCTGCTGTGGCAGTGACACGTTTCTCCACCAGACCTGCAGAGTCATCTTGGAGGAGAATGGAGAGACGAATGAGAAGCCCAGCCTGAGTCGCTCTCCCCTCCACAGGGCTCTGGGGACAGACAAGGGCCTGAGGCATCATGTGTGCACCAGCACAGCTGGGACCCCGGAAATGCCAGACGGTGCATAATTGGACTCTGAAGCCTGCTGAGACTCAGGACACTTCACAGCAAACCAGCAGTAGTTTATTTCATAACCTGATTAATGGAGAGGTCATGGCTTAATTGAAATTTAAACATTTTTGCCCCAATGATTTGGATTTGCAAGATTGCCTGATGACCCAGCTACCAATACCAACTGCCGCTGCACCCTGTAGGTGCCCTGGACTAGGGGATGCAGCCTGCTAATGGGGGAGGAGACCTTGTCTTCCGCACGGCCTCCTGCCTGGGTCCCCGGCTGGGCTCTTGGTGAGTGCCCTCTCCTTGCCTGGCTGCATGTGCCCAGTTCTCATGACCGGGGCGGGGAGGGCGGGGAGGGCGGGGGTGCCTGGACTTTTACAATTATTTGTCAGTAAAACACGGGCAGGTGTTTCCTGAGCACCCACAAAGTGTTGGGGCCCAAACAGGCAGGTGCGCCCTCCCAGCCGCAAGTCCAGTCGGCCAGCACCCAGCACCCAGCACCCACTGCGCCTGTTCTGGAGATGCTGGGCCAGGCCCCCACCTCCCACTTCTGGCTGAGGCCCTGTCTCCTCTCTGGCTGAAGCCCCACAGCCCAGAGCCTGCCACCCACCTGCCACTCCCCAGAGTCCCTGCTGCACATCTCCATAAGACATGTTGGTGGGGACACTCTATACCACATTTCCTCAAAAACGGCCCTCCAAGTCACTAGCCCCACCTGCCGCCTCAGATGCCAGCCCACAGCCTCGCCTGGTACCACCACTACCCAGCCCTGGCCAATTGCACAAACAGCCCTGATAATCCCCAGGTCCTTCTGCCATGGGGCAGGATTGGAGAGGGCCAAAAATAATTAAAATGATCAAAAATGATTAAAATGGGCCGGGTGTGGTGGCTCACACCTGTAAACCAGGAGGCACAGCCACCCTGTCACCTGGGTGACTGACGGCCAGCTTCTAGGCTTGAGATGGACATCCTGACCAGCGGTGACTTCAGGAGCTGGGGGAGCCCAACCAAAACCAGCAGCAGAACCACCTAGCTGAGCTCAGCCCAGTGGGCAACCCACATAATCAGGAGCTACATAAATGTTTTTTTTTTTTAATTTGTTTGTTTGTATGGATGGGATCTCCCTCTGTGGCTTGGGCTAGAGTGCAGTGGCATCTTTTATAGCTCACTGCAACCTCAAGATTCTCTGGCTCACGGATCCTCCCACTCACCTTCCCATGTAGCTGAGATAACAGGTGCGTGCCACCACATCTCACTAATTTTCTTACTTTTTATGAAAGTTTAGTCTTTTTTTTTTTTTTTTTTGTACTGCCTTCGGGTAGAGTGCCGTGGCGTCACACAGCTCACAGCAACCTCTAACTCTTGGGCTTACGCAATTCTCTTGCCTCAGCCTCCCAAGCAGCTGGGACTACAGGCGCCCGCCACAACGCCCGGCTATTTTTTGTTGCAGCTTGGCCGGGGCTAGGTTTGAACCCGCCACACTTGGCATATGGGGCTGGCGCCCTACTCACTGAGCCACAGGCACCGCCCGAAAGTTTAGTCTTAGTATGTTATCCTGGCTGGTCTCAAACTCCTGGACTCAAGAGATCCTCCCGCCTTGGCCTCCCAAAGTGCCAGGACTATAAGCACAAGCCACCCTGCCTGGCCTGACTAATGTTCACTGTAAGCCACTAAGCTCTGTGATGGCTTGTTACATGGCTGTAGAACTGACAGGCCAGCTGACTACCTGCTCCCTCTCTGCCAGCTCATGCTGAGGAGTCTTGGTGCTCTTCTTCCAAAGCTGGTAGGGAAGATACAACTAATACTTGTGTTCCTGTGAATAAAGACATAGGCCCAGTTATTTTACAGAAGAGATGGACCAATTTGTATTTCAAATTGCCTTAATGTTATCTAAAAAGAGAAGAAACCAGGAGTGTTTGTTTAGCCTAAGTCCACTGGGAGGCTACCGGGATCATGGCTCTGAGAACTATACTTTTGTAGAGTATAGCGTAGGGAGCATCTGACTGGATTAGGTTTGTGGAGCCTGCTGAACTGCATTACTGTAACTCCTTTGCAGTTTAGCATTGGAGAGGGAAAAATCAGGGTGGGACCACAGCAAAGGGGGCCCTAGACTCCTATCTAGCCCAGCTGTTCCCAACCTGCCCCCTAACCAGCTTTAAATGGGGGACCCTGCCCTCTGAGATGAAAGGTCATCTCCACGTGGCATCTGCTCCTCAGAGGGCCCAGTCCCCTCTGGGGACACGCACCAGCAATCACGAGACACGCTGTAAAAGAAGCACGAAGTACAAGGACAGAGGGAGCCCAAGGACATCTCATTGAAGGGGCAGCGTGCAACAGAGCCATGAAGGATGCCGAGGACGTACCAGAAGACACACAGTTGGGCAGAAAGGACAGGGCACACAGCCGAGCCTGTGCCCTCTCCCACCAGGTAGTCTGTCCCCTGCCCCTGCCCCTGCCCCTGCCCACACACCCCCTCGAACAGGGTGCCAGGGCTTCCTCCAGTCAAAGACCACACCCAGCTGGGTCTGCTGATGGCAACAGCTGCTCTTTCCAGGGCATGTGTTCTGTCCTAGGTGCTGTGCCAGTCCTCACCTGTCTGGGTGCTCTAGGCCACACAGGCCCAGGAGGGCAGTGACACTATTCCTGCTTCACAGCTGGGAACAGTGAGGCTGACAGGCTGACGAGGGCATTCCTGGCCATGTGACTGAGAACAGATATGAAGCCTCACTGCCAGCTCAGTGTTCAGTCTGGAGGGATGTAGGGTGGAGGAAAGCTTTGCCTTTTCAAGGGCCTCAGATGGAGAAGGACAGGCAGGTCCTGACAGGTCACAGGGCTGTGCTGTGGCTCAGAGGGACGCCACAGACTGCAGGACCCCACCTGACCTCTTGATTCCCCTAGGATGGCAGTGGATGGGCTCATTCCCCACCCTGCAGCCAGACCCCAGGTTAAAACTTAAACCTACAAGCAGCAGGATGGTTGGGATGAGCGGTTTATGTCCCTGCACTTTAGCTGAAGTTAAGCTCCATGGGACTGAACACCTCCCCATGCTGAGACCTGGGTGTGTCTTGATGTTCTGCTACAGCCACAGTGGCAGCAGAGAGCGGGGTGAGGTAGCCATGCCACGGGGGCCCCAGCAGCCCGGCCTCCAGACCGAGAGGACCCACACCTGTGGCTGAAACCCCCAGCCTCTGACCTTCTGTCATGGCCACCCCAGGAAGTAGATGTGGTGTTCTGGTCTCCCCACCCTCTGGCAGATCTCCTGTTCTTGCAGTATCATCCTGAGCAGGCAGAGCCTGGTTGAGCCCCCTGTCCCCAGGGCATATGTACTCACTGACACCTGCTAAGCTCTGGATCCTGTGTGAAGGCCCTTGGGGACGAGGCCCCGTCTGCGCTGCACATATGAGTGGACCTGGAGGCACTGAGGGGGTGCAGGGGACGGGCTCAGCTTGCCATGTTCTCATTGTCTAATCTTTGTAATCTTCACTCTGTGACCTAATGGTTATGAAGAGACCCCAAAAGTGCATCCCTAACTGAAACTCGACCTTTCTTTCTTTTTTTTTTTTTGAGACAGAGCCTCAAGCTGTCACCCTGGGTAGAGTACTGTGGCATCACAGCTCACAGCAAATCCCTCCAAATCCTGGGCTCAAGCGATTCTCCTGCCTCCACCTCCCAAGTAGCTGGGACTACAAGCGCCTGCCACAACGTCCAGCTATTTTTTTGGTTGCAGTCGTCATTGTTTGGCAGGCCCAGGCTGGATTTGAACCCGCCAGCTCAGATGTATGTAGCTAACGCCTTAGCCTCTTGAGCCACAGGTGCCGAGCCTAAAACTCAACCTTTCCACTGTTCAAATTTCCAGCCAAATGCCAATAATGGGGCTATAATGTTATGGACTCTGTTCCCATTTGCCCAGATACTAGGTTAATTTACTTTTACCTTATGCACACTTTTTTTTGTATTTTGTTGCAACTTAGTGTAAACGAACAAATAAAATTGTTTAGTGAATGTTTAAAATACTTGAGAACTATTTTCAAGCAATTTAAATGCAAGGACTATTTTCATGCAATTTTAAAACAGTCATCTCATGGAAATTGAAATGCTAATGATAAAAATTATTATCTGCTTGCTAAGATAATCAACACTATCATCCTGGTCTCAGTCTCTGTTGGCACCTGAGATAAACAAACTGTACTCCTAGACACCGGCTGGATGAGTGCGCTGACTCTGCCTCCCTGCTGCCCCGCAGGTGACAAAGAGCCTGACTCAGTCTCCTCCCTGCTCCTCCCCACGTCCTGGCCATCTGTCCTCTCCTCGGACAGGAATGCTCTGTGTGCCCTTCTGAAACATGTTGCTAGACTCTGCAACAACCTGCTGCCATCCTGCCTGGGCCAGACCCCAGGGTTTGCATCCTGGTTCTGCAACTGATCACTGTGTGTCCTCGGCAGGTTTCTTAACCTCCCTGTGCCTCAGTTTCTCATTTCAAGTGGGGATAATAATAGCTCCCACCTCTTAGGACTATTGTGAGGATTAGGCAGAAGTGCGTCTCAGGCCACAAATCATGCCCTGCCTAGAGTGTATGGTGAGGTCAGCGGAACTCTGGGCAGGGTTGACGGACTTCTCCACTGCTCCCTCCATCCAATAAGAAAAGCCGGGACTTGCTCTCATGACTTAAATGATTCCTGCTGTCACACTCACCTGTTCAACTCTATAAAGCCTTGGTTTCCTACCCACCCCAAGAGCAAGACCCAGGCATTGCAAGTGCCAATTACTGGACATCACTCCAGGCCTCTGAATCTGCAGCTCTGGGGAAGGGCCTCCAAGGGGCTTCTGATGCCACTGCTATAAGGGATCCATAGTAAAAGAAAAAAAAAAGAAAGAAATTTAGCAACCCAAATTGGAGGGCTGCCTAAGAAAAGGAAATAAAAATCTGTCCTCCTCTTCCGATACAAAGAGGACGATTTACTTGCCAGTTCTTAACCTTCCATCTGAGTTCTCAGTGTTAGCCTAGGAGCCACCCTCAGTCCTGCTCTGACCTTGGGCCCCAACACAGTCAGGTTCACCAGCGTCCTGTGGCTGCCATGACCAGGCACCACAGACTGAGCAGGTTGACCAATAGACATGTGTGGTGTCACATTCTTAGGGACAGAACCCAAGACTGAGGTGCGGGCAGCACTGATTCCCCCGGCTCGTCCTGGCGGCTGGCTCTGAGGAGGGCCTGCTGCAGTCCTGGGCTTTCCTCAGCTTGTGGAGCATCATCCAGTCCCCTCCTCCTTCTTGACGCAGCTTCTCCCAGTGTGCCTGTCTCCCCTATAAGGACGCCAGTCACCAGTTTGAGGCCTACTGAGTCCGTTGTGACCTTATATTTTAACCAATTACATCTTTACAGGGCCTGTCTCCGCACAGGCCCACATTCTAGTCGCTGGAGGTCAAGACTTAAACATGAATCTGGTGGGGCTGAGACAGGAGGATCACTTGAGCCCAAGAGTTTGAGGTTGCTGGGAGCTATGATGCCACGAGACTCTACCCAGGGTGACAAAGTGAGACTCTGTATCAAAAAAAAAAAGAGTGTAGACTTCAGGAGGTGCCTGGGCTGAGAGGTTGGGCCTGCCTGAGTTACTTTTTTTTTTTTTTTAACCTCCCACTTCTCCTCTTTTAAGTATATTGAGTCAACATTATCTTGCCTCAGTCTTCTAAAGCCTCTCCTTTGTTGGGCAGTTTTTGGCCGGGGCTGGGTTTGAACCCACCACCTCTGGCATATGGGGCCGGCGCCCTACTCCATTGAGCCACAGGTGCTGCCCAATACTAATTTTTTTATATAAAGTGAAGAGCCCTTTGCCCCAGGTGTGTGTGTTCACCTCTATATGGACTTGACCTTAGACACAGCAGTTTCTGAAGTGAAGGGCTTGAGCGCTACGGGAGGCTGTCCGGACACCTGCTCCAGGTCAGAACTCCCCTGTCCCTGCCAAGCTCTGTGGGGAGCTATGTGGTGAGTTCCACCTGGAGGTCTCTGTCAGGAGGAAGAGGCCAGAGTCGCAGGCTCACAGCTGAACGGAGCTAATTAAAGACCCCCATCCATAGATGGCGCCTGTGGCTCAGTGGGTAGGGCACCAGCCCCATATACCGAGGGTGATGGATTCAAACTCGGCCCTGGCCAAACTGCAACGAAAAATAGCTGGGCATTGTGGCAGGCACCTGTAGTCCCAGCTACTCAGGAGGCTGAGGTAAGACAATTGCCTCAGCCCAGGAGTTGGAGGTTGCTGTGAGCTATGACGCCATGGCACTCTACCAAGGGAGATAAAGTGAGACTCTGTCTCTTAAAAAAAAGGCTCGGCGCCTGTGGCTCAAGTGGCTAAGGCACCAGCCACATACACCTGAGCTGGAGGGTTCGAATTCAGCTTGGGTCCACCAAGCAACAATGACGGCTGCAACCCAAAAATAGCCAGGCGTTGTGGCAGGCGCCTGTAGTCCCAGCTACTTGGGAGGCGGAGGCAAGAGAATCGCTTGAGCCCAGGAGTTGGAGGTTGCTGCAAGCTATGATGCCACGCAATTCTACCCAGGGTGACAGCTTGAGGCTCTGTCTCAAAAAAAAAAAAAAAGACCCTCACCTGTGACCAGGCACAGCACCTCATGTCTCTAATCCCAGCTCTCTGGGAGGCCAAGGCAAGAGGATTGTTTGAGCTCAGGAGTTCAAGACCAGCCTGAGCAGGAATGAGACCCTGTCTGTACAAAAAAAAGACAAATTAGCCGATGTCATGGTAGTGGGCACCTATAGTCCCAGCTACTCAGAAAGCTGAGGTAGGAGGATCTCTTGAGCCCAGAAGTTCTGGGCTCAAGAGATCTGAGGTTGCTGTGAGCTGTGATCAGGCCACTGTGCTCCAGCCTGGGCAAGAGAGCAAGACTCTGTCCCTAAATAAAAGGACGCTCACCCAGTGGTGCCCTCAGCTAGAGGCCAGGGTTCCTCACAGAAGCCCCCACTTGCCTCTGCTTCAAGTTGACTCTGTCTGCGTCCCTTGCTCCCAGGTCTATTTCCAAATAAGGTCACATCTATAGGTACAGGGCTAGGACTTCAACCCATCCTTCTGGAGGGGCCACCGTCTAACCCACAACGTCTGATCAGCCATAGGCAGCGCATGCCCTGGGCCTCACCTCAGTCCTGGGCTTCCTTATCCAGGCACAGCCTATACACAGCAGAGCCTGGAATATAAGTGTCATTATCAGTCCTTCTGTTCCAGGTCTCCCTATCATGTGTACTGGCCAGAACCCCAGGGAAAAGCAGCCTCAGGCCACCATGCACTCTGCAGGTTCCACCCGGTCTGAGCTCCCTGGGGCCGTTCTCCACCCCACAGGCCTCTGGCCGCTCCCTGAGGTCCCTGCCGGGAGGGTCCAGAGGCACAACCTGTTTTCTTTCTTCCTCCTCCTCTGCCAGTGGGTATTCTAGGTCACCATTAGAAGCAGATGCAGCCGTGGACTTGTGGCCCACAGCACACGTCCCCAGGAGCCCCAGGGGCACAGTGCTTCGGGGAGCCTGCAGGGGCCCTTGGAGCTCCGGGCGACTCTGGCAGTGTCACTGCACTCCTGCAGCTTGCTGTGGCCTTTCTCACAATCTAGGAAGCCTATCAGACTTGGTCCTCAGAGACTGTGATCTCTCAGGAACCACACAGGCCACAGGCAAAATAGAGATGTGTCCCTAGATCATGTCCCCTCCCCGGAGACCCACGACCTCTGTTGGGCAGAGGGGGAGTCAGGGAGGTGATCACCCTGGACTAAACCTGCTGGCGTCAGCAGTCGCAGCTTGACATTTGAGATCGCAAGTGTTATGCATGGAGTTGAGCACAAAAACAGACTCCCGAATGAGGGGCATTGGAGTATCATTCAGGGGAAAAACCGGGAACAGTACTGCCAGCAGCACTCTGCAGAGATGCGCATTCTTACGTTCATGCTCAGAGAAGGCTCTGGAAGGATACGCACCAAGCTCCCACGTGCTGGAGACAAAGGAGACAGGATGGGAGTGAGGAGAGGACACCAGCCTGACCTGTGGTCTTTCCTTTTAAAATTTTTACAAGGACGATATATTTCTATACCACTTAGGTAACTAAAAATTAGTTTTTAAGAAGACCCATAGCATTTTCAAGAGCAAAAATAGTGTAACAAACACAAAACCAAAACCAAAACCAAAAAGTAAGATCGCGTGATGAGGCACAGGAAGTATTTGTATTAAAGCGTCAAATCGTCTGAGTCGCAACGACCAGGCACCGAACCTGGCTGCACCTTTCTCTGCTGTGAAGGTACAAAGAGAAACACAGACTTAGGGAACACAAACCACAGATACCAAAATTTGACTTTCCAAGCTAAGGATGTGGGACTAGCTGAAACCCACGCATCTGTTTTCACCTCCTGCCTGCCCACCTGCCCGGCCCGGCCCCGGAGAAGCTGTGTGTGTGCAGGGCATGTTACCTTGGGGCGGGAGGACTCTGGCCACCGGAACCTGGGCCCGTGGGCGAGCACGCTCTGCCCTTGCCTGTCTAGAGCGCTCATACTCTGGAGCTTGCTGCAGCCGTGCATGCCTGGCCGCATGTCCCCGCACTGTCCCTTGTAGGCTGTGGACCAAGCAAGTGTGGGGCCTGCCTTCGTCTTCACTGTCCTTCACTGCCACAGACCAGGGCCCCCACACACACCAGTCTGGGACTCTAGCTCACACCAATGTGAGGAGAAGCCTCCCAGGCCCACACGCTGGCCCCAGGGTGGCCCCACCACAACTGCGGACAGCATCCTCAGGTAGGAGGTGTGGTCAGCAGGGAGAGGGGCTTATGTCATTGTCTCGTGTCATTTTCCTACAGCGGTGTTGGGCTGGCGCTCTTCCCCGAAGCCAAGACACAGCCCCCACCCCTGGGTAGCACAGGTGTCCAGGCCTGCTGCCAGTCCAGTGGCTACCTGCTGGTACTGCTGGGTCCTCTGTCCCCAGGAGCCTAGGAAAGGCCAATTTAGGACAGGGAACGGCCAGCAGGCCCTCAGGTCAGGTTGGGGTGGTATCACAACTCCCTTGGGGTCTGAGCCCAGCAGATGGTAGGTGGGGAGGAAAGGTCAGCCCCCCCCACACCATCCCCTTGGGGTGCGTTGTTACCACACCAGCTTAGAGAGGACACCGAGGCCAGAGGAGTGGGAGAGCTGGGTCTGAGGGGGAGCCTCTGTGCCCCAAGGGAGCACCCTGAGAACAAATGGTGGCCATGGAGGGCCAGAGTGGGACCCGTGTCCATCTGCCTGCCTCTGGTTGCCATGGAAATAGGGCTGGTGGACTCATCGGATGTGGTGTTTCAGGCTGGGACTGACCTCTTTGGGCCTCTGCTGTGGACTCTGGATGCCAGGCAGAGAACTGAGCAGCTGCAGCTCCTACACTGAGCACCCTTGTCACGCTGGCAACACTGTGGGCTGGTCAGACACTTTCCTGGGTTTGAGGGCTCTGCTCTGGGACACAGAGGGGGGACACCTTGTCCCACCTCACTCGGCACTAGGAGTCTCCTGGAGCATGGGAGTTTCAGGGCTAACACTGGGATGAGTTGGTTGCCTGAGATCAAGGCCCTGCAGGAGCAGCTGGGTCCCTCTCCCAGAGACTGTGCCTGGGCCAACTCAGCCAAAGGCACGTGCTGCTGCAGGGAGCACCCGGCTCTGCAGGCCTGTGGCCTCAGCCCTACTTAGTTGTCTGTATGATCCTAGGTGGGTACAGCGGGTGCACTTGCAGTCCCCCCAACACATGGCCACATGCTAACTCCCAGAACCTGTGAATGGGATTACTTGGAAGAAGGGTCTTTGCAGATACAATTAAGGATCTCAAAATGAGATTATACTGGTGGGCCTAAGTCCAGTGACAAGTGTCCTTATAAGAGACAGAAGACACAGTCACAGGGGGAGTGCTAACTCACTGCAGCAAGGGGCACGGAACAGTCACAGCCTGGGCTGAGGGACAGGGCTCACCCCCACATCAGTCTGCCACATCTGAAGGCTCCTGCACTCCAGGCTCTGTCTGCAGAGGTGGACCAGAAGGGGCCTCAGGTCCTGCCCTCCCCAACCTGTGGCTCTGCTGTCTCTCTCCTGGCAGCAAGTGTCTACTGAGCACCCACTACATGCAGGGCTGGCAGGCAGAATGCTGAGGCAGCCTCAGGATTCCTACCCTGGACACATGTGCCTCTTCCCAGTCATCCCATTAACCATCCTCTAAGAGCTGCTGGGAGGATTTCTTAGGTGTAATTAAGGTCCCAAATCACTGAAGTGGATATGACAGAGTGGTCTGACCTGCACACAGGAGCCCTTCCTACCCGAGGCCAGAGCCAGGGAAGTCAGAAGATGCTGTGGGTAAGGAGACTGGGTGAGGGACAAACACCCACGTGCAGGCACCCGGGGGCCCTCCAGGAGCAGAGAGCAGCCCCCGCTGACAGCCAGCAAGGACCTGGCCACACCAAAGGCCATGTGGGCTGGGAGAGGGCCCCGCACTCCGGGAGAATGCAGCCAACGCACACCACGACGTCAGCCTGCGGGATGCCACATGGGGACCCGGCTCCCCACCCAGGACCCCTGACCACAGAACCCTGTGGTCACAAGTGGGTGCTTTTTTAAGCCACGGCATTTGTGGTGATCTGTTAGGAAATGCAGGCGACTCACTTGTGGGGCAGGGTGTCTACAGTGACTGGAGTCCAGGACAGCATCGTGGGTGCAGGAACTCACCCCCCACACTTCCTCTCTCCCTCCCTCTCCCCAGGCCTCCTGCTCCCCTCTTAGCATGACCTGCCTCCAGTGGGGGTCTGTGTGGCAGGAGAGGAAACCGAGGCCAGGAGAGGTTAACAGCCACAGCCATGCTGCTGCGTGGAGATGCAGCCAGGACGGGCACTCAGGCCACCTGGCTCTGATGGACAGGAAGACCCTGTCTTACCATCAGAGAGGACGCGCTGGACGTTAACCGTGGCTGATTTGCTAGTGGTGGCCCCAATAGTGTCCAGTCGCTTCATTCTCCCACATGAGGCCTGAGTCACCAAACCACAGCACCCTGAAGGGAGCAGAGGGTGCGGGCGGGGACGCTGCTCTCTCCAGGTGAAAAGCCCTCGTGGAAGCTTCTCCCACTGCAGGACACCAAAGCCAGCCTGAGGATGACACGAGAGAGTGCGAGCTGCTCTGCAGGGACACGTTTGCCCTCCATGACACAGGGGGGACACGTTGGACCCCATGCCTGCCATGTCCAGGGGAGGGGTCGGGCCTAAGGGAGCCAGGGGTCCAGGGTGGTCTGGCCCTTCCATCAGGCCCTCCCTTTATGGGACCAGGTTTGCCACTGGTCAGATCATTCCATTCTGGAACCGTCAAAACGGGGTCTGAAGATGCTCTGTTCAGCCGCCGGCAGCCCCAGCTCCAGCCCAGGCTCTGCCATCACCTGCCAGGGGATCCACATGATATTTCAGATTACTGGGCCTCAGTGTCCTTGTCTATAAAGTGGAGCTAGTAAGAGCATCTGCATCTGTCCTCAGGAGCAAGTGAGCAGACTCGAGGACAGTACCAACATGGCACTGCCTGACAGCTGCCCGGCAGATACCTGGTATGTGCTCCGGCAGTGCCTTGGCTGGGCCCTGAGCTATCCCAGAACAGTCACTGATTAAAAATCAAGCAGCACCAAGCCCCATGAACACTGCCAGTCCATAGTGCCCAGAGAACTATCCCAGTCACTTCTCTGGACATGCTGGTCAGGCTCATCCTTGTCATTTCACCTCTCTGAGCACCAGGGCCCAGTCTGCACAGTGGGGGCCTAGATTCAGGTGTTTCTAAAGTCTTGTCCAGCTCTGACAAGCCAGGAGCCGGGGCCAGTTGTATTGTTAAGAGGGGACAAAGCACGTGGGTGCACCTTTGTTCTGCCCTGGATGCTAGGTGCTCAGAGCACAGCTGACCGTCCTGAACTCTCCCCCAGTGGCCGTCAGGCCACTGGCTTTCCACCCCTGGGGCCATGCTGGTAGGTTGTCCTGTTTGTCCACAAATCCTCCTCCCCTTGGCCCTGCCATGGCCTCCCTGTGGATGAAGTGAACTCCCACCCATAGACGCAGCTCACCTGAGGGACAACAGCAAGCTGGTTCTGAGCCAAGGCTGTGCGCGGCTAGAGCTACCCACACGGTGAGAATAGATGCCCCAGGGGCCTGTGCTCCTCAGTCTGGTCCTGGAGATGACAGTGGGGGACAAGCCAGAGCCAATCCCACCAAGCCACAGCCAGCCCAGGGGCTCGTGACAGGGGAGTGAGCACTGGCAGCAGCCACAGCCCACTCTACCCTTCACTTATAGCACGACACAGCAGAA
This sequence comes from Nycticebus coucang, assembly GCF_027406575.1. Classification (NCBI taxonomy): domain Eukaryota; kingdom Metazoa; phylum Chordata; class Mammalia; order Primates; family Lorisidae; genus Nycticebus; species Nycticebus coucang. The sequence continues at coordinate 2,603,741 of NC_069795.1, forward strand.
ACTGGTGGGATAAGGCAAAGCCAGCCCGATCCACGGAGGAGACAGCCCTGGGGGGACAGCACAGCAGTCCCCTCCTGCAGGCTGGTTTCACTCGAGGAACGTAGCAGGGCCCAGGTGGAGTGTTAGCAGGGAACCCTCATTCCGGCTTTCCCTGTTCTGATCCTGGAAGGCTGCGGGATGAGAGGGACATAGGCCAGGGAGGTGACAACTGCAATTGACACAAACTTTTCCAGGTCCTCACATTCCTAGGTGTGAGGTCCTTTGGGACTGACTGAGTCACTGGACACCCGGTTGCACAGTATGGGTGCAGTCTGCAGGGAACAGGAAGAGAGACCCTCTCCCTCATGGCATTCAGGGAAGGAGAGTCTAGGGGACAAAGGGATATTACTTTACATGCTAATCCACTTGACCATCCCAGCCCAGGAATGACTCCATATGTCATTGTCCAGCTCTGACAAGCTCTGACAAGCCTGGCTCCCAGCACCAGAAGATTGCTCCTGGGTGGGCAGTGCCCACAAGCCCTGCCTGAGTCCCTGGGTAAGGGGCTTTCCTGCCAGACAGCCCCGGCTGCTGCACGCTCCCAGCTATGACACCAGTAGCATTCTCTCAGGCCCCTGCACGTTCCCGCAGAGCACATAATATTCTTCCCCAAGATACAACCCCCCAGCCTGGGGGTTACAGTGTAGAGTAGCCCTGTCTTGAGGCCGCCCAAGACCAGGATTCCACAAGTAAGTTGCTACTAAATCTCTCTTTAGGGGAGACTTATGGTGAGTTGGTGGTTCAACATGAAGAGTAATAAGTGTATCAGTGGGGTAGTTTGGAGTCATTCCTGGGCTTGGATGGTTAGGTGGATTAGCATGTGAAGTCAAGGAGCTCAGAAGCATGACAGACTGGATCTGTCTGCCTTGCTCCCTGGTCTCTCTGCTCCTAGGGCATTTGGGGGTCACTTTGCCTATAGGGCCTTTCACAGAATAGTTGGACAATAGACTTGTGAATAACAGACAAGGGGCATCAGAGAGTTATCAGCCCCAGGGGCGTGTGTGTACCTTGAGGACAGTGCCTAGCTGGGGGCTAAGGGCTGAGGCTGCAGGTGGCTGCTCCATAATTCAGGGCCTTGAGGGCCAAGAAGGACTTTCTAACATTACTCCAAATGACAGGCAACTGGGAGGGGTGGTGTCTATAGAGCCGCGTCCTGAGAGGGGGCTACCCCGAGTCCCTCCACCTCACTCAGGATGTTTGTTTTTCCCACTTTTAAAGCAGGAGGTGTGCAGGGTGAGAGCAGCCAGTCACAAAGACCATGTGCCCAGGCCTCTGCCACAAGGGGGGCCCAGAACAGGCCACTGGACAGAGTCAGTTTGTGGCCGCCTGAGCCCGGTGGAAGGGAGCAGAAGGCAGTGGCCAGAACTGGGCACAGGGCTTCTTCCTGAGGCAACCATACTGTTCTGAAGTTGACCCTTGTGGCGACTGAACAACTCTATTTTTTTTTTTTTTTTGAGACAGAGCCTCAAACTGTTGCCCCACGTAGAGTGCTGTGGCATCACAGCTCACAGCAACCTCCAACTGCTGGGCTCAAGCGATTCTCCTGCCTCTGCCTCCCAAGTAGCTGGGACTACAGGAACTCACCACAACCCCTGGCTATTTTTTGGTTGCAGCCGTCATTATTGTTTGGCGGGCCGGGGCTGAATTTGAATCCGCCAGCTCAGGTGTATGTGGCTGGTGCCTTAACCACTTGAGCCACAGGCGCCGGGCCTGAACAACTCTTAACTACTCTACAAACCCTGAATTGTTTGCATGGATGGCTGCATGGTATGGCTGGGGCATATTCTAATGACTTAAGGTGCCTGGTAGAAACCCACACTCAGACATATGGGCTCCTGGGACAGCTCATCTCTCTCTCCCACAGGTCCCGGACAAGGGTCAGACTTCCAGCCTGGCTCCCAGCACCAGAAGATTGCTCCTGGGTGGGCAGTGCCCACAAGCCCTGCCTGAGGCACCACACACTGGAAACAAACAGAAATGACTTTGCAACTGCTTCAAGCTAGGTCTTCTATTTTTATTCTGTCCCTTGGATAATCAGATGTCAGGACACAGAATGCCTCTGAGCCGTCCTCCAAATCGCTGTGCAGCTGAGAAAATTTACCTAGTTTATTTAGTGCCCCTCATGCTTCTGAGCTCCTTGAAAGGAGGCTGGAGGATGCTATTTTGATACAAGGTCAAGCTTCTGTCCTTATCTGAAAATTGCTGTTGTCAGAGAGCTGCTGGTAAACCCCGTTGCTTCTTAGCTTGCAGGTTTTCCAGTGGTGAGATTTGACGCTGGAGCTTGTGACACGATTAAGTGCGTAAACCCTGCCCACTTGGTAGTGGGAACTTAAGGGCCCAGGCTTTGCACATGGACAGCGTCCTCGGGACCTGAACTTCCTGTCTTCTTCCCTCCCCACCAGTCCTACTGCAGATGCCGCTCACACCCCCTGTGAAGGCCGTGGTGGCTGAGCCCGGCTGTCAGCACCATGGCCAGCTCTCAACTCTCCTATCTCTCTCCCATGTTCTCCCAAAGCATTCAGCTTCTCTGGGTGAGAAACTTCTCTGTGTCCAGCGCTGCGGATCCCCTCTTTGCACGTCCTCTGACTGTCATAGTTAGTCAGGAATTTGGAGGACCGGATACCTTGGGCTCAGTCACAGGGCCTGTGGGGCCACCTGAGACCAGGGCTGTTCTCACCTTCCCCTAAGAACTTGGGCACTCCCTTGTGGACACCTAACTGATCACCCTCATTCTCCAGATAACTAAACCCAGCCCTGATTCTGTGACTGGCATGGGCCAGGCTAGGGGACCAGGGGATGAACAAGGTAGTTGCTGCCCTTGCCCTTGGGAAAAACAGTTTGAAAGAGAGCCAGGTACCAATGGAGGAAGTCCTGGGCCTGGGACCACCTTAAGCTGTGGCAGAGTGGGCCCTGGGGATAGGTGCAGCAGAGCTCCCTGGGCTCACAGTCCAGGAGCCACATTAGCACAGGGACGGGGGTCAGGAGGCAGGTGCGGCAGGCCATCCAGCAAAATCTGTGCGTTCCAGGCCCAGCGGGGGGAACAGGTTCGGGGCAGCCCCAACACGAGGCCAGTCACAGAGGTTGGGAACCCAGCAGAGCCTGAGACCCCAGACCCCAGGAAGGCAAGACAGGGCAGGACCAATGAGGGGCCAGAGACCAGCCAGCCCGCACAAGCGTGGCTATGCTCCCATTTTACGGCCCATGCTCTTCAGCCTAGACTGGAGTGTGTGGTGTCATCACAGCTCACAGCAACCTCAGACTCCTGAGCTCAAGAGTTCCTCTCGCCTCAGCCTCCCGAGTAGCTGGGTCTTGGCTAGTCTTTCTATTTTTAGTAGAGGTGGGTTTTGCTCTTGCTCAGGATGGTTTTGAACTCCTATGCTCAGGCAATGCACCCTCCTCAGCCTCCCAGAGGGCTAGGTTTACAGGTGTGAACCACCACATCAAGCCTAAAATATAAATTCTAATAATCCTTTTGGAAAATAATTTGATACATGTCAAGAGCAATCAAATGCTCAGAGCATTGGACCCAGTAAATCCACCTGCAACCCTCCAGGCAAAGGCCTCACCCACCTCCAGAGAAACTTCACGAAGTTACTTATCACACAATTTAAATAGAGAGCAGCTAACTAGCAAAACGGAACGGTTCTATCAATCTGATGAAATAGTAAATGCTTACCATAACATCTTAAATAATAACATTCATAAATGCAATTTCTTATATCAATCAAAACATATCCTATGTGTTTAAGGGAAAGAATGGCAGGATATTAGCCCAAATAATAAAAACAGTTGCTATTTTATGTGATCAGACTGATAGAGTTTTTTAAATTTCTCTAATTTTACTTAATTTTTAAAAGACATTCACATCCGGCTCGGCGCCTGTAGCTCAGTGGCCAGGGTGCCAGCCACATACACCAGAGCTGGCAGGTTTGAATCAGCCCGGGCCTGCCAAACAACAGTGACAACTACAACCAAAAACTAGCTGGGCGTTGTGGCAGGCACCTGTAGTCCCAGCTACATGGGAAGTTGAGGCAAAAGAATCACTTAAGCCAAAGAGTTTGAGGTTGCTGTGAGCTGTGACGCCACGGCACTCTACCGAGGGCAACATAGTAAGACTCTGTCTCAAAAAAAAAAAGACATTGTCTTCCTCATTCTCCTGTCTGTGAGAGCCAGGTCCTGACCCAGGATCAGCAGCTATGCACGGCAGTTACACCCACGTTCACAGAAGGGTTTCTGGTCTATAGTGACAGGATAATTAATTATGCACCCATAAAATAGGAGGTGACAGATATTACTTGTAGCTTCAGTGATTAATCCTCCATCCACCTTGCCGTTACGTTGTAAAAATCAGGCAGTAGATCTGAAGGTACCTGGAGAAAAAAATTAAAGCACAACCTAAAGGCCAGAGATGCATGTGCTGGGACAAAGCCTGGAGCTCAACTGCGCACTCCTAAATGCTAAACAGACTGAGAAAGATTCTATTTTATCTTATTTTATTATTTTATTTTAGAGATAGTCTCACTCTGTTGCCCTGGGTAGAGTGCCGTGGAGTCATGGCTCACAGCAACCTCGCACTCATGAGCTCAAGGGATCCATTCGCCTTGGCTCCCAGAGTGTTAGGGTTACAGGCACCCAGCTGTGCCCCACCAGCAGGACATATATATATATATATTTTTTTTTTTTTTTTTGAGACAGAGTCTCACTTTGTTGCCCTCAGTAGAGTGCCGTGCAATCACAGCTCACAGTAACCTCAAACTCTTGGGCTTTAGCTATTCTCTTGCCTCAGCCTTCCAAGTAGCTGGGACTACAGGTACCCACCACAATACCTGGCTATTTTTTAGAGATGGGGTCTTGCTCTTGCTCAGGCAATCCACCCTCCTCAGCCTCCCTGAGTGCTGGGATTACAGGCATAAGCCACCGCACCCAGCCTGACACATTTTATTTTTAACCAGGACAAGTGAGACATTTTCTCTCAGACTCCCACATGCAGTTCGGCACGGGTGAGATGGTGCTAGGCCATTTAGGGCAGGGAGGGTCTGATATGAATGGGATCCCTTTTTAAAAATGTTCATTTTTACATTCATAGAAGAAATATAGTTTATCAAACCTATGGTTTTATGGCTATTATTCTTTATTGTTTGTTTGAGACAGGGGCTGGAATGCTACAGTGGCATCATAGTTCACTGTAACCTCAAACTCCAGCTCAAGCGATCCTCCTGCCTCAGCCTCCAAAGTGCTAGGATTATGGGCATGAGCATGACACCCACCCGGATATTATTCCTTAGGGCAAAATTAAGATTTAAAAAGCTGGTAAATCTAAAATTTAAAATTAAATTATAATATATGGGATACTTGGGTAAAAATAGTAAAATGGTAAAAAAAAAATTAAGAAATGTGGCTTAAAAGGAAGGGCACTTGTCTTTGTTCAGTCAGCCGTGCACAGAGCATGTCCTGTTTCACCCACTTGGCAGTGGCTTACAGTGACCTCGGCCTGTGGGGGGACTTTCCACCTGCACCTCCAAAGCTCACCCACAATAGTCCTGAGCTGGGATGTGCGGATGCTCTCCAGCTCGCCTCACATCCTCCTCCTCAGAACCCCGTGGCAAACATGTCCCTTTTATCGCCTTCTACTGCAATTTTGTGTCCCCTGTGTCAGTAGGGCTTTTACTTCTATCTTTGATGTTCAGGAAGTGTGTGGGATAATTCCGTAGGTCCACATTTTCATTCCCTACCTATACTGATTATCTATTGCTGTGCTACAAATTATTTCAAAATCTAGAAGCTTAAAACAACAAACACTGATCAGCACACGGTTTCTGTGGGTTGGGGATGTTTGTGGAAAGCTGGCGCCATGTGGGTGACCCTGGCCCCGGGCCCTTCGTGAAGTTGCAGTCAGGCTGTCAGCTGGGGCTGGGGCTTGTCTGAAGGCCTGAGTGGGGAGGACACGAGTCCAAGCTCACCCACGTGGCTGGAGGAAGACTGTTTCATCACAAGTTGCTAGAAGCTTTCCTTTCGAGGACCTCACAGCCAGCACTAATTCTCTGGCCACGTAGAGTAAGGGGTGTTGCAACCCCTGTGGCCCTGGTCAAGGTTGCCCACAAAAGAACCAGGCGTGACACGGATTAGAAGTACAAGCTTGCGGAAGGCGGGCTAACGGTAAGTGCAGGGTAGCCCTGAGTCCCCTCTGCAACAGCTATTTATTAAGGTTATATGCAACAGGTGTGGAGCGTTAAGGTCATTACATACGAGGGCTGCCTGCGTAAGAATTGCCATGGTGCTCTTTCCTCACGTGCTCTTTCCCCACAACCCCCATGAAAAAGTACCAAGCATCAATGTTTAACTCATGCTTACTAACGAGTAACCGATCTTATCTCGTTCCAGAACAGAGTTACTTGGGGGATTGCCCCTAAATGTCACAAAACGTCTCTAGGCTTGCCAGGAGACTGTCCTGTTCTCAGCGTTTCCTTTTAATGGGATAAGTATTAGTAACCGTCCTTATAAGCGTGGTGTCCATTCCTCTACAAAGGGGAGAGCTCCAGGGTGGAATATTTCTGGCTTCCAGGAGTGACCCCTTTCACTTACCTTTTGGCTGAGCCAGGTGGTGGGTGCACCCCATCCATAACAGTGGGGCTGTGTCCCTGCACCCCACACAACAAACACTGGGGATTGTGCTCGGATCCATGGCAAGTCACTGCCGAGATTTGTTTTAATGAGGTGCGGCAAGATATACAGACACAGGGGATTGTTGTGAAGGAGGAAGCTCACACACTCACAGCTCCCTAGGCCAGGAGGCAGAGGGCAGGGGGAGGCAGAGGGCAGGGGGAGGACGAGGGCAGGAGCCTTTGCTGCAGTGCCCCTCAGAGGGAGGTAGTGAGGCAGAGGGGCCAGGCTTGGGATGGCAGCAGCACTGAAGCACTTTGGGGTGAGGAGAGCAGGTAGGGAGTGGCCTGAGTGTTGGGGTGTGGCTCTGAGTTCGTGGGTTTGCATTGGAAAGGTGGCTTGTTTACTGTCTCTAGGAATCAGCTAACCCTGGGAAGGGCAGATGTCAAAGGTCAGCGCAGGAAATGAAAAGCACAGCGTGCACTCTCTCTCTCTTTCAGGTTTTCTGTCTTCCTGCAGGCTCGCTCACTGGCTAAGCTCCTCTCCTGTGCCCTGGCTGGACACTGGCATTGCCATAAACATCAGGGTTGTTTCCAAATATTCCCTTTCTTCCCCTATGGAAGCATTTGGTGCTGTTTGCCTGACATCTGGCTTTCCCCGACCTGGGCGCATGTCAGGGTTGTACCTGTGGCTTCCTGTGGCTAGTGGGGAGCTCTGCCAAGGTATGGCTATGAGGTCCAAGCAAAAGTGATGCAGGCCGTGTCCATGCCAGCGACTTACTTGCCAGTACATGACCCTCAGCTCTTTTCCTCTACCGTGACAACTGGCTGTGGTCCTGGCAGAAAGTGGCCCTGACCCGACGGTGGAGCAGGGTCCTGTGGCTGCCATGACACAGACTGGGGAGCTCCAAACTGTTCGGGAGTCCAGAGGTCCAAAGTCAAGGTGTTGACAGGGCTTTAAGGAAGGAGACTTCCTTGTCTGTTGCAGCCTCTGGTGGCCCCAGCAACCCTTCCCTGAATCCCCCATCCCTGCCCCGTGTCCACTCACCCCCTTCCCCTTCCCTGCATCCCCCATCCCTGCTCCGTGTCCACTCACCCCCTTCCCCTTCCCTGCATCCCCCATCCCTGCTCCGTGTCCACTCACCCCCTTCCCCCTCCCTTCACCCCCATCCCTGCCCCGTGTCCACTCACCCCCTTCCCCCTCCCTCCACCCCCATCCCTGCCCCGTGTCCACTCACCCCCTTCCCCCTCCCTCCACCCCCATCCCTGCCCCGTGTCCACTCACCCCCTTCCCCCTCCCTCCACCCCCATCCCTGCCCCGTGTCCACTCACCCCCTTCCCCCTCCCTGCATCCCCCATCCCTGCCCCGTGTCCACTCACCCCCTTCCCCCTCCCTCCACCCCCATCCCTGCCCCGTGTCCACTCACCCCCTTCCCCCTCCCTCCACCCCCATCCCTGCCCCGTGTCCACTCACCCCCTTCCCCCTCCCTCCACCCCCATCCCTGCCCCGTGTCCACTCACCCCCTTCCCCCTCCCTCCACCCCCATCCCTGCCCCGTGTCCACTCACCCCCTTCCCCCTCCCTCCACCCCCATCCCTGCCCCGTGTCCACTCACCCCCCTTCCCCCTCCCTCCACCCCCATCCCTGCCCCGTGTCCACTCACCCCCTTCCCCTTCCCTGCATCCCCCATCCCTGCCCCGTGTCCACTCACCCCCTTCCCCCTCCCTCCACCCCCATCCCTGCCCCGTGTCCACTCACCCCCTTCCCCCTCCCTCCACCCCCATCCCTGCCCCGTGTCCACTCACCCCCTTCCCCCTCCCTCCACCCCCATCCCTGCCCCGTGTCCACTCACCCCCTTCCCCCTCCCTCCACCCCCATCCCTGCCCCGTGTCCACTCACCCCCTTCCCCCTCCCTCCACCCCCATCCCTGCCCCGTGTCCACTCACCCCCTTCCCCCTCCCTCCACCCCCATCCCTGCCCCGTGTCCACTCACCCCCTTCCCCTTCCCTGCATCCCCCATCCCTGCCCCGTGTCCACTCACCCCCTTCCCCCTCCCTCCACCCCCATCCCTGCCCCGTGTCCACTCACCCCCTTCCCCCTCCCTCCACCCCCATCCCTGCCCCGTGTCCACTCACCCCCTTCCCCCTCCCTCCACCCCCATCCCTGCCCCGTGTCCACTCACCCCCTTCCCCCTCCCTCCACCCCCATCCCTGCCCCGTGTCCACTCACCCCCTTCCCCCTCCCTCCACCCCCATCCCTGCCCCGTGTCCACTCACCCCCTTCCCCCTCCCTCCACCCCCATCCCTGCCCCGTGTCCACTCACCCCCTTCCCCCTCCCTCCACCCCCATCCCTGCCCCGTGTCCACTCACCCCCTTCCCCCTCCCTCCACCCCCATCCCTGCCCCGTGTCCACTCACCCCCTTCCCCTTCCCTGCATCCCCCATCCCTGCCCCGTGTCCACTCACCGCCTTCCCCCTCCCTCCACCCCCATCCCTGCCCCGTGTCCACTCACCCCCTTCCCCCTCCCTCCACCCCCATCCCTGCCCCGTGTCCACTCACCCCCTTCCCCCTCCCTCCACCCCCATCCCTGCCCCGTGTCCACTCACCCCCTTCCCCCTCCCTCCACCCCCATCCCTGCCCCGTGTCCACTCACCCCCTTCCCCCTCCCTCCACCCCCATCCCTGCCCCGTGTCCACTCACCCCCTTCCCCCTCCCTCCACCCCCATCCCTGCCCCGTGTCCACTCACCCCCTTCCCCCTCCCTCCACCCCCATCCCTGCCCCGTGTCCACTCACCCCCTTCCCCCTCCCTCCACCCCCATCCCTGCCCCGTGTCCACTCACCCCCTTCCCCTTCCCTGCATCCCCCATCCCTGCTCCGTGTCCACTCACCCCCTTCCCCCTCCCTCCACCCCCATCCCTGCCCCGTGTCCACTCACCCCCTTCCCCCTCCCTCCACCCCCATCCCTGCCCCGTGTCCACTCACCCCCTTCCCCCTCCCTCCACCCCCATCCCTGCCCCGTGTCCACTCACCCCCTTCCCCCTCCCTCCACCCCCATCCCTGCCCCGTGTCCACTCACCCCCTTCCCCCTCCCTCCACCCCCATCCCTGCCCCGTGTCCACTCACCCCCTTCCCCCTCCCTTCACCCCCATCCCTGCCCCGTGTCCACTCACCCCCTTCCCAGTCTGCTGCGCGTCTTCTTCTGCCTCATGGAATCCAGAGCTCACCTACGTCGGAAGATGTCATCTCGTCCTCACCTTGATCACAACTTCAGAGGCCTTATTTCCAAATGAGGTCACATTCTGATGTTCTAGTGGACATGAATGTGGAGGGGACACTATTCCACCCCTACAGATACCCTGGGTTGGGGAGGTCCGGAGCTGCCCTGTCCGTGAAGGACACGCCACACAGGCGAGGGAGCAGCCCTGGCAGATCCAGCCACTGCAGCACAATCCAGCCACCCCCGCCTGTGGGAAAGTCTGAAGGTAGGCATGGCCACGAGCCTTACTTTGCCCAGTGACATGTGGTCAGGTGTCACCTAAATCACTCTGGAGAATAAAGAAAGTCTAAAATCCAGCATTGATTTGCCACGTTTTGCTGGGCCAGCTGCGTGGGCTGGAGAGCAGTGAGGGGAAGACACAGAGCAGAGCTCCCGGCTGCTCCAGCAGATGCAGTGGGTGGCTGGACAACCGGCCATCTCTATCCAGGGACACTTTGTACCTACTCTGGCCCCAGAAGTGGGATGATGCTGCAATAAAAAGTAGTCTGATGGCAGGGGAAAAAGCTGTTACTGGAGTCTGGAAAGACGGCATGGTGTTGTACGGTGCCCGCCTGTGGAGGGGACCACTCCCGGCTCGCCCTTGCAAAGCAGAGCGCATAGCTAATGAACTTGAAGGTCTAGGGGGAAAGTTGGAAAACAGAATGTTTAGGATTTTTTCCAAGACATTTCCTGGGCTTGCTGGCACCCTGGGACTCCGGGCACTACCCCATTTTCCATTTTGTGTTTTCTGCTCGCACCGCCTTCGCTGGGCTCCCCCCACTCTGAGCTTCCTGCTCGCACCGCCGTCGCTGGGCTCCCCCCACTCTGAGCTTCCTGCTCGCGCCGCCGTCGCTGGGCTCCCCCCACTCTGAGCTTCCTGCTCGCGCCGCCGTCGCTGGGCTCCCCCCACTCTGAGCTTCCTGCTCGCGCCGCCGTCGCTGGGCTCCCACCTGTTTGCTTCTTTCTCTTCTGCCCTGGGTTGACCTGATTGCAGCTCCCATACCCCAGCCACTTAGTCCTTTCTTCCCAGCTTGGAGTTTCCAGAAGCCACGTCTGTGGTTTCCGTGGTCGCCTTACAGACGGAAACAGAAGGTTTCCACAGAAACCAAGCTCCCAAACCTTCCTCGCCAAGCAGAAGAGCCTGGCCTGCCACCTGCCCGTCCCCTCCTGACCCTCCCTCTTGTTGTCAACGCCCTGGTCTTAGGCGAGTCAGAGTTTGGGGCCCCACACGAGGAGGGGCTCTGGCCCGCCAGCTCCACGCATCTCAAAGCTACTCCATGTCCTCTCCCAGCGGTCAGTACCTTGTGTTGGCACCTGGGTCTCTGGTCTCATTTGTGCAGATGTAGGGTCACAGGCGCTGTGATCTGACCACCTATGAGCAGCTTTGGTTAATTGTTTCCAAAAACACAGCTGAATTATTTATAGCAGATGAGTGCTCATGGTCACGGGCCTAACTGTTAGCTGCTCACAGCTGGGGAAGCCAGTGGGGAGTGGGTGTCAGGATGATGTTGCCCTTGGGTGGGGACAGGAGTGTGCCAGGTCAGAGAGTAGGTGGTGAAGGGCCGAGGCCATGCCTGCACCACAGATGACATCCAGAGCTCAGCGCCAGAGACAGAAGGGAAGGCTGTGCGGAGGAATGCTGTGGCCTTCGGTTCCTGTTAACAGAACCCCATGGGCATTAATTAATATGTATTTCACCAGATTACAAATTCTGGAAAACTTGTTGCAAAATTAACATGCCGGCCTCACAGGGGTCCTGTCAGGTTCCCACAGCCACAAAGAGGTGGGGTGGGGGAGGGCAGAGGAACTGGTCTAATAAGTGGGTTTTCTGTAAGAAAAGACGTGAAGGCCGCCCTTCACAGCCAGGCCACCAGGAGGCCTATCACTGAGTGTGATTGGGGTGTTCTGCGCAGCCCCGGGGAGCTCAGGGAAGTGGCAGGTGCCTGTCACCCTGGGTCACCTGGAGGGAGCTGGGCCTGGTTCTAACCTGGAGCTAGGCAGCCACATCTGTCTTCTGAGGATAAGAGCTGTGGGGCCACTAAGAGCTCACGTCAAGAAAGGCTCCACAGTGGGGTGACTTGCAGTGAGAGGACAGGAGAGAGGGCATTGTCTTTGGGTCTTCTTCGTCTCCCTAAAACAGGACGGGTGGGCAGGCTGACGAAGGCCAGAGCCCTGCCCTGCTTGTGCCTGTGAGGAGGAAAAGACACCCAGTGGAAACTCCTCTGGTCAATTAACGATGATGATGACTATGACCCAAGTGAACGGCAAGCCCTCTCGGACACATTCCACATAGAAGGACACCTCTGCAGACACCAGCGACTCACCCCACTTTCCAGCTCGAAGCCTCCAAGGACCTGCTGGGGCCTCGACAGATCAGTGCTCCAGACTCCACGAGGAGACGGGGCTTCTCCACCGTCTCCACGAGGAGACCGGAAGGGGCCTTTCCCTGTGGGCAGAGTTCAAGACACCCCACTCCCAAAGGGCAAGAGGTGGCCTTCCAGGACATGTCCCCTCCCAGGCCAGCCATGAGCTCCTCAAGGGACTCAGACCCTCCCATGCTCCCCAACAATCTGAGGAGCGTTTATTCAGAAAAACAGCCAAGCCACTCTTCCCATGTGATACAGCAATTACGCTCCTTGGCATTTACCTAAATGATCCGAAAACTTAATGTCCACACAGAAACCTGCACACAGATGTTTATATTAGCATTATTCATAATTACCAAACCTGGGTGGCAGCCAAGAGGTCCCTCGGTAGATGGATAGATAGATAAGCTGTGGTACATGGGTCGTTATAAAAGTTCTGTAATACACAAAAATGAAGAAATGTAAAATCCGCATGGACAGAAACAAATGAGGCCTTCCCAGCAGGAGCTCCGGGAGGGGCCTGTCGACTGAGTGGGGAGTGAGATAATGGACCATAACAAGGTCTATCTCGAAACTTTCATAGTGACCCACGTATATCCAGACAACAGCATATTACTTACCTAGACATGGAGGGGCTTTAGATGGATGTCGCTGAGTGGGAGAACCAGCCCAGAGAGGCCAGGTCCTGCGCAGTTTTGTGTCAGCTCCGCCGGTCAGGGTCTTCGGCTGGGCCTGAGAGTTGAGTTGTCACCAGGCACATCCAGAGGAGGAAGACAGACAGGCTTTGTTTTACATGTTGATGGAAGTCCCCAAAGACTGTCCAGGCCTAAGTGTTTGCAAATTAGGTGGGAGAAAGGGAGAAAATTATGGGAACAAAGTAACTAAAATGTATAACCCTAAAGGAAGATGTATTTTAACAAAGTCTGTTGGTACAGATTTCTCATCCTCGGTGATAAAAATGAGTCCTCCTCCTGGTGTGGGGAAGGCAGCTCTCATGGGGGGATTTAATCTTCTGCTTTCAGGAAGACAAGGGCTTGGGGGTGTCTGGTCATCCTCCTTGGACCTGCTATAATTTTTAGTGCCTATAGTGAAAGTTATGCTTATGCTACAGTGGCATATTCTGCCTTCGTTCAATTCTGTGATGTCTGGGAAAGGAAAAACTATAATGACATTGAAAAGATCAGGGGCTGGGGAGGGAGGGATGAGGAGGTGGAGCAGGGAGGGTTGTCAGGGCAGCAACGCTCATCTGCGTGATGCTGTAATGGTGGGTCTGGGTCGGTGTACGTTCTCCAGCACCTACAGAATGCACAAAACCAAGAACAAGCCCCAGGGTCAACTGTGGACTTTGGATGACAGTGCCATGCACCAGGCGCAGCCACTGTAACAACGGATGGCCAGGGTTTGGGGGAGGCTGTGCGTGCGGAGGGGGAGGGTGTGGGAACTCTCTGTACTTTCCACTCAGTTTTGCTATGAACCTAAAATTGCTCTTAAAAAATGAAGTGCATTTTTTAAAAGGAGAAGGAAGATCTCAAATCAATAACCTAACCTTTCATCTGAAGAGACTAGGAAAAAAAGAGCAAACTAAATCCTAAATAGTGGAAAGAAGGAAATAGTAAAGATTAGAATGAAAACGAATGAAGCAGAAAGGAGAACAACAAAGGAGAAAAAAAATTTTTCTTTTCTTTTTTTATTTTTAGAGACAGAGTCTCACTTTGTCACCCTTGGTAGAGTGCGGTGGCATCATAGCTCACAGCAACCTCAAACTCTTGGGCTTAAGCGATTCTCTTGCCTCAGCCTCCCAAATAGGTGGGACTACAGGCGCCCGCCACAACGCCTGGCTATTTTTTTGTTGCAGTTATTTAGCTGGCCCACCACCCTTGGTGTATGTGGCTGGCACCGTAGCCACTGTGGTACAGGCGCCAAGCCAGAAAAAAAAAATTTTTTTTGAGACAGTCTCAAGCTGTTGCCCTGGATAGAGTGCTGCGATGTCATAGCTCACAGCAACCTCCAACTCGGGCTCAAGTGATCAGTTTGATCAGTTGATCAAAAACTCTTGCCTCAGTTTTTCTATGTTTAGTAGAGACGGGTCTTGCTTTTGCTTGGGCTGGTCTCAAACTCATGAGCTCAGACAATCCACCTGCCTCAGCCTCCCAGAGTGCTGGGATTACAGCACCACACCCAGCCTAACAAAGGAGAAAAATCAACAAAACTAAAATTTGGTTCTTTGAAAAGCTCAACAAAATTAATAAACCTTTATCTAAACTAACCAAGAACAAAGGAAAGAGACTCAGATTTCTAGAATAAGGAATGAAAGAGGGAACATTGTTACAAACTTTACAGAAATTAAAAGGGTTGTGAGGAGACTGTACATAATTGTCGGTGTCGCAGGGCCGCTGACCAGCAGGGACGAGGACACCAACGGAAAGATCAAGGGCACTTTATTGTAGAAATGGTACAGCTCAGAAAAAAGCAAGCTCTCCTCTTCCTTCCTCCTCTTTCTCCTGAAATGGAATCTGTACTGCCAGGGTTTGAGGCAGGAAGGTCCACACGGGATTCGGACAAACCCGTGGGGCGCCCTGCAGGCAGCTTGCGGAGGACAGGTGAGCAAGCGCCGACGACTTCCCCCCGGGTGGAAAGCCTTAAGTAGTGGCCAGAACAACAGTGGCTCTGAATCACGCCTAATGACCATTACTTAAGAAAGCACAGACACCTGCCTGACTAATCATCCTTACTCAAAATAATCTGGCTCCTCGTGGCCCTCAGGCGAGAAAGCCTAATTGTCTCATCTTCCCTACAGAGTCTAAAGCCCTCCTGGAGGGACGCCTCTGTACTGAGTCTCACCGGCTGAGGAGGGGGCCCCCGGGCTTAGGGAAGGGGCTCCGTTATAGGTTGCCTAAGGTAGTACAAGCAGTTAGCGCGTCATCTGTTTCTGGGGAGCAGCTATCTCTACAGGTTAGGTTTTTCCCATCCCTCCGCCATTTTAGGCCAGCGGCCGTCGTCGTCTTACAGGTCTCTCCACACATAATCTCATGCCAACGAATCGCATAACCTAGATGAAACGGGGAAATTCCTAAAGAGACACAAACTACCAACACCGACTCAAGAAATGACAGAAAATCTCAATAGATTTATAACAAGGAAAGAGGTTGAATTAGTCATTAAGAAAAAAGGAAGAAGTCAGGCCAAGATGACTACACTGGTAAATTCTACCAATCGTTTAAGGAAGAATTAATACCAATCCTTTACACACTTTCTGAAGGAACAGAAGAGAATACTTCCAACTCATCCCCTGAGGCCAGTTCTACACTGATGCCAAAGTCAAGCAAAGATATCACAAGAAAACTACAAACCAACATCCCTTATGAACATAGATGCAAAGATTCCTAGCAAAATACCAGTGAGCCAGATGCAGGGACACAGGAAGCCTTCCTCAGCCTGATGACGGGCGTGTGTGAAGACCCACAACTGGCCTCATTCAGGGTGTAGACAAGAGCTTTCCCAAACCAAGAGTAAGACGAGGGTCTCTGTTCTCACTGCTTCTACTCAACACTGTGCGAGAGGCTCAGGTCAGGGTCATTAGGCATGAAAAGAAAATAAAAGACATCCAGGGCAGCGCCTGTGGCTCAGTGGGTAGGGCGCCAGCCCCATATACCAAGGGTGGTGTGTTCCAACCCAGCCCTGGCCAAACTGCAACAAAAAGATAGCTGGGTGTGGTGGCGGGCGCCTGTAGCCCTAGCTACTCGGGAGGCTGAGGCAAGAGAATCGCGTAAGCCCAAGAGCTGGAGGTTGCTGTGAGCTGTGATGCCACAGCACTCTACCGAGGGTGACAAAATGAAACTCTGCCTAAAAAATAAAAGACATCCAGACTAAAGAGGAAGTAATACTATCTCTATTCCCAGATGATGTGATCTTATATATAGGAAATCCTAAGGAGTCCGCAAAAGAGTAAAAACCAACAAACAAATATTAGAACTCATAAAGGAATTTAGCCTTCAGCAATGTTGCAGGATACACAATCAATATACAAAGATCTTCTGTAGGCTGGGTGCACTGGGTGGCTCACACCTATAATCCCTGAACTATAAGAGGCCAAGGGCAGGAGGATCACTTGAGCTCAGGAGTTGGAGAACAGCCTGAGCAAGAGTGAGACCTCATCTCTGCTAAAAATAGAAAAATTAGCTGGGTGGTGTGGCGAGCACCTGTGGTCTCAGCTACTTGGGAGGCTGAGGCAGGAGGATCACTTGAGCCCAGAAGTTTGAGGTTGCTGTGAGATAGATTGACAACACATACTCTAGTCTGGGCAACAGAGACTCTGTCTCAAAAAAAATCTTTTGTATTTTTATACGGTAGCAATGAACAATCAGAATGTTGTTAAATTAAAAAAACAATTTCGGGGGAGAAAAAAGAAAACAATGTTATTCATTATAGCATCAAAAATATTTAAATATCTATTATCTATAAATAAATTTTTTTATTTTTTAATTTTTGTTAAATTAAAAAAACAATTTCGGGGGGAGAAAAAAGAAAACAATGTTATTCATTATAGCATCAAAAATATTTAAATATCTATTATCTATAAATAAATTTAACAAAAGATGTACAAGATCCACACTGAAAAATATCATTTAAAAAATTAAAGAAGACCTAAATAAATGGAAAGATAGCCCATATTCATGAATCAGAAGACTTAACCATTGTCAAGGCAGCAATAGTCTCAAATTTGACCCAATCCCTAAAAAAATCACAGCTGCTTTTTTTTTTGCAGAAAATGAAAAGTTGATCCTAAAATTTCTATGGAAATACAAAGGATCCAGAATAACCAAACAATCTTGAAAAAGAACAAAGTTGGGGGAATTGTGTTTCCTGATTTTAAAACTTAGCACAAAGCTACAATAATCAGAACAGTATAGCATGGGTGTAAGGCTAGACATATATATCCATGAAATAGAATTAAGAGTCCAGAGGAAAAAAATTATTTTTATGGTCAAAAGATTTTCAAAAAGCATTCCAAGTCCACTCAATTGGGAAAGAATAGTCTTTTCAACAAATAGTTCTGGGACAGCTTAATGTTCATATACCAAAAAAAAAAAAGGAAATTTGGACCCTACTTCATACCATGTACAAAGGTTAGTATAAACCCAAAACCTAAGAATAAGATGAAAAGTACACAACTGTTAGAAGAAAACAGGTATAAACCTTCATGACCTTGAATTGGGCAATGGTTTCTTAGACATGACACTAAAAGCACAAGCAAACAAAAGACTAGATCAGACTTTATTACAAGTTACAACATTCATGCTTCAAAGGACACCATCAAAAATGTAAAAAGACTCGGCTCGGCACCCCAGCACAGTGGTTACAGCACCCGCCACATGCGCTGAGGCTGGCAGGTTTAAACCCGGCCCAGGCCAGCTAAACAACAATGACAACTGCAACAAAAAATAGCGGGGCATGGGCAGCACCTGTGGCTCAAAGGGGTAGGGTGCCAGCCCCATATGCCGGAGGTGGCGGGTTCAAACCCAGCCCCGGACAAAAACTGCAAAAAAAAAAAAGCGGGGCGTTGTGGCAGTTGCCTGTAGTCCCAGCTACTTGGGAGGCTGAGGCAAAAGAATCACTTAAGCCCAAGAGTTTGAGGTTGCTGTGAGCTGTGATGTTACAGCACTCTACTGAGTGTAACATAATAAGACTCTATCTCAAAAAAAATGTAAAAGACAGTTTATACAATGGGAGAAAATATTTTCAAATCATACATTTGATAAGGGACTGGAATCCAGAATATCATCTTTTTTTTTTTTTTCTTTTTTGAGACAGAGTCTCACTATGTTGCCCTTGGTAGAGTGCTGTGGCATCACAGCTCACAACAATCTCAAACTCCTGGGCTCAAGTGATTCTCTGGTCTTAGCCTCCCAAGTAGCTGGGATTACAGGTGCCCACCACATCGCCCAGCTATTTTTAGACATGGGGTCTCACTCTTGCTCAGGCTGGTCGTGGGTGGGATCCTGGGCTTGTCACCATGAACCTATGTGCAGGAAACATCTCCAAAGAACACAGCTTACTTCCCAGGGGGTCATGTTAGGTGTGAAGTGACCTGCAGAGGGCAGGTGTGGACCCCAGCTCCCAGTGCAGCCGGAGCCTGACCACACTTTCTCTATCTCTGCACCACCATTCTGCACTGCTGAGCGCAGGCTTGTGGTGGGCCCAGGGCTCCGGATAGAAAGCTGAGACTTAGAAGGCCCACACCCTGCCTTCACGAGGGTGGGTCCCCAGGCTAGTGGCCAACTCAGTGGGACCTCTGGGGGCTGCTGTGGGGCCAGCACCTTGTTGGCTGCAAAGGGCGGGTGGGTGAGGCAGGCACAGCGCTCCAGGCAGGTGTCCCCTGCTATCGAGGGAAACATGGGGAAGAGGGGGTGAGGGGAGGTCGGCAGAGCCCCCAGGCCTGCTCTCCCGGGCCATGGCATGACCTGGCCCTGCCAAGGGGATGCTGGGTAGTGATCTCACCTGAAATCCCTTTGGACCACCCTGTCCCAGTGCCCTGTGAGATGACCCCATGCCAGCCCTGTCGAGGAGGCAGTGGCCGCTGAATGTGGTGGGGCAGGTGCCAGGCTCTGCCACCCATTAGACTGTGGCCGGCAGCCTAGGGCCAGGGACACTCCACAGTGTCTCCACCACCCCAGCGTCTTTCTGGCCCCAGCCTTGGCCCCCAGCCGAAGAGGGGCTGATGGCAGCTACATTCATGCAACATAAAATCAACCACTTTGAAGTGGGCAAGTCCATGGCATTTAGCACATTCACAGAATTGCACAGCCACCACCTCTGTCCAATTCTAGAACATTCCACCCCTCTCACCAAGCAAGCCCTGGGCCCACTGAGCGGGTCTCCCCCTTGACTCTTCTCCCACCCTGGCAACCATGAACCTGCTGGGTCTCTTTGGATTTATGTGTAAACATTCACGGGAATCCATCGACGTGGCTCTCGTGTCTGGCTTTTCTTTCTGTCACCCCATGTACTCAAGGTTCATCTGCGTTGTCAGGGGATGCGCTTTGTACCTTTTGTGAGGGCCATGCTGGGGTTACTGGGCGCCAGCCACGTCCACCTTTCAGCTACTGTGACAGGGTTGCTATGGGCCCTCGTGGGCTGTGTCTGCTGGTCAGTGCTTCCAACACATTCATAGGAGCAGAACTTCTGGATCGTGCGATGACTCCACGTTTAAACTTTTGAGTAACTGCCACATGCTTTTTTTTTGGTAAAAACATGATATCTGATTTACACAAGCAGTAAAATAGTCACTATGGAATCTGAGCTATGAGCTGGGGAGGGAAGGTGCTGGTGGTCCTGACCTTGAGTCATGTCGGGGAGACAGGGAAATGGACTTCCCCTCGAATCACTGGGAGGCCACAGGAAGGTGTCATGGCCACTAACCTGAGCTGGCCCCTCTGACCCTGTGCAGGAACAGGCTGTCTGGGGATGTCCATCAGATCTGGGCCAGGGAATAGAAGCCACTCAGGGTGTCTGGAGGAGATGGCTCCAGATGCTGGAAGAGACCCCAGGAAAGGCCAGGAGCAAGGTGATGGCTCTCAAGCACCCTCAGGAGCCCGGGTGTCCCTGCCACAGGCTCCCTAGAGGCCACTGCAGCTTCACATGCCTACACTGTGCGTGCTTGGCCTAGAGAGCCAGGCTGCCTACTCTCTATGTCACATGTAGTTGCCACGTTCGAAACAAGGGACTCAGGGAATGTTCCACACTGGGGGAACAGGAGGGCCAGGAGCCCGTGCAGGCATGGGCACCCCAGGTCAGAAAGTGAGGAGGCTGGTCAGCTACCTGGTGTAGCAGGGGGCTGGGCCACCATCGGGGGCTCCCACTGGCCAAATCACTTTTTGGGAACCTTAAAAAGAACAATAAATTAGATCAACATAAAACGAAAATCTTCACTCACAGTGAAACCACAAGGGTAAGAGAGAAGAAAGCCAATGTCGTTTGTCATCATATGAACTCCTCACTCTGAAGATTGGCCATTACCATGCCCTTTTCTAGTTGGTGAGGAACAGGTCCCTTCACAGGAAAACACTCACTGATGGGTGTGTAAGGAGCGAGGATGGCAGAGGCACCAAAGTGCCACCCCCTGATGAAGGAGCTGATATGAGCAAGACTGCACCGGCCACCCACCCACGGGTGACACTCTGGAAAAGTGCCGTGGTGCTGAGCTGAGTTCCTCGCTCACTGGAAAAGAGGCCTCTGCAAAGGCGGGCACTGAAGATCACCACCTCTGCCAGGGGATCCCTGTCATTTCCCTGCCCTCGGGGTGGCCCTGGTGACGCCTCCAAAGGAGAAGGGGCGCGAACGGCACGGATTGCCCACGCAGATCCTTGCAGAAATATTGAGATCTGAATCAGTCCAGTCTTCTAGATCAAAGTTCTTAACATTTTTATGCTGTGGACCTCTGGCCATCTGGCGAACCCTATGGACTTTTCAAATGATTTTGTTAAATCCATAAACTAAAACACATCAGATTACAAAGAAAACCAATTAACATGAAAAACATTTAATCAAAATATTAAAGAAGTAATACGTCAATGCGTTTAATAAAGAGACAACGCCGGTAGCAGACAAGCAGGTTAAAGTTAAACTGTATATTTTCAAGGACACAGCATGAAGACGGTTGCACAAATGAATAAGAATATTAAATCATACAGTGGCCTTTGACTCAGCTCTCTTCACACCTGATCAACAGAGGACCGTGGGTGGGGAATGCTGAGCAGCAAAGCTGAGTCTGAGTCCTGTGTGGGGAGGGACAAGTGGGGGCCTGCCCTGGCTACCCAGTGTCTACCACCAGGAAACCTGCTCTGATGTGCCTCTAAGAATGGCTGTAGTTGATCCTTGTGACAAGTGTAAATGACAATCAGGATTTCTCTAACAGTTCCATGGGATGTGAAAACATCTGAGTCTTCACGTTGCACCAGAGTCATAGGTGCCGCTAACGCTGCTGTGGCCCTCTGGCTGCGTTCATCCTCCAAAACAGTGCTGCCCTGTGGTCAGCGGTTAGCAAATACGTGGTCCCCCACCTCAGCGCTGCCCGAGCACAGCTGCTTTAGAAATAACTTGATTTGCAGGTAATGCCTAGGCAGAGGGAGTGATTAAGTGATGCTCCAAGGAACTTGTCTCACAAGTCCAAAATGTGGGACCTTCCATTCTGACCTGGTATCTTCAAACCATTATGGAGGAAAAAAACAGTGGGAAGGACATGGTGGCAGTTCTGCGGCAGCAGGCCTGGAGCTTGGAGGCTGGACTGGATATCCGACCATAATAGAGTATTGAGCATTTCCCAGCGTGACAACAGCATCATGGCTTTGTGAGAGAATGTCCCTATCTCAGTAGAATGTTGAATCTGCCTGGAGCCAGAGCCAACAAAGTCTGAGGGTCAGGTGATCACTCAGGGGAGCCGGGAGGTAGGAAAGCTTTTCGTGACAGTAACAAGAAGTTCCTTGATATATTTTTTATAGGGTTGGCAACTGCACTGATATCAGTACAGAAGTAACTCGGGAAAAACCTCTGGTGCCTGCAATTCTGACATGCGCTAGGACACAGGTGGGCTTTGAGGACATTGTGTGAGTGAAGCAAGGCTCACGGAGGCCGTGTGATTCTGCTGTGTGACGTCCCCAGAGCAGTCAGATCCCCAGAGGCAGAGAGCAGAGAGCAGGTGGTAGGGCTGGGGAGGGGAGGAGAGTTCATGTTTAATGGGGATAGAGTTTCAGTTTGGGAAGATGGAAGGTTCTAGAGATGGAGGGTGGTGAGGGCTGCATGACAGCGAACGTGTGCTCAAAGATGGTTCAGAAGGTAAATTCTGTGTTATGGATATTTTATTGCTACGTAAAAAAAGCAACCTACTGATGTCTTAGCAGAAATCAAGGCCCCAAGCTCTACTAGCAGACAGTGGATTCTTCACCACCAAGCACTTGCAGTGCTTGTCAAAACTACAATGTGTTAAGCTTTGGCCCATGATTCAAGTCTGGACACTTAGCACAGAAGGCAGCCCTGCTGCAGGCAGAGCCTGGGAATGGCCTGCGAACAGTCGTGTGTTTATACCGTGAGCTGAGCCAGCTGCTGCTTTCATAGGACATCAGGACAAGTGGTTATTCTACCTTGGGTATTGGGGAAAGGTTTTGTCAGAAAGGAATGATGAACCCATCATTTTAAGGGAAAAACAATTTTGTTTTTGTTGTTGATGATACAACTGAACCATGCAAGCAAGAATAAAATATTTTAGAGCAACTGCGTCTACCACAGTGGGTTTGGCAAGTTCTCAAAACGTAAGGACTTTGCCGATGAGGTGGGTGGAGATACCAAGAAATGTGGCGTTTTGATATTATCTAAGGAAAACGTCAGCTTCAGGAAGGCCTGTGCAGCTCAGTGAACACAGGCCAGAAGAACCACTTACCGTGGAAGAACAGGTCAGTGACTCCTGCCTGTAGTCCCCGCACTTTGGGAGGCTAAAGTAGGAAGATCACTTGAGGCCAGGAGTTCAAGATCAGCCTGGGCTACACAGCAAGACTGTCTCAAAAAATATGTATATATTAGCCCAGCATGGTGGGCACCTATAGTCCCAGCTACCCCCAAGGCTGACACAGGATCGCTGGAGCCCAGGAGTTTGAGGCTGCAGTGAGCTATGATTGCACCACTGCCTGGGTGACAGAGCCAGACCCTGTCTCAAAAAAAATAACATAAAATAAAATAAAATAAAAAGAGAAGAAAGAAAGAAAAAAAACATATAAGATTAGCTTTCATAGTAACAGAACATGAAATTTCATTGAAATAGTTTCAGAGGCCAGGCGTGGTGGCTCACACTTGTAGTCCCAGCACTGTGGGAGGCCGAGCCGGGTGGAGTGCCTGAGCTGAGAGGTTTGAGACCAGTATGAGCAGCAGTGAGCCAGAGTAAGACCCCCATCTCTACTAACATCAAAAACAGCCGGACATTGTGGCGGGCGTCTGTAATCCCAGCTACTGGGGAGGCAACGGGAAAGAGAATCGCCAGAGGAACAACATTAAAAAAAGAAGAAAATGAACAACAACAAAAAAAAAAAGTACTTCAAACAAAGAAGAATGAACAAGGAAGCTGAAATTAAAAATAAAATAAAAAAGAAATAGTTTCAGATTCTACGTTGCAACTAACCTTTGCAAAATTATCTTTGCTGAGTTTTGGTGTAGTACCAAAGAATATCCACAGATATCTGAAAAGGCTGTTAAAATAATCTTCCATTTTCCATCTACGCATCTGCAGCAGACCAGGTCCTCATCCACTTCAATAAAAACCTGTTACAAGAGGCAGAACGCAGAGGCAAACAGAGTCTGGCTGACAACAAAGAGATGTGTGAAAACGTAAAACAATGCCACACACCCATCTGTGTTTCCTCTTTGCAAAGATAGTCATTTTTCTTTTTTTTTTTTTTTTTTTCTATTAGTAGAGACGTGGTTGGGGGGCCTCGCTCTTGCTCAGGCTGGTCTTGAACTCCTGAGCTCAGGCAAGCCACCTGCCTTGGCCTCCCAGAGTGCTGGGATTACAGTCATGAGCCACTGTAGTTGGCCAGAAGATAGTTATTTTTCATGAAAATGTGTTATTTCTGTTGACATAGAAAATTTTTCATTGTTACTTTAATATAATCAACAAACTCATATTTTTAAGTCTTTCCCATTTTATCTTTTTCTCTGTAAAACAGCATGCAGCAGTTGCTAGGTTACAGGGCGGCTGTGTGTTTGGTTTGTAAGAGACGAGTGAGTCTTTTACCAGAGGGACATGCCACTTTCCATGCTCTGCATGTGCACAGGAGGGTGCCAGGTGCCCACGTCCTCCCCACACACCCCCCGTCTCAGTCCTAGCTGAGTGCTGAGGCAGCATCTCCACGGGGCTCTGACTGCTGTCTCCTGGACGTCTGGGGATGCTCAGCGCTTCCCTGTGCCCACCAGCCGTTCGCATGTCTTCAGTGAAGTGTCTTTTCAAACTGTTTGCTTGCTTCTTGGTTGCCAGTAAGCATTTTACAAAAACTGTCTCTCCTGTGGCTTTCCTGTTAATTTCTTTCTTTTTTTTTTTTTTTTTGTAGAGACAGAGTCTCACTTTATGGCCCTCGGTAGAGTGCCGTGGCCTCACACAGCTCACAGCAACCTCCAACTCCTGGGCTTAAGCGATTCTCTTGCCTCAGCCTCCCGAGTAGCTGGGACTACAGGCGCCCGCCACAACGCCCGGCTATTTTTTGGTTGCAGTTCAGCCGGGGCCGGGTTTGAACCCGCCATGCTCGGTATATGGGGCTGGCGCCTTACCAACTGAGCCACAGGCGCCGCCCTCCTGTTAATAATTCCTGTTAATTTCTTAATGATGCCTTTTCATGAGCAGAACATTTTAATTTTGATGAAGCCCAGTATATCAATTTTTCTTTTATAGTTTGTGCTTTCTGTGTCCTTTCTTAAAAAAAAAATCCATGGCTACCCCCATGTCAAAAAGGTATTCTCTGTTTTATGCAGAAAGTTTATAGTTTTCACTTTGCATGTAGGACTTGATTCCATCTCAATGTCTGGTCGGGAGCTGTGGCTCACACCTGTGATCCCACACAGGGGGGAGGCTGAGGCGGGACATTCCCTTGAGCTCAGGAGTCCCAGGACAGCCTGAACAAGAGTGAAACCTCGTCTCTACTAAAGATAGAAAAATTATCTGATGTGGTGCGTGCCTGTAGTCTCAGCTACTTGGGACGCTGAGGCAGGAGGATATCTTGAGCCCAAGAGTTTGAGGTTGCTGTGAGCTGGGCTGATGCCATGGCACTCAAATAAAAATAAAAAAATAATTTGTTTTTATGTTTCAATAATCACTTCTCATGTTTTTATTGTTCAGATGTATTTTTTTTCTCTCCCTCCCTCTTTCTTTCTCTCTGCATAAAATAAAGTCTGAGTGTGGCTGAGGTGGAACTCAAGGTTCATTACTATCCATGGGATATACTGTAGTTCCAGAAGCCTTCGTTGGAAGGATTTTCTTGCCCCCAGTGGAGGGCTTTAGCACCTTTGTCAACAGTTAGGTGTTAACACCATAGGTCCACTTCTGGGCTGTTCTGTCCCCCTCATCTCTTGTTTATTCAATGCTGTCTTGATCACCACAGTTTTACAGTGAGCCTTTACATCTTGTCATGCAAATTCTCCAGCTGTTCTTCAGGATAATTTTATTTATTTATTTATTTATTTATTTGTCCTGTTCTCTCACCTGGAACTCCAGCCTCCTGACTAGCTGGGACGTCAGGCACGTGGAGGAGGGGCCTGTACACGTCGAGTGCCTGCTGTGAGCAACCCTGAAAGACACTCACTGTTAAAGTGTTCTCAGCTGCACGTTATTGCTGAGGAAACTGGAGTGGGCTGATTGAAGAGCCAGGAGGCCCCTCACTGCTCACAAAGCAAGTGACTACCCTGACACTCAGCTTTCTGTCCCTGAAGTGGGAGTGATGTGGCCACTGTGACACAGGCCTGGCACACAAATGCCTCCGGAAACAGCACAAACGAGCAACGGTGCTATTGTGGTTACCACGCCCATCCTCCACTGCTTCAAACCATGGCCAGGACGAGACTAAACATCTGTCAACGTGAAGGGACATGAGGCTGAATTTAGATGAGCCTGTCTTTGGTCATCTTCGCAGAGGGTTGTGTCTGTAAACAGCTCGCCTTATACTGCGGACACACCAACGGATGGAACGTCCTGGGTAGGAAGACAAGACGCTGTGCAATCAAGGTTTCCTGCGCACGGCACACAGCGGAACAGGCTAGAAATAGACCCCCCAGCGTGGGTGTGGAAGAGGAGATGCCAGCGGAGACATGAGTCATCATTAGCTGTCTTATGCCAACACTTCTAGAAACAGATATTTCGGGTTCTTTAGAAAGCAGTTTCCAAAGAGGAGTTTGACTTGTGGCACTGTCAATGAAACAGGAAAAATACTAAGAAAACGCAAGGACCCATAAGCCGAGGCTGCCACCTGTGCCCCATATCAGGGAAGGAACCCGTGGCCTCAAGGGCGGACCTCGAGGTGGGCGCAGCAGCTTTGGGAACCCCTGGAACAGTGAGGTCCTGGCAGAGACACAGGACTTCTCGCCAGGTGCTCATTCGACAGCCACACTGCAGGCTGTTCCCCTGTCTCCCCGTGGGATCAGGAGAGATCTGGACTCAAGAGAGGCTGGAACATTACAGGGGAGGGCTTGGGCATGGCTGAGCTTCCACTAACGTCTCAGGGCCTCTCAGCACGTCCTGGCAAAGCACAAGACAGGGCCTCAGTTTGGCCCTGGGGAAGCAGAGGCCATGGTCACCTGGGGACAGACACGGAACCAGGGAGGGGGCTTCCGGGGACAGGAGACCACAGCTGCAGGGACAGGTCTTACATTCTGGGCTACTTTCCTTGTTTGCATTAAATTGGGGTATTCTGGAAGACTGACGACACACCCATCCCCACTCATGGCATTGTGAGGGCCGGCCCTGGAACCTCTGTGTGTTCCTCTGCTTGAACTCAGCAGTTGGAAAAAGCTGCTGCCCGGCGGCTGCTGCTGGGCTCACGTCCCTATCACAAAGGGCTCATTCTGCCCAGACTGCCTGGAAGAAGGCCGGGGAGAGCGGTGCTGGCTGGGGGAGGGGTGCTGGCGGGGGAGGGGGTACTGGCTGGGGGAGGGGTGTTGGCCGGGAGCTCCTGGAGATGCCCTCTGTGCTCAGTGGGTGCTACCATGGTGTCTGTGGGGACCGTCACCTGCCAGCACCTGCTGCCTCATGCTGAAGCCTGCAGGCCTATGGCTGACACCTAGCCGGACACCTCACCCTCTGGATCTATGGTTGCTGCCCTTCCAGGCCTGCCTGTGGAGGTTCTAGAAGCTGTCTTCTTTTTTTTTTTGTTTATGAGACAGTTTTACTATGATGCCCTGGGTAGAGTGCTGTGGTGTCACAGCTCACAGCAACCTCAAACTCTTGGGCTTCAACCTCTCAAGTAGCTGGGACTATAGGTGCCCACCACAGTGCCCCGCTATTTTTTGGTTGCAGTTGTCATTGTTGTTTGGCAAGCCCAGGTTGGGTTCAAACCCACCAGCTCCAGTGTATTAGGCTGGTGCCCTAGCCGCTGAGCTACAGGCGCCAAGCCTAGAAGCTGTCTTCTTATATAGACTCAGTTACTCTGAAGAGACACCCCCTTCCTTGCTCCTGGCCACAGAGTCCTCATGTCGTAGAGCACTGCTACCAAAACCCTGCTCAACGCAGGTAAGAGTTCGTCTGACAGCCCGAGCTTGGGCCATGGTGATTAGTGCCAGGTGGGGACAGGACCTCCCCACACCTACAGGAGCCCCTGCTGGTCACCAGGAGCTCCTGGTGCTGGGAAAATCGGTACCCTCCTGCTTTTTCAATGCAGGTGCCTGTATGCCACCGGCACTGTCCCAAGTTGGCCTAGGGCATCATCTAAACAGCCGCTGTGTCCTCCGCTCTGTCAGGGTGATGTGTGTTTAGGGGGGTGCCCCACACTCCCACAGCCCCCAGATGACCTGGAGCCTCCTTCCCACGCCAACCCCCTGCCACACCTCCCGGCCCTGAGCCCATGAGCAAAGCAGACGTGCAAAGTAAAGTCTATTTTTAAAAATAGTGGTTACTCTTAGAAATTGAGAAGATGTAGGGGGTAATTTTCTCAATAAGCACGTATTCATTTAATAATAAAACTTTTCAAATCATCATGCTCCTTCCATTCCAACATCCTACGTGGCACCCAGGCGAATGGCCAGTTCTCGGACATCAGTGCAGTGCGAGTGGCCAGGCCACACGACGCTGGCTGGTTGGGCAGCGGGAAGCCAGGGTTGCAGAGTCCGAGCCTCTGCAGGCTGGCCTGGCCCCAGGAGCGCCCTGAAGTCTGTATCGGGGCTTTCTTGTTATAACTTCAGTTCTCTCCGTGCCATAAGACATGTCAAAGAATCAAAAATGTAAACAACACTGGAAACCCCAGGGAGGATCCCAGTTTTAATCCATTTGAAAGTCCTACTGATTGTTTTAATCTCCATGAACAAACTCTCACCAGTCCTGTTATAAACCAGCAAAATTATCAACTCCAGGGGAATTTAGGTGGCCTATTGATCAACGAGCTATAATGAATCCTGTGGAAATAGATCCAGAAGATATTTGTCGTCCAGCTTTATACTTAAGTCATTCCTGAATTAAGACGTGGAATGCAAAAGACAAAATGCCATTGAAGAGCTTTTCACTGACGCCATCGTGGTGCCTTCTGCTGGGCTGGTGGGGCAAGGAAAGGCCTTGGGAGCAGCACTCCAGTCAGTGAGCTATAAATAGTGACTGTGTGGTTGGAAACGAGCTGGGCATTCATTCCGAGAAAAGCAGCGCTGCTCGCTAGACTTTGCTGCCTCCGCCTTTGGACTCTAATTTAGAGAATGTATCAGGTGACTCTTCCAGAGCCCATGGATGTGCAGACCAGTCTCCTGGAAACCTCAGTCCGTCTCAGAAGAAAGCTCCTTTCCGATGGGAATGGAAGTGTCTCTGACTCCTCAAACAGCAGTCCTTGCAGCAGTGCTCAAGTGTCACCACAGGTTTTTATTCCATAGATTTACCTCCTGTCCAACGCAAGTGCCCTGCACAGACGCCAGGTCTGGACAGCTTTCCTCTAGCCCTACTAAGACTAGTGTGGGAAGTTTAACCAGCCCCTCACCTATTTCTTCACACACTTTCTGACCGGTTGCATTTCTAACAGGAAAGACACCTCTCTCAGAACAAAGGACGTTTACTTTCCATTCTCCTGATGCTCCTGGAGCCAATTCTAATGGAATCACAAATCAGTGTATCGGAAGTCCTTATGTAGATGGCTACTCACAATCAGAAACTGGTGTGTGAGACTCAGGATCAGACCTCACTGACCCACTCGCCTTTCACTTCTGACACTCACAATGAAGAGGAAGAAGATAAAGGGAGTTATTTCTTCCACAGATGTTTCCTCACCAGGTGTGCGCGCTGCTGAAATGCACTCCGGCAGATGACTCGGGACACTTCTGCACGTGGCACATGTTCAGTGATGACTGCGGGGCCTGTCACACAAAATCAGTCCAGTGCTTCTGAGAAAACGGAGCACAACAGGGGCATGTGGACAGCTGGGTGCAGCTGAGCCACAGACACAGGTGAGAACTTGTGGACCGCACCCACCACTGGTTTTGTGAGGGGCTCCCACATGTGTGTGCCACCTCCTGCTGAGGACAGTGACACTCAGGGGGCTAGTGGCTGTAGTCTGCAGAATTGAGGAAGCAGTATTATGGGTACAGTGGGGGCAGAAAGTTACTGCAAAGAAAGTGACGCACAGGGCAGCACCTGTGGCTCAAAAGGGTAGGCTGCTGGCCCCATATGCTGGAGGTGGTGGGTTCAAACCCAGCCCCAGCCAAAAACTGCAAAAATAAAATAAAATAACACCTATTAAAACATTAAAAAAAAAAGTGACGTACAAACTTTACAAGTGCAAGGAGTAGGGCTCCGGTCCCAGATGCCAGAGGTGGTGGGTTCAAACCTAGCCCCGGCCAAAATCCAAACTTTACAAGTGGGAGACTAAATCTGAGTTTTTAACATAAAGCAAGAACACACAACACAGAGGGGCCAGATGAAAACAGGGAGTCCCCTCAGCAGTGGCCCTTCTGGCTCCTCGCCTGCTTTGGTGATGTTGTGGTGATTTGGAAAGAATTGCTTCAAGTAACAGGCTTCACTTTCTTTCCTTCCTTAACATGAAAAACCAAGGGCTTAAGTTAGTGACAAGGAAGAACACAAAAGCTCCTGGAACTTCAAATTACTGCATTACACATTTATATTTTACTGATTTTTTTTGAGACAGAGTCACACTTTGTCACTCTTGGTAGAGTGCTGTGACGTCACACTGCTCACAGCAACCTCAAACTCTTGGGCTTAAGCAATTCTCTTGCCTCAGCCTCACAAGCAGCTGGGACTACAAATGCCTGCCACAACACCCAGCTATTTTTTGTTGCAGTTGTCATTGTTTAGCAGGCCAGGTTGTGTTCAAACCTGCCAGCCCCGATGTATGTGGCTGGCGCCATAACTACTGTGTTACGAGCGCTGAGCCATTTACTGATATTCTTATACCCACCTTCACTGATAGGCTGTGACCAACCTGATTGTTCCTACCCTACAGGGCCAGTGAACTGCTCATTAACCCTTCCCAACAGCGTGGAATTGAGCAGTTCTGAGAACACGTGAAAGTGAGTTACAATGAAAGGCATTATATTTTACATTAAAAAACTTGTCAACAGGGCAGTGCCTGTGGCTCAGTGGGTAGGGTGCCAGCCCCATATACCGAGGGTGGTGGGTTCGAACCCAGCCCTGGCCAAACTGCAACAAAAAAAATAGCCGGGCATTGTGGCGGGTACCTGTTATCCCAGCTACTCAAGAGGCTGAGGCAAGAGAATCACCTAAGCCCAGGAGTTGGAGGTTGTTGTGAGCTGTGATGCCACAGCACTCTACCTAGGGTGATAAAGTGACACTCTGTCTTTACCAAAAAAAAAAAAAAAAACAAAAAAACTTGTCAACATATAAATAAATTATAACCTATGTAAAAGAAATGTTCAGATATAAAACAAACGTATTAAAAAGGTAAAAAGAAAGTTAAACAGGTTTCCTAAAATTTTAGTTTTTGAACTATTTGTTCATTTCTGCAGAGGAAACTCTGAACACCAGTGATTCTTAGCACTGCTCTAGTTACTGCTTTTAAACATTATTGCTAGAAAGGTTGTAGTAGCAACAGCATTGCAAGTGTTGTTATTTGTGGGATAAACTTGTAGTGCCCGGAATAAAATATACCTCCATCCGCAGAGTAGGGACATCCATTCCAGCTCAGACTTGGCTAAGGAGAATACCCAGGAGAAATAACAGGGCCCAGGGCACGTGGGACTCCCAGGAGAGCTTAGATGTAACAGTCGGGCAATATGCGAGTTCAATCGGTGAGACTATTTTTGAAAACTTCTATCTATGTTGGGAGTAGACACATATATAACATGTTTGGAAATATTCTATTTGCATTTACAAACTACCTTTTAAACTATTTCCTTCAAAAAGAAAATAAAGCATTTGTAGCCTCGGAAATAAAGACATCGCTGCGGAAAGATCATGGCTCCCATTGACAGTACTTGGAATGTGAAAATAACTTATGACTAAAGATAAAGCAGAAAACATAGACAGCTTGCTTCCAGACTGCTCATGCTTCCAATCTGTCCCTCCATGCCCTCTATACCCAAGAGGACCCCTTTCTCCCAGCCCACCCTCCTAGCAGTGCTGACCACTTGTCCAGTGTTTGTCTGGACATATGTCCTGAGAAGCCCAGTGGACATCAATGACCCCTCTCTCATGGACCCCTGTATCTGGCCATGGAGCTTTGATCTCAGCTGCAGAGGAGACCCAGGGAAAGGAGCACTGAGGGCTTGCACAGGGCAGGTCTGCCACTCGCCTGGCCCGGTGCAGCAGGGCTCAGAACCCAGCCTCCAGTAGACCCCCTCACGGGGGGACCCTTCTGTGGACCAACCAGGTTGGGGCCAGGATTCGGAGTGACAGACAGATCAGTCATGGAACTTGACTTCTGTGTTATAAGTACAGTCAGAGGCCAGGAACACAGGCCCAGCCTCCTTCCATGGGTACATGGAGAAACTTCAGCTGTCTGCCGACACCATGCTCTCCTCCCCTTTAACGCAGCCCAGCGTGGGTAGTGCAGCCAACAGTAGCCCTGAGATGGCTTCCCAGATTCCCCTGCAGAGAGCATTTGCCCCTGAGTGATGGGCTGAGACTTCCAGAAAAGTTCCTTACAAGGTGCTGCCTCAGCTAAGACATGAGCCCCCTTTTCTTTTCTTTTTTTGAGACAGAGTCTCAATCTGTCACCCAGGCTAGAGTGCCATATCATCATAGCTCATAGCAACCTCCAATTTCTGGGCTGAAGGGATCCTCCTGCCTCAGCCTCCTGAGTAGATTGGACTGCAGGCACCCACCATGATACCCAAGGGTCTCGCTTTGCTCAGGCAGGTCTCCAACTCCTGAGCTCAGGGGATTCACGTGCCTCAGCTGCCTAGAGTACTGGGATTCCAGCTGTCAGCCACCGCACCCAGCCAGACGTGAGCCTTTTCACCCTCTTCTCCTCCTTTCTCCTTTCTGCCCAGAACATGGTTGTGATGGCTTGTGCTCCAGTGGCCATTTTGTGATGTGAAGTGCCCAGGAAAGTTTAAATAGCACAAAATTTCTAGAGCCAAGCACTCAACTTTCGATTCTAAAACCTATATTTACCCTCTCCAGCCTCCCCACCACCACACTCACACAGAGCCAAGATGGAAAAACAGGGAGACTTTTCATGTTGGGGAGGACAGGAGAGTCTTTCTGTGTAAAGGAGACTCCTCATTGGACAAGAGGCTCCCATGAGTGCCGGGAAGGTTCTTGCCCACATGTGCTCAGCCTTGAGCAGAGGGAATGGGTAGGCTGGATGACAGCACTTCTTATTCTACTGATGATTCTAAAATTGAATTCTCTATTCTTCTCTGTGACTGCAACCAGACAAAATTACACAATGCCAGCAACTTATAAACAAATAACTAAATGGGGAGAAACGAGCAGATTAAGCTGTGAGCCACCAGGAGAAAGCAAAGGAATTTGCGTTGTTGGTTTTTCCCGTTTTGTCAACACTAGGGCTAAGACCCCCTGTGCCTCTCACCTGCAGTGTGGTCCCCAGCGAGTGTCTGGCTCCTTCCCTTTTCTCACATCAGGCAAATCAGGGATCTGAGCGTCACCCTCCAGAATCACAGCTGCACCTGTGACCATCCACATGGGACTCTGAGCCTGTAAAGTAGGAGCCCTGTGATCACCACATTCCTATGGGTAAGGACGCAGGCAGACCCAGGCGAGTCTGGCTGAGTGCCCTGACATAGCCAGTCCCTATTCCTCCTGTTTCCATAATTTTGTCATTTTAAGGGTGTTATAAAAGAAATTGCACTGTGTAAGCTTTGGGGATTGGCTTTTTAATCAGCACCACTTTCTGGAGACCCATCCTGGTCTCACGTGTTCCATCTGCCTGGGTTATCCACACCCCAGACACAGTGAGCCCCCAAGTCAGCAGGGCATCGGGGGGCGGGGGGTGCGGCTCAGTGCCTGGAGTACATGTTTGGGGCGATGGTGGCTTCCAGGGACATGAGGCCACGTCCCCACATAGGAGTGGCATCGGGACTGGGGGTGAGGGCAAGAGCTTCCCTGGCCAGGCCTGGTGGTGACACAGCAGTGGGGGTCCCATTCTTGGAAGCTTTTGTCTGTTTCTCCCTCACACCCATCACTCCTCAAATGTCCCTTTCCAGTGGCGCTGGCCAGAGACACCTGTTGTCAGACCCAAGGATCTCAAGTGGAGCAGCCCCTCTCGGGACTAGAAGGCCGATGGGCCTCCCTGGCATGAACCCACGGGCTGGGCACCGAGCCACTCCTGTGATATTATAAGCCCAAGGGGGAAGTGGCGAGGGGCTGAGGCGAGCACCGAGAGAGGAGTCCGGGCTGTGCCCCGGCTGTGGGCGGCCCTCCCCGCAGTCTCCAGCCCAGCTCTGCAGCACCAGCCCAGCAGAATGAGCCAGGGAAGGCACAGCTGGGTCTTGCGCCTAAATGCCACTGAGCAGGTGTTGCTATAGATGTTTGGAAAAAAATGTTCCTCATGCAGGAGACTGCTTCATTGAATTTATTGAATGTCAGCTGGGAACCAACTGAGATGAAACCATACTTTCTCTAATTGTTGAGAATGGTGAAATGTGGATTATCTGAGTAACTTTTATGATGTCCTTTTAACCCTGAATTCATGGGCTAAACCATCTCAGTCATGATTTTTTAACCCATTGTTTGATAAATTTTGCCAAATTTGAGGACCATGGCCCAGAGCCACACCAAGAAGCCTTGAGCGCTGGACTCTGGTGGTGGCTCACAGATTGGTTTCTATGTTTCAGGGAGTTGCTGACTCACCCCTGTGCATTCCCCTCGACCTCCCCAGCAGGAAACCCTGAGACCAGCTTGGATCTGCTCAGGAAGCAGCAAGATGCCCTCCTGGAGCTCGGGTCCCACACGCCCAGGCTGCCAGGGCCTCCAGCCCAGCCTGCCACTGCCCTGTCACTGGGAGTGTGTCCTCAAGGAACCTTCTCCTTCCTCTCTGTCTGGCTTTGACGTAGCAGAGAAGAGAATGTTCTGGAAGTTCTAAGGCTCCAAAAGCTCTGGGGGCAGCAAGGCAAAGGCCTTTTCTGGCTGCCTTGTCACAATGACAGTGACGGAGTCAAGCCATAGCTGGACTACCTAGTGCAGGTCACTTGGGATCACTGCTAAAGAGGGGAGCACCCTCCAAGCATTCAGATCATTAATGACCTTCAAACCCTGCAAAGGCAGCAGAGTCTCTCCCTCACGGGTCCTCAGATAACACCTGGGCGTGCAAACCTCTGGGCCAGCTCCCCAGACGCCAGAGCCAGTTACGCGTTGAACTGCTTTTCCCCAAATTCACATGCTGTAGTCCTGATCCCCAGGACCTCAGAGTGTGACTATATTTGGAAATAGCATCTTAAAAGAGGTAAGTTTAAAATAAGGCCATAAATCATCAAATTGTAAATGTTAAGTACAGGGTATATAATCTCTAAGTGTCTAAGCAGGGGTCCTCAAGCTTTTTAAACAGGGGGCCAGTTCACTGTCCCTCAGACCGTTGGAGGGCCAGACTATAGTTAAAAAAAAAAAAAACTATGAACAAATTCCTATGCACACTGCACATATCTTATTTTGAAGTAAAAAAACAAAACGAGAACAAATACAATCACACCGCCTCATATGGCTTGTGGGCCGCAGTTTGAGGACCCCTGCATCTTAATAGATTTTTTAATTTAAAGTGAGGTTATCAGGGTGTCCTTGCAAAAAGAGGCAATGAGGACCCATGAAGAAGGTGCCACCTACACAGCAGGAAAGGGGCCCGAGGAGCGGCTCTTCTGCACCCTGACCTCCAACTTGGGCCTGCTGAGGAAGCTCCTCAGGGGTCCCAGTCCCTATAGCCATACGGGAGGGACCGCCTATTGTCACCCCCGCCCCCTCACTGCTGCCCTGGAGCCAGCAGCCTGTGTAGGGCCTTTGCACTGGCTACGCCCACTGCCAGCAGCTGTGCTGGGCTCATGGCTTCATCTCAGTCAAGGCTTTGTCCAAAGTGACCTCACCTGACCACATGCTCATCTTCCACACACCTGTCCCCTTCACCTCTACTTCTCCAGCTCATCCCTGTGGCATCACACAGTCCCCGACTAGAATGTGAGTTCAGGGAGCTGAGGCAGGGGAGCCATGGCACAGATGGGCTGGGGCTTCTTGGTGGGGTGCCGGGCCCTGCGCTTGGTGTGCCACCCTGCTGTCTCCACCCCTCATGCCCATCTAGACATGTGGCTACAACTCACTTGCCTCAAACATTCCCGTCAAAGTCTCCCCTGCACCCTGAGGGAGGGCCAGCCAGAGCTACTGGCTGAGAGATGGGGTGGGGAGGTATCCAAAAGATGGGCCCTGCCTTAGCTGGGCCTGACTCAGGGGCAGTTTGTTGTTGTGGTCAAACCCTCTTCTGGCCCTGCTGGCCTGCTCCCCCTTCTCCTGATAGCCCGGCTGGAAACCTGGACTGCCCCTGGCTCCCAGCTGAGACCTAATCCTGAGCCTCCCCTGCACCAGCTCCAGTTGTGCCCTCCCAAGAAGTCCCTGTGAGGCCTGGGTCCATAGGCCAGGCCTCTGGAGGAGCTGGCTGCCCGGGAGTGGACGGCTGGCACAAGGCAGAGGTGGGGCTTTGTTCTCCATTCTCTTTTCTTTTCTTTTTTTTTTTTTTAGAGACAGAGTCTCACTTTATGGTGCATGGTAGAGTGCCGTGGCGTCACAGCTCACAGCAACCTCCAGCTCTTGGGCTTAAGCGATTCTCTTGCCTCAGCCTCTCGAGTAGCTGGGACTACAGGCGCCCGCCACAACGCCCGGCTATTTTTTTTGTTGCAGTTTGGCCGGGGCAGGGTTTGAACCCGCCACCCTTGGTATATGGGGCCGGTGCCCTACCCACTGAGCCACAGGCGCCAGCCTGGTTATGCCTGCATCTGAGGGGAACTTTTCAGAAAGGAATTATTTTAAAAAGAAAAAGAAAACAATAGTAAAACTTCCCAGGCCTTTTAGCTGCTCCCAACCATGCAAATGCTCACAGACAAGGTGGCTGCCTCAGTCTCCACCTGTCCAAGCAGGCAGGCAACTCATACAATGTGCACCTTGTAGTCATTATACTGCCCACACTGGGCGGGGGTGGGGGGGAGACAGGAGGAGGGGAGAGGAAGGGGAAGGGGAGGGGGGAAGGGCAGGAGGAGGAGAAGGGCAAGGGGGGAGAGGGAGGGGGAAAGAGGGAGGGGAAGAGCAGGGAAGTGGGGGAGACAGGGAGAGACACACCTACAGGACCAGCCAGCCGGGTTCTGAGCAGACGTCTAGATATGAAACCCTGCAGAAGGCACAGGGCAGTCCTCAGCTAAGCCTCAGTTTCAGAGCCAAAAGCTGCTCACTCAACCAGCATGGTGGTTCACACCTGTGATCCCAGCACTCTGGGAGGCTGGGACAGGAGGATCCCTTGAGTTCAAGAGTTGATGACCAGCCTGAGGAAGAGTGAGACCCCTTCTCTACTAAAAATAGAAAAACTAGCTGGGTGTTGTGGCAGGAGCCTGTAGTCCCAGACACTCAGGAAGGCTGAGGCAGGAGGATCACTTGAGCCCAGGAGTTTGAAGCTGCTGTGAGCTGTGACGACATCACTGCACTCCAGGCTGAGTGACAGAGCCTGTCTCACGACACTGAGCATACTTGAGTTTAAAAACAAATTCTGTGAGGGCGGCACCTGTAGCTCAAAGGAGTAGGGCACCAGCCCCATATGCCAGAGGTGGTGGGTTCAAGCCCAGCCTCAGTCAAAAACTGCAAAAAAAAAACAACAAATTCTGTGAATGTCTGGAAAAGGCTTACATTAACTCAGGCAGAATAAACCAAGAAAATGCAGCCCCTCTCTGGCCTCTTCAGAAGGCTTTCATTGATTTCTAACAAAGGTGCGTATGCAAAATGTAAAAATGCCAAAAGATAGGGTTGAAAGAATCCTAAATTCCCAGGAAGAAGGGATGGAGAGTATGGGTAGGGGGTGGCTAACAGACCAGACAGCTGAGGCCTATTCGGAAAGGGGAGGGAGAAACTTGTGCTCTCACTGCAGGGGACGTGAGCCAGGTTTTTCAAGAGCTTAGCCCTTCCCACCTGTTGACTCTTCAACAGGCAGGCACAAGTCTAGTCTGAGTGCCTCTGTGTCCTTTTCATCTTCCAAGGTTTTGGAGAGCCCCCAGGGATTTCGTGTCTGTGGCACTTTTCCCTGGATACCCCCGGAATGAGGCAGGGCGCCCCGCTAAGAAGTCAACCTACCTACTTCCCACAGCCCTGCCCAGGGCAGCCAGGCATAGGACAGTGCAAAATGTGTGCAACTACCACAGACAACAACCAAATGTCATCATACCACAGCTATGCAGACATCTATGTGAGTCAAATCAACAGATGAGATAGTGCTGACAGGTGTCCGTGGCACTCCCCAGGGAGCCAGGCCTGCATGAGACCCAATACTGCAACCCCAGAGAAGAGCTGCACCTGGCCACTTCCCACTCTGGGACCCAAGCTAAGGCGCTGGAGCTGGATGTGCAGCCATAGCCCTCAGTGATGGGCCCTCAGCCCTGCTAACCCATGCTGGGCCTGATGAGTGCTACTAGGCTGCTCCTGGTACCTTGTTGGGGGGCAGCTGTTGCAAAGCGCTGGGCGAATCCCTGAATATGAGGAACGAGCCGAAGCCTGGGAGAGAGGGCAGAGGCTGGGCACTAACTTCTCCTCCTGGTTTGGCATGGGAACCAGGAGCAACCAGACTCCAGCGGGCTCAGGGGACCTCCCTTTGCACAGCTGAGAAAACTGAGGTTCAGAGCAGTGAGAGGCTTGCTGAGGGGCTCAGGACCCCGGCTCAACCCAGGACACCTTGCCCTCTGCCCCTCAGATGGGATGGGGGTGGGGGGCTGGAAACCAGCTTGCCTCACCCACCAGGGCAGCAGCCTCCAACTCTCAGGGTCCTTCCAGTAGCCCCTGAAGTAGTGTTTCCCTTCCTGCTTCCCCCAAGTCTCTACCCCTCCACCTGCGTACCCAGGAGCTCTGGCAGCTTTTGACAGTGAGCAGGGGAGGCCGGAGGATGACTTCTCCAGTCCTTTTGCCCGGGCAACTGCGTCCAGGATGCCAGCCCCAGCAGGACGGGCTTGACCCATCTGATTTCCTCTGAAGACCACCCTGAGGACTATCCTTTGGGGCAGTGTGAGGGTGGAGGCAGCCCTCCCTCCCATAGCTTTTGCCCTGGGGTCCCACGTTCCTGGCAGGTAGAATTGAGGGGCGGGGGGACCCTGGAGGGAAGGTCACAGGTGCCAGGACCTGGGCAGCTGGCAGGTCCTGTGCCTGAGGCTCCTGGGAAGCTGCCCCACATGGGAGGGGAGGGAAGGGGCCTGTGGATGCAGGGGCCATCCCACAGGGGGATCATGGGAGTGAGGGCTGGGGAAACTGAGCCTGGCACTAAGGACCCCAGACCACATGTCCCTGCTGTGCAGACTGGGACTCTGGCCACCCACCACCTGCCTGGCCATAGGGAAGAACCGTGCTAGAACCCAAGTAGACGTGGTGCCAATCCTAGGAAGTGCCTCCAGAGACCCCACTTCGGGAGGGACACAGGCCCCACCCGAGCCTAGAGAGACTGGAGATGACCCTGGGGCCATCCAGCTTGGCCATGTTCATTCCAGGACCAAGTATGTCCCCAAGAGGTTGCTTGTGGGACAGCATCTGTGGGTGGGGGTGACACAGGAGACTAGGAGATGCCAGAGGGCTGGGCCACACTCCCTGGACCTCAGAAGCCAGGGCCCCCTGCTCACCTCCACCCTGCCCGTGGCCCTCGGTAAGGGGGACAAGGCTCCAGGTCCACAGAGAAGCCCCCTGGGTGATACCACCATGTGGGGGGGTGACACGGTGGTGGGATGCATTACTTTGCAGGTAAAAGTTCCCTGGGTCCTCCAATCATGTTTTCTTTTTTTTTTTGTAGAGACAGAGTCTCACTTTACCGCCTTCAGTAGAGTGCCATGATGTCACAGGACTCACAGCAACCTCTAGCTCTTGGGCTTCAGCGATTCTCCTGCCTCAGCCTCCCGAGCAGCTGGGACTACAGGCACCCGCCACAACGCCCAGCTATTTTTTGGTTGCAGTTCAGCCAGGGCTGGGTTTGAACCCGCCAACCTCGGTATATGGGGTCGGCGCCCTACTCACTGTGATTGATGGATGGTCACAGTGATTGATGGATGGCAGGTGGGTGAATGGCTGGATGGATATGTGAAGACACATGTGAACACACACACACGCTATAGGACTGAGCTATCAAACGCATCACCACAGCACAGACACCTGATGACCAGCTCAAAGTCAAGAAATGCGGCTGGGAAAGGGAAGGTGCCAAAGATCTCAACATGCCACAAGATGTGTCCATATTTGAACAAAAAGTCTCAAAATTCCCAGTAACTGAGACCAGGAGGTGTAGGGGACAGCTCCTGCCAGCCAAACCCAGGCCCAGAAGCAGCCCTGGCAGTGTGGGTGGCGGGCAGCTGTGGGCCACCTCCCCACAGGCAAAAGGCTTCCCTTGGAGATTTGGCAAGTCAGAATCTGACTAGCTGCTGTGCTGGCTGGGGGCATACGGTCCCCACTGCGGGCCTTCCTGCTAAGCAGTGACCAGAGCGCCCCTTCACCTGCCCCACCCCTGCAGCTGAGAGTTGTTTTTTTCTTTTTCTTTTGAGACAGTCTCACTATGTTGCCCTAGGTAGAGTGCTGTGACATCACAGCTCACAGCAACCTCAAACTCTTGGGCTTAAGCAATTCTCTTGCCTCAGCCTCCCAAGTAGCTGGGACTACAGGCGCCTGCCACAACACCCAGCTATTTTTTGTTGCAGTTGTCATTGTTGTTTAGCTGGCGCAGGCCAGGTTCAACCCGCCAGCCTCAGTGCATGTGGCCAGTGCCCTACCCACTGTTAAGAGTTCAAATGGCACCAATGCAGGGAGGGTGAGGCAGGTGTCCCTGAGACGCCCCTAACTCTGTAATGGTAGAGCTGCTGCTCAGTCTCCTGGAAGGTCACCTCTGAGCAGAGGCTGTGACACAGACTTGCTGTTGAAGTTCTGAGGCTTCCTGGGACACAATTTGTGTGTTCTCAGCCTTTTAAATTAATTGCTTAAGAAAACTCAATGAGCATTTTGGTGTTGCCATTGGACACCCGTCATCAGTGGCCCAACTGGATGGCATGTGGTTTGTATAGTTTTTTTTTAAAGGAAGGCCCCTACGGACTCCCTACCACACCCAGCATAGACCTCATGGCCCACGGGGCTACACCTCAGGACAGCCCATTGTCCACTGTGCGCACCCCTGGGGCCTGTGCAGGCAGGGATGAGGTGGAGCAGCCCCAGCTCAGCTTCTGTCCCCAGGGTGGGCCAGTCTTCCTGCAATTTCTTACTCTTTTTGGGCTTCAAATGGTGGCTGCTGCTTCTCCTGTTCTGACACTGACCCTGTGAACAGCCATGGTGATCCAGGCTGGGTGACAGAGTGACAGTTCTAAAAAACCCCAAGCATAGCAACAGGAAACACACATGCAGCCATCTGTGACCCTGAGGCCCAGGGAGACATGCACAAAGCGCACAACCAGATGCAGCCACAGCAAACCTCTCCCTGTGAACAAAATGCAGGAAACACCGGTCACTGCAGTTTCTGGTTCAAGAACTGCAATTATGTATGACCAGTTTCTTTCTTTCAAAAAGTCCAATAGTATGGTTTCCAACTTTTTGACCAAAAAATCTTCAACTGTTCTTCAACAACAGAGCATTATTAAATCCCTTTCCAAATGGCGCCAGCAGCAGCTTCAGGGCCCAAGGAGTGGCAGGGCTGGGACTGACCACACCAGCTGTCCAGGAGGCCTACAGGGACATCAGGTATGATTCCACCTCCATGTTGCAGGGACAAGGGTCTAACCAGAGGCACCACAAACAACAGGGGGCGTCACACAAGCTTAAATGTGAGAAAAAAAGCCACTGTCTACACAGCCCATGACACTTGGTGACTGTCCAAACTCTGCCGGAGGTGTATCAACAGATTTTTCTCTGAAGAGGACATCATTTGAATACCACTCTGGAGCCTGTGCCTTGCACCTGCCTCCCAGGACACCTGTCTGCACGATGGGCAGAGCAGTGCTTCTCTGGTGAAGCCGTGCAGCATTTTATTTACAGCCACCCCACGGTACAGGGCACCAGTCCCTGATACAGGTGCAGTTTAAGTCCTCAGAGTCTGACCTTCTCCCCCAAAGTCACCACCACCATGGGCAGCAATGGCTTTCTGGTGAAAGGAGCATTTTTTAGGACACCAGCACTGAGTGAAGGGTCTGCTCTCTCCAGCCTGGCCCCCGGCCACCTTCCCACACAGCAGTGAAGAGCTGTTGGTCCTCAGAGTCCACACTCAGGCCCAGTCACTCTGGCCCTCGCTCCACACCTTGCCAGCCTGGGCCAGCCACATCACTTCCTGCTCTCCAGCCTCTGTTTCTTTTTCTTCTTTGGCTCCTGGACATTGGCTTCCCCTGTGCTGGCCCCAGATGGCCTCTGAGGCTGTCTCTTTCTCTTGCCAGCCCCTCTCCTGCCACGGCCTCTAGGCTGCTCTCGGGGCAGGGCATGATCAATTCCCGAGTTTGGGTCTGGGCTTGAGTCCTCCTTTTCACCCGTCCCTGACAAGAGAACAGGCCACGTGAGTAAGATGCTGTGCACAGCTGGGCTTGGTGCTCCCACTTCAGTTCAGTGACTGCAGGGGCCAGCACAGGAGGGACAGGACCACTCAGCCACTACGGCCTGCAAGTGTGGACACAATGCCCAGCCCACAGGCCACCTATACTGGCTCATGACCCCAGGGAAGGCTGACCTTGGAGCAACACGAAGACCAGGTGGACAGGGTCAGGAAACTCAAGGAGAAGGAGCACAAAGCGGGTGTGGGTGGGCTGTGCACCAGCACCCTGCCAGGCACTGTGCCCACAGCCTTCCCTGCTGCAGGCCCAGGGCAGCTCTTAGGGAGGAAGTCACGTGCCAACCATTCCTGGGTGACCATTGAGGGTAGAGAGGGAAGCAAGCCCCAGAAACCAAAGACCGGAGGGCAGGGCTCAGGGATCTCCAGAGCACATGGAAGGAGCAATGCCGGAGGGTCAGCGGGCCCACAGGCCACGCATCCTGAGACTGCAAGTGCACAGGGATCTCCAGGACATGTGGATAGTGGACATCCAGGACAGGGACCTAGCACTCCCACCTGAAGAAACAGATAAGCAGGTGACATTAGCACCTTGCCACTGACAGTCACTGAGTCCTACCTTTCCTGTGTCGCAGCTGAGATTTAGGCAGGCGCTTCTTGGCCTTCCTCTGCCGCCTGCCCTCCAGCAGCCTTTTGCCAGCCTCTTCCGGGATCTCGTCCTCAGGGAAGATGCCTGCAGGCCAGGAGGACAATCAGGAAGCTGGGAGGCGGGGGGTAGGGTGCTGTTCCTCACAGCCTCCAGCAAGTATCACCCTCATGTGCCTTGAGAGAGAGACCCTGTCCTAAAGCCCAGGACACCTTACCCAGGGACCCTGCCCTAGCTGACCCCAACCGGCCCTAAAGCAGCCACATCTGGAAAATCCAATTTTGGAGCATTTACAGTCTCAGCTGAGTATATCTTATCCAAAATGCCTGAAAGCAGAGTGCTCCCAATCTTGGATTCACCTGACTTTGGAGTATTTGCCATAGATTTACAGGTTCCTGTCCCTAACCTGAGAATCTGAAACCCAAAGTGCCTGGGTAGCAGCTTCTGGAGCGCGCTCAGCACTCGAATACTGCGGATGCCACAGCACTTAGGAATTTGGATTTTCAGGTCAGGGATGCTCGACCGCACATTCCAGGTCTGCTTCATGCCAGGAAGAGGCACAAGGGGACTTTCGGGGCAACAGTAATGTTCTGCACCTTGACAAAGGTTCTGGTCACACAAGGCCACACACTGGCCCAACCCCCGCACATGGGGGGGCACCTGAAACACCCAGTCTGTCATTCACAGAGCGTGGGGGTGTGGTCTGAGCAGGGACAGAGGGACACCTCAGCAGGTAATCACATGATAACCCAGGATAGGCCAATGCCCCTGCTGGAATCAGGGTGGTGTGTGTGCCGGCATCTGCTATAAACTTATTCCCACTGTGCTGTTTGAAATTATCATAACAAAATGTTGGGGAAAATGCTTACCTCTCCCAACCATAACCCTCCTAGGACACTGGTCTTCAAATGCCCATCCCATTCCATCAGCCACATACTATGCAGACCAGCAGCACAGAACTATGGCCCCTCAGGAGCCCCCTGGGGCTCCGATGGACACTCAGCAAAAACCAGAAGAGGAGAGCTGCGGGTCCCACAGCCTGGCCTCTCTCCCCTCCAGAACCACCACCAGGCCTCTGCAAGGGGACCACATGTGTTACAAAGAGACCCGGGACTGAGCCACTCCCACGAAGACAGGCTGTGCAGCGCTGGGAGCCCAGCCCAATCCTCACCTCCTGCCAGGTCCTGCAACCTAGACAGAAAGAGACACTGTCACTCCTCACAGCTGTGGAGAAGGAGGCTGCATCCACAAAGAACTTCAGGATCCTAGAGAGGCTGCCCTGGGGGGCTGCAGAGACCCCAGTCCGAACAGCCCTTGGTGAGATATTAGCTGAGGCTAATGGAGCTCAGGGCAGTCCCTGGGCCATCTGCAGAGACACTCACTTTCGGATCACTTTGTAGAGACGCTTCCTGTTCTGAGAAGGGGTGCTCTGCCGACTGGCCATCTCGAACAGTCTGTTTGCAACTGCCTCGTAGTCAAACTGTTTTGAAGAGAGAAATGCATGGGACACAGTTACCTTCCTGTGCCCTGGGACCATGGAACTCAACAGACCAAGAAAGCACTGCTCCTCCATGCAGGCTCTCTTCCCGCTTCACAGGAACACGCAAGGTACCTCAGGATGTTCTTGCAGCCACCACCACACAGCAGGCACCACACCTGCTCCAGGGCAGCACTGCCCCAAAGGAGCTAAGAAGATCATGAATTTGATTTTTGTTTTTGAGACAGAGTCTCAAGCTGTTGCCCTGAGTAGAGTGCCATGGCGTCATCACTCACAGCAATCTCTAACTCTTGGGCTCAAGTGATCCTCTTGCCTCAATTTTTCA
This sequence comes from Nycticebus coucang, assembly GCF_027406575.1. Classification (NCBI taxonomy): domain Eukaryota; kingdom Metazoa; phylum Chordata; class Mammalia; order Primates; family Lorisidae; genus Nycticebus; species Nycticebus coucang. The sequence goes on from NC_069795.1 coordinate 2,648,344, forward strand.
GTAGAGATGGGGTCTCGCTATTGCTCAGGCTGGTCTCGAACTCATGAGAGTCCTAGGATTACAGGTGTGAGCCACCATGCCAGGCCTAGATAGATTTTATTTAACCCAAAATATCCAAAATGTCATTAATTCCATGGGTGGTCCTATTTAAAACCTAATTATTAGGACAATGTGCCAGAAGTCACAGACCCCACTGGCCAAGCTAACTCTGAGATAGGACCAGGCAGGACAACCCTTGGCATGTGCCACCCCTCCACACCCTGCAGATACTAGGGGGCTGGCCATATGCAGCTGAAAGGACCACATGTGGCAAGGGGAGGCCTGGGGAGCACAGGTCTGCTCACACCCTGCCTCCCGGGCCCTGGCCCCAGCACTGTTCCCAGTGCCCCCTCCTCCTGCAGGTGCACAGGGCCTGGGGCACCTGTCCTTCCCCTGATACTAACCTCCATGAAGACCTCCCGAAAAGGTGACTTCTAAGTCAGTGGCTGGCAGCCCCTCCCTATCCCAGTCGGCAGGGGAAGGCATGCAATGGTGGAGAATGCAGCCACCAGCCCAGGCACCCACCTGGAGAACAGGGCCATCCCCATCGTCTCCCCCCTGCTCCTGGCCCACCTCAGGCTCAGCTCTACTGATGGAACCTAGAAAAAAAGGGGCACCGTGAGCTCAGAGATCTGCTCCTGGCTGGGAACTGAAAGCTACTCTACCTCACCCTGCTCAGAGTTGGGTGGAAGCTGGGAAAGCCCCAGCTCTCGGTGGCTGCCAGGAAGCATCCAACCTCGTAAGAGTGAAGGAAGTCAGCCCAGGGCTGTGGTGCCGGCCAGGCCTTTAGAGATGGAGAGTGGACATCTCGGGCAGCAAAGGTGGAGCCATAAGTTCCAGAAGTAAAAAAGGGCAACTGGGTCCAGCTCCAGGGAGGGCTGGATCAAGGACTGGGTACATGGCACCCCAGTTCAGGCTCTCATAGCAATGCCCACTGAGCAGCTCCTGGACAACAGGCAGCTTGCAGGTAGCATGCGGTGAGCATGACAAGTGCTGGGCCCACGGATCTGCTCTGGGCATCAAGGCCACTGAGGACAAGGTGGAGACGCAAAGATGCACAAGGCGGTGGATAAAGTGCTGGGGTGGGGGCACCTTTGACAAGAAAGCTGCAAGGTGTGCAGCAGTGGCAGTGAGACTAAAGGGTTCCTGGGAGTGGCTGATGACACATATCCTCTATAGCAGACAGGACACTGAGTGTCCAGACTGCCGAGCAGTCAGACAATGAGCCGATATCAAGACTGGAAAAGGCCAGGCTGGCCCCTTTCACTGCCTCCAGGCCCCACAGCAGGCCACTCATAGCCTGCGTCCCATACCTCACCCACGCAGCACTAGCCAGGTGCCATTCTCATGCTGGGCCCAGCCACGATCTAAACAGAGCACCTGGTCATTGGGGGACAGGCAGGCCAAGAGGGAGAAACATGAAGAGCAGGGGTTTATGTAACATGCTGGAAAGACACACACACACGAACAGGGTAGCCCAGGCAGCCCTGAATGGTGGGCAGAGATTCGGAGGGGAAGGCACACTCTGGACAGAGGCAGAACAAGCCCAGGGGTCCAGGCAGTGTTCCGAGGGCACCACAACCAGGAGAGGCTAGGGAGAGCCTGGCAGGTGTGGGCACTCTGGCTGTGTTGCTGGCAGACTTTGGAGCTCAACAAGAGGACCAGCCAGGAGGTAGCTGCATTGCTCCAGCAAGAGACCACAGGACATGCCCAGGACCAGTGCACAGAAGCAGCTTGGCACCCTTAGTCTGGTATTCTGTGAGCCCCGCCCACAGGCGGCTCCTCAGACCTCTTTTGGGACAGCAGGGCTCATGCGCACTCACCACCCTCTGAGGCCTCACCACCGTCCGGCACCACCTCCTCTTCCTCCTCGCTTTGTGCTTCCAGCTCCTTCATCAAGTCCTCGATGGCAAACGGGGCCTGCTCCACGATGGTTTCAAAGATGCCTTGAGTGACACTGTGCAGGACCAGAGAACTGCAAGCAAAGCAGGCACATCAGGGCCATTTCCCAAAGAGAAGCGGCGCCAGTCACACTGCCACACTCGCCCCACCACTTGGCCAGCAGCCTCTCCTGCCTCATGCACAGTCCACACAGCCCCATCACTCTTTGAGGGAGTAGCACCCCACAAAGGCAGTGGGTGCCCCAAAGAACTCAGTGAAAGAGAAGAGTCAGACCTGACCAGGCCATCAGCCACTTACTCCTTAGTCTGGGCAGCAATTCTGCAGAAGGGCTCGATGAACTTGAGGTTCTGATCTGCTGTAAGCTACAGAGGAAAGCACACAGGCTTTAGTTCCTCATCAGTAATCACCCACCAGTGAGCTTGGCTGTCCAGATGCACAGCCTCACCTCTTTAGCGCCCACTTTGCTCAGCTCCTCCAAAAAGATCTCAGTGAAGTGGCTCTTCACCCCATGGGGGGCCTGGCTGTTGGGGTGCAGGATCTCGGTCAGCAGCAGCTCCAGCAGCTGCTCGATCTGTCTGAGGATAGAGAATGCAAATGCTGCAGGCAGCCAGACAAGGCTGCAGTTACCAGCTCTGCCGCAAACACGAGTGCCTGCAAACGTGCCAACTGGTCACGTGCACACAGGCGAACAGCACAAAGAATATGACCAGCACCAGGACACATGGCCCGAGTCTGGATTGCTGGCAGAAGTATGAAGGCCTAGATGAGGCAGGACACTCCCACTGCTTTGTCTGGCTCTCCTCTCCACTGTCCCCACTGGGTCCCCCTTGAGAAGATAACACCAGAACAGAGCACAGGCAAAAGGAAGACAGAGGCCTAGGAAGGGGCTGAGGACCACAGGCCATCCCTGCATCGAGCTCTCCCTCGCCAGCAAGTGTGCTGGTGTCACAGCCCTGGATCTCACGGTGAGAGAGCTCCAGAGACAAGAAGCACCTGGCCTACAGGATAACACAGACCCTGCACCCTGACTTATAAACACGTGTTCTTTAAACAGCTCCCTAGGTGAGATCTGGTGCAATATCAAGGTGACACCCAGAGGCAGGAGACATGCACCCTGGGCTAGTGATGCCATCAAACATTAAGACAGGCCAAGGTCTCAGTGCTAGAGACCCCAGGCCATGAGAGATGCTACCCATTTGCTCCCAGTCATCTCTTTACTGAATCCCTGTTACAATGGGGATGAAGTCACTTTTATACTAAGCCAAAAACGGTTAACTAAAATAAAATTGCTTTAACATGTAATTCAGCTTAAGTCACTAGATCCCAGTGGGGTACCCTACAACACTAAGACCTAACACCAATAACAGAGTCCTGGCCTCAAAGTCCTCCCACGAAATCAAAGGTTGAAAACCACCCCAAAACAGAGGCACTGTGGCCCGATTACGCAAAGCAACTCAAATCCAGAGAAATTCAGGTAACTAGGGTACAACTCCTGCTGACTCTTTTGTAAGGAAAGAAACAAAGTGGCTGGAATAAGCATTTGCTGACCCTGTAATCCTGAAGAGTCCTTCCAAAACCTGCTCTGACCATTCCTCTGACCACTGGGCACTTGTTTTCATCTCACACACTCAAGAAGAACTACTTTTAACACATACTTTTAAATTATAAAAATCAACTCCAAATGTATTTTTCCTAAGCCCTTTTCTCCCTTTAAAAAAAGAAAGAAAAAAGCTTTTCCAGCCTCGGCTCTGGACACTGCAGCTGTCGCGATGTTGATGCCCAAGAAGAACCAGATTGCCATTTATGAACTACTTTTTAAGGAGGGTGTGATGGTGGCCAAGAAGGATGTCCACATGCCTAAGCACCCGGAGTTGGCAGACAAGAACGTGCCCAACCTTCATGTCATGAAGGCCATGCAGTCTCTCAAATCACGAGGCTATGTGAAGGAACAGTTTGCCTGGAGACATTTCTACTGGTACCTTACCAATGAGGGTATCCAGTATCTCCGTGATTACCTCTACTTGCCCCCTGAGATCGTGCCTGCTACCCTGCGCCGCAGCCGTCCAGAGACAGGCAGACCTCGGCAGAAAGGTCTGGAAGGCGAGCGACCTGCAAGACTCACAAGAGGGGAAGCTGACAGAGACACCTACAGGCGGAGTGCTGTGCCCCCTGGTGCCGACAAGAAAGCCGAGGCTGGGGCTGGGTCAGCAACCGAATTCCAATTAAGAGGCGGATTTGGTCGTGGACGTGGTCAGCCACCTCAGTAAAATTGGAGGGGATTATTTTGTGTTAAATAAATCTGTAGCTGGAAAAACTTAAACAAAAAAAAAAACACACACACAGCAGAACATAAGACGGGTGGTATTTTTGACACATCTTCAATAAAACAAAAAGCAGCCACAGCACATTCCCTATGCCACTTTCGTGACCATAAACAGAAAGAAGACAGCCCCGGCATCGGGACATGTTAACAGGTGACTACAGGAATTAAAGCAAAACTTTCCATTTTTTTTTTTTTTTTAAGAGACAGAGTCTCACTTTATCGCCCTTGGTAGAGTGCCAGGGCGTCACACAGCTCACAGCAACCTCCAACTCCTGGGCTTAGGCGATTCTCTTGCCTCAGCCTCCTGAGCAGCTGGCACTACAGGCACCCACCATAATGCCCAGCTATTTTTTGTTGCAGTTTGGCTGGGGCCAGGTTCAAATCTGCCACCCATGATATGTGGGGCTGGTGCCCTACCCAGTGAGCCACAGGCACCGCCCAACTTTCAATGTTTTATGCAAGTTTTCTGAGTTCTTCATACTGAGCATACATCACTCATAATTAGAACAAAACTATAAAAAAATTAGAATTTTTTCATTAATTTAAAACTTTAAAATGTTAAACACTTGGAAACTTCCTTGGGGTTGTGGAACTCAGTTTGCTGCCCTAATTTGGATGAAGAGCCTTCATTCAGTGACCCTGGCAGCCGGTGTTAGGCCCCCAGATCCTGGGTCCTGGGAGCTGGGCCAGCCAGAGCATAGAACCACCAACAGCTGCGGGGGTAGGAGCTACACCGGGAACCCGAGGTCACACAGGAAACGCAGGCAGCTCAGGACAGAGCCTACCCAAGCCCACGCGCTGCTGTGCAAAGTGAGCAGGCTGGACCATTTCAGTACTGTTAGAACAGAGAGCAACTGCTGCTGCTAACAGGGCTGAACGTACCATCTTTCCATAAAGGCCCCTCAATCTACAGCACAGGCCTCAGTTCCGACCTGCCATGACAAGGAACAATGGAGACTGAAAACAAAAGGAGTCACTTTCACAAGCACACACATTTTGATTCTGGAAAATGCCTTCACTTTAAGCACCACCAGGGGCACCATAATGTAAAGGCTGGCACCTCTCTCTGACAAATAATTAAAAGAGAGACATGCGACTCCAATTCCTACTGAGTGTAGCAGTTCTCTAGTTCCTGTGAGAGGCAGGCAGAATCACTGGGTACCAACCTTTCTTCCCATCCATGCATCTTCACAGCCTTGAAGGACTCACTCAGGACCATCCGCATGAGCTTTGGCACAAAAGGAGACTCACATTAGTGCAAGCATAGCTCAGACTTCACAAAACACCTCACCCCCCACCTAAGTTCTAGGAGCTGCTTGAGGATAAGGCCATGGCCACGGTCACCTCTGCCTGCCTCAGAGCACATGGCAGGCCCTCAAAAGCTGGTGACAAGATCAGTATTGGTGCAGACACCAAGCCCTCAGGCTGCTGGCCCTGGGAATGCACCCTCCGCCAGGCAGAGAGGGCCCAACTTTCCGAGAGCAGCAGGACGTCAGCCCCACAGCAGTACCACAGGCAGTGATTTGGCCTGTGCACTGGAGCTGGGAGGGACAGGCCTGTTTCAAAAGTGAGACCGGGGAGGGAAGAGCAGCCCCTCCCCCACGTCTGAACTCTTCTTGCCTTCCCCACGCTCTTCCAAGCACTTCTCTCCCACTAGGCACAGAACTGTGTGTGTTTAGGGCTTACTGACCTGCCCCACACCGCCTTCTTTCCCAAGTGCACTCTCTGCTCCCTAGACAGCCCCTTCCAAACACCCGACACACGCCATCCATGGAAGCCTGGACCAACTCTGAGCTGGACGCTGAGCCAGAGGAACAGACTATGACCTATTCTCACTGTGGCCCAGACACTGCCCCAAGTCATTGTCTTCATGGGTCCCAGACAGTGACAGCATCCCTTTATCTGGAGACTGCTCTAAAGTCACAGTGAGTAGCATCTTAATAACAAGACCTGGAATTTCAAAAGGAAGCAAGGTGGGGAGGCAGGTAGGGGTGGCAACACACGTCTAGGAGACTTAGTCCCCCTTCACTCCTCAGGGCCAATCAGTCCCTTAAATAAGAATGTGATGTAAGAAAGGGGACAGGAGATAGTCCTACACTGACACTATCATCACCACCCGACAGGCTCAGCACTGCATAGCAGACTCCAGGCCTAGGGTCTTGTTGCCTCTGCTGAGCCCACCGGCTGCTGCCTCTTAACAAGGTCACAGGTATAGCTCCCATTCTCTGAGCTGCAAGTTTGTGCACATGTTTTGAGAGTCAAACTTTTTGGCTTGTGTCTGTAATCCTAGCACTCTGGGAGACCAAGGCTGGTGAACTGCCTGAGCTCAGGAGTTCAAGATCAGCTTGAGCAAGAGCAAGATCCCGTCTCTAAAAACAGCCAGGGGTTGTGTCGGGCACCTGTAGTCCCAACTACTTGGGAAGCTGAGGTAAGAGGATCATTTGAACCCAAGAGTTTGAGGTTGCTATAAGCTATGACGCCATAGTATGCTACCTAAAGTAACAAAGTAAGGCTCTGTCTCAATTAAAAAAAAAAAAAAAAAGTTAATTTTTTTGCCCACTTGCTTGCTCTCAGAGACAGGGAATGAAAACTACATTCCCCTCCTGGCTCCACCTCTAAGCACACTGGCCTCCAGGGTCACACAGCCTCAGGGTCATCTCTCTGCACAAAGGATGGGGCTAGGGAGGGCTGAGGCCAGACACTGCCATGATGCACCCACAGCCTGTTTCTGCTCTGCTGGTTCCCAAGACCTGCACCTGCCCCAGGCCACGTGAACCCATGGCTGCCTCACCAGGTAGAACTTGTCCAGGCGCAGTCTGTCTATGCCCATCCACTCACGGTTCATTGTCTGCCAGAATGCCTGAAGGAACAGGTGCTCTAAGGGAGGAAGAAGCCAGAGAACCACTGAGGAAGGCGGAAGCCACTGTGAGATGTGAGGTCAGGAAGTCATCTACACACACCTGCTGGATTTTCCAGCTCCAGGGTGTGCCGACCTGAGAAGTTACCATGCTTTTGGCTTAAGACACAGGATATTGGCTGGGTGCCCACAGCTCAGTGGTTAGGATGTCAGCCACATGCTCTGGAGCTGGTGGGTTCAAACCCAGCCCAGACCTGCTAAATAAATAAACAAAACAAACAAACAAACAAAAAAAAACAGCCAGGGTGTGTGGCAGATGCCTGTAGTCCCAACTACTTGGGAGACTAAGACAAGAGAATCACTTGAGCCCAGGACTTTGAGGTTGCTGTGAGCTATGACGCCACAGCACTCTAACAAAGGTGACAAAGTGAGATTGTCTCAATAAAAAAAATAAACATTAAAAAATAAAACACATTAGCCGGGCGTTGTGGCGGGCGCCTGTAGTCCCAGCTACTCGGGAGGCTGAGGCAAGAGAACTGCTTCAGCCCAGGAGTTGGAGGTTGCTGTGAGCTGTGTGATGCCATGGCACTCTACCGAGGGCGATAAAGTGAGACTCTGTCTCTACAAAAAAAAAAAATAATAAATAAATAAATAAAACACAGGATATTATGCACTTCAGGAAGAAAAGCAAAGCATAGCTACACCCAAACTACAGCACAGTCCCTGACAGACAAGAGCAAGAGAGAGCAACTGCTGGCCAGAGGCAGCTAGTCAAGCCGTTTCCTCCCCAGCTGCCTCTGCCACTGGCCTGGCCTGGGCTGAGGCCACCTGATACCTACTGCTGACCTCTTCTTGGCAGCCTAACTGCAGCCGTATGCGAATCATACTAGATCCACTAACTCAATCAGATGCACAGCCCTATAGGCAAAAGGCATGTCCGACACAGGGTGCCTTGAGCTGAAATGTGTCCCTCAAAATTCACATGCTGGAGTAACTCCTAATTCCTCATAATGTTATCTGGAGACAGGGCCTTTACATAGGTAATTCAGGTGAAATGAAGTTGTGAGAATGGGCCCTAATAAATCTGACTAGTGTCCTAACAAGAGGAAGAGACTAGGCCAGGGCAGTGGCTCATGCCTGTAATCTCAGCACTTTGGGAGGCAAAGCGGGAGGGCCGCTAGAGGCCAGGAATTTGAGACAAGCTTGGCAACATAGCTAAAACCTCATCTCTAAAAAAATTTTTTAAAAATTAGTTGGGGTTAGGCATGCTGGCTCACACCTGTAATCCTAGCACTCTGGGAAGTCAAGGCAGGTGAAATCACCTGAGTTCAGGAGTTTAAGACCAGCCTGAGCAAAAAACGAGACCCTGTCTCTACTAAAAACAAAAAAACTAGCCAGTGTCGTGGCAGGCACCTAAAGTCCCAGCTACTCGGGAGGCTGAGGCTGGAGGATCACTAGAGCCCAAGAGTTGAAGATTGCTGTGAGCTATGATGCCACAGTACTCTACAAGGGTGTCAAAGTGAGACTGTCTCAAAAAAAAAAACTGATTAATTAAATGCTGATGTCCAGGCCCCTCCCCCATAGCTGAGTTTAACCAGACCAGGACCTGGACATCAGGAGTTTTACAGGCTCAAGTGATTCCCACGGGCAGGCAGTGGTAAGAACTACTCATCTTAGTAAGGATGGGAACACAAGGGGCAGGAAAAAAATAACTGCAGTAACTTCCTAGCTATCAACAGGGTTCATTCAAATGCCCTGGTAACATTATACTGGCTTTTCATTTTAATTTTAAAATGTAAAATATGGGCCAGGCACGGTGGCTCACACCTATAATCCCAGCACTCTGGGAGGCATGGTGGGTGGATGGCTTGAGCTCACAGGTTCCAGACCAGCCTAAGCAAGAGCAAGACCCCTTCTTTAAAAACAGCCCCCGTTGTAGTCTTGTGGCGGGCACCTGTAGTTCCAGCTACTTGGAAAACTGAGGGAAGAAAATAACTTGAGCTCAAGAGTTTGGGACTGCTGTGAGCTATGATGCCACAGCACTCTACCAAGGGAGACAAAGACTCTATCTAAAAAAAAAGGTAAAGGGCGGCACCTGTGGCTCAGCGGGTAGGGCGCCGGCCCCACATGCCGAGGGTGGTGGGTTCAAACCCGGCCCCGGCCAAACTGCAACAAAAAAATAGCCGGGCGTTTGTGGCGGGCGCCTGTAATCCCAGCTACTTGGGAGGCTGAGGCAAGAGAATCACCTAAGCCTAGGAGTTGGAGGTTGCTGTGAGCTGTGTGACGCCACGGCACTCTACCAAGGGTGATAAAGTGAGACTCTGTCTCTACAAAAAAAAAAAAAAAAAAAAAAAAAGGTAAAATATTAGCCCATCAGACTCTCAAACAGTATTTTTTTTTGATAAATGAGTTAATACACATTGAACACATACCGTCTCGTTTTTTGCTCAGGCTGGTCTTAAACTCCTGAACTCAGGTGATTCACCTGCCTTGACTTCCCAGAGTGCTAGGATTACAGGTGTGAGCCAGCATGCCTAACCCCAACTAATTTTTTAAAAATTTTTTTAGAGATGAGGTTTTAGCTATGTTGCCAAGCTTGTCTCAAATTCCTGGCCTCTAGCGGCCCTCCCGCTTTGCCTCCCAAAGTGCTGAGATTACAGGCATGAGCCACAGTGTTTCGGAAATAGTAAGCACCCTAGAGACATGAGCTGGCTCTGTCTCTTGCTTAGTATTACTGGCTCTAAATTTTAAAATTGTCTCTGTCTGGTGGCTTTGATGCTCAGATTCTGACATCCACAAATAGGTGTGTACCTATGGCAGAGTATACTCACGTGCCTCTGTCGTCTGAAAAGCATGGATGAGCTGGGAAATAGTCCTTCCTAGTTCTTCCTGTGCAGGGAACAATAAAAACCGCCCTCAGTTCCTGCAGCACTGTGCTCTTACAAGGACAAGACAAAAGCACTCAACTGTCTACTCCCTCACTAGAGAACCAGCTCCCAGTGGTCTCAACCCAGCAGACTAGAGGTTTATTAAGTTTTACCCTGAGCTGGGGCAACAGACTCTAACCACAAATGGCAGTTCTTGCCTCCTGATGAAGGCTGCACCCTGAGCAACAAGGATAATATCTAAAGGGGGAAGTAGAAGAGAGCAGAAGGGAGCCCCCTACCAGCAAGGGGGGTGAATCAGATCCCCATAAATCACTCAGAGTCTGCTTGCATCACATGCCAAGCATCACCCAGGCCACTTGCTAAGACAGGAGATTCCAGAGCCTCAGGCTGAGAGATAGTAGATTAGTAGGCATGAAACATGGCCTAGGAATTTGTATTTAAATAAGTACCCATGGGCGGCACCTGAGGCTCAGTGAGTAGAGCGCCAGCCCCATATACTGAGGGTGGCGGGTTCGAACCCGACCCCAAACTGCAACAAAAAATAGCCAGGCATTGTGTTGGGTGCCTGTGGGCCCAGCTACTCAGGAGGCTGAGACAAGAGAATCACCTAAGCCCAGGAGTTGGAAGTTGCTGTGAGCTGTGATGGCACAGCACTCTACCTAGGGCGATAAAGTGAGACTCTGTCTCGGGCGGCGCCTGTGGCTCAGTCGGTAAGGCGCCGGCCCCATATACCGAGGGTAGTGGGTTCAAACCCGGCCCCGGCCAAACTGCAACAAAAAAATAGCCGGGTGCTGTGGGTGCTGTGGGTGCTGTGGCGGGCGCCTGTAGTCCCAGCTACTAGGGAGGCTGAGGCAAGAGAATCGGTTAAGCCCAGGAGTTGGAGGTTGCTGTGAGCTGTGTGTGATGCCATGGCACTCTACTGAGGGCCATAAAGTGAGACTCTGTCTCTACAAAAAAAAAAAAAAAAAAGTGAGACTCTGTCTCAAAAACAAACAAGTAGGGCGCCAGCCCCATATGCCGAGGGTGGCAGGTTCAAACCCAGCCCCGGCCAAACTGCAATAAAAAAAAAAAAAAATAGCCAGGTGTCGTGGCGGGCGCCTGTAGTCCCAGCTGCTTGGGAGGCTGAGGCAGGAGGATCGCGTAAGCCCAAGAGTTAGAGGTTGCTGTGAACTGAGTGACGCCACGCACTCTACCCGAGGGCAGTACAGTGAGACTCTGTCTCTACAAAAATAAAATAAAAAACAAACAAAAAAAAAAAACCAAGTAAATAAATAAAAATAAATAAGTACCCTCACCACCCAGGTAACTTTGAAAGAGAATAAATATTCATACTTTGTGAAACACTGTTCTAAAAAGGCTAGCAAAAGAAATCCTTTGTCTCAGAAGACTTGGATTCTGTCCCTCAGTTTCCCATTATTTCATTGTTTTTCACCTGGTATAACACAAAACTACCCAGTTTTCACCCATGCCATGACCTGCGCTGCCTACCACAGTGTCAGCACACCAAGTCAATGTCCCGAGCAAGGCCCCTGACCAAAGACCTTGCTTGGCCCACCTACTGCACAGAACAAGACAGTGAGGCTGGAAGACTCTGTCCAGGTCTCGGGCCTTATTAAAATGGAGTCAATGGCACGTGCACCTGTCCTCCCACCGCAGCTTGTGCGCAACACCTTGGGCTCCCAGCCCAGCCACTCACCTGGAGGAGCGGCTTGTCCTGCATCCACATGCAATAAAACAGTCCTTTCCATACCTTTAGCAGCTCATCATGACTGAAGCCACCTGCATCAAAACAGCAACATTCAGACTCAATGAACCAAGCCTGAGTGTCAAGAAGGAAGCCAGAGAGATGTGACTGCCTGAATTAGGCCAACATCCTACTTCCTATGAAGGCAAATGGGCAGCAGAGTCCAGCTGGCAATCCAAACAATCCTTCCTATGCAGAACTGCTGCACCTGTGGTAAGTTTCATTCATGCAATAAAACTTACCAAAATCTACAAGGTATGGGGCCTGCTATTCCATGCTGGAGATTCAAAATTGAGAACCTCAACTACTTCCTGAGCTTAATTTGTTGATAACTTACCCTGCATTACAGAGGGTTTATGAACTTTTCTGTGCTATACCTCAAATATTAAAAGAAAAAAATTAACTTAGTCATTTAGACTGTCAGGGGAGAGAGAAAATTACACAGTTGACAGATACTCATTGAGGTCCTACATGTCAAGTGAGCTTTAGCAGATGAAAATCACCTGGAGGGTTTGGGGAAGCCCTGAGGACCAGCCCTAACTTGACAGGGCTGAGATGGGACACTAGAATTTGTATCTCTGTTTTTAGAGAAGGGGTCTGGCTCTGTCCCCAGACTGGAGTGCACTAGCGCTGTCACACTCACTGCAGCTTCCTGGACTCAGGCAATTCTCCCGCCTCAGCGTGCCAAAGTGCTAAGATTACAGGCGTGAATTCACATTTCTAATAGTTGCGACGTAACGTTGAAGCTGATGGGGGTGGGGGAGGTGAGCAGACGGACACTGAGAACCACTATTACAATAAATGGTTAAACACGTTCCTGGCCATCGGGGACTGAAAGCAACTCAGAAGACAGTCCACTACCTACGCAAATAGAAAACTGCTTACTAAGAAATGCTGCCAGGAGGGAACATATAGAGTGCCCCAGCAGCGGGGCAGCAGGGTGTATGGTCCACAGGAGGGGAGAGAAGCGGAAGAAGGCCGGGGCTGGAAGGGGTTCGGGGGGGAGGGACAACGTCATCGCGCCACGAGGGGAAGCAGTGAGAACAGGCCCGCGGGCCGGGCCCGGCGACTTGCAGCCCGCGCGGCTCCAAGGCCCAGCAGCCTCGACTGCTCCACACCCCGCCGGCCTCACAGACTCCCGCCCACAACCGCCAACCTGCGGCGCGCTGAGTCCTGGCCATGATGTACTTCCGGAGTTTCCTCACCGCCCGGTCCCGGGTAACCTGCTCGTTCCCAGCTAGCCGCTGCGCCAGCTGGATCTCGGGTGGGAGTTGTGCGGACGAAACCATGGCGACGCCGGCTGCAACACTGAGATCTACAGACCTCCAGCACGCGCGCCGGCGCTCCTCTCTGCTTCTCGCCGACGCGCGGCCTGACGTCACAAGTCCGCGACACCTCAAGCTGGTTGACGACGACGACGCCCAGCGGCAGGGTCACGCAACTGCAGCGAAGGGGGCTCGGAGACCGGAGTACGCAGGCGCGGCGTGGGGGCGGGGTCACAGGGCTTCACGCGGGTGCTCGGAGACTACAGGTCCGAGTCCGGCTCTCCGAGGCCGGGAGCGCTGCGAGGAACCCGGCGCGAGTCCGGCTGGGACGGCCCGCGCGGGACCTGCACCTGAGCTCGGAGTGAGCCCTTGAGCACGCACATCTGGGAGGACAGAGCGCGGTGCCGAATCTTGGTCGCATCTTGAGTCAGAACAAAAGCCATAAAAGCCATCTGAGAGACAACTGGGGAGACTTGGATGCAGGGGTCCTCAAACTGCGGCCCGCGGGCCACATGAGGCAGTGTGATTGTATTTGTTCTCGTTTTGTTTTTTTTATTCAAAATAAGATATGTGCAGTGTGCATAGCAATTTGTTCAGTTTGTTTTTTTTAAACTGTAGTCCGGCCTGTCTGAAGGACAGTGAATTGGCCCCCTGTTTAAAAAGTGTGAGGACGCCTGGAGAGGTTAGATTATAGGACAGAAAGGAGGTTTGTTGGGTGTGACAGTGGTGTCCGTGAAGAACGAGCTCTGCAAACTTTTTCTCTCAGGGGCCACCGTAAGTCCGAGGGCGTCCCAGCAGGACTCAGACGGCGTGCTGCAGTTTATCGTGCCAGAAAAATGGAGCAAAATCTGCAGAGGATCCAGCTACAACTTTCTGGAAATCTTGCCGGGGGAGTCACAGGACACACTTCCCGCAAACACGAGCTGTGAAGATGAGTGAGAAATACCGCCAACCTGGGAAGCTGATTGGACGCTCAGGCCCAGGGTTTTCTCTGGGGGCCGGTTACGTCCGCCCCCTCTGCCTGGCATGTACCAAAATAACCAGAGTCCCAGAAAGAAAGCAGGCAAAACTCATATTTGTACAAGCAATTTGTTTGTTTTTGCTATTTTTGGCCGGGGCTGCGTTTGAACATGCCACCTCTGGCATATGGGGCCAGTGCCCCACTCCTTTGAGCCACAGGCACCACCCTGTACAAGCTATTTGGGCAGATTAAATCCCTCTTACCAGGAATGGTGGGGACACTCCCAAAGTTCAAGATCCTAGTCGCCGGACAAATCCCATCCAGTCAGGCCTGCTTTGTCAGCTCAGTCCTGCACAGGGCAGATAGAAAATGTTTCTGGGGTGGTGCCTGGGCCGCGTCAGTGAGTAGGGTGCTGGCCCATATGCCGAGGGTGGCGGTTTCAAACCTGGCCCCAGCCAAACTAACAAAAAATAGCCAGGTGTTGTGGCGGGTGCCTACTGTAGTCCCAGCTACTCGGGAGGCTGAGGCAAGAGAATCGCGTAAGCCCAGGCATTGGAAGTTGCTGTGAGCTGTGATGCCACAGCACTCTACCCAGGGCAATAAACTGAGACACTGTCTCTAAAAAAATAACAAAACCAGGCAGGTGGGGACTGAATTTGGCCTAGGACCACAGTTTGACAACCCCTGATGTAAAAGAATGTCCTTTATTTTTAGTGACTGAACTAGTTCAAAGACCACACTGAACTATTAGGTCAGAGCAAAGCATCATGATGTCTGGAAGTTAATTCTGTAAAAATACCCCCCCACACACATATATACACACACACACATTCACACGTGCAGATAAGGATACAGGGCAAAATGTTAATGAGAGTGGAATCTAGTGGTGGGACTACAGGTGTCCTTTGCCTTATTCTTCCAACTTCTATGTTTGAAATTTTTCATAATAAAAAGTTGGAAAATATTTTGGAAACTTTAGAATTAGTTCTCTAATGATTTAAGTACCATATACATGTATGTGCCAGTTCTGGTCTAAGTGACAGTGGCCCTGTGAACAAGATCCCTGCCTCTGGGGAGCCAGGCAATGAGAGAACAGCCACATGCATTCTAGACACCCAGTACTACGTCCTGGGAGAAACCAAAGGGCAGGGAAGCGGCAGCCAAACCTAAAGAAAATAGTAATTTTGGGCGGCGCCTGTGGCTCGGTCGGTAGGACGCCGGCCCCATATACTGAGGGTGGCGGGTTCAAACCCGGCCCCGGCCAAACTGCAACCAAAAAATAGCCGGGCGTTGTGGCGGGCGCCTGTAGTCCCAGCTACTCGGGAGGCTGAGGCAAGAGAATCGCTTAAGACCAGGAGTTGGAGGTTGCTGTGAGCTGTGTGAGGCCACGGCACTCTACCGAGGGCCATAAAGCGAGACTCTGTCTCTACAAAAAAAAAAAAAAGAAAATAGTAATTTTAATAGATAGGACATGAATTTCTTTTTTCTTTCTTTTTTTTATTAAATCATAGCTGTGTACATTAATGCAATCGTGGGGCACCAAGCACTGGTTTTATATACAATTTGAAATATTTTCATCAAACTGGTTAACATAGCCTTCCTGGCATTTTCTTAGTTACTGTGTTAAGACATTTATATTCTACACTTAGTAAGTTTCACGTGTACCCTTGTAAGATGCACCATAGGTGTGATCCCACCAATTACCCTCCCTAGGACATGAATTTCTGACACGAAATTTTACCAAAATAACTAAAGGAGATGTATCAACATATATCTTTAAGAATATTGTACAGTATATTCAGCTATTAAATGCTGATGGCTACTGAACGCATTATAGCATATTCAGTGTAACTAAAAATTAATGTGCTAGGCCAGGTGCCATGGCTCACACCTGTAATAGCTGCATTCTGGGAGGCCAAAGTGGATTGCTTGAGCTCAGGAGTTTAAGACCAGCCTGAGCAAGAGTGACACCCTGTCTCTACTAAAAATAGAAAAATTAGCTGGGTGTTGTGGCACATGCCTTTAGTCCCTAATACTTGGGAGGCTGAGGCAAAAGGATCATTTGAACCCAGGAGTTTGAGGTTGCTGTGAGCTATGACACCGTGGCACTCTACCCATTATGACAGAGTGAGACTACGTCTCTGAATGAATAAATAAAAATGTGCTTTATTAATGAATAATAAACTTATTATGCAAAATTATTACTCTTTCACTAAACTTAAAATATCTATTTTTAGAACTGCCTATAGATACTAAAGTTAGGGGCGGCACCTGTGGCTCAGTGGGTAGGGTGCTGGTCCCATATACCGAGGGTCAAACTCAGCCCTGACCAAACTGCAACAACAACAAAAAAATAGTCAGGTGTTGTGGCGGGCACCTGTAGTCCCAGCTTCTTGGGAGGCTGAGGCAAGAGAATCGCCTAAGCCCAGGAGTTAGAGGTTGCTGTGAGCTGTGTGACGCCACAGCCACTCTACCAAGGGTGACAAAGTGAGACTCTGTCTCTACCAAAAACAAACAAAAAAAAGATACTAAAGTTAGTAGGCAAAAAATATGAAATGAATGATATTTGCAAAGTTTCAAAGGTGTTTATTCATTACAAAGGGGAAAAATGTACATTCACAATTGAGAAATATGGCAGATGCACTTTACACAAGTGATTAAGGTCAGCATGACCAGTGATAAGACATCAACTTCATACACCCTGATGTTGTGCTGAGAAGGACAGCACTGGGCAGCACCTGTGGCTCAGTGAGTAGTGCGCTGGCCCCATATACCAAGGGTGGCAGGTTAAAACCCGGCCCTGGCCAAACTGCAACAAAAAATAGCCAGGCATTGTGGCGGGTGCCTGTAGTCCCAGTCGGTAGGCTGAGGCAAGAGAATCACTTGAGCCCAAGAGTTGGAGATTGCTGTGAGCAGTGTGACACCACAGCCCTCTACCGAGGGTGATAAAGTGACACTCTGTCTCTACAAAAGAAAGAAAGTCTGATGAGAATTTAGGGGATGAATGTATCTTCCAACTTAAGGTATGTATACCTTACCACTGTGCCATAAAAGCAGGGGTTTTCTTGGGAGTTTGCCCTGCCCTGGGATAGTGCTAGATGGTGAGTCTCTCTGCACCCAGGTCAGCAACAGAAGGTGCCCAGTTCCACAAACGATGAAGACCCACATTTCTCATCTCTGCACAACATCACACGGACCCACTTCCTATCCTCAGGGTGCCCTGTTTGTGTTTTGTTTTCCAGAATGTAGAAAATTCCACGTTCATAGTGATAGGTCGGTAGGAGGAACTCCAAAACCAGAGCAAGCATAGGCCACCCCATTTTGAACATAAGGCACTCCACCTTTGCTGTCCAGTGATCTCTGCTAAAACCACCCCTTCTGGGACCCAGCCATTAGAAGGAATTAGCAACACGATGGCTCCTGGGGAGCTAAACACTAAAGGAACCCAATGGTCTCATGGGAAGCCAGCTGGAACCTACCTGGCAACAGTCACTTGTACACCAAAGTAACAGTCTTCCCCCCACACCTACTAAAACCTTTAAAAGGTAAGCACCCCCCCTGCCGTTAGGGCCAATGCCTATGGAGTCTCAGCCCCCTTCAGTGAGGCGCTAAATAAACTTTAGCTATTGCTCTACACCCAGCTTTGTGACTTGATGGACTCCACAGCTACCTTACAATGAGTCCTGTGTTTCCTAAGCCTTGGTCACCTTTAGGCTCAACTTTTTTTTTTTTTTTTTTGAGACAGTCTCATTCTGTCACCCTGGGTAGAGTGCCATGGTGTCATAGTTTACAGCAATTTCAAACTCCTGGGCTTAGGTGATCCTCTGCCTTAGTCCCCTGGTAGTTGGGACTACAGGTGTCCACCACCACGCCTGGCTAGTTTTAGAGACAGGGTCTCGCTCTTGCTCACGCTGTGAGCTCAAGCTATCCACCCACCTCAGCCTCCCAGAGTGCTGGGATTATAGGCATGAGCCAATGCACCCTGCTAGCTATACCTCAACTTGAATAGGTGGGTCCAAGGAGGTGTGTGGCATCTTTAAAGCAAAATTTTGCTTCCATGATAGAAAATCTCTACTAGGTGGTGTCAGGCACCATGGATCAGTTTCCTGGGGCTGCTGGAACTGGGTGTCACAAACTGAGAGGCTTAAAGCCATAGAGATTATTCTCTCCTGGTCTGGAGGCCAGAAGTCTGAGATCAAGGTGTCTGCCTGATCCACAGCTGCGCCTTCGTGCTGTGGCTCCCCAGCCCTGCCTGCTTCTAGCAAACTTATTTACTCCCATGCTGGGTGCTTCTCCCCATACTTACTTTCTCAACTTATTATAAAAAATGAGGAAAAGAAAAGTTTCGGAAGGGAGCCCAAAAGGGACTATGTCTAACATATCCTTCTTTATTTTTTGTGCAGATTTTTTTTTTTTTATTTAGTCGCACTTTGTTGTCCTTAGTAGAATGCTGTGGCATTACAGCTCACAGCAACCTCCAACTCCTGGGCCTTGGGGATTCTCCTGTGAGCTATTTTTTTTTTTGGCGGGGGCTGGGTTTGAACCCTCTACCTCTGGTATATGGGGCCATGCCCTACCCACTGAGCCACAGGCGCCACCCAGGAACAAGTCTTCATTTTCCTTTTGTCTGAGCACACACAGCAGGCAGCCTGTGCACGTGTGGGGAGAGAGCTGTGGCCTACAGCGACCACTGGGATCCTAAACGTAGGTGAGGCCAAGTTGCAGCTGCCCAGATGTCTGTCTTTCCAATTCAGGGTTAACTACAGCCTCCCCTACTGAATGACAGACTAGTCCCCCCTCTTAGCCAAAGGGATCCCTAAAGTGAGTTGCTAACCATGAGAAAGTTCAGACAGGCCTCATCACACCCTCCCCAACCAGAGATGTCCTTTGTGACTCATTACCAGGCCTAAGGTTATGCAAGACACACCTGCAGGTCCTCAATATACACAACAAAGCACCTGAGTCCTGGCCTGTGTCCCGTAGTTTGTCTGTGATTCACAGACCCTGATCTTTTTTTTGTAGAGACAGAGTCTCACTTTATGGCCCTTGGTAGAGTGCCGTGGCATCACACAGCTCACAAAACCTCCAGCTCCTGGGCTTAAGCGATTCTCTTGCCTCAGCCTCCCGAGTAGCTGGGATTACAGGTGCCCGCCACAGCACCCACAGCACCCGGCTATTTTTTTGTTGCAGTTTGGCCGGGGCTGGGTTTGAACCCGCCACCCTCGCATATGGGGCCAGCGCCCTACTCACTGAGCCACAGGCGCCGCCCATCTTAACCAGCATTCCTTTGCACTGATTCCTGGTCAGCTTCGAGATGTCCCACCTTTTCAGGCCAAACCAACGTACACTTTCCACTATTGATTTATGACTTTACCTATAATTCCTGTTGCCCTGAAATGTATAAAACCAAACCGTAAGCCCACTTGCTCAAGGCTTCTTGAGCATGGCTCTGGGTCTTGGTCCTCCAATATGGCTCAGAATAAAGCTCTTTAAATTCTTTTACAGAGTGTGGGTTCTTTTCCATCAACAAAAGAAAGGTTAAGGGTGGTGCCTGTGGTTCAAAGGAGTAAGGTGCTGGACCCCATATACCAGGGGTGGCGGGAAACCTGGTCCAGCCAAAACAAACAAAAAAGAAAGAAAGGTCAAGAGAGGCCAAGTGCAGCTCTTTTGGTGGACACCAGACCCTGGCTACTCTGAACAAGGAAGCTGCCTCTCAGCGGTGGATGAATTACTAAGCTGGACGCCTTACCAAGTACTGTGCTCACCTTCCTGTGACAGCAGTTTGTGACTCAGCTTTATGTCCTGACCTCAAGATGATGTTGGTCACATATGGCTGTTTCCTCATGAAGGAAAGTACTACCAAATCCAAAAAGGGGGGGGGGACCAGATATGTAGCAGCACCCCTCGCCCCCTACCATAAGAATGTGACCTTTTTTTTTTTTTTTTGTAGAGACAGAGTCTCACTGTATTGCCCTCGGGTAGTGCCATGGCGTCACACGGCTCACAGCAACCTCTTAACTCTTGGGCTTACGCGATTCTCTTGCCTCAGCCTCCCCAGCAGCTGGGACTACAGGCGCCCGCCACAACGCCCGGCTATTTTTTTGTTGCAGTTTGGCCGGGGCTGGGTTTGAACCCGCCACCCTCGGCATATGGGGCCGGCACCCTACTCACTGAGCCACAGGTGCCGCCCAGAATGTGACCTTTTGTAACTGTCCTAGGAAATAGCCCTGAGCTGAAGCAGATAACCGGTAACTGGTTCTGAAAGAAAAAAGCTAAGCAAATGTTTAACTGCTGATCTTGTCTTAAGATAGATGAGTAATGTACCAGAGTTCTTCTTATCTGGAAAAGCCCCTATGTCTGCTACCCCTCCCTAAAGCCCCTGCTATGTCTCCTACCCCTCCCTAAAGCCCCTGCTATGTCTGCTGCCCCTCCCTACTTTGTGGTTTTTGCCTTTATATATAAGCTTGTAAAACCTGCCGTTCAGGGCTTGACTCCTCGGCTCCTAAAAGAGTTGTGAGTCAAGCCCCAGCATGCTGGAATAAAATCCTCTTGCTATTTGCATCAAGCGCCCTCTCTTGCGGTTGACTGGGGTTGTCAGAGCTCAGGGCAGAGTGGGGGGCCCTGCCCCAAGTCTTTCACTCACAAGGTCTTTGAACACGTAAAGAAGGTTACCATTGCCCCCTAAGGTGCCCCACACGCTCAGGAGATCCCTGTTCTACGGAGCAGGATCTGTAGTCTGTCAACAAACTTCTGGTCGCTAGTCAACTATGGCTCAATTCTTTCCCAGGAGAAGCCAAGAACCCACATGGGGAGTCAGGGGCCTTCTTAACTTCATCCCCACCCTCCCTGCATCAGAATGCAGCCTACAGTGAGCTCTTCCTCCAGCTCCCCTGCCACAGCCCCCCCATCAGGGCACACGGAGCCTTACTCTTGGTGCTGACACTGGGCTTGGGGGTTCCCCTCTGCCCTGCCTGCCTTTGGGTCTCTGCCAACAACAAGCAGGGTGGCCGTACCCCTGAATCACTCGCCTTTTGTTCTCGTTTGGGCGAGCCTTCTTATTTGCACAGGTGTGAGCATATTCGTAAAATGTGCGCTTCCCCCACCAGAAGCCGCACAGAGCTGGATCCAAGGGACCGCCAAGCTGCCTTCCTTTCTCCTCTACCATATTTTCCTGGTGCTTTAGTTTCTCCGCAGCAGTCTTCCATTTTTATGGGGTTTAATATGTGTCCATTCAACAATGACGGCAGCGTCTCTCCCTCTCATCCCTACGGCTCAAAGCACCTGACTCCAGACCCCACCCCTTCCCCCCAAGTTAGACTGTAGCGGCCTGGCAGGATCCTCCTGTGAGGCCCTGCTTTGGAAGCGCCCTCAGCCCAGTGTCAGCACCAAGGGGTAAATAGGCCCAGGGCCCCCTGAGGAGCAGGCCTAGGGGTTTGGGGACAGGCTCCATCTGTCTGTCCGAAGGAGGCCGCCGCTACCTGAAATGAGGCGAGGGCCCTTCCCTCACCCAGAGGATTGAGTCCAGTCTAAATCCTAAACCCAAATCTCACAGAACCAAGCACTCAGCCCCCCGACCTGCCTCCTTCCCCACCCAGCCTGGAGCCCTCGGGAGCCGGCTTCAGAGTCATGCGCTGTGACACCCACTGCAGCCGGCACCGCCGCACCCCCGGCTGACCGCCCGCCCGGTGTCCCCCTGCAGGCCTGCATGCCCTCCCCCGCCCGGGGTCCCGCCCAGAGTAGCCTAAGTCTCCCCCGCCCGGTGTCCCCCTGCAGGCCCTGATGTCCTTCCCCCGCCCGGTGTCCCCCTGCAGGCCCGCAGGTCCTCCCACGCCCGGGGTCCAGCCCAGCGCAGCCTGCGTCTCCCCCGCCAGGTGTCCCCCTGCAGGCCCAGATGTCCTTTCCTCGCCTAGGGTCCCGCCCAGCGCAGCCTGTGTCCCCCGCCCGGTGTCCCCTTGTAGGCCCAGATGTCCTTTCCTCGCCTGGGGTCCCGCCCAGCGCAGCCTGTGTCCCCCGCCCGGTGTCCCCCTGCAGGCATCCACTTCCCGCCCCGCCCCGCCCCTCCCGGGCTCGTGACTGGGCTGCAGGGCGGACGATACCACCGGGCGGGGTCGCCGTTCCACCTCCCCCCGTCCCTGTTGCGGTGTAGGACGCCAGCCCTGCGCCCGGAGACGGCACCTGCGGCGAGTAAGTCACACTCCGCGCCTCCGGTCCCACCGCGCCCCCGCTCCTGCAGAGGAGGGACCCCACAGAGGCCCCCAAACAGGGCCCCCCTGCGCCTTGGTGCCGCCCGCTCGTCACGTGACCGCCGCGCCCACTCGGACCGGGACGTCAGACTCAGGGTCCAGCCGCAGGTCCGCTGGCAAAGCCTTAGCCGCGATCGTTCGTCAGATCTGGTCCCCTCCGCCTGGTCCCTCCAGCTGCCGCCGAGATGAAGTGCGGGGCGCCCTCCGCCACGCAGCCGGCCACGGCCAACACCCAGGACATCGCCGACCAGGTGGGGCCTGAGACTGCAGGGTGACAGCGCGGGGTGGCGGGCACCTTTGCCTGGCGGCTCCCGCCCGGGGACCCCTGCCCAGGACTCCCTCGGGGGCGCTCAGCTTTGCGGGGGACGCGGGAGGGACCCAGGGAAGGGCGTGCGGCGCCCACTCCCCTCCCGCGCTGCAGTCCGTGGTGCAGGGTCAAAGGTCTATAGCTGCAGACTCAGAGGATGGTAACCCGGCTGAGCTTGTATTTATGAGAGAAGATCCCTCTGGTCTTTGGAAACGTGGGCTCGAGTATTGAGTGGTGAAGGGCCTTTCAAGATGCTGTCGCAGGCGGTAAGGCAGGCCCTGCCCACCACGCGGAGGTGTAGGACGGGGCGGGACGGGAGGGGCAGGGCTCCAGGCGGCACCAGCAAGGGGTTCCACATAGCCCAGGAGCCCGGGTGTCCCTGTCTTGACGGTTACTAGGGGATTTGTGAGGTGTCTTGCTGGGGGTGCGATCAGACTCCACCTGGGAGGGAACCAACCGCCCAGATGCCCACCCAGGGTGGGGTTTTGGCTAAACAGACTGAGCAGGGTCTTTGCACAAGTGGCCTAGGAGGAGGGTCGGGAGCCTGACTGAAGTTTGAGCGAAAGAGCTTTGTCAAGACTGGTAAATAGTTGAGGAAATAGTGGAGGAGAGTAAGAGCACTCAATGTACCTGGGAGAAACTGGCTGTGTCCACACAAAGGGCACTCAGGCGTCCGTCATGCTTTTCTTACTCTAGCCCTGTTTCAAAGTGTAAGTCTGGGTAAAAAGTTAAAACTCAAAAGATAAAGACCAGGCTGGGTTGCAGTGGGCAGACGGTGGGCAGCTGTCTGGTCCCCGTGCCTCAGTTTCCTCATCTGTGAAATGGGTAGAGGGTTGCAAGGAGGTTGAGTTTGTACTGTGCATAGGAGGCTCCTGGTGTACCAAGTCAGGCCTGCCCCAGCTGTCACTGTTAATACAGTCAGTTCTCTACAAGCAGGAAAGGTGCAGGGTGCCAGGCCTTGTTTCCCTTTTCAGTAAGAAGTGGGAAAGTATTGGGCGGCGCCTGTGGCTCAGTGAGTAGGGCGCCGGCCCCATATGCCACGGGTGGCGGGTTCAAACCCAGCCTCCGCCAAACTGCAACAAAAAAATAGCCGGGTGCTATGGCGGGCACCTGTAGTCCCAGCTACTCGGGAGGCTGAGGCAAGAGAATCGCTTAAGCCCAGGAGCTGGAGGTTGCTGTGAGCTGTGTGAGGCCACTGGACTCTACCAAGGGCCATAAAGTGAGACTCTGTCTCTAAAAAAAAAAAAGGCAAAAAAAAAAAAAAGAACTGGGAAAGTACAACAGGCTTCTTTGTCCTCGAGTCTCCTTCCTGGGCTGCTGCTTCCTAAACCCGATGCATATGGTCAGCCCATAGGGTCATGGCTCACGTGGTCTTGACCATCTTGACTGCAGGAAAGGGTGGTGAGTCAGTTCCATGGGGACTTTGAAAATGAGGAGTTTGTCCCAAATATGACTGTGCTTGTGAGCCACGCCTGGAAAACTGGTTCCTCTTCCCCAGCTGCCCGTTTCCTGGCTTTCCAGGCCATTCCTCATTTATCACCACAAACTCTGAATAAGTTCTTGTGGCAGCCAGGAGGGAAGCGCTGCTGTTCAGTGACCAGTGAGTGGGTGGCAGCTGCAGCTGCTGGGAGAGATTTGAAGACTGGCCTATTACTGGGTGGTCTCTACAGAAAGGCAAGGGGGAGGAGTGGGGACACTTACTGGGGACCCTCTTGCCAGTACTTTGGTTATGATCTCTATGGAGCACTCCACACAGAGTGTTCCTGTTTCCACTTGGCAGACAAGGAGAGTTGAGACCAGAGACTGACCAAAGGCCCAAAGGTTGTGCATTCTGTCCCGGCACATGGGGGACCCTCCCCCAGGCCACTCCAGGTACCATACCTCAATTCCCTGAGGGCAGCAGTCTGTGGCTTTTCAGCTGGTCTCTGGGTTTCCATCACTCCCTGGGCAAAAGCCCAGCCCACCTTGCTGTCTGTCACAGCATTGGTGTGGTACCCTCAGCAGACAGTGGCCTGCCCTGTGCCCAGTAGGGCGAGGAGCATGCCCGAGCATGTAATGGGCAGAGGGGTGGCAGGACAGCACCTTGGCTCACTGCGTCCTCCAGGCCTTCTGTCCTTGCCTGTCCATGCCTGTCCCTACAAGCTTTTTCCCTGAAGGCTTTGAAGGTGACATAGCTGTTGGCTAGGCTGCTTTTGATGACTCCTTTTATTTCCACTTCTTAACTGATGGGATAGCTTTGGTTTGCTTAAACTAAATCCTTCCTTCTCTGGGACTGCCTAGTTGCCCTGTTTGGTGCCTACCCTGTGACTAAATAGTAGCCGGGGAACTTTTTTTAGACTATATAGTAAATTTAAATTTTTTCCCTTTTCTTTCATTACAAAGGTAATCAGCTGCTAAAAGTCAAAGACTCTTGAATTGAGAGTCCATTTGCTATTTGACACTAAGGTCAGGATCAGCCTGTGCCACACCACCTTATCCTAAAGACATCTGGGGGAGGGGGAAGCTTTGTCACCTGTGGCATTATCTGATACAGCAGGAATGAGGACCCACCTGAGTGTCCACAATAGGGGGAGCAGATAGAACTAAGACACGTGTAGGAAGTAGAAGATTACATTTAAATTAAAATTGAGATTACATTTAAAGTACTTGATTTTCAAAAATTAATTAAAAATCATGAATATATATATATATATTTTTTTTTTTTTTTTTTTTGAGGCAGTTTTAAGCTGTCGCCCTGGGTAGAATGCTGTGGTGTCACAGCTCACAGCAACCTCAAACTCTTGGGCTTAGGCGATTCTCTTGCCTCAGCCTCCCAAGTAGCTGGGACTACAGGTGCCTGCCACAACGCCCGGCTATTTTTTTTGTTGTTGTTGTTGCAGTTGTCATTGTTGTTTTAGCTGGCCTGGGCCAGGTTGGAACCTGCCAGCCTCCGTGTATGTGGCCGGCACCCTACCCACTGAGCTATGGGTGCCGCCCATGAATATAGTCTTTCAAATGGACTGTTTTCATATCAAGCAAAGAAAAACAAGGTATAACTTGTAATATAGTATTGTAATCATAAAAGTATAAAATGTCCCATGCCTAGAAAAGAAAAGGCAAATGATGTCCTGAAGTAGTATCATTAAAACTTTGGTAGAATAACTAAGGAATTGTTCTTTTTACTTTATTAGGGCTAACAGTTGCTGTGTCTCCTCAATTACAGGAAACAGTCGTGTTGAGGACAGTCCCATGTGCTGGTGTAAGTCACATGTGTAAGTTGCCCCTGTAGGAGGGAAGCCACCCCATTCTCTCCACTCTCTCCTCTCCCCCAGGTGAAGTCCCAGCTTGAAGAGAAAGAAAATAAGAAGTTCCCTGTCTTCAAAGCTGTATCGTTCAAGTCCCAGGTGGTTGCAGGGACGAACTTCTTCATCAAGGTGGGGCAGGGACCACACGGGGGAAGCTTGTGTAGGCTGGGAGGGGGGTCTCAGTGGGAGTCCTGTGTCTGCCCTGGAGGACGAGCTTCAGGCCCTGCATGTGTGGGGGCCTAACACACAGGACAGGCTTTCAGGTAGCTAAGGAAGGACTTTGGTGGAGCAAGAGGGTGGCCCTGCTCCTGAAGGAGAAGCTGCTGGCAACCAGAGGGGACACAGCACCTGCCTCCAGGGCAACACCCATGCAAGGGGACTCGGGTCAGAGGCTCCACTCACTTGATTCTCTTCCCACAGGTTCATGTTGGTGACGAGAAATTCATACACCTGCGAGTGTTTCAGAGTCTTCCTCATGAAAACAAGCCCTTGGCCCTGTCTGACTACCAGACCGACAAAGCCAGACATGATGAGCTGACCTATTTCTAATTCCTGGTCTCAAGCGTCGCCTTTGCCCATGTGACCAATGTGCACGGTGACGCTGCCATCTGTGAGCGTGTATTTGGGATCAGGAAGTAGATTCATCTCCCTGCTGCACTGTCGGGGTGGGAGGGGCCGTGCTGAGCAGCTTCTCTTGTACCTCTGTTCCTAAATGTCAATGTATTGATTTTTTTCATCCCCAGTTAGCGATCTTAGTTATTGTCAAAGAGGGCTATGTATTACCTTTAAATACATATATTTTAAGTATTTACAAATTACCTCCTGTGTTTTGGATTTTTTTTTTCCACCTAAAACTGTAACCACAGCATAGATATACCAGGAAGATGAGAGGACACTTCTGAGAGTGTTTATAAAGGTTTCTCAGCTGACATGACACAGGCCACGCTGCCCCTGTGTGCCCGGCACTGGCCTGGGCTGCCCTCTGTAGGTCCTTCTGCTCAAGGGCATGGAGGCCAGGGAGACAGTCCCTGGGCACAGCAGGTGGCTGGTAGACCCATGATTCACACCCAGGCCTCCCACTACCTGTGCTCCTAATTGCGGTTCTCCACGTGCTGACTCTAGGCTCTGTCCCCAAGCCTCAGTTTCCCCCTACACTGAGAGGGTTTGAGCAAATCCCATTCTAGAGCGTTGCTCCCGATCCAATCAGACACATTCACACACTTCACACTGCACGACAGAGTGATGTGTGCAGGAGGGGCAGCCGAGTCTTGTGTCTGCAGAGTTGCGTGCAGCTTGGCCGAGCACTGTGTGTGCAAAGCCACGTGTGTTCCATGGACAAGCTCCTTGGGAAGGTGGGGGAGGCACCTTGGGACGAGCACATCAGTTTGAAAAATGCTGTCTGGTTTTCAGCATAGGTTACTGGCCATAGCGTACGGAATCAGTCAGTGGTTTCCACCTATGATTCTTTGTGTTACCTAGAACCGAAAGGGCACAGCCTGCTCCAAGTGGAGACTGCTGGGTGGGATTTCTCTGTGCTCTAGGGTATGCCCAGGGCATCTTGAACCGCAGTTTGCCCCACAGCCTCTGGTGCAGTCTGGTCAGATTGCTGTCAGAAAAGGACCTCTATGAATGGCATCAACTGACGGAGATGAGATTAGATTCGAAGTAAACGAGAAAAAGAATAGCATATAATTGGTGCAAATCGTGCAAGAGAAAATTATAGACGGGGGTAACTGCATCCTTCCATTACTGCGTGAAGTATCTGGCAAGTCCTGACTGGGCTGCCTGAAAACTGTTAATTCCCATCTTCTGTCTCCACAGAAGGCGAAGACACAGCTCAGCATTTTTTTTTTTTTTTTGAGACAGTCTCAAGCTGTCCCCCTGAGTAGAGTGCCATGGCATCACAGCTCACAGCAACCTCTAACTCTCAGGCTTAAGTGATTCTCTTGCCTCAGTCTCCCAAGTAGCTGGGACTATAGGCGCCCACCACAACATCCGGCTATTTTTTTATTGTTGCAGTTGCCATTGTTGTTTAGCTGGCCTGGGCTGGGTTTGACCTGTCAGCCTCGGTTTTTGTGGCCAGCACCCTAACCACTGGGCTACGGGTGCTGCCCACAGCTCAGTATGTCAAAGCTCTGCTCCTTGAGATTCCCTGGGTAGGCAAAGCCATTGCCGACTCCACTGAGCTCGCGATCACCTCTCCAGGACTTGGCTGCCTTCTCCCTACCCACATCTCCGTGTCCTTGTGCCAACACTGTGCTGGGCTAAGAGTGTGCAGCAAGGCAGATGGGGCCCTCTCACAGGGCTTATGATACCAGGTGACTGGACACTTTCTTCCCTGCCCAGATCCATTCGCTCCACCTCTCACACAGGTGGGAAAAACTCGCTCTTGGCTCAGGCTGGTCTCAAACTCCTAAGCCCAAGTAATCCACCTGCGGCGGCTTCCCAGAGTGCTAGGATTATAGGCGTGAGCCGCTGCTCCTGTCTGGGCCCAGATTTTTAAAAAGAGCACTTGCAGCCTCCTTTGCAAGTAGGTGTGGCCACATAACCAGTGAAGCCCAGGCAAGGCCAGATGAATGAGCTACCACTGAGCTGAGAGAGGACACCAGGATCTGGGAAAGGTAGCATCACTAGCCAATGGAGAGAGCTGTGTTTGCCAGAGTTCTCTTACAGAAGGCTGTGTGTGACCACAGGGCTGACCTGAAGGGGGTGGCTGGGACCCCAAGGGCCAGCTGGAAGGACAAGAGGTGTGGTTCAGCAGCTCCTCAGGAGCTTCTGATGCCTGGCCTGGGAGCAGCAGGTGGGGCCAGTGGAGTTGCTTGGGGCAGCTACTTTTTCGTCCCTTTATCCTCCATCTTCCCCAAGGCCATGCTTACCTTTGCCCTCTTTATGGGTTGAAAAATCAGAGAATAGAGACGATTATAGCTCAAATGGACACACCACCGGCTATAAGATGTAGCTGACTCTGGTCCCCACTCCGGGAGCTGATACGTGCCTGAGAGGTCTCTGGGCACGGGTGAGTTGACCTCTCCCAGGAGAGCAGGCTGGGAGCTCAGGCAGGAGGCCCCTCAAGAGCCTGAGCTGGACTCTGGCCAAGGCATGGCAGATGTGACTTTTCCTAGGAGCTGGCTGTGGAGTCCCTGGTGTGACTCAGTTGGGGGTGGGCAATCAGGTGGTCACTGCCCTGTTAGGGGGCAGTTCGGAGTTGGTGATGACCACTGTGTCAGAGCCTATGGAGGGCAGCATGTCCATCACTTGCAGTGAACAGGGATTGTGTCATTTCATGGCTGCGTCACCTCCCACTTGCTGGTGCCAGGAGCAAGAGGCTCCTGTGTGACCCGCACACTTACTGTGCTGAGCAGTTGTGCCATGAAGAGTCACAGAAAAGCTGACTTTCAGAGAGGCCAGGTCCTCGCTTGCAGGCTATGACTGTCCACTTACCTGCTCTGCCCTCAAGGGTGGGAGAGACTTGCGCTGGTCACCCAAGGGGAGCTCGCCCTCAAGGCCCTCCAGGGTTCCTTCCAGATTCTCAGCATGACCGTAGGTGCTGGGGTCCCTGGGGTTCCTTTGGACAGCTGGTGGGTGCAGCTGTCTAGGTTATCAGTCTCTCCCATCTGTGTCCTGAGGCTCAGCCCTGTAACAGTTCATCAAGAGCTTGTGGTGAGTGCTGCTGTGCCTGCCTGACTCGGCTTACACTGTGGGGAGGACGGTAGTCAACCAGGTGGCTCTGCAGGTCCAGGGCTGGCCTTCTGTCTTGGCCAACATCAGAAGCACCCAATGAGGCCTGGAAACTCTACTGTACAGGCCTGAGCTGGGCCCAGGATCTGCTCTGTGAAAGCTCATCAGCAGCTCTGCTGTGTGGCAGGATTGGAACCCACTGGTGTGAGAGTGGGAGGTTGGAGGAGTGACGCAGAGAGGTGAGGTCACCCCATGCTGTACCCATACCTGGCAGCAAAGGTGGGCAGGCTGGAGCAGGGAGGCAGGTGTGGGGGCGTGAAGCTGCACCTCATTGGCTTTGGACTGGCAAGTCCATACTTGAAGGAGTATCTTGACAGACCCTGGAGCACCTCCCGGGGCCCTTTCCCAACTCTCTGGGCTGTCACAACACTCCTTCCAGCTCAGTCACTCTGCATGGCTGAGACCTGACTGGCAGTGGTCCTAGAGCCCCGAGAGGTGCTGAAGGCAGATCTAGAAGGCACAGCACTGTCCCCTGAGGCACCTGACACAGGTGTGCAGTGTCACAAGC
Organism: Nycticebus coucang; assembly: GCF_027406575.1. NCBI lineage: Eukaryota > Metazoa > Chordata > Mammalia > Primates > Lorisidae > Nycticebus > Nycticebus coucang. Next base: position 2,678,403 of record NC_069795.1, read on the forward strand.
CTGCAGGTGTGGGAGACCCTTCTCCTTAAGCAAGTGGGTCAGGGGAGAGTAGTGCCACAGCCCAGGAGCTCAGAGGGGCTTGAGATTTCAGGCCCGTCCCCCAAGGGTCCTCACTCTCAGAGGCCCACTCCACCCCCACAAGGACCCTCACTTTGAAGTAGCCGCTTGCCTTAGTCTCCAGGACGGCTGGGCCCAGCTGCTGCTTGCTTGGTGCTCATTGCCGCGGTCTGGGCCTCCATGTCACGCAGCTGCCTTCTTACTGGGATGCGAGGCATTGGATTTCAGGTTCTGATCCAGTATGGCCTCATTTTACTGGACAAGTTAGCTCTGTAAAGACCTTATTTCCAAATAAAATCACTTGCTGAAGTTGGAAGTGGACGTGAATATTTGTAGGAGATCACTGAATTTGGGAGCAGTGGGACAGCTGTCCAGGCTTAATTTAACACCCTCAAAACAGTACTACCTTTAAAACCAAAGCACGAATTCTCCATTTCAGCTGGGGGAGTCCGTGTGGAACATGAATTATGTCTCAGTAAAGCTACTATGAAAAACAGCAATAATGAGAGAGGAGGGGGCCAGCGCTGGGGTGCAGGCTTGGTGGGGAGCTGACTGAGGGTTGGAGGTGCCTCATGGAGATGAAGGCTCTGTTGGAGGGGACAGCCCTCGCTGGCACCTTGTGGAAACTTAATTGGGGTGAGGCGTGTGGTGTGATCCCAGAGGCCTCCCTGACACTGGCGGGGCCCCGGTGAACCAAGGCCCTGAACAGGTCTGGCCACAGTGGGCAGTGGTGGTGCTGCAAAGGTTGGGCCCACCCAGCACGTGTGATGTGCTCACAGCACCAAAAGGTCCCAAAGAACTCGGAATCTGTGATGAGGTGGCCAGATGCTGCCGGTGATGGTGTCACCTGAGATGCCCCTTCAAGGCCCAGCAGCCCACCCACCTCCACGGCCAACAAGGCCACGGCATTGGACCCTCTACTTCCCCTCCTCCTCTGTCCTCTTCCAGCAGCATGATTTGTACCCTCAGCTGGGCTCCGGGCCAGACTCCCTACTCTGGGATCCCAGGCTTTGTCACTCCTAAGCTGTGTGGACACAGGGTGGGTCGTGGTCCTGAGGCCAGTCTTTTCCTCCTACAGGGAGACTGCCAGTGGGAATCCTTGTGATAGCTGAGGCCTGAGGGTCAGGTGTGGCTCTCCCCTGGATGTGGCAGGCTGAATAATGGGCCTCGAAAATGTCCACACTCTCCTCCCTGGAACCTATGAGTATGACACCTCACAGGGATGGCAAAGGAGCTGTGCAGACAGGCTCAAATTAAGGATTTTGAGAGGAGAGGTTATACTAGATTACCCAGGCAAATCTAATGACAGCACAGAGTCCTTCCAAGAGGGAGGCAGGAGGGTCAGGGCCTAGGGACCTGAAGATGTTGCAGTGGTGCCTAGAGACAGGGAAGTCCAAACTGAGGAGTGCTAGGGAAGACGGCAGGTGCCTTGGCCCTGAGGCCTCCAGAGAACCAGCCCTGAGGACCTGCTTCTAGACTTTTGGCTTCCAGAAGTGTAAGAGAATAAATCTTGAGTTGCTTTGTGCCACTCAGTTGATGGAAATTTGTCACAACAGCCTCAGGAGACAATCATACACCCATTGGGATATGGCCTCCTGATTAGGAGGGCCATGACTCCAAGAGGGTAGAGCGGTGTAGCTGGTGGTGTCTCAGGCACGTAATGGATCCCATAGACAAGGCAGGAAATGCCCTGCCTTGGTCACCCTTCCACTCTGGCACGTGGTCTTCTGAAGAGTGCATGTGGGAAGACTTAAGGGAGGAGTCATCTTTTTTCTTTTCTTTTTCTTTTTTTTTTTTTGTAGAGACAGTCTCACTGTACCGCCCTCGGGTAGAGTGCCAGGATGTCACACGGCTCACAGCAACCTCTAACTCTTGGGCTTACGCGATTCTCTTGCCTCAGCCTCCCGAGCAGCTGGGACTACAGACGCCCGCCACAACGCCCGGCTATTTTTTTGTTGCAGTTTGGCCGGGGCTGGGTTTGAACCTGCCACCCTCGGCATATGGGGCCGGCGCCCGGGAGGAGTCATATCTTGATGTTCTTGCAGTACTACTAATAATGATTTTATAAGTTTGAAACCAATATTCAATTATTAATTGTTAGATTAGAAATATTATTAGGAATCAGGAACAAAGTCTAGACAAAGGGAGACAGTTAATGGGGAGTCAATTTGGACCCATTTTCCTGGCTTTGAGCACAAAGTGGGAGATCCTGTTACTTTATTATTTCTGAAGCCTGGCGTGTTATATATCCCCCCCTCCTCTCACGGGGGTGTAGCAGCTGGCTGGAGGCCTTGAAGCTGCTTTCTGCCAGGGCAAGGCTGTGTGCTCTGAAGGAGTGGTTTTTAGGAGTTAAGAATATGAATTCTTTAAACTTTGTCCAACTCAAGACGACTTGCTCCAGACCAGATAAGGAGAAGAAAGATCTCCTTTCTTCTGTTACCTTGATTGACCCAGAGGAGTCTGTCTGGACACAAGACAGTCAGAGTATTAAAACATCGCATCTGTGGTGTGTGACTGGGGGTCAGCTAGGATTTGGTCCTCTGATTGGATTCCTTATCAAGACTTTGTTTACATTAAGACCATAATACTTTGAAACAGTATAAAAGTAGTAAGTAGGGGGGGCACCTGTGGCTCAAAGGAGTAGGGCACCGGTCCCATATACTGGAGGTGGGGGGTTCAAACACGGCCCTGGCCAAAAACTGCAATTAAAAAAAATAAATAAATAAAAGTAGTAAGTAAATCCAAGCAATTAATGTAATCAGCTAGAGAGTTAATCTAGTTAGTAGGAACGCAAGAGCAGCATGAACCTTGACGGGATTGTTTGCCTTGCCTTCATGAGATTTATGACTGTAACACTGACATATGAAATAAATACAGAGCCAGCCTGATACTTGGGGCGGCATACTGGAAGCCTCATGAAGAAGAGTGTGCCGCCTCCAGAGCTCTGCTGCTCTAAAACTCTCTGTGTCTATTACTTCTCCATATTAACTTTCTATAACTACTACTAATCATTTTCTGGTCTCCTCGCACCACCAGGCTACAAGGAAGTAAACTCACTGCGCGTTGAGGCTGGTCCCCAACAATCTTCAGTGCCCTGTATCCTCCAGGCAAGAGATGACCACAGGGGACCTCTGGGGGTCTCTTGGGGAAGGGGCTGCTTCCACTGAGCAGTCACACCCCAGGTTTCTCTTGCCTTTTAGGCACGAAGCAACAAGCCTTTCCGTGGCAGAGGTGGTGTACATGAGGCAGAGGAGCAGGCACCACCATGCCAGGAGTGCCATACCATCACCACCCAGGCTCAGAGGTGCCAGGCAGGCACTGAGACTCAGAGAATGGGGTGCTCAGCCAAGGCTGGAGCTGGGCTCAGAATCCGGTGGGCGTGACCCAGGGCGGAGGGCAGAAAACAGGAGGAGAGGACCCATGCCACCAGGGCAGGGCCAGGCATGCCCTTTCCTTTAGGAGAGAATTTTAGGGCATTAGCTACCACCTGCTTCTAGCAGGTACCAGGGCTAGAAGCCATAGCCTTAGGTTACACACAGACGAGGGAATTCCTAGGGTGGGAAGAAATCATTGCTCCTCAACACAATCACCATGAAAATATTTATTTGTGATAATCAGAAGTCAACAGGACCAGCATGAGACAGACACTGTCAAAGCTCACACACAACACATTCCCACAGAACATGGAGGGCTGAGGCTGAAGGAACCCCCAAACCTCAGGGATGCCCCCCAGCAGCAGGGCCAGGGAGGCGACATGTGCTTTGTGCTGAGGCTGAGCAGCCTCCAAAGGACGGAGCTCCTACGAGAAGGATCGGGCAGCGCCTCAGCCCTAGTGCTGCTGTCGGTACAGTGTGGCAGGAACTGGATGAAATTCTGACCAAAAACGAAGCAGCTAGAGGGTAAAGGCATTCAGAATGTCACCCACACATTTGCCTCTTAACTCCCATTCCCCAGATACTAACACCTACACCTCCCAGCACCAAAAAAAGGGTTTCAAATGGCTGTGGGAACTACCGTCTTGAGCTGTGACAGGTTCTCTTCAGCTTCCCGTCACTCTCAAGGACAAACAGAAACCCACCAGCCCCTCACCCACCCTCTGTTTGACGAGCTGCATCTTGGGCCAGAAAGGAACTCCAGTGGCTTCAAATGCTGCTGACCCAGTGGGGATGCTTTCACTTAGGATGATGCATTTTCTCCATCAGTTTCAAGGCCGTTTGGGGGCTTCCAGGCATGGGGCTCAGGGTGGCACTTTCTCCTGTGCTCCCGCCTGCCCAGTTCTGTCAACCCAACCTGGAGCTCGCCCTCACCCTCGCTGTTTCAGAATGCACCCTCCGGACAGGGATGCCCCAGCAAGCAGGGTGAGCGGCCCGAGGCACAGGAGAGCATTTATCACCACAAGGGGTTTCCTACTGTACAAAGATCACGTTTCCCACAGCAGATGGGGGGGTGGGGGGAGGAAGAGAGGAGAAGCTGGTGTCCCCCAGCAAGGTGCAGCCCCAGACGGCAGCTCAGAGATGGAAACCATGGCCTCTGCTCAGGACAGGGTCCTGCTTGGCTCAGACAGGCGGAAACTTTAAAAACACTTGTTTATTCTGCCAGAATTAAAACAAACAAAACACTTCCAGGAAGAAGTGTAAAATACTCACTAAGTCAGATCTAAAGTTATTAAATTGTTTTAAACAAATGAACACAGTGTTGTACTTGAAGGCAGGAATGTGGTTTATAAGACACCGTTTTTGAACCAGCATCTTTGCACATTAAGCAGAGAAGACGTTCTATATCGAGGACACACTATAGTCTCAGGAAGACACACGCTACAGACAGCCCAGCACAGGGGGGCAGAGAGCCTGGGTGCCCCCGCAGTGGCTTCTGGATGGCTGTCCAGCCCCGACCTGCCCGCTGGGCTGCCTGGACATGGGGACACACATGGAACCTGGCTGCTGTGAAGGCTGCACAGACCACAAACACTGGTTCCTGTCATCTCACAGAGAGGATTTATATACTTAAAAAAAGAAAGTCCCTTGAAGGACAGTTAATGTTTAATCTCCCTGGAGGGGGCTATTGCAGAGACCTCTGCTGAAGAGACAGGTAATGTCTCTCCACAGTTCCTAACTCCTCCTGCCTGCAGAAGGCCTGGCAGCCAGCACCTGGTCCTGCACTGTCAGAAAGGGACTGCAGCAGGGAAACACAAAACATGCCCTGCTCTGCCCTCAGCTCCAAGGGCATGTGGACTCAATCCTCCTCCTGGGTGTCTGGTTCTGAGCCTGAGTCTGCACACAGGACCTTCGGAGAGGTCCTGAGCAGATCCCCACCCCATGGGAAGAGGTTCGTGAAGGAGAACTTCACTACTGGCGGGGCAGGGATTCCCAGCTGTTGAGTCCAGTCACACAGTCAGGGGCCTCTGATACCCACAAATATGGACCCCCAAGGCCCCCAGGCAGGGCCAGAATGTCCTTTCTGTATGTGGCATCTAAAGAGAGGCTGTGAGCTCACACCACAGGAGGCAGACATGCAGAACAAGGGTGCCAGGTTGCTTGCGGTGCCAGCAACCGAGGGCCAAGCCCATCTACCAAGTCCGGCCTGCCTCCTCCTCCTCGGGGTCAAGGGCCACGCTGCGCTCCAACAAGCAATGTTTATTTGCTTAACCAGACAACAGCAGTGGGGGCTGTCAGATGACGGATGCAAGTGCCCAACTGGAACAGGCTCAGCGTCCTCTGCACTGTCACAGCCCTCGCTTGCTCCTTGTGGGCTAGCCATGCCAGGCTCAGTCCACTGTAAGATTCAACGACTTAAAAACTGCTTCTACTAAGTGGAAGAACAGGACATCAAACAAAACATTTTGACAATCACTGATATATATTGCAAATATAACACAGATGCACACAATTACCTTAGCAGGACTAGGTAAATGATTTAAAATTGATTTTAAAAAGGATCATCCTTAAGGTCTATAGGAGGCAGCTCGAAAAGCTGGGACAAGAAAGTATTAAAATTCTGTACCCTGATCACAAGCAGGCAATTCTAGGCTAATAGAACTCTCATGTTAAAATAAATTATTTTGCATGTTATTCAACTATGAAGTAAAAACAAACATTAATTCTAATTTCAATCCAATCTGTTATCAAAACCCACTGTCAATGCCCATGGTAAATTCTAGGATGGGAAACTGTAAATCGAGACCACCGGGGCCTCTGCTCCTGCCACCCCCCACCCTGAGCGAGCCTAAGATCACATGGACGGCCCAACACCACAGTCAGCGCTTGCGTCCCTCGTGGAGTGGGAATGTCAGACATCTGCTTCCCCAGGAAGCTAACACTTCTACCACAGCCCTGTGCTCCACAAAGGTACCTGAGCTCTCAGAAACCCACAACTTCCTTCTGCTTAACCACGTGGCTCAGGCCACAGACCCTTCCCGCCGGGTCTGCACAGCCCAAGGAGATGAAGAAGCTTCAGATTGTGCCAGGGAGTTCACAATTTTACAGACTGCTCTCATGGGTGCATTCTCAGCCTTCTGTGCATAGCACAGGGAAATAAAAGAGTTAAATTAACATGGGGACTCAGCCCTGAGACTGAAAAGACCAGGCGTCCAACCATATGTCCCAGAGCACACTGCCCTTGAATGTGGCCCCCTGAACCCAACATTCCACCTGCAGGGCGAGTCTTTCACTGTCTCATTGAGGAAACATATTTAGGTTCTTTCCCTAGCCTCATACTTGCTCTTTATATAAGAATAAAGGGAAAAAAGAGCTTTGCTTACAGCCAGCAACATGGCACATGCCCTGGCTCTAATTGGCAGTGATGGCATTTCCAGTTGAAGTTCTATGAAGGCCCAAGGGCCTGCTGACACTGGCTGGTCCCTATGCTGGCGTGTGGGAGGCCATCTTCCCACCTGGTTCTGGCCACAGCCTTCCTTCTTCCCGCAGGGATCAGTGGCCCTGGGGCGGGGAGGAGCCTGTCTGGGTCCTCAGGGCTGGGAACTCCCACCCTGACTCACTGGCCCTGGTGGGGGAGTCCTCAGGGCTGGGAAACCCCCACCCTGACTCACTGCCCCCGAGGACACCTGTCAGGGCGCATCTGGAATGGGAGCCAGGTGGGCAAGAGAGATGCGCCTGTAGGGCAGCAAGTCAGTCCCTGCACACCAGCACCTCTTCATTGCAGGGCATTTTTCACCAAGGTGGGGAGTGCATAGCTGCTCACAGAGTCCCTCTGGAAGACGCCAGAGCTGCATTAGAAGGTACAGGCTCTGCTGAGAGCCCATTTCCTGGGAGCCACACGGGCTCCCACTGCCTACAGTTTCCCTGCTTCTCTCCAGGCTGTGGGTTCCCCAAAGATGCAAACCTCTACACCCCCAGAACCAGCATGCAGGCATGGGGGTGGGGTACTGAGATCAAGGCAGGCCAATATGGGTATCCTCACCTGCAGCCACACCCAGGGGACCCAAACTCTGGTCACAGTAGGGCCAGTGAAGTCACCCCTGAGCAGGGGACACCTGGACTTGTATCAGAGCTGATGCTGTGGCCTTTGCAGTCCAACCCTCACCTCATGGGTTTGTGAGCTGCCCGACCCTCCACAAGGCACCCACACTCTCCCATGTGAGGCTGGCACAGGATGCAGAGGGGATGGTGGAAAGGGTGGGGATGAGCTGACTTGGCCCTCCAACCCTGTCTGCACACAAGCACTGTTGCCCGTGCACTGTCACCAGCAGTGTGTGCCAGACACGGGGCACTCAACCAGCCACGGCACAAAGCAGTAGAGTTTCCATGAGGAACCGACTCGGGGATTTCCTCATAACTTCACCAGCCGCCCTATTAGCATCTCCCTGAGGGCTCAGCAGATGCAAAGAAGGTGCCCCTGTGCCTAGGAGGTGCTGTGGGTGTCTGGGAGGCTTGAGGACCACGCTGACTTTCCTGGACCCTGAAAGGGTCCCATCAAGGCTACCGCAGCACCTGTGTAAGTCAGAGCAAGGTTACGGTCAAATGACAGCGTAAGACAGAAACGCCCAGCATCCTAGAGAGCAGCAAATTAAGAAACAAAAATTCTGATGCAGGAACAAAGAGTAAGATCAGAATGACAATGAAGATATTTGGCATAATTCTTCCAGACGCCAATGGCTAACACCCCAATTCTCAGAGATGCAGACACAGCCCACTGGGGATAGGGCTTCTGTGGGCAGTGGCAGCCAGCGGCCCTCACAAGGTTCCCTGGTGGAGCACTGGCCTCGCCTGCCTACCCTCTCATGTAGGACACTGCCCCTGAGATGGCAGACAGGGACGGGTCTCCCCAAGACCCAGGAGCCTGGGGGAGGGGAGTGAGTCTTCAAATCACAAATTGCTGTGACTGCTTTGTTGTTTTTCACAAAGCGTGACTGGCACATTTTCACGATGAAGACCAGTTGATGCCGGACACTCACGAATGAAAAAAATATCAAGTTTCGGTCATAGCTCTAAGGCAGACGTTACATTTGTTCACATGGACAAAAATGGAGACATCGACACTTTGTGCATTTCGGGTGTGTGTGCTGGACCCTCACAGCACCGTGGCCTGGATGACGAGCTCTGGGTCCTCGATGTCCTTTTTGCTCTGGACCATCCTCAGCTCCAGCTGGGCCGAGCTGGGCTTCAGTCCTTCCCCGGCCTGGGCTGCAGAACAAGCCACAGATTACTGAGAAGGCAGGCCCAGGAGTCACTGAGCTCCCTCACCTCCCAGAGCCCCCATTTCCCAACTGCTTCCCCAGTGCCCATTTCAGAAGCAGACACTCCTGCCCTCAGTCCCACAGGCCAAGGCCGGCCTGAGTCACACCTCCCAGCTCACAGGAGAAACCTGTCACCCCCACTCCCTCCCCGGGATAGGCAAGTGACGTCTCTTCTCTCCTGGCTGCTGCTGGGGCACACGGAGCAGCTCTCTGTGGGCGGTCAGGGCACGGGCAGCCCCTGCTTATGGTACCTTTTGCACACCGAATGGTCCTCTGTAGAACATGGTGCATGGCTGACAGGGTCTTCTCACAGGCCATCTACAGGGAGACACTCTGTGACCCACAGGGGCTCCCAGTGTGTGCATTGCTGCTGGGAGGGGACTTCTGGGGCACACACAGACTGTCCCATCCTCTGAACCACCAGGAAGTCACCTCTGCCAGCTCGCCTGGTCCAAATCCTGCAAAGCTGACTGTGCACACACACCATGGATCCCTGGGACAGCCCACCACTGAGCCCATGGGACAGCCTGCCATCGAGCCCCTGGGATAACCCACCATGGAGCCCCAGGACAGCCTGACATGGAGCCCTCAAGAGTGCTAAGCAGTGCCTAAGTGTTAAAATAGCCCCCTCAACTCTTGCAAGGTGACAGCTCATGACCTTTGCTGCCTGGAGGTAGCAGGTGCTAATGAGAGCTCCTGGAATTAATTATACAGAACCTACAGGGAAAGAGCTCCTGCCCAAAATTCAGCCAAAGTCATCACTGGAAGCATCTCAAAGTCAAGGGCTTGGCGGGGGACGGGGAGGGGATTGGGGGCTCAGCAGTGCTGGGGGAGCACCAGAACTCTCTGCCAACTCTTAACACCAGGCTGGCAAAATCAAAGACATTATCATGGGCACATTGGCACCAAGGCCTGCTCAGGGCACCAGCTGGCAAGTTTCTGCTGCCCTGCACCCAATAAACCCCCCAAGGCTCCAACTATAGAGGGATGGCCTGACACACCCCCAACCCATGAGGGGCCAGGTAGGGGTGAGGCTGTGAAGGGACCATACAAGCCTGTGGTGAGCTTGGGGTTGGCTGTGAGCTTGTCCCACGGGAGGGGAAGGGCAGCAGTCCATACTGACCGTTTTTTTCTTTTTTTTTTTTGAGACAGAATCTCACCTTATCACCCTTGGTAGAGTGCCGTGGCATCACAGCTCATAGCAACCTCAAACTCTTGGGCTCCAGCAATCCTCTTGCCTCAGTTTTTTTTTTTTTTTTTTCATGTTTAGTGGAGATGGGGTCTCACTTTTGTTCAGGCTGGTCTCAAACTAGTGAGCTCAAGTGATCCACCCACCTTGGCCTCCCAGAGTGTCCATTTCACAAACCTGGAGAGGAGTCTCAGCCTGACTTGTTGGGGAGAGATCCACCTACCCCCAGGGAAATGCAGCCCCTCGAGGAGCCCAGAAAAGACAGCACTGGGGAGCTGACTCCAGACCTGATGCTCACAGTCTCCCTGCCCTGCGTGTGTTGCGGGGGAGTGCAGGTGTTCCCTCCCCCTGCCTGAGACCACTGTGCTGCACAGAGGGCACCACAGGAAGCAGGCTGGGGGAGCCCCAGGGCCAGCGATGGCACTGAGAGCAGACACACTGGTGGCCGACTGGTGGGGCCTTGCAGAAAAGTGATCTGATAAGGAGATCACAAGGTGACTTTTCTGCATACAGGGCAGGAGGTCAGAGGACCACGTGACACGTCTGTACAAGACTCTCAGTCCCTACTGAGCCTTCTGTTAACTATGTCGCACAGGAACAAGGCCTCGACACCCTCAGCCAATTCGCCAAATCAGCCCAGCAGTGCCAGGCAGGGCGCCACGTCTGTGTAAATCCAAGGAGCAGTGGGATGGGCCGGGGACCACCCGCAGGAAGGCGTTATCGCCATGCCTGGTGCCACCAGACATCTGCAGCCCTGTACCTTGGCCTCCCCCTCCTGATCCCCAAAGGCCACGTCCTCAGGTCCTCAAGTTGCTGCAGCACTTACACATCAGGAAAGCACTGTCCTGTGCCGCTTGCCTAGGGGTGGCTCCAAACCACCAGGGATCCTGGGCAGCCTCATCTGAGCTAGGGCGGGACCCAGTCGCCCCCAGTGCACACCCTGAATGTGTTCTCCCACCCAAGCCCCTGCTGCAGCACCCTGATTGCCCTGCTTCCCAAATGCAGGAGAGAGGGAGGGGACTTGATGGTGACTGGTCTGACCCCAGAGCCCATACCCTAGCCAGTGCTCAGGGCCAGGCCCTCTCAGCTCAGCCTGGTCCTTCTCCTCCCCTCTGGACCATCAGACCAGCTTCCCTAAGACACAGGAGCATCCAGGGGAGGGGAAAGCAGGAGCAGCTGTGGAAGGAGAGAGCAGGAGCAGCCGTGGGTGGGTGGGGAGAGCAGGAGCAGCCATGGGGAGGTGGAGAGAGCAGGCACGCTGCTGACCTTTAGATTGTTGGGGTGTTTGTGTGTCCACGCCAGGAGCATGGCGGCAAAGAGGTCCCCGGTGCCCACAAAGACAGCGTCCACTTTGCGAATGTCCATCTGGATGCGTTCAGTCACTGTGGAGCCGTCAGGTCTCCCTGGGGGAGAAGATGGGCAAGGCCGCTAGGACCCACACCTGCATAGCCAGGCGAGGTTGGCCTCTGTGTCTGCTCCTTCCCAGTGGGCCAGCAGGGAGGGATCCTGGTCAGGGGCCCCATGGCTCAGCACGTGCATGGTGCTCCCTCCTACCCCACCCCAAGAGAGAAAGTGACAAACTGGAACCTCAGAAGGCCATGTGGTCAGCATGGCCCAGGGAACACCAAGCAGCTCCCAGAGAGAGCAACAAGGATGTGTGGAGCCAGGAACTGCCCGGACACACTGAAGTGCGTGTGTGCGTGTGTGCTCACACGCATGGCAGTGTGTGCAAGGCCCCTGTGCCCATAGGGAGAGGGCAACAAAGAGGCCACACACAGGACTGCTCTCTGGGGCCCAGGGTGTGAACACAAGTCAGTCACTCTCTTGGCATGTGACCCTGCTCTTCTGTTATACTGTTAAGAGATTAACCCAGATGGTATTTATTCCCTTGAACAGTCAGCATGGCCTAGCAGATGCGCCCTCCAGCGAGGTCAGGGACCTGCTCCTGGCTCCGAGAGACACCTGTGCATGCCCCTGCCAGGCACACTGATTCCAGCACGGCCCCTTGTTACTGTGTAGTTCAGGGCATCTCATCTGAACCCCCAGAGACTGTAAGTGGTACTGGCTGGCTGGGGGGACACAGGGTGATCTGACAACACTCCCAGGGCCCCCGATGTCACAGAAGCTTTCCCGATCCTGTGTTCAGTGTGGTTGGTCTCACAGCTAAAGGGAGCTTTGGGAATTCCTGACTGAGGTGTAACTTTAGTTCTGTTGATCCCAAACATTCTTAAAGTGTCAAAGGACATCTGAACAGGCAGGACCAGAGGAGCCACACGTGGGCAGTGGGCACTTACTCCTCCGCTGGCTGCCCAGCGCCATCAGGTAGTCGCTGCCCCGAGAGGAGGGCAGGTCAGAGCTGGTGATGACCACGGTGTTGGGGCCCATGGAGTGCAGCACGTCCATCACCTGCAGTGCACAGGGGCACATCAGCCTGCTCACCCACACCAGGAGCAGAGACAGAGCTTCCAGAGAGCAGGGAGCTACTCTGCCAGCCACTGTCCCCCTGCATCCTGAGCCCACACCACCAGACACAGCCAGCACAAGCTTCTGACACTCTCATGTGGGGCTTGGCCTAAGGAGTCAGGTTCGGAGAGGCTGAAAACCATGGCCATGCCTGCCAATAGCTGAGAAGAAAGCCCCTGGGTCCCAGCCCTTTTGGGCTCACCCTGAGCATCTGGGAGAAGCCCTGGAAGGGCTTGAGTGCTGACCTGGGGTCATGAGGCATCTTCCCACCTGTAGGGATTGGGCAGGTAAGTGGACGGTCACGGGCCTGTAGCCAGGAGGACCTGGCCTCTCAGGCAGAGGCGCCCTTTGCTCCAGGGCTGAGTGCAGGGGAAAGATGAGTCCCTGTCACCCCGCCACGTATACCCCTCACACACCACATTTATGAGCACACCCACACCAAGGGTGTGCCACCACCCACTGCCGGTGTCCAGGGTAGAACCAGGACCCTTCTCGTCCCACCCAGGCCCCAGAAGGCACCCTTACCGCCAATGCTTCTTCCTGGCTGCGGATCTTCCGGCCACTCAGTAACCTGGAAGACAGGCAGGGACGAGGTGATCCCCTCTGGTTGTGTGTGACACTCCCAAAGCCATGGTGGCTTTGCTCCCCTCTTCCCACAGGGAACCACTTGGTGTCTGTGGGCAATGTCAGGCCACCATGGGCATCATGGACCACCACAGGCTACTGGAACTTGTGGGTGGGATGCTGGTGGATCAGCTCACCCCTTGGCATCTGATTCTCCACGTAAGTGGGCTCACACACCCAAAGAAAGGCCTCTTGAAAGGGGCATTGGGCACATAGGCCCCAAACAATCCTGACCTTGTGGAGAGGCCTGGGCAGCTGCTCTCTGAGACATGTCCGGCTGGGTGAGCCCTCAGCTCCTCAGGGCACCTCTTCCCCTTTGCTTCCCCAAAGGGCTCTGCCACTCAGGAAACTGCTGAGGGCAGCAGAGCCGTCCACACCACCTGCTGCTCCCACTCCAGCAAGGCTTGGGCCCCAGGGGCTCAGGTGTGCAGGGCTTCCCCAGCTCAGGGACACTCCACCCCACTTCACTCATGCCAGACCAGGGCTTGGCCCTGGTGGCCTAAACAGGCAGCCCCAGGGCAGACATGGAGACCTTCTGGGATGTTCTATGCAGCTCCCCCTAAGGGATCTGACAGCTTTAGCCTCCTAAAATTACTTACTCGGCCTCAAACTGGTTGGGGGTTATAATGTCTGCAACCGGCACAACCTTTTCTCTGTAGACTGGAAGGAGGTCCTCCGGGACGTACTGAGAACAGAGGAGACGAGAATAGCAGTGGCCGGAACTCAGGGACATAAGCCAGGGAGCATGCTGAACAGGTCTCTACACCCAGCCCAGGGCTGGGGACTCTGCCCAGCTGTGGAGCTGAGACACGGGCACCACATGGGCCACAGCCGGGAACTCGGGGGCCCTGAGGGCTCCCACATGGAGGGCTCAGTGTGAGCAGAGGGTCTGGGAGGTGAGGGTGAAGGTCTCGGGCTGTGAACTCAATGTCAGAAGGACCAGAGGAGCACAGAAGGAGGAGGGAGGGAGAGCCAGAAAGACCGGCGGGGAGGTAGGAAGAGTGGCCCCAACCACTGTGGAGGGCAGATGCTGGTGACGGCTGGTGCATGTCTGGACCCGGAGCCTAACTCACCTGTTCTTCATGGCTATAGGTCAATGCACACTTGATCTACTCATCTTTTACCTTAAGTTGTCTGACAAACAGTTCGAAACAATAGTTTATCTTTGGTTATGAGATTTCTTTACAAAGGGCCTGAAGCCCCAGGGCATGGTGAGGACCCACAATAATTGTTTGCTCTCTGGCACTGGCAGACCAGGCCTGACTTTTGAATCCTTCCCCCACTTGGCTCCAGGGAGCCTGGGGGCCTCCATGGATAGGAGAGGTCCCTACCGATACATGGTAGTGTCTGGCGCTAAGAGCACACAGGTGGTCACGTGTCAGCACTGAGGATGGACAAGGTGCAACCTGGACACCCCAATCCCTTGACTTCAATCCATCAGGTTATGACCACAACATCAAAGAAAGTGTCTCTAAAGCCTGACTTCGGGTAGGGAGGCCTCATGGAGAAGTTCAGACACAGGTTTACTGTTCACCTGAACCTAACACCATCTCTCATGTTTGGGCTGGGCTGGGCTCGCCAGGGAAAGCAATCTGAGATGGAGAGGACAGACCCATGGACAACCCGAACAGTGGCCTCAACTCTTGGTGATCCCAACACAAGCACCTGCTCTGGGCCAACTGAGCCCTACCACAGGGAACTAAGGGACAGCAAGAGGACTGCAAGATGGGAGTCCCATGGCAAAAGGCAGTGTGCAGGGAACCATCCAGAAAGCAAGCATGAGAGTGGACACAGGGACAGATGCTGAGCAAGCCGGCCTGCCACCTCTGGTTAAATGGCCTCAACTGTCACTCCGACCTCCATGCAGTGCAGACAGGCAGCCACCCTGGCCTGCTGCACTCCGGGAACTAACAGCGTGAGTAGATGGGCACATGGAACCACAAAGACAGTGCATACAGAAATGCTTTGGGTGTTCAGCTGCTGAGACTGAAACCCACAGGCAGGATAACCTCGGAGTTCCTTCCATTCTAAACCTCCAGGCCTCCGCGCTGGCCACCTGTCAGAGCCGGTCAGCTCTGGCTGCTCCCCTATTTTGTACAGCTCCTGAGCAATACAAAAAAAAGCCAAAGAAAGCTACAAAATGTCAAACAAACAAACAGTTTTGACACATGAAAATGACAGGGAATATAAACTTCAGTGTCTATAATGAGATTTTATTAGGGAACAGCCAGGCCTGTCACCACAGAGACAGATGACCCACAAGACCTAAAAGACCTGGCTCTTTTTTTTTTTTGAAAACAGAGTCTCGCTTTATCACCCTCAGTAGAGTGCCCTGGCGTCACAGCTCACAGCAACCTCCAGCTCTTGGGCTTAGGTGATTCTCTTGCCTCAGCCTTCTGAGTAGCTGGGACTACAGGCACCTGCTGCAACGCCTGGCTGTTTTTTGTTGCAGTTTGGCCAGGGCCAGGTTTGAACCCACCACCCTCGGTATATGGGGCCGGCGCCCTACTCACTGAGCCACAGGCACCACCCCAAACCTGGCTCTTTATAGGAAATGTCTCCTTCCTGATGAGAGCTGCACCTATACCCCTAGCTGTGGAGTCTCACTGAGTCGAACACTTGGAGGGGTAGGCCCCTCTTCCCGATTTCTGCAACAGAAATAGCTGTACTCGCCACAGCTCTGAAATCACATGCACGAGGTGACTCACCATGGAGCCTTCACCGTTCCACTTGTCACCCATGACTGGATCACACACTGCAGAGGCAGAAGGGCACTTCATCAGCAAAAGCTGCAGCTGATGAGTAACAAACCATCAATGTTTTTAATTTTTTTCTAATGTGGTAAAAGATATATAACATAAGCTTTGC
The DNA here is from genome assembly GCF_027406575.1 of Nycticebus coucang. Lineage (NCBI taxonomy): Eukaryota > Metazoa > Chordata > Mammalia > Primates > Lorisidae > Nycticebus > Nycticebus coucang. Next base: position 2,694,296 of record NC_069795.1, read on the forward strand.
CATTTTAACCACTTTTAGGTGCACAGTGCAGGGGCATTACACATGTCCACAGTGCTGTTCAACCATCTCCCGGATCTTGTCATCACCTCAAACTGAAACTTGTCCCCATTAAACTCTAACTCCCCTGTCCTAGCCCCCAGCAACCTCTAGACTAGTTTCTCTCTCTACAGATTTGCCTGTTCCAGATAATCTGTGAATAGAATCGTATAATATTTGTCATTTCGTGTCCAGCTTCCTTCACTGAGCACAAGGTCCTCCAGGTCCGTCCATGTCATGTGTCAGAATTTCCTTTCTTTTTTTACCCCTCATCCATCGATGGCCACGTGGGCCGTTTCCACTTTCAGCTATTGTAAGAAACGCTGCAAATGGGAGTGTGCAAGCATGTGTTCAAGTCTCTGTGCTCGGTCACCTCAGACAAGCACCTGGCACGGAGCTGTTGGGTCCCGTGGCAGCTGCTACATTTAAATGCTGGGGAGCCAGCAGCCCATTTCCCATGGTGGATGCACCCTTTTCTATTCCAATTTCCCCACATCACTGCCAACACTTGTCACCATCCATATTTTTGGCTATGGCCACCCCAGCTGGTATGAAGGGATACCTCAACATTTTATTTTTAAACTTTGTGTACTTAATTAGGGTACCACCGGAAGCCTGGGGAAGGGCACGGCTTCCCATTTTTATTCTTCACGTCACCCAAGTGAGACCAGCAGCCCCTTCCCTCCTCTTGGCCTCAGGGGCATCAAATCCAGGCTTCCCCCAGGGCCAAGAGGCCCAACCCGGGCCCACACTCACCATACACGAGCCTGGGGTTTTGCTGCTTCAGCTCTCGCACGATGTCCACCACCATGGCCAGGAATGACTTGTCCCTCGTGTAACCTGGGGGCAGGAAACCAGGTTACTCTCAGGAAACGGGACACACATGTAAGCCCGCGGTGGTAACAGGAACAATGAGCAGCAGCAGATGGCTGATGTGTGGAGCACGGAGGAGCGGAGGACCTGAGTCTGCAGTCATGGGGCGGCAGCCCAGTATGTCTCAAAGAAACGCTAAGTTTTAATGGAATGGACCCATGAGTGATAGGTGCATGAGTAACTGTTTCCTTTTTCTACATTTTCCATTTTCTTTTCTTTCTTTTTTTTTAGTAGAGATGAGGGTCTCAATATTATCCAGGCTGGTCTTAAACTCCCAGCCTCAGGTGATCCTCCTGTCTTGGCCTCCCAAAGTGCTGGGGTTATAGCTGTGAGCCACCACACCCAGCCTATTTCCCATTTTCAGTAATTAACATATACCACTTTGAGCCAGGTGTAAAAATATAAATTGTTGGAATTTTTTAACCACAAAGTTGACAAAGGATACCAATGCACTAGTGTGTCACCTGCAGAAGCGTTTCACCTGGGACCCCTCCTCCCTCAGGCAGCATTGCCAACACCCTACCTGGGCCCTACCCCAGGCACCAGACCCCTAATGTGGCCTCAGAAGTGGTAACCTGGCACAGCCAGGGCAGTGATCAGCCCAGCAGATGACAGCATGGCCAAGGGTCCCTAGGACATGCCAAATCCCTCCTGAAGGAAGCAGGTGCCAGGGATGAGCCTGCAGTCCCCACCAGCCCGGCCTCACCTGTGAGCACGTAGTCATACTTGTTCACGCTGTTCAGCCTCAGACCTTCGTACAGCTCGTGGAGCTCATCAGCTTTCAGCACCTGCCCCTTCCAGTGTGCATAGCCTGAAGGCAGAGCAGACCATGCTGCGTGTGGGAGCTGTGAGCCGGGACGGCCCATCTCGTCCCTGACTAAACTCTCCCCAGGACACCAATGGGCTCCCCTGAGCACGGCACCACGGCAGGTCCCCACTACCCACCCACAGGTACCTCTAAGCCCCTGAAAGGATACCCCCTTGCCCACTGCCAGGGGCCCTATCACTGTCACCAGCAGTTCCCTGCCTTCTGCTGACCATTCCTGCCAGAATGAACCCAGCAACAAGTGCGCCACTGCCCAGGCCTGCCAATGCTGAGGGACCTGGGTCCTCTTTACTGACGGCATGTGGGCAGGAAGTGCCCAGCACACAGCTGTATCGCTTCCCACACCCTTTGCAGGAGTGTCTGCGCACACCCCATCACGGCCTCTGCTGCGTGAGTTTCCTGCTGTCCAGGCCAAGCTGCGGGTCACCTTCTCCCCAACACCGCTCTCCCAGGTCACTCAGTCACCAGGAAAGCACATCTCACATCAGATCCTGAGCAAGAGGGCACTGTCAGTAAGGCACAGGCCCCCACTGGGCACACCCCCAGCCTTGGCCCCCTGGTAACCAGGGTGAGGGTCCATACCAAACAGGCAGACACGTCAGCTTCCTCCTCCTGCGAGAGGGCCCCTGACCACACTCTCACGCCTAGTGCTAACAGGAGAGCAGGGTGGCTGCAGATCCCCCACATTTCACCCATGAAGAACGCCTTCATCAAGGACCTCCTGGCCCCTCACTCACGAATGCCCTCCTTGGCGCACGGCACAACCCTCTGGACTACTATCCCCAGAACAACATAGTCCAAGCACCAGGCGCCAGGGTAGGTCATGGCAGTCTAGGACACAATACCTTGGCCTGCTGATTCCCTGAGCACTTTGGCTGGGTGAGGCTCCACAGCTCCTGTCCCCAGGGACAGGTGTGCCCATAGGTTAGCTCCCTCTGGGAAGGACCCTTTGGCTTTACCTTCAGCAAATGCCCCAAACTCCTGTTTGGTGCCCAAACTTCTGTCAGAAGCAAGGCTAGATGGGGCTCCTGGGGGCAATGGAGGGGCACAGGTCCACCCAGGTCCACAAGGACACCTGCCTGAGGGTTCCTCTGTCTCAGGTTAGTAGCACCCTGGGGCAGGGAGGATCAGGCCCAGGGCTGCTGGGGGGAGCTGGTGACTGCTGGTCACCCTGCCCTGGGTGGTTCCTGCTCCAGGAAGGCCTGGGGCGGCCCCAGCCCTCAAACATGCAGGCAAGAGGCAGGGTCAGGAACCCTCTGTCCTGCCCTGTGGCTTTCTGGACGTCCTCCTGGCCAGGCCACCAGCCATTCCAGAACAGGCCCGGCTAGTGGCCTCTTCCCTAGTCACATTCCAAGGCACTGGGTGCTGATGCCACATGAATCTAGGGGGTCACAATTCAGCCCCTAAGTCTCAGGCCCCCCAGCTTCGTCACTAAATAGGGGGCTTGGTCCCACATCCCCTGGCCCTGCCTCCAAGACTCGATATAGCCCCAGAGCCCATGAGAACCTTCTGGAACAGGGAAGAGGGACACTTGGATCCTCTGTCCAACTTATTCAATTTACAGATGTAAAAACAGAGGCCAAGTGAACGGCTCCCCCAGCAGTCCCAGGGACCTACTGCCCCCATCACACCCCAGCCCACCAGGGAGTCCAGGCCAGGTCTGGCCACTCATGAGTGTCCCTCACTAGATATCTGTCCCCAGCCCCTGCAGACGCTGAGGCTCCCTGTGTCCACACCAGCCATCCCTCCACCATGAGGACCATTGAGCCCAGCAGATGGCCACCTGCTCCCCCATGCCACATTTCAGGGGCCACATCCAGCTGCCTTCCTGATGCCTTTAGGGCCTGGAATCTGGGGCTGGAAATCCCCAGAAATCCCCAGAAATCCCAAGGGAGCCACTGAAGCACATGGGCTCTCTCAGCCCAGCTGCTCTGCGGGTGGGGGTGGCTCGACAAGTGTGGCATGGCCAGTGGGAATGGGGAGTGCAGGCGCCAGGACAGCAGCCGGGGAGAGGGGTTCCTCACAAGGCTCCCTCTGCCGGCACCTGGAGACCTGGGTGTCTCCATGCACCCAGTCTGATCCAGGCAGAGCACTCGCTGCCCCTCTGGGAGCCTGAAATTCCAGCACAGCTATGCAGGAGGCCACGTGACCAGCCCCAAGAAGCACCTGTGGAAATGAGTCTCTGATGAGCTCCCTGGGGTTACCACCACCCTCCTGTCATCACAGGCCCTTGCTGTGGGATTAGAACCCCTCCAACTCCTAGATGTGTCCTGGAGAGAAGCGAAAACCTGTCTCCAGAAGAACATGTTTGGAAATTCTGAATTGGAAAAAAAAAAAAAAAAAAGAATGTGTAGCTAGATGCTGGCAGCAAGGCCTAGAACAGCCAGAAAGAGGACACAGCACAGATGCCCTGGGGCCACTGTGGGCCAGGGTATGTGCGTGTGGTTGAACTTGAATGTCAGTCTCCTGTGGCATGAGCCACGTCCTGGGTGGAACCTGAGTGGCAGAAGGAACATGCCACAGGGCCTCCCTAGGCAGCCTGAGACCCACAGCCCAGGACCAGGGCGCAGAGGAGAACCGAGTGACCTACATGTCATGTGGGTGGCGAGTCCTTCTTGCCCTGAAATAGCCCTAAACAATCGCATCCTGGGGGTGAGTACAGTGCCTGACAAAGCGCCTCTAGCTCTCCAGTAAAGAATCAAATCCTTCCTGGTGGGGAGCCCAGGACTCTGCCCTGACCCGTGTGGAGCCCAGACACTGCCACTGAGGGTGTGCTCTGCTCTTGGCCTGGGGGTGCGGAGGGGCCATGTGGGGGCTGCTGAGTCTGTGCAACGACCAGCTTCCGTGGCTCCCACACACTGCAGGAGCAGTTTTCAGACACAGCCTCACTCTGAGCAGCACAGGGAGGGCAGGAGTGAAGGAGAGGGGATGGGTGAAAGGGACCCAGAGGCTGCCTTGGGGGACCACCCCAGATGCCTGTGGATAACACCGCACGGACAGCTGACCCCACAACCCAGGTGCAGGGCACCCGGAACCAGCCACAGATGGCGCTGCCGAGGGTTCCGCACCCGGTGAGCCTGTCCAGCATCTGCAGGAGGCTACTGGGGGGCCCTCCCAAGACCACAAAGGTGGCCCCCTGGAAGGAGAGCCCTACTCCCTAATCTCACTCTGCACCTCAGGGCTCCCCAACTCCTGGGGTCTGGCCTCCATCCTCTCCCTCCTGGGACAAGCCAGATACTCGCTTCTGTCTTTGATGCCTCAGGGTGGTCAGCCCACCACCTACTGAGAAGCTTCCATGGGCACCCATAGGACAGTCAACCACACACAAGCCCCAGGGGCCTCCCTTCCCCTATCCTGGAGCCAGGTGTGGAGGGCGGCTGATCACAGGACCCCATAACCTAAAGAAATAAACTGAATCCTTCATTCAGTGCCCAACTCTGTGAGGCTCATTTACGTAAAAATAAATAAAGAGGGGGTAGGTGGTCAGGGCAGCCAGGAGGAACACGTGGGACTCAAGGAGGCTCCAGGAGGACCGAAGCTTCTTGGGACTTCTCCAAATTTCAGAGCACGGAGCACACACAGCAAGAAGAAAGGAGCTTTGGTGGGAACTGGAGACTTGTCATCGGAATCAGGCAAGTAATTCTTTCCTCTCAATTTATTATTTACAATAAACCTCCTCCCCAAGAAAAATCTCATCCAAGAGAATTACAGAGTCCCTCCTGAGAACCAGGGCCGAGGCGGAAGCCCCCTCAGATCCTGCTGGTGCTCTGCTAGGGGTGAAAGGGAGGGGATGGGTGAGTGCTTCCAAGACACTCTGGGTTCCTGGGGTTCCACCCGGAACTCCGTGTAATTTCAGCAGAGACGATGTGGGGGAGATTTCAAAGAACTAGCAGCATTGTTCTCCTGCCACTGAGGCAGTGTGGGGACCACAAAGCAGAGACTCCTTCAACCTCAGGCTGCCCGGGCATTGGGGTTGGGAGCACAGCACTCATTCCAGACAACTCAGGGGCTTCTGAGGGCAGCAATGCTTACCCCCATGAGCCACAGACACCCACAGGCCCTGGGATAGCGCTCAGCCCCCACAGACATGCACACAGCCCCCAGAGACATGGAACAGGACCCCACAGACAAGCACACAGGTCCCCAGACACACACGAAGGACCCTAGACACAATCGCAGGACCCCAGACACGCATGAAGGACCCCAGACATGCACGCAGGCCCCGTGGCTGCAGCTAATAGAAAAAACTGAGACCAGCAGAACTACCACATGGCACTGTCCTCATGGCCGAGGCATCACCTCGTGGATGGGGGTGGACAGGCACTCCCTATAGCGGACAATGGAAGTGACAGAGCTGTCTCCAAGCATCTTATGCAATTTACTGCTGAACTCTCCTCAGGCAGGTGCTAGGACTGACATCCAGTTTCACAGAGAAAGAAACGGATGCCCCCAGCAGTTCCCGCACCTACCCTGAGGTACACAGCCCCACAGCAGCCCATACTCTGTGACGAACACACCCAGACCCTGTACCTTGTGCTCTGTGGTGCCATAGGGAATGTCACCTTGGTTTTACGTGGACAGCTGAGGCCAGCACCTTACCTGTGTGGTTGGAAAACTGGACAGAGTTCACTGCGTCGATCTCAAACCCCAGCACCTGCAAGACGGAGAAGGTACAATAGAGGCCAGCCAGGTCTACAGTCCCGGCAACCCCAGCAACCCCCAGAGAAGGCCCAGTAGAGGCCAGCCAGGTCTGCGGTCCCAGCAACCCCCAGAGAAGGCCCAGTAGAGGCCAGCCAGGTCTGCGGTCCCAGCAACCCCCAGAGAAGGCCCAGTAGAGGCCAGCCAGGTCTGCGGTCCCAGCAACCCCCAGAGAAGGCCCAGTAGAGGTCAGGCAGGTCTGCGGTCCCAGCAACCCCCAGAGAAGGCCCAGTAGAGGCCAGCCAGGTCTGCGGTCCCAGCAACCCCCAGCGAAGGCCCAGTAGAGGTCAGCTAGGTCTGCGGTCCAGCAACCCCCAGAGAAGGCCCAGTAGAGGTCAGCTAGGTCTGCGGTCCAGCAACCCCCAGAGAAGACCCAGTAGAGGCAGCCAGGTCTGTGGTCCCAACAACCCCCAGAGAAGGCCCAGTTGAGGCAGCCAGGTCTGTGGTCCCAACAACCCCAGCAACCACCAGCAGCTGCCTAGAGGAGGAGTGCGACCCAAGGGGCTGGAGCGGGGTCCCCTAGGCATGGGCTGGGGTAGACAGTGTGGGGACCAGGAGGCTCTCCCACGTCTGGCTCAACATTTGCACTTTCGGGGTCACGTGTGTCTGGCAAGGGATACCAACCAGCCCTAAGGATTGGGACATGGAGGCCACTGCCCAGCCTGCTGGCACTCAATAAAGAAGCACTTCATAGATCATTCCGGAAATCTCACCAAAGAAAAGTACACAATGAAACTAGCACAGCATGTCTGTCCAGACACTGAACAATGGCTAGGAGGCCATCTTTGCTGTGGGCTTCCGGCCCCCAAGCTGAGGGAAAGGGACAGGGCCATCCTTCCCACTTCACCCTGCTTGAGAGCTCAGAGGAGGGGAGCAGAGCAGAGGGAGGGGAACCAAGGGGAGTGGGGCTGCACTCCAGGGCAGTGGCCAGGTGTCCTCGGCTTGTTCTGTTTTCTCTCTCTACCTGAACAACCAACCACTTCTCAACTTAATATTCAAACAAGGCAGTGTCTCAGTGCCAGCAGGTGGGGGAGCAGCTGCCTCTGGAGAGGGCTGTCTTCAGGTGGGGTTCGCCGTGTGCTCACTCACTGAGCTGTACACTTATGGTCTATGTTCCCAGGGTCTTCCTGGGCGAGCACTATTAAGCCAGTATTGTCACTAAAATAATGAAACAGAAATTAGCAGTCTTTCTAAATTCACTTGCCTCTGTGGCCACCCATTCAGACAGCTTGCAGTGTTGGAATCCCTTAAAATTCTAATCAACTCTGAAGGATTTTAAACAGCAGTAACACAAATCCTGCCAATCCTGCCAAAATAGGCTCCATTGCTTCTGGGAGCGTAGCTAATTAATCCTTTGGGGCTAGCAAATGTATTTGAGAACCAACTCGCTATTTTCTGCTTCTAAGTGAGAGTGAGAGCTAAGCCCCTGGGCTGGCTTCTCCATTTCAAACACCAGCATCAAAACCAGCCTATTAATCAGCATCACATGATGGTTAAACGTTTCTGAGTGCACCTACAAACTGCAAGTGTAGCAGAAAGCCACACTCGGAAGGAAAGACGCTGCTGGCAGGCTGGGACCCCAGAGAAAGGGGCTGAACTCGTCCTTCAGCTAAACTCATCCTTCTGTGCCTGGCCCTGTCACGCTGCGGCCAAGACTGCAAACTGTGACTCTGAAAATCACATCCCTGGACTGCCAGGAGGGAGGGATGCGGCTCTGCCTGGCAGCACTCCTCTCCCCCCAGGCTATTCTTCCCTGGGGCAGGGACAGTTCCTTCCACTGGCAGAATTCCTCATCAGCACCCCCCTCCCTGTGACCCACCTCCTCCTTTATTCCAAAGTGTCGGATGCTTAAGGCTGGGCTGACAGGGGCCTCCCTCATGGTATCTTTGTGCTCTCTCTGCCACCTTTTTTTTTTTTTTTTTGGATGGGGTCTGGCTCTATCACCAGGCTGGAGCACAGGGGCACAATCATAGCTCACTGCGGCCTCCAACTCCTGGGTTCAAACAGTCCTCCCGCCTCATCCTCCTAAGTAGCTGGCATTAGAAGTGCCACCACTATGTCTGGCTAATTCTTTAATTTTCTATGTAAAGACACAGTAGCACTCTTTTGCTCAGATGGTCTTACATTCTTGGCTGCTGTGATCCTCCTGCCTCGGCCTCCCCAAGTGCTGGGACTACACGTGTTCCTTTCCCGTCTTCTCCTTTCTCCCAGTACCTGGCTTAACAACCGTCTACTACACAAGGTTAATGCAACTGCTCCAGTTTCTGCTCCAGGCCGGGCCCTGTCTGATGCCCTCACCATGAGAAGCAGCTGGTGTCTCTTCATGCTCACCTCTGCCCATCACGCTGGGCAGACCAAGGGCCTGCCCCTGGACAGACTCCAACAGGACCAGACAGGGTGCCCTGAGCCCCTGCTGACCTTCAGGACCACCTCCACTGCAGGCCACTTCAGTGACAGATGCTGTGTATCCTCTTGGGAGAGAACCACATTGTTTTATACTATGTCTTGTATAATGGCCTACGGGGCTCCTGTGGCAAAGGGATTCTTCAAGTGACCTTCAGTCACCCCGTGTAACCCTGGAGTGTGGCTGAGGCTATTACGGTGATCTCTCTCCCACTGTCATGCTGCTGTCTAGAGGGGTCTCATCTGACTACGTATCTTGTTGTCTCAGGATGGCGGGCGAAGGGGAGATCGGAGCAGCAGGAAGGTGAGGAGGACTCACTGGTCTGCTGCAGGCCAGTGTCTGAAAGTGAGTCATACTGGGAGGCCAAGGTGGATGGATTGCCTGAGGTCAGGAGAGCAAGACCAGCCTGAGCCAAAGCAAGACCCTGTCTCTAAAAAAATAGCCAGGCACTGTGGCGGCCCCCTGTAGTCCTAGCTACTCAGGAGGCTGAAGCAAGAGAATCGCTTGAGCCCGAGAGTTTGAGGTTGCTGTGAGCTGTGACGCCGCAGCACTCAACCCAACTCAAAAAAGAAAAGAAAAGAAAAAGTAACTGAGTAATTCACACTTGCATTGGATTACAGTAAGAGCAAACATAACAGACATTCTGGCTCCCCACAGTCTCATGCTTTACCCACGCTCTTGAGCGGTGTCTGTCCACGGCACCTGTTTGGGGGATACTACATGATGGGGGTGATGGCGTCTTGCCCCACCCCTACCTACTGGCTTCCACTCAGCCATCCTGCAAGCGCTGACATCAAGGAAATAGAGACACACAAAGTACATCCACCCTGCCAATTTCTACAGTTACTGTACATGGCGGCACACAGTCCCTCTAGAATTCTCCCCAGTGTCCCATCTCTATAGCCAATCCCATTCCTGCAATGGTCTCAGCTGGCCTTGTGCTACCATTCTGCCCACAAACCCAGCCATGGAGAGTCTGCTGCTGCCCCCACCAGATGTCCCACCCGATGTCCCACCAGCCTTATCTCCACTGTCCTGTGCGTTTGACGCTGGAGCTGCAGAGCCACTGGCCACTCTCTGAACCCCCCAAAGCCCTGAAACTTCCCTGTCAGCTTCCCTCTCCTCAACTCAGCTGAACCTTCTTTTAGCCTCCAAGACCTTTTAGCCTTCCTGGCCTTGCTACAGCACTCCTTTCCTGGGTGGGATTCTCAGGGTTTGAGGCTCCCTGTTCCCCACGTGCCTCTGACGAATGCTGGCCCTGGTCAGAGCACCTGGCTGTAGGCTGCACCTGGCTGCACCAGCAAACCCTCCCATGGGACAGACCAGAGTCTGGTAGGAAAGCTCCTGCTCACCACCCCCAGCAGTTGCGAAGATTCCTGACTCAATGGTAACTATGTAAATGGGCAGGACTCATTGCGGGGTCATAGTTTGCCTGTCAAGGCCACCTCCTGTTCATCGTAAGCCTTTCAGATGATACCAGGTGTGGTCAGAGCAATCCCAGGCAGAGCCCAGCTGGGAGCTGGCTCCAGCTCCCTCCCCGCCCCCACTATGGGGCCTTTCACTGTAGTCACAGGACTGGCACTCCCTCCTGACTCCCTTCTCCCTGCCACCCACAGGCACTGGCATCTTCCTCCCAGACTCAGAGTGCCACATGCAGGGATGGCTGCCTCGGGTGGGTGGCATGTGCTCTCGGGGCCACATGCCTGCTAAGTTGCTGCCTCATCAACCAGTGAGGCAGACACAGCAGACACTGTGATTGCAGCAGCTCCCTGGTCCGCCCTCCGCCACTGAGGCAGAGTGACTCAGAACTGCAGAAGGGGGACACTCTGGAATGTTCTGGTGGAGTCTTCCACCCCAGTCAAACCACTCTGGCTCAGGTATCCCAGGGGACTGAAGTGCTACAGGTGTCCCTGATTGAAGGAATTCCTGCTGTAGCCACTTCCACAGGAAACTAGAGTATGGGTGGGGAAGGAAGAGTGTCACTTGCTCTCATCCTGCCCATCATCCCCATCTGTTACCAGACAGCCCTGCAGCTCAGCACAGTCACCCCCTGTGTCCTCTGACCTTCACAGGGCACTTCTATGGGAATGGTCCTGTGTAACCCCCCCCACCCCCCCAGTCTCCCACCTTCCCGACTGTGCACCCTTGTCTCAGCGCCACACCTGGGCCTCATCACTTCAGTCCCGTCCTGCTCATAGCACAAGGACACCCCGACTGCATTTCCAGGCCCCGGTCCCAAGCAGGCCCATGCACTGGTTGGAGTCTGTGGTGCTTGGCACACTACAAAGCTACAAGAGAGCTCATGGCTGAAACAGAAGCGCTGGACAACCAGATGGCCGGGGACAGGGTACAGAGAGTGCAGAGGCAGCATTCCTGACCCAGCCTGGGCTCCTCAGCATGGCTGCAGCTGTGTCCACCCCACACAAACATGGCTTTACCCCAGCTCCTCGGTCTCTGCCACTGGTGGCACCCTCTCCTGGATGCTGTAGTTCTGAGTCTGGTCAGCTAGAGCTCCCCGCCTTGGACCTTGCTTCCACGCACAGCAACTGGGCTCTGGGGTGGGCCAAACCTGTGTCCACTGCTCTGGCTTCCTCAGTTTAACTACCCAAGGACAACCACACTTTCAGGTGGTTGGAGGTCATCACAGATGAGGAAACAGGATGGGAGGCTGAGGGTGGCAGGTGGGAGGGTAGGGGGGTGGGCTGCTGGCTGCAGGCTTATCTCAGTGGCAGAACAGAGGCCCCATGTGAGGCCAGACTACAGATGAACAGGATAGTGCCACCTTTCCTCGGCCACTCACAACACTGAGCAACACCTGACACATGTGCACACTTGCTCGCCAGGGCTCACACTCACACATGCAGATGCAGGCCCATGCCCACCTGCTCAACTGTGCTTACATGCATGCTGACACACACACACAGATGTAAGCCCATGCACACCTGCTCACCTGTGCTCACACACATGCATACTGACACACACACAGATGTAAGCCCATGTACGCCTGCTCACCTGTGCTCAGACACACGCATGCTGACACACACACACACAGAAGAAAGCCCATGCACGCTTGCTCACTGTGCTCACACACATGCATACTGACACACACAGATGTAAGCCCACGTACGCCTGCTCACTGTGCTGACACACTCGTGCTGACACACACAGAAGTAAACCCATGCACACTTGCTCACTGTGCTCACACACGTATACTGACACACACACACAGATGTAAGCCCATGTACGCCTGCTCACTGTGCTCACACACATGCATGCTGACACACACACACATAAGCCCATGCACGCCTGCTCACTGTGCTCACACACATGCACACCCACTTACATGTGCACAGATGTGGTCCAGGGGGCCAGAGTAGGGAGGGAAAAAGAGATGGGCAATGGGACCAGTAAGCTTTTGCTTTTCTCCATGACAGCCAAAGAAGAATAACAGAAACCCAGTCCCTAAATAAGAGAGTCAGAAAAGCAAGAAACTAATTCTGCTCCTTCTCGAAGAATATAAAAGGACAAGTGGACAGGCTCGGTGCCTGTAGCTCAAGCGGCTAAGGCGCCAACCACATACACCGGAGCTGGCAAGTTCAAATCCAGCCTGGGCCTGCCGAACAACAATGACAACTACAACAAAAAACAGCCAGGCATTGTGGCGGGCGCCTGTACTCCCAGCTACTTGGGAGGCGAAGGTTAAGAGAATCGCTTAAGCCCAGAAGTTGGAGGTTGCTGTGAGCTGTGATGCTACATCACTCTACCCAGGGTGACAGCTTGAGGCTCTGTCTCAAAAAAAAAAAAAAAAGGACAAGTGGGCAAAATACCAAAACAACGCCTCCATCTCTAGGATTGTGATACATTCTGGCTCAGAACCAGAACCAGCTGAGGCCAGAATGAGGGAGAATCCCAACTAGATGGGAGGCAAGCAGAGTGGTGGCGAGGAGGGCATGAAGGGACGTCCTCCTAGAAGCCTTCCCATGGGGCACATCACTGGGGGAAGTGAGCAAGGCCCGCCCTGGGCCCAGGGAGGCGCACTTCTCAGCACTGGCTCTTAGGCGCTGCTTGCAAATGCTTGTCACTTTGAAAAATGTTAAGGCAAAAAAGGGCAGCGTGACATTCATCCGGTAACTTCTGAATGAAGCCCTGGAGAAGAAGGCTATTTCTATCCTAGGCATTCTAAGAAAAAAATGTAAAGATTTTCTAAAAAGTCCAGGTGTTTTAACCACTTACTCAAGAGAATCCCGCAGCCAATGTGCGTCTCTGAAGACCCTTGCAGCTTGGGGGATTCTTAGAGGTTAGAGGCTGGAAAGCAGGTTCTTAGTACAAGCAAGCCCCCTGGGACCTCGTCACAAGTCTAGGAGAGCCAAGGGTGACTTACCCACATGAGGTCTCCATTGCTCTGTGGCTTCTTTTCCTGTCCAGGGCAGCAAAGTCCAGGGATTCAGTGGGACCCTCAACCTCTGCCCTTAGATACTTTTGCTAATGTCACTCAACAGGCAGGAGTTAGAGCAGGTGTTGAAATCCAGGTTTCCAGGCTAGAGCCCCCCTCTTCCTGCAGGGGGTTTGAGCCCCCGGAACAGGCTTGGCTTTGAAGCCCCACTGTCCCCGCTCAGATGTCTGGGTCTGCTTCTGCACTAATGGGCTAGAAGAGTCAAAGAATGAAGCTGATTTCTGCAGGCCCAAACTGAGCCCCGCTGACAGCATCTTCTAGTGGGGATGGGGCCCTGTGCTCTTGCCTTCCGATCTTGGCAATGTAGTAAACGGGTTTTGAGCTAAGACCCCAAGTCAGATTCTCAGAGACACTGGGACCCAGTAACTTAATGTCCAATACCCACTACCTCCTCCCCACCATGATGACCCAGTGAGGCTACACCTGCCCTATGACCCTCCAGCTCAGAGGCCATGGGTGACGGTCTGGGGTGGGGGTGCCTGGTGCCTAGCGTGGGCTGCTCCAGAGACTAAGTGAAGAGAAGCTGCTAGCTAGCCACCTGGACACACTGTTGGGACTGACCACCTGCTCCACAGGGCTGCTAGTGCCTTGGAAGCACCCACTGCCACCCTCAGGAAATGCTCTAGGCTGCCCAGACTACAGGGGTATGCGCAGCATCCATGGTTGCATGGGCAGCATAGACTGGCCACTGTGCTGCTCTCCACTTGCTGAAAGGACAGCTTGATGTCATCAACTTCTGGGCCTTTAATTAAGCCCTAAACTTAGGCCACTTGAATTTCTCTGATGGCTCTGGCTCCTTCTAATCCATAATAGATTAAATGGTGTCGTTTGCCTGGAACCCATGAACGTGAACATATTTGGAAAAGGGTCTTTGCAGATGTGATTAAGTTAGATTCTAAAATGAGATCATCCTCGATTATGGGGGGGGGCCTGAATCCCATGACAAATCTTATAAAGGGAGAAGACATGGAGGAGGCCACGTGAAGACAGGCAGAGACTACAGTGACACAGTCACAAGCCAAGGACACCTGGGGCCACCAGGAGCTGAAAGAGGCTGCCCTGAGCAGGCCAGGAGCACCACCCTGTCCATATCTTGATCTCAGACTTCTGGCCTCCGGACCATGAAAGTACAGATTCCTGTTGTTTTAAGATACCGAGCTGTGGCACTTTGTACGGCAGTCCTGGTAAACTGACACTTAACCCCAGTTATTTCCCTGTTTTCATCCCAATAGTAGGCAGTGGGGCAAGAGCGGGCTGTGAGGCTGCCCTGAGGACACTAGGCTCTCTGCCCCCACAGGGGACACAGGCTCTCTGCAGACGTAGAGAGGAAGCACCCGAGGCGTTCTTCTCCCATGAGGACAGAGTCCCGGCAGCATTTGGTAGGGGGACAGCAGGCAGGCCACATTGCATTCCATCCACTCCTCACCTTTCCTTCTTCTCTCACTGAGAATCCAAGCCAGAGCAGTGGAGAAGTCCCCCAAGGTCTACCTGTCCTTGGCACAGGCTTGACCCTGTTCCTGCCCTCCTTGCTCTCTGAAAACCCCAATTCATTCTGCTGGCCACTGTCCCCACTGCCCATGCTGCTCACATTAGCATGTTCCTTTCAGCCACTGAAATGTACCTTGGACTCAAGCACAGGAACAAAATCCGTACACAGGATCAAGGTCCCTCTCCTCTCTCTGTGGTAGGATGCTTTCATCAGCCTAGCCCAGGGCAGGGCGCTCCCTGTGCACGGCAGAATAGGACTCAAGAGTGGTGTGCTCAGAGGACCTTGTGGGAAGTGTCCAGTTGGGACAACGGACACAAGCTGAGCCCAATACAAAGAGCACAAGGAACCCTGGCACCATCCTGCTAACAGGGACTGTGCCTGGTTGGCAGGTGAGGCTTGGGAAGGCTCAGAAACTGGGGGCAGGTCCCTCAGCCCAGTTCCAAGATGAGGGGACATCTACTTCAAGGCAGGATGCCAGACACCAGGTCAGCCCAACAGTAGGCCTTTCCAATCCCACCCCACGCCATGCACCTGAGGCTTCTCTGGTCTCTTTCTGAGTGGCATTAGGGCAAATCTTTGAGCTTCCATTCTCCCCATTTTTAAGTTTTCTTTCCTCATACTCAGCCATTTGAACAAGGCTTTAGAGACCCAAGCTGCATGTCGATCAAAATCAAGACTCCGCCCCTCAAGAGCAGCTGGGAACTCTAGGGGATGCTTCCCCTTGGAACTGCTGCTGGAGGTGACAAGCAGTGGCCCCAACCGAAGGCCACTTCCAGGCCCTGCCCACCCCAGCCCCTCCTGTGCTCCTGACACTGGTCCAAACTGGTCCTGCCAGTGACCAGTTCAATGCCTCTCCCTGGCCAGCAGAACTCAGACGTGGCCTTGGGAGGTTTGTGTAAAATGCCTGCATGGGACCCTGTGGCAACCACAGGTAAGGATGCTGGGGACTGGGGAGACCCCACGGAAGAAGGGCAGCTCCATCCCTAAGAGGCACTGCCTGAGATTGGAGACTTCCAATTTCCTGAGTTGGAAATTCAAGAAGCAGAGACGTTGCTGGAGGAAGGGAAATCTGCCCAAAGAAGAAATTACGAAGGAGCAGCAGCAGGTGGACATGGAGGAGGAAAAGCGAACTGAAGCTGTTCTCAGAGCCCGGCCTGGCCTCCACGGCTGCTCCTGCTTTAAGGATCCTGCACCTTTCTGCCCAAGCACAGTCCTACACAGGGTGACCTCTCCTTCCCACCCCCCAGCTCTGGATGGCAGTCAAACCTGGGCTAAGGAACAGGTGCACCCTGCCTGCCCCACGCAGGCTCTCCATACATGGGACCTGCCATACCTGTTCCCTTGCTCAGGGACCAAGCCAAAGGGAGCAGTGCAGGAGGGCCACCACACCTGGCTAGGCCACCCACCCCCAGCTGCTGACAGGCCAGGAAGGGCTCTTCCTCACCCTGCTTCTGCCTCTGGCCCAGCATGACACCCCTCTGCACCCAGGCCTCCTCCCACCCCTCCAAGGGCCACTCAGCTACAATGAGGAAGCAGTGGGTGGCCTGCCTGGGAACCTCAAGCTGCTAAGGACACACAGGGACAGCAGGAGGGACCTGCTAGCAAGGCAGGACTAAAGATTTCAAAAGGCAGCTTCCTAAAGCCCAGGCCATCCTGAGCTGGTCCCCAGGGTCCTCTTCTTTAGAGCCCACACTTGTAAGGGGTGGGGGTGGGGGCTTCTCTGCAGGGGGTGCAGGGCCCCTGCCCACACCCATCCCTTTGACCACCCCCCTGGAGTGGGCACCGTGACCTTACTATCCCTGACCTTAGCTGCCTCCTCGGTCCTCCAGTCCTCGTGACCCACACGGGGCAGGGAGAGAATAGGGAGAAGATGGGCAGATGAGGGCGCAAACACCTGCCCTCCCCACCCCGCCCCTGCTCAGGGCTCTCTGCGCTCCCGCGGAGCACTGGCGAGGGTGGGCTCCTCCGTGCCTCCCCCCAACCCTGCAGCATTTTCTCGCCTCCTGGGAACCCCCACCCGACGCTGGCATGGATGGCTGGAAGAGGTAGGGACCAGCAGGGGCCAGAGGTTGCGCCACAGCTAGCGCACGGGGACTTATCCGCCTTGAGCACCCTGCCCGGTCGCTGGGACCCATCCCACCCGTCAAGGGCCCGCACGGACGCGCAGCCCCGCTTCCGCCCCTGCAAAGCAGGCAGACGCGGGAGGCTCATCTCCGCGCCTGCCTCCCCCGGCACGCTGCGCAGTCCCAGCTCAGACAGGGGAGTGGGGCAAGGGTCGTGTCGGGTGGGCCCGCCAAGGTCATGAGGAGGCCGGCGGCAGCCACCGTGCCGCGGGGACGCCCGGGCGCCTTACGTAAGGCCTGGCGGTGGCGCGTACCTGCAGAGGGAACGTGGCCGCCCGGTTGCCCACGTAGCCGCGGACGACGTGGCTCTGGATGGAGAGCACCCGGCACTCCTCCTCCATGCCGGGCCTGGCCGCGGCGGCGCGGGGCCCGGGCGGCGTCACGGGCTCCGCCGCTCGCTCGCACTGGGCTCGGGCTCTGCTCCCGCTCGGCGCAGGCGCTCGGCTCGGACGCCCAGGCCGCCTCCCCCGACCTCCGCGAGCTGCTCTGCACCGCCAGCTTCGCGCGGCGCCGGGGCGGGCCGGGGGCGGGGACAGTCGCGCAAGCCCCGCCCCGGGAAGGGAAAACAGGGAAAAAGCGAAAATGGACCCCAGCCAGCTCGGCTTCAGTGACCCAGGTCACTGTGCCTCGGGCCGGGGCTGCGTTTTAACCTTACCCAGCGGGGACTTTGTGGTGCAGTCCATTCACTCGCTCGCTCATTCAACACACGTGGCCGACCTTGGCCTGCGCCCTGCGGTGAGCCCGCCCAGGACTGGGGCTGGCGCCAGGCCCCTGACCACGGGGTGCGACCCTCGGGGCGCAGCGCCCGGGAGAGCGGGCGTAGGGCATGGCGGCGGCGCGGAAGTGAACTGGGCCGCCGTCCCCATGGCCCCGCTGCGCCCCCACCCGTGCCCCGTTCCCACTCAGGGTGCCTCAGGGCCACCGATCCGCGTGGGCAACCGCGCATTCTCCTGACTGCGGACCGGGAGCCGGGACCTACCCGCGCTCCCTCTCCGGGGTGAGGCGCCCCTCTGCCACCACCTCCGTGCAGGACGGGCAAGCTACTGGGGGACGCGGGAGCTGGCGGGGCCAGCCTGGTCCTCAAAGGGCTGGGCCGGTAGACATCTACAAGGGGCCATGACACCACTGGGGACCCCGCGTATCCCCTTCGTTGGCGGGGCCTGCAAGTGCACCCAACCTCCAGCCCCAGCGATATGCCAGGCCCTCCAGCCACAGGTGTCTTGGGACTGGGCCAAGTGTCTGGTCCTACCAGGTCTACAGGGCCTGCCCGCAAGGACACAGCAGACCCATTGGAGGCCCAGCCCCAACGTTACACCGCTGCCTCCGTTCTGAGCCCACAGTCATGGCGATTTGGGTTCCTTGGAGTCATTGACACCAGACTAAAGAAAGTCTTGGTGACCTAAGGCTGCACACGCAGGCAGGCACGCACGCACTTAAGGCACTGTGTAGCTTGGTGAGAGCTGACAGTGATGGCTGAGCTGGGAAGTAGGGAAGGAGGGCATTGCTATAGAGGTCCCTCCCCTCCCCTCACTTTTTGAGACAGAGTCTCATTCTGTAGCCATGGGTAGAATGCTATGGCATCATCATAGCTCACAGCAACCTCTAACTCTTGGGCGCAAATGACTCTCTTGCCTTAGTTTTTCTATTTTTAGTAGAGATGAGGTCTCACTCTTGCTCAGGCTGGTCTTGAACTCCTGTGCTCAAGCAGTCCACCCACTTCCACCTCCCAGAGTGCTGGGATTACAGGTGTGAGCCACCTGCCTGGCCTAGAGGTCCATATTTTTAAAAGGAAGTACATTGTCATTAGCAATAATTGTCAATAATAGTTAACATTTAAGCCAGGGGCAGTGGCCAGTGTCTGTAGTCCCAGCTTCTTGGGAAGCTGGAGGATCACTTGAACCCAGCAGTTGGAGTGCGGCCTGGGCAACACAGGGAGAGTCTGTCTCAACAGTAATAACAATAATAATTGCTGACATTCATTGAGCACTTGCTATGTGCTAAGCACATTTCACACATTAACATGTTGACTCTTCACAGCTGTGCTTTATGGTAGGCTCCATCCCATTTTACAGATAAGGAAACCAAGGAGGAGCAGCTAGGTTATAGAGGAGGTTATAGAAGGAGATTATAGCGTTGGTAACGGGTGTTGGGGGAGAGCCCCAGGAACCCACAGCGCTGCCCACTGCCCTTCCCGTCCTGATCTGTGAGGGTCTGATAATCTATCTCCTCCTGTGCAGCTGACTTCATGGCTCCCCATCTTGGTTTGTCACCCATGGTCCCCTCTCTACTCCCTGGGCAGGCCTCATAGGCACCCTCCCCCAGCCTTAGTCCCCCACCTCATCCAAACTGCTGAGAGGAAAGAGCAGAGGATCTGGAGAAGGGGACTTACCAGCCCCCAGGCCTGGGACCCTTCTCCTCAAAAGAGGGCCCAGGGACCTAGAGGTCAAAATGCTGAAAGTGACATTTTGGTGAAGACACTTTTGCTTAGTTTCTCGGCCTTTTCAAAGATCTGGTTGCCTACTCCCAGCTGTTGGTCAGATGCCCAGCACCCATGGTTCTCAGACTGCCGTCCCCTGGGGGACCTGATGCACTCGCCAGGACCCAGCCCTGTCTTACTTTGCTGAGCCTGGCCCTATGCTCCCGTTAGCTCTCCAGCTGTTTCTGAGACCACCCCCAGAGGAAAGGCACTGTTTAGGCAGATGAGTTAATTTGGTATTTTTATGAGCGGTCATTAGTTGCCATTAATTATTAATCCAAGAGCAAACTTTCTCCTTGATGACTCAGAGAGTGAAGAACTTCCAGAAATGATGAGTCTATTGGTAAGACACTCCCGGTCCTGGCCAGGAGATGGGTGGGCCACCTCAGTAATCCTGGGCCCCTGGGTCAGCCCTTCCTGGGAGAGGGCCCCGGGAGGGTGGCAGATAGGAAGGGCAGCTGGAAAGCCCCAGAATCTGGGTCTAGTCTGCGACAAGTGGGTGGGGTCCAGTAGGTGGTTTCCAGAAAGTCATTTTCCTGAAAAGAAAAGAGGGAATCTGAGAGAATTTACACCAAGCTGGTCTCCCACCTGAGGGTTTGGGTTGCAGGCGTCTGAGTTGAGTTACCATTGATGGTAGGTAATAGAGTGTGCCTTCCAAGGATGGTGACCTTTGGAAAGTGCCCATCATTATGGTGACTGTGTGTCATGTGATTAGTAATAATTTTAAAAGCTTTCCATTTGGACATAGTACATAAATTAATTTTCATCTACACCCTGGGGGCACTGGAAATGTTCTAAGGAAGAGACTATACCCAGAGGAATTTTGGCTTAGAAATTATTCCATTTGAGCTTGGCCAAAAGTTTGAACAGTGTCTTAGTTACCTGGGCAGCTGTAGCAAATTACCACAGACTGCGTGGCTTAAACAACAGAAATGTTTCACTGTGCGGGAGGCTTCAAGTCTCCATCAAGATGCCAACTGGTTCAGTTTCTGGTGGGGACCCTCTTCCCGGCTCCTAGAAACCACCTTCTTACTGGGTCTGCCCGTGACCTCTTCTTTCAGTGGCTTCAAGAGAAAGCAAGCTCTAGTTTCTCCTCCTCTTCTTCTTCTTTTTTTTTTTTTTTGAGGCAGAGCCTCAAACTGTCGCCCTGGGTAGAGTTCTGTGACATCACAGCTCACAGCGACCTCCAACTCCTGGGCTCAAGCGATTCTCCTGCCTCCACCTCCCAAGTAGCTAAGACTACAGGTGCCTGCCACAACGCCCGGCTATTTTTTAGTTGCACACGTCATTGTTGTTTGGCGGGCCCGGGCTGGATTCGAACCATCCAGCTCTGGTGTATATGGCTGGGACCTCAGCCACTTGAGCCACAGGCACTAAGCCGCCTTCTCTTTTTGATTACTTTTTTTTTTTAAGACAGAACCTCACTATGTTGCCCTCGGTAGAATGCTATGGCATCACAGCTCACAGGAACCTCAAACTCTTGGGCTTAAGCAATTCTCTTGCCTCAGCCTCCCAAGTAGCTGGGACTACAGGGAGGCTATTGATTACTATAATTGCCACAGCACCCGGCTATTGATCACTTTTTTTAATGTTTGAGATGGAGTCTCACATATTGCTCAGGCTGGTCCTCTCCCAGCTCAGCCTCCTGAATAACTGGCTCTGTGTCTCCATTTTCCTGTAAGGACACAAGTTCCATCATGTGGGCTCCACTCTCACCATCTCATCTAATCAACCTAACCACCCACCTAGGCCCCACCTCAAACATTATCAGATGGGGGGTTTGGGCTTCAACTTGTGGACTTTAGGGAAACACACGTATTCAGTCATGGGGGCACCTCTGCCCTACCAGTCTGGCAAGCCCAGCAGCCCAGCACCTTCAGAGCAGCAGCCTGGTCCCAAAATCCCACTTGGGCCTGAGTTTCCCCACTTTATTGGACTCCTAGATCAGCCTACTCACCTTCAGGTGGGGGTGAACCTTGCATATAAGCTGCCTATTATGGATTGACTGGTGGGTGTCCTCTCTCAAATTTGTAGGTTAGCATCCTAACCGTAGCATCTCAGATGTGCCTCATTTGGAGATAGGGCCTTTGCAGGTGTAGTAAGTTGAAGAGAGGCCAATAGGTTGGGCCCTAATCCACTTCGTTGGCATTGTTATAAAAGGGAGAAGAAGCTGTGAGGACGTGGGAAAAATGACCATCTCCTAGCTGGGGAGGTAGGCCTGGAACAGATTTCTCACTCACATCCTCACTTTTATTGTAGACCTCTGGCCTTCAGTGCTGCATGAGAGGACATTCTGTTGCTTAAACCGCCCAGTCTGCAGTGCTGTGTCGTGGCAGCCCCAGCACAGTCAGACGCTGCAGGGCCGAATGCCCATGAGGACAGCACGCTTGGCCGCTCCACTTCTGCCTGCTGATCACTTGCTGCATGTCAGTCAGCATCCTGACTGCACCTGAGGGTGCTGCCTGGTGGGGAGCAAGGCTGTCCCTCATGGTCCAAGGCTACTGACATTGACCCCAAACAGCCCACAACACCATGAAAGGACAGATGTGTGCTGCTCAGCTTGTAACACATGTGTCCCAGATTTTCTGCGGCTTTTCCAGTTTCACTTGTTCTGTCCCACCAGCAGACCGTAAACACTGATTTTAGGTTCAGAAAATGTAGCCCTGTCTCCAGGCTTCTTCTGGTCTCATGTGTGTCTCCAACCCTGTCTCCAACCCTTTCTCCAATCAGGGGAAAGGGCCCCAGTGACTCATCACTGTGCAGCCATGACATTCATATGCCGAAGCACCATGAAACCACAGTGTGATGGCATTTGGTGATAGGCTTCTGGGAGGCACACTATAATTATTATTATATCTGTTATAATTGTTGATGCTACTATTGTCATCATATAATGCAGTAACTTCCTGACAAGTGGTGTGTGTGTTCTGACTATTGCCCCAACCTGCCGTTCCATCTCTCCCTCTCCTCTGGCCTCTCTGTTCCCTAAGACCCGACTGTCTGGAAATAATCACGTCAGTTAATCAGTCTGTGACGGCCTCTAAGTGTTCAAGTGAGAGGAAAAGCTGCACATCTCCCAGCTTTTCATCAAAATGATCGAGGTTGGTGAGGAAGGCACGTGGAAAGCCGAAAAAGGCTGACAGCCAGGCCTCTTGTACTGCTAGCCAAGTGGTAGATACAAAGGAAATTTAAATTAAAGGAAACTAAAGTGCCATTCCAGGGAACATACAAATGACAAGAAAGCAAAACAGGCTTATTGCTAACATGGAGAAGGTTTGAGTGGTCTGGACGGAAGATCAAAGCAGCCAAAAGCCTAGTCTAGAACAGGACACTAACTCGCTTCAATTCTGTGAAGGCTGAGAGTGTTATGCCCCAGCTCCACCTTGCTAGGGGCTTTCAACACTCCCCCGCTAAGACAGGAAGCTCAGCTGAAAGAGTTTAGTAATAACTCCAATACCCCTGCCCAACAACTCCTCACTTCCCCTCGTGAGGACTCCCATTACCAGGTGTTGGCTCTTGTCAAATTCAGCTTGCATTAAGGATTCCCCCTCCCCTACCAAAAGCCCCTTATAAAAGGTTTCCACCCCTGCTTCTAGGGGTGGAGAGACTTTGAGGTGTGAGCTTGCTCTCGGCTCTTGCTTAATTTGGACTCAGTGTGCTGGCGTTTATTCCACTCGCTTTGTGTATATACAAGAGGGGTGAGGAAGCTGCAGAAGAAGAGTTGGAAGCAAGGTTGGTTCATGAGGTGGCAGTAAAGATGCCATTGCCATAGCATAAAAGAGCAAGGTGAAGCAGCAGGTGCTGATGGAGAGGCTGTAGCAGGTGCTGATGGAGCAGCTGTAGCAGGTGAAGCAGCAGGTGCTGATGGAGAATCTGCATCAGGTGAAGCAGGTGCTGATGGAGCAGCTTCAGCAGGTGAAGCAGCAGGTGCTGATGGAGAGGCTGCAGCAGGTGCTGATGGAGCAGCTGCAGCAGGTGAAGCAGGTGCTGATGGAGCAGCTTCAGCAGGTGAAGCAGCAGGTGCTGATGGAGAGGCTGCAGCAGGTGCTGATGGAGAGGCTGCAGCAGGTGCTGATGGAGCAGCTGCAGCAGGTGAAGCAGCAGGTGCTGATGGAGAAGCTGCAGGAAGTCACCCAGAAGATCCAGCCAAGATCATTGATGACAGTGGCCACACTGAATAGATTTCCACGCAGACAAACAGCCCTCTGCTGGGAAAAGATGCCATGTAGAACTTCTGTAACTTCAAAGCTTCCAAGGACAGGCTGACACTCTAATTAGGGGCTGACATAGCTGGTGACTTCAAGTTGAAGCCAATATTATTTTCATGCCTGCTGATACAACATCCATCTGCAGCCCAAGGATAAAGGCATCATTTTGACTTTCAAGTCTTATTACTTAAGAAATACATTTCATCCAGTGGCGCCTGTGGCTCAGTGGGTAGGGCGCCAGCCCCATATACCGAGGGTGGCAGGTTTGAACCTGGCCGCAGCCAAACTGCAACAAAAAATAGCTGGGTGTTGTGGTGGGCGCCTGTAGTCCCAGCTACTTGGGAGGCCAAGGCAAGAGAATCGCCTAAGCCCAGAAGTTGAAGGTTGCCGTGAGATGTGATGCCACAGCACTTTGCCATAGATGACATAGTGAGACTCTGTCTCAAAAAAAAAAAAAAAAGAAAGAAAAAGAAAAAGAAAAAAGAAATGGAGCCTGAAGATGGGACTCAATTGCTGCACATGAGGACTTGCTTCTTCCGGATAAGCAAAGAAAGAAAGTGGTGTTTTGAGACAGATTCTACTCCTGATGAAGATGTCAAGAACATTGTTGAAATGACAACAAAGGACTTAGAGTATTACCGGAACTCCGTCGATAAAGCAACAGCAAGGTTTGAGAGGATCGACTTCAATTTCGAAAGAATGCTGCTGTGTGTTGTCCACAGCATCACATGCTGCAGAGAAGTCTTCCGTGAAAGGGACAACCAGTTAATAGTGGGCAAACTTCACTGTGTCTTACTTTAGGGAACTGCCACAGTCACCCCACCCTTATCAGTCAGCAGCCACTAACATCAAGGCAGGACCCCCCACCAGCAAAAGTAATATGCCTCCCTGAAAGCTCAGATGATCATTAGAATTTTTTATCAAGAAAGTATTTTGGGGCCGGCGCCTGTGGCTCAGTTGGTAAGGCGCCGGCCCCATGTACCGAGGGTGGCAGGTTCAAACTCGGAGCTGAACTGCAACCAAAAAAAAAAAAAAAAAATAGCTGGGCGTTGTGGCGGGCGCCTGTAGTCCCAGCTGCTTGGGAGGCTGAGACAAGAGAATCGCTTGGGACCAGGAGTTGGAGGTTGCTGTGAGCTGTGTGAGGCCACGGCACTCTACCGAGGGCCATAAAATAAGACTCTGTCTCTACAAAATAAAATAAAATAAAATAAAATGAAAAAAAAAAGAAAGTATTTTAAATTAAGACAAGTACATTTCTTAGACATAATGCTATTATGCATTTAGTAGACACTACTTCTATATGTACTGGGAAACCACAAACTTCATGTGGTTCACTTTGCTACAATATTTGCTTTATTGCAATGATGGTCCAGACCCAAATCCATAGTCTCTCCAAGGTGTGTCTGTGTCTTCCATAGTCCAGCACTAAAAGGATTTCTCTCTCTCTCTCTGTTTTTTTTTTTGAGACAGAGTCTCACTCTGTCACCCTGGCTAGGCTAGGGTACCATGGTGTCATAGCTCATGGCAACCTCAAATTCTTGGGCTTGAGCAATCTTCTTGCCTCAGGCTCCTGGGTAGCTGAGACTGTAGATGCCCACCACAACGCCCAGCTAGTTTTTCTATTTTTAGTACAGATAGCGGGTCTCGCTCTTGTTCAGGCTGGTCTCAAACTCCTGAGCTCAAGCGATCCGCCTGCCTCAGCCTCCCAGAGTGCTGGGATTACAGGCTTGAGCCACTGCACCTCTCTTAAAAGAATTTCTTTAACTCTCTGTTAGTGGACAGTTAGCTTATCTCTAGATTTTCCCTATTGTGATATAAATATGTCATTGAACCTACTTGTAAGTAAGTCTGTGTACACTTCTGTTTTTCTGGTGTAGATCCCACAGTAGGATGACAGATGAAAGGGTAATTTAATCTTTAGATTTTTGATGTACACCGCCCAATTATGTTCTGAGGAATTGGGCAGCTGATACTCCCCTATCAGCAACGGAGGGCCATTTTAGCATGGCCTCCCCAGCTCTAGGCATCTGTGTGTTGTTAAGAAACTTTGAAAAAAAATATGGAGACATTACATCTGGATAGAGTTGAAGAACATTCTTCTTAGTAAAGTATCACAGGAATGTAAAAGCAAGTATCCAGTGCATTCAATACTAATGTGAGATTAGTAGATAAATAACTGCAAACCCCTATGAAAGAAAAATATAACTAAATTCAAGTGGGGGGGAGAGGGGAGGCAGAAGGGGCGTTGGGTGCTGTCACCTAGCAGGTATGGCACACCTCCTGGGTGAAGGGTGAAACTACAATCTGGACTTTACCTAACAAACACAAACAATGTAACCTAATCGTTTGTACCCTCATATTGACCTGAAGTGAATTTTTTTTTAAAGAAATTTTGAAAATTGGCAAATAAAAAAATGAGGTATTTTAATGAATTTATCATTCAGAAATAACAAATAATGAATATTCCTATTTTGAGTTTCTTATGTGAACTTGTATAACTTAAGTTTTTTTAAACAGTCTCACGTTTTTGTTCTGGATAGAGTGTTATGGCATCACAGCTCACAGCAACCTGAAACTCAGGCTCAAACAATTCTCTTGCCTCGGCTTCCCATGTAGCTAGGACTACAGGCGCCCGCCACAACGCTCGGCTATTTTTCAGAGATGGGGTCTTGGTCTTACTCCTGAGCTCAAGGGATCTACCTGCCTCGGCCTCCCAGAGTGCTAGGATTACAGGCGTGAGCCACTGCATCTGGCCTTTTCTTATGGTTTTACAGAAGTTAAATTTAAAAAAAATGGTCAGGGTTCATATGGTGACTTTTTTTTTTTTTTTAGAGACAGAGTGTCACTTTAGGGCCCTCTGTAGAGTGCTGTAGCATCAAAGCTCACAGCAACCTCCAACTCTTGGGCTTAAGTGATTCTCTCGCCTCAGCCTCCCAAGTAGCTGGGACTACAGGCACCGCCACAACGCCCGGCTATTTTTTTTCTTTTGTAGAGACAGAGTGTCACTTTATGGCCCTCGGTAGTGTGCCGTGGCCTCACACAGCTCACAGCAACCTCCAACTCCTGGGCTTAAGCGATTCTCTTGCCTCAGCCTCCTGAGTAGCTGGGACTACAGGAGCCTGCCACAACACCCAGCTATTTTTTGGTTGCAGTTTGGCCGGGGCTGGGCTTGAACCCGCCACCCTCGGTATATGGGGCTGGCGCCCTACCGACTGAGCCACAAGCGCCGCCCGTGACGTGTTTTATATAGACCCACCTCTGCCTCAGCGTGTCCCATCCCTGACAGTAAGAGTGACACTCTCCTTTGGCACGGGGAGGGCATCTTTCACACAAGAATTTCACTTCCTGCCTTCAAGGAAGAGAGCAAAGTTCAGAGTGATCTTGTACTTTCTGTTTTTCAAGTGCCTTTAACTTAGAATAGTCCGTGTGCCCGAGTGGCATGCTTTGAGCTCCTCCAGCAACCAAAACGTGGTTTAGCCACACAACGGACTAGCATTCTGCCCTCAATAGAAGGAAATCCTGACACACACTGCAACAAGGAGGAATCTTGAGGACATTATGCTATGTGAAATAAGCTGGTCACGAGAGGACAAACACAGTGTGACCCCAGTTGCGTGAGGTCTGCCGGACAGTGGGCACTGACAGGATGAGGATGGAGTCTGTGGCCAACACATGCTCATGCTGGACAACCTCATGACCGGGTGCCAGGCTCTGATGCAATGTTGCCCAGGGCTGTCCAGGGTGGATGTGGACACCCCCGTGCCTCTGGGCAAGGACCTAGGCAAGAAAGTCCCCAGCCAATGAGGACCCGCACTGCACAGCTGGCTGAAGACAGACAGGAGGCTGAGGTGTTCTTCCTCCCAAACCGCTGAAACCAGTTGCAGAGGCCTTACAGAGGCCACATGCCCTGCAGTTCCAGCCATGTGAAATGGCCAGGATAGGAAACCCACAGAGACAGAAAGCGGGGTGCTGCATGTGCTGGGGGGAGGGCTGGGAGTGTGGGCAGACTGATGTGGGCAGTATTTGGATGGGGGTGAGGGATGAAAATACTCTAAAATCATTGTGATGGACGTACAACTCTGTGAATATACTCAAAACCAGCAAATGGTACATTTTATTTATTTATTTATTTTTTTTTTGTAGAGACAGAGTCTCACTTTATGGCCCTCAGTAGAGTGCCGTGGCGTCACACAGCTCACAGCAACCTCCAACTCCTGGGCTTAGGCGGAATGGTACATTTTAATTGAGTGAGCTCTATGGTATGTGAATTATATCTCACTAAAGCTGTTTTAAAAATTAAAAACATGAGGGCCAGGCCCGGTGGCTGACACCTAAAATTCTAGCGCTCTGAGAGGCTGAGGCTGTGGATTGCCTGAGCTCATGGGTTCAAGATCAGCCTGAGGGCAGCGCCTGTGGCTCAGTGAGTAGGGCGCCGGCCCCATATGCCGAAGGTGGCAGGTTCAAACCCAGCCCCGGCCAAACTGCGACAAAAAAATAGCTGGGCATTGTGGTGGGCGCCTGTAGTCCCAGCTGCTCGGGAGGCTGAGGCAGGAGAATCGTGTAAGCTCAAGAGTTAGAGGTTGCTGTGAGCTGTGTGACGTCATGACGTCATGGCACTCTACCCGAGGGCAGTACAGTGAGACTCTGTCTCTACAAAAAAAAACAAAAAAACAGCCTGAGCAAGATCGAGACCCCCGTCTCTAAAATTGCTGGGTGTTGTGATGGACACCTGTAGTCTTAACTACTTGGGAGGCTGAGGCAAGAGAATCAGTTGAGCCCAAGAGTTTGAGGTTGCTGTGAGCTGTGACACTACAGCACTCTACAAGGGTGACAAAATGAGACACTGTCTCAAAAAATACATACATACATACATGCATAAATAAAATAAATAAAAAATTAAAGGATAGGGGCAGTGCCTGTGGCTAAGTGGGTAGGGCGCAGCCCAGCCCCACATACTGAGGGTGGTAGGTTCAAACCCGGCCCCAGCAAAATTGCAGCAAAAAAAAATAGCCGGGCATTGTGGTGGGCACCTGTAGTCCCAGCTACTCGGGAGGCTGAGGCAAGAGAATCGCTTAAGCCCAAGAGCTGGAGGTTGCTGTGAACTGTGATGCCACAGCACTCTACTGAGTGCAATAAAGTGAGACTCTGTCTTTAAAAATAATAATAATAATAAAATAAAAGGACATTAAAAAAAATAAAACTTTTATTCTTACTTGCTTTTCACCTGGAAGAAAACGATATATATATATATTATATATATGTATAAAATATATGTAACTATATATATTTTTTTTTTTTAGAGATGGCTATTTTTAGAGACAAGGTCTTACTTTGCCTCAGGCTGGTCTCGAACCTATGAGCTCAGGCAATCCACCTGGCTCAGCTTCCCAAGTGCTGGGATTATAAGCGTGAGCCATCACGCCCCGCTGAAAACTATGTTTTGAGGGAAAAATCAAGACATAAAAATAGAGATCCAGGGCAGTGCCTATGGCTCAGTGGGTAGGGTGCCGACCCCATATACCAAGGATGGCAGGTTCCAACCCCGCCCAGCCAAACTACAATAAAAAACAGCTGTGCGTTGTGGCGGGTGCCTGTAGTCCCAGCTACTTGGGAGGCTAAGGCAAAAGAATCACTTAAGCCCAAGAGCTGGAGGTTGCTGTCAGCTGTGACGCCATAGCACTCTACCGAGGGCGACAAAGTGAGACTCTGTCTCCAAAAAACAAAATAGTGATCCATGGAGGAGGTGCATCTTTTGAAATGAAAATCCAAGTTGAGACTTGCAGAGAGCCCAGGAGTGGCCACACCTGGCTCTGTGAAGTGGTGGGAGAGAGGTTTACTGGAGGAGAGATTACTGCTGATTAAAAACTTTCCTCAGTACCTTGGCCCAACAACTGACAGTATGTCAGCACTGGCAATCTTTGAAAGTCTCCATGGAGACTAAATTTAAAAAAAAAGAAGAAGAAGAAGTCACTCCTGGCCTAACAACAAGAGAGAAGATGACTTTTCTTAGCTGCACCAGAGAATCGAGGTCACATGAAAAACCACCACCCTTCAAATCTGAAAAGACAGGAAGTCAGAGTCACAGCCTCGGGAACCAACTGGGAGGAAAAACTTTTTTTTTTTTTTGAGACAGAGTCTCACCATGTCACTCTTGGTAGAGTGTGGTGGCGTCCACAGCTCACAGCAACCTCAAATTCTTCTTTTTTTTTTTTTGCAGCTTTTGGCCAGGGCGGGGTTTGAACCTACCACCTCCGGTATGTGGGGCCAGCGCCCTACTCCTTTGAGCCACAGGCTCCGCCAGCAACCTCAAATTCTTAAGCATAAGAGCTTCTCTTGCCTCAGCCTCCCAAGTAGCTGGGACTACAGGCGCCTGCCACAACGCCCAGCTACTTTTTGTTGCAGTTGTCATTGTTGTTTAGCTGGCCCAAGCAGAGTTTGAACCCACCACCCTCAGTGTGCCAAGGAGGAACTGCTGAAGGCTGAGCCTGGCTAGTGGAGATTTAAAAACTCCTTTTGGGGGCACCTCTAGGAGCCCCAACAGATTGAAGATTGGAGAAATTGCCGCTGTGCTTGGGGAAAGAAGGGAGAAGTAACTGGCGTTAGCCCTCTGTATCTGCAGGTTCTGAGCTCTGGGATTCAACCAAGCACAGACGGAAAATATTGGGGAGGGGGGATAACAATACAACAGTCATCAGGATCTGGAAGAGTCTTCTAAAAACACACAAAAAACAATACAACAATCAAAAAGAATACAAACAAAACTACAGTGTAGAGTTATTTACACAGCATCACATTGTATTAGGTATGCGTATTCTAAGTAATCTAGGGAAGTATTCAGAAGAACGAAGAATGGGTTATATGCAAGTACTGAACCATTTTATATCAGAGAGGAATTCCAGAAGACTGCCTAGGGGCAGCGGGGGCCTCAGCAACACTGGTGCTCTCTACACCTATGGGGGGATCGTAAAGACAGACAGCAGCTGACAGTCACCCTCAAGGGGAGCTATCTTAGGCCACCCACCTTTCTGTTCTAAGTGAGAGGAAGAAAAAAGAAAGACTAAGAAATGCCTTGAAGGGTTACAGCCCACAAAGAACATCTTTTAGCTTTTCTTTGAAGGCAGGCCTACTGACAACAAATTCCCAAGTTTTTGTTTGTTGGAAACATTTTTCGTTGATCCTTCATTTCTGAAGGATAATTTTGCTATATACAGAATTTTTTTTTCTTTTTGTCATCTTTTTTCTTTTTTTTTCATTTTGTCATCCCCAGTAGAGTGCTGTGGCATCACAGCTCACAGCAACCTCCAACTCCTGGGCTTAAGCGATTCTTTTGCATCAGCCTCCCAAGTAGCTGGGACTACAGGCACCCACCACAATATCCAGCTATTTTTAGAGATGGGGTCTGGCTCCGGCTGGTCTTGAACTTGTGAGCTTAAGTGATCCGCCTGCCTAGGCCTCTCAGAGTGCTGGGATTACAGTATGAGCCACTGTGCCCAGCCTTAGATATAGAATTCTAGGCTGGGCTGTGCCAGTAGTACAGTGATTATGGTGCCAGCCACATACACCGAGGCTGGCAGGTTTGAACCCAGCCTGGGCCAGCTAAACAACAACGACAAGTACAACAACAACAACAACAATAAAAAAACAGCTGGGTGTTGTGGCGGGTGCCTGTAGTCCCAGCTACTTGGGAGGCTGAGGCAAGAGAATCACTTAAGCCCAAGATTTTGAGGTTGCTGTGAGCTGTGACGCCACAGCACTCTACCCAGGGCGACATAGTGAGACTCTGTTTCAAAAAAAAAAAAAAAATTCTAGGCTGGAATTTTTTTCCTTTGGCTCATTAAATGTTTTATCTCTTTCTGATTGCACCATTTTTGAAGAGAAATCAAAATTAAATTGTTATCCTTGTTCCCTTGTAGGTAACCAACTTTTTTATCTGACTTCTTACAAAATATCCTGTCTTTGATTTCTGCAAGTGGAATAGGGTGTGCCAAGCTGTTTTCTATTTATCATGCTCGGTGTTCTCTGTGTTCTGGTGTCTGACATTAACTTTGGAAAACCCTAAGCCATTATCACTTCAAATATTTCTTCTGTTCCTTTCTCTCTTCTCCTAGTATTGCTATTATGTGTGAGTAAATTATTTTTTGTAATTGTCCCATAAATCTTGGACATTCTGTTTAATTATTTTCATTCTTTCTTTCCTTTGTGTTTCTGATGATGTGTCTTTAAGCTTGTTGATTCTCTCCTTGGCTGTGCCCAGCCTGCTGGGTCAGCCTGTGAGGCCTGTTTGCTCAAGTAACAAAGAGTCTGGCCTTTCCTCTGCCTGAGCCTCCGTGCTGCATTACCATCAAAGGAATCTTTTTTTTTTTGTAGAGACAGAGTTTCACTTTATTGCCCTCGGTAGAGTGCCAGCAACCTCCAGCTCCTGGGCTTAGGCGATTCTCCTGCCTCAGTCTCCCGAGTAGCTGGGACTACAGGCGCCCACTACAACGCCCGGCTAAAAGGAATCTTTAAATCCTTTAAAACTCCAATGACAGGCTTGTGTCCAAAATCCAGTAGAACCTCCATAGTTGACTGCCCTACCTCCTTAAGTTGATGGACAGCAGGCCTAGTTCCTTATATTGGCCACCTCTGTATGTTGACCAGTATGTTACAGCCCTTTGGTTGGTCAACGTACAGAGGCTCTGTTGTATACAAAGTATTCTTAAATCTCAACAACAGTTAACGAGCAAAGGCCTTTTCTCTGAGGAAGGTGAGTCATTTTAAATTATCAGGCCTAGCTAGTTGTTAAAATGAGGCAGTATCACACCCTACTCCCCCGCTCTCAGATTGAACTGCTTGCTCTTGCCACAGTAGCTACAAACCCCCCAGGATGGTGGCACTGGACACTGTGATCCTACCTATAGCGTAACAATGTGCAGCCAATCGCTAGTCAATGTCAGTTCTGTAAACCCATGAGACTTCCTGGCAGACAAATCTATATCAGCACATTCCCTGTCCCTCTTTTTTGCCTTTAAAAACCTGCTTGTAACAAAGGCACAACGGAGCTCATATCCAAGGCTACTTGAGTCCAAGTCTTCTGGGCCAGCTGTCATCCTTGTTCCTCTGTAGGTAACCAACTTTTTTATCTGACTTCTTACAAAATATCCTCTTTGTCTTTGATTTCTGCAAGTGGAATAGGGTATGCCAAGTGTGGGCTGTTTTCTATTTATCATGCTCGGTGTCTCTGTGTTCTGGTGTCTGACATTAACTTTGGAAAACTCTAAGTTTACTCAGGTAAACTCTAGATATTGTATTTTCAGCCATGTGAACTTCGTGGCTAAAAGAACTGTGCAGTGCCAGGTGCTAGGCCCAGCAGCTCATGCCTGTAATCCTAATACTCAAGGACGCTGAGGGGTGGGTGGATCAACTGAGGCCAGGAGTTCAAGACCAGCCTGGGCAACATAGTGAGACCTTGTTTCTTAAAAACATACAAAAATTAGCTGAATGTGGTGGCACCTATAGTCCCAGCTACTTGGGAGGCTAGATGGGAGAGTCACTCGAGCCCTGGCGTTGGAGGTTGCTGTGAGCTAGTATCTGCTACTGCATTCCAGCCTGGATGGCGTAAAGCTGGTGAGTCTGGCCCCTGCTGGCCTCCCTGTTGTGGGGGGTGCCCTGTGGGGTGGGGGCGCCCCTGCCTTACTTTCCATGCTTGTCGCAGCAGGAGTGCTATCAAGCTGAGCTGCTCTCTTATATATATATTTTTTTTTTGTAGAGACAGAGTCTCACTGTACCGCTTTCGGGTAGAGTGCCGTGGCGTCACACGGCTCACAGCAACCTCTAACTCTTGGGCTTACGCGATTCTCTTGCCTCAGCCTCCCGAGCAGCTGGGATTACAGGCGCCCGCCACAACGTCCGGCTATTTTTTTGTTGCAGTTTGGCCGGGGCTGGGTTTGAACCCGCCACCCTCAGTATATGGGGCCAGCGCCCTACTCACTGAGCCACAGGCACCGCCCTGCTCTCTTATATTTAAAGACGTATTTTTTGAATAATGTGACCTCCACCCATAAGTCAGATCTTCTTTCTGGCTCTCAACCAGAGGAACAGTGCTCCGTTCCACGCTAGAGGAGAAACCAGGTCTTCTGGATCTGACAGAGGCGCATCCCTATGGAGTGTCCAGGGCAGCTTGGGTCTGCCCAACTGCCGCAGACTGAGTACTCCTCCTCCCCAGTTCAAATGCTGAAACCTCTCCCCAGGATGATGGTGCTGGGAGGTGGGGCCTCTGGCTGGGGAAGAGGTCCTGGGGAGGAGCCCTCAGGGAAGAGGCCCTAGGCTGCCTGGCCTCTTCCAGACACAAACCTGCTGGTGACTTTATCCTGGACTCCCAGTCCCCAGAACTGTGAGAAATAAATTTCGGTCATTTATCAGCCCCCTGGCGATGGCCCAGTCGTGCACCACATAAGGAAGTTTGGGCAGTGACCGACAGACTGTGCATGATGTGGCCCCGGGAGGGTGTCACACCCGCTCCTACTGTGCCTTTCCTGTCTTGTGTACAAACACTCAGATCTCGGTTGCCACAGTGCACAGCATGGTCACCTGCTGGGCAGGTTTGCGGCCCTGGGGCCACAGGCCACCCACACAGAGGGTGCAGCAGCCGCTGTTTGTGGGGACAATGATGGAATTGCCTAAAGGCAAATTTCTCAGAACAAAACCCTGTCATTAAGCAGCAAGGGGACTGTATTGTTTTTTTTTAATGCATGACTTTTTTTTTTTTGAGACAGAGTCTCACTATGTTGCCCTGGGTAGAGTGCTGTAGTATCACAGCTCACAGCAACCTTGCCTCAGCCTTCCAAGTATCTGGGATTACAGGTGCCCACCACAACGCCCGGCTATTTTTTGTGTGGTTGTCATTGCTGCTTAGCTGGCCTGGGCTGGGTTCAAACCTGCCAGCCTTGGTGTACATGACTGGTGGTGCCAGAACCACTATGGACGCTGAGCCTTTTTAAATTTTATTTATTTATTTATTTTTTTGAGACAGAGGCTAGAGTGCTCTGTGGTGTCATAGTTCACAGCAACCTCAAACAAACTTCTGGGCTCAAGAGATCCTCCTGCCTCAGCCTGCAGGGTACTTGAGCCAGTGAGAAATCACATTAACACCCACTCGTGGCATGATCGAAAATAGGGATAACACAGTTGGGTAGTTAGATAGAGTGAACAGCTTGTCATAGCACAATAAAGTGGCTATAATCAACACAAAGTTAGGGCTTACTTTACAGTATCTGGAAGAGGCCGGGCACAGTGTGGCTCCGGTCTATAATCCAAGTACTCTGGGAGGGCAAGGCAGGAGGATTGCCAGGATTTTGAGTCCAGCCTGAGCAAGAGTGAGACCCCATCTCTATGAAAAATAGAAAAATTAGTTTCATAGTAGGGCTGAGTGATATATGTGAAACTTAGTAAATATGGAATGTAAATGTCTTAGCAGAATAACTAAGAAAGTGCCAGGAAGGCTATGTTACAGTGTGATGAAAATGTGTCAAACGGTCTATGAAACTAGTGTATGGTGCCCCATGATCACATTAATGTACACAGCTATGATTTAATAAATAAATAAATAAATAAAACTACAATGAGATACCTCCTTACACCAAAAAAGAAAAATAGAAAAATTAGCCAGGTGTGGTGGTATGTGCCTATAGTCCCAGCTACTCGGGAGGCTGAGGTGGAGGGATTGCTTGACCCAGAAGTTTGAGGTTGCTGTGAGCTGTGATGGTGCCACAGCACTCTAACTGAGGTGACAGAGTGAGACTCTGACTCGAAATAATATAATAAAAAAAAAACTAAAAGAGTGGAATTGGAATGTTCCTAATACAAAGAAACAAACTGCCACAATAAATCCCTGTGGCAATGGATACCCCAGTTATCCTAATTTGATTAATTCACCTTCTATGCCTGTATGAAAACATTACACGTACCTAAAAAAAACCACAAGTATTATGTATTCACAATAATTAAAAATTAAAACATGTAACAAGAGAAAATGGTGGCTAAGCCCCACCCAGGTGGAGATCTCAGGAGTGTGACTGTGGGGTGGGTTGCCCCCCCACCTTGTGCGCAGGATGGGGGTCCGCAGCTCAGCCAGCTGCTTGTACTGACTTCTCTGAACAGATGCGTGAGGCCTGCAATTATCTCGTGGCTGCAAGGAAGCTCCATCATTTCTGAAAAACAAGTCAGAAGGGAGGGGATCAGTGAAACAGAAAATTCCCAAGTCTGGGCAGCAAATCTTACCGACCAGGGAACTTGAAACATAAGCAGCCCTCAGGCAGACGCTTTTGTTCGGGGAGTCGGGTACCATACCATCGCTTTGAGGTCCTAGGTTTCAGCCTAGGACCTGGGGGGGACATGGACATTCAGTCAATAGTGGCCTCCTGTGTGGCAGGCCTGGTGGCAGTTCTGGGGACCAGAACTGAGTAGAGAGAGGAGAAGGGCCTTCCAGCTAACACAGCGCAGGGACCGGCCCATGGCGGCAGACAGAATGGGGTCTGTCAGCATGCAGACAGGCAGGTGGCATGGTTATGATGGGGCACAGGCAACAAGTGGGGCCTTTGTCCAGCTCAGTCAGAGAAAGCACCACCCAGAACACGCTGGACGGCCACCCCTTGCCCATGCCCTCGTCTTTGTAGTGTTTTCGTCAGTAGGTTTCACACACTGTCATCTCTTTTTAAATTTCAGATTAATCTGAGGGTACAAATGATTAGGTTATGTTGTTTGTGTTGGTTAAACGTTTTGTTAAAAGTTCAAGTTGCAGTTGAGCCCTTCACCCAGGGGCGTGCTGTGTGCCCTTACATGGTACCTGTTAGGTGAGAGCTACCAACCCCCTCCCTCCTCTCCCCTTCCTCTCCCTCCTCCTCCCTTCTCCCCCGTTTGAATTTAATTGAGTTTTTCTCTCTGTGAGTGTGTAGTAGTTCATCTACTGGCTTCACATTAGTACTGAGTACATTGGATTCTTGCTTTTCCATTCTTGTGATAATTTACTAAGGAGAATGTGCTTCAATTCCATCCAGGTTAATAGAAAAGACATGAAGTGGGAGCTGCACGGCCACTCCCGGCCAGAGATAAGGTTTTAATCAGATGCTGGCAGCTAAGGACTCCCCAGGAATGTGCCGGATGTTTTTGCTGCCTGAGCTGGGCAACTTTACTGAAGGGGTGTATTTACAATTATATCCTGTCTAGAAGAGGCCATACAGAACGGGGAGAGGACTTCAAGCATCAAAATGAGAAACAATTTGAAGGACTCTTCAGTGTTTGAAGACCTGTCTTGAAGAAATGGGAACTCACTGGCTTCTCAGCTGTTTTGCTGGTGGCATTAGGCCCACTATGTGAAATTTACCAGGTCTCTCAAACAGGCACTGAGTCTTATGCTAAAGATCAGGGCTCAGTTTCCCCTACAAAGTTGGATTTGTGGAGTGGAGCAAGATGGCGGCTGAGTAACATCTTCCCTGCAACTGGGCATGGGAGTCAGCAAGGGACTTCTGGACCCCAAGAGGAGGACAAAACAGTGGAAAACTGGCAAGTGGTTGCGTGTGTTCGATCATCCTAATCCCACTGGCAGCCGTAAGTACAAGCAGCAGTGAGACTGCAAACTGGAAAGGCCTTACCTGTGAACTGTTTTGATGTTTTTGGACTTGGCACTCAGTTGCACTGCCTTGGGGAGAGCTTGAGCAGGAGTGCAGAGAACTTTGGGCATTGTCTAGGGCCCCAGACTGAGCCACTGAGCTGAGCAGAGCTAATAGTGTTCGGCTGTGGGCCGCAGGGAGCCATTGTGAGAGAACTGCCCCAGGAAGCTCCAGCCTCAGGGTCGCAGAGCAAGGATCGGGTGGGAGCTAGTAACCTAGTGATTGAGCAGCCTAAAGGTGGGGACTGAGCTGCCTTACAGCCTTAAACCTCAGGGGCAGAGTGAGACCAGTTTTGCCACACTGGAGCCTTGGGCTATTGCCCTGGGTAGAGTGCCGTGGCATCACAGCTCAAACTCCTGGGCTTGGCGCCACCCAGACCTCCATAAGAGCTGCACCGTGACCCCTGACCCGCGCCCTGCGCCCACCCGGTCTCCGCATTCCCTGACCAGGAACTGCGGGAGCCATGCAACCCTGCATCCTCCTTCCTGTACCCTCCCTGCCTCCACACCGGCCTGCTCGTCTGGCCAGGGACTCTGGTAGCCATGTGCCCTCCTGAGCCCTCCCTGCCTCTGTGCAGAGCCCTTCTCCTGGCCAGAGACTGCTGGAGCCTTGGGCTCTCTGTGCCAAAGTCACTGCGTGCCAGGCACTCCCAGAACCGTGTGCACCACCTCCCGCCCTGTTGCTGGATCCGGGTGTGTCACACTCCAGAGCTGCTGCCACAACCAGAACTCCCTGGCTGGGGCAGCCCCAGAGGAACTACACAGGGTCACTCCCTACAAAGATCCAGCAACAATAGAGTGATCCCACTGGGGTCTAATCTTGGAGAGACACCTCCCCAACTCTGAGGATGGCCAGAGGCAACAGTGAAAAACAATCATGAGGCGAAATCAATAGAAAAACTCTGGCAATATGAATAATCAGAGTAGATGAACTCCCCCAAGGATCAATGACACAGCACAAGATCCCATGCACAAACAAATAGCTGAGATGTCAGAAATCGAATTCAGAATCTGGATAGCAAATAAGATCAAATTAGAATTCCAAGCAGTAACCCAAAAGATATCTCAAGAATTCAACGAATTCAAAGACCAAATGACCAAAGATTTTGACACATTGAGACAAGAAGTTGCAGCCCTCAAAGATCTGAGAAACACAGTAGAATCTCTCAGTAACAGAATGGAGCAAGCAGAAGAAAGGATTTTTGACATTGAAGACAAAGCTTTCGAACACTCCCAAACTCTCAAAGACAAAGAGAAATGGAGGGCAAAAACAGATCACTCTCTCAGAGAGCTCTGAGATAATTTGAAGAAAACCAATATTTGTCTTATAGGGATCCCCAAAAGCGATGAAGTGGCTTCACAAGGCACAGAGTCTCTTCTCCATGAGATTATGAAGGAGAACTTTCCAGACATGCCAAGAGATTCTGAAATTCAGATAGCAGACAGATTCAGAACTCCAGCACGACTCAACCCGAATAAGACATCCCCCAGACACATCATAATCAACTTCACTAAAGGTAATATGAAGGAGAAAATTCTGAAAGCTGCCAGATGAAAGAAAACCATCACCTACAAGGGCAAGAATATTAGAATAACTGCACATCTCTCTGCTGGAACCTTTCAAGCTAGAAGAGGATGGTCATCGACTCTTAATCTCCTAAAACAAAATAACTTTCAACCCAGGATCCTGTACCCACCTAACTGAGTTTCATTTATGACGGAGAAATTAAATACTTCAATGACATTCACATGTTGAAGAAATTTGCCATAACTAAACCAGCTCTCCAGGATATTCTCAGACCTATCCTCCATAAAGACCAGTGTAATCCTCCACCACAAAAATAAACCCAACCAGAAAATTTTGATCAAATTCCAACTTCCACAGTCGCAAAAGGATTAAAAATGTCCACTGAACTCTAGAAAGGCTTATCAATATTCTCAATTAATGTGAATGGTTTAAATTGTCCTCTAAAGAGGCACAGCTTGGCTGACTGGATATAAAAACTCAAGCCAGGTATCTGCTGCATACAAGAATCGCATCTTACATTAAAAGACAAATATAGACTCAAGGTGAAGGGATGGTCATCTATATTCCAGGCAAATGGAAAACAGAAAAAAGCAGGCGTTGCAATCCTATTCGCACATGCAATAGGCTTTAAACCAACTGAAATAAGGAAGGATAAGGATGTACACTTCATATTTGTTAAAGGTAACTCAATATGATGAGATTTCAATTATTAATATTTAGGCACCCAACCAGAATGCACCTCAATTTTTTTTTTTTTTTGGCCGGGGCTGGGTTTGAACCCACCACCTCTGGCATATGGGACCAGCGCCCTACTCCTTGAGCCACAGGCGCTGCCCAGAATGCACCTCAATTTATAAGAGAAACTCTAACAGACATGAGCAACTTGATTTCCTCCAGTTCCATAGCAGTTGGAGATTTTAACACCCCTTTAGCAGTGCTGGATAGATCTTCCAAAAAGAAGCTAAGCAAAGAAATGTTAGATTTAAACTCAACCATTCAACATCTGTACTTAACAGACATCTACAGAACATTTCATCCCAACAAAACTGAATACACATTCTTCTTATCAGCCCATGGAACATACTCCAAAATTGACCACATCCTAGGCCACAAATCTAACCTCAGCAAATTTAAAAAAAAAAGAAATTATTTCTTGCATCTTCTCAGACCATCATGGAATAAAAGTTGAACTCAATAACAACAGGAACCTGCATACCCATACTAAAACATGGAAGCTAAACAACCTTGTGCTGAAGGATAGATGGGTTATAGATGAGATTAAGAAGGAAATCACCAAATTTTTGGAACAAAACAACAATCAAGACACA
The DNA here is from genome assembly GCF_027406575.1 of Nycticebus coucang. Classification (NCBI taxonomy): domain Eukaryota; kingdom Metazoa; phylum Chordata; class Mammalia; order Primates; family Lorisidae; genus Nycticebus; species Nycticebus coucang. The sequence goes on from NC_069795.1 coordinate 2,734,383, forward strand.
AATTACCAGAACCTCTGGGATACTGCAAAGGCAGTCCTAAGAGGGAAATTTATAGCACTGCAAGCCTTCTGAAGAGAACGGAAAGAGAGGAAGTTAATAACTTAATGGGACATCTCAAGCAACTGGAGAAGGAAGAACACTCCAACCTCAAACCTGGCAGAAGAAAAGAAATAACCAAAATCTGAGCAGAATTAAATGAAATTGAAAACAAAAGAATTATACAACAGATCAATAAATCCAAAAGTTGGTTTTTTGAAAAGATCAACAAAATAGATAAACCTTTAGCCAACCTAACCAGGAAATAAAGAGTAAAATCTCTAATCTCATCAATCAGAAATGGTAACGATGAAATAACAACAGACCCCTCAGAAATTCAAAAAATTCTTAATGAATACTACAAGAAACTCTACTCTCAGAAATATGAAAATCTGAAAGAAATCGACCAATACCTGGAAGCACACCACCTACCAAGACTTAGCCAGAATGAAGTGGAAATGTTGAACAGGCCTATATCAAGTTCTGAAATAGCATCAACTATACAAAATCTCCCTGAAAAGAAAAGGCCAGGACCAGATGGCTTCACATCAGAATTCTACCAAACCTTTAAGGAAGAACTAGTACCTATATTACTAAACCTCTTCCAAAATATAGAAAAAGAAGGAATATTACCCAACACATTGTACGAAGCAAACATCACCTTGATCCCCAAACCAGGGAAAGACCCAACAAGAAAAGAAAATTATAGACCGATATCACTAACGAATATTGATGGTAAAATACTCAATAAGATCCTAACAAACAGAATCCAAAAACACATCAAACAAATTGTACACCACGACCAAGTGGGATTTATCAGGGTCTCAAGGCTGGTTCAATATACATAAATCTATAAATGTAATTCAGCACATAAACAAACTAAAAAATAAGGACCATAAGATTCTTTCAATTGATGCAGAAAAAGCTTTCGATAATATCCAGCATTCCTTCATGATCAGAACACTTAAGAAAATTGGTATAAAAGGGACATTTCTTAAACAGATAGAGGCCATCTACAGAAAACCCACAGCCAATATCGTATTGAATGGAGTTAAATTGAAATCATTTCCACTTAGAGCAGGAACCAGGCAAGGTTGCCCATTGTCTCCATTGCTCTTTAACATTGTAATGGAAGTTTTAGCCATTGCAATTAGGGAAGAAAAGGCGATCAAGGGTATCCACATAGGGTCAGAAGAGATCAAACTTTCACTATTCGCAGATGATATGATTGTATATCTGGAAAACACTAGGGATTCTACTACAAAACTTTTTGAAGTGATCAAGGAATACAGCAATGTCTCAGGCTACAAAATCTACACCCATAAATCTGTAGCCTTTATATACACCAAGAATAACCAAGCCGAAAAAACAGTCAAGGACTCTATTCCCTTCACAGTAGTGCCAAAGAAGATGAAATATTTGGGAGTATACCTAACAAAGGAAGTGAAAGATCTCCACAAAGGGAACTATGAAATTTTAAGAAAAGAAATAGCTGAAGATGTTAACAAATGGAAAAACATACCATGCTCATGGCTGGGAAGAATCAACGTTGTTAAAATGTTTATACTACCCAAAGCAATATATAATTTTAATGCAATTCCTATTAAAGCTCCATTGTCATATTTTAAAGATCTTGAAAAAATAATACTTCGTTTTGTTTGGAATCAGAAAAAAACTTGAATAGCCATAACATTACTCAGCAATAAAAACACAGCAGGAGGAATCACGCTACCAGACCTGAGACTGTACTATAAATCGATAGTGATCAAAACAGCATGGTATTGGCACAAAAACAGAGAAGTAGATGTCTGGAACAGAATAGAGAACCAAGAGATGAATCCAGCTACTTACCATTATTTGATCTTTGACAAGCCAATAAAAACATTCAGTGGGGAAAAGATTCCCTATTTAACAAATGGTGCTGGGTGAACTGGCTGGCAACCTGTAGAAGATTGAAACTGGACCCACACCTTTCACCTTTTCAAGATAGACTCTCAGTGGATAAAAGGTTTAAACTTAAGACAAACTAAAGTCTTAAGACTATAAAAATACTTGAAGAAAGTGCAGGGAAAACTCTTGAAAGAATGGGTGAATATTTTATGAGGAGGACTCCCCAGGCAATTGAAGCAGTATCAAAATTACACTACTGGGACCTGATCAAACTAAAAAGCTTCTGCACAGCCAAGAACATAGCAAGTAAAGCAAGCAGACAGCCCTCAGGATGGGAGAAAATATTTGTAGGTTATACCTCTGATAAAGGTCTAATAACCAGAATCCATAGAGAACTCAAAGGTATTAGCAAGAAAAGAACACGTGATCTCATTTCAGGGTGGGCAAGGGACTTGAAGAGAAACTTCTCTAAAGAAGACAGATGTACAATCTACAAACACATGAAAAACTCATCATCCTTAATCATCAGAGAAACACAAATCAAAACTACTTTGAGATATCACCTAACCCCAGGAAGAGTAGCCCACATAACAAAATCCCCAAACCAGAGATGTTGGCGTGGATGTGGAGAAAAGGGCACACTTCTACACTGCTGGTGGGAATGCCCACTAATACGTTCTGTCTGGAAGGATGTTTGGAGAATACTTAGAGACCTAAAAATAGATCTGCCATTCGATCCTATAATTCCTTTACCAGGTTTATAGCCAGAAGACCAAAAATCACAATATAACAAAGACATCTGTACCAGAATGTTTATTGCAGCCCAATACATAGTTGCTAAGTCATGGAAGAAGCCCAAGTGCCCATTGACCCACGAATGGACTAGCAAATTGTGGTACATGTATACCATGGAATATTATGCAGCCTTAAAGAAAGATGGAGACTTTACCTCTTTCATGTTTACATGGATGGAGCCAGAACATATTCTTCTTAGCAAAGTATCTCAGGAATGGAAGAAAAAGCATCCAATGTACTCAGCCCTACTATGAAGCTAAATTATAGCTTTCACATGAAGGCTACAACCCAACTATAGCACAAGACTATGGGGAAAAGGCCAAGGAAGGGGAAGGGATGGGGGAGGTTACGGTGGAGGGAGGGTAATGGGTGGGGTCACACCTACGGTGCATCTTAGAATGGGTACAGGCAAAACTTACTAAAGGCAGAATACAAATGTCTATATACGATAACTGAGAAAATGCCATGAAGGCTACGTTGAACAGTTTGATGAGAATATTTTAGATTAGACAGGAAACCAGCACATGTACCCCTTGATTGCACTAATGTACACAGCTATGATTTAACAATAAAAAATAAAATTAAATAAAAAAAAAGAAAAGACATGAAGTGTGTGAAGTGGTCATAAAAAAAGGCAGAGATTTCATGCATAGTCATTTAAGGTAAAGTCCCTGTAAGGTAGCTGAGGACTCCATCAAGTCACAAACTGGGTGTAGAGCAATAGCTAAAGTTTATTTGGCGCCTCACTGAAGGGCGCTGAAACTCCATAGGCATTAGCCCTAACAGCAGGGGGGGTGCTTACCTTTTAAAGGTTTTAGTAGGTGTAGGGGGGAGACCGTTACTTTGGTGTACAAGTGACTGTTGCCAGGTAGGTTCCAGCTGGCTTCCCAGGAGACCGTTGGGTTCCTTTAGTGTTTAGCCCCCCAGGAGCCATCGTGTTGCTAGTTCCTCCTTCTGGCTGGATCCCAGAAGGCATGGTTTCAGCAGAGGTCACTGGACAGCCAAGGTGGAGTGTATTTTGCTCCAAAAGAGGCAGCCTGTGCTTGCTCTGTTTTGGAGTTCCTCCAGCAACCTGTCAGGCGCCGCTCAGCTGTGCTGTCATTACAGGGCAGTGCCAGCAATCACCGAGGGCCGGGCCAGGGCAGTGCCTGCTCAGTTACAGGCACAGAAATGAGTGTGACAGTCCCACTGACTCTCAGAGGGTGAGAATGGTCATTGGGAAGGATTTGCCAGGATGACACTGCAGTGGCATGTGGTGGCAGTCAACAGTGCTCGGCAGAATGCATGGATGGAACAGGAGTCATACCCGGCAGCGGCAGCTGGGTGCGTTTCCAGCTTTCATTCTGTTCCTCGGAGGCAAAGTAATTACACCATTTACAGATTGACACATGCAAGACTTAGTCACTAGGCAATGACTAATACCAGAGAGAACTGTAGCAATTTTTAGACTGGGTTTGGAAAGGCAGAGAGTCCTAAGAACAAAAGGCCAAAAAGCATGTCCCCATCCCTCGGAGGAAGCACAGGGCTGGACCTTGTGTCCCCGGCCCCCAGGGGAAGCACAGGGCTGGACTGCTGGGGAGACAGTCTCCCTGCGCTCCTGTATGGAGCACTGGCGCGATCTACTTCCTAAGAGGGACATTTGTCATCCTCCTGCAGGGATTGAGGTGCGTGGCCTTCTGGTCTAGTCTGGGATGAACAAGTCTCACACCCCTTGGGGGCTGTCCATGCTAACCCCCATGCCCCAGATGGGGAGCAAAAGTGGCTCCTGCCTCAGTGCCTTCCAAAAGGCCTGGGCCACCCTTTCCTACAGCCAGGCCTGTCCTCCAGAGATGGCTGCACCCAGGCAGTGGCTTCCGGGTGGCAGGGGGTGAGGGTGCCTCTGCTGGTGTGTGTTCCCATAGGAGCAGGGCAGTGAAGGGCAGAGGCAGCATGACAGACCCTGAGGGGCTGGCTGGTCTTGGAGGTGCCGTCTGCTCCGGGAGCCCTCACCCTCACAGTCAGCCCCCAACCAGGTACCTGGATGGCCTGTTGGTTTGGCAAGTGGAGGTGGAGACAGAGGCCTGCTGCCTGGCTTCCCTGCTCTTCTTGGAAGGAAGGAGACAGTGACCCTGAAGATGACCTGGATTAGAAAGGGGTAGAGAGAGGAAGACATATTTTGGGGCCCCCCGTTCTCCCTGGTGCCTTCCATCACTCAGAAACTCGTCTCCCTCCCTGTGCTCCTTGGTGAGTTCAGGCTTGGTCCTCCCATCCTCCCCTGCTGTGGGGTGACCACCAACCCCCTCTGTGGCTTGCTGGATGCTCTTCAGAGGCTCCTGTAGTGTCCACAGGGCAAAGCCAGAGACTCCCCAAGGCCTCCATGGCCCTCCCTGGCCAGCCCACCTGCCTCTGTGCCCTGTACTCTGCTGTACTCGGCCTCCTTGCCTGTCTCTGTCTGTGTGTCTCTGCAGTCAACAGGTTCCCGATGCTGAGGTCCCCGTCCCAGCTTATCCCCTTTGCAAACTTCTTAGCTTTAGTTGTAGAGCCCATATGGCCCATGTTGTTGTCTATGCCACGTGTGGCTGTGGAGTACTGGAACGTGACAGGTTCCAAACATATGGGTCTGCATAAGTGTAAAATGCAGGTTGGGTTTGAGAGACTTTTTTATGGTAAAAAAGGCTGCAGAATGTCTCAGTAGTTTTTCTATATTGATTATATGCTGAAATGATAATATTTTCTATTTTAGCGGTAAATAAAATGCATTAAAATTGGTTTCACGAAAAAAGAACAAAAAAAAAAAACAAAGAAAAAAATTGGTCTCACCAGTTTCCTTTCTTTTTTTAATGTCCACAGGTAATTGGAAGTGACAGTGGTGGCTTGCATTGTGGCTTGGTTGTTGTGCCCCCGGAGGAGCCACGGCTGTTTCCTGTCTGTACCTTGTGCCCATAACAGCCCAGGCCATAGCAGGTTTGGACCTGAGTCTGCACCTGCCCTTAGTGGGGGGCGTGGACATGTGTGGGCCGGGGGCCTTTTCACGTGAGCATGCCTGCTACCTGGGACACTGGGGGCCCCACCTTTCTTGAGTCCCCAGAGGGGTCTCTATCAACATTCCAAGACAGCGTCAATGTCCTGGCTGTCCAGGTTTTGTGTGTTCAGAAAACAAATCTCTGTCCAGTTTCTTTTCTGCATTCTGTGCTGTGTTTTTAAACAAACTTTGGCTTGGCTTATGTTTCATTTACAGAAAAGTGATATTTAGTTGGGGAGTTGGTAACATAACAAAGTTTCTTCTGGGCTCTCTCCCTAGCTGTGCAAATCACCCACGCGCCTGCTGCCTGCTGTGCTGACCATGGGATTTATCCACCACGGGTCTGGAGTGGCCACTGCTATCAGGTGGATCAATCCCAGGGTCAGCACCGCAGGCAGCAGGCACGTGGGACAGTTTAGGGAAAAACGTTAGATAATTTGTGCTTGAGAAGCTGGCATTTTGGGGGAGAGGATGATGTCTCATCAAAGCTTGCCCTGTCCCCACAGTGTTGTCTCAGTGACTTGCAGGGGGAGAACCAGCCTCTGGGTCTGCGTGCCTGCTGACACAGAGGTCTACGTGCCTGCAGACACAGAGACCTTCAGCCTGTGCTGCTCTGAGCTGCTGTGAATGGTCTGGGCCACCCTGGGCCATGGTCTCTGGACTTGGGTCCTAATGCTGGCCTCTGTGCACCAGCATCTAGAAAGCTGAGATCAGAGTTGTCACGGCAACCAGCCCATGACTCTGAGGTATCACCTGGCTGGGCATTCTCCGGGGTTTGGCCTTCTAGGACTTCACACACCAGGAAAGGCCTGGTGGAAAGGCCACAGCCCCAGCCAGACCATCCTTACAGCAGTCAGAGTCCACCAGGTGGGCTGTAGGGCCAAGTCTAGACATGCTCTTTGAGAGTGCAATATTGGGGCTCGGTGCCTATGGCTCAAGTGGCTAAGGCGCCAGCCACATACACCAGAGCTGGTGGGTTCGAATCCAGCCTGGGCCTGCGAAACAACAATGACAACTACAACCAAAAAATAGCCAGGCGTTGTGGTGGGCACCTGTAGTCCCAGCTACTTGGGAGGCTGAGGCAAGAGGATCCTTAAGCCCAGAAGTTGGAGGTTGCTGTGAGCTGTGACACCACGGCACTCTACCCACGGTGACAGCTTGAGGCTCAGTCTCAAAAAAAAACAAAAAAAAAACAGTGTCAGGGGAAAACATGAGGGCAGATGTGTCAGAAGAGAAGCTTTACTGACAGCAGTAATTGTGTGCACAGTCCTTGGTATTTCCTAGTAGAAAAAGTATATTTTGGGAATAGCTGGGGAATATAGGCCAGCGCGGTGACTCACGCCTGTAATCCTAACACTCTGGGAGGCCAAGGCCAGTGGATTGCCTGAGCCCACAGGTTGGAGACCAGCCTGAGCAAAAGCGAGACCCCATATCTACTAAAATTAGAAAAAAAAAACTGAGGCAGGAGGATTGCTTGAGCCCAAGAGTTGGAGGCTGCTGTGAGCTATGATGCCAGAGCACTCTACCCAGGGTGACTGCTTGAGATTCTGTCTCAAAACAAAACAAACAAACAAAAAAAACACCAAAAACAACCAAAAACAGTTGGGGGAATATAAACAAGTACTTGTGTGAGATGATGTCAGCACCTAATCTGGTCTGATGTGACTGTGGGGATGTGGTTATAGAGAGGAACGTCACTCTGATAACAAGGCTGAAGTGCTTGGGAATAAAATGCCACATCGTCCATAATTTACCTTCAGAGGGTCCAGTCAAAAGGAACAGGTGGCAGCTCACACCTGTAGTCGAAGCATTTTGGGAGGCCAAAGTGGGAGGATCACTTGAGGTCAAGGAGTTTGAGACCAGCCTGGGAAATAGCAACATCTGGTATCTACAACAAATACAAACATTAGTGGGGCAGAGCGGTGGCTCCTACAGTCCCAGGCACCAGAATGGCTAAGGCAGGAGGATTGCTTGAGCCCTCCAGGAGTCTGAGGTTGCTGTGAGCCATGGTGACGCCACTGTGCTCCAGCCTGGGTGGCGGAGGTAGGGGAATAGGTCAACAAAACATACGGCAAAACGTTAACATCAGTTCATACTGGATTGGTGTTGTTACACACTTTGTTCTCTTCGGTATGTTCACAAATTTAAAATACTTCAAGAAAAGCAGAGGTAGAGAGGTTCTGGAAGTGTTTTCTCCAGCCTGGACTTCATGGATGCAAAGCAAAAGAAGTCCTCTTTGGATGTGTGTTTTCCCAACTGGAGCTGATTCAGCTCAGCAAATATTTACCAAGGGCTGTCCTGTGCTGCAGGTGCCTCACTAAATGCTGCCGGCGTTTGGACCAGCACCTTCCCGACTGAGCATGTGTCCCAGTCCCCTGGGGAGGCTGGTGAAATAGAGGTGGTGACTCAGCAGGCCTAGGTGGTCATTGTACATTTATTTCCAGCCAGCTCTAAGTGATGTCCTGCTGTCCAGGGCCACAACAGGAGGGGCAAAGTGGCAGCTCCGTGGGTGCTGCTGCTGGGTGGGGATGGAGTGGGAGGCTCTGCAGTCCGGGAGACTTGGGATCTCCATGTGCCTGGGCACTGACGGGCTAACTCTGGGCAAGGTGCCTCGTTTCTGTGAGCCTCAAGATCTGTGAACACGAATCACAGAAAACTCACCGTCTAGGAAGCCGTGAGGATTGGACAGTGACATCTGCAAAGCACAGAGCCTGGCAGAAGGATCCTGAGAGAGACCACACGCCCCAAGGACGCCCAGAGTGTTGGGGGACGGGGACACAGGCTTCCACTCTCCACTGCCCTCAAGGTGCTGGTGGACCCCCCGGGTGTGTGGGGACGGGGACAAAGGCTTCCGCTCTCCACTGCCCTCAAGGTGCTGGTGGACCCCCTGGGTGTGTGGGGATGGGGACACAGACTTCCGCTCTCTACTGCCCTCAAGGTGCTGGTGGACCCCCCAGGTGTGTGGGGATGGGGACACAGACTTCCGCTCTCTACTGCCCTCAAGGTGCCGGTGGACCCCCTGGGTGTGTGGGGACGGGGACACAGGCTTCCGCTCTCCACTGCCCTCACAGTGCCGGTGGGAGTTGGTCTGGTGAGGCAGGGGCTGGTGGGATTGGGGAGCTATCTCCTCTGCCACCCACACTCTCCCCTAGGACACCTCACATCCCCTTCCTGGGAGTAAAGGTGCTGGCGAAACATCCTGGCACAGAGCACAATCTCATCGCACGGAGCAGAACCCCAGTTAGAGGAAACATGTCCAACGGGGACGCCCACAGGGACACGCAAGCTGGTGGGTGCCGAGGGCCAGACGGAGGGTGACAGGAGGGGAGCTCACTGCTCAGCAGGGCTCTGTCTTGGGGTGACAAGAAGTGTATTGAAATAGGTGGTGGTATTTGCACAGCACTGTGATGGACCAAATACCACCGAGTGTACACTTTGAATGCTAACTGTATTATGGTTAGTTAATATTATGTGAACTTCACCTCAGTAAAAGAAAGTTTTGGGTGGCGCCTGTGGCTCAAGGAGTAGGGCGCCGGTCCCATATGCCGGAGGTGGCGGGTTCAAACCTAGCCCCGGCCAAAAACCAAAAAAAAAAAAAAAAAAAAGAAAGTTTTTTTTTTCCAGCATTTTGAATATCTCACCCCTGCGCCTTCAGTCTCCATTTTCTTTTTCCTGATAATTGTTAGTCTTATTGGGTTTCCGTTGTCATTTTTTTCTGGCTGTTTTTAAGATTTTTTTTTTTCCGTTAGTCTTATTGGGTTTCCGTTGTATGTGTTGTCATTTTTTTCTGGCTGTTTTTAAGATTTTTTTTTCACATTTTGGCTGTTTGAGTTTCTTGGATGTGCACTGTTGATCCAATCTGAATTGTCAGTTTTTTGCCATTCTTTCTTGGAATATTTTCTCTCTTCTCTCCTCCTTGGTACTTGGTATTATGTGTGAGTTGGTGCACTTGATGGTGTCCTGCCTCTTTCTGAGGCTATTAACTTTTGTTTTTCGTGTGAGTGCTATGGCTCATGTCTGTAATCCCAGCACTCTGGGAGGCTGAGGCGGATGGACTGCTTGAACTCAGGAGTTGGAGACCAGCCTGAGCAAGAGCGAGACCTGGTCTCAAAAACTAGCCAGGTGTTGTGGCAGGCACCTGTAGTCCCAGCTGCTGGGGAGGCTGAGGAAGGAGGATCTCTTGAGTCCAAGAGTTTGAGGTTGCTGTGAGCTATGACACCATAGCACTCTACCGAGGGTGACAAAGTGAGACTCAAAAAAAAAAAAATTATTTTTTTCCCTGTGTTTTAGACTACATAACTTTTATCACTATTTTCAAGTTTGCTGATTATTTGGCCACTTTGAATCTACAATAACTGATAGAAGGGGTGGGCGCGGTGGCTCATGCCTGTAATCCTAGCACTCTGGGAGGCTGAGGCGGTTGGATTGCCTGAACTCACAGGTTCCAGACCAGCCTGAGCAAGTGCAAGACACTGTCTCTAAAAAATAGCCAGGCATTGTGATCACTGCCCATAGTCCCAGCTACTCAGGAGGCTGAGATTGCTTGAGCCCAAGAGTTTGAGGTTGCGATGAGGTATGACGCCAGGGCACTCGAGGCTGACAGAGTGAGACTCTATCTCAAAAAAAAAAAAAAAATTCACTAGAGGGACTCTACAGAGTGTCCCAGAGTTCACCCCACACATAAGGAAAACCGGAAATTGCAGCTAAATGTACCTTTATTTACAAAATATTCACTACAAATTTTTACAAGATATTCTGGGTGTGTTGGCCACCTCCTTGTAACATTTTCCAATTAACATTTTGTAAGTACTGCACATTTAGCTACAATTTCCAATTTCCCCTAAGTATGGGGGGGGGGACTTAGGGATACCCCATAGTTAATTTTTCTTTTCAGTTACTGTACAATACCAGAATTTCTATTTGTTCTCTTTAAGAAAAACCCCTCTATCTCTATAGGTATTATTTGACCAACACTGTCAATATATCCTTCATCTCTTCAAATGATTTCCTTTAATTCTGTAAGCATATGTATTATAATCACTGCTTTGTAATCTGGGCACCCTCAAAGGCAGTTTCTACCCTTCCCTTCCCCTGTGTGTGTGACACTGCCCTGTCACACCTGTGCTTTTGGAATGTCTCTTGTTGTTGCAAACTGGACAATTTAGATCAGCAACTGACTCTTCCCTTCCTCCAGGACTTCTTTTTCTTCTTCTTCTTTTTTTTTTTTTTATTAAATCATAGCTCTGGGGGCAGCGCCTGTGGCTCAGTGAGTAGGGTGCCGGCCCCATATACGGAGGGTGGCAGGTTCAAACCCAGCCCCTGCCAAACTGCAACAAAAAATAGCCAGGTGTTGTGGCGGGCGCTTGTAGTTCCAGCTGCTCGGGAGGCTGAGGCAAGAGAATCACGTAAGCCCAAGAGTTGGAGGTTGCTGTGAGCCGTGTGACGCCACCACGGCACTCTACTGAGGGCAGTAAAGTGAGACTCTGTCTCTACAAAAAAAAAAAAAAAAAAAAAAAAAAATCATAGCTGTGTACATTAATGCGATCATGGGGCACCATACACTGGTTTTATAGACCGTTTGACACATTTTCATCACACTGGTTAACATAGCCTTCCTGGCATTTTCTTAGTTATTGTGTTAAGACATTTACATTCTACATTTACTAAATTTCACATATACCCTTGTAAGATGCACCGTGGGTGTAATCCCACCAATCCCCCTCCCTCCGCCCTCCTCCCCCTCCCTCCTCTCCCTTTCCCCCTTCCCCCTATTCTTGGGTTATAGCTTTCATGTGAAAGCCATAAATTAGTTTTATAGTAGGGCTGACTTATTCTTATTTGCTTCTTTCTTTGTGAACTTGTCTGGGATCTAAACTACAGTGAAAACAGTTTTTTAGGGAACACGTAGCTATGCGTGTCGAGGCAGCACAGTACCTGCACTTTACTCGCCAGAACGACCCATCAATACCCTGGCTGCGATCACCTTCCTGGGACTGAGCTGGGGTCTGGGCCCAGACACTGTGCGCCTTGTGGAGTGGGTGTTTCAGATGTGCAGGGAGCAGTCACGTGACTGAACTGGCCACTCAGAGAAGATGTGCTGGACACCCCCATGGCTCTGGGAACAGGAATCTGAAGTGTCTTGTTTTCAAACGCAAAAAGTGCCATCTTTCAATTCCTGCTGTTTTATATAGAGTTCCCAAAGAGGCGTGTTTTATGCATACTGAAAATCAGTATCAAACACAGATCTGAAGGCAAAGACAAAGATATTTTTAATGGACTTAGTTTTGACGAGTACTGATAAACCCCACAGACACTAATACGATTTGATCAACAAAGTCCTTGCCAGCAGTCAGGTAAATTCAGAGAAAATATGTACAAAAATTAAACGACAGACTCAATTTCCAATACTAACAATTATTTTCAGATTTTCTTTATATTTTGTGCTTTTAGTTCAGTAAAAGAAAGGGTAATAAACTTGTAAAGTCTGATATCTAATTGTACAAAATTGACCAGGCCTCTGGAGAAGGAAAAGATCATCCATCATTTTACAAAATACTATAATTTAAGATCACCAGCATTAAATTATTTCATTTTCTGGACCTCCAAGTCCCCTTGGCAATTTTATCTAGGAAAATAACATGCATCAAATAGAAAACTGATATTCTAAACACATTTTATTTGTGACATATTATTCTTTTATGCATATATTAATGAGAATTTTTAAAAGGTTTTCTTCCTGTTGCTAAAACTTAGGCATTAAAAATAAACTGCTGTAAACCTTTTTGACTTCCCGTAAAAAGGAGTAAGACAGGACAGAGTCGGAAAACAGACTGAGGGTGCGCTGTCACCCAGACACCACCTTACAGGCGTGATCTTGACAGGAGGTGCGTTTATGGGATATAAGATAATATAAGAATGCCAAAAGAGAAATCCCCATGGCAGTCTGAAGGACCAATGTGCCATTTCCCCCTAGAATATCTTGCTAGAACATCTTGACATTGTTGGATTACATGGCCCATGTGACTATGACTCATTTTTAAAGCTGATGTTAGAAAAATATTTTGATTAAGGATAATGAAAGTTTTTTAAAACAAAAAGTTGAAAATATTTGCTAACTTAAATCCAGTCCTTTCATTGCGAAAGTTTTGGTTTTGAATGTGCTTTGATGTGTTCTGTCAAGGGCAGCCCACCAGAACCGTGAGGCCACCACCATGAAGTCACGCTGTCCATGGGACGCCACCCGACAGCCACTGCTGAAAAGCACAGTGTTAACTATTAATTTTTCCATGGCTAAGCATGACAGAACTTTATTATGGAGCAGGGAGAGAGCAAGGTAACACTCCTTTCTCATCAAGGCCTTGGTTAGTAAGTCTGCCCCCCCCACATCAAGTCAATCCCTGCTGGAAGATGAAGCCCCACCCCCATTACGAGAGTGAATGAAATCAAAGTTGAATGAGCTCTGCAACCCCAGTGGGCCTCTTTGCTGCCCAAAGCCACAGCTGAGACCACTGACTTGGGGTCCTCTGTTGGGGAGTATCAGTGAAGGGCAGTGGCCCAAGTTTTATCGAAAAATTGGAGTTCTGCGCAAAAGGGGAGGGTGCAGAGCACCTGTCAGCCCAAACTCCACGCCCCATGATGTCTTTCTGCGAGAGCCACGGAGAAGGAGCTTTGGCCCCTGTGGTTTTGCAAGTGGCTACCTGGTTCTGAGTCTGCATCTTTCCCATCTCTCAAGATAAAAAGTTTTCCTAACCTGGATCAATTATTACGTGAGGACTGCTCTAAAAAAGGCAGTTTTGTTTTTCCAACTAAAGCCTGAATGCCTTCCACCCTAACTTCTATAATTAACTTCAATGAGAAGAACTGAGTAAAAACCTGTCAGTGAGCACGCCCATCTTCTAGATGAAAGGCAGCTGTGAACAACTGCACTTGCACGGCTCAAGGCAGTCCCCGCTCTGAGCACGAGCCCAGGTGACAGCACTGTCAGCAGGCCTCTAAGATGGAAAAACTGCTTTTGGGGACATCAGTCCTTTAGCTCCCTGATACATAAAGAGAAATAGGAGCCCCATGGCTTGGAAGAATTCATGCCCGATGCAGACGGGAGCAGGGCTCAGTGCAGGGCTGGCTCCCAGAAGACACTTTGGGCTTGCCGTAGAGGTAGGAAAACAGGGAAGGAAACAAAGTGAGGGGGTAAAAAGCAAGCCTTCAGGGCAAAGAGCCTCTTCTCCCCTCACCTGTCCACCCCCCAGCTGAGTACATGTAGAAAAACTATGGTATTGCAGATTCTGTTCCAAGAATCATCCCTATTGGTAAACTGCCAAATGCCCGTGGGACTTGGGGGGAAACCCTACATGCTTCGAAAAGAAAACAGACTGCTAGACTAGAAATAACCAGAAAACCCACCACCCAGCATAGCAAACACAGCAGTGAGTACCAGAGTTCTACGTGAACTGACAGCTGACCAGGAAGTGTGATTCCACACGGTAATGGTGCTCACCAGTTTATTGAGAGTTGTGGACCAGTGTGCTCTTCTCAGCTTCTCCAAGGTCTCTGTTCCTATGCTAACGGGAACCGCTGAAGTTACCCAATGTGTGGAAGTCCAGAGAGCTCTGGCATGCTACTGCAGAAGACTCAACTGAGACATCCAGGGCTCCTGGTGGAAGGAAGGAGTAAGCAGCAGCTCATGTTCAGAACCTTGTATACACAAGTTACAGAACTTACAAAATGATAAAAGGCCCTACGTTCTTAAAGTTATAATTTATAGAATATTCTATACAAAAGCAGTCTTTAAAAAGGGACTCTGCTACTGTCCTCAGAAGAAATCCATAGCCGTGGGCCTCCTCTTTGGAGTGGTGGTCAGCGGTTTCTTGGCCACCAGTGGAGTGCTGGCGGGTGAGCTCGGGGGGGTCTTCAGAACTCCATGCAACGGCTTCTGTGCGGGGTTGAAGGCCACTCGGGAGGGGCCCGTGGGGCTGACCAAGAGACTCTTGTCTGTCTTCTTGAATTCTGTCCCAAATGAAAGTGAAGTGCCCTGTTAACTGAGTGTGACTTTTGTCCCTTCTAGCTGCTCAGGAGGGTCCTGCTTTGGGCTTGACCCTCCCTCCCTCACTTGGGCAGGGCAGTGCCACCACAAGACCCTAAAAAGAACGTGCCCTGCAGTGTGCAGAGTTGCCCAAGCGTCCATTAGCTCTTCCCAGGGACAAGGCCCAGGGCCACCTGGACAGACTGAGTGGACCTCAGGAAGGCCAGGTCCTGATAGGGGAAACCCTGGGGGTGGTGTGTTCATGGACTAGGACCCAGGCATCTGCCTCAGAGGCCAACTGGTGGCCTGTAAGAGGAGTCTCTGCTCTGGGAGGATTCATCAGTCCCACTTTCCCCAGTTCTAAAGACGAAGACTTGCTGGCTGAGGTCAGGTTCTCAGCTCCTCCCAGAGTCTCTGAACATCTCATGGCTATGCTCCACAAGAGCCAGGTCTTAAACTCATCATAATATTTTAAAAAACTTTGGTTTCTTTTGAAAAAATAAATGGATGGTACTAATATGAAAACTAGCAAGACAGAGCTATCCTTCCTCTTCGCCCTCCCGCCGGGAAGCAGGAAGTTCTGAATTTTAACAGCAAGGCAGCACAGCTGATGGACTCAGAATCTCAGACGGCCTCTGAGAGGGGCCTTAAGTATTCAGGAAGTGCTTGGGAACATGGTCTTCAGATCCCGTCTTACCAGGTAACCTCTCAAGAGGTTCCAGGAAATCTGGCACGTACTGCCAACACCTCCCTCACAAGTCTGCAAAGACAAGGGACACACAGACAGGTGCTCACTTCTGAGTCAGAAGCTGGCAGGGAGTGAAGTCCTTGACCTCATGGCCCCAGGCTCCCGGCAGAGCCTGCCTTCTGTGGGAATGCACACTGTCCTGGGCCAAGCTTGTGCTACAGGGGAAGGTCTTCTAAAAGGAAATCCTAACTCACCTGTGGTCATGTTTCTGTTCAACCCAAAGGTGACTTTCTTGGAGCTAGATGGTATCTTGTTCAGCTATAAAAAACAAACAAACAACAAAAGGAGTAACACAAAAAGAATTTCTTAGGCTCCTTGTCAGAGATTTTTCTAAAGAAGTTGCCCAGGAAGGAATGTTTTTACACCCTGTCACTTACTGACCGGGACACACATGCAGAGGCAAAGGGACAGTGGCCTGGTTCCACAACTTAAACTAAATGTTCCACTCCTGGATCTTTTTTTTTTTTTTTTGAGAGAGTCCACTTTGTTCCCCTTGATAGTGCCATGGAGTTGTAGCTCACAGCAACCTCAGACTCTTGGGCTCAAGCGATCCTCTCGCCTCAGCCTCCTGAGTAGCTGGGACTACAGGTGCCACTATAATGCCTGGCTTGTTTTAGAGATGGGGTCTCGCTCTTGCTCTGGCTGGTCACAAACTCCTGATCTCAAACAGTCCACCCACCTTGGCCTCCCAGAGAGCTGGGATCACACGCATGAACCACCACGCCCGGCCCCCTGGAGTTCTGGGATCACAGGCGTGAGCTACCTTGCTGGTCTCTCCTGGGTCTTATTGGGACTTCCCTGGCCTGTGGCTTCCATAAAGCCTTTTTATGCGGACACCCACTTCCCCAGCGCCCCCGCTGCAGTTGCCACTTTATCAGTGGCCATAGTGAAGAGCAAACAAGATAAGGATGTTTGAAATCTTCCAAATAGGAAAAAAATTCTTCACCGAAAAACCGTTAGTGTAATTGTTACTAACTTTTCATTCATTTTGTCCCAGAGTTGTGAAGTTTTTTTTTCTTTTTGAGACAGAGTCTCTCTTTATAACCCTCGGGTAGAGTGCCATGGCATCACAGCTCACAGCAACCTCCAACTCCTGGCCTTAGGCGATTCTCTTGCCTCAGCCTCCCGAGTAGCTGGGAACTACAGGCGCCCGCCACAACGCCCGGCTATTTCTTTGTTGCAGTTTGGCCGGGGCTGGGTTTGAACCCACCACCCTTGGTATATGGGGCCGACGCCCTACTCACTGAGCCACAGGCGCTGCCCCAGAGTTGTGAAGTTTTAACTTGAAGATTACATGAAATTGATTATACCAACAAAGGAATCTAACTTCCACAGGTAACAAATATGAACTCTACAACTTTCTGTGTAAGAAGTTACCTGGATATTCCAACAGTTCATCAAAATTAACTACATTCTTTCCTATTTGAAAAACTCCTAAAAGCTGACCTACATTGCATCATGAAACACTTCCTTCAATTTCTTCCTAGAACCCCATTATTTCTGTGCGAATCCTCCTTACGACCATTTTTGCTTTATTACCAGAAATGTTTCATGAGCGGAATGTGTGTCATCAATCACAGCTCCAGGATTCCCCCTACTTTGACTGTGACCCTCGGGGAGGGCCCCACACTGCCTAGCAACACCACAAAGTCCCCTGGGATCCTTTCACAGAAGCTGCCTCTTTCCAGAAGCCAAAAGCCTGCTGAGACCCCAGGCTTGGCACCCACATCTCCGTGCCCTGGAGGAGGGCACAGGCTGCTCTGGGCAGGGTACGTACCTGGACGGCAGGACCCTGAGAGCAGGTGGCAGTGTTGCCCTTGGATTTTCTGAAGAACAGGGGCTTTAGTAGGAAGGGGCTGTCAAACTTCACAAAGTTGTTCTCTGTCCTCAGCTGCTGCTTTTTCAAAGGGCTAAGAGTCCCACTGCTTCCCTATGGGAGGAAGGGAGAGGTGTTGCACCACAGAGCCTCCAGTGCCAGCCCTGGTACACAGGAGTGAGATAGGACACCCCACAGCCCACCGTTCTTGCTTTGGGTTTGCAAAGAGACCTTCCACTTAGCAGAATGACACATCAACGCCTGACTTCTCTGCCCCCAAGTCTTTGTTGTCAAGCTTGTGCCACTGTGCTGAGCATTTATGCCTTTAAAGCCCATCTGATAATTTACTTTCCCATCTGCTGGCTGACAGCCTGGTCTAGAGGAAGGCATCCAGCTGGGCTCTACGGACTGCCTAGGCAGGGACAGGACACTCGTGGAATGCCATGGCTGGGAGCTACCCAGGCCTGGCTCTTGGTCTGGGGTCACAGGCTCTAGGTGGCTCCTCAGAGGAAGGGCAGCTCCTGAGCCTTCTCTTCTGCTCCTCCCCTCTGCCAAGAGACGTCAATCAGACAGTGCCTCCCTTGGGAGGGAAAAACTCCCCTGACCCTGGGACTGACTCAGTGACTACTCTAGTCCTTTCTGAAACTGGTGCCAGGGGCCTGAGGAGACAGAAAGAGAGGCCATATCTCTGCTCCTCCTGGGGAAGAAAGCACTAGAGATGGGGAGCTGACAGGATGGTAGGGGATGGTGGCTCCAGTCAGCCAGGGAAGCCCTGACCAGAACCACCTCCTGTCCTCCCCCCTAGACTTCCCACTGACCACGAACTCACCCACCCAACACATTTAACCACTCAGAGATACTGTTAGAAAGGCCTCAAGCCTGCTCTGCACCAAGTTTGCACAAGTCCCCTAAAACAAAGGCCCCAGTGTCCTAACTACTGCAGAGTGGCACGTGTGCATGCAAGTTGTGGTGGGGCAGCACTCTGCGTCCATAAGGGGCCATGGATGTTACCACTACCCAGCTCTGCGCTGGGCATGGCACGTCCAGAAGTGCATGGAAAGCAGGCCAAGGGCCAGGACCCTCGTTTGTATCTGGCTCCAGAGATCCAAGCAGAGAGAAAGTCTTTTCATTAAAAAGGTATGTGGGACAAGACTAGCAGGTGGGCTTGGCAGAGACGCAAGCCTGCCTCAGGGGGATGATTCTCCTTGTGTGGTGCGGAGGTTTCCCTGACCTTTGAGAATGTGGTTGAGAGACCTGTGGGCTTTGGAGGACTTGAGCTTGATCACTGAGACTGGGTGTCTGTCATTAGGTTGTCACTATCACTATAACCTAATCTAACTCTGCTGGGGCAGAAGTCTGACTGCTGCCCTCCCATTCCTGAGCCTCAGTGCACCTGTCTTAGGCCCCTCCAGCCTTACCAGAGCTTGCATTTGCCTGAGTTTGGAGCCCAAGACTCCATTGTGTTCTGCCAAGTTTGCCATCTCTTTCATCTTTTTTCTCTTTTTCAAGATCGCTGTTTTCTGACCAGACAGGTCACAGAGGCCAAGGCTGCCAGCCTCTGCCTTCTTTTTTTGTAGTCTTCTGCACGGGGGCAGGGCGGCGTGGCTGCCCCCTCCCTCTGCTGGTCTTGCTGGAGGGCCATCCTTCTGCACCAGAGGCCAGGCCATCCTTCTGCTGCCACTGGCTGGGGGAGCTCCAAGTTTCCGCTTCCTTTTCAGGAATTGGGCTCTACCTGCCGGGGAACCTCTGGAGGCAGGTCCCTGAGGATTCCCACTGCTCAGGCTACTCTGGGACACATCTTCCAGAGGTGACACTGCCAATCCCGAGGTCTCCCCAGGGACTGGTAGGCCCTTCCCCCGTGGCCGTTTCCTCTTATGGTGCATGGGGACAGACTGAAGGTGCTCTGAGCTACTCTCCTCCCCGGTGCTGGACGTGCCCCCATTCTGTTCTAGGGATGGGACTGCATTGCCTGAATTTTCAGGCTGGGGGTGGTTCTTCTTCTTCCTTTTCCTTTTTCTTTTTTGAATACTGCCTTCACTGCCCTCTTCTTCAGCAACAAGGGCCATGTTTCCTACAAAGACATGCAAACTAATGAACAGACACCCAACACCAAGGTGGGCAAAGTCATGCTGGCAATTCTGAGGCAGTCTGATGGGCAAACAAGCTTTTGTCCCCTTGAGACACCCACTGGTCTTGTCACCTGGTTCCCTCTTCCATATTCCCACCTGACTGGAAACCTTCTTACTGTCCACTTCAATGTAAACGGAACCCGAATATCAGATATATACACACACATACACATATATATATATTTTTGAGACCAAGCGTCTCTGCCATCTGGGCTAGAGTGACGTCAGCTTAGCTCACAGCAACCTCCAACTCCTGGGCTCAAGGGATCCTCCTACGTCAGCCTCCCAAGTAGCTGGGACTATAGGCACCTGCCACAACGCCCAGCTAGTTTCTCTATTTTTAGTAGACAGGGTCTCCCTCTTGCTCAGACTGGTCCTGATGCACTTACTTTGGCCTCCCACAGTGCTGGGATTACAGGCATGAGAAACCAATCCTGTCAGATTTCTCTTAATTTGGAGGTGGAAACCACAGATCCAGAGCAAGAATCACAAGCGCTCCAGAGCACTGCCAGCAGCTCTGGCCTGCCCCTGGAAGAGGCCCTGAGGGCGTGTGGAGGCTCCCAGTGGAGCAGGGCTGGCAGGCAGTTCCATAGCGAACACAACATTCAGACAAAAACCTTTGCTTTTCAGCCATGAAAACTCAAAGCTTTTTGCTCTGAGACTTCCCCGCGCACTGCCAGCTAAGGCTTGATCAGACTCTTCTCTACCCTTTTTGATTTAAGCTTTGCAGCTTACCTTTCTCCTTCTCCAAGTCGGCCTTTTCTCTACATTCACTTAATTTTTTCTTATGTGTTCCTTCACTGAGGGTCTGGTCCTCTTCATCAGCAGAAATGTCCTCAGCAAAATTCAGTTGAGAGATACTGCCTGCTAGATGCCAAAGTGACACATGTCAACTCCTGAGGCCTGGGGACTCTGCTCCATTGTTCAGAGCTGGGGCCTCATTCAGGCACAACCTGAACCCCTGAATCCTGCCTCCTCACCACCATTCCACGCTGTTTTTCCAACCCAAACTGAGAGCAGCTGATACAGGCATCACTGAAGCTCTCCAGCTTTGGGTTTCTCACAAAGGCCAGGTGAGGCGGCTTGACCCCGGGGCTGGCTGAAGCAGCAGAACCACAGTCCCCATGGCTCGTGGTGCTCTCCCAATTCCCACTGCCCCGTTGCTCAAGGCACACAGGGGAGTGACCCCACTGACTCATTCAAGTGTGACCAAGCTTATAGCAGTCTTTCCCTGGGGGACAACTGACCAAAACAACACATGAAGGGGACCCCAGGAGATTAGGTATTTTCTTCATAAAGGATCAAATCAGAACCCTCCAAGATTAGTAAAAAGAGAACAATAAAGACTAAACAAAACACTACACCACCACGCTGGCATTCACAGGGAGCTCAGGGTAGGAAAGTGGATGGACCGCAAGAGGGCCCATGCCTGGGCACGTGTAACCTGAGGGCTACTATTTCTCTTCTTTTTTTTTTTTTTTTTGAGACAGAGCCTCACTTTGCCACCCTGGGTAGAGTGCTATGGTGTCACAGCTCACAGAAACCTCAAACTCTTAGGCTCAAGTGATTCTCTTGCCTCAGCCTCCTAAGTAGCTGGGACTATAGAACCCGTCACAATGCCCGGCTATTTTTTCAAGATGAGGTCTTGCTCTGGATCAGTCTGGTCTTGAACCCGTGAGCTCAGGCAATCCACCCGCCTGGCCCTCCTGAGTGTGGGATTATAGGTGTGAACCACCACGTTGGCCTGAGGGCTACTACTTCTTAGGAGGTAACTGTCCTTCAATCCTGTCTTTCGGTATTTGGCATAATTGCCCTCAGTGAGGTCCATATTCACATAAGAACATCATGGATTATAACCTTTCGACTTTCCTCACCTTCTGAGAGATCTTGGAATCTGAAAAAGAAAACAATAAAAGTTTTTTAAAAAAAAATACCTTCCTTTTGTCTTATACAGACATACACAAGCAACATTTAAATATCTGATTTAATATTGACTTAAGAACTTGCTTTTTTCCCCTCCAGAAGGGTAGGCTAGAGAGGGAATTCTGTGAAGGAAAGGTGGTCTGATTCCAAAGCAGAAACCCAAGGACGGACCTCTCTCAGTGACGACCAGTGCCATCAAAGATGTGGTGGGCTGAAGGGTCTGCCTGGCAAACCCAGGAAGTCCAACCACTTAGACCTTGGCCTGCATTCAATTCTCCAGTGGAAAAAGGACAAGCAGCATTTGGCTTTACCTAAGTCTGTGCGTGAGTACAGAGAGCAGGACATGCTGGGGTCACGCGCTGCCCCAGCACCCGATAGCAGTGTCCTCAGCCAGATGCCCGGCCCTGTGCTCTGCTAACCCAGCTGTGAAGGGGGAATTATGGAAGCTACCTTCTAGGGTTTTCTTGGAATGGAACAAGTTAATGTCTGGGAAGCACTATCAGTAGTGATCTGCTCACAGAGTGACCAGACAGGTGGTGTCTGCCACCAGCCACAACACACCAGGAGGTTCCATAGTGAACTGCATGTCACCACCATCACTTTATTCACGATGACACCATGACACCAACACCAACTACTGAAGTGACTCACACTCTTGGCATAATGGTGCTAGGAGATGAGGAAGAGGGACCAACAACCTAGCCCCCACCTATCTTAATAGCACACCAAACAGATTTACATCACAGTTTCTCAATCTGTTAATTTTAGACATTATTAGACTTCTCTCTTCTTTGTTTTTTTTTTGAGACAGAGTCTTACTTTGTCACCCTCAGCAGAGTGCCATGCTGTCACAGCCCACAGTAACCTCAAATTCCTGGGCTCAAGTGATCCTTTGCCTCAGCCTCCCCAGTACCTGGGACTACACGTGCCCACCACAATGCCTGGCTATTTTGAGAGATGGGGTCTTGCTCTTGCTCCGGCTGGTTTCAAATTCCTAAGCTCAAGCAATCACCTGCTTTGGGCTCCCAGAGTGCTACGATTACAGGCATGAGCCACTGTGCCTGGCCAACTAGAGTGCTGGGATTACAGGTGTGAGCCACTGTGCCCAGCCACTAGACTTTATGTCATTACAAAGCAGCTATGAGTTGTATTTGAAGAACAGAACCTGGTGGGGCAGCTGTTTTCATTCAACCCTGCAGTTTATGAGTCTATTACACTTCGATGAAGAAAAACATTAAAGAACACAAGTGAAAAGGCAAGCATGCAGACAGCTAGGCTACACAGCCAGACAATCAAAGGGGCATTCCCGCCCAGTCACTGACTTTCTGATTAGTTTGGAGAGACGCTTCCTGTTGAAAGGAGGGATGTTTTTCCTGTTGGTTATTTCCAGGAGTCGGTCAGCAACAGCTTTATAGTCAAACTATGCAAAAAGAGAAATGAAATGTAAGTCTGCAGCAAAACTATGCTGCCTGACTAAGATATTCACACTACAAGTAAGAGAAAACTCCCTGGTATGGGTTTGTGGCAGCATTTGGCAACAGCAGGTCTAAATGAGCAGGTGCTAAGACCTGGCAGCCATATATGTCTCAGTGCTAACTCTGAAATAGTCAAGTGCTGTTTATTCTTGGGAGAAACTAAGTTAAGTAATTTTTGCTTTTTGTTTTCCTTCTTAAAATTGTAGTGGCATACATATACCAAAATTTACCTGGGTGTCCTTTTCTAGTTAATCTAGATTTTCCAACTGTACTTGGTAAAACAGTCAACTTTTTGTTTGAAATGTGCCACTGGAGCTGGCTCTATTGCAGGGAACAGAACAGATCCCAGCAATTCAAAATGAAGACGATTATCTTTGAAAATTCCATCATATTTGTCTCCAACAAGCTCATTCTAAGGAAGGTGACATTAGTGACTGAAGGGATTAGACAGGACTTTGCCCCAGTCCACACAGCTTAGTTGTGACCCTAATTCTCTGTCTAGGCCACCCCCTAGCAAATCTATATCCTATAAAAAGCAACAACCACCACCCACCTGGAGAAGGGGCCCGGTGTCCTCCAAGGCTCTGCAGTCATTTCTTTCTTTTTCATCACTGAGTCCATCTTTTCTGGAGTGACACTTTCCCAGTGCTATGAAAACACATCCACAGACAAATTTTTTTTTTTTTAGAGACAGAGTCTCACTTTATTACCTTTGGTAGAGTGCTGTGGCGCCACAGCTCACAGCAACCTCCAGCTCTTGGGCTTAGGGGATTCTCTTGCCTCAGCCTCCTGAGTAGCTGGGACTACAGATGCCTGCCACAGTGGTCAGCTATTTTTTGTTGCTGTTTGGCCGGGGCCGGGTTTGAACCCGCCACCCTCAGTATATAGGGCCGGTGCCCTACCCACAGACAAATTCTTGACACAGCTGATATACAGTAGTAATCCCTTCCAGAGATGTCTCTTAGTTAAAAAGAAAATTTAAGAAAAATCTGGCAAACATCGGTGTCTGAGAATGAAGGCAAGTCTTGGAGAGAAGGTACATTTTGCTTTTTCTGTTCATAATGATGTCACACAGAAGAGCAGAGAACACGCTGCCGCCTGTGCTGGTTCTCTGCTGCAGTCCTCATTAGAAGGCTGCGGGCAGGTTAACAGGAAGCTCTTGAATTTAGGGACTCAGGCAAGTGGACCACGGCACTGTATCACTCTAGACTGTTAGGAGGAGAATGGATCCAGGAGTATGTCCCTGGTTTTAGGTCAGTTCAGGGACCACAGTAACAAATCTACTACACTCACTTTTTAGGAGGCTGAAATGTAAGTTAATATTAATGCAACTTTAAGTATTAAAAAAATAATTCAGCCAGGCATGGTGCTCCATGCCTATAGTCCTACTACTTTGGGAGGCCGAGAAAGGAGAAGTGCTTGAGCCCTAGAGTTTGAGGCTGTAGTGAGCTATGATTGTGCCACTGTACTCCAGCCTGAGCCATAGAGTGAGATCCTGGCTCTAAAATAAATAAATCAAAGAGCCTTAAAGCCTATGAAGGAGCAGATAAAAATGACTGAGAACTCAAAGGTTTTTCAAATGTGTGCTGTTTCTGGAACCCTTTGTATTTGCTAGTGCTGTGGCATCAGGCCTGGTCTGTGGGAGACATAACCAGACCAACGCCATGCAGGTGGGTGTGGGTGTTTAATAGTCAACAGGGAGAGAAGGTCTGCAGCTATACATGGAAGGGAGCTAGACAGTGTCGACAGTTTTTTTTTTGAGACAGAGCCTTAAGCTGCCGCCCTGGGTAGAGTGCCATGGCGTTACAGCTCACAGCAACCTCAAACTTTCAAACTCTTGGAGTCAAGCAGTCCTCTTGCCTCATTTTTTTTTTTTTTTTCTATTTTTAGTAGAGATGGGGTCTCGCTTTTGCTAGGTTGGTCTTGAACTTGTGAGCTCAAGCAATCCACCTGCCTCAGCCTCTCAGAATGCTGGGATTACAGGAAAGAGCCACCACACCCAGCCATTATTTTTTCTTTTTTGAGACAGCATCTCACTATGTTGCCCAGGCTGGACTTGTATTCTTAGACTCAAGTGACCCATTCTCCTGTCCCAGCCACCATCACACCTGGCTGAGACTGTATCTAGTTTATTTT
The DNA here is from genome assembly GCF_027406575.1 of Nycticebus coucang. NCBI lineage: Eukaryota > Metazoa > Chordata > Mammalia > Primates > Lorisidae > Nycticebus > Nycticebus coucang. Next base: position 2,759,351 of record NC_069795.1, read on the forward strand.
CTAATTTTTCATTTTTTTTGGAGATAGGGTCTCACACTGATGCCCAGGTTGGAGTGCAGTGGTGCCATCACAGCTCAGCACAGCCTGAATCCTGGGTGTAAGTGATCCTCCTGCCTCAGCCTCCCAAGTAGCCAGGACTTAGGCATGTGTCATCTACTCCTGGCTAATTTTTCTATTTTTTTGTACCGACATGGTTTTGCTATTGTCCAGGCTGGTCTCAAACCCCTAGCCTCAAGTGATCCTCCTGCCGTGGCCTCCCAAGGCATTGGATTATGTGTTGTACCACTGCGTCTAGTCAGACTGACAGAAATGTGGGGAGCAGGAAGATCCTGAAGACTACCACTCCCATGCCTGTACAAAATTCGCTCATCTATACTGAATTTAAAATTAAAATTATTTCTTTTTTCTTTTTGAGACAGAGTCTCACTATGTTGCCCCTGGTAGAGTGCCATAACATCATAGCTCACAGCAACCTCAAACTCTTGGGCTTAAGCGATTATCTTGCCTCAGCTTCCCAAGTAACTGGGACTACAGGCGCCCGCCACAATGCCCGGATACTTTTACAGATGGGGTCTCACTCTGTCTTGGGCTGATCTCAAACTTGGAAGCTCAGGCAATCCACCTGCCTTGGCCTCCCAGAGTGCTAGGATTACAGGTGTGAGCCACTGCGCCTTGCCTATTTCCTTTTTCTTAAAGATTCTTTTTCTTTTTCCAGATCATAATATATAAACACTGTAGAAAAATTAGAAAATAGAGAAAAGCAGAAAGAGAACAGAAATCACCCAGACTTCTGCCATCTCTGGCTATTAATATTCGGTCCATCCCGCCAGATTTTTGAAGGCACATATAAACATTAAAACCAAATTTTCTCTGTCCTACCTGTTTTTTTGCAGTTTTTGGCTGGGCTGGGTATGAACCCACCATCTCTGGAATATGGGGCCGGTGCCCTACTCCTGAGCCACAGGCCCCATCCTCTGTCCTATCTTTATAAAGAAATTATTATATTTCTTTCTTCTTCTTCTTTTTTTTTTTGTAGAGACAGAGTCTCACTGTACTGCCGTCGGGTAGAGTGCTGTGGCATCACACGGCTCACAGCAACCTCTAACTCTTGGGCTCAAGTGATTCTCTTGCCTCAGCCTCCCAAGCAGCTGGGACTACAGGTGCCCGCCACAATGCCGGGCTATTTTTTTGTTGTAGTTTGGGTGGGGCTGGGTTTGAACTCGCCACCCTCGGCATATGGGGCCAGCACCCTACTCACTGAGCCACAGGTGCCGCCCGAAATTATTATATTTCTGTTGGTCATTAGTTTTTGATAACTTTGCTTCTTAATAGCTACATAACATTTCAAAAGCAGCACCAACTATGACCTATCCATTTACCGCATTTTGCCAATCGAGGGGCCAGAAATTGCTGTGGAGGCTTGGAGGGGCCCCCCACTTTCAGCACTCACGCCACAGAAGCGCACAATGGTAGCAGGATGGTGTCAGCCCACACTGGGCACTAAATGCCCAGAAAAACCAAACCAAACCAAACTGTGAAAGGACCTATGGGCTGAGAAAGGCAGAAGCAAGTGCATGTCCCCTGTGGGAATGAGGCCACACCAGGGTGTTCAAACACATCCCACAGCACAAAGCATATGAAAACCTCCAGAGCAACAGCAGCGACAACAGTCAAATCCTCAAGGGAAGCCCCAAAGTCCTAGGAAGCACAGAAATGAGCACAAGACACACATGACGTGTCGTGGGTGTCCCGAGTTTAGGCAGCTGTTCCCTTTCCCCCCTCCTCGGGGCGGCGAGGTGGTGCCCATCTGCATGCCTGCCCGGCCCCAGGCAGGGCGCAGGTGTGTCCGTGGAGCTCCATCAGCGGCGGAGAGCCTCTCACCTGCCTTCTTTCTGCTGGCGGCTTTTCTCCAGGCCGTCTCATTTGCAGCTGCCTCTTCCTCAGGGAGGGGACTGTCACCCACTTTTGTCTTTTGTTCCTCCACCGTCTCTTCAGGTAGAAAAGGAGATTGGTCTACAATGGCTTCAAAAACACCCCTTGCGATAGTCTGCACCAATGTCTGGCTGAGGACAGAGCACAGCACAGAGCAGATGAGAACAGTTGCTCTGGCCTTGGTGACGGGTACAGAGGGAAGCCCCACACACGTCACTCTGGTCTGCCTGGTACCCGGGGCCCTCAACTCCCAGCAAGTGTCGTGTCCCGGACAACACTCTGCCGTCAACCACAGCTTGGAGGAACTGCCATGTGCCACCTGACTGAGGGCAATGGACACACCTCTTCGTGGGAGGACATTCTTGGAATGACTGAGTGAAGAAGCCCCAAATTATAGTCTAAGCTTCTAACGTTTCGCTGACGGGAATGAAAACTCTGGCTGTTCTCGGCTTTGGATAATCACCCTGGGAGCCTGCGCCGTGCTTCACAGCAGGAACACCCCCACCCTGAGGCAGCAGGGAGACCCCTGGGTGAACAACTTACTCCTTAGTTTTGGCAGCGATTTTGCAGAATGGATCAATAAACTTGAGATTCTGATCTGCTAAAAGCTGTAATTAAGAAATAAAAGGAGAAGAATGAGAAACAGAGCTTTTTCTCTTTTTGACATGTCCTTGAAAAAGGAATCATTTGACTTTATCACATAAGTTGACCCAGATAAGTAATGTTTGTCTCACAGGCTGACCCCACAGGGAGTGTCACAGAATCACAGAAGCCTAGAGCCAGGCTCAAAGTCAGGACCATCCTCTGGTCACTCAGTACGTTAGTGTAGTAACAGGAGAAAGCCACCCAGTGCTACCAGCACTGTCCTGTCCGCCCGGCTCGGAGAACACCCCCCTCAGGCATTTCTCCGTATCATGGAATTCTTTATGGGACTCTGTAGGCTGCTACACACATCCCCAGTTCATACAGGTCTGTTTACAGGTTCTGCCAGTAACTTAGGGCATGTCCCAGGAGGGGTGAAGCGATTTATGCCACTACTATCCCTGATGACTCGGAGCGGCAGCGTCTCCACCGCTGCCCCTGCTGCTCACCTCCTTCCCCCCGACTTTGGAGAGCTCGTCCAGATAAATATCAATGAAGTGGAACCTCACTGCATTAGGAGACTGGCTCTCAGGACAGAGGATCTCCTTCATCAAGACGTCTAGGAAAAGCTTGATTCGGCTGAAGAAAAAAAACATATGTGGTTCTTACAGTACACTGAGAGAAAACAGAAACGTTCAGCCCAATGCTGGCATTGCATCAACATCAATGCCAGGCTAAACCAACAGCACTTAAATCAGCGTGACCTGCTGCCCAGTCTGCTAACTCCCATGTGCTCCTCTACAGAGCAGGGGCACAGTGCAGGCCAGTCCTGTTTGTGAGTAACTCAAAAGTTCGGGAAATATGCTAGTGCCCTCTAAGATGCAAGGCCGCCAAATGTTATTTAAGTAGTGGACCAACCTTTCTTCCCAGCCATCTCGCTTCAGAACTTCAAAGGACTGCCTCAGGACTAGACGGATCAGCTGAGGACAGACAGTATCAGTTACAAAAAGGAAGGGAAGAAAAATTAATCAGTTTAGCAGAATGAGATCAAGGGAACTGGTACAGCTTGGATCCCCAAAGTGAAAAAATAACCACAATAACCACAATTAACTTCTAGATTCCCACTCATGCCAACAGCTGGAAAAGCCAAAGCAGACACGACCCCCAGGGCAGTCGAACACAGTGAGCACGCCTCTTCCATCACACTAAGACTGGACCCTGTTTTGCTTCACAAATAAACCTTTCCACTCTGTTTATGTTGCCCTGGGTAGAGTGCTGTGGCATCACAGCTCACAGCAACGTCAAACTCTTGGGCTTAAGTGATTCTCTTGCTTCAACCTCCCCAGTAGCTGGGACTACAGGTGCCCGCCACAACGCCTGGCTATTTTTTTCTTGCAGTTTTCATTGTTGTTTTAGCAGGCCCAGGCTGGGTTCGAACCCACCAGCCTGGGTGTATGTGGCTGGCGCCTTAACCACTGTGCAATGGGCGCTGCCCTCTTTCCACTCTTTTTAAGATGAGGAACATTCTTTTCTTTTTCTTTTTTTTGGAGACAGAGTTTTATTATGTTGCCCTCAGTAGAGTGCCATAGCGTCACAGCTCACAACTCTTAGGCTTAAGCGATTCTCTTGCCTCAGCCTCCCAAGTAGCTGGGACTACAGGCGCCTGCCACAACGCCTGGCTATTTTTTGGTTGTAGTTGCCATTGTTGTTTGGCAGGCCTGGGCTGGATTCAAACCCGCCAGCCCTGGTGCATGTGACTGGTGCCCTAGCTGCTGAGCCATTCACATTCTTTTCAGAGTCAGAACATTCTTTTCTTCACATGCGCTTTTGCAGTCAATGTGGACGACAGCTGCAGATCTTACCATATAGTATTTGTCCAGGCGCAGCCTGTCTATCCCCTTCCATTCTCGATTCATGGTTTGCCAAAAGGTCTGAATGAACAGGTGCTCTGCAGTGAACAAAAGACTCTGAATGTTTGGGTTCCATGTTAACATCTCACCACACAGCAAGAAAACAGTGAAGAGAAACAGATTTGTATTATTCATTATCTATTTTTTCCAAGAATTCTTGGGCAGCCAGAACATTTGGCCAATAAGCAAATATGCTCAATAATTTTTTTTTTTTTTGAGACAGAGTCTTACTATGTCACCCTCAGTAGATTGCCATGGTACCACAGCTCACAGTAACCTCAAACTCTTGGCTTTAAGTGATTTTCTTGCCTCAGCTTCCCAAGTAGCTGGGACTACAGGCACCTGCCACAACTCCCAGCTGTTTGTTGCTGTTGTTGTTGCAGTTGTCGTTGTCATTGTTCTTTAGTTGGGCCAGCTGGGCTCAAACCCGCCAGGCTCGGTGTAGTGGCTGGTGCCATAACCACTGTGTTACACGAGTCATATGCTCAATAATGTATTTTATATTTAAATAAAACCACATTTTTATAAGACAGGAATCCTGTTAATATCTTACTTTTCAATCAGAATGCTCTCTGGGCACTTTTCTTTACCCACTGTAAGGCCATTTTCTTTTACAATGAAATGCCCTGATCCCCTTGTATGGGTCCTTCCTCCATATGTTGATTTCTCTTTGGCTTAGATCTTTGTGCCCCATTCTTTCCTGTTATATGCAAATCTGTACTACATGAGTAGAATTTTGTCCATTATTCAGAGAACCACTGGGGGATACTAAAGTCATAAGGATGGTTTTGTTCTGAGAGGTGCTAGGCAGAATAAGCTAACTCTGCTGTTTTTTTCTTCCTTTTGTAAGTGATCAAGGCTGGACTCAGAAATGTCTTAATTTCTCCCATTGCCATTTCTTCCTGGTAGAGAGGAGTTACTTGATAGTTTATTGCCAGTGACAGCCCTAGTCTTGGAGCACAAACCTGGCATCCAGAGGTTACTGAACATGCTGGCACCTGGACAGCTGACCTCTCAAAGTGTTTCAGTAACTCTGAATTTGGAGATTTTGGAGGGCAGCTACTTCTACACTTGATCTTGGCCAAAAGGCTGAGAAGTGATATGCTATTTCTAAAACCATTTTTTTGAACTCTTTGAGATGGCAAATATCATCTCCAAAAGACAACTCTGTTACCCTCTTACTAAGCCAACATTCAAGTTTTCAAATACAGGAACAGCTAGTTGCCTAGTGCCTACACAGTATTAGTACCAGGTTCACATTAAACTAGGGTCTCAGAAACTGAAACTTAAAAGGCAGCAGAAGAGAGAATGCTGATGAGATTTCCTAGGCAAGCAAGCAAGTCTGAGAAGCATGGAAGCTTTGAAAATCGCAGGAACAGCAGCACTTACGAGCCTCTGAGTTGTTAACAACGTGGACGAGTTGGGCAATCGTGTTCGCTAGCTCCTCCTGCAAAGGGGGCGGGGGTTGGGGAAAAACACAGGGTTATTATGTGGTGACAAAGCACCAGGGCTTGCGCCTTCTCCTGTCTTTGTGGGTCTTGTTCTCAGGGCCACTTCTACCAATAAGCACATACTTGTATATCTGAATCTTACCAAATGTAAAACCCCCAATTTTTGTGGATTATCATGCTAACTTGATGTCTCTGAGAACTATTTTAGCTGCGTGTTTACAAAAGCATCTCTAGACTGGACACAAGCCTGTAATCCTAGTACTACAACCAAAAAATAGCCAGGCCTTGTGGCGGGCACCTGTTGTTCCAGCTACTTGAGAGGCTGAGGCAAGAGAATCCCTTGGGCCCAGTTGTTTGAGGTTGCTGTGAGCTGTGATGCCACACTTCTCACATGTGAGAAGTTTGAGACCAGCCTGGGCAGGAATAAGACCCTGTCTCTACTAAAAATGGAAAAACTAGCCTGGTGTTGTGGTGGACACCTGTAGTCTCAGGTACTTGGAGGCTGAGGCAAGAGGCTTGCTTGAGCCCAAGAGTTTGAGGGTGCTGTAAGCTATGACGTCACGACACTCTACCCAGGGTGACAGAGACTCTGTCTCAAAAAAAAAAAAAAAAGAAAAAGCATCTCTTGTTATTGGTTCAAATGAACTATAATTAGTTGTCATTTCTAGGCTCGTAAACTGTAACTTCAATTGGGATTCTCCCCTAATCCCTGAAATCACAAGAAACACGAAGGGCAGCAGGGTTGACACCGATGGTTACACATTATGATCGTGACCCCACAGAATTGAAATGTCCCCTCTCCCTGGCTTGGTCAGAGACAGGGTGGACTGCAAAGGCCAAACCCCCTGTAGGTTGTCCCTACTCAGAGAAGCAAGGCTGCTGGGTGTGGCAGCTTGCTCCGGAGGAGAAAGCGGCATGAGCAGCGTCACGGGAAAGGACGATCCTCACCAGTCTCTGTCACCCCTCACCTGGCCTGTTTCCCTCCTGTTGAAAATGAGGTTCCTGTTCATCAACTTTCTTCTTCCACTAAAGCTGATGTATGTTCAGTGCTGAATGGAATCTAATAATATTTTGCCTTGAAATCCTACTCAAGATACATTCAGTAGAGAAAAAATAATAAATCAGAACAAGTTATCATGTCTTGGGAGGAGCAAGACTGGACAGTAATGCCCTGAAAAGTGAGACCTGCCCAGGAGATTCTGTAGGCCTCAGAGGCCGGTGGCACCTTAAGGGTTATTCCAGCCAAAGCAGATCATCTGCTCTCACACATCCCAAACAAGCTTTTAACAAGGGAGAGGCACTATGTTAGCCTTAGTTTTGGCGGTGGTGCACAGCACACCCAGCAGAGACGGAGAAGGCCAGGTTCTAAGAAGCTGTGAAGTTTGAATGAGCTCCAAGTGTGAAAGACGTCAGCTGCTCTGCCCAGAACCGGAAGCCCAGGGAGGCAGCTGCCTTGTCCCGTGTCACAGATGCTAACACTAGCACTCCTGCCATGGTACTTCTGACCACAGATGAAACACTAACTTTAAAATAAGTAATGTAAAACCTACCATGGAACCTATAAAATTGTGATAGAAATAATAAATGTGTAATTTATGTATACCCTTCCTTTTATTTGAAAAGATAAAATAAGTGCTGTGACACTGCAGTCCTTTCTAAATGGACAAAAGGTGAAAAAAATGACTCCCAGAAGCACTGATTTTCAATATGTTAAAATGTATGAAGCGATTAAGTCTTTTTTTTTGAGACAGAGCCTCCAGCTGTCACCCTGGGTAGAGTGCTGTGGCATCACAGCTCACAGCAACCTCAAACTGCTGGGCCCAAGTGATTCTCTTGCGTCAGCCTCTCAAGTAGCTGGAACTACAGGAGCCTGCCACAATGCCTGGCTATTTTTTGGTTGTAGTTGTCATTGTTGTTTGGCAGGCCTGGGCTGGATTTGAACCTGCGAGCTCTAGTGTATGTGGCTGCTTAGCCACTTGAGCTACAGGTGCTGAGCCGATTAAGTCTCTCTTATCCATCAGTTACAAAAAATCCAGAAAAAGGACAAAGGGAACTGCGTGTTACCTGCAGGAGGGGTTCATCTTGTACCCACATGCAGTGGAAAAGCCCTTTCCATATCTTTAGGAGTTCTTCTTGACTGAAACCTCCTGGAGGGCAAAACAGCACAAAAATCTTATTTTAGAATCTAAGTATTTCTTCTTTTAAAGTTTAGAAGTGCCCCAGAAGTGGTGAAAAATAACCATATACAGGGTCAGACAATTAAGTTCAGGAACTCATTGCACAAAAATGTAACATACATCATTGCTGAGTATCACTACTCTTTGGGAAATTTGCAAGGACCCAAGTGCCTACCCCACCCTTTAAAGTACCTTTTCTAGGGTAAGTATGCAAACCTAATTGTCCAACTTTATACATTTTAATTCTCTTTCATCTGTAGATGTCTTTTTAAAAATTTGAAGTACATGCTTCCTTATCATTACAACTTCGCAGGGGAGGGCTGTGTGGGGCCATGGCCCCATCATCTGAGCTACATGAGGAAGCAAATGTCATCACAACAAAAAATTAACGAATGAAGTGGCCATTTACAGAATCTGTTCCCCTCAAGCACCTCCTTGCTTAAAACTCATTTCTCCTGCACACTAATGTTTTCACTGGTCTTGGGAAATAAAACTACAAACACTACAAAAGATGCTGAATTTGCTCAAATCGCCTGGAACCCCCAGAGACTGGCACACCCATCCCCAAGGGACTGGAAGTCAGCCAGGCTGAGGACTGGGGATCTCTGGATATGTCAAAGGACAAGGAAAGCCCCTGGGGAAACTGATACAACTAAGAAATATCTCTGCAAAAATGACCCTTATAAGGATCCCAGAATGTGATTACAAGTGGCTGCCATTTACTGGGCCAACTGTGGTCTGTAGTGAGCAGACCAGTGGGGCTGGCCTTGCTCTAACTCTGCTGCACCAGGGCTCTGCCTCTGCCTCTGCCTCTGGCAGCTACCATGAGGCCACCAGTCTCACTCAGCCTGGTCTCTTGGATGCTGCAGGCGTCAAGAAATACTTGTTGAGTGACATTAAGGAATTACAAAGTGATAAGGCAAGGATACACTCTTGGAATTTCCAAACCTACAGACTATGTGGTCAGAAAGCAAACAGAGCCCGCACGTCATGTCTTATTAGGAGGTACCAGAGAAATCTTCTGGAGCAGCAAAAGAGGATGAACTAGATGAATGCAAACAATATTTGGAATTGGTATGATCTCAAAAGTCCAAATGATGATTAAAAAGCCACAAAAGACCCCTTTTGCTGGACCGAAGTTTATTTAGTGTATTCAGAGTGAGATCACCCTAGTTTACAGATACCGCTTTCCAAGTCAGTTATTAAAGGCTTTTCTCATATCAATAATTTTATAAAGGTACATTTTGATTCTCTTGTGATAGTTTCCCATTTAAAAACAAGATAACAGAAACTATTGTAAGACTGGTTTGTTAACGTATGTTTCCTTTAGGAGTTGCACAGAGGATGTACGGATGGGTTTTCCTCCCAGCTTGTTACAAGCAAGTCACACCTGGGATCTTCCCATTGATAACGTAAGTATAGTATGAGTGATAAACTCCACCAGAGCCAGCCAGCTGACTGCAGGAACTTGTTTTGTCTCTGTGACCTCCACATAGCTCTAATTGTGTTCAATGACTGCATATATCCCTACGGGGCAAGGATCATCAATGGCTGCTATAGGATCTGGGCAAGGATCATCAATGGCTGCTCAGATGAAAAGATACAGAGAAACTTGAAAATGGATGGGTCAGACCGACAATACCCAAACCCATACCTGGTTAATCCTTAGCTTGCACACACAACTGTTCACTAGATACTTAGATAACACAACAGGAAGAACTCATCACTAACCCGCTCAGTAAGTGTTCTTATAAAAACAAAAGTAAAAAAACACTCTAAATTGTATGAAATCTAACTATCAATGCTAGTTAAAAGGAGATACAGAGGACAGAAGAACATGTTAAATGAGACAGTGGGATGCAGTCAGCAAAACCCTAAATAAGTACAACTCTTAAGCACCAATCTCCATACCTCTGACAAACTGCATGGAAAAAATGGGTAAGAACTCTTACTATATGCAAGAGCCTTAGCAGACACATCAACTAAATTCAAAAAGTGCGTCTTGTTTGGATTCTGTCTTAAAAGACAGAATAGACATATTTTGTCATAAAAGACATTTCTGAGACCATGAGAAAAACTAACAGATATTTTGACTTAGGAAGGATTTTTTTTAAAGGTGTAATAATCACATAATAATCAATGTTTTAAAAGAAGAAAAGTTGGCTTGGTGCTGTAGCACATTGGTTATGGTGCCAGGTACATACACCGAGGGTGGCGGGTTAGAACCCAGCCCTGGCCAGCTAAACAACGACAACTGCAACAAAAAATAGCCAGACCTTGTGGCGGGCGCCTGTAGTCCTAGTTACTGGGGAGGCTGAGGCAAGACAATCACTTAAGCCCAAGAGTTTGAGGTTGCTGTGAGCTATGATGCCATGCACTCTACCAAGGAGCTACAAAGTGAGACTCTGTTGCAAAATAAAATAAAATAAGTCTACTCAAGGCTTTTGGGTGTGGCTCCAGACCATGGTACTCAAACCTGGCTCAACAGACCACTTTAAGTTATTTAAAAAATCCTTATCTTTCAGAGATACACCCTGAGGTCCCTGCAATATCTAGAAAAAAATGAGGGGTCTAGGACCTGGTTTACAATAACCAGCCCAGGAGGAGGGAATTGGTAGATGAGGCCAACTGGCCAGGCATCAGTGAATGCTGAAGCATAGCCAGGAGTGCACACTGAATAAATTTGAAATATTCTGTAATAGGCGGCGCCCGTAGCTCAGTGAGTAGGGCACCGGCCACAAACACCGAACCTGGCAGGTTTGCGGCCAGGGCCTGCTAAAACAAGGACAGGGCAGTGCCTGTGGCTCAAGGAGTAGGGCGCTGGTCCCGCATGCTGGAAGTGGCGGGTTCAAACCTAGCCCCGGCCAAAAACAAAAAAAAACCAAATGACAACTGCAACCAAAAAATAGCCGGGCATTGTGGTGGGCGCCTATAATCCCAGATACTTGGGAGGCTGAGGCAAGAGAATCGCTTAAGCTCAAGAGTTTGAGGTTGCTGTGAGCTGTGATGCCATGGCACTCTACCCAGGGCGACATAGTGGACTGTCTCAAAAAAAAAAAAAAAAAAAGAAATATTCTATAATAAAAAGAAGAAAAAAGAGTGTAGGTGATTACTAAAGTGACACCACACTGTTATTGTCTTTGGTTTTAAAAAAGAAAACCTCTTCATAATTATGTAACTAGAAAAGCATGAACATTAATCAACTTAAAAGCAAAAAGAGGATTTAAGGATACAGATTACTGAGGTCAGGTACGGGGCATTCCCGTTCTGGACAATTAACTGTTGTTCCCTGCAATCCTCTCCACCTCCAGCAGGGCAGGGAGGAAAGCTGTGTCTTTGGGTGGGGCTCACCTCACTCCAAGGGCAGAATCTGGGCTTTGACCAAATCAGCAGGAATCCCCTTGGCCTCTGTGAGGCTCAGGCTTTAGGAGTTCCTCCACTTTCTCCTACTGGACTGAAGCGAGCACCTGTTTGTTCCGGCGCTTCGCCACCTCAGCACACAAGGGAGCTGTGTGAGAAGGCAGACATTCTCCAGTCTGCAGTGCAGCCAGCAGCAGAGCTCTGCACAAAGCTGTGCTTTACTCCAGCTTCCCAAACTAATGTGGTGCGGATGTTTTGTCAAGTTGCAACTGAAGAAGAGTCCTAACTACTACAACAAAAGCGCCTTTTTATTGCAAAGAACCCATATGCCACTACCCAAGTTATAGCCATGAGTTAGCCATGCTCAATGTCTTCTGAACCCAATCTCCTCCCCAAATACATGTCTCATTAGCAATTTTTCCAGATCTTTCCTGTGTTTTTACAGCACAGATACATGTAGTACAAAAAAATCATAGCTGTGTGTATGATTTTTTTGTGCCGCCCAAATGGCAGCACATCCTGGATTCCGGCCTTACTCACTTTAAAGAATAGCATTGTATAAATTTTTTTTTTGAGACAGAGACAACTATGACATCATGGTACAGTGCCGTGGTATCATAGGTCACAGCAACCTCAAACTCTTGGGCTCAAGCAATTCTTTCACCTCAGCCTCCCAAGTAGCTGGATTACAGGTGAAGCACAGCACCCTGCTATTTTTAGAGATGAGGTCTTACTCTGGCTCAGGCTGCTCTCGAACCTGTGAGCTCAAGCAATCCACCTGCCTTGGCCTCCCAAATGCTAGAATCACAGGTGTGAGCCACCGTGTCCGGCCAGCATTGTGTACATTTATCTCCACATGGTTCTTATCTGTAAGGTTCAGTTAAGTAGGGGATAATCCAGTCTAAGCAAGAACAAGACTCCATCTATGCAAAAATAGAAAAATTAGCTGAGCTTGCTGGCACGCACCTGTAATCCTAGCTACTCAGGAGTCTTGAGGCAGGAAAATTGCTTGAGCCCAGGGAGTTTGAGGCTGCAGGGAGCAATGACAACACCACTGCACGCTACCTAGGCAACAGAGACTCTGTCTTAAAAAACAAAAAAAAACAAAAACAAAAAAAGAGGGATAATGTGATATGCCCAATATTTTTGGACAACTCACTTCTACTATAGGCAAAGGATAACAAAGATATAATGATGTGCTAACAGGTTTCTGTAATAAAAAAAAAAAACAGCAAATTTCAGCACAGAGGGCCAATGGATTCTGGACAATGGAAAGAAGGGGAGCTGGGCAAGAGAAAATATTGACCATGTCTTCTCTAGGAGGCAGCAAAACAGGGTGGAAACTGATTCTTGTCTAGGCCCCAGCGTGCTACTGACAAGTATTCAGTATCAGAAAACTGTCAACTAACCTTTGGGGTTCAGTTCCCTTAAATAGAACATGTGTAGGGTTTATGGTTAGGGTGAAAATCAAGAACAGGTATGAGAAGCACCGTATAGTACAGCACTATTCACCCACTGTATATTACTACAATACCTGCCTTGCTTTTTCTTCCCAGTGCCTATCAAAGTTTTTTCCCCCTTTTAAAACACACATGCATATATGTATTACATCATTTGTTTGCCGCTAGGAATTTAGTTGGTAAAAACAAGGCACCAATTTTTGAAGCATTCAACCTGAAAGAGAGAAGTGCTCATTACTGAATTACTTTCAAAACTCTGAAAGGCTTGGTTTGGCATCTGTAGCTCAGGGGCTACAGCACCATATACCAGAGCTGGTGAGTTCAAATCCAACTGGGCCTGCCAAACAACAATGATAAATACAACTAAAAAAAATAGCTGGGCATTGTGGCAGGCGCCTGTAGTCCCAGCTACTTGGGAGGCTGAGGCAAGAGAATCGCTTAAGCCCAGGAGTTGGAGGTTGCTGTGAGCTATGACACCATGGCACTCTACCCAGAGTGACAGCTTGAGACTCTGTCTCAAAAAACAAACAAACAAAAAACCCCCCCAAAACTCTTAAAGGCAAAGTACATTGATTATTTCTTAATCAATGTTTTCCTCTTGGGAAGAAATTTTAAAACTTAATACAACTAAGTTTCTGACAGTGCAGTATAGGTTTAGTTCTTTCAAAATGAACGAGATGAACATGAAGGTAGACATGTGTACCTGTTAAATACCAGTAAGTTTTGAAATGAGCAAATCTAACAGCTACTCTCACCATAAAATGAGGGCAGGAGCCATTTGAGAGGGTGGTAAAGTGTAACATAACAGTCTAATCGACCCTGGTGTCAAAATATCTACAGTTCCTATTTATTATGACTCTTTGGTAAAGAGAGCTCTAAGCCCATCAGTATGAAAAAAAAAAACCACACTTATTTCTTCAATCTCCTACATGGAATCTAAGATACCATCAACTGTAAGATGTACTGTTGGTTTATATGCCACTAAAGAGAGCAGTAATACAAATCAAACTGTCACGAGGCTAGTTTTAAGAAGCATTCTAATTTTAGTAGATGTTAAACGTTTAATATCGCAGAACCGATAAGACAAGCAGGGACTATTTTGTTCTTTACTGTATTCCTAGTGCCAAGAGTAGTATACATATTAATAATAGCCCACAGATGGTGCTCCACAAATGTTTGCTGCACATATGAATGCATGAATAAATTGAGACAAATGAGCCCCCATGAACTAAAACCATGGACAGTGATTATTTCATGACTGTATTTAACTACTCAACATGAACAGTTAAAGCACAAGAGCAATATCATTACTTTAAGCAGTTCCAAATTTCTAATTTGTTTTCAAAATTACAAAGCCCTGTCTATACACTGCTGAGGGACAGCTACATATTTCAGTAAAATCTCAGATTTCCTTTCCTGTGCCTAAGATAAGATACGAAAAAATGTGAGACTGTTAATGAGAGTCAAATGTCAGGCCAAGTTATTTCCAAATTTGCATTTCTATTTTGATAGGGCATAGCACAGCTGCAGCACAGACTGTTTTTTTCTTCTCCCATTATCACTTTCTGTGGTAGTCACTCTGCAAAGTTATATTTTGAAAGCCCACTATACTCCAAGCATGATATTGTGGTAAACAAGAGGTGTAAGGTAACCCTGGACATGGTGGGTCCTAACCAGGAAGGCCCCGCAGCACTGGTGTAAGACTGGCCTCAGGGCCCACATCATCTCAGCACCTGCAGAACCTAGGCCTGCTCACCGAAGGGGCTTGAGCACAGCCTCTGTCTGTCTACCTCTGCCTCACATGTATTGCATCCAGTCTGTTCTTGGGCACTACCAGGCCATCTCGCATGGTTGGATGTGCTCGTACTAAGTAAGCAACACAGCTTAGTGCCACAACACAGATGTACTGGATGTTTCCGAATCCTAGACCAGTGAAGGTGAGATGCTAGGGAAGGCTTTTTAGAACAAATGATGCTGATTTGAAAGCTGGAAGTGAAGAAAGGGTGGGATTCTTTGCAAAGTAACAGGAAAAGCAGAGGCAGAGAGGTGAGAAATGGATGACATCCTGTATACCAAGAACCATGACTGTCCAATGGATGGAGCACGAAGCAGACACATAGGGGCTCAGGCTGAGGATAGCTTGTGACCTGCAGACCCTGAATTTCAAGGAAGGTGATGACACGATCAAATTTGTTTTAGGTAAATGCCCCTTAGTTGGTTTGTGGAGGACACAGATGGAGTTAAGGAGATGTTAGGGAGTAACCAGGAACAGATGTCGAGGAGACATAAAGAGTCCTACGATCAGAAAGGAATATTTTAGGAGGTGAAGGAAGTAGGATTCAGGGACAATGGATGTAGGCCAGGTTAAAGCATGAGTTGGAGACAGGAGCCTGGGACAATCTCATGTATCTGGCTAGGTGAGTGGATGCAAAGTAAAGAAGACAGCACAAGCGGCAGAGGAGAAGCAGCACCAGAGAACAGGTTTTGGGGGTTAGAAATGAAGTCACTCTTGGTCTCCGAGTGTGAAGTGCAGATGGAGATGCTGGGCTAGCAGGGCACATGTGAGCTGAAAGTAGGAACGAGCTGGGTTAGCAATTTAGGGTTAGGAACCATCAGTATATATGAGATACCTGGAACCACGAAAGTAAATGAAATCACTCAGGGAGATCTCCAACAGAATCCAAGTTAGCAATTCTGGTCTTCATTCCTCTATCAGACTTCCCACAAAGTCTATTTTCTTTTCTTTGGGGTAGTCTTTTGTAGTTTCTCTTCAGAATAAAATAAACTGAGAATCTCAGTCATGGCGGGGGGGAGATATTATCTATTCTTTTAAGCAGATTCCTAACGTATTACCATCAGCAGTAACAAAATTAAACTTACTTTCTTACTGTAGCATAAAACAAACCTCTTTCCCGCATTGTAGCTTGGACCTTTACAGAACACATTTTTGTATGAGGATAATGAAATTCTTTTTTTAAAATTTATTTTCTTTCTTTCTTTTTTATTGAGACAGAGTCTCACTTTGTGGCCTTCAGTAGAGTACCGTGGTATCATACCTTACAGCAACCTCCAACTCCTAGGCTTAAGCGATTCTCTTGCCTCAGCCTCCCAAGTAGCTGGGACTACAGGCGCCTGCCAGAATGCCCGGCTTTTTTTTTTTTTTGTAGAGACGGGGTCTCAACTCTGGCTCATGCTGGTCTTGAACCTGAGCTCAGGGCAATCCACCCGGCTCGGCCTCCCAGGGTGCTGGGATTACAGGCGTGAACCACCACGCCCGGCTGGATAACGAAATTCTTAACCAGCAGAATCTAAACTACAAAGCCTTGTGTGAACTGGCTACTGCCTACATTTAAAATTTCATATAACACCCTCCTCCTCCACAGTCACGCTGAACTCTTCCCTGCCTCTGCGTGGCGGGCTTCCTCTCTTCTCAGTTGAGACCTCAAGTGAACATCAACCCCAGGAAGAGCTTCCCGGAACAGCCTATGCAGAGGCGCTCCCCCCTTCACTTTTCCTCTTACTACTTTTACACAAGCTTTACGTTATTTGCCTGTGCCCTCCTCCCGCAGCTTTACTACGAAGAGGTCTTCGAGGGCTGGAGTTCTGTCTTCTTTCCTGTACCGCCAGCACCACACTAGAGCAAATCAGGAAGAGTGCAGGGATTCAAAGTGCAGGCTTGGGAATCTGACAGATCTAAGTCTGTTCGCAACCTCCCCGCTAACGGTGACTTTCCCAAATTATTGAACCCTCGGCGCCAGTTTCCTCGACTGTGAAACGGCACACTGGGGCACAGAAGGAAGCGGTTCCCCCAGCGCGGACAGAGTACAAGAGTCAATGCATGACAAGTGCAAGCCGCGTTTCTTCCTCGGCTCCCCGGGTGGGCTCCGTCACGGTCCCAGCCCCGGCCCGCCATGTGGCGCGACTGACCGCCGCTGGCGCCCACCTGTCTCCCTCTGCGTCTTCACGCTGATGTACTGGCGCAGCTTCTTCACCGCGCGGTCCCGGATGCCTTTCTCGTTGGATGCCAGCCGCTGAGCAAACTGGATCTCGGCCGGCTGCATGGCAGGGGCCATCGCACCCGCTGGAGCATCCCCAGCCGCGCAGCACGCGGACCGCCACCCACGGCAGAGCGCGCCGCAGCACCAAGCCGTCCGAGCCGCGACTGCGCAGAAGGCGGCGCGCGCTGCCTGATGGCGTCACAAAGGCGCCAGCTCGCAGGGCGGACCGGCCCAGCCTCCGCGCGCCTAGCGCCTCCTAGGGCGGCCGAAATTCAGGGTCACTGCGGGCGAGGTTAGCCAGGGTTGGGTCTCGGCCAGGAAGAGACGCACGGCTGGTTGTAAATGGTCTAGGATCCTTTTTTTTTTTGTAGAGACAGAGTCTCACTGTACCGCCCTCAGGTAGAGTGCCGTGGCGTCACACGGCTCACAGCAACCTCTACTCTTGGGCTTATGCGATTCTCTTGCCTCAGCCTCCCAAGCATCTGGGACTACAGGCGCCCGCCACAACGCCTGGCTATTTTTTTTGTCTAGGATCTTTTTTCTTACTAATTTCTTAGACTCAGGGTCTCGCTTTGTCGCTCAGGCTGGAGTGTAGCTGGATTATACCTCACTGCTGCTTCCGACACCAGGGCTCCAGCGATCCTCTTGCTTCAGCTTGACGAGTAGCTGAGACTTCAGGCGCGCACCACTAACGGCCTGCTAATTTTTTTTTTTTTTCGATTTTTGGCCGGGGCCGGGTCTGAACTCGCCACCTCCGGTATATGGGGCCGGCGCCCTACTCCTTTGAGCCACAGGCGCCCCCCCGGCCTGCTAATTTTTATTTTATTTTATTTTTTTGTAGAGACAGGGTCTCGGTATGTTGCCTAGGGCTGGTCCTACGCTCCTGGCCTCAAGGGATCCTCCTGCCTCAGCCTCCCCAAATTTTGGGATTAGAGGCAGTGTACTGTACTCGGATCTTTAAGCACAATTAACAAGCCCACCGGCCAGTGCTCTCCTGCGATCTCCCGGCAGGAATTTTTAACTGCCCCGCAGTCCCCAGGAGGAGTTGAGAGTGGAGGAAAGGCCATCACTGGGGTCTCCTTGGCAGCTCCTCCCGTTCTGGAGCTAGTGTGTAGTAGGGTGTGTAGGGGTTGTCCTGGCAGGCAACTCCAGGGAAGTGTGAGCAGCGCTCTGCTGGCTAATTCCTGAGAGGGAAGCAAGGTGGGCAGTTGTGCAATAACTTTTGAGTCGATCTTGTGGACTCAGCGGGCGTGTTGGGGCAAGTTAATAGATGAGGTGACTCCTCCAAACTTGGAGTGGTTATCTTATTTCTATCTTTTTAAGTTGTAGAGAATTATGAGGCACATACGAAACTAATGTGTAGTCATCAAGTCAGGGTATTCTGAGTGTCTATTTCCCGAGTACAGTACACTGCTGTCCGCAGTCACCCTACTTTGCCAGCAAACACTGAATTATTCCATCTAACGAATAATTAGAAGCACTGCGGCCATGGGTGAGGCGAGGGGCACCGAAGACCACTGCTGGGTCAGTAAGGAGGCCCAGGCCACTGCACGGTGTCCGAGTTGTCACTTTCTTCTAAGTGTAGTTTGTGTCCTTTAAGGGTGGTTGTCTTTGATTCCTGCACGCAGTTATCTGCGTGCCTTTCCCAGGTGCTCTGTTGACACGCGTCCAACCTTAGCGTGAAGTCGCTACGGTTTCGATTCAATGCCGTTTCCCTTGGCTCGTGTTCCTCACCTAACAGGAACGACCGATTCGACATATTTGACATTTACACCAGGGTCTCGCTTTCCTTATACTTATCAGTGCACAAGTTTCAAACCCCAGCTAAGCCAGAAGAGTAGAAACCGATCTCGCCGAAGCCACCCTCGTAGCTGAAGCCGAGCACGCAGCGCGATCTCTGCGAGGTTTGAGCCTCGCGGCTGTCCGTTCCGGCTCCCGGCGAGGACGTGCTCCCGCGCTTTCTGCCGTGAGGGGTTAGAGGGCGCGCTGCCGCGCAGGCGCACGGAGCTGGGGCCGCGGCGGCCATGGGCGAGGCAGGTGGCGCGGAGGACGACTGCCGGGTCAGTAAGCAGGCCCGGGACGCCGCACGGTGTCCGAGTTGTCGCTTGTCGCTCGCTCTCAGGGCCTCGCCAGTGCGCTTAGCAACGGCCCGCCGTCGCGCGGTCGGGAGGCCTGGCCTTCTCCTCACGGCGGGCCTGGGCGTGAGGCGGCCTCGGCCCAAACCTCCGCGGGGCCGGGTCTGGGGCGGCGCGCGGTGGACGCTGCCCGCCTGGTCGTTCTCTCCGTGCCCTCCGGGAGCCCAGACCTCCTCGGGAGGCCCCGGCTCCGTCCTTTGGGTTAGCGCCAGGTCTAGAGAGTCTTCCATTGCATGCGGCGAAGGAAAAGGTGCTCGGCCTGTGGAGCCCGGTCCGGGTCGGAATCCTGGTCCTGCCTCTAACCCTGCTGCACTGGTAGTCCCCGCGCCCCGCGCCCCAGTTGTGCTGACCAGGGAGGGGGCTGGGGTGGATGTCAGGTGAGATGGCCAGCAGAGAGTTGGCCTACCGAGGAGGAGTCCAGTGAGGGTGACTGTTTGTTGTTTTTGGAGGCGGAGTCTCACGCTGTCACCCTGGCCTCGCAGCGCACAGCATCCTCCGGCTCAGCCTCCTGAGTAGCTGGGACTCCCGGCGCCCACCACCACGCCTGGCTGGTTTTTCTGATCTTAGTCGGGATGGGGTCTGCTTTGCTCAGGCGGTGTCTCAAACTCCTGAGCTCAAGTGCTCCTCCCGCCTCGGCCTTCCGGAGTGCTGGGATTGTAGACTGAGCCCTGCGCCCAGCCCTTTCTTTTCTTGCTAATTAGCTTGGCCTGCCAGTGTTAAGGGAAATATTGCAGGTGGTTTTTATCTTTTCTTTCTTCTCCTTTCAGGAATAGGGCTTTTGTTTGCACATAGTGAAAAAAACTGCTGTCATTTTTAAAGCTGTGGCGTCGGCTCAGAATGTTCTGGGTTCGCACATGTGTGGGTGTATGTGAAATTTACAGACTGCTTGTAGCAGTCATGGGGAAAAACATGCTTTTGAAACCATGAACACAGACATGAAGGAAATGGAAGCAGATTGATTTGGGCTATTGTAATCATACAAAGAGAAGTGTAATCTTAAAATATGCTTGTTCTTTTAGCCCATGGGAACTAAAGAAGAATTTGTTAAAGTCAGAAAGAAGGACCTGGAAAGACTGACAACTGAAGTGATGCAAATTCGGGACTTCTTACCAAGAATACTAAATGGGGAAGTACTGGAAAGCTTCCAGAAATTAAAGATTGTAGAAAAAAGTGAGTCTTTCTTCATTTTAGCAATGATTGATGGTTAACAGTAATCTGTTCTAGCAGATTTACCTTAGGTAAATAACTGAAGTAATTGTAAATGAATTTTAAGGTGCTATTACGGTCCTTATAGTTACATTTGGAAAAGTCAGATAAAACCTAAGGAATGGGTGACTTGGACACATGAATTGGTTGTGGAGGAAAGTTTGCTGGTTTTCTGGACTATCTATTACCAGCTTCTTTGTATCTTCTGTGTTCATTGGCAGAAGAATTTTATGCTTTTGATACTCAGAATCTCTAAAAATTAAATCCTTTCTTGTGTAAGTTAAGGATTTTGCCATGTGGAAGCCTTGCATGGAATTAACTATCTGTAGAAACAGCTGGATGTCTCTAGGTGGCCAGGCAATTCAGTTTCTAATACTGATTTAAGTTTGGGCTTGGTAGGACTTGTCCATTCACATTTTTGAGATGTGAACTGAGCCATATGTCAGGAGCCCATTGAAGTTCTTGAAGATTTTCTGAGATTGATTCAGCCCTTGCCTGGTGGAAGCTGGATTATGAGTAAGTCAACCTTTGGTGGGTAAGGCTAATTCACTGAATTGCATTTGACTGTTAGCCATCACTGTGTGGTCTCTAGAAAAGATGCATCGGGGGGGGGGGGGTGTCAGGTAGTGTTCATAGCTGTAGTACAGACAAGAAGTTAACTCTCTTGCTTAAGTGTGTCTGATGAATGGGCCAGCCACAGTCAGTCAGAAGGGAGAATGCTCCTGGTTACCATAGTGCCTTGACCTGTTTATATTGTCTTTGGAGACCTCAGATCTGCTTTCCTTTTCTTTACCTTGTGGTGTGCTCTGGGAGGTGGACTCTGGTGACAGGGTTCCCTGCTTCCCATATAGGCTGCCAGTGGGGCCCACCAATGGAAGGCATGCTGGGTGGTTAGAGTTGGGGGTGTTTCCTCATGCTCCTTCCCTGCTTTGCTGCTGTTCTCTGGCAGTTGCTGCATCTCTCCACAACTAGGACTCTCACCTGGTGGCCTCCTCTACAGTGCCAGCTCTTGCTGGACTTCAGCAAGGCCATTTTCTTCCCCTGCCCTTTAGCTGCAGTGCTATAGCTAGTCTAAAGGTGCTTCATCTCTTGTGGGTTCCCTTATCCTTGCTCTCTCCTCTGTAAGTTCTCAACACCAGGGTTGATTTCTGTTTCTTTTTGGGACCCTGCTGGATGTTCTTTGGTGGCCAAGGTGCTGTTCCCGACTTCTTAATTTCTTCAGTTCTGATCTCATGTTTATCCATCAACTTCTGAGAGTAACTACTCATTCCTTGTGCATTTAACTTTAGGAAAGTGCTGACTAGTAGCAGAGTATGTGAGTCTGTTAGTTGGTTATATTTGTCATTGTAAATTAATAAACTGGTATTCAAAAAATACCAGGTCTCAAGAATGAGTAAGCATGAATCAGTGTTTGGAAAGCAGTCCCATTGTTAAAAGCAAAGTGAGGGCCACAGGTGAGTCTGTGATGACTTGATCAAAGTCAGACTTTGGGAAACCTAGCCTCAGGGCCTTCCCCAGGTGGTGCATTTGCCTGTGTCCCTACTGATTTCTCTGGTAATTTCTTAGTCTTCTTTGCCAATTTACCCTTCTCTGCTTAGCAGACTTTAGATCAGGGTTCTTCACCCTTTTTAATCTTACGGCCCACTTGAACCTGTGTTAAACTTCTTTGCACTCTTAAATTTTGTTGATAAAAAAGGAATATACTTACGTGAACTTCTTTTGAAAATAATTCAATGATCTTTAATCATTTTTGAGGCACACCTAAGGTCCTCTCACAGCACACTAGTTGAAAATCACTGCTGTAGATGGTGCAGTTGCTAGGCTTTTTTCTTACCCTGCTCCCTGGCCTCTCCTTAGGCAATCTCATACACACAGCTTCAGTTACCATCTTGATTCCAGTGGCTGCTGGATTTATCTCTAGCCCTAAACTCTCCTCTGAGCTCAGATCCCTGTGTCTGACTCCTACTTGGCATTCTTCCTGCTTGTTTTCATGATTTCAAATTCTAAATGTCTTAGCCTAATCAGTCTAGGATCACCAGGAGCAGCCCTCTAGTCTGACAAGGTCAAGTTTATGGCTTTTTTCTTTTTGAGACAGTCTCACTCTGTCTCAGGTAGAGTGTCGTGGTATCATAGCTTGCAGCAATCTCAAACTGTTGGGCTCAAGTGATTCTCTTGCCTCAGCCTCCTGAGTAGCTGGGCCTATAGATGCCCGCCACAACCCTTGGCTAGTTTTTCTTTTTCTTTCTTTCTTTTTTTTTTGCAGTTTTGGCCGGGGCCAGGCTTGAACCCGCCACCCCCAGTTTTTCTATTTTTAGTAGAGATGGAGTCTCTTGCCCAGGTTGGTCTCAAACTCCTGAGCTCAAACAATCCACCCGCCTCAGCCTCCCATAGTGCTAGGATTACAGGCCTGTGTTGTTACACCCGGCTAAGTTTGTAGCTCTTTATAATGAGGGAAGCCACACACGGAAGGAACTGTGGGACATCTCATTACACAAAGGATAGAGTTGTTGTAGGACTTCGGGGCAGGGTCGAATCTAGATGAAGCATAATTGAAGCAGTGTTTTGATGGGCTCAAAGCAAAGTAGAGCTGTGTGTTAAGAGGTCAATGTCAAGTCTGACTGTGACCCATTCCCTTTCCTTTAAAACTACAAAGTTCAAAGAGACATGAAACCTTGTGTCTAGAAATCCCTTATTTGAAACTCTATGGTTGGCTGGAAATCAAAGCTGCTGTTCTGTGCTATAGTGACTTAGATCCTCCAGATAAGAGAGGGATGTTTCCTTTTGTACTGGTATAATTTCAAAAGCAAAATTTCCAAGAGTCTGGGGTTTTTTACAAAGTAAAATTTCTCAATGAGTAGAAGTCAGCAGTCACTCAAAAAAGAGGTCATTATAGCACTTTATAGATGTAGTGTTCTTGGGAGACATATTTTCTGTTAACTTGGCAGCTGCCTTTATCTGTTTGTTATCTTGGCCTGACAAATGGCAGGACACATTTTCACTTTCTCAGAGAAAGCTAATTTTTACTCTGTAGTCACATCTGATTCATGGTGTCCTTTCCCTGCCTCCATCTCACATTGGCTGCCTCTGTCTCAGAACACCAGGCCCCAGGCTAGGTGTCTTTTTGATACCTGTGTCTCCTCACTGCTCCCCCTAAAACCTGCCCAGCAATAAGTCCTGTGTGTTTGCCTCTGATGCCTCCTGAATCATCACCTTGCCTCTGTGTTCTGTCTCCTTCTGGCAGGGCTCACTTGCCATCTCTAGGTCTTTGACACACAGTTCATGTTGGTCATGCTATTTCCTTGATTTAGCAGCTTCTTTTAGGATAAAGACCAAAAAACAACACCCCCCCCAAACCCGCTACCACCCCCAAACCTAAACAAGCCATACCGCAGCTTAAAAGGATTTATGTTAATTGGACATAGCCTTGGCCCAGAGCTGCTGTCTAATCTGCCTAGTCGCCATCTGTTTTCCTGCTAGATGTTGTATAGCACCCTGTGCTTCCCCCTTCAGACAACATGGGTTTTATTTCTTTTTTTACTTTATAAGTTATTGGGAGTGCAGAGGCCTTGACTTTGCCTACCTTTGTATTCTCTGCCTAGCCAAATATTTGGTCCTGAGGGACCACCCTGCTGTCTCTGCATGTTTTTTTTTTTTTCTAAAGAAACAGATGCTATGTCATCTCATGAAATATGTGCTACAGGAGACTTGGTATTTAGAGAGAGGGAGGATCATAGTGGGCTAGGATGGTTGTAGGAGGGTTCCTGTGAACTTTGAGTTTGAGCTGACTTAAGTCTTGGCCTGAAAGATGGGCTCCTAAGGCACTTGTCATCTAATTTTGGATCTTTTGTTTTTAATTTCAGATTAATGTGAGGGTACAAAACAATTAGGTTACAACATATGCATATGTTAGGTAGAGTCCCTGTTTAATTTTGGCTCTTGAGTTCTTACAATTTGGGCAATATAAAGGGAAACAAAAATTCTCCGTCTTTTTATAAGACCTAGATCTGATGGCTCTCTCTGGGCCTCCTGGGGCCCTGTCTTCACATGTCTAATCACATGGGACATGGCTCTAAGACTGGAGTCCTGCCAAGGAAATCAGAATTACATTGTGACAGCAAGAGCTGTTTGACATACTGAATCTTCCATCCTCCCACTAGCCCTGTGGTTTAATAAGAGTTCTTGGCTTTGACCAGTATCTTCCCCTTTTCCTTCTAGATACTGGTGTATACCTCCCAACCTGAACGTAGGCGTGAGTGCAGGCAGGGAAGGAGTACAGGGAAACTGTTTTGATTTGAGAAGTTTCTGTTTTTCAGAGACATGGTCTTGCTCTGTCACCCAGCCGGGAGTCTAGTGTCCTGATTATAGCTTACTGCAGTCTTGAACTCCTGGCTCCTGCCTCAGCCTTCCGAGTAGCAGGGGCTACAGGCAGGCACCACCACACCTGGTTAATTTTTAGAATGTGTTTTGTAGAGATGGGGGTATCTGTCTGTTGCCTAGGCTGGTCTTGAACTCCTCGCCTCAGGCAGTCCTCCCAGAGTGCTAGGATTACAGGCATGAGCCACTGTACTTAGCAGCAGTTTCTTACAGAGTGTAGGTGTGATTCTGTTTGGATGGGCTTAGGCTTTAAGTAATTTGTAGGCCAGCTGCAGGACTTGAGTTGGTATGATGGACATCTAGTGTGCTGAGTTGTGACTCTGACTGTGGCATGGCATCTGCTTTCAGGAGACTGGCAAGGTGAGTAGTGGTTTGGAGTACTGCTGACAAAGGTGTCATCTGAGACTTTTGGGAGTTGATGAGCATTTGAAAGAGGCACACTTTATTAGAAGAAGAGATGTTCTTGCGTAGTGCGTAGGGTGGTAGTATGTGTGAAGGTCACGTATCAGAGTGACTGTAGGTTGTAAGTTAGTTTTTCTGGTTTCCCTGTGGAGTAAGGATTGGGGATAGCAGAACGGAGCACAGTAAATGTGAGCAGTTTGTAGGAGGCAAAGAATCATGGATTGTTTTCAATTTGAGGTGAGAGCCAAATGGAAACTATTACATGGAAGTGACATCAAAACAGCAATTAAAATGACATTTTCAGGGGAATGATTATATCTGATGCAGGGTGAGTTTGAGGTCTGGGTGGTCATCAGGGAAGATCTTGGGCTCCATTAGTGTGTGGGACTGTGGTTGTGTGGATGGACTGGAAGGGATGTGTAAAGAATAGATTTATCTTGGTGGTAAAGCAGTGACATAGGATCATGGTTTAGGATCAGCAGTGGAAGTGTGGAGATACAGGAGTTACCTGTGTGCTGCTTTGCTGACTGGTGTCTTGGTCTGCTTCATCTAGGGTCAATAGTGTCTACTTTGCAGGATGTGGTAAAGTTTAAAATGAGATCATCTTTGTAAGGTGGTTGGCACAGTACCCAGCTTGTGGGAGTCCTTAGTAAATAGCACCTACCCAGATGGTGGGGGACTACTTGAACACTTGGTATAGCCTAGAGAATACTGTGGTTCATAGCCCAGCAGCCTTGATTCTGGCCTGGACACTGTCATTTCATGAATTTAGGAAACGTTAAGAAATTGGGACCGGACACTTGTACTAGACTGTTTACTGCAGCTCAATTTACAATCGCCAAAATGTGGAAACAGCCTAAATGCCCACCAACCCAGGAATGGATTAACAAGCTGTGGTATATGTATACCATGGAATACTATTCAGCCATTAAAAAAAAATGGAGACTTTACATCCTTCGTATTAACCTGGATGGAAGTGGAAGACATTATTCTTAGTAAAGCATCACAAGAATGGAGAAGCATGAATCCTGTGTACTCAATTTTGATATGAGGACAATTAATGACAATTAAGGTTATGGGGGGGGGAACAGAAAGAGGGAAGGAGGGAGGTGGGTGGGGCCTTGGTGTGTGTCACACTTTATGGGGGCAAGACATGATTGCAAGAGGGACTTTACCTAACAATTGCAATCAGTGTAACCTGGCTTATTGTACCCTCAATGAATCCCCAACAATAAAAAAAAAAAAGAACCCAAAAAAAAAAAAAAGAAATTGGGACCTAGGTTTGGATTCTGATCCTGTCCTTCATGGTTGATGTAACCCCTAGCTTCAGGTTTTTCTGCCTGTGAAATGCGGATGCCTGTGGTATTGAGGGGAAGCAGTGCCACGGATGTCCTCAAAGTTAGATCTCCCTCTCTGTTCTACTCTCCCTTATTGTGCTTATTTATCCAACAATGAGGGGATTATCAGTAAATCAGTGGGTGTCAAAAATTTGTTTTAAACTGGGAGAATTTTGTTTTTTTAAAAAATAAAATTTTAAGGGCCAGGTACAGTGGCTCACGCCTGTAATCATAGCACTGTGGGAGGCCGAGGTGAGCGGATTGCTTGAGCTCATGGGTTTGAGACTAGCCTGAGCAAGATTGAGACCCTGTCTCTAAAAAAATAGCTGTTGTGGCGGGTGCCTATAGTCCCAGCTACTGGGGAGGCAGAGACAAAGGATCACTTGTCAAGAGTTTGAAGTTGCTGTGAGCTATGATGACACATCACTCTATCAAGGGCGTCAAAGTGAGACTCTGTTTTTTTTTTTTTTTGCCAGGGCTGGGTTTGAACTTCCAGCATATAGGGCCAGCGCCCCACTCCACTGTTTTTTTTTTGTTTTTTTTTTTTTTTTAAATTATATAGTGTATGGTGGTCTATATGTAAAATAGATGAAAATTGTGTTTTCTGAGCATTTGAAAGATTTAGTTTTAGAACATTTTCTTATAAAATCAGTGGGTACAGAGCAGCGCCTGTGGCTCAGAGGAGTAGGGCGCCGGCCCCATATGCCAGAGATGCCAGGTTCAAACCCAGCCCTGGCCAAAAACTGCAAAAACTGCAAAAAAAAAAAAAAAAACAAAAAAAAAAACAAACCAAACCAGTGGGTACAATGAAGGTGTTATGATGAAAACAAAAATTTAATATTGGAGATTTTGGAAGACATTTGCATCCTTATGCAACAACATCCAATTTATATTTGTAGTTTTGGTTGTGAAGTAGTAAGAAAAAGACAGAAATCACAGAGATAAAGAGTTGCAATGGCAAAGTTTTCAAACAACTTACCTTGCAACATCAGTATGCTTTTAAGTTAAATTGATCGTTAGCTTGAATTCAGAGGAGTCAGATATTATTGTTTTACATATAAATTACTGAGACCTAGTAATTCCTTGCTTTCTTTAATTGGTGAGTGTTCGTTTTGGAGAGAGATGATGGAAAAGCCATTCATCCTGTTTTACTCTTTATTGTCTTATAGAAAACACTTTTCATGTTTTATTTTGCATTGGAGATGTTAACCAATGCAGTTTAAAAAACTCTACTTGACACTTAGTGGCAGTGCAATATAGTCTCAGAGGAGGAATTATTTTTGTATGTTTACACCAAACAAAAAATTTTCGTCTCATTTCTGACAAAAATAGTTAGCATTTAATAGTTTTAACCTTTAAACATTTATTTATTTCTTAAGACAGAGTCTCACTTGGTTGCCCATGCTAGAGTGCTATGGTATCAGAGCTCACAGCAACCTCAAACTCCTGGGTTCAAGTGATCCTCTTGCTTCAGACTCTCAAGTAGCTGGCCTATAGGCACCTGCCACAATGCCTGACTGATTTTTCTGTTTTTTAAAAATTAAATCATAGCTGTGTACATTAATGCAATCATGGGGTAATAATAACTTTTCTATTTTTAATAGAGATGGGTTCTCACTTTTGCTCAGGCTGGTCTTGAAATTCTGAGCTCATGTGTTCCTCCCACCTCCCGGAGTGCTAGGATTTTTAAGCGTTGATACTGTGAACCAGCCTTGTTTTGGTCATTGACGATATTACCAATTAATACAAACTAGTGCAACCTTGGTACACTAGAGCAGTGGTTCTCAACCTTCTTAATGTCGCGGCCCTTTAATACAGTTCTTGTGGGTTGCGACCCACAGGTTGAGAACCACTGCACTAGAGAGATATTTGACTAACAGATTTACTTTAGTAGTGAAAAATGTTTGTTTTATATTTACATATAAAATATGTACATTATATATTATGTATATAATTATAAATATAAATTATAAGTATAAATTATATTACATTATATATATTTATATATATTTTATATACCACCACCTAGCCTCTGTCAGCACTATCAGAACTTTCTGATGATGATAATGATGATGTATAATCCAGGCTGTTGTGTACTTTTTAAAATAGCAACTAGCCATATGTGATCAGTGGATTAGGCACCATTTATTGAAAGGCAGTCTTCCTCTCCTGTATTGCATGTCATGTTGTCAGAAGTGGCTGTATGTGTGCGATTTTGGATTCTTTATTAGTATTATATATCGACCATGACTTTTTTATGGTGCAATTTTGGCTTTGGGAAGTGCTTTGGAGGTTCTTCTTGGTCCAGTCACTGAGCTGGCTGTCATGTGTTGTCATATGAAATCCACTTTTCATCACACATCACAATCCAATCGAGAAATGTTTAGTTGTATGCAATAAGAGGAGACAACACTTAATATGACGATTTTTTTGATTGTTGATCAGCTCATGAGACATCTACTTACTGAGGTTTTTCATCTTTCCAGTTTGCTTGAAGTGCTGAATGACCATAGAATGGTTGACACTGAGTTCTTCAGCAACTTCTTGTGTAGTTGATCAGCTTCATTGATTGCTCTCAGTTGGCTGTTTGTCAACCTCTGATTGACAACCTCAGGAGGTTGTCAACCTCTAACCACTATGCTCCTTATCTTCAAGGCTCTCGCCTCCTTTTTTTTTTTTTTTTTTTTTTTTGGCTTTTGGCCGGGGCTGGGTTTGAACCTGCCACCTCCGGCATATGGGACTGGCGCCCTACTCCTTGAGCCACAGGCGCCACCCGAGGCTCTCGCCTCCTTTGCAGAACTTTTTGAACCTCCACCATTGCCCTGTACATTTGTTCATTAGCAGCTTCTGGGCCAAATGTGTTGTTGATGTGAGTTGTTTCTACTGCTTTACAACCCATTTTGGACTTGAATAAGAAAATCGCTCGAATTTGCTTTTTGTCTAACATCATTTCCATGGTCCAAAGTCAATATAAAAAACCCAGCAAGTAGTAAGTCATTAGCAAAGAAGGATAAAATGGGAAATATGCATTTTTTTCATTTTATTATTTCAGTGTTCTTTACCTTAGACCAAGAAAAGTGGTTTTGGAAACATATTTTTGTAGTTTTTGGCCAGGGCTGGGTTTGAACTCGCCACCTCTGGTATATGGGACTGGCGCCCTACTCCTTTGAGCCACAGGTGCTGCCCTGGAAACAGATTTTTGTCAATGTAGGGAAAAAAAAATCCTATTTCCATGTTCCAATTCTATCATGCCTCCCCATTTGTTTTAAAATTCTGACAGCTAATTCAAGTATTGTTTGGCTGATTTATAATAGGCACTAGGGTTTGAAATGAATTTAAGCTCTTTAACTGGGGTTTGGTTTTACAAAAATGAATTCTGCATATTATCTTTGTTTTTTAAATTTTTTTCAACATAGTTTGGAGACCTGTGAAGAATGACCCAAAGGGGTCATTAGGTTGACCAAAGGGGTCATTAGGTTGATTAGGTCACGGAAACAGCAGCAGCACTATTTCTCAGGCTGAAGTGTTAGGAGGAAGGTTCTTTGTGGAGGAAAGGGCCTCCACCGCTGTTCATAATTTTAAGAACCTTGTGATGAGGTCTGTTGAGAGGGAGGGAGAGGTACCTTGCAGGGCTTTCAGGTACCATCAAAGAAGATAATTCCAGATTTAACAGGTCAGAGTACATGACAAAATATTTTGTAAGCTTTTCTTTCCCCTTAGTGATTAGGCTTTTGTAGTTTTCTTTGGGTACAGCATTGGAGGGTGGTTTGCAGGGGACTGTATCCACAGCAGCAGAGCCAGCCAGGTGTTCCTAACTTGAAATGGAGGGGACTGGGTTGATTAGAATTGGGTACCATAAAAGATCTCATGAGATTTGGATGTTGACTTGAAATGTGACCCTTGGGGTTAACAGTTATATCATGGTTACTTGAAGGAATCCACAAGAATACATGAGATAGTCATAATCGTTAAAGGACATACTAACAGGGAAGATAGAACATACCCATATAATGACAGCATAGGGAAGTGTGTCACAGATGCCACAGGAGGAGAATTCCAAGGGAGGATAGAATAGTCAGAGGAGGCTTTATGAAGTATTTGGAATTAGATGGTTGAAGGGATGTCATATGTAGAAGTGGCTTAGCCAAGTGCAGAAATGCTGTTTGTGCAGTGTGGAATCAGCTCACTCTGCCATGTGAGATTTGTTAGACTCTAAAACCAGTGTTCAGAATACATATTAGAGCTTATTTGATGGCCTTCTAGGAACTTCTCTGAATTATTCCCTTGAATTTTGAGAGCATAACAGCTTTTCTGGTATTTTCATTTGTCAGAATATGCAACTTACTAAAATCTTTGGGAATAGGCACTGATTTGGGTGTTCTTCAGTTTGGGAGCTCTCTCCCAACCCCCATTCCTCTTATTTTCTGGGGCCCTGAAGGATCAGAAATAATCCTGGAGACTGAGGCATGTGGTTAGGAATGCCTCTCAGCTGAAACTGTTTTACCGTCCTGTTTAGGGTTCATTGTTATTTGTGGAGGGATTTCTGATGAAACCCCAGGAAGTTCTGGAATACTCAATGTTGTGTGTCCTTCAAAAAATATATGCTGTAGTCTAGCTCCAAGTTCCTAGAATGGAAACCTATTTGGGAGATTTTATTTTATTTTTTTGAAAAAGTATCTCAATTCCATCACCCTGGGTTGAGTGCTATGGCATCATAGCTCACAGCAACCTCAAACTCAAGCGATCCTCTTGTCTCAGCCTCTGACTAGCTGGGACTACAGGTGCCTGCCACCACACCCAGCTAGTTTTTCTGTTTTTTTTTTTTTTTTTTTAAGAGACAGAGTCTTACTTTATCATCCTTGGTAGAGTGCCCTGGCATCACAGCTCACAGCAACCTCCAATTCCTAGGCCTAAGCGATTCTCTTGCCTCAGCCTCCTGAGTAGCTGGGACTATAGGTGCCCGCCACAATGCCTGGCTATTTTTTTTGTTGCAGTTTGGCCAGGGACGGGTTCGAACCTGCCACTCTCCGTACATGGGGCCGGCACCCTACTCACTGAGCCACAGGTGCCGCCCCAGTTTTTCTGTTTTAAATAGAGATGGGATCTCACTTTTGCTCAGGCTGGTCTTGAACTCCTGCACTTAAGGGATCCTCCTGCCTTAGCCTCCCAGAGCGCTAGGATTACAAGTATGAGCCACAGGCCTTGGTGAACCTATTTGGAAATAGGGTCTTTACAGAGGTAATGAAGTTAAAATGAAGCCTTTATGGTGGTCCCTAATCCAGTATGACTATCATCCTTATAAAGAGGAGGAATTTGGACCCACACAGGCACATACAGGGAAACAAAGATTTGACTTCTGCTGCCACAAACCAAGGACATA
Source organism: Nycticebus coucang (assembly GCF_027406575.1). Taxonomy (NCBI): domain Eukaryota; kingdom Metazoa; phylum Chordata; class Mammalia; order Primates; family Lorisidae; genus Nycticebus; species Nycticebus coucang. The sequence continues at coordinate 2,791,055 of NC_069795.1, forward strand.
CTTGGGACGACCAGAAGGTAGAATTGGTAAGGAAGGATCCCTCCCTTCAGATGGGAGGTGGCTCTGCTGACATTCTGATTTTGGATTTGTAGCCACCAAACCTGTGACACAATATACTGCTGCTGCTCTAAGCCATCCAGTTCGTGATGCTTTGTTACCATAGCCCCAGGAGATGAATAGACTACCCAAATATGGGCTTACGTGAAGATGGAATCTTATCCTAAGTCTTTACTAAACCTGTTAGCATGTATCAAGAGTTATGTAAAAGTTAAAAGCTACTTAAAAGCCTTTATTTTAGTTTTGAGACTCTTTCCTTAGCTAATTTGATCAAATGTTTTGATATGATAACGTGAAACAATTGATTTTTTTTTAATTTTAATTTTTAGTTTTCGTTTTTTTTTTTTTTTTTTTGAGACAGAGTTTCACTTTGTTGCCCTCAGTATAGTGGAATAGCTCACAGCAAGCTCAAACTCTTGGGCTTAAGCGATTCTCTTGCCTCAGCCTCCCAAGTAGCTGGGACTACAGGTCCCCGCCATAACACCCAGCTATTTTTCTGTTGCAGTTGTCATTGTTTCTTAGCTGGCCCAGGCTGGGTTGGAACCTGCCAACCTTGGTGTATATGGCTGGTGCTGTAACCACTGTGCTACGGGTGTGGAGCTGAAACAACTGATTTATTATAAGCATACCAGGTGATAACTGATAGGAGAAATGGATCCCTTTTGTATAGTTTTAATATCTTTGATTAGTGTTTTAGCAATCCTACTATTCAGTTAGATCTCTTCGTACCCTGCCTGTATATAGTTTTCTGTACTCTCCCTGTGAGTTTAGTATTGAGAGATTCTCATGTTATTACAACTATATCAAAAAAGAATTATAGTTTTGGAAAACAAATATTGAAATGGTCTATCATTTGCTTCTAATGTATTATTTACTATCCATATTATTTCTTTTCTTTTCTTTTTTTTTTTTGAGACAGAGTCTCACTATGTTGCCCTTGGTAGAGTGCTGTGGCTTCACAGCTCACAGCAACCTCTAACTCTTGGGCTGAAGCAATTCTCTTGCCTCAGCCTCCTAAGTAGCTGGGACTGCAGGCGCCCCCCCACAAAACCTGGCTGTTTTTTGTTGCAGTTGTCATTGTTGTTTAGCAGGCCTAGGCTGGGTTTGAACTTGCCTGCCTAGATGTATGTGGCTGGTACTCTAAGCACCGTGCTACGGGTGCCCAGCCTCTTTTTTTGAGATGGGGTCTTGTTCTGTTACTGGGCTAGAGTGCAGTGGCATAGTTATAGCTTACTGCAGTCTTAAACTCATGGTTCAAACAATTCTTCTGCCTCAGCCTCAGGAGTAGGTGGGACTACAGTTATGTGCCACTACACCTAGCTAATTTTTTTTTTTTAGTTTTTGGCCGGGGCTGGGTTTGAACCCGTCACCTCCAGCATATGGGGCCGGTGCCCTATCCCTTTGAGCCATAGGCGCTGCCCCCAGTTAATTTTTTTTATTTAATTATTTTTTTTTTTGGTAGAGAAGGGGGTCTCACTGTCTTTCTCAGATAGGTTTTGATTTCCTGGCCTCAAGTCGTCCTCTGTCTCAGCCTCCCAAAGTGGTAGGATTACAGGCCTGAGCCACTTTGCTTGGCCTAGTCAATATTATTTCTGGCCCTGTTAAAAAAAAAATTGCAAAAGCAGTGTATTTTTTCTTTTTTTCTGAGACAGGGTCTCATTACGTCGCTCTTGGTAGAGTGCTGTGGTGTCACAGCTCACAGCAACCTCAAACTCTTGGGTCTAAGCGATTCTCTTGCCTCAGCCTCCCAGGTAGCTGGGAGGTGTCCGCCACAACGCCTGGCTATTTTTTTGTTATAGTTGTCTTTGTTGTTTAGCAGGCCTGGGCTGGGTTGGAACCTGCCAGCCCGGTGTATGTGGCCAGTGCCCTAACCACTGAGGTATGGGTGCTGAGCCAAAAGCAATGTATTATTATTATGCAAGAATGAGACATACTGATAGCCAGAGTAGCCGTGTATTTTCCCTGTTCAAGGAATATATAAAGAAGTGGAATTCATTCGTGTGGCAAATACTTACGTAGTGCCTACTGTGTTCCATATACGTCTCTAGGCATTTGGGGTATAGCATAAAACTGGTGAAAATCCCTGCTGTCATTACGTCACCTGCTGTGATTTGAGGTACTCGTAGTAGGCCAAGTTGAAAGTGCAAAGCAGGAGTTTCATTACAAGGCAGCAGCAATGCTCCCATCTGGCCACGAGGAGGCTGCCTCACACAGTGGAGAGCACTTGCCACCTCCAGGGAGCTTGGTGTGCATGGGTGTGGCCTGCCTGGTCACTGACCTAGAGTTCTGTGGGTTGTCTGTTGTTGAGTGGGTGTTTTAGCTCTGTTTGGCATGTTAACTTACACTAGGTCATGTACAAGTACAGAGAGCAGAGATAATGAAGTGATCAGGGAGTCTTTTAGGTGGTCAAAATTAATTCCTGCAGATTTTTGTCCATGATAAGGCTTGTAGAGACATAATTTCCTATCTTCTTTACCATGTTTGTGTAATATATAGTTTAATTACAGAGGCAAAATTTAAGTTAAATGCAAAGAAAATTTGATAGTTTGATCTTAGTTCCCTTTTACATTTTGTTTCTTTTTATCTTTTCTTCTTTTTTTTTTGCAGTTTTTGGCTAGGGCTGGGTTTGAACCTGCCACCTCCAGCATATGGGGCCAGAGCCCTACTCGGTTGAGCCACAGGTGCCACCCCATTTTGTTTCTTTTTATCTTTGACTATAGGTGGTATGTATTTTATATGATTTTTTTTTTTTTTTTGAGACAGAATCTCACTTGTTGCCCTTAGTAGAGTGCCATGGCATCACCTTTCACAGAAATTTCAAACTCTTGGGTTCAAGCGATTCTCTTGCCTCAGCCTCCCAAGTAGCTTGGACTATGGGCACCTGTCACAATGCCTGGCTATTTTTAGAGGCGGGGTCTGGGTCTGGCTCTTGCTCGCGCTGGGCTTGAACCTTTGAGCTCAGGCAATCTACCTGCCTCAGCTTCCCAGAGTGCTAGGATTACGTAGCGAGCCATCTCACCCAGCCCATTTTATATGATTTTTTTTTTGTATGTGTATGTGTGTGTGTGTGTATATATATATCTTCATTTTACACTATTACAATATCTTCAATTGTACAATTTTGTTACAAAATTGTTACAATTTTTTTTTTTTTTTTGAGACAGAGTCTCACTCTATGCTCTTGGTAGAGTACTGTGGAATCATAGCTCACAGCAGCCTCAAACTCTTGAGCTTAAGCAGTCCTTTTGCCTTAGCCTCGCAAGTAGCTGGGACTATAGGCACCTGCCATAATGCCTGGCTGTTTTTTTTTTCTTTTTCTTTTAGAGACAGTGTCTTGCTCTTGCTCTTGCTCAGTTTGGTCTCGAGCTCCTGAGCTTAGGCTGTCCATTTGCCTCAGCCTCCCAGAGTGCTAGGGTTATAGGCATGAGCCATCACACCTGGCCATAGCTATGTAGCTTTTGAAGGATAGCACTTGATAGTTAATCTTGGGTGGTCAAGGATTAGTGGAATAAAATAAAGAATTCTAGTAAGAGTCATGTTGTGGCATAGTATTTCTTAAAAGAGCAGAAAAGACAACTCTGATTTAAGGGAGAAAAATAGTCCAAAGTTACTGCCTTAATTTTTTAGAAAATGTGTAGATTTGCCAGCCAATTTTATAATCTCTAACTGGTCTGAGATTATACTTACCTTTAGATTCTAATCTTCCTTCTAGGTCACAGCATCTTTAAAAAACTGTGAGAGAGATAGGGCAGCGCCTGTGGCTCAGTGAGTGGGGCGCCGGCCCCATATACCGAGGGTGGCGGGTTCAAACCCAGCCCCGGTCAAACTGCAACAAAAAAATAGCCGGGCGTTGTGGCGGGCACCTGTAGTCCCAGCTGCTCGGGAGGCTGAGGCAAGAGAATCGCGTAAGCCCAAGAGCTGGAGAGTTGCTGTGAGCTGTGTGATGCCACGCACTCTACCGACGGCAGTAAAGTGAGACTCTTGTCTCTACAAAAAAAAAAAAAACCAAAAAAACTTAGAGATAGGCTTGGCTCCCGTAGCACAGTGGTTATGGTGTCAGCCACATACACCAAGGCTTGCAGGTTTAAACCCAGCCTGGGCCAGCTAAACAACAATGACAAATGCAACAAAAAATAGCCAGGCATTGTGGTGGACACCTGTAGTCCCAGCTCCAAGGGAGGCTGAGGTGAGAGAATTGCTTAGGCCCAAGAGTTTGAGGTTGCTGTGAGCTGTGATGCAACAGCACTCTACCTAGGGCAACATAGCGAGACTCTGTCTCAAACAACAACAACAACAACAAAAGTTAGAGATAGATACCCTTTATCTTTTCCTCCAGAACTTCTGGGATACCCTTGGAGTTTTAGGCAGTCCTTACAAGTTTCTTAGAGATTCCTCTTGCCTTCTGTGAATCCCCATTTCTTTTTCTGATGGAACTTAGTTGAGGAGTGACTGTGAGCCTTTTCGCCACCAGGGTGGAGTAATGTTCTATTTTCCAAGGCTTTTACATTCACCACGGTCCCTTTTTTTCTTCTTTCACATTCCTTTGGCTGGGTTCCCTCATGTGTTGTTGCTGATTATGTGTTGTGTGTTCGTTTCATTTTATTAGTGCTGGTACACCAGCCTGTTGCACTGAAGCGGTTCTCAAAATGCAGTTTCCAGATAAGCAGCATTAACCTCACCTGAAAACTTACCAGAAATACATATTCTTAGGCCCACCCCAGACCTACCAAATCAGAAGCTCCTTGGATGGGGCCCAGCAGACATGTTTTATCAAATCCTCTGATTTATACTAAAGTTTGAGAAGCAGTGGTCCTAATGCATTGCTACTTTAATCAGAAAAGTTATATCAAGAGCTCTTAGCACCCTCAGATCTTGGTATATGTTGGCATAAAAACTGGTAAGTTCTTAATTCTTAAGATCAAGCACTTAAAAAAGGTGAATTATGTATTTGATTTTTTTGGGTGTCGGTATTTCTGCGACGTAATAAAGTTGATGATACTTTTGGTTAATTGATTGATGTACATGTCTTTGGGATTTTCGTGGGTCACTGGCCCTACTAACCAAATGAATCTGGTGGAGAGGAGGTTTTGTGTTGTTCCGACAGTGTCCTGCAGCACTTTCTTGTCTTGACCACTGCTGCTTTCCCTCCATTGACTACTGCTGCAGTTGTTCCATTGAGTCAGTCTGCCAGTTGGTGAGACAAGCTTTGTGAACCAGCCTGTGCTGGCACCATCTACACACTGAGCTGCCTTCTGCTTTTTATGGAGCAGATACAAATCTAAGCTATGAGACAGTCAGGCTTCTCAGCTCTCCATTCCTTTAAATAACACATTTTCTTGACGCCTTGAGTACATGTCTGGCAGTAAAGCGAGGCCTTTAAAAACAAAACAGAAAACAACCATGAAGTCCTTTCTGCTGTGGTCTAGAAATTGGTAAAAAGTTAAAAAACTAGACTTAGAATATTGGTTATTCAAGAACCAGTTAGAAATCAGAAATGCAAATGTTCCCACCTAAGAAATCAGTACAGGTTTTACTACATGAAGATTAGGCAAAATAGATGCTTAGAAGAGATCAGTGATTTGAAATATCTTGAGTATTTTTATGTCTCTTTTTTCTAGACCTGGAAAGGAAAGAGCAAGAATTAGAGCATCTGAAAATGGATTGTGAACACTTTAAATCCCGCCTGGAAACCGTGCAGGCTGACAGCATGAGAGAGAAGAAGGTATTCATGCTCAGGGCAGGCTCTCACAATGCCAAAAAGTGGGGTTGGCTTATAGCCTTTTACTTGTAACAAGCAGCGGGTCTTAATTTTTTGCCCTCTTAATCCTCAAGAGATTATATTTTTAAACGTATGTAGTCTGATTGTATTGGAGCGTAGGGTGAACAGTTGGATTTTTTAAAGAGACGTGGTCTTGTTATATTGCCCAGGCTGTTTTTGAACTTCTGGCCTCTAGGGATCCTCCTGCAGAGGCCTCCCAAGTAGCTGGGACTACAGGTGCATCTCATATGACTCTCACAGTTGGATTTTCTGACCATTTAATATGTTACAACCATTTAACAACCATTCATTTAGTGCCTTTTTTTTTTTTTTTTTTTCTGGAGTCTTGCCGTGTTGCCAGGGCTAGAGTGCCATGCCCTCAGCCTAAGTCACAGCAACCTCAAACTCCTGGGTTCAAGTGGTCTTCCTGCTTCAACCTCCTGAGTAACTGGTGCCTTTTAATTTTTGTGTTTAAAAGTTCTTTCTAAAACATAGCGCTTTCATAATGTCTTAGTTTATTTTGTGTTGCTGTAACAATACCTGAGGCTGGGTAATTTATAAAGAAAGGAGAAGTATTTGGTCATGATCTGATGGCTAGAAGATTCAAGATTGGGCAGCTGCACTTGGTGATGGCCTCAGGCTGCTTTAAAGTAGGTAAGTGCAAAGAGACCACATGGTGAGAGAAAGCTAGGAAGCCAGACTTTTTAAGAGTAAGAAGTCACTCCCCTTTTGGGAGGGCATTAATCTTTTCATGAAAGATACACCTTTAACCCTTTCCAGTCCAATTTTTCTGCCCTCTGCATTCTCCCCAGCTCTTTATTTTGGCTGGGAAAGAGATGAGTAGATTACTTGTAATTATCCTACAGTTTTTTTTTTATCCTACAGTTTTAAAAGAGAAAAACAAATATGAACTCACCTGATGATTTTATTATCTATTTTAGGTTACATAAAATAATTAATATGTTTTTGTTTATAAACACACAAAACACTGTTATATCTGATGTAGTCTGACATAGGATTGGAAAGGGTTAAAACCCAAACACCTCCCACCACAGGTCCCACCCTACCACATTGGTCATCAAATTTCAACATGAGTTTTGGTGGGAACAAGCCTCATAGTAATAATCTCAGAGAAGAAAATATTCATATAATGACTTATGAGTGGAGATAGATATATTAAATCAAAAATATTTGTAATTTTGGGATTTTTTACTGTTATTTTAGAGGTGTAACCAGTTTTATTTTAATAGGAGAAACTACTAATTTTTTTTAAAATTATATATTTTTTACATGGCATAAATTATTTTCTATAAAACTAAAACTTTTTTATAAAATTTGAGGCTTAGATGTATTTTTGTGTTTGAATAATAAAACAGTAATAGTACTAATAATAGCAGCTAGTATGTATTGAACGTTCTCTGCGCACTGGCAGGTGGTAAGCAACTGTCTGCATGCCTTAGTGCTTCCCCCAACACAGGTGAATCAGCATGCCCTTCTACCAGGAGGCTTACGTATTAGATCCAAGTTTACATTGCCTGTGTGTTAAACTGTGTTTCATTCTGTCTCCTCATGTACAGGAATTCCAAATGTTTGTGGTTGCAATAGAGGTTTTCCAGAACCGATAGATTTTGTACATATTTTAGTATTGAGGAAATAGAAAAGGGCGGGGAAGAATTTTATTCTTAAATTTGAGCTAAGTTAAATACCATGTATTTTAATTTGAAATTTAACTTTTGTTGTATTATATTCAGACTATAATAAACTAAAATGGCAGTCTGGTTGGTTTTTCTGGGCCTAAATCTTTTGTGGTCTGAAAGAAGTTGACAGAGAGGCTAGAAGGAATTGATAAATGTTGGAAATGTAATCCACTTGTCCAGTCCTTCTTTAAATTGCTAAGATACCTTTGTTATGGTCAAAGCTTAAATTGAGCAGAATCTTAGATTTCCTTTTTTATAAAAAGGATAGATATAGCTGGTATTCGTGAGTAAAACTAAGCCATCCCAGTAAATGCCAGTATAGAAGGTTGAAATGGCTATGGTAAAGTAGTTTCAAATCACCAGAGTATTATTTCCCTGGTACTTTGACCTTACTTAAAATATGGGAATGTTTTAGCTTAAAAACTATTTCCTATTCCCCGTTAAATTTCCTGTTGGATAGTCCTGCCAGTTTAATGCAGACAGCAGCCCTGCAGGTTTGCTGGGACAAGGCCATTTCTCTCTTCTGGCAGCTGCCTTTTCTGTGGTTTCTGTTCAGGCCTGTATAGGCCTTAGGCAGGACTCTGGAAGCTTATTTTAGAGTCGAGGAACCAGGAAAGAATCCAGGGACTAGGATCCTAAATTAGATTATTACTAGTAAGTACTTCCTTACAGGTAAAAATAATTAGGAAAAGGCAAAAGTTCCTGAATTCACTGTGTAAGAAAAGGTCAGGAACAGAGTACAGATTCAAAATCTTAAGAAGTGTGCTGTGTGAGCAGCACCACTGAGCCCCCTGAGGAAGGCTGCTGGAGTAGGGGAGGCTTTGTTCCTTGGCCTTGGTGTGTTTCCCTACAGGGATTGCTTGTGGTCAGTGCAGGAGAGTGATGGGACTTGATGTCTGTTTATGATGTTAGGAGGCTGGCCAGGGAGAATCCTGACAGTAGCAACCTTTGATCTTGAGACTGAAGGTCTCAGCTTTGTAGGCAAACTGATGGGAGAATATTGAATTACTTTTGAAGGACTATGCTGTTACTTAAGGTTAGATACGGCTTTTCATGGAATATCTGCTTGAGGAGCTTATTTAGTGGTACTTGGTGACTTTCCTAAGTGTGAAATTATTGCAGATTAATGTGCAGAGTTAAACTGTTCCCTTTCTGAGGAGCAGGCATCTCAGTTACTGTGGTTTTGTTCTCTGTGTTGCTTTCTTATGGCATACACCTTTCAGAGTCAATAAACTAACTGAAATGTGGGCTGCCAAGTTTTTATTTATATTTTTATCATATTTTTAATTTGTTAGGAAAGCATTGCAGCTTTTATAATAACAAAAGGAAGTTGTAAGCGTCAGTACAGTATTTCAAGAAACTTCACCCAGAGCAACAGCTTTAGAAAAATAACTTGTATAATTCAGCTAAAATCAGAAATGAACTACAGAAAGATTTTGAAGGAATCTTGAAAGTTTTGTGCATAACAACCTGTTATGTATGAATATTCTCTTTAGGGGACTATATCAGGGTTTGACTATCGTTCTTTGTAACAGCTTTATTGGGATATATTTTATGTAACACAAGATACTTCCATTATAGAAGCGTATAGCTTGATAATTTTTAGTAAATTTATGCAGTTGTGCAATTATCCTAATATGGTTTGTTTGTTTTTTTTGGAAATAGTTACAGATTTACAGGAAGTTACAGAAAATCCAGAGAAGTTCCCTATATTCTCCACCCAGTTTTCTCCAGTGGTAACATCTTGCATAACTGTAGTACAAGATAAAGAGCAGGATATTGGCATTGCGACAGTCCACAGAGCTTATTCAAGTTTCTGCAGTTTTACTTGGACTTCTTCATATTTCATGTACCAGTTTTTATGTACTCGCTTGTGTGTGTTCGTGTGTGTGTGCTAGTCCTGTGCCATCTTGTGACATTTGTAGATTCATGTAACCACCACTCTGCTCAAGATACAGACCTGCTTTATCAACACAGGCTTCCTGTGCTGCCCCTTGTAGCTATACACACCCATTCCCTATGCCTAGGCACTGGCAAAAACTAATGTAGTCTTAATTTCTCTAATTTTGTCATTTTAGGAATGTCATAAAGATGGCATGCAGTAAATAACCTTTTAAGATCAACTTTTTTCATTCAGATTCATCTAAGTTGTAGCATATATCAATAGTTTGTTCCTTTTTATTGCTGCATAATATTCCATGGTATGGATCTATCACAAGTTTAACCATTACCCCATTGAAAGACATTTGGATTGTTTTCTGTTGGTGACTATCTGTGTAAAGGTTTTTGTGTGAATGTGTGTTTTTGAGAGTACAGTTCTGGATTAAACAGTAAGTGCATTTTCAGTTTTTTAAGAAATTTCCAAATTTCTGAGGCCACATACACTGAGGGTGGCAGGTTCAAACCTGGCCCGGGCCAGCTAAACAACAATGACAACTACAACAAAAAATAGCTGTGCATTGTGGCAGCTGCTTGCAGTCCCAGCTGCTTGGGAGGCTGAGGCAAGAGCATCCATCGCTAAGGCCAGGAGTTGGAGGTTACTGTGAGTTGTGACACTGCAGCACTCTACCCAGGGCGATAGCCTGAGACTCTGTCTCAAAAAAAAAAGAAATTTCCAAATTGTTTTCCAGAGTGGCCATATTATTTTACATGTGCACCAGTGGTGTGTGAATGATCCACTTGCTCCATAGCCTGACGGAGTTTGGTATTATCACTAGTTTTTATTTTAGCCATTCTGATAGGTGTGTTATGGCTTTAATTTGCATTTCTCTGATAGGCAGTGATGTTGAATATCTTTTCATATCCTTATTTATTGTCTTTTTATCATCTTTTGTGAAATGTGTGTTCATATCTTCTGGGGCTTATGTGTTAACTGGATTTTTTTCTTTAGGAGCTTTCGGTACTCTCTATTCTAGATATTCTTTGTTGTGTATGTGACTTGCAAATATTTTCTCTCAGTCTGTGGCTGGTCTTTTTATTTTGTTCACAGATTTTTTTCACAAAACAAAAGTTTTTTAATTTTTTAAAAGTGTTTTAATTTTGATGAAGTCGTTTATTGATTTTTGTTTTCTTTTATAGGTCATTCTCTGTTGTTTATGGCTAAGAACATTTCACTTTAGCCATATGTCCCAAAGATTTTCTCCTATTTTTTTCCCTAACAATTTTGTAGTTTCATATTTTACATTAACATCTGTGATCCATTTTAAATTAATTTCTGTAAAATGTGTGAAGGTAAGGTCCAGGTTAATTTTTTTTTTTTTTTTTGGACCATTGTTGTCATTGTTCCAGCACTGTTGTTGAAGACTATGTTTCCTTCACTGAATTGCTTTTGTACCTTTGTTGGAAATTATCTAAGCATACTGGCCTTGGTTTGTTCTGGGTTCTCTCTGTGGTTCCTTGATGGGTTCATCCACCAGTGTCACACTGTCTTGTTTACTGTAGCTGTGTGGTAAGCTTCATGGTGCTGGGTAAGGGATTCTTCCCATGCTATTCCCTTTTTTCAAATTTGTAAGTATTTTAGGTCCTTTCTTTTTCTACATAAATTTTAGAATAAGTTTGTTTATATCTGTAAAATAAAGCACAGATTTAAGCAAGAATTATAGCTTATCTGTATGTCAGTTTACAGAGAATTGATATCTTTACCGTATTAAATCTTTCCGTTCATAAACACACATGTTTTTCTGTTTATTTAGGTTGTCTTTAATTTCTCTCATCAGAAGTCTGAAATTTTCAGTATATAGATCCTATACTTTGTGTTAGATTTTAATGGATGTATTTAATTTTCTTTGGAATAACTATAAATGGTATTGTGTTTTTATTTTGGTAGCCACTTTTTTGTTAGCACATGGAAGTGTGGTTGCTTTTTGTATGCTTATTTTATATCCTCTGGCCTTGCTGAACTCACTTATGAATTCTAAGAGTTTTTTTACAGATTGCTAGAGATTTTCTACATGGACAATTATGTCATCTGCAGATAGGGACGTTCTAATTCTTCCTTTTGTTTTGTATACCCTTTATTTCTTTCTCTTGCTGCCTTGTATTGGCCAGAATTTTCAGTACTATGCTGCATTAGAGGGATGCCTTGTTCTTAATCTCAGGGGAAAGTATTCAGTCTTTTAGCACTAAGTATGATTTTAGCTGTAGGTTTTTTGTAAATGCTTTTTGTAAAATTGAGGAAGTTCCCCTCTATTCCTGTTCTGCTCAGGACTTTTTTTTAATTGTGAGTGTTGGATTTTGTTCAGTCACTTTTGAGAACACGTCAGTTATCTGTTTGCAGTTAGTCACTACTTTTTTGCCCCTTTATAGCATTTCCCTATGCCTAGGTGCTGGCAATCGCTAATATAATCTCTATCTTTCTAATTTTGTTATTTTCAGAATGTCATAAAAATGGCATACAGTAAATTACCTAGGCAACTACTGAGCTTCTTTCTATGTTTCTGCCTTTTTGCATTTTCTGAATATTTCATAGGAATAGAATCATATAATATGTAGTCTTTTGTATCTGGCATAATGTTTTGAAAGTTCATTCATGTTATAGAATACATTAGTTTGTTCCTTTTTATTGTAAAGTAATATTCCATTGGCTAGGTATATCACATTTTCTTTCTTTCTTTCTTTTTTTTAATTGTTGGGCAATCATTGAGGGCACAACGAGCCAGGTTATACTGCTTGTGTTTGCTGGGTGAAGTCCCACTATTAATAGTGTCCCACCCCCAAGAAGTGTGTCACACACTGTGGCCCCACACCTCCCTCCTTCCCACTCTCTCTCCTCCTTCATCTCCCTTCGCCCCTCATTTCCTCCCCCTCCCACGTACTAACATCAATTGTCCTCATATCAGAATTAAGTACACTGGATTCTCGCTTCTCCAGTCTTGTGATGCTTTACTAAGAAGAATGTATTTCAGCTCCATCCAAATTAATACAACAGCTGTAAAGTCACCATCTATCCTGTTTTCCCCAAAATAAGACATCCTCCGAAAATAAGACCTACTTACAGGAAAGATAAGACGTCCCCTGAAAATAAGATCTAGCGCATCTTTGGGAGCACACCTTAAAATAAGACACTGTCTTATAAGACCCTGTCGGGGAAACAGGGTATCACATTTTCTTTATTTACTAATTGATGGACATTTAGTTTGTTTCCAATTTTTTACTGTTAAGACTAATGCCACTGTGAACGTTCATGTAACATGTTTTTGTGCGGACATAAGGTTTCATTTTTCTTGGGGAAATATCTAAGTGAAATTGCTGAGTTATATGGTGAGTATATGGTTAGCTTTCTGAAAAACTGCTAAACTGTTTTTCAAAGTGAGTGTATTATTCTACATTCTATCCAGCAGTATACGAAGGTCCTATTTTTTCTATCTTCTTGTGAACCCTTATTTGGCCTATAGCCATTTTGGTCAGTGTGTAATGGTATCATTGTGGTTTTAATTTGCATTTTCCCCATGACTTAATAAGTTGAGCATTGTTTTATGTATATATTATTAATTTATATGTTTTCTTTGATTAAATGTCTATTCGTATCTTTTGCCTATTGTAGTTGGGTTATCTTATTATTGACTTGTAAGATTTTTTTTTTTTTTTTAGAGACAGTCTCACTTTGTTGCCCTTGGTAGAGTGCTGTGGTGTCACAGCTCACAGCAACCTCCAACTCCTGGGCTTAGGCGATTCAATTGCCTCAGCCTCCCGAGTAGCTGGGACTACAGGTGCTTGCCACAACACGCGGCTATTTTTTTGTTGTTGCAGTTTGGCCGGGGCCAGGTTTGAACCTGCCACCCTCAGTATATGGGGCTTGTGCCCTACCCAGTGGCCCAGAGGCGCTGTGCAAGAGTCTATATATATCATATTATCTAGATACAAGTCCTTTTGTGGATAGATGATTTAGAATTGTTTTTCTTAGTCTATGGGTTATCTTTTTACTTTCTTTTTTTGGATACTAATAGGCTCAGAATTTTCTGGGTTTTTTTTTCCTTTTTTGAATTTCAGATTAATGTGAGGGAACAAATACTTAGGTTACCATGTTTGCATTTGGTAGGCAGAGTCCTAGTTGTAGTTGTGTCTTATACCCAGGAGGTGTGCCATATGCCCTTAACTTTGTGCCAGTTAGTGGGAGCACACCCATCCCCCCTTTCCTTTCCTCTTCTCCCCTTTTCTATTCCTCCCCCAACTGGTTCCATACAAAATGAAGAACTATTTTGTCCAGTTCATCTAAGTATGATGTTGGTATTTTAATGGGGATTGCATTAAATCTGTAGATTGCTTTGTGTGGTATAAACATTTTAACAGTGCTTAGCTGTTAAAATGTTAATGTAGCTGATTCTTCCCAGCCAAGAGCATGGTATGTTCTCTCATTTGTTAATGTCTTCTGCTGTTTCTTTTCTTAGGGTTTACATAATTCTCTTTCTAAACCTTCACCTCTTTTGTTAGATATATTCCTAGGTATTTCATTTTCTTTGACGCTACTGTGAAGGAAATTGTGTCCTTGATTTGCTTCTTAATTTGGATGTTATTGGTATATATAAAGGCTACTGATTTGTGGACACTGATTTTATGCCTTCAGATATTACTTCATTTCTCGAACTTTTCTGGGAGTTTTGTGTCAGTCTCTGGGGTTTTATAAGTATAAGATCATAACATCAGCAAAGAGCGAGAGTCTGACCTCTCCTGTCCCCATTTGGACGCTCTTTGTTCCCTGCTCTTTGCCTCCTTGCATTGGCCAGAACTTCCGGCATTATGTTGAATAGTAGTGGGAGAGTGGACATCCTTGTCTGGTTCCAGTTCTAAGTGCAAAAGCTGTTAGGTTTACCCCATTCAGTATGAGATTAGCAGTGGTTTGTCATAGATGACTTCAATCAGTTTAAGAAATGTACCATCTATGCCTATTTTCTTAAGTGTTCTTGAATTTTATCAAATGCTTTTTCTGCATTTATTGAGAGGATCATATAGTCTTTGTTTTTGCTTCTTTTGATATGGTGAATTACATATATGATTTGTGTATGTTAAAACAACCTTGCATCCCTGGGATAAAGCTTATTGTGATGTATAATTTTTTAAAAATATGTAGCTGTAATCTATTTGCTAAGATTTTCTTGAGTGTTTTTGCATCTGTTTATTAGTGAAATTGGTCTGTACTTCTCCTTTTTAGTTGGATCCTTCCCTGGTTTTGGAATCAGGGTGATGTTTGCTTTACAGAACATGTTGGTGAAGGTTCCTTCCTTCTCAGTGTTTTGGAACAGGTTCTGCAGCATAGGTACAAGTAGTTCTTTGAAGGTTGATAGAATTCTAGTGTGAAATCATCTGGACCAGAGCTTTTTTTGGTGGAAGCTTTTTTATTCTATCTTCAATTTCAGTGGTTGATATTGGGTCTGTTCAAGAGGTCTAATTCTTCCTGAGTAAGTCTAGGGAGCTGGTGTGATCCTAGTTATTGGTCCATTTCCTCCATATTGTCAAATTTCTGGGCACAGAGTTTTTTGTAGTAATTAAAGATAATCTCTTGTATCACTGTGGTTTTCGCTTCTGATTGAAGTTAATAGAGATCTTCTCTGTTTCTAGTTTGTCTTGCCAAAGGGTTATTGATTTTATCTTTTCGAAGTATCAATTTTTTTCATTAATTTTCTGAACGATTCTCTTTTCTCAATTTCATTTATTTCTGATTTAATTTTGGTTATTTATTTCCTTCTGCTAGGTTTGGGATTGGATTGCTCTTTATTTTCCATTTCCTTCAGATGATTCATTAGGTTATTTGTGCTCTCTTTCTATTTTTCAGATGTAGGCATCTAATATGATCAATTTCCCTCTTAGGACTGCTTTTATAGTATCACACAGGTTTTTTTTTTTTTTTTTTTTTTTTTTGAGACAGAGTCTCACTGGATAGGGTACCCTGGCATCATAGCTCACAGCAACCTCAAACTCCTGGGGTTAAGCAATCTTCTTGCCTCAGTCTCCCAAGAGGCTGGGACTATAGGTACTCGCCATGATGCCTAGATAATTTTTCTATTTCTAGTAGAGACAGGGTCTCAGTCTTGCTCAGGCTGGTCTTGAGCTCCTGAGCTCCTCTGCTTAAGCTGTCCACATGCCTCGGCCTCCCAGAGAGCTAGGATCATAGGTGTGAGCCACCGCACCTGGTCTATCCCACAGGTTTCGGTAGCTCGTGGCTTCATTGTTGTTATGTTTGAGGAATTTGATAATTTCCTCCTTTATTTCTTCCTTGACCCAATGGTCATTCAGCATAAGGTTGTTTAGTTACCATGTCTTTGTGTGGGGATGAAAATTTTTGTTGAAGTTGAGTTCCACCTTTATTGCCTTGTGGTCTGAGAAGATACATGGTATAATTCCACTTTTTTACAATTTTGTTGAGATTTGATTTGTGTCCTAGGAATGATGTATTTTGGAATATGATCTGTGGTTTGACAATAACGTATATTCATTAGCTTTGGGATGATGTGTTTGGTGTATGTCTGTTAAGCTCCTTTGTTCTAGGGTCGCATTTAAGTCCCTTCTTTGTTTAGTTTCTGTTTAGAGCAGTGGTTCTCAACCTGTGGGTCTCGACCCACAGGAGCTGTAATAAAGGGCTGCGGCATTAGGAAGTTTGAGAACCACTGGTTTAGAGGATCTGTCCAGTTCTGTCAGAGGGGTGTTAAAGTCCCCGACTATGATGGAGTTATAGGATACGTATTGGTCAGACCCATCAAGGTCTGTTTCATACTTCTGGGAACATTTAAGTTGGGTGCATAAATATTTAGAATTAAAATGTCCTCTTGTATTTTTCCCTTTACTAATATGAAATGACCTATCTTTTCACTTTCTTAATGATATTTTCTGAAGAGTAAAAGTTTAAAATTTTGATGGCATTCAATTTACTTATTTATTATTAATTATTTTTTTTAGGGGTGGGGCCTTGCTCTTGCTCAGGCTACTGTTGACCTCCTGAGCTCAATGCCCTCCCAGAGTGCTAGGATTACTAGGATGAGCCACCTCAGCCAATCTTTTTTTTTTTTTTTTAATAGATCATGATTTTGTTGTGATGTATAAAGAAATATTTGCCTAGATCAGTCATAAATATTTTCTTTGAGAAGTTTACATTTGGGTCTGTGATTTGTTTTGAATGAATTTTTTTTTTTTTTTTTTTTTTTGAGACAGAGCCTCAAGCTGTCGCCCTGGGTAGAGTGCTGTGGCATCACAGATCACAGCAACCTCCAACTCTTGGGCTCAAGTGAGTCTCCTGCCTCTGCCTCCCAAGTAGCTGGGACTATAGGCACCTTCTACAACACCCAGCTATTTTTTGGTTGCAGCCATCATTGTTGGTGGGCCTGGTGTATGTGGCTGGCCCTTAGCCGCTTGAGCCACAGTGCCTGTTGAGACAGTCTCACTATGTTGCCCTTGGTAGAGTGCCATGGCATCACAGCTCATAGCAGCAACCTCAAACTCTTTGGCTCAAGTGATTCTCTCGCCTCAGCCTCCCAAGTAGCTGGGACTACAGGTGCCTGCCACAACACCTGGCTATTTTTTTTTTTTTTTTTTTGGTTATAATTGTTACATTGTTGTTTAGCAGGCCCACCAGCCCTGGTGTGTGTGGCTGGAGGCCTAACTGCTGAACTATGCGCCCCGAGCCTGAATAAATTTTTTTGCATATGAATTTTTAGTTGTCGTATCATCAGTTGGTGAAAAGATTATGTATTGAATTGCCTTGGCATCTTTGTTAAAAATTGACATTAATATCAGAGTTTCACTAATCTATATGTTCATCCTATGCTGGTTTGATTTCTGTAGCTTTATAGTAAGGTTTTTTTTTTTTTAAATCAGGCAGGGTTAGTCCTCTAACATTGTTCTTCTTTTCCAAACAATTTTGGATAAGTTTGAGTTGTTTGAATTTCCATATGGCTTTTAGAATCAGATTATCACTTTGTACCAAAAAGCCTGCTTAAATTTTGGTAGGGGTTGTATTGAATCGGTAGATCAATTTGAGAGACTTGCCATCTTACTAGTATTGAGGCCTCTAATCCATGAACATGATGTATCTTTCCATATACTTAGATCTTCTTTACTTTCTGTCAGTAATACTTTATAGTTTTCACTGTGCAGGATTTCTTTTCTTAAGTTATTCTTACTTGCTTATTTTTGATGTTACTGAGACTGGAATGGTTTTCAGTTTCTTTTGACATTTTGTACTATATGTGCAGATCTGCAGTGGAACATACTCTCCTGCCACTACCAAATGTGACCATAGTGAGGAAAGCTTTGCCTGGTCATGCTCGGCAGTTCTTTTGTGCTTGGGCAGAAGGATCATCAGACCTATGTTAATTGGAATGCAGACTGCTTCAGCTGTGAGAAAAGCTGTCTAGAATTTCAAAAGCAAGTGCCGTGATGTATAATTTCTGCATGTGTCACCATGACTTGAGTTAGTTCAGCTACATACACCTGAAGGATGAATTTGGAATACAGATTGTTGTTACAATGAAGTCAAACATTAAAAACCCAGAGTTTAGAAATTGCAGGAAGCAGTATTAGCATGTGTCATAGGCTCAGTGACCATTTTTCTCCTTAAATAAGTGTGTGTATATATGTATGGGTATATACAAAGCTCTATATACCAAACACATTATCTCCAGGTAAACATGAGTGGGCCATCCTACACCAAGTTATAGGGCCATCCTACACCAAGTTATAGGTCAACAGTGTTTGATTCCTGGTCCCAAAGCTCCTTCCTCCGCAACCCCCCTAGTGAAAAGCCCTGTCTACTTTAATTGTCCTGTACTCACCTCTCTAAAAGGGAAGTCTAAAACATTTAATGTACTTTAATGTTATGGTTTATGTAACTAATTGTATTTGATATAAATAAATTAAAGTAGGTTTTTTTTTTTTAATTTTTGGTTTTTCACTTACTAAGTCAGGAAATGGGATCACCTTTTAAGGAATGTCAGGTCACAAGAAGGATTAGACCTGGCACTGGTGGGTGGGGATAACAGGAAGCCCCACACCATCCCAGGCCCACCTAAAGGTCAGACTGACATGTTCTTATGTGATCAGAATGGCCATGAGGAGGGAAGTTCTCCATCTCCCTTGTGAAGAGCGCCCTGGCAGAGACATGCTGAACTTCAGGTGTCCTCAGATGCTTCTGGGGGGAGAGTACAACCTGATGTTGGCTTCCATCATCGTCATCACACTGGTGCTGGCACATCTGCCTTCCTACTGTCTGCGGCTCCTGCTCCTGTCTCCTACCTGGGCTTAGTTCTGGTTTAGTTTCACAGATATGTGTTTTATATTTACTGGCACCTTTGACAACATTCAAATGAGGATTTAAGGATATGTTTACATAGACTGAATCTTTCTATAGTACTTCTTTCCCTCAAGTACTATTGGGTGTCCAAGTGCCTTTTATTTGGCAGATGGTGTTTCTGACAGTGAAGTGAGCCATTGTAGGTGGAGGCTCCTTCTTTAGAAATGTTGCTCTGTGTGTGGATGCCAGGTTAGGTTAGTTCATTGAGGAGCTCCAGTTGGTGCTGGTGCTGGGTAACCACTTGGGACTTGAGAAGTCTGATGTTTTCACTTTACTTAAAGCAGATGAATTCAGATCTTTGGGGTTATTTATAAACCATAATGCAGTAGTATATTCTTTTTTTAAGAGTGATATTTTTATCTCTGAAGTTTATTTTATGGATACGAATTATAGCTCTCTCAGGAGTAGTTTCATTTGTAGCTGTTTTCTATAATTCTGTATGCATTTCTTTAATTAATATCTTTGCGAAAGAGGAAATGAACAGATACTTCAAGATTGAATGCTATTCATTTTTTTTTATTTCAGGAGAAACTAGTTCTTAGACAGCAGCTGAATGAAGCGAAGCAGCAACTCCTACAGCAGGCAGAGTATTGTACAGAAATGGGAGCAGCAGCGTGTACCCTCTTGTGGGGTGTCTCCAGCAGCGAGGAAGTTGTCAAAGCCATTTTGGGAGGAGTAAGCATGTCTGGATATTGTTGATTATTGCTTGTGTAACTCAGAGGATGCAGACTGTCTATTACGTCATTTAGAGGCTAAATTTACGTTTTTCTATCCATTATTTGCTTTTTAAAAAATGAGATGAGGTTTTGCTCTGTCACTCAGGCTGGAGTGAAGTGGACTGATCATAGCTTACTGCAACCTCAAACTCCTGGGCTCAAGTGATCCTCCTGCTTTAGCCTCTCAAGTAGTGGGGGACTGTAGGTGTGTACTACCATGCCTGGCTAATTTAAAAATTTTTTTAGAGATAGGGGTCTCACTGTGTTGCGTAGGCTGGTCTTGCATTTCTGACCTCAGGTGATTCTCCTGCCTTGGCTTCCCAAAGTGCTGGGATTGCAGACGTGAGCCACTTACCTGTCCTGTCCATTCACTATTGTTCATTTATCAGGTAGTTGTTGAATAGCTTCTATGTTGGTTCATTATAACCTGGCACTCTGGGGGTATGTAAATGGGTGAAATGAGATCCCTTCTCTCTAGAAGCCTGTGTGGTACATGTGAATGTGTTTCTAGTTCAGTATTATTACTTTACATGTATGTGAGTTTAAGAAGGTTTAAAGTGCTTTTATATATACAGAGGGTACCAAAAAATGTACACACATAATAAGAAAGGAAAAACCTGTATAAGATTGTAGTACTCAAGTCATGTTTGAGCACAAGAGGTGCTTAAATGTGACTTGTATTCATCTTTTGTTATTGGTATGTATTGAATATTCTGAT
This sequence comes from Nycticebus coucang, assembly GCF_027406575.1. NCBI lineage: Eukaryota > Metazoa > Chordata > Mammalia > Primates > Lorisidae > Nycticebus > Nycticebus coucang. The sequence goes on from NC_069795.1 coordinate 2,811,279, forward strand.
TTTAATGTAGTTTTTTCTTTTCTTAAATTGTGTATACATTTTTGGCACCCACTGTATTATCTCATGGTTAATGTAATATTTACTGTTATTTAGCATATATACATGTGTATAGGGGTGTGTGTGTATATATACAGTTGACCTTTGAACAATGCATGGGTTAGGGGCTACAGTGCCCTGCACAGTTGAACATCCATCCATGCATAACTTTTGATTCACCAGAAACTTTAGCTACTAATACCAGCTGTTAACCAGCAGCATTACCGATAATACAGTCAGTTGACACATATGTTATATGTATTATATACTGTATTCTTACAATAAGGTAAGCTAGAGACAAGAAAATGTTATTATGAAAATCATAAGGAAGAGAAAATGTATTTACTGACTGGGTGTGGCAGCTCATGCCTGTGATCCCAGCACGCTGGGAGACCAAGGTGGGTGGATCTCTTGAGCTTAGGAGTTGAAGACCAGCCTGAGCAATAGTGAGAGACCCTGACTTTACTAAATACAGAAAAATTAGCTGGCCATTATGGTGGGTGCCTGTAGTCCCAGTTAGTCAGGAGGCTGAGGCAGGAGGATTGCTTGAGTCCAGGAATTTGAAGTTGCTGTGAGTGTAACACCATGGCACTCTACAGAGTGAGACTGTGTCCACCCCTCGTAAAAAAAACCAATATATTTACTATTCAATAAGTGGAAATAGATCATCATATGGGTCCTCTTCCTTGTCATCTTCACATTGAGAAGGCTGAAGAGGAAGAGAAAGAATAGGGGTTGGTTGCTCTGTCTCAGAGTGGCAGAGGTGTGGAAAAGGTGGAAGGGAGGCAGGAGAGGCAGCTACGTTTAGTGTTTTTGTTGAAAAAAATCCACATATAAGTGGCCCTGCACAGTTCAGCAGTTCAAACCTGTGTTGTTCAGGGGTCAATTGTAAGTGTGTGTGCATGTGTACACCTGCCCTCACACGTCATCAGGGGACTTCACAGAGGGGATGGATTTGAAATAGGCCCTGATGAATAGGCAGAAATGGCAGAAAATTGGAGAGTAGTTCAAGAAGTCAAAGAGCATAACCAAAGGCATCAACTAAAAAGTGTGAGGTTTGTCCAAGGACAGTGAGTGCGTAAGTTGACCAGAGTGGAGAGTTAATAAAATAGTGGGGAGATAAGACTTAAAAAGGTAGGTTGGAATGTGATTTAAATACCAGATCGAGGATTTTATCCTATAGGTGGTAGGACTAGATTCCTTAAGAATTTTAAGTCAGAGTGTTAGGATGAGAGCAGAATTTTAGGAAGATTAATCTGACGGGATGAATTAGGAGGTGGGAGTTGTGGGTATCCAGTGTAGAGAGGAAGACTAGTTGGGGGCCATTCTAGTCATTGAAACTGGGGCGAGTGCAGCTCTACAGGGGTGTGTGAAGGAAGAAACACACATGGGTTGTGGGTGGATGCAGGTGGAGTGGCAGGTGGAGCTGGCAGCTGAAGGGACAAGAGGAGCCGGAGAAGATTGGGTTTGATTCTGGCAGGAGGGTGTAGTTGTGAGTGGAAGTAACAGTGGAGAGTCCGTTAATGGTGGAAAGTCAGTGGTAGATACTTAGCACCTATAGAAATAACAGTTGTGTTTGGTAGAAGGACTAAGTGTGGTTAACAAAGTTTGTTGAACTTTAATTGAGGCATAATTTATATACCATAAAGTTGTAAGTACGTAATTTGATGGTTTTTAGCAGATTTCTAGAGTTATGTAACAATTGCTACAATTCAGTGTTAGAATATTTCTATCACCCATGAAGTTCCTGTGTGCCATTTGTAAATGCATTTTTTTTCTTTACTGCATTAAAATGTGCATTGGTTTTTACTTTGTTCTTCAGAACCTTAGCACCCCAGAGTAAATCAGAGGTTCTTCAAACTTGGAAATATTTTTTACCAAGTAATGAAGACTTATTCTGCCAGAGTCATCAGTCTTTATCTCTTTTACATGTTGAGGCTTTGGTTAAGTTTTTTTTTTTTGAAAGATGCTGTGCTAAACTGGGGGTAGTGGCTTATACCTATTATCCCAGCTACTTGGGAAGCTGAGGTGGGGAGGGTTGCTTGAGCCTGGGAGTTCAAGACCAACCTGGGAAACATAACAAGAGTCTGTTTCTAAAGCAAACAAATAAACAAACAAAAAAACAAAGTTGTGTTAAAGGTTTGAAAATTTCTGGTTCTAGGGTGGGGACTGACTCAGTCAAAAGACCACACTTAAGGACCTGCTTCAGGCTGCAGGGTCCCCACTCCTTGTAATGCCTAGCACAAGTAGCATGCATTTTTTAGTATACAGTAGAACCTCTGTAAGTTGACCACCAAAGGGACTGTAATAAGCTGGTTAGTACATGGAGGTGGTCAACATAAGGAACTAGGCTTATTGTACTGATCTGTACAAGTACTGTACTTTCTTATATAGCTTTTAGTAGAGGATCTCATACAAAATCATGATTATACAGTATCATATAAAAGTAGTGCATTCACTGTTTTCTCATGGTTTAATCTTTCTGAAGAAAAGAGTCAATCTTGGTCTATATCTTATTCTTATTACAAATATAAGTGGGGAAAGCACTGTCAATTCTGGCTACACCACTCAGGACACCAGGGCATTTTCCCACAGCAACTGACTTCAACTGAGTTATCAGATGCCTGAAATCCTCTTCTTTGGGGTCTCTGCAGTTTCTGTGTCATCCTCACTTACTTCTTCTGTTTCATCAGCTGCTTCATACACTTTTATGCTGGTCTGTACATCAGTCAATATCACTTGGAAAATTGCTTCTGGGTCAGGTTCATTAAAGGCTGCCACCTCATCATCCATTGCAACAAAACCTTTAAAATCTACTCCTTTGAATTCTGTCATGGGAGATGGACTGTCTCATGGGCCCTAGACATCAAGCTGTTGGGTTGTGACAAATCCATCTTTCTTTCTTTTCTTTTTTTGTATTTTGAGACAGAGTCTCACTATGTTGCCCTTGGTAGAGTGCCCTGGAATCACAGTGTTCACAGCATCCTCCAATTCTTGGGTTTAAGCGATTCTTTTGCCTCAGCCTCCCAGGTAGCTGGGACTACAGGCACCTGCCACAATGTCCTGCTATTTTTTCGTTGCAATTGTCATTTGTTGTTTATCTGGCCTGTGCTAGGTTCGAACCCGCCAGCCCTGGTGTATGTGATGGGCGCACTCCCCTCTGAGCTATGGGTGCCGCCCACAAATCCAGCTTTCTTGGAACACTTCTGTATCATTTCTGGCTGAACTTTGTTCTAAGCGGAACTGATTTAGAGGACAGCAGCCAGAGTGTTAACTGATGAAGTTGCTTCCACAGGCAGGTGGACCATAGGGCTATGTTTAGTGATGACCCACTGTAGGAACTGGGCTTGGTAGTGCATTTTAAATGTTTTGATGATGGCTTGGTCAAGAGGTTGTATTTTTGAGGTCTTGTTTGGAGGTAGAAATTTCAGTGTCACATTTGGAATGATTCATTTCTGGGTGGCCAGGACAGTTGCCTACCGTCGATAGAATAGACCATTTCTTCTTCATTTCTCAGTATCCCTTACCACCTCCTCAAATACGGCCCGCATCATCCATGTGCATTTGCTGACTTAAGAGTTACCAAGGATTTTAGTCTCTCTCTGGTTAAGCTTGCAGAAAGCAGAACTGTGAACTGTTCTTTGGAAAGTTTCCTGCTCTTAACATTTGTCACCCTTCATGACGAGGCTTCTGTCAGGCATTACCTTGAAAAAGAGTCAAGAGTTTGCACTCGTCAGCATTAAATATGTCATCTTTGAAGCTTCTTGCAAAGTCTGGGAATTTTTGGATGAACTTTTCCACAACTTCTACTGGAATGTCATTGGATTTACCACACGAGACTTTCTGGGAGATCTCATGTCACAGTTTAAATTTCTTGAGCAATGACTTGGTGCTTGGAAATCTGCCACTCTGAATTCCTATACAATATTTTTAGCACCTTCTTGGAGCATTGGCCTGGAGATTTGGGCATTAACTGCACTCATTTGTTTGAACCAGCATAATGTGGCTTTATTGACTTTATTAAGGTAAGTCTCTGCTATAGGTCTCTGCTTTCCTTACCATATCTCTCCAAGAAATCATGTTTGGATGATTACATTTCTGGATGTTGCTAACTGACCTTGCTAACACCAGAATGTTCTGCCACCTCTTTTTGGGTGCTGCTTTCCAGAAAATATAGAAGGCCAACCTTTTCCTTCAGTGTCAGCTCTTTGAGTTCTTTTTCTTTGGGCCATCTTGTCTTGATTATCTGTAAAATTTTCTGTAATTACAGGATATACCTATAATTCAGATAAATCTCTCCCGTTGAAAAATCTTCCACAACACATGACAAACAACAGGACGTTAGGCCTAATTCAATACATGATAATAATAAAACATGAAAAAAGAACATACACTAAAGAAAAAGAAAATGCAACTAAAACCCACACCTTCTACTCCTTGGTATAAAGTGACCTCAGCTGGTCATGTTATAGAGAGTAAATTATACAATCCAAGTGATCAACATTACAAGGTGGTCAATATAGAGAGGTCAGTATTCAACTGAGTACATGTGGTGCATGTCCAGTCCATGAAAATTAGTTCAGCTTAAGGAGGTGGTCAATGTAGAGAAGTGGTCAACTTTGGAGGTTCTCCTGTATTTCTGTTGTACTTTTTTTTTAAATTTATATATATATATATAATATACATACTTTTATTATTCACCTGTTAACTCCATAATATGCCAATCACAAACTAGTTTTCAGCAGTTACATTCCCTTGATCACGGCTGCATGAAGATGTGATTAACTGGAAAGCAGGGAGACCAGAGACACGGCCAAAGGTGACATCATGCAGCCCACGCCATTGCAATACAATTGTCAAGTTCGCTGGTGGTTTTGTAAAGCCGATTCAGCTCTGTTCCCTTTGCCAGGGATTCTCACATTTGTGAAAATCGGACCAATTTGTGGGGTTCCATTTCCTGGTTGGAATTCTCAGTGGCTTTATCCAGAATCTCACTGGTGACTGGTTATTGTAGCACCAGTCCAACCTTCTCTGCTCCCATGCTGGGGCGGGCACTTCCAATTATAAAGGTAATACTTCAGGTTGCCGTCCCGTATGCCGAACTTGAGCTTCTCCAGGAAAGTTTTGTTCTCCATGAGATCCAGTGCATTAAACACGTCAAACCCTTTCATTTTGGCGAGAACAAGGGCATCGATGACTCATGAGGTCTAGAAGAGGGGTCTGGGTGTGCACATTGTAGAAAGAATAAGCAGCTTTTAGACTCTTGTGGGTTGGATAGTTCATGATGGTGGAGGGAAGCGTATAAAAGCTCAGGAAATCCGTCACCTCTCCATTTGCATTCTCCACCACGAAAGTGTCAATGATATTCTCCTGGGGGTAGAACCAGTGCTCCACCTCCTCCTGGTTCATGACTGGCGTGAGGTGAAACTGCTTCAAGTACCTGGTGAGGAGCTGGTGCACTACTGGAATGTCCTTTTTTTCCATTGGTCGTAGTCCAGCTGTCTTGGGAGTCTCTGGCAGTCGGTAGAGCTTCATGGTACGCTGCATGGTCATATTTCTGCTCAGATGGAAAAACTTCACTTCAGTCAGCTTCCATGGGTTTAGGGACCGATGCTAGTACCTGCAGGTGCCAACAGGCTTTGGTAGTACCACACCGGCAGTGTAAACAGCTTGGAAAATGCCCTCCAGGTGAACCACTTGGTTATCTCGGATCAGGACTGGAGCCACCCTCTTGGACCGCAGCTTCTTATGTACACATCAGAAGTTAATTTCTACCATCTTCTCTGTGTCATAGACATGGATTTTCGCTGGGATGGTGCTAATAAACTCAACCAGTTTCCAACTTGAGACCACTCGAACCCCACAGTGCCACTGCGGCAGCCAGCCGGGTGGCCGGAGAGCCCATAAAAGAAATTCTGGGGAATAATCAAATCGGAACATGTTGTCATCATCTTCCATGTAGTTCTCATTCAGGAGGGTGTACAGTTCTTTCAGCACACCACGGTCTCCCAGGTCCAAGGCATCCCAGGTGAAGCCCTGGGGTAGAGTATAGGGCTCCTGCCGGATGTTAACTTTGTCAGGTTCCACAGGACCATGGGTGTTCACCACTTCGCCTAGTTTGGGGACAGGCTGCGTATCCCAGAACTGGTAGCTTTGCTTGCTAGCCTCCTCCATGGTTTTGGCAGGTCCCTGACCCACCGACAACTGCTCAATGGCCTTCTGTATTTCCTGGATCCTCTCTGCTGGCAAGGATACAGGCCGATCTTGGGCTGAATCTGTCTCGCTGCCTTTTTCTTTCTTCTTTTTTTGTTTCTTTTTCTTCTTTTTGGCTCCAGTGTCATTGGCTAGATTCAAACCACCCTGGTTGTAGCTGTTATCTTCCTCGTTCTCGCAGTCGCTGCAGTGTTCATGGCTGTTTCCGCTCCCTTCCGTCATCTGCGGCAGCGAAGGTGCCGGTGGCTTCACTGCTGTCTCATTCTCGTCTGCCATCTTGAGTCCTCTGTTGTACTTTGAGTGGATTCATCCCAGTGCTTTGTCCTGTTGTACATTTGTTCTGTTTCCCAAATATATATTTTATCAGTCTTCTGGGTAATTTTTCTTGCTTCCATGTACCTTCAAGCTGCTTTTCTTTGTTCTTTTCAGTGAGAACTTTTTTTTCTTTTTTTAAGAAACAGGGTCTTGCTTTGTTGCCTAGGCTAACATGTAGTGGTGTGATTTTAGGTCACTATACCCTCAAATTCCTGGGCTCAAGGGATCCTCCCACCTGAGCCTCCTTAGTAGCTGAGACGACAGGTGTGTGCCACCATGTCTAGCTTTTTTAGAGATGGGGTCTTGGCTGTCTTGACCAGGCTGGTCTTTAACTCCTGGCTTCAAGTGATTTTCCCATCTCAGCCTCAGGAGGATCTGGGGATTACAAACATGAAATATTACAAATTCATCCTCAAGGGGAACTTAATGAACGAATACTACATTATTGCTTCTGTAATTAAAACTGGAGTCTTTTCTTCTGTATACGGTACTTTTTAAAATGTTTTCACACTGGGGCGGCGCCTGTGGCTCAAGGAGTAGGGCTCTGGTCCCATATGCTGGAGGTGGCAGGTTCAAACCCAGCCCTGGCCAAAAACCAAAAAAAAAAGAAAGGGATACCAATACAAAAAAAACTTAAAAGTTAAAATGTTTTCACACTGGTATCTGAGAAAGTATAACACTTTCGTTTCTAAACTTTCAGGATAAAGCTTTAAAGTTTTTCAACATCACTGGTCAAACAATGGAGAGTTTTGTGAAGTCACTGGATGGTGATGTTAAGGAGCTCAACTCAGACGAAAATCAGTTTGTTTTTGCTTTGGCTGGAATTGTAACAAGTAAGTATAAGCTGTGAGTTAGTTTCAGACTACCCCCATAAAGCAAGTCACACAAATTTTTTTTGGTTTCTCAGTACAGTGCATGTAAGTTTTGTTTGTACTATATACTGTAGTCTATTAAAGTATGCAGTAGCACTATGTCTAAAAAAATACACATACCTTAATTTAAAAATACATTACTGCTAATGATCAGAGCCTTTAGTGAGTAGTAATTGTTGCTGGTGGAAAATCTTGCTGCAAAGTTGATGGCTGCTGACAGATTAGGGTGGGGATTATTGAAAGTTGGATCGGCTCTGGCAATTACTTAAAATTAGACAACAGTGAAGTTTGACTTGTTCATGAAAGAATTCTCTGTATCATGACATGCTGTTTGATAGTGTTTTACCCACAGTGTACCTTCTTTCAAAATTGGAGCCAATCCTCTCAAACCCCGCTATTGCTTTATCAGCTAAGTTTATGGAATATTCCAAATCCTTTGTTGTCATTTCAGCAGTGTTCACAGCAACTTTACCAGGAATAGATTTCTGTCTCTAGAAACCACTTTCTTTGCTTATCCATAAGAAGCAACTCCTCATCCAATATTTCTACCATATCTAGGGTTACTTCCTCTACTGAAGTCTTGAAACCCTCAAAGTCATCCATGAGGGTTAATTCAGCTTCTTCCAGACTCCTGCTAATGGTGATATTTTGGCTTCTTCCCGTGAATTACAGATGTTCTTTTTTTTTTTGCGGTTTTTGGCCGGGGCCTGGGTTTAAACCCACCACCTCTGGCATATGGGGCCGGCGCCCTACTCCTTGAGCCACAGGCACCGCCCCCAATCACAGATGTTCTTAATGGCATAGAATTGTGAACCCTTTTTAGAATGTTTCAATTCACTTTGTACAGATCCATCAGAGGAATCATTATTTATGGCAGCTATAACCTTATGAAATGTCTCTCTTTGAAGACTTGAAAGATGAAAAGAATGGCATAGCTCTTCATAGTTTATTGTATCCTAAGCATTGAAATGTTATTTCTTTTCCATAGTCATTGTTCTTACATAATAGGGTCTGGATTTTTGGCCCAGTTTGTTCATTTCCTAGGATGTAAAAAGTCCCTGGACTATATTTCTTCATCTCCAGGGTGGAATGGTAATACTGCTCTGATTACCTTAAACATTGTAAATATTCAACAGGACATTAAAAATAACCCGAGAACCACTCTGTTCATGCAAAGAATTTGAGTTAAGGTGTCATGAAGAGAGCATGATATTTAGGTTAGATGCTATGGTGAAACAGGGAATAATTACTTTGTTACTTGTTCACAAATCTTAGATGAATCCATATTCTTGACTGTAGGTTTTTTAAAATTAAAAAAACAAAAATTTTTTTTTGAGACAGTCTCATTCAGTTGCCCCAGGGTTGAGTACCATGGCATGATAGCTCACAGCAACCTCAAACTCTTAGGCTCGAAAAAAATTTTTTTTAAGACACAGGGTCTCACTCTCTTATCCAGGCTGGAGTGCAGTGGCCTGATCATGGCTCACTGTAACCTTGTCGTCCTGGTCTCAAGTGATCCTCCTCCAGCCTCAGCCTCATGAGTAGCGGGGACTACAGGCACACACTACCATACCTGGCTAATTTTTGTAGAAATGAGGTCTTGCTATGTTGCCCATACTGATCTTGAATTCCTGGCCTCAAGTGATTCTTCCACCTTGGCCTCCCAAAGTTCTGGGATTACAGGTATGAGCCACTGCATCTGGCCAAGCATTAGGTTTTTAAAAATAGGTAGTGCTAGGTGATTGCAAGAAGTAGTACAAGGAATTATGAGTCCTTTTACTTTCTTTCTTTCTTTTCTTTTTTTTTTTTTTTTTTTGAGAAATAGTCTCAAGCTGTTGCCTTGAGTAGAGTGCTATGGTGACATCATAGCTCTCAGCAACCTCCAACTCTTGGGCTCAAGCCATCCTCTTTCCTCAGTTTTTTGTATTTTTAGTAGAGATGGGCTCAGGTTGGTCTTGAACTTGTGAGCTCAAGGAATCCACCCGCCTTGGCTTCCCAGAGTGCTAGGATTACAGGTACGAGCCACCACACCTGGCCTTATGAGCCCAGGCAAATGGAAAGAAACAAAAACCAAACAATACAACAAGGACAGTAATATTAATGTTAGCGGAACTGTACATGGTTGCTCGTGTCTCTTTCAAAAATTACAGTGCAGTGTTATTGCTGCATATAAGAGGTTTGTAGAAAATAAGTCCAGGATGAGCAATAGGGACTAAGTAGTCCCTGAATGGGAAGATTATATTTCTATTATTATTTTACTTTTAAAACAGCTTTATTGAGATATAATTCACATACCATGCAGTTCAACTATTTCTTTCTTTTTTCTTTCTTTTTTTTTTTTTTTTTTTTGAGACAGAGTATTGTTTTGTCTCCCTTGGTAGAATGCTGTGGTGTCACAGCTCACAGCAACCTCAAAATCTTGGGCTGAAATGATTCTCTTGCCTCAGCCTCTTGAGTAGGTGGGACTACAGGCGCCTGCCACAATGCCTGGCTATTTTTAGAGACGAGGGCTCTTTCTGGCTCAGGCTTCTTGAATTTGTGAGTTCAGCCAGTCTACCTACCTTGGCCTCTCAGGGTGCTTGTATTACAGGTGTGAGCCACTGTGCCCGGCCTACATATTTATTTAGAGACATAGTTCTACTCTTTCACCCTGGGTACAACACTGTGGAGTTATAGCTCATAGCAACCTCAAACTCTGGGTTTGAGTGATCCTCTTGTCTCCACCTCCCGAGTAGCTCAGACTATAGGTGTCTGTTTTTTTTTTTAGTAGAGACAAGGTCTCGCTGTTGCTCAGCCTGGTCTTGAACTCCTGAGCTCAGCACCCACCTTATCCTTCCAGAGTGTTAGGATTACAGGGGTGAGCTACCATACCCAGTCCAGTTCAACAATTTAAAGTTAATAATTTGATGGCTTAGTAGTACATCATATAGTTGTGCATCTATCACCGCAGTCAGTTTTAAAACATTTGATCACCTCAAAAAGAAACCTTACTTACCTTATACATTGTCCCCCCCCCCCCAATCCTGGCATCTTCTAGCTGTAGGCAACCCTTAGTCTACTTTCTGTCTCTATAGATTTGCCTGCTATGGATGTTTTGTATAAATGAAATCATGTAATATATGGTCCTTTCTTTGATCTTTTGTGTCTTTTTAATTTCATTGTGCATATTTGCAGCATTCATTGACATTGTGGCTGTGTCAGTGCTTTATTCCTTTCATGGCTGAATACTATTATATGGTATAAATGTACCATATTTTGTCTGTTCATCAATTTATGGTCCTTTGGGTTGTTGCATTTTTTGGTTATTGTGAATAATGATGTTATAGACGTCTGTGTACAAATTTTTGTGTGGGCATACATTTTCATTTCTCTTGGATATTTAATTAGGAGTGAAATTGTTTGTCATATAGTAGGCTTTAACTGTTTGAAGAACTGTTGGACTCTTCTCCGCAGTGGCTGCACTCCTTTATATTCTTTATATCCTTGCCAACTCTCTTTATCTTTTTTATTATAACCATTCTGGTGGATATAAAGCACTCTCTCATTATGATTTTGATTTGCATATCTGTGATGGCTAATGATGTTGAGAACATCTCTCACTTACTGGCCATTTGTATTTCTTCTTTGGAGAAATATCTAATCAAGTCCATTGCCTATTTTTTTCCTTTTTTTAAAATTGATATATGTATATTTTGGGAGTATGGTACGTTAATACATTCATATAACGTGTAAAGGTCAACTCAGGGTAAATGGGATGTGCATCACTTTAAGTATTTATCTTTATGCTATGAACATTTTTGAATTATTTTCTTCTAGATATTTTGAAATGTACCATAGATTATTGTTAATTATACTGATCTATCCAGCACTGAGTCTTAGTTTTTCTAGCTGTGTATTTGTGCCACTTAGCCTTTTGTTGTTGTTGTTGTTGCAGTTTTTGCCCGGGGCTGGGCTTGAACCCACCACCTCCGGTATATGGGGCTGGTGCCCCACTCACTGAGGCACAGGTGCTGCCCCCACTTAGCCTCTTTTTATCCCCCTCTTCGTCAGCCCTTCCTGGCCTGTCTGGTGACCACCAGCCTACACTCTATCTTCATGATATCCACTTCTTTAACTCTCGTATGCGAGTGACAACATGAAGTATTGTCTTTCTATGACCTCCAATTCCATCCATGTTGTTGCAAATGATAGGATTTTATTCTTTTTTATGGCTGAATTATATCCCAATGTGTATATATACTACATTTTCTTTTCTTTTTTTTGGAGACAGAGTCTCACTTTGTCACCCTTGGTAGGGTGTTGTGATGTCGCAGCTCACAGCAACCTCAGACTCTTGGGCTCAAGTGATTCTCTTGCCTCAACGTCCTGAGTAGCTGGGACTACAGGTGCCTGCCACAGCACCAGGCTATTTTTAGAGATGGGATCTTGCTCTTGCTCAGGCTGGTCTCGAACCTGTGAGTTCAGGCGATCTACCCTCCTCTGCCTCCCAGAGTGCTAGGATTACAGGCGGGAGCCACGATTCCTGGCCTTATACTACATTTTCTTTCTTTCTTTCTTTTTTTTAGAGACAGAATCTCACTTTATCGCCCTCAGGGGAGTGCCGTGGTGGCACAGCTTACAGTAACCTCCAACTCCTGGACTTAAGCAGTTCTCTTGCCTCAGCCTCTTGAGTACTGGGATTACAGGAGCCCACCAGAACGCCTGGCTATTTTTTTGTTGCAGTTTGGCTGGGGCTGGGTTTGAACCTGCCACCCTCGGTATATGGTGCTGGCGCCCTACCCACGAGCCACAGGCGCTTCCCTGTACTACATTTTCTTTATCCATTCATCCACTGATGGGCACTTAGATCTTGTCTGTTGTGAATAGTGCTGCAGTAAAACATGGGAGTGCAGATGTCTCTTTGATAAGTAGATTTCTTTTCCTTTGGATAAATACCCAGTAGTGGGAGTTATGGATAATAGGGTGGTTCTATTTTTAGTCTTCTGAGAAACCTCCACACTGTTGTTATAGTGGCTGTACTGATTTATGTTTCCACTGACAGTGTTCAGAGGCTCCCCTTTCTCCACATCCATACCAGCAAAGTGTTACTGCCTTTTTGGTAAAAGCTATTTTAACTGGGGTGAGATGGTATATCATTGTGGTTTTGATTTGCATTTCTCTGATGTTGAGCATATTTTCATAAAACGTTTTCTTTTGAAACATGTCTATTCAGATCTTTAGCCCATTGGATTATTATTTTTTTTTATTTTGTTTGATCTCTTCATACATGTATTCTGATTATTAATCCCTCATCACGTGGATAGTTTGCAAGTATTTTCTCCCATTCTGTGTATACTCTTCACTTTGTTGATTATTTCCTTTGATGTGTAGAATCTTTTTAGCTCGGTATAATCCAATTTATCTATTTTGGCTTTGATCGCCTGTGCTTTTGAGGTCTTAAATGAAAAGTCTGAGCCCAAACCAGTGTCTTGGAGGATTTCCCCAATGTTTTCTTCTAGTTGTTTTATGGTTTCTGGTCTTAGATTTTTAAGTCTTTAATCCATTTTTATTTGATTTTTGTATATGGTGAGATGCAGGAGTCTAGTTTCCTTCTTCTGAATGTGGTAATTTAGTTTTCTCAGCACCATTTATTAAAGAGACTATTTTATCTCCTTTGTATGTACTTGATGCCTTTGTTTAAATTAAGTGACTGTAAATGTATAGATACATATTTTGGTCCTTTCTTCTGTTATATGATTCATGTGTCTTTATGCTAGTACCATGCTGATTTGGTTATGATAGCTTTATAGTATATTTCGCAGTCGTACAGTGTGATGCTTCCATATGGGGTCTTCGTGGTTTCATATGAATTTTAGGACTGTTCCTTCTATTTTTGTAAAGAATATCAGTGGTATTTTGATAGGGATTGCATTGACTCTGTAGGTCACTTTTGGTAGTATGATCATTTTCATAGTGTTTTTCCAGTACATGAACATGGAATGTCTTTCCATTTTTAGTGTCATTTTCAATTTCTTTCATAAGCATTTTGTAGTTTTCCTTGTATAAATCTTCCATCTCCTTGGTTAAAGTTATTCCTATGTATCTTATTTTTTTTTGTAGCTATTGTGAAAGGGATTGCTTTATTGATTTTTCTGCTAGTTCATGTTGGTGTATAGAAATGCTGTTGATTTTTATATGTTTATTTTGTATCCTGTAGCTCTAATGAATTCATTTATCAGTTCTAACTTTTTTTGGTGGAGTCTAGATTTTTCTAAATATAAGATCAGGTTGTCTGCAAACAAATCTGATTTGACTTCTTCCTTTCCAATTTTGATCCCTTTGTTTTTTTCTCTTGCCTAATTACTCTGGCTTGGACTTCCAGTATTATTATATTGAATAAAAGTGGTAAGAGCAAACATCTTGTCTTGTTCCAAATCTTAGAGGAAAGACTTTCAGTTTTTCTCCATTTGTATAATGTTAAGGGTGGCTCTTTATTATTTTGAATTATGTTCCTTTTGCACTCAGTTTGTTGAAAAAGCTTGAGACTTACTAGTGTGATGCAGAGACAGGAAGTGAGCACATGCTGTTGGAAAATTGTGCTGATAGATTTGTTTAACATAGGGTTGCCACAGACTTTAAATTTGTAAAAGACACAGTGTCTATGAAGCACAATAAAGTGAAGCCCAGTAAAAGAAGAAATGCCTGCTTTTTCTTCCATTTTGTGAACAGTCTTTTCACTTTCTTGACAGTGTCCTATGAAGTCTCATGCTGAAATGTAATCCCAATGTTGGAGGTGGGCTCTGTGGGAGGTGTTTTGATTATGTCCAGTTTTCTATATTTTCTTTAGTTGCTTGTGCTTTTGATACTGTGTTTAAGAAACCATTGTCTAATTCAAGGTTATGAAGATACACTCTTATGTTTTCTTCTAAGAATTTTATAGCTATAGCTCTTAACATTTAAGTCTTTGATCCATTTTGAGTTAAGTTGTGTACATATGGATGTCCATTGGTTTTTTAAATGATATTCAGTTAGTGTTTTTTTATTTTTTATTTTTTTGAGATATTGTCTCACTCTTTCACCCTGGGTAGAGTGCTGTCATGTCATACATAGCTCACAACAACCTCAAACTTTGGGCTCAGGTAATCCTTTTGCCTCAGCCTCCCAAATAGCTGTGACCACAGGCAACCACCACAATGCCTGGTTAGTTTTCGTTTTCCTTTTCTTTTTGAGATAGAGCCTCAAGCTGTCGCCCTGGGTAGAGTGTTGTGATATCACAGCTCACAGCAACCTCTTAATTCCTGGGCTCAAGTGATTCTCCTGCCTCCGCCTCCCAAGTAGCTGGACTGCAGGTGCCCGCCACAATGCCTGGCTATTTTTTTTTTTTGTTGCAGCCATCATTGTTGTTTGGCGGGCCCGGGCTGGATTCGAACCTGGCAGCTCAGGTGTATGTGGCTGGTGCCTTAGCTGTTTTAGCCACAGGCACTGAGGGGTTCCCCCCTCCCCCCTGCCTTTTTAAAGTAGAGATGGGGTCTTGCTTTTGTTCAGGCTGGCCTTGAACTCCTAAGCTCAGACAGTCCACCCACCTCAGCCTCCCAGGCGTGAGCCACCATGCCTGGCTAGATTTCCATTGTTGAAGTACCATTTGTTGAAAAGGTTATTCTTTCATCCTTTCTCCATTGAATTATCTTAGTACTTTTGTTGAAAATCAGTTGACCATAAATATGAGTGTTTATTTCTGGACTCTCAATTGATCTATTGATTTATATTTCTATCATCATGCCAGTACCCTATTACTATTATTATTATTGCTGAAAATAGATGAAATTATTTCAATCCAAAGCAAAAGTATTAGATATAATACATCTCATTCTGTGTATCTTTCTCAACATACATAATGGACACCAGATTCATTTCTTAAATTATGGAATTACTATGCTTATCTCTAGAAATATTTATAAATTATTTTAATGCAAATAAACTTAGAACAAAACTATTTTCACTGGAAATTAAGCCGGGGGGTCCTTTGCTTATGGTGGTTGACAACAAATCAGTTCTGCAGGCCTTGCATTGAGTCACAAGCACACCAGACAGTAGATACCAATAGTGAAGGCAAACGTGACATAAAAGAAATGTGAATTAACTCCAAAAGATCAGCAAATACTGCACCTATCTGCGTTCATCAATGTGAAATTGATTCACATTTATTTTATGTTGTAGTTTGTGCTTTAGTATCAATATTAAATGAAATACAGGATTGATATTTACAATTATGATACTAGATATATGAACAGGACTTCATTTACCAATAAATCTGGTGTGTTGGATTATGTTGCTGCTATGATAATGTTTTTTTGTTCTGTTATTTTTTTCTTTAGGGATATATTAATGATGTTCATTAATGATTATATATTAATGATATATTATGGACTCCAAAACATAAAATCTTAAAACAACATTAATTTTGCTCACAAGTCTACAATTTTCTATTGCTGGCCAATATCTGGGGCTTCATCTGGGATGACGCAAATTTCTGGGGAGCAGTGAGTTGGCATTCTCTCTTCTCTCAGATAGTCTTAGGGCTTCTCTCCTGTGATCTTTTCATATGGCCTCTTCATTATACAACCTCAGGGGCCTGTACTTCTTTCATAGTAACTTAGGGATCTTATGGCAAGTAGCAAGAGTCCAAGATGGAAACCATAAGGCCTCTTCCTACCCAGCCTCGGAAGGCATAGGGCATCAGTTCTACCTGCGTTCTATTATTGATGAGTGAGTCACATGTGTCAAGGGTCTACCCAAGTGTCTGAACATGAGGAGGCATGGTTCCCTAGGTAGTTATCCCTGGAGATAGGCCACTGAAGTCCATAGCTAGGACTTAAGTTTCTTTGCTGGGTTTCAGTGTATGTTCTACTATACTGACCTGAATACAGCTTTTCCCTCCAAAGTTACCCAGAATTTACCTTCTGTTTGTTTAGGATGTCAGGTATGTAATTGCTTCATTTTTCCCTAAAATATTTCTGTAGTAAAACTAATATCTTTATCTATTTGTGTTGCTATTCATGGGTCCTCAAACTATGGCCCACGGGCCACATGAGGCGGTGTGATTGCATTTGTTCCTGTTTTGTTTTTTTTTATTTCAAAATAAAATACATGCAGTGTGCATAGGAATTTGTTCACAGTTTTTTTTTTTTTTTTTTTTAAACTATAATCCAGCTCTCCAACGGTCTGCGGGATAGTGAATTGGCCCTCTGTTTAAAAAGTTTGAGGACCTCTGCATGAATACCTGAAGCTCGGTCATTTATAAAGAAAAAAGGTTTATTTGGCTCCGCAGTCTGCTGGCTGGAAGATTCAACATTTGATGAAAGCCTCAGGCTGCTTCCACTCAGGGCTGAAGACACAGGAGAGCCACTGTGTGCAGAGATCACACTGGGGAGAAGAGCAAGATAGAGGGGAGATGCCAGATTCTTCTTAATAGCAGCAGCTTTCCTGGGAACTAATAGAGCCACCCTTAGGGCTCTAACTCACCATTTCCCACCCCCAACTCCCAGAGTGGGTGTTAATATATTCATGAGGGATCCTTACCTGCTTGCCCTTAACATCTCCCATAGGGCCCACCTCTATCATTTGGGATCAAATTTCAACATGAGGTTTCCAGGGCAAACATCCAAACTATGGCAACTAGAAAGAGTCATATGTTGGAAAATGTAGTTATGAGGTTAAAATTCTTTGAACAAAGAGGGTCAACAAAATTATGGTCATTATGAAATTATATGCCAAATGACATATTACCAGTCGTGAAGCCAAAATGCGAAACCCAAGTGGAAATGAGAAAAAAAATCTGTCAGGAGACTAGCTTCTCTTGGTCCATCTCAGCCCAGGTAGGTAGAAATAAATCAGAATGTCAATGTCTGATACCGTGAAGCTAATCTGGTAGCACAGATTAAATTTTGTATTCTGTAATCATATAGTAACCAGTCATAGGCAGAGAAGTGAGTGAACAGGTCAGAATAACTCTCATAACTGTGAATTATTAAAAGCTTTCCCATTAAAAACAGGAAACAGGCAAGAATATTGTTTCCCTATCTTTCTTCCACCTAACCTAATCATTTGACTTAGGAATCTTAGTCACTTAGTCCATTTGAGTCATGTCCTATTGTTAGATCTAACTAAAAAAAAAAATTTTGTAAACATGTACACAAATGCACTTGGATCATTGTTGGGTCCTTACTGGTATTTTGAGTGTTGGTAGAACAGCAGTAACTGCCACACTGCCTGTAGAAGCTGGTGCAATTATTTGGTCTTGTCTCCATACTGATTTGCAGGGTCTCAGGTACGAAGAAACATACTTGGTGATCCACAATAAGGACATAACATTTAGAAGAAAAATTTTTTTTCAGAATTGATTTTCATACTCTTTCTTCTGACCTCATGTAATTTTAGTTTTGTGTTGTCTCTGAAAGTTATTAGCAAATGAAAGATACTGAGTATTTCTCATC
The DNA here is from genome assembly GCF_027406575.1 of Nycticebus coucang. Lineage (NCBI taxonomy): Eukaryota > Metazoa > Chordata > Mammalia > Primates > Lorisidae > Nycticebus > Nycticebus coucang. The sequence goes on from NC_069795.1 coordinate 2,829,187, forward strand.
CAGAATGTTTGGAAATCAGGAGTGGTTTAGATTTTGGATTTTTGTTGGATTTTGGACTTGAGTTATACTTGCATTATAGTGATTCAGCACCCTAATCTGAAAATCTGAAACCCGAAATACTCCGCTGAACATTCCTTTGCACATCATGTCAGGTCTCAGAAAGTTTTGGATTTTAGAGTATTTGGGGATTTTGGATTTGGAGTGATCAACCTGTATTCACAGGATTGAAAGTGAGTTACAGGTTTCCCAGTCCCAGATAAGGTGATCAGCTCCTACCTTATGTTTGGACCTTGACTGCCCTAATTGTCCTTTTCTTTTTTGAGACAGAGTCTCACTTTCTTGCCCTCAGAAGAGTACTGTGGTGTCATAGCTCACAGCAACCTCAAAGTCTTCGGCTCAAGTTAATTCTCTTGTGTCAGCCTCCCAAGTAGCTGGGACTATAGGCACCTGCCACAACACCCAGCTATTTTTAGAGATAAGATCTTGCTCTGGCTCAGGCTGGTCTCAAACCTGTGAGCTCGGCTTCCCAGAGTGGTAGGTTCACAGGCATGAGCCACTGCACCTGGCTTGTCCTAATTGTTTAATTTGCTACTCTGCAGCATGGTAGCTGAAAAAAACATTTATATTCCACTGCAGAGGTGTTTGCTGGCCATCCTGGACATTACACAGTGTTTTAATAATTCTCCTGGTGGTCAGTTCCTCTTTCTGGGCTTTTAGCTCAGTGGGTAATACCATTTTTTAAACACCAATGTGTTTTCATTAAGTTTGTTAGGAGAAAAATAGCAACAAATACCATGTCTTGGACAAAATATTATAGATTTTGAAGTGTTTTGGAAAAAACTACTCAGACCATAACAAGGAGTATGGAAGTTAGGACCCGGGAGCTAATTCATTTCATACTGGTGGATGAAAACCAGTATAATCACACTGTCACCTGCAGTAACAGTGCTCCCCATGCCTTGTCTGTCTGTCTATTGCAGATGTTGCTGCCATTGCGTGTGGCCGTGAATTCCTGGTTAACTCCAGTCGTGTGCTCTTGGACACCATATTGCAGCTCTTGGGAGACTTGAAGCCAGGACAGTGCACCAAACTCAAAGTGTATGGTGGATAGTATTAAAAAGTTAATGTCTATTTATGTATTAGTTAGAATATGCTGATTGGACCTCTTTTCATAAGCACAGTTAGTTTGACAATAGTTTTTAAAGAGCAGAAGAAATAAAGTGCCTTGAGAATTTAAGGGTTATATTATCTCTTAAGTAGTATGTTAGAAAAATGAAATTTAAAAAAGGAATGCAATCACGTTAGTAGTGGATTGCAAATGCTGTCATGTGATGCTTTGGAGTTAAGTATTAATGATTTAAAAATAAACTTAAGTATTTGTTATGGTAGCACTCCATTTCCAAGTACTAAAATCTGCATTCATTTTCTGTGGTTGTGTAACAAACTTAGTGGCTAAATCAATACCCATTTTATTATTGCATAGTTTTGTAGGTCAGCAATCTGAGTAGGTTGGTTTCTCTGGTTAGGGTTTTAGAAATTTGAAATCAAGATGTTTTCCAAACTGGGATCTTTTCTAGAGACTCTGGGAAGGAATCTGCTTCCACCTGCTTTCAGTTTATTGACAGGGTCCTTTCTTGCTTTTGTAGGACTGAGGTCCCTATTTCCTTGGGGCTTGATTGTCCTCTAGGGCTGACTGCATTCCTTCTCATAGTTGCTCCATCTTCTAGCTATAATAGCTCTTTGAATCCTTCTTGCATTTGGAATCTCTTGGACTTCTTTTTCTACAGCCAGCCAAGATTAGTAATGCCTGGATAAACTCCTTTGATTAACTCTAAGACAACTGATTAGGAACCTTAGTTACATCCACAGAATCCCCTTTACCACATAACAACATAATCACGGTGTGGTATATTTATAGTCTCAGGGGTTTGGGCAGGAAATCTTAGGGGACATCATAGGGTTCTGCCTCTCATGCCATTCATTCCAAGTATTTTGATTTCTTGGAGCACTGTTAAAGAATTTCAAAATATTTAGGGGGTACAAATGTTTTTGATACATGGCTTGAGTCAGTGCTGCAAATGTATTTTTCACCTGAATAATGTTCATTATACTCATTAGGTGGGTTATTTATTTATTTATTTTTTGAGACAGAGTCTCACTATGTTGCCCTTAGTAGAGTACCATGGTGTCACAGCTCACAGCAACCTCAAACTCTTGGGCTTAAGTGATTCTCTTGCCTCAACCTCCCAAGTAGTTGAGACTACAGGTGCCCACCATAACACCTGGCTATTTTTTTGCTGTAGTTGTCGTTGTTTGGCAGGCCCGGGCCAGGTTCAAACCCATTAGCCTCGGTGTATGTGGCCTGCACCTTAATAGCTGAGCTATGGGCACTGAGCCAATTAGGTGGGTTTTTGCCCCTCATCTTCTCCCTCTGCTTTCTGCTTGATTTCATATTACTTTTACTTCCCCCTGTCTAATTGTGTGCTCATTGGTTGGTTCAGATTTATTAGAGATACAGATGGTGTTTATTTTTCCATTTTTGGGATACTTCACTTAGAATAACAGTCTCCAGTTCTTCTCAAATTGCTGCTAAAGGCCTTAATTCATCCCTTTTTATGGCTGAGTATTATTCCATGGTATACAGATGCCACATTCTGTTAATCCATTCATGAATTGATGAACACTTGGGTTGATTCCACATCTTTGTGATTGTAAATTGTGTTGTAATAAACATTGAAGAACAGGTGTCTTTTTGATAAAATGACTTCTTTTCCTTTTGGTAGATGCCCAGTAGTAGGACTGCTGGATTGAATGGTGAGTCTGCTTTAAGTTCTTTGAGAAATATCTATAATGTTTTCCATAGGGGTTGTAGTTATTTGCAGCCCCACCAAAAGTGTATAAGCATTCTTTTCTCTCTGTACCGTGCCAGCCTCTGTTGTTTTTGGACTTTTTAATAAAAGTTATTCTAACAGTAAGATGATACCTCATTGTGGTCTAAAATAGAGATTTTCTTGAAGCTTAGTACATTGAGCATTTTTTTTTGTATGTTTTTTAGCCATTTTCTACCTTCTTTTGAAAAACTTCTGTTTGTGTCTTTTGCCCACTTTTTAATGGGTTAGGGTTTCTATGTTGCTGATCTGTTTGAGTACTTTGTAGATTCTTAATATTAGTCTTGTGTCAGATATGTACATTGCTAATATTTTCTCCCATTATGTAGGTGGTCTGTTTGCTCTGTTGATTATTTCCTTAGCTGTGCAGAAGTTTCTTAATTAAGTCCCATTTATTTATTTTTGTTGTTGCTGTGTCATTGGTGTCATAAATTCTTTGCCTAGACTGATGTCTAGATAAGTATTTTCTACATTTTCTTCTAAAACATTTTCTACGTTTTTATGCCTTATGTTTAAATCTTTTATCCATCTTGAATTAGTTTTTACTAAATGAAGCTTCTTTTCTTCAGTGTATGTTGTTCTCTGCTTTATCAAAGATCAGTTGGCTGTAGGTAGATGGCTTTATAACTGGGTTCTCTGTACTGTTCCATTGATCTATGCCTCTTTTTGTACCAGTGCCATGCTGTTTTGGTTACTCTACCCTAGGATGTGTATCATTTGAAATCTGGTAATGTGATGCCACCATCTTTGTTCTTTTTGCTTAGGATTGTTTTCGTGCTTTGGGCTCTTTTCTGGTTCCAAATGAAATGTAGAATTATTTTTTCTAGATCTGTGAAATACGTAGTTGGTTTGTTGATAGGGATTGGATCGAATCTGTACATTGGGTAGTTTGGACATTTTAATGATATTGATTCTACTGACCTATGAGCAGGATGTATTTGTACATTTGTATCATCTGCAGTTTCTTAAGTGTTTCGTAGTTCCCCCCGTAGAGATTTTTATAACCCTCTTAGTTAAGTATATTCCTAGCATTTTGTTTTCTTTGTAGCTGTTGTGAATCGTATTGAGTCTTTGATTTGACTCTCTAATAACTTGGCTGTTATTAGTATATAGAAATGCTACTGATTTGTGTACATTGATTTTATATTCTGACTTCGCTGAAATTGCTTCCAGGAATCTCTTGGTGGAGTCTTTGGGGTTTTTTAGATACAGATTATATTATCAGCAAAAAGTGATTGTTTGACCTCCTCTCTCTTGATTTGGATACCCTTAATTTCTTTGTCTTGCCTGATGCTCTGGCTAGGACTTCCAGCACTGTGTTGGACAGAAGTGGTGACAGTGGGCAGCCTTGTCTTATTTCAGATTTTTAGTGGGAATGCTATCAGTTTTTCCCCATTCAGTGTGACATTAGCTGTGGGTTTGTCTTTTTATTTTATTTTTTTAAGAGACAGGGTCTCTGTGTTTTCCAGGCTAGCCTCAGAGTCCCCAGCTCAAGTAATCCTTTTTAATTTTGGATTTATCCTAGACAGTTTGAGTATGAAACTATGGTCTGTCTAAATCATTGGTTCTCAACCTTCCTAATGCTGCGACCCGTTTTTTTTTTTTTTTTTGTAGAGACAAAGTCTTACTTTACTGCCCTCGGTAGAGTGCCATGATATCACGGGACTCAAAGCAACCTACTGCTCTTGGGCTTAGGCGATTCTCTTGCCTCAGCCTCCCAAGTAGCTGGGACTGCAGGTGCCCGCCACAATGCCCGGCTATTTTATTGTTGCAATTTGGCTGGGGCTGGGTTTGAACCTGCCACCCTCGGTATATGGGGCTGGCGCCCCACTCACTGAGCCACAGGTGCTGCCCAGTGTTGCAACCCTTTAATATAGTTCTTCATGTTGTGGTGACCCCCAACCATAAAATTAATTTCGTTGCTACTTCATAACTGTAATTTTGTTACTGTTATGAATTGTAATGTAAATATCTGATATGTAGGATTTATTTTCATTGTTACAAATTGAACATAATTAAAACATAGTGATTAATCACAAAAAACAATATGTAATTATATATTGTGAAATATTTATATCTAATTACCAATAAATGAAATTTTGTCTTGAAGCATGGTGTAGCATGAATAACAGTCTTAATATAACAACAGTAAACTACACTGCTACATTTTGCGACAGTTTGCATAAAAAGCCAACTTCAGTGTGAAGGTTGAGATTGCATCTTTCTCACCAGATCAGAAATTCTTGGGGCAGTCTTTGCCAGAGCACAACAAAGATTATCTTCCACAGCAAGTCTACTTCTGTATTTAGACTTGATAACCAACAAGCTGGAAAACCCTGTTTCACAAAGATATGTTGTTGGAAATGGAAGAAGAAAGCACAAACAGACTCAGACAGAACAGGATATGACTACAAGCACTTGATGCAGAATTTTGTAACTGGCATTGTAGAGAAATCAGTTCTTGCTGCATCACTGTTAATAAGTTCAATGAACTCCTCTTGTGCTGTCTCAGGAACATCTTCAACTTTGACTGTGAATGGGCTTCTGGCAAGTGCGAATGGGGTGTCAGATTTGGAAAGTATGATGACATTTCATCTGCAAGCATGTGCAAGTGTTCTTTCACAGAAATTATCATCATAATCTTTTTATCTGGTTCAATGTCATGTTCCTCAAAGAAAAAAGATGAGGTAGGTGACATGTGAATTTTATTTTCATCCAATTTTTTTGCCAAAGCTGAAGTTTCATTTGGAATGATTGGATTTTTTTCAGACAAATTGAGGCATTTTGCATTTGGCCTTGCAGTAATAAATTTAACTCATTCAAGATGGCAAACATGTCAACCAAGTAAGCTATTTTATGCAGTTCACTTTCATCGCTGAAAAGTGCTTTGAACTGCAGTCTTGCTTTCTGATTAAAAAACGTTTTGAGTTCATCACAAAGCTCAAAAATACGTTTTAAAACTTTTCCTCTCAGTGGGCGGAGGCAAGATAGCCAACTGAAGCCAGCTTTCCATAGAGGCTCCCATCCAGAAAGAGAGTTAAAGGACAGAAGTTTAGCAAGTAAGCTGATGGTTTGGAGATGAGCCAAAAGAGAAGGTTGAAGAACGCACATTCACCCTGCTGAGGCGAGCTGCAACCCCAAGGAAATAAACAATAGGTACAAAATCCATTGCCAAGTGGACAGGAGTCCCCTCCCCCAAGAGAGTGGCTCGCAGTATACTTTATACAAATATGTGAGCAGACTTCAGATCTCCTCCTATTTTATCCCATGGGAGACACCCTCTAAAAACTGGAACTCCTTCCCCAGAGAGGACCCACTAGTATGCCATAGCACTCTCCCACCAGGCATAAAACTGTATATATTCTCTACCTGCAATTCTGAACTCTAGCACTCCCCTCCACTCTCACCCTGAGATCTAGAAGCCTGTCCCCCATGGAGTCCAGATCCTTGGGCATTTTCTCGAGAGGTGTGGACAAGGCCTGGGCTGTTGCAGATCTGTGTTGATTCTGCGGTGTAAAGAGAGGACTCTGGACTGAGGGAGAAGTGGTGCCCTGCGGCACAGAGCAGCAGTAGTAGCGGCAGGAACAATAGAGCTCACATCTCTGGGGATATGGTGGAGAGACACTCCCTGCCTCTCTTGGCAACCAGAGAAAGCCAGGCCTCTACTCCGGTGGCAGCCACTGGCCGAACAAATGTGGGACGGAAATGCAGGCCCTATGAGTAAAGGGTATGCCTAAGGTGGTACCTGCCCGGGCAGGGCGCGTCATGGGACAGAGAAGGAAACTAGAATACGCAGGAAGAGACAGCATACTCCCATGGCAGGGCTGAATCAGAAGTGCTGCTTTAGTGAGCCTAAGGAGCACCCAGGGAATCATAGCTGAGACAGAAGCAGGCCGGGCAACAGCACCAGCCCAGGGAGAGGCAAGAACTGAGAGCTGAGTGTGAGCTGTAATGGCACCCGTCCCAACACAGAGTGCAGCAGAGACAGGGACACCAGTCCATGAGAATTAGTGCAGCGGCAGTGGCACAGGGTGGGGCTGAGTTGCAGTTTCTGTGAACTTGAACAGCACCTGGCCCACTATATTCCCCGGGGAATATAGCCGGGGCAGAAGCACTAATTCTTCAAGAATATGAGTGGCAGCAATATCAGTCTGGGGTGGGGCTGGAACTAAGTGAATCGCCCCAGCTTCCATTAAGCACCTGAGGTTGTCAGGCTTCAGCTCCCCCTACTGGCTGGTTGCAGAGTGTAGTCTGGCAGAGGAGAAAATAGATCTCCCTGTGACTCAGGCAGGCGCAAACCCCTAGAACATTTGTTCATTGGAAGGAAGTGGGTCACAGACCTGTGGGGTTACCAGTGACTGGGTGTGACAGAGGTGTAAGGTGGGGAAGGAGGCATCAACCTTCCCAGACTAATTCATTTGCTGAGTGGGTCTTTCTGACTACATGGAGCACTGGAGTAAGTCATACTCAAGCTGCCAGCAGACCCCTGCTACCTAGTTGCTGGAGACTTTTTGAACTCTCCTACTTGAGACTGGGTGCTAACTGGGACAATTGATTTAGAACTCTTGACCTGGGCCAATCACCCGAGTACTATCCAAAGTGGTACCCTGGGTGTGTGGTTGTGGGAAGGTTTGATTTTCCTTTTCTAGTTGTTGCCTATGGGGGGTGGGGTGACTTAGTTGCGGGTATTTCTCCACAACTGAGACTTCAACCCAGAGTTACTGAGTCACTAGGATTGGACCGAGACCAGCTAAAAACAAGACAGAGCCACTTAGCCTCATCACACCAAGCAGGTCCCGAGTGTCTCAGTCCGTAGCACTGTACAGGTCCTTTGCTAAGCTCTAGTGCAAGGGTCCTCAAACTTTTTAAACAGGGGGCCAGTTCACTGTCCCTCAGACCGTTGGTGGGATGGACTATAGTTAAAAAAAAAACTATGAACAAATTCCTGGGCACACTGCACATATCTTATTTTGAAGTAAAAAAACAAAACTGGAACAAATACAATCACACTGCCTCATGTGGCCACGGGCCATAGTTTGAGGACCCCTGTCTAGGGGAAGAGGTACAGACACCAGTCCCAGCTCTTGGGCAAAGGGCTGGCTAATCCATATTCCAGGAGCACCCAACCCAACTTCACCTTATCTGCTCATCTAGCCAAATGGTGTAAAATAATCATGGGGCAGAATCAGCAGAAAAACTTGAGAAATTTGAATAATCAGAGTAGGTCAACTCCCCCAAGGAATGACACACCAGAAGATCCCATTCATAAACAAATGGAATTCAGAATTCAGAATTTGGATTGCAAACAAGATTAATAGATGGAGGTAAAGTTGGAATTAGAAATTCAAGGAGCATTTCAAAAGTTGTCTCAAGAATTCAATGAATTCAAAGACAAAATCACCAAAGATTTTGACGCATTGAGACAAGAACTTGAAGCCCTCAAAGATCTGAGAAATAAAGGAGAATCCCTCAGTAACAGACTGGAGTAGGCAGAAGAAAGGATTTCTGACACTGAAGACAAAACTTTTGAACGTTCCCAAACACTCAAAGAGGAAGAGAAGTGGAGAGCAAAAATGGATCATTCTTTCAGAGAGCTCTGGGATAATTTGAAGAAAACTAATATTCGTCTTATAGGAATTTGTGAAGGAGATGAGGTGGCCTTGAAAGGCCCAGATGCTGTACTCCATGAGATAATCAAGGAGAACTTACTAGACATGCCAAGAGATTCTGAAATTCAGATAGCAGTTTCAGAACCCAAGCATGACTCAACCTGAATAGGCATCTCCCAGACACACATTATAATTAACTTCACCAAAGTCAATATGAAGGAGAAAATTCTGCAAGCAACCAGATGTAAGAAAACCGTAACGTACAAGGGGAAGAATGTTTGACTGCAGATCTCTCTGCTGAAACCTTTCAAGCTAGAAGAGGGTGGTCATCCTAAAACGAAATAATTTTCAACCCAGGATCCTATATCCAGCTAAATTGAGTTTCATTTATGATGAAGAAATTAAATACTTTAATGACATTCACATGTTGAAGACATTTGCCATAACTAAACCAGCTCTCCGGGATATTCTCAGACCTATCCTCTGTAATGACCAGTGCAATCCTCTACCACCAAAGTAAACTCACTCAGAAATTTTTGATCAAATTTCAACTTCCACAGTGGTGAAAGGATTAAAAATGTCCACTGGACTTCTGAAAAAACTCAATACCCAGAATTCTACCAGGCTTATCAATATTCTCAATGTGAATGGTTTAAATTGTCCTCTAAAGAGGCACAGGTTGGCTGACTGGATATAAAAACTCAGGCCAGATATCTGCTGAATACAAGAATCTCATCTTAACCTTAAAAGATAAATATAGACTCAGGGTGAAGGGATAGTCATCTATATTTCAGGCAAATGGAAATCAGAAAAAAGCAGGTGTTGCAATTTTATTCACAGATACAATAGGCTTTAAACCAACAAAAGTAAGGAAAGATAAGAATGGTCACTTCATATTTGTTAAGGGTAACACTCAACATGATGAGACTTCAATTATTAACATTTATGCACCCAACCAGAATTTGCCTCAATTTATAAGAGAGACTCTAATAGACATGAAAAATTTGATTTCCTCCAGCACCATAATAGTTGGAGATTTTTATCACTCCTTTGGCAGTGTTGGATAGATCCTCCAATAAAAAGCTAAGCAAAGAAATTTTAGACTTAACCATTCAACAGTTGGATTTAACAGACATCTATAGAACATTTCATCCTAACAAAATCGAATACACATTCTTCTCATCAGACATGGAACATCCTTTAAAATTGATCATATCTTAGGTTACAGGTCTAACCTCAGCAAATTTAAAATAATAGAAATTATTCCTTGCATCTTCTCGGACCATCATGGAATAAAAGTTGAACTCAGTAACAACAGGAATCTGTATACTCATACAAAAACATGGAAACTAAATAACCTTATGCTGAACGATACCTGGGTCATAGACGAGATTAAGAAAGAAATTACCAAATTTTTGGAATAAAATGATAAAGAAGACACAAATTATTAGAACCTCTGGGATACCACAAAGGCAGTCCTAAGAGGGAAAATTATAGCACTGCAGGCCTTCCTCAGTGAAAGAGGAAAGAGAGGAAGTTAGTAACTTAATGGGACGTCTCAAGCAACTGGAAAAGGAAGAACATTCTAACCCCAAATCCAGCAGAAGAAAAGAAATGACCAAAATTAGAGCAGAATTAAATGAAATTGAAAACAAAAGCATTATACAACAGATCAATAAATCAAAAAGTTGGTTTTTTGAAAAGGTCAATAAAATAGATAAACCTTTGGCTAACCTAGTCAGGAAAAAAAGAATAAAATCTCGAATTTCATCAATCAGAAATGGCAAAGACGAAATAACATCAGACTCCTCAGAAATTCAAAAAATCCTTAATGAATGTTACAAGAAAGTCTATTCTCAGAAATACGAAAATTTGAAGGAAATAGGCTAATACTTAGAAGCACACCACCTTCCTAGACTTAGCCAGAAGGAAGTGGAAATGTTGAACAGACCTGTATCAAGTTCTGAAATGGCATCAACTATACAAAATCTCCCTAAAAAGAAAAGCCTGGGACCAGATGGTGTTACATCAGAATTCTACCAAACTTTTAAAAAGGAACTAGTACTTATATTACTCAACCTGTTCCAAAATATAGAAAAAGCAGGAATACTACCCAACACATTCTATGAAGCAAACATCACCTTGATCCCCATACCAGGAAAAGACCCAACAAGAAAAGAAAATTATAGACCAATATCACTAATGAATATAGATGTGAAAATATTCAATAAGATCCTACCAAACAGAATCCAGCAACACATCAAACAAATTATATACCATGACCAAGTGGGTTTTATCCCAGGGTTTCAAGGCTGGTTCAATATATGTAAATCTATAAATATAATTCATCACATAAACAAAAACAAATACCATATGATTCTCTCAATTGATGCAGAAAAAGCTTTTGATAATATCCAGCATCACTTCATAATCAGAACATTTAAGAAAATTGGTATAGAATGGACATTTCTTAACTTGATAGAGGCTATCTACAGCAAACCCACAGCCAATATCATATTGAATGGAGTTAAATTGAAATAATTTCCACTCAGATCAGGAACCAAACAAGGTTGCCCATTGTCTCCACTGCTTTTCAACATTGTAATGGAGGTCTTAGCCATCGCAATTAGGCAAGAAAAGGCCATCACGGGTATCCATATAGGGTCAGAGGGGATCAAACTTTCACTCTTCGCAGATGATTGTATATTTGGAAAACACCAGCGATTCTACTACAAAATTCTTAGAAGTGATCAAGGAATACAACAGCATTTCAGGTTACAAAATCAACACCCATAAATCTGTAGCCTTAATAATATACCAACAATAGTCAAGCTGAAAAAACAGTTAAGGACTCTATTCCATTCACAGTAGTGTCAAAGAAGATAAAATATTTGGGAGTTTAGCTAACAAAGGATATGAAAGATCTCTATAAAGAGAACTATGAAACTAAGAAAAATAGCTGAAGATGTTAACAAATGGAAAAACATACCATGCTCATGGCTGGGAAGACTTAATGTTAAAATGTCCATGCTATCCAAAGCAGTATACAATTTTAATGCAATCCCTATTAAAGCTCCACTGTCATAATTTAAAGATCTTGAAAAAATAATACTTTGTTTGATGTGGAATCATAAAAAAACCTTGAATAGCCAAGACATTACTCAGAAATAAAAACAAAGCAGGAGGAATCACACTACCAGACCTGAGACTGTACTATAAATCGATAGTGATCAAAACAGCATGGTACTGGTACAAAAACAGAGAGGTAGATGTGTGGAACAGAATAGAGAACCAAGAGATGAACCCAGCTACTTACTGTTATTTGATCTTCAATAAGCCAATAATTAAAAACATTCAGTGGAGAAAGGATTCCCTATTTAACAAGTGGGGCTTGTAAACTGAATGGTGACCTGTAGAAGACCATTAACTAAGATAGACTGTTCACTGCATTAAAAATTTAAACTTAAGACATGAAACTATAAAAATACCAGAAGAAAGTGCAGGGAAAACTCTTGAAGAAATCGGTCTGGGCAAATATTTTATGGGGAGACTCCCTGGGCAATTGAAGCAACACCAAAAATACATTACTGGGATCTGATCTAACTTAAAATCTTCTGCGCATCCAAGAACACAGTAAGTAAAGCAAGCAGACAGCCCTCAGAATGGGAGAAGATATTTGTAGGTTATGTCTCTGACAAAGGCTTAATAACCAGACTCCACAGAGAAACTAAACATATTAGCAAGAAAAGAATAAGTGATCCCATCCCAGGCTGGACAGGGGACCTGAAGAGAAACTTCTCAGAAGAAGACAGGCACATGGCCTACAGACACATGAAAAAATGCTCATCATCCTTAATCATCAGAGAAATGCAAATCAAAACCACTTTAGATATCATCTAGCCCCAGTAAGATTAGCTCACATCATAAAATCCCAAAACCAGAGATGTTGGTGTGGATGTGGAGAAAAGGGAACACTTCTGCATTGCTGGTGGGAATGCAAACTAATACGTTCCTTTTGGAAAGATGTCTGGAGATCACTTAGGGATCTAAAAGTAGACTTGCCATTCGATCCTACAATTCCTCTGCTAGGTATATATCTGGAAGACCAAAAATCACTTTATAACAAAGATATTTGCACCAGAATGTTTATTGAAGCCCAATTCATAATTGCTAAGTCATGGAAGAAGCCCAAGTGCCCATCGACCCAGAATGGGTTAATTGTGGTATATGTACACCATGGAATATTACGCAGTCTTAAAAATAGATGGAGACTTGACCTCTTTCAAATGTTTACATGGATGGAGCTGGAACATATTCTTCATAGCAAAGTATCTCAAGAATGGAAGAAAAAGTATCCAATGTACTCAGCCCTACTATGAAACCAATTTATAAGCACCCACACTTCCATATGAATGCTATACCCCAACTATAGTCCAAGATGAAGGGGAGGGGTGGGGGGAAGAGGGGGGAAGATGGGTGGAGGGAGGGTAATTGGTGGGACCACACCTACGGTGCATTTTACAGGCATACATGTTAAATTTACTAAGTGTAGAGTATAAATGTCTTAATACAATAACTAAGAAAATGCAGTGAAGGCTATGTTAACCAGTTTGATGAAAATATTTCAAATTGTATATAAAACCAGCACATTGTACCCCATGATTCCATTAATGTACACAGATATGATTTAATTAAATAAAAGAATAAGATTATAACTGCAAAAAAAAAACAAACTTTTCCTCTCAACAACCATCTCACTTCAGTATGAAATAGGAGAGCATTGTTTGGCACATCCAACTCGTTGCACAGTTGCGAAAACAGTCGACTGTTTAACGTGCTCGGCTTTACAAAATTGACAGAATTTATGATGCTTTTCATAACTTCTTATAACTCCTGTGGCAGCATCTTCATTGCTAATATTTGCCAGTGAAGCATAGTGAGTTCTAATGACTTGGTGACTCATTCATTACCAAACGTCGAAATCCAGATCGACATCCTAGCATAGCTGGAGCATCATCTATGCAAACACTACAAACCTTTTCCCAAGAGATCTTATGCTCTTTCAGAAATGAACCAACTGTGTCAAACACATCACGTGCAGTAGTTGTCGTTTTAAGAGGTTTACAAAAAACCTCATCTTTAAAGGCACCATCATTAATATACCTCACGTAAACCAGTAACTGTGAACAGCTTGCAAAGTCTGTAGATTCATCAAGCTGGATACTAAATATTGGAAGTGGAGCAGATTTAATTTCCTGGATTACCTGATCAAGAATATCAGTAGACATGTCATCTATTCTTCTGCAGACAGTGTCGTTAGATAAGGAAATTGCACTCAATTTTGTAACAAATTCGTCTCCAATCGTAGCTCGAACAATGTCTTTGGCCCCTGGCAACAGTAAATCCTCAGCAATGATGTGAGGTTTCATAGCTCTGGCGATTCTGAGTGATGAAGCTTCAGTGGCTGCTACGTTTTGTTTGTGGCAGTGTCAAGTCTGGCTTTTTTGAGTCCATCAGCTTTGCTTCTAAAATAGTTGGTATCCTTCACAGCAAAGCTTGGATGCTTCCTATCTAAATTGTGTTTTAGTTTGTTCAGCTTCATAGATTCGGCTGATAGAACTTCACAACAAACGACACATTGGTTTCTCAATTCCTGCTGTAATTATTGAGGTAAAACCAAACTGTAAAACATCCTCACTATATTTTCTTAACGTTCTTCTCTACACAATCCATTGTCATGGGATGGTTTGCTAATGAAAATAATACATAACAATAGCTTTAATAATACAAAAGTTGATACATGGCATAGTTCAGTCAATAGAGTTTATTGAAGTTTCCCGTGATTTACCATTCCGTGTTGTTTTTTTAACATATATGTTACTATCACCAGGGGGCAGTATTCACATCAACTACAGCTGAATATAAAAAGACCAATCAGCATCCAGATTAAGTTCCCATCGTACAGATATATATATATATATATATATATAGTAGTAGTTGATGATATATATATATATATATATATATAGTAGTAGTTGATGATTTTACAGTACATGATTTTCATTTACCCAGTAATTATAATTCATGAAGTGTTGTTTTACCTCCAATACTGTTGTTTTCAACGCAGGTACTCGTATGTGGGGTATATCTGCATGTGGGCGGACCTATTTGGAGCCAGAGGAGCGGTGTCTCGGTTCCTAAGACCATCGGATATATGTGTTTTCTGACCCCTGTGAAAGGGTCCTTTGGTCCCCAAAGCGGGCGACCCACAAACCGCTGGTCTCAATCCTTTGGAAAATGCTGATGTTTGTTGTTACAGGTAACCAATGTGGTTGTGTTCAGGTTGTGAGTTCCAGCCAGCTTTTCTCTGTGTTTGGTTGGTTTCACTGTCTTGTTTTTGAAAGGCCTTTATACTGCTCTTGGGTCTGCCCCCATGTGTCTCACAGTGGCCAGTCTGAGACCTCTGTGGTTTGGATCTCTTCTTTAGTTCCGAGCCTTCCAGATGTTGTTTATGATCAGATCCACACATGCACAGCCTGTGAGGCCAGGAGTTATAAAACAGCTTTGTGGGTCACTTTGCTGAGCTCTTAGCTTTCCACAGTGCCCCTGGTACTTCTTATTCCCCCAGGCTCCCTTTTCCAGCACCCTTCCAGGAATGCTGGGGCTTTGTATCCCTTCTGTGTTGTAGCTTCTACAACTCTGCCCATTGCCAAGCAGCAGGAGTTCAGAAGCTTACAGATGTGTCGAGTGTGAGGAAGACTCCCCTCCCACAGAGTTTGAGTTACCTGGGGGCTCCCCAAGGCGTGGCCAGTCATTGCCAGGAGACCCTTCTCCTGTTCTTTGAGCCTGAGTAGAGGCCTCCTCTGGGTGTTCTCTGTGAGTCAGTGCCATTTCTGGGTTTTGGGGTTCTAGGCCAAGGGATACTGGAGGAAAAAGTGGAAAACTGATGGTTTGGTGATTCTTAAAATTTTGGTCTTCTTCCTGTATCTGCACCTCAAATAGATGGCCTGAGTATTCTGTTTGGGATTTATAGCTGTGTTCACTGGAAATAAGATGGGGCATACTTAAACTGTCTTATTTGGAATAAGACTCTCCACTCAACATAGTCAATACATAGAATATAGTATGACATATATGAGGTCTAACAAGTTCATGAGCTCATCCTAGAAAAAGTGCTACACACCTCATTTTCAAATATCACTACACTTATACCTTTGAAGTATTCCCCTTGGGAAGTTGTGGTTTGAAGGGTGCAGTAGGTGCTGACATCAATACATAGCTTTCCAAGGGAGTACTTCAAAGGTGACTGTATTGATACTCAGCAGTGAGGTATGTAGTATTTTTTTCTAGGATGAATTCGTAAACTTAATTGTCACACCTTGTATATAATATATAGTTTTGGGTATTATTTTACAAATTGTCTATGGATCTAGTTAATTTCTTTTAAGTACTTATATGAAAGAAGACGTAGTAGTTGGATTAGTCTATCTCTGGTTGATAAGTGTCCGGATTATTTTCAGGTTTTAGTTGACAAATATAACGTTGCAGTGAATATTCTTGGCAAGCTCTTTGCTTACTTGTACGGGAGTTCCTCTACGAGTTTTCCTAGAGGTGGAAGATTCGAGAAGTAGGCCATGGGCATTTTTGGTTTTATAACATACTGCCAAATTGGTCACTAAAGTGTATACTCCACCTGCACTGTGTCATTGTTCTGTGTCTCCTATATCTTTTTTTTTTTTTTTTTTAAAGAGTCTCATTATGTTGCCCTGGGTAGAGTGCCTTCGTGTCACAGCTCACAGCAAACTCCAACTCTTGGGCTCAAGTGATTCTCTTGCCTCAGCCTCCCAAGTAGCTGGGACTACAGGTGCCTGCCCCAACGCCCAGCTATTTTTAGAGAGGAGATCTCGCTCTGGCTTAGGCTGGTCTTGAACCTGTGAGCTCAGGCAATCCACCCACCTCGGCCTCCCAGAGTGCTAGGATTACATGCATGAACCACCACACCCAGCCCATTTCCTATGTCCTCATCAGTACTTCATTCTTTGTTACATTTATGTAAAGAACATTTTTATCATCTACCTTCCTTCTTTCTCCCTTCAGATTTAGATTAGCTGTGGGGCTGAGACTTTTCTCATATGTTTATACTATACAGGTTTTCCTTGTGAGTCACCTGTTTATGTCCTTTGCCTACGTTGCAGCGGTTTGCATTTTTCTTAATGATGTAATGTGGTTCTTTGTATGCTCTGGATAACAGTCTGTTATCTCTTTCGCATCTATGATCTTACGAGGTCACTCACTGTTTGTGGACCAGTTAACCTCCTTCTCCAGCTTCCAAGGTGAGGCTTGTGTGAGGGCTGGGTCTCTTTCAGCCTCTCTGGTTTCACTAAGTGGAGCTCTCCTTTGGGTCCGATGAGCTTTTGTTGATTGCAGTGGGGGTGGGGAGAATTGCCTCAGCCCATATGCTTACTTTCTAGGCAGTTTTTGATTAGACCACCAAGCAAGGCCCTGTGCAGACTGTAGCCTCTGCCCCCACTTGGGATCCCAGCTTGCATCAGCCTGAGATTGGGGTCCTCTGTAATCTTTGGCTGCTTTCTGATATTCACGCACTTGTTACCTCTATTGTGTCCAAGACACGGTTCTCCCCTTTTCAATATTTTGTTCCCTGCTAACTCTAGGACCTTTCTTATACTGTAAGTCAGCCTCTTTTCTTCCCACTCTGCCTTGATTATGCTTTCACGGCCACCTCCATGATCAAAGGTTACTTATTTTTAGGAGTTGGTGCCTCAGACCCAGAGATAGAGGTTCGTTGTCTCCCAGCTGCACATTATTAAAAGGCCGTTTCTCTTCTTTCATGTAGAAACTTTCCTCCTTCAAAATTCAAGCAGCCAGTTCTGTCCTAGACCCCCTTGACGTTACTGCCCTCTTCTGACATCAAGCCACTTCCCCTTGTTCGTTGATTGCTTCCCACCCTCTGCTGTCTCACATGGCTGGGGCATCTCTGGGTGATTCAATCAACAATCTAATTTCAGGGTCACTGCCTTCTTCACCTCTCAAGATCTGATATGCCTTCACTGCGGCAGTAGTCCATTCATGTGTCCATTGTCCAGTCATGTGGCCACACCCTGCACTTTGCCATCAGGTAGACTGTCCTGCTCTGTGGCCTGCCTCCTTTTCCCTGACTCCTTTCTCTGCCATCATCTCCTCCAAACTCACCCAGCCCTCCTCCTCTTCAGCACCATCACCTTCACTGCTTCCATCCCTTGTATAGCTTACCTGGATCCCGGTGTGTATCACATTTCCTGATGCTCCCAACTGTGGATGGGCTCAGCAATCCACTTCCTTGGTTCCTACAGCCGTGCTCCTCAGTGATGCTTGAGAAGGATGCTTCCCGTGTGCACAGCCACATGCGTGGTGAAGGCAGACTCTCCTCTGTGCCTGCCCCTCCCCATCTACCTGTGCTGCCCTTCTCTATTGGTGGCACCCTGGCAGGCGGCTTTCCTTCCTACTGCACACAGAGAACTGTGGAAGTGAGTGTGAACTGCCTCCACTCAGTCATTTCTATCTCTCTCTGTTCAGCCTCACTCTCTCCTCTTGCCCATGAGAGAAACATGTGATGTGTGTGTGTGTGTGTGTGTGAGAGAGAGTAATCCTGCCACTTCTGCCATTTGCAGTACTCTGGGATTTTGCTCAGTTGGTTGTCATTGCTTTAGTATTTTTGAGTTTTCTCTTTGCCCTAGCTCCTTGCCAGCCTGTACTTCTGTGGCTGTGACAGTAGGGCCCCCAAATCCACATCATACCGTTTGCTAACTTGCTGAAATTTGGGTGGCCTTGGGTTTACCATGACCTGATGCATTTTCCCATAATGAAGGGCTGGCTCCCATGCCCTGTTCCTTTTGCTACCTGTGGAAATCCGTGTGGGCTTCTCGGTCGGTGTTGCAGCAGAGTTGATTCTGCTGTGGGGTCACATGGCCATCTCTGGTAGCAAACATCTAGGACATCGCTATGTACATTAAGCCTAAAAGTACATTTGTTTGGTCATTGTGTGTACATTAAAAAAAATCCCTATAACTAAGTAATCTGCTTATTTGGCCTCTTCAATGAGAAAAAGGCAGATAACCAAATACACAAATGAGGCGGCCACCGAGGCGCACCGAGGCGGCCGGGAGCCCCCGGGAGGCCGCCAGCATCACCCGCCCTACCACCAGCATCACCACCAGGGGCCTCCGCCCGGTGGGCCCAGCGGCCGCAGCAAGGAGAAGATCTCGGACTCGGAGGGTTTTAAAGCCAACTTGTCTCTCTTGAGGAGGCCTGGAGAGCAAACTTACACACAGCGCTGTCGTTTGTTTGTTGGGTATCTACCTGCTGATATCACAGAGGATGAATTCAAAAGACTATTTGCTAAATACGGAGAACCGAGAGAAGTTTTTATAAACAAAGGCAAAGGATTTGGATTGATTAAACTCGAGTCTAGAGCCTTGGCTGAAATTGCCAAAGCTGAACTTGATGACACGCCCATGAGAGGTAGACAGCTACGAGTTCCTTTTGCCACACGTGCTGCTGCCCTTTCTGTTCGTAATCTTTCACCTTATGTTTCCAATGAACTGTTGGAAGAAGCTTTTAGCCAATTTGGTCCTATTGAAAGGGCTGTTGTAATTGTGGATGATTGTGGAAGATCTACAGGGAAAGGCATTGTTGAATTTGCTTGTAAACCAGCAGCAAGGAAAGCATTTGAACGGTGCAGTGAAGGTGTTTTCTTACTGACAACAACTCCTCATCCAGTTATTGTGGAACCACTTGAACAATTAGATGATGAAGATGGAAAAACTTGCACAGAAGAATCCAATGTATCAAAAGGAGAGAGAAACTCCTCCTCGTTTTGCCCAGCATGGCACATTTGAGTATGAGCATTCTTAGCGATGGAAGTCCTCGGATGAAATGGAAAAACAGCAAAGGGAACAAGTTGAAAAAAATATGAAGGATGCAAAAGACAAATTGGAAAGTGAAATGGAAGATGCTTACCATGAACATCAGGCAAATCTTTTGCGCCAAGATCTGATGAGACGGCAGGAAGAATTAAGACGCATGGAAGAACTTCATAATCAAGAAATGCAGAAACGTAAAGAAATGCAATTGAGGCAAGAAGAGGAACGACGTAGAAGGGAGGAAGAGATGATGATGCGTCAACGTGAGATGGAAGAACAAATGAGGCGCCAAAGAGAGGAAAGTTACAGTTGAATGGGCTACATGGATCCAAGAGAAAGAGACATGAGAATGGGTGCTGGAGGAGCAATGAACATGGGAGATCCCTGTGGTTCAGGAGGCCAGAAATTTCCACCTCTAGGTGGTGGTGGTGGCATAGGTTATGAAGCTAATCCTGGAGTCCCACCAGCAACTATGAGTGGTTCCATGATGGGAAGCGACATGCGTACTGAGCGCTTTGGGCAGGGAGGTGCGGGGCCTGTGGGTGGACAGGGTCCTAGGGGAATGGGGCCTGGAACTCCAGCAGGATATGGTAGAGGGAGAGAAGAGTATGAAGGCCCAAACAAAAAACCCCGATTTTAGATGTGATACCTAGGCTTCCAGTTTGTTTTTGTCTTTTCTTGTTTAGATACCTATCTTTTAAATTCTTGCATTTTAGTAAAAAAGCTACCTTTTTATGGATGTTAGCAGTTTATTGACCTGATATTTGTAAATGGTCTGTTTGGGCAGGTAAAATTATGTAATGCAGTGTTTGAAACAGGAGAGTTTTTTTCCTTTTTATTTCCTTTTATTTATTTATTTTTAACCGTATAATGTCCCTCAAGTTATGGCAGGTGTACCTTGTGCCACTGAATTTCCAAAGTGTACCATTTTTTTTTACTGTGCTTCAAATAAATAGAAAAACAGTTATAATATTGATCTTCAAGTTATGATATTGATCTTCAACTTTGCCATTCATGCTTCTATGCACATTGGGCTAGGTATTCCACTTTGAAAGCATGAGAATGTCTAGGCCTTTGAATGGCATATGCCATTTCTGGGAAATGTATCTGGAGGCTAAATACTGCTTTCCACAAGTAACTATCTCCCCTTGTTTTAAAAAAAGAAGGAATGCACATTGAAGTAGTGTTATCATTTGTTTGGCATTATAGGAAGCAAGCTGGTGCTAAGTATTTTTAATGGTTATGTAAGCAAAGCTGAACTGTAAATCTTCATTCAGGAATATGTATTAAGATTACGGAATGGGTGTAAGACTTGTAGGGGGTGAAAGTGGATTTGGTTAAATGGATATTTTATGGCCCTATGCTCTATCCTTTCCTTGAAAGTTTTTGAAAAGTGGAAAGAACATTTTGTTGCATTTCCCCATTTCTTGTTTTTAAAAGAACAAATCCCAAGCCCTACAAATGGCTTGTATTGAACTTTTACATTTGAATTATAGATTGTTAAACATGAAAAAAACCAAACAAACAAACAAAAACCAAATACACAAATGATTAAAAGAGATAACCAGGCAGTTCACAGAAGAAACACCTACATGCTTCATAAACATGGAGCAGGTTCTCAACCTCCACTATAAGAAGGGAAATGCAAGTTGTAGCCATAGTAAGGTGCCTTTTTATTGCATCTCAGGGGAAGAAATCAGCCTGACAGTTACAAGTTTTGGATCAGATATGAAGCCACAGTGAAACTTAGGCCTGTTCACTGTGCTGGGGAGGGTCCCTGAGGACAGCTGGGCACGGGAGGTGATGTGAGCACACGTAGGGACACATGAGTGCACCAGAGGTTTGCATAGGCGTACCAGGATGCTCATGCTGAAAACCTGATAGCAAAAACTAAGAAATCACCTAAATGTTTACAAGCTGGAAAATAGTTAAAAGGTCGTGATTTCCACTGATGGGATACAGTGGAAATGAGTTAGAACTGTATAAATCAACATAGACAAATCTCACCATGGTATGGAAGATTACATACAGTATGCTGCTGTTGATACAGACATGCAAAGGAAAATTAAAAGATTCTATACATACTATAGTTAAAGTATTAGAAATGCTTGTCTATTTTACATACCAGACGTAACTGCTGGTCATTACCTACCTGAGATATGTGTTCAGATGATTTCACAAAGGGTATTCAGATACACAAAGTGTCCCACTTTGGGGACCCTCTGTATTGGTGAGGTTTTTTTAACCAGGGAGGTGGGTGTTATATGCTCTTTATATCTTCTGCTGTGTCTTCAGTGTTACACACTGGATAAAAACGAATAGATAGATAAACATGCGCTTGATGAGGATTATATGTTACAGATTACGAATTTTCAGATTGTTATTTGACTGATGATGGGCAAGTAGTTAATTATGGTACTTTTAATTAAAAACTGGTAGGCCACTAACTTACTGGTAAGTTTCTGCTGGTAATCATTTGGTTTGAAAATATATTAATGTATTGCTGTGCCAATTGTTTCTTTCTGAAATTCCATGCAATCTTTTGTAAACATTTTGTTGCTTATTATAATAATTAATTGAGGATTACTTTATGGTGCCAAGTTGGCTGCACTGGATTTTAGACAATTTAGGATGACTGATACAGTGGTTTTTGTTTTTGAGCAAGGGACGTCATAGTCATTCCTTTTTCTTATTTATTTACTTTTTTTTTTATTATTAAATCAGAGCTGTGTACATTAATGTGATCATGGGGCACCATACACTGGTTTTATAGACCAATTTGACATATTTTCATCACACTGGTTAACATAGCCTTCCTGGCATTTTCTTAGTTATTGTGTTAAGACATTTATATTCGGGCGGTGCCTGTGGCTCAAGGAGTAGGGCGCCGGTCCCATATGCCGGAGGTGGCAGGTTCAAACCCAGCCCCGGCCAAAAAAAAAGACATTTATATTCTACATTTACTAAGTTTCACATGTACCCTTGTAGGATGCACCGTAGGTGTAATCCCACCAATCACCCTCCCTCCGCCCATCTTCCCCCCTCCCTCCCCTCCCTCTCCCCCTTCCCCCTATTCTTAGGTTGTAATTGGGTTATAGCTTTCATGTGAAAACCCTACATTAGTTTCATAGTAGGGCTGAGTACATTGGGTACTTTTTCTTCCATTCTTGAGATACTTTACTAAGAAGAATATGTTCCAGATCCATCCATGTAAACATGAAAGAGGTAAAGTCTCCATCTTTCTTTAAAGCTGCATAATATTCCATGGTGTACATATACCACCATTTATTAATCCATTTGTGGATCGATGGGCACTTGGGCTTTTTTCCATGACTTAGCAATTATGAATTGGGCTGCAATAAACATTCTGGTACAAATATCTTTGTTATAATGTGATTTTTGGTCTTCTGGGTATATATTTAGTAGAGGAATTGTAGGATCGAATGGCAGGTCTATTTTTAGATTTCTAAGTGTTCTCCAAACATCTTCCCAAAAGGAACATATTAATTTGCATTCCCACCAGCAGTGTAGAAGTGTTCCCTTTTCTCCACATCCACGCCAACATCTCTGGTCTTGGGATTTTGTGACATGGGCTAATCTTACTGGAGTTAGATGATATCTCAAAGTAGTCTGATTTGCATTTCTCTGATGATTAAGGATGATAAGCATTTTTTCATACGTCTGTAGGCTGTGCGCCTGTCTTCAGAGAAGTTTCTCTTCAAGTCCCTTGCCCAGCCTGCGATGGGATCACTTGTTCTTTTCTTGCTTATACGTTTGAGTTCTCTGTGGATTCTGGTTATTAAACCTTTGTCGGAGACATAACCTGCAAATATCTTCTCCCTTTCTGAGGGCTGTTTGCTTGCTTTACTTACTATGTTTTTGGCTGTGCAGAGGCTGTTTAGTTTGATCAGGTCCCAGTAGTGTATTTTTGAAGCTGCTTCAATTGCCTGGGGGGGGTCCTCCTCATAAAATACACGCCTAGGCCGATTCCTTCAAGAGTTCTCTCTGCACTCTCTTCTAGTATTTTTATTTATTTATTTATTTATTTTGTAGAGACAGAGTCTCACTTTTATGGCCCTCGGTAGAGTGCCATGGCCTCACACAGCTCACAGCAACCTCCAACTCCTGGGCTTAAGTGATTCTCTTGCCTCAGCCTCCCGAGTAGCTGGGACTACAGGTCTTCTAGTATTTTTATAGTTTCATGCCTTAAGTTTAAATCTTTAATCCAGTGAGAGTCTATCTTAGTTAATGGTGAAAGGTGTGGGTCCAGTTTCAGTCTTCTACAGGTTGCCAGCCAGTTCACCCAGCACCATTTGTTAAATAGGGAATCTTTTCCCCACTGAATGTTTTTAATTGGCTTGTCAAAGATCAAATAACAGTTAAGTAGCTGGGTTTATCTCCTGATTCTCTATTCTGTTCCATCCATCTGCCTCTCTGTTTTTGTGCCAGTACCATGCTGCTTTGATCACTATCGATTTATAGTATAGTCTGAGGTCCGGTAGCATGATTCCTTCTGCTATGTTTTTATTTCTGAGTAATGTCTTGGCTATTCGAGGTTTTTTTCTGATTCCATATAAAACGAAGTATTATTTTTTCAAGATCTTTAAAGTATGACAGTGGAGCTTTAATAGGGATTGCATTAAAATTGTATATTGCTTTGGGTAATATGGAAATTTTAACAATGTTGATTCTTCCCAGCCATGAGCATGGTATGCTTTTCCATTTGTTAACATTTTCAGCTATTTCTTTTCTTAGAGTTTCATAGTTCTCCTTATAGAGATCTTTCACGTCCTTTGTTAGATAAACTCCCAAGTATTTCACCTTCTTTGGCATGACTGTGAATGGAATAGAGTCCTTAACTGTTTTTTCAGCTTGACTATTGTTGGTATATATAAAGGCTACCGATTTATGAATGTTGATTTTTGTGACCTCAGACACTGCTATATTCCTTGATAACTTCTAAGAGTTTTGTAGTTGAATCCCTGGTGTTTTCCAGATATACAATCATATGATCTCTTCTGACTCTATGTGGATACCCTTGATTGCATTTTCTTGTCTAATTGTGATGGCTAAGACTTCCATTACAATGTTAAAAAGCAGTGGAGACAATGGGCAACCTTGCCTGGTTCCTGATCTGAGTGGAAATGATTTCAGTTTAACTCCATTCAATAGGATATTGGCTGTGGGTTTGCTGCAGATGGCCTCTATCTGTTTAAGAAATGTCCCTTCTATACCAATTTTCTTAAGTGTTCTGATCATGAAGGGATGCTGGATATTATCAAAAGTGTTTTCTACATCAATTGAGAGAATCATATGGCCTTTGTTTTTTAATTTGTTTATGTGCTGAATTATATTTATAGATTTACGTATATTGAACCAGCCTTGAGACCCTGGGATGAAACTGACTTAGTCATGATGTATAATTTGTTTGATGGTGTTGCTGGATTCTGTTTGTTAGGATCTTGTTGAATATTTTTGCATTTATATTCATTAGTGATATTGGTCTATAATTTTCTTTTCTTGTTGGGTCTTTTCCTGGTTTGGGGATCAGGGTGATGTTTGCGTCATAGAAGTGTTGGGTAGTCTTCCTTCTTTTTCTATATTTTGGAACAGGTTGAGTAATATAGGTACTAGTTCCTCTTTAAAGGTTTCGTAGAATTCTGACGTGAAGCCATCTGGTCCTGGGCTTTTCTTTTTAGAGAGATTTTGTATGGTTGATGCTATTTCAGAACTTGATATAGGCCTGTTCAACATTTCCACTTGATTCTGGCTAAGTCTTGGAAGGTGATATGCTTCCAAGTATCAGTTAATTTCCTTCAGATTTTCATATTTCTGAGAATAAAGTTTCTTGTACTATTCATTAAGGATTTTTTTTATTTCTGAGGAGTCTGTTATTTCATCTTTGTCATTTCTGATTGATGAAATTAGAGATTTTACTCTCTTTTTTTTCTGGTTAGCCAAAGGTTTATCTATTTTATTGACCTTTTCAGAAAACCAACTTTTTGATTTATTGATCTTTTGTATATTGCTTTTGTTTTCAATTTCATTTAATTCTGCTCTAATTTTGGTTATTTCTTTTCTTCTACTGGGTTTGGGGTTGGAATGTTCTTCCTTTTCCAGTTGCTTGAGATGTCCCATTAAGTTGTTAACTTCCTCTCTTTCTGTTCTCTTGAGGAAGGCTTGCAGTGCTATAAATTTCCCTCTTAGAACTGCCTTTGCAGTGTCCCAGAGGTTCTGATAGCTTGTGTCTTCATTGTCGTTGTGTTCTAAAAATTTGGCAGTTTCCTTGTTAATCTCATCTCTGACCCAGCTATCATTCAGCATAAGATTATTTAACTTCCATGTTTTTGTATGAGTATGCAGATTCCTGTTGTTACTGAGTTCCACTTTTATTCCATGGTGGTCCTAGAAGATGCAAGGAATAATTTCCATTCCTTTAAATTTACTGAGGTTAGACTTGTGACCTAAGATGTGATCGATTTTGGAGTATGTTCCGTGGGCTGATGAGAAGTATGTGTATTCAATTTTGTTGGGATGAAATGTTCTGTAGATGTCTGCTAAATCCAAATGTTGGATGGTTAGGTTTAAATCTAAAATTTCTTTGCTCAGCTTCTTATTGGAGGATCTATCCAACACTGCCAAAGGAGTGTTAAGATCTCTGACTATTACGGAGCTGGAGCAAATCAAGTTGCTCCTGTCTGTTAGAGTTTCTCTTATAAATTGAGGCACATTCTGGTTGGGTGCATAAATATTAATAATTGAAATCTCATCATATTGAGTATTACCCTTAATAAATATGAAGTTACCATTCTTATCCTTCCTTACTTTTGTTGGTTTAAAGCCTATTGTGTCTCCAAATAGAAGTGCAACACCTGCTTTTTCTGATTTCCATTTGCCTGAAATATGGACGACCATCCTTTCACCCTGAGTCTATATTTATCTTTTAAGATAAGATGTGACTCTTGTATGCAGCAAATATCTGGTCTGAGTTTTTGTATCCAGTCAGCCAACCTGTGCCTCTTTAGAGGATAGTTTAAGCCATTCACATTAATGGAGAATATAGATAAGTCTGGTAAAATTTTGGGTATCGAGTTTTTCAAAAGTCCAGTGGACATTTTTAATCCTTTCGCCACTGTGGAAGTTGGAGTTTGATCAAAAGTTTCTGAGTGAGTTTACTTTTATGGTAGAGGATTGGGCTGGTCATTATGGAGGATGGGTCTGAGAAGATCCTGAAGAGCTGGTTTGGTTATGGCAAATTTCTTCAACATGTGAATGTCATTAATTATTTGATTTCTCCATCATAAATGAAACTCAGTTTAGCTGGATACAGGATCTGGGGTTGAAAGTTACTTTGTTTTAGGAGATTAAAAGTCGATGATCACCCTCTTCTGGCTTGAAAAGTTTCAGCAGAGAGATCTGCAGTCATTCTAATTTTCTTCCTTTTGTAGGTAATGGTTTTCTTACATCTGGCTACTTTCAGAATTTTCTCCTTCATATTAACTTTAGTGAAGTTAATTATGATGTGCCTGGAGGATGTCTTTTTTGGGTTGAGTCGTGCTGGGGTTCTGAAACTGTCTGCTATCTGAATTTCAGAATCTCTTGGCATGTCTGGAAAATTCTCTTTAATAATTTCATGGAGAGGAGCCTCTGTGCCTTGCGAAGGCACTTCATCGGTTTCAGGGATTCCAATGATTCGGATATTGGCCTTCTTCGAATTATCCCGGAGCTCTCTGAGAGAGTGGTCCGTTTTTGCTCTCCATTCTCTTCCTCTTTGAGAGTTTGGGAGCGTTCAAAAGCTTTGTCTTCGATGTTAGAAATTCTTTCTTCTGCTTGCTCCACTGTGTTACTGAGGGATTCTACTGTATTTTTCAGATCTTTGAGGACTGCATATTCTTGCTTCAGTGTTTCAAAATCTTTGATGGTTTTTTCTTTAAATTCGTTGAATTCTTGAGACAACTTTTGAATTTCTCCTCGAATTTGTAATTCCAACTTTTGAATTGCTCCTCGAATTTCTAATTCCAAATTTTCCTCCATTCTATTAATGTTGTTTGCGATCCAAATTCTGAATTCGATTTCTGACATCTCTGCCAGCTGTTTATGAATAGGATCTTTAGTTACATCTGCCATGTCTTTCCTTGGCAGACATGGCAGATGTAACTGCCATGGAAAGGGGGTTGATCTACTCTGGTTATTCATGTTACCAGAGTTTTTCTGCTGATTCCACTCCCTGATTATTTTACACTGTTTGACTTTTCCCCTGGACCCTTGCCGAGGACCCGTATAATGCTATTGGCCTGGGAAACTGGAGATGTGTTTGGTGTGGTGGGACTAAGTGGCTCTGTCTTTTTTTCTGCTGGTCTCTGTCCGACCCTAGTGAAATAGTTACTCTGGGTTGAAGTCTCAGCTGTGGAGAAATACCAGCAGTTAAGTCACCCCGCCCCCGACAGGCAACAATTGGAAAAGGAAAATCAAACCTTCCTACAACCACACACTCAGGGCACCACTTGGATATTCCTCGTGTGATTGGCTGAGTTCAAAAGGTCCAAATCAGTAGTCTCAGTGGGACAGGTGCAAGAGTTTACAAGGTCTCTGGCAACTAGATAGCAGGGGTATGCTGACAACTGAAATATGACTTGCTCTGGTGCTCCGTGAGGTCAGTAGGACCCACCTAGCAAATCGATTAGTCTGGGAAAGTTGATGCACCTCTGTCACACCCAGTCACTGATAACCCCGCAGGGCTGTGACCTGTGACCCAGTTGCCTCCAATGAGCAGATATTCCAGGGGTTTGCACCTGCCTGAATCACAAGGAGATCTATGTCTCCTCAGCCAGACCACTGCTCTCTGCCTCTATCTGGTAGGGGGAGGTGAGGCCTGACAACACCCCCCCTCCTCAGGTGAGGCCTGACAACACCCCCCCTCCTCGGGGGCTTGATGGAGGCTGGGGGGTGTTCACTCAGTTCCAGCCCCGCACCTGATTGATGTTACTGACCGAACAGAACAGGTTTGTGGAATTTCTTTCTCTCCCAGCTAAATTCCTGTGCAGAAGAGAAGCTGTTTTGAGTTCACCAGTTCAGTGGTCTGGCTGAGGAGACATAGATTCACCAGTTCAGTGGTCTGGCTGAGGTCCTACTGACCTCACGGAGCACCAGAGCAAGTCATATTTCAGTTGTCAGCATACCCCTGCTATCTAGTTGCCAGAGACCTTGTAAACTCTTGCACCTGTCCCACTGAGACTATTGATTGGGACCTTTTGAACTCAGCCAATCACACGAGGAATATCCAATATCCTGTGCCTCAGGCCCTGTCTTTGCTGCTGCAGGTTTGTATTCGCAGCAGGGTTAGCTGTCACTTCTAGCCTCCTGCCCTCCTTTGTCTAGGCTGATGATCCCTTGGGGGCCGGGTGCATCTTAGGCTCAGTAAAGCGGTCCTCTGGGTCAGACCCACCCTGGGAGTCAGCTGGCACTGTGTGTGCATTTTCTAGTCTCTATGCTCCCACCCAGGCTGTTACCTCCTCAGGCAAATCCTTTACTCACGGGATCTGCGTTTCTGTCCCAGATCTGTTCTGCCGGTGGTTGCCACCTGAGAAGATTCCCAGCCTCCTCTGGTTGCCCAGAGAGACAGTGGGTGTGACTCCAGAATATCCAGGGGTGAGCCCTATTGTTGCCAGAAACGGCTGCTGCTCTGCGCCTCGGGGCACCGCCGCTCCCTTGTGGTTCCCTCTCAGCTGACCATCCTCTCTTCACTACCATGCTGCAGAATCAGCGCTGACCAGCTGCAGTCCAGGCCCTGTCCACATTCCTCGAGAAATCATCCAAGAATCTGGACTCCTTGGGGACAGGCCTCCAGACCTCAGAGGGAGAGTGGAGGGGAGTGTTGGGAGCTCGGAATTGCAGGTAGAGAATGTATACAGTTTTATACAGTTTTATGCCTGGCAGGAGAGCGCCATGGCACCTTAGTAGGGGAAATAGGTCCAGTTTTTAGAGGGTCTCTTCCATGGAGTATAATGGGAGGACTTTTGAACTCTGCCCGTTTGTTTATGGGGTACTCCGAGCTGTTCTCATGGGGGAGGGGACTCCCGTCCGGTTGGTGATGGATTTTGTACCTTTTATTTGTATTCTTGGGGTCGCAGCTCGCCTCAGCAGAGTTGATGTGCGTTCTTCAACTTTCTCTTGGCGCAGTTCTAATCTACCAGGTTACTTGCTAAATTTCTGTCCTTTAACTCTCCTTCTGGATGGGAGCCTCTGTGGAAAGCTGGGTTCAGCCAGCCATCTTGTCTCCTTCCCCCTTCTTATTTATTTTTGTTGCTAGTTTGTTTGGAAGTCCTGGGTGTGTTTATTTTTTTGTTATTTGTAGGTTGCAAGTTATGTTTCCTAAGATGAAGAATAAGCTACTTCAGTCTTAATTTGTACTTTGTGACTCACACTTGGGTCAGGGAGTGTTTTCATACTTTTCATG
Source organism: Nycticebus coucang (assembly GCF_027406575.1). NCBI lineage: Eukaryota > Metazoa > Chordata > Mammalia > Primates > Lorisidae > Nycticebus > Nycticebus coucang. The sequence continues at coordinate 2,859,059 of NC_069795.1, forward strand.
TGGGGATGCTTGTTCAGCCTGAGGGCTTGTGTATTTAGGTAAGGAGCGCTTCCTTCTGCTCAATCTTGAGCCACTGTGTTGTTTGCATAGCATTTCAAGTTCACCGGTACCTTTATTTTGGTCTTGCTCTCAGTCCTTCTAACTGTAACCATAATGTGCATCTCAAATTAGCAAGACTGCAGAGATTGGGGAGGTTCTTCTGCTCTCTGGAGCCCATTCATTCCATTTATAATACATTTTTTCACTTAGGTTTGTGGTAGGAAGCAAAATGTGCTTAACTTTTTTTGTCATTGGAAGAAAAAAGGCTGACTTCTAGAACACTAGCATGAGAAATGACATTTACTTTGAATAATCTCAGTAATAGCAGGGTAAGGTGGATGGGCAGTCTTTCTTGACTTGACAATTAGAAATTTGATGTATTGTTGACCAATATTTTTGATTGGAATTGGAAGGTTATATTAGAGAAAACATTTGCATAAGAAACACAAGGTTGTTTTGGGTTTGTTTTTTGCTAACTCCTGTGTAACCTAGAAGTCTTTGGTCTGGCTTGGCACCCATATCACAGTGGTTACAGTGCTGGCCACATACACCAAAGCTGGAGTGTTTGAACCTGGCCTGGGCCAGCTAAACAACAATGACAACTACAACAAAAAATAGCCTGGTGTAGTGGTGAGCACCTGTAATCCCTGTTACTCAGGAGGCTGAGGGAAGAGAATCGCTTAAGCCCAAGAGTTTGAGATGGCTATGAGCTATGATGCTGCTGCACTCTACCTAGGGCAAGATAGTGAGACTCTGTCTCAAAAAAAAAAAAAAAAAAAAAAAAGTCTTTGATCTTCTGTAAGATGATGCTTGGCAGTGACCTGAGGACTCAGGTGGCACTGCTTTTGTCACAGTTACATTTCTTCCATTTTAGCTTCTGAAGGATGATGAATTTTGACCAAATACGGGACTTTCAAAGACATTTGTCAATTTGTGAATCATTTGTGCCACTTTAAATTTAAGTGGCAGTGGATAAAGAATTTCATGTGAACATATTTTCTGAAGTTTGATCCATATTACAGTTTTTACTAGATGCTAGTTTTGTCTTATAAAATCTGTAAAAGGTTAGTTTATTTTACTTTATGCCGTAAAGCAGAGGTTGGCAAACTTCTTCTGTAAAAGTCCAAGATAAAAAATATTTTAGAGCCACAAGACGTCTGTTTCAATGACTCAGTTTTGCTGTTTGCATGAAAGCAGCCATGGATAGAACATTTAATTTTAAGAAATTCCAAATGTGTTTGATCTGATGTAGGAACTTTTCTTGAAATACTGGATTAGAGACTTTGTTAAATTGTAGTTAAGGTGCTGAATTTTCCTCACTACAGAGTAGCCCATAATACCTCATTAAGTAGGTTACTAGTGAGTAGATTTGGAATATGTGTAAAAATTGTCAGTGAAACGTGAAGCAGACACTAGTTTGCTCATTTTGTAGCCTGTTAGGAAGCTGAGGATCCTGTTTTGAGATTTCAGAACCCTATTCTGGAGGGAGCCTGTGCAGCTCTTGTCTTCTCTTACTCCAGGGCATCACCCTCAATTATGGAAGTGATGGCAGGAATGTGGGGAGAAGGAGGTCTGTGAGGCTGTGGGTCATGGGGAGTTGACTCACTGTTTGATATGTAAAGTGAGTGCCTATGGCCACCCTCACTGGACCAGTCTCTGAGAGGATAGAAACAAGCTATGGAGCAGCGTTTTTGGCAAACTATGTGAGGAAAGCAGATATTTTAATAGAAAACTATAATAAAAGTTTTACAGGGCATACATGTATTTATTTCACATTCTGTGATTTACTGAGTTAGTCCTCATTAGTGGGCTGGATCAGTGTGACTGATTTTCCTCTTGTTTCAGGCTCCAGTATGTCTTGGTGTGGCACTGTTACCAATTCCATCTTTATTTAAAATTTTGCTGTATTGTTTATTATGGCATTTTTGCATTAATTTTGATTTTTTAAAATAGTGAATTATAATACTAAAAATTTTTTTTGGCTACTGAGCATTTTGGCACCCTCCCCCACTTTAAATTTGCACCAGAGCCAAGTGCCTTGCTCTTCTCATTCTTACTGGTCCTGCTGTTCAGTACACTGGCTGTTATGGAAGGCGTGTTGGGTCGTGGACTCTTATCTCTGCAGAGAAATGTGTTCTTTCCAGCAGGTCAGCTTTTGCCTGGCTCACACTGACACACTGGCTTCCCTGAGGGTCCATATCCCCAAATCTGTGCCTGCCTCCCACTTGGGTTTGCAGCTCTCGTTCTCCGGCGGGCTCCTTGGTGTTTGCCTTGAGCTTACGCAGTTCAGAGGCCAGCCAAGGGCTCATTTTAGTGCTGCTCCTGTCCTGTCCCCTCCTTTCTGGGTTTCCTCTTCCCTTTGTTCACACTTTGGATTCCATGGTTTTGCTTCTCAGACCAGTTTTCCACAGGTGTCTGATGGAGGCAGCTGCATGCGCAGTGTGGTCACACCCTAATCTCCACATATTTGCCCTTTTTATCTCAAAAAAATGTTCTCTTCTTTTAAGGGGGCACTTCTCCCTGGTTTCTGCTTGCTTTTGGCTGCTTTCCAGTCCCCTTAAATGCTTCCTCTGTTTTGTTCAGAAGTTGTGATTCTTCTTGGCAGGAGGGTTAGTTCAAGGCAAATTATTCAGCTGTTGTTGCAGCTCATTCATTTTTAGACTTTTTTCCTAGAGTAAGCATTTAAGACTGTGTGTGTGTGTGTGTTAGTTATTTCACAAGATTGATTTCACAAGTTTTATTCAGTGTGTTCATTATTCAGTTCTAAATATTGCCCATACCCTGAACCCTATAAATGCATCAATGTAAAAAGTTATGATAAATTAAAAAAAATATTGCTCAGTTTTCCTTGTAATTTTTTTTTATTAAGTCATTTGTACATAAATCATAAATACATTCATGCCATTACGGGATTCAATGTGTTGATTATTTGTACAAATTGGAGTGCTTATATCCTACTAATCAACATAGCATTCACCTCATTTACCCAATTACAGCATTAAGACATTTGTGTTCTGCACCTGATAGATCCAATTTGTACGTGCAATGTGCTCTGTAAGTGGTCCCTCTACTAACCCTCTCTCTATCGAACCACCCCCTCCTGTTTGACCTGTTCTTGTAGAGGTGTACTTTTACTTTCCTAAGTGTCATTTGGAGTTTTAAAACTTACTTTAAAAAATTGCTTTTTATCTTAATTGTATGGTGGATCAGAGAATCAGCTTTATGTATCAAGCACTGTAAGGGATGTTTTAAAAATCTGCCATTATTGTGGCCTAGTTAGCCTTTTCTTGTGGTTTTGTCAGTTTGTGTCTTTATGTAATTTTGTAGCTACACATATGTATCATTAGGTACATACAAATTGAGAATGATATTTTCCTGATGAACATAGCCTTACATTTTTAATTTGTTTACTTTTAAAAATGCTTTTCCCCTGGCTCGGCACCCATAGCACAGTGGTTATGGCATTGGCCACATACACTGAGGCTGGCAGGTTCGAATGCAGCCCAGGCTAACTAAGCAACAATGACAACTGCAACAGAAAAATAGCTAGCGCTTTGGTGGGTGCCTGTAGTTTTGGGAGGCTGAGGCAAGAGAATCTCTTAAACCCAAGAGTTTGAGGTTGCTGTGAGCTGTGATGCCACTCTACTCTATCTAGGGCGACATAGTGAGACTGTGTCTCAAAAAAAAAAAAAAAAAAGCTTTTCCCTTAAAGTATTTTCTTTTTTATTAATGTGGCTGTTTCAGCCTTCTCTTGCTTCTTTTTTTGGTTGACATTTGCTTGGTACATCTTTGCTGATTCTTTTACTTGCATCCTTTCTGTGATCTTCTGTTTCAGGTATTTTTCTTTTAAAGAGCGTATTGTTGCATTGTTTTTCATACAGTCTGACAATCTACGTAATCTATGAATCTATGCCTTTTAATAGGAATGTTCTGTCCATTAACATTTGCAATTAGTGAACTACTTGGATTTATTTTTTCCGTCATGGTTTGTTGTTTATTTATTTATTTATTTTTTTGCAGTTTTTGGCTGGGACTGGGTTTGAACCCGCCACCTCTGGCATATGGGACCAGCACCCTACTCCTTTCAGCCATAGGCACTGCCCGTGGTTTGTTGTTTATTATGATTTCTCTGAGTTCTCTTTCTAGTTAGTCCTCCATTCCTCCTTTTCTTCCTTTCTTTTTATTCCTTCCTCGCTCTCCTTTCCTCCTCTTGAATTAACTGAGATATTTTCTGAGTTCATTTTTTTCTTCTAGTGTCTCAAGTTATTTTCATTTCTGTTTTTCATTGATGAGCCTCATCAAAGCTTTGTGGTATTTGGGATATACTTGAAAATAATTAAAGTCTTTCCCTCCTCTAGAACAGTGGGAGGATCATAATTTAATAGAATGTTTTAATACCCATGTCCTGGGTGGCATGCATTCACGGGCTATATCTTAGCTCTGTTGAAAAATTTCAAAAATTCCATATATTAGACATTTAAATTACTGCTTTTACCACCAGTATTTACTTCTCTGTGTCCACATCTCCCTTTACTTGCTATTTCTCTTTGTATCTCAGAACATTATTCTGAGATCATTTTCCTTTTTTATGAAGTCTGTCCTTCAAATTCTTTTAGTTCAGGTTTGTTTGTGGTAAAATCTCTGAGGGTTTTCTTTGACAGTAGTTTTAGTTTACCTTCTTGGTTGAAAGTATTTTTTACTGGGTTTACGATTATAGGTTTATTATTATGCTCTTTCTATACTTGGAAGACAAAATTTCCTTGTCTTGTGATTTCACTTTTGTTATTGAGAGCCCAGCCTTCAGTGTAAATACTCTTTTGTAGGTAATACGTTTTTTCTCTCTGGCTGCTTACAGAATCTTTCTTTTTTTGTCTTTGGTTTTCTACAGTTTGTGTTCTGTGTAGATTTATATTTATTTTTATTTGTCTTTGAGGTTTTTTTTGCCTTCTGAATTTGAGGATTTATATTTACTTATTTCCGTAAAAGTCTCAGCCATTACATTTTTGAAATAATTTTTTCTCTTCATTCTTTCTATTCTTTATTATGGAACCATAATTGGAAGAATGTTGCACTTTTCCTCACTTTAGCCTCCATGTATATTAACCTCTCTTTTACCTATTGTTATTTTTTGCTCTGGTTTCTTTAGTTCTGTTTCTATTTAGTATTTCTCTTTTCCCATGTACCTAATTATTCTTGAGTTTTGTGTTGTGATTATTATAGTTTTTGTTTTTGTAAATTCTACCTTTTTTGTGTGTGCGAGACATTCTTACAAAAGACATGGGTAGAGTGCCTTGGCATTATAGCTCACAGCAACCTCAAACTCCTGGGCTCAATCGATCCTCTTGTCTAGGCCTCCTTAGTAGCTGGGACTACAGGCACCCACCATAAGACCTGGCTAATTATTCTACTTTTAGTAGAGATGGGGTCTTGCTCTTGCTCAGGCTGGTCTCGAACTCCTGAGCTCAAGTAATCTACCAGCCTTAGCCTCCCAGAGTACTAGGATTACAGGTATGAGCCAGTGCGCCTGGCCTTTACTGCTATTTTTGAATTGAATTGCTTAATTATTCTGTATTATGATTTTTATTATGAATTCACTTTGTTAAGATGCTGTTGGTGGGGATTCTTTGAAGAACAGGTTGAAGGCCGTTTCCTTTAATGTTCAGGAAGCTGGGGGAGCTCCTCTCCGATTACTGGCTTGGAGATTTTTTCAGTTCTGCTAAAATGTGAATTCATGCTCAGGTCAAAGGTTTATTCTTTTCTGTTTATCTGCAGGGTTTGCGATTTGAATGCCTGTGTATGTCTGCCTGAGGGTTTTCCTCTGTCCCTCTGTATGAGTCCTCTGTAATTGCAGTCCTGGGCTTCTGAAATCTCCTATCTTCTTGCACTTATCTCCTAGAATTTGTGCTGTCACTTCCTTCCTGATTAGAGATTTTTTTTCTTTCATTTCTTGCAAGCTCATTAATTATTTTAAAAGCGTTGTGTAATATCTGAATAGCCTTTTTTATTGCTTTGCTGTGTGAAGTGTTTGGGTTCTCTGCAGTATTTTTAGGTATCATGGTCCTGTAGCTTCCAACTTTCAGTAGACTCTACATTGCCAGTTGCAGTTCAGTTCCTGAAAGAGCTTGTCACATCCTATTTTCTCAGTAAACAGCTTTTGTTGTTTGGGATGGCAGAAGCTGTAGTGTTTGTTCTTCATCTCTCATGTTGCATGTTTAGCAGTCTTTATCTGTTAACTGACCTGGCTACTCAGATTCATGTTTAATGTTCATTGAATAAAAAGATATCATTAGATTTTAGGTGGATGAATTTGAACTTTAAGAGTACAGTACACTCATGGATTGAGGATTACCTGTAATGTTGGATTGGTAATAAAGGGGATGAGTCAGTAAATATGGTTTGTGAGGTTTCCCGTGGAACCTCTCTGCATTCGTGTCTGTTGATCACACATATATGAGCCTATAAATGGTAGTATTATGTGATATCATTGCTAAAGTGTCCCATTTCCCTGAGACAAATATTCCTTCCTTCTATTCACTATACTTATTGTGGGGTTGGACATCTGAAATGTAAGGAAGCCTCTAGATACAGTGAGGTCTTCTTCACTAGGAGATGCGTTCAGGGTGAAGTGCAGCGTGGATGGAGCCATGTCTCAACACCACTTTGTTTTGCACTCCAGGCTGATGCTGATGTCCCTGTACAATGTGAGCATCAATTTGAAAGGCTTGAAATACATCAGCGAGAGTCCAGGATTCATCCCTTTGCTGTGGTGGCTTTTGAGTGGTAAGTGGGGTTATTTGTGCAACTCCTCATACAGTTCATATAGGAGTTCCCTCCAATCCATGGGGAATACATTCGAAGATGCTCAGTGGATGCCTGAAATTGCAGATGGTACCAAACCCTATATAGCCTGTTTCTTCCTATACATAAATACCTATGATAAAGTTTAATTTATAATTAGGCACAGTAAGAGATTGACAACAATAATCAACAGTAACACAGCAATGACAATAATTTCTCTTTGGGACCATTATTAAGTAAAATAAAGGTGACTTGAAATACGGCAACAGTTGATGTGACAACCTGGACAGCTGCTAAGTGATTAGCAGGTGCTCAGCATGTACACTGCAGACATGCTGGACAAAGGGATGATGCACAGTCTTGTAGGACGGGGTAGACAGCTTGAGATTTTATCACACTACTCACAGAATGGTGTGCAATTTAAAACTGACGAATTGTTTACTTCTAGAATTTTCCATTTAATATTTCCAGACAGTGGTTGACTATGTGTAACTGAAACCATGGAAGGCAAAACCACAAATAAGGGGGCGCTACGGTATATCTTCTCCTCTGTAGCTAGGGGGCAGATTTTAAAGTATTAGAAAGTGGCTCAGCACCTGTAGCTCAGCGCTTGAGCCACATACACTGAGGCTGGAGGGTTGGAACCCAGCCCAGGGCTGCTAAACAACCATGACAACTACAACAAAAAAATAGCCGGATGTTGTGGCGTGTGCCTATAGTCCCAGCTACTTGGGAGCCTGAGGCAAGAGAATTCCTTAAGCCCAAGAGTTTGAGATTTCTGCGAGCTGTGACGCCAGGGCACTCTACCAAGGGCAACATAGTGAGACTCTGTCTCAAAAAAAAAAAAAAGGTATTAGAAAGTAACACTGATCATCTCAAGTTTTTTTTTTTTAAAGATTTCAAATTATATGGGCAACGCCTGTGGCTCAGTGAGTAGGGTGCTGGCCCCATATACCGAGGGTTGCAGGTTCAAACCTGGCCCCGAGGCTGAGGCAAGAGAATCGCCTAAGCCCAAGAGCTGGAGGTTGTTGTGAGCTGTGATGCCATGACACTCTACCAAGGGCGATAAAGTGAGACTCTGTCTCTACAAAAAAAACAAAAACAAAAAACAGAAAAAAAAAGATTTCAAATTATAGAAAATTCACTGGTATGGTACATTGTTTCTAGTTCTTTTTCTGAAGTGTTGCTTTTATTTGGTTGTGATTTATTGGTGATCTTACAACACAAAGAAAAATTGTCTTATGAAATAGCTAGTGAACAGCATCAGCCTGTCCCATTCTCTGTGTGGGGTACATGGGTCTAAATATCAGAAAAAGGAGAAGTTCCATTGATAAAAAATCTGGGTAAGAAGAAATTAGAGAGAGACTGCCACACTGAAGGGAGATGCACGTGGCATGCAGAGGGCCCATGTTTCAAAATTTTCTTTAAAATAAAAAGCTCTTTTTACTGCTCCCCTTTCCTCTTTGGACTTATCACTTATTTTACCTAAGGTTTTGTCTAAATTTCATTACAAGTGTTAATGCTGTATATTTAATGAGCACATATTTTACTAAAGCATGCAAAAATACTGACTTTCCTTGCTTTTTCATAGTTCAGATCTCTATTTTTGAGCTTCAGTTCTACTTTGTGCTGAATGTTTGTTTTTTAAAATAACTTTATTAAGGTGTAATTTACATACAATAAACTGATAAGTTTTGATATAAATATCCCTCCGTAAAGGCCCTAACACAGTCAAGAGAATGAATGAGTAAACCTACTACCCTTTTGTGGCCTCTTCTTTCTGTCTCTCTGCTTTCCAGAGAGCCACTCCCCTCCTCTCTGCATGGTACTGCAGTTTTCTTTTTCTTCAATTTTATATAAATGGAATAGTACAGTTTATATTTTTTTTTGCCTAGCATCTTTCACTCAGCATTATTATGTGGAGATCCATCTGTATTGTGTGTATTAATAGTTTATTATTTTTTATTGCTAACTAGTATTGCATCGTGTGGATATACCACAGTTGGTATATCTACTCTGCTGCTGACGGACATTTGGGCTGTCTTTAGTTGGCTTTGAGCCAGTATGAGTAGAGGTGCTGTGAGCATTCTTGTACAAGTCTTTTTGAGGATGTGTGCTTTCACTTCTCTTGGGTAAATACCTACAAGTGGAATGGCTGGGTCATTAGGTATATGTTAATTTTTATGCAACTGCAACACTTTTCCACAGCGGTTGTACAATTTTACATTCTCCTGACAGTGTACTAGTGTTGGAGCTGCTGTACACCCTCACCCATACTGGGCACAGTCATTCTTTTTAATTTGGACTTTCTAATAGGGATGTGGTGGTGCCTTGCTGTGGTTTGAATCTGCATTTCTGTTATGATTACTGATGTTGAGCATCTTTTCATGTGCTTATTTGCCATCCATATATCTGAAAGGGAGGGGCACACGACAGGCAGAGATCTCATAGACCACCAAGGCTTGTACGAAAGGTCTTTATTGGTGACGGGGGGGGGGGGGGAGGGGATTTGCAGGACAACACCAAGAAGGAGTGAGGAAAGAAAGAGAGAGGGGGGAGAAAAGAGAGAGAGAGGAAAGGGCGGGGGGGGAGAGAGAGAGAGAGGGAGGGAGAGAGGTAGAGAGAGAGGAGAGAGAGGGGGGAGAGAGAGAGCACACGTGCGAGAGAGAGCTATATAAGTTCGGTTAGGGGAAGTCTTAGAATGGTGATGGGAGGGTAGAATAGCCAATAAGGAGTTACTGCCCTGGCCGGAAGAGGCATTAGGGGCAGGCCATAAGTTGGGAGGGGCTTTTCTGGGGCAATTACCTAACATTCCTCCCTTCTTGATTTATTAAAAATAGGGGGTTGGCCTTGGGATAAGGGGCGTAGAGTTCTCTCTTCTGTAGTTTCTTCCTGCTGAGAGGGGCTGGTAGTTTCAATTGGCCAACTAGAGGATGATTATGATTTTTTTGTTGGGAGGATGTGAGTTTTTCCTTTCAGACTGTTCTTTTAGCAGTGGTTGTTTAGGAAAATCTTGTGGTTTGGAGTAGCATATTCCATTTACGAACAGTTTGTCTTGTTGTAGGTTTGGAGTACTAATTAAGTACCTGTTGAGATAACTTTGAGAATTGAGTTTGAATACAATGAGTTATTGAGTAGGAAATGTTAGCTGTTCCTGTGTCTATGTTAGTCATGATTCCCACCGCTGCCAGTAAGGGAAATATGGCAACTTGGGCAGCCCGTTTCATACACATTGTTAGATAGAGAGAAAGAGGAGGCAATAGAATGGATTTATTTTCTGTAATAATTTTAAAATTAGGTAGTAACATAACTATGGAACAGAGATTCTGAATGTGGATGAGGGAATTGGGTATAATTTTTTTTGCAGAGAAATTGGAAGGAAGGATGGCACTTTCTGTGTAACTTCTTTTTTTGGTTTGAAAGGGAAAGTGACTATTTTAGAGCACTTTGATGGGTTTAGGCCCGATAGGGGAGTGGTGCCGGTAAAGTTGAAGTAAAGAGGGTATGACTGGATGACTTGATTGAGTGAGGGTATAAAAGGTTTAGTTTCATGTGTGTAAGTTGTTAAATTAAGAGATGTGGGGTCTGAAAGGCTGAGAGATAAAATGTTAGGAATTATGACTGGGGCGGTTTGAAGTTTAGTGTGTAAGAGACCTTGAAGATTTAATCTAATTTAGTGGCCCAGTTTATATTTAGGGTGATGTTTTAAAAGAGAGTATGTTTGTAAAATGGAATTACAGGTTAGATTAAGATTTAGTTGGGGTGTGAGGGTGGAGAGAATGAAATTTCGGATTTGATTTTGGCTAATTTCTTCTTTTAAAATTTGAGAATGAGTTTTAATGATTTTGGTAATACCTGTTAAAGAAGGGGGGATAAATTTTTGTTTTAATACTGTTATGGTGAGTTTGTGAAAGTATGGCCAAGGGCGTGGAAAAGTAGTTGTTGATAGTTGTATATAGGAGTTGGTGATCTTCCCAGGGGGCTATGGATTCATAGCCTTAATAGGCACATCCTTTTCTATGTTTTGAGTTAGGATTTTGAGTACTGTAAGTATATATTTGGAGGGTGTAGTTTAGATAATAATGTTTGTCTAAAGAGACTCAGGTATATGAATTACCTTTAAATTTACATAAGGTGACATTAAATAATATATTAGAGTGATTTGATTTTTTAATTAATGTTTTGTTAATAGAGGTGTGATATGATTTTTAGGTGTTAGACTGCCAGTTGATGTGTAATTTTTATGTTTTTTCTCAGTGGCCAGAGAGGGAGAGAAGTTGAGGGTTTTGTAATTGAGACTCATAAGTATTAGGAGAGGTTATTAGGAATAAAAAAATTATGAGAGGCATTTTAGGAAGGTAAGAGAATACTTTATGAATATGGAGTAAAGGGATAGAGAATATTTTGTTTTTGTGATTCGTATGGTAGAGTAATTGTGATTGGATTAATCTTAAAGAGTAATATTAGGAGTATAGTTATTATTACTATGAAGATGTCTATTGGTGAGTATTAAGGGAGGTGATGATTGAAATTTTATGAGATGTATCTTTTAGAGTGTTGGGACCTCACATGGAGGATGAATTTTGGTTTTCTGGACCTCTGAAATCTAAGTGAGTTTAAGCTTTAGGGGGCTTGTTTATTGAGTTGAGTATGTGGGAAGATTTTTAGGTGTTGTCTGTTGACCTGTAGTAATAGTTGGATTAAGGAAAGGCTTAGTGTGAGATATATGAAATTATCCAGGAAATGAGGCTAATTTTATTGCAGTGGGTGTTGATAAAATTACTCCATGAGGTCCTTGCCATTTTGGCTCAAGTGGTTTTTTGGGATGATTAGGAGGAGCTACTAGAACTTGATCTCCTGGGTGAAAGGAGGTAGGTAATGAAGGTGTTGGGATAGGAAGAAGTGTGTCTGTTTGTTTCTATAAAAGGGATCAGATATACAGAAAAAGAGAGGATAAGATGGAGGGAGATAATGGGCTATGATAGTGTAAGTCTTGGAGGAAGAATGGGTCTGCTAAACATTAATTCAAAAGGAGAGAGATTGGAGGGGTTTTTTTTGGAAGGGAATATAGGCGTGGAAGTGCCAGGGAAGGAAGAGTGATTCAGTTTAAGTGAAGTTTAAGGGAAAGTTTGGTTAATATAGATTTTAGGGATCTGTTAGACCTTTCAGCCTTCCCTGAAGATTTAAGATGTAAATGAATATGGAAATGTCAGGGGATACCTAAGGCTTTGGTTAAGGTTTGAGAAATGGTAGAGGTGAATTCACGTTCATTGTCGGACTGTAAAGAATAGGGGATTCCAAAGCCGGGAATAATGTCTTGGAGTATGATAGAGGCAACAGTGGTAGTCCTTTTGTTTGTAGTAGGAAAGGCTTTTATCTAACCTGAGAAGGTATTTATTAATACTAAGAGGTATTTATAATGTTTGATTTTAGGTATGTGTGTGAAATCAAGTTGCCGGTCTGTTTCAGGAAAAAAGTCTCCTAGCCTGGTGAGTTGGGAAGTGTGGGCAGTGAGACTTTGTTTGTGGGTCAGAGCACTGGTAGATTTCATAGGATGGTGTAAGTTGATTCAGAAACTCTGAATCTATTTGTGAGAGAGGAAAGAAAGTTTTAAGAAATTGTAGTAAAGTTTGAGAGTTGGGGTGAAGTAACTTGTGGAGATAGATGAGGAGGTCATGAGTGGGAGGTTGATTTGTTTCTTCTACTGTAGCAGTGACAGGAGTAGAAATAAGTAGGAGGTGAGGAGGTGTCAGGAGATGATGGTTGGAGAGCAGCCGTACACGCTGCACAGTCGGCTCGGTTATTACCCTTTGATAAAGGTGAGTGGTTAGATTGATGTGAACGGTAATGAACAATGCTTATAGTCTTAGGTAATTTAGAAGCTTTTAGTAGTTTGATAATAAAGTGAGAGTTAAGAGGTCTTTCTTGTATGTTGGAGAGGTAAGGGGGAAGAGTGTCTAGTGTTTAAAGGTAATCATGAGTGGGTGACGAGTCAGAGGGAGTAGGTAAGAGGGATGTAGGATTTAGTGTGGATATGTGTTAAAAGATAATGATGGGTCAGGTAAGAGAGGTTTGAAGGTTAAGAATGCGGCATGGTGGGAGGGTTTGAAGATTTTTGTATGTCAAAAGATCAGATAGAGAATGAGGGGATAAGACAATAGTAGGGGAACCAAAAGTGAGTTTCTTGGATTCTTGTATTAGAGTAACTGTGGCTGCCAATGTCTTGAGATAAGGGGTTCAACTTTGAACAGTGTGATCTGTTTTGAGAGATAAGTATTTGGAGTAAAGGTGGGGCCTAGTTGATGGTTAAGTACGTCAAGAGAAAATATATGTTTTTTTGTAATATAAAGGAGGAAGTGGTGAGAAAGATCAGGAAGGTGGAGGGCTGGAGCTTTTAATAAAGCACACTGTAGAGATTAAAAGAAGTGGAATTGGAGGTTAGGAGAGGCTTATGAGGGTTATTTCTAGTAGTATTATATAAAGGAGCAGTTAAGAGAGAAAAGTTGGGAATCCATGCTCTGAGGTATCCAGCTAATCCTAAAAAGGAGAGTTCTTGTTTTGTGGTGGGTAGAGGAAAGTTGTGAAGAAGGCTTTTTTTTTTTTTAATCTGTGGTAATAGTTTTGAAGTTTGGGGATAAAAGGATATTAAGGTACGTGATTTTCTGTTGGAATAATTGAACTTTTGAGGGAGAGATCTGATATCTCCTATTTGCAAGGAAATTAAGGAGGGAATAGATGTTTTGTTTAGAGTCATGTAAGGTGGGATTATAGAGTAGGTGGTTATCAACATACTGAATTAAGATTGAAGGAGAGGGATTATAGGATTGGAGGTCTTGTGCTAATGTTTGGCCAAATAAGTGGGGGCTGTTATGAAATCCCTGGGGGAGTATAGTTTAAGAAAGTTGGGAAGAAATTCAACTTACTTTTGGAGATTTTGTATAATAGGTCGGAGTTCCAGGATACTAGATTGGGAAGTAGATATTGAGTTGAGAAGGAAAAATAGAGGGGTCTTTTAGTTTAATAAGAATTGGAGAGTAGGAGGCAATTGAGGGGGTTTTAGTATCCTAAATTTTAGGATTTACTTGCTCTGGTGGATTGGGCTAGGGTGACGAGTCTTTTATAGCTTGGGAAAGGACAAGGCAGAGTGAGGTAGAGGGAGATGGGTCAGCATTTATCAATTTAAGATCAAAAGTTAGGGTGGTACTTAATTTGGAAAGTATGTCACATTCCAGAAGGGGAACTGGAAGGTAATATTAAAAGGAATGTATAAATGAGAAATTGTCAATTATGCAGCGTAAAAAGGAGTTTGATGTAGACGGTGGGAAAAACCCTTTACTCCGACAATAGAGGTGGGCGACAGGGAGGTAGGACCGCAGAACTCTTTAAGAACTGAGATGCTAGTTTCTGTGTTTAATAGAAAGGTGATCATCCTACCTGCCACCATCAGGGTTACTCTTGGCTCTGTAGAGATAATCTTCATTGGGTGAGAGAAGCCAGGGTCCTTTTAGTCTTTAGAAGAGGCAACTCCCAAGTTTGCTTGTAAATGCTGTAGATTGGCTGGCCCTATGTCCTCTCTGAGCCAAGGGGCAGTCAGCCTTCCAGTGACACTTTTTTTTTTTTTTTTTTTGCAGAGAGGGAATGGCCGTGGCAGAGGTTTGGGACTGGGGCAACGTATTTATTACCCAGTGGCCTTTTCCATCGCATTTGTAGTATGATTCAGGTGGTTGAGTCATGAAGCTGTCTTTTGTTCCTGATGACTTAGGTAGATTAGGAATGATGGCCTTAGAAATACTGCAATGTTTTGAGCTAGTATTTGATAATTTTGGGTTTGAGATTTTTTATTTTTCTTTCGGAAAATATCTCGTCCCGTGTAAACTTTAAAGGCTGTGTTTAAAATGACAGCCTGGGGTGTCAGGGGTCCGTGCTCCAAGTGCTTTAGCTTAAGTTTCATGTCGGAGTAACTTTGGTTAAAGGAATAAGTTATGAGAACATTTTTCCCATCTATTGTTTCAGGATTTAAGTTAGTATATTTAATAAAAGCCTCGGTAAGGCGTTGGAGGAAAACTGAAGGATTTTTATACTTATCTTGTATGATTTCCTGTAATTTATTATAATTGATAATCTTTTGGCGGAAGCTTTAAGTCCTCAAAGAAAGGAGGTAATCAAAATGTTTCTATTTTTTCTTAGTATTATTATTATAATTCTAATTTGGTTGGGAGTTGGGGACTGTAGTGTCACCTGTAGGATGCTTATTGTTTGATATGTGAAATTGATTTGCTGCCTCTTTTGTCCTTTCCCACACTTGTTTGCACTTTTTAGAGGTTAGGGTATTGGTTAAAATAATAAAAACATTATGCCAGGTAAGTTGATAGGATATAGTAATACATTGTTATATGGTGGTACTGTAGGATTATTATATGGAGGAGCTGAGGGGAGAAAGGAGTAAGGAAGTCCGGAAGAGTTTCTTGGAGCAGTCGAAAGTGGACTGAGAGACCATATGGAAGAACTGAGTGCCAGTTGGAGGGGAGGAGTTAGGAGACCAGCTCAGACTGGTTGACAGGGAAGTAGGAGAGACAGAGGGTGGAGGCACTGTGTGGTTGAGGGAGGAGTCAAATATGGCAGGCGGAATAAAAATTACTCCCGATTAGGAACCAATGGCTGCTCGTCTGCATGGCGGAGGTTTATTTGCCGGGTCAAATACGTTTGGTTTAGGGAGATAGAGTAGGAGAGCCCTTTGTTATGAGAGTGTTGGAATTATTGGAACATAAATTAGGCTTGGTTTTAAGATATAAGAAGTTCTGAACGTGGAGGACCTCGCTCCATTTGCCAAGGTGCTTACAATAGTTATAAGAAGTTTTGAATTAAAGAAAAATTAAATAAAGTAGCTAAACCTGGGTAGAGGGTTTCTTAATTCTACCAGGTGGCATAAGGAGCACCCCAGGGGGAGTTAGGTGGGCTAGAATGGCTTGCACTCATGGCGATTCAGCCCAGAAATAAAGCATGAGTAGAATCATGTGAGGACCAGGACAAAGAATGAACGTCTTCGTTACTTTGTTGCTGGCCAAGAAAACGAGACACAGTCTAGGCCGGTCGTCACCGTGCACTAGAGCAGTGGGCCATGGAGAGCTTCAGACCTGGCACCAGGAATTTTCGAGCAAAGGCATGGAAGCTCTGCGCTAAGCCATGCAAGGTCACGGGGAATAGGGAACTCAAGCCTCGAGAAATGGGTGAATCACCAGGAATGTAAGCAGCCCAGCCCACGATTAGGGAAAATTTACTCTCATAGGGGTACTCACCAAGTCTGGATGGGGCAGTGGTGGGTGCTGGTTAGAGCGCTTTGGCGAATGGACACAAGCCGATGTGGTGGTGAGCGCTGGCGTGCAAGAGGAGGATAGGGAGCTCCCAGGAGTTAAAATCCTGTGGAAGAGGTGGACCCTACCCTGTTTACATCCCACTTCTGACACCAGATGAAAGGGGGGGCAGGGATCTCATAGACCACCAAGGCTTGTACAAAAGGTCTTTATTGGTGGGGGGGGGGATGTTGCAGGACAACACCAAGAAGGAGTGAGGAAAGAGAGAGAGAGGGGAGAAAAGAGAGAAGAGGAAAGGGTGGGGGGGAGAGAAAGAGAGGAGAGAGAGTGGGGAGAAAGAGCAGGCGTGCAAGAGAGAGCTATATAGGTTCAGTTAGGGGGAGTTTTAGAATGGTGATGGGAGGGTAGAATAGCCAATAAGGAGTTACTGTCCTGGCGGGAAGAGGCATTAGGGGCAGGCCATAAGTTGGGAGGGGCTTTTCTGGGGCAATTACCTAACAATATCTTCTTTGATGAATTGTCTGTTCATGTATTTTGCCTGTTTAAAAAATACTGGGTGGATTCTAATTTTTGAGTACTGAGAGTTCTTTATATATTCTGTATGTCAATCTTTTGTCAGGTATGTGGGAAAAATATTTCTCCCAGATTGTGGCATGTTTTTCATTCTCTTAAGAACATTTTCTAAATAGTAGAAGATCTTAATTTTGATAAAATTTAATTTATCATTCTTTATCTTCTATGATTCATGCTTTTGGTATAGAAATTTTTGCCCAAATCAAGGTTACAAAGATTTTCTAATGTATTTTCTTTGAACAGTTTTAAAGCTTTGTGTATATAGCTATATGATCTGTTTTAAGTTAATATTTCTGTGTGGTGAGAGGTGGATTTTGGGGGGCGGGTTTAGGGGTTTGTTTTTTGCCTGCTTAGTTGATCCCAGCATCATTTGTTTTGAATATTGTTTTCTTTGGTGACTTGCCTTTGCACCTTGGTTGAAAATCAATCGACATGGGAATGCCTAGTTTTAGACTCTGCTCTGTTCCATTAACCTGTTTTTATATCATGCCAGCGCCATTCTTTATAAAAAGCCTTAAAGTCAGGTATTATAAGAACTTCAACTTTGTTCTTCTTTTTGAAAGTTGTTTTGGCTATTTCTAAGCCCTTTGCCACTCCATATGAATTTAAGAATCAGTTTGCCACCTTCTTCTTTTTTTTTTTTATTGTTGGGGATTCATTGAGGGTACAATAAGCCAGGTTACACTGATTGCAATTGTTAGGTAAAGTCCTTCTTGCAATCATGTCTTGCCCCCAGAAGGTGTGGCACACACCAAGGCCCCACCCCCTCCCTTCGTCCCCCTCTCTGCTTTTCCTCCCCCCCATGACCTTAATTGTCATTAATTGTCCTCATATCAAAATTGAGTACATAGGATTCATGCTTCTCCATTCTTGTGATGCTTTACTAAGAATAATATCTTCCACTTCCATCCAGGTTAATACAAAGGATGTAAAGTCTCCATTTTTTTTAATAGCTGAATAGTATTCCATGGTATACATATACCACAGCTTGTTAATCCATTCCTGAGTTGGTGGGCATTTAGGCTGTTTCCACATGTTGGCGATTGTAAATTGACAATCGCCAACAGTCTAATACAAGTCTAATACAAGTGTCCCTTATGATAAAAGGATTTTTTTCCTTCTGGGTAGGTGCCCAGTAATGGGATTGCAGGATCAAATGGGAGATCTAGCTTGAGTGCTTTGAGGTTTCTTCATACTTCCTTCAAGAAAGGTTGTACTAGCTTGCAGTCCCAGCAGCAGTGTAAAAGTGTTCCCCTCTCTCCACATCCACACCAGCATCTGCAGTTTTGAGATTTTGTGATGTGGGCCATTCTCACTGGGGTTAGATGGTCTCTCAGGGTGGTTTTGATTTGCATTTCTCTAATATATAGGGATAATGAACATTTTTTTCATTATGTTTGTTAGCCATTTGTCTGTCTTCTTTAGAGAAGGTTCTGTTCATGTCTCTTGCCCATTGATATATGGGATTGTTGGCTTTTTTCATGTGGATTAATTTGAGTTCTCTATAGATCCTAGTTATCAAGCTTTTGTCTGATTCAAAATATGCAAATATCCTTTCCCATTGTTTAGGTTGTCTCTTTGCTTTGGCTGTTGTCTCCTTGGCTGTACAGAAGCTTTTCAGTTTAATGAAGTCCCATTTGTTTATTTTTGTTGTTGTTGCAGTTGCCATGGCAGTCTTCTTCATGAAGTCTTTCCCCAGGCCAGTATCTTCCAGTGTTTTTCTTATGCTTTCTTTGAGGATTTTTATTGTTTCATGCCTTACATTTAAGTCCTTTATCCATCTTGAATCAATTTTTGTGAGTGGGGAAAGATGTGGGTCCAGTTTCAGTCTTTTACATGTAGATATCCAGTTCTCCCAACACCATTTATTGAATAGGGAGTCTTTCCCCCAAGGTATGTTCTTGTTTGGTTTATCGAAGATGAGGTGGTTGTAAGATGTTAGTTTCATTTCTTGGTTTTCTATTCGATTCCAAGTGTCTATGTCTCTGTTTTTGTGCCAGTACCATGCTGTCTTGACCACTATGGCTTTGTAGTACAGACTAAAATCTGGTATGCTGATGTCCCCAGCTTTATTTTTATTACTAAGAACTGCCTTAGCTATATGGGGTTTTTTCTGGTTCCATACAAAACGCAGAATCATTTTTTCCAAATCTTGAAAGTACAATGTTGGTATTTTGATAGGAATGGCATTGAATAGGTAGATTGCTTTGGGAAGTATAGACATTTTAACAATGTTGATTCTGCCCATCCATGAGCATGGTGTGTTCTTCCATTTGTTAAAATCCTCTGCTATTTCCTTTCTGAGGATTTCATAATTTTCTTTATAGAGGTCCTTCACCTCCTTCATTAGGTATATTCCTAGGTATTTCATTTTCTTTGAAACTATGGTGAAGGGAGTTGTGTCCTTAATTAGCTTCTCATCTTGACTGTTACTGGCGTATACAAAGGCTACTGACTTGTGGACATTGATTTTATATCCTGAAACATTACTGTATTTTTTGATGACTTCTAGGAGTCTTGTGGTTGAGTCTTTGGGGTTCTCTAAGTATAAGATCATGTCATCAGCAAAGAGGGAGAGTTTGACCTCCTCTGCTCCCATTTGGATTCCCTTTATTTCCTTGTCTTGCCTAATTGTATTGGCTAGAACTTCCAGCACTATGTTGAACAGTAAAGGTGACAGAGGACAACCTTGTCTGGTTCCAGTTCTAAGAGGAAAAGCTTTCAGTTTTACTCCATTCAGTAAAATATTGGCTGTGGGTTTGTCATAGATAGCTTCAATCAGTTTTAGAAATGTGCCACCTATGCCTATACTCTTCAGTGTTCTAATTAGAAAAGGATGCTGGATTTTATCAGATGCTTTTTCTGCATCTATTGAGAGGATCATGTGATCTTTATTTTTGCCTCTGTTAATATGGTGGATAACATTTATGGACTTGCGTATATTAAACCAGCCTTGCATCCCTGGGATGAAACCTACTTGATCATGATGTATGACTTTTTTGATGATAAGCTGTAATCTATTGGCTAGGATTTTGTTGAGAATTTTTCCATCTGTATTCATGAGTGAGATTGGTCTGAAATTCTCCTTTTTGTTTGGGTCTCTTCCTGGTTTTGGTATCAGGGTGATGTTTGCTTCATAGAATGTGTTGGGGAAGATTCCTTCTTCCTCGGTTTTTTGGAATAATTTCTGCAATACAGGAATAAGCTCTTCCTTGAAGGTTTGATAGAATTCTGGTGTGAAGCCATCTGGACCAGGACATTTTTTGGCTGGAAAATTTTTTATTGTTTCTTTGATCTCAGTGCTTGAAATTGGTCTGTTCAGGAGCTCTATTTCTTCCTGGCTAAGTCTAGGGAGAGGGTGTGATTCCAAATATTGATCCATTTCCTTCACATTGTCAAATTTCTGGGCATAGAGTTTCTGGTAATATTGAGAGATGATCTCTTGTATCTGTGTGGGATCAGTTGTTATTTCCCCTTTATCATTTCTGATTGAGGTTACTAGAGATTTTACTTTAATTTTCTATTTCTGGTTAGTCTGGCCAATGGTTTATCTATTTTATTAATTTTTTCAAAAAACCAACTCCTTGTTTCATTAATTTTCTGAATGATTCTTTTGTTTTCAATTTCATTGATCTCTGATTTGATTTTGGATATTTCTTTTCTTCTACTGAGTTTAGGCTTAGATTGTTCTAATTTTTCCAATTCCATAAGGTCTCTTGTGAGATTGTTGATGTGCTCTCTGTCTGTATTTCGAATGTATGCATCTAAAGCGATAAATTTTCCTCTCAAAACTGCTTTTGCAGTATCCCACAGGTTTTGGTAGCTGGTGTCTTCATTGTTGTTATGCTCAAGGAAGTTAATGATTTCTTGTTTTATTTCTTCCTGCACCCATCTGTTATTCAACAGAAGATTGTTTAATTTCATGTCTTTGTGTGAGGTCGAACGTTTTTGTTAGAGTTGAGTTCCACCCTTAGTGCCTTATGGTCTGAGAAGATACAAGGTAAAATTTCAATTCTTTTGATTCCGTTGATATTTGTTTTGTGTCCCAGGATATGATCAATTTTGGAGAATGTTCCATGGGGTGATGAGAAGAATGTGTATTCTTTATCTTTGGGATGGAGTGTTCTATATGCGTCTATCAAGCACAGTTGTTCTAGGGTCTCATTTAAATCTCTTATATCTTTGTTTAATTTCTGTTTAGAGGATCTGTCCAGCTCTGAAAGAGGAGTGTTAAAGTCCCCTGTTATGATGGTATTATTGGATATCATGTTGCTCAGACCGAGTAAGGTCTGTTTCAAGAATGTGGGAGCATTTAAATTGGGTGCATAAATATTTAGAATTGAAACGTCTTCTTGTTGTATTTTTCCCTTGACCAATATAAAGTGACCATCTTTGTCTTTTTTGACTTTAGTTGCTTTAAATCCACATGTATCTGAAAATAAGATCGCAACTCCTCTTTTCTTCTGAATTCCATTTGCCTGAAAAGTTGTCTTCCAACCCTTGACTCAGAGCTTTAATTTGTCTTTTGAAACCAGGTGTATTTCTTGCAGACAGCAAATGGATGGCTTGTGTTTTTTAATCCAGTCAGCCAATCTGTGTCTCTTCAGTGGGGAGTTCAAGCCATTAACATTTATTGAGATAATTGATAAGTGTGGTAGTGTTCTATTCATCTTATTTTGTGAGAGTCCATTGCTTAGTTTTATCTTTTCCATCAGTGTGGAGGTTAGGTTCTGTTCTTTAATTTCTGAGTTTTTACTTTGCTGCTGATCCATTGTGATGGTCAGTGTGTAGAACAGGTTGGAGTATTTCCTGTAGAGCTGGTCTAGAAGCGAATTTCTTCAATGTTTGTATATCTGTAAATGATTTGATTTCTCTGTCAATTTTAAAGCTTAGCTGGGTACAAAATTCTGGGCTTGAAATTGTTCTGTTTAAGTAGATTAAAGGTAGATGACCATTGTCTTCTTGCTTGGAAAGTTTCGTTAGAGAAGTCTGCGGTCACTCTGATGGATTTGCCCCTGTAGGTCAACTGGCGCTTATTCCTGGCAGCTTGCCGAATCT
Source organism: Nycticebus coucang (assembly GCF_027406575.1). Classification (NCBI taxonomy): domain Eukaryota; kingdom Metazoa; phylum Chordata; class Mammalia; order Primates; family Lorisidae; genus Nycticebus; species Nycticebus coucang. Next base: position 2,880,838 of record NC_069795.1, read on the forward strand.
TTTCTTGTGTCTTGACTTTGGACAGGTTCATCACAGTGTGTCTTGGAGAAGCTCGGTTAGAGTTGAGGGGACCTGGGGTTCGATAGCCCTCTGAAAGCAGTGTGTCAGAATCTTTGGTGATATTTGGGAAATTTTCATTTATAATATTCTCTAGTATGGCTTCCATTCCTCTGGGGCTTTCTTCTTCCCCTTCTGGGATTTCTATAACTCATATGTTGGAACGCTTCATAAAGTCCCATAATTCTGACAGTGAACGTTCTGCTTTCTCTCTCTTCTTTTCTGCCTCTTTTACTATCTGAGTTATCTCAAGGACTTTGTCTTCTACCTCTGAAATTCTTTCTTCTGCATGGTCTAACCTGTTGCTGATACTTTCCATTGCATCTTTAAGTTCCCTAATTGACTGCTTCAGTTCCTTCAGCTCTGCTATATCCTTTCTATATTCTTCATATTGTTCATCTCTTATTTGATTCTGTTTTTGGATTTCCTTTTGGTTATTTTCCACTTTATTAGCAGTTTCCTTCATTGTTTCCATCATTTCCTTCATTGTTTTCATCATGTGTATTCTAAATTCCCTTTCTGTTATTCCTAACATTTCTTTATAGGTGGAATCCTCTTCAGTAGCTACCTCATGGTCCCTTGGCGGGTTGTTCTGGACTGGTTCTTTGTGTTGCCTGGAGTTTTCTGCTGATTCTTCCTCATGAGCGATTTCTTTTCTCTGTTTGATTGCCCTAATTTTCCTTTCACTTCCTCTTGCTCTTTAACTTCCCGTGCCTGCAGCTTCAGCTGCCACTCCCTCCATCTGCAGCCACATTGCTATGGGAATTCGCCTTCCTCGCTGGTTCTTTCTCCTGGGCCACCAGCTCTGGTGCTAGACCAGTTTGAAAATGGCGCAGATGGAGGATCCCCGCCGGCACGTAGGAGGCGCCCCTTTTGCCCCCCAGTTCGCCACCTTCTAAAAACAATCCTATTGGTATTTTTATTGGGATTGTGTTGAATCATGAGTTTAGTTTGGGGGAGAATCGACAGTTTAGCAGTATTAAGTCTTCCAAGCCATGAACACTATTATACATTTTCATTTATTTAGGTATTTTTGTGACATGGGCCTCTCCTGTTTCATCATGTATTATGAGCAGAAACCCTGACCTCCTTGGTTTCTGGCTATCTTTTTGTGGATGAGTGTTTAGTAAACATCTGTAGAGGATCAAGATACCTGTCTCCCACCAGAGCAAAGGGTGGGTTTGTTTACACCATGCAAATAAAGGTAATGTTTCCCTTCAGGGCAAATATTAGGTTATTATCTGTTATAAAAATTTGGGTTCCCTGAGCCTCAGGTTCTCTTCTGTGGCACATTATATGCGTAGATAGCCCTGTGGATTTGGGTCTTCAACCAGCATAAATGCCAACACTCTGGCTATGGCTGTTGCTGTAACGAAGTTCTTTGTCTCACACTCCAGAGTCCATGTCTTGTGGCAGCATCCATGAAACTACAGTATGCTAGCTAACTTGTTAGCCTGCAAGTCAAGTAAAGCCCTAGCTAGACCTACCACAGTTTGAGGACAGGTGGAGGGGCTACTTTGTGCTCTGTGATACTGCCCACCCACCAGGGTTGGACACTTGACCAGACAGCTTTGTTTTCTTTCAAGAATCATGGAATCATAGGTGGTTCCCAGACTTGAGCTATAAGGTAGCTGTATAGGCTGATTGTTGTGGGCCAATTGCAAGGACACTGTGTCATTTTGGGGGAAGGGATTGGGGAAGTGGTATGAGGGAAGGAATAATTAAGAATACTTAATATTTTGAATGCCAGTTATTGCTTTAAGTGCATGACATAATATTTACAGATTATTTCCATCAGTACCCTTATAAGGTAAATATTGTTTTTATATTATTTATTTTATTTTATTTTGTTGCGTTTTATTTTATTTATTTTTTAGAGATAAGATCTTGCTTTATCACCCAGCTGGAGTGCAGTGGTGTGACCATAGCTCACTGCAGCTTTAAAATCCTGGGTCTGAGTAATCTTCCCACCCCCACCTCAGCTTCCCAAGTCCTGGGACTACAGATGCATGCCACGGTATCTGGTACATTTTTTGTAGAGAATAGGCCTTGCTATGTTGCCCAGGCTGCTCTTGAACTCCTAGACTCAAGTGATCCTCCTGCCTCAGCCTTCCAAAGTATTGGGATTACAGGCATGAGCCACCACACCCATACTGTTTCTACTTGGTAAATGAGGAGACACATATAGGTGAAGTTAGAAGGCCAGGGTTATATAAACACTAGTGGGTGAGCTGGGTTCTGAAGCTCCGACTACCTGGTTCCACATTCTGCCTCTTGACCACTCCAGTAGCCACCTTCTCACCAGGAGGTACCTCAGAGATGGCAGGTTTAGTTCTGGTGCCTTCTCAGCTTTAGGTGCCATTAGGCCTGCCTTTGCTTGGCCTCCGAGACAGTCTCTATTTAGGATAGTTTGTAGCCAGTGGCCTTTCAGCCTTCAGTGAATTATACACTTTCTCTTTTAAAAGAGGAATACAGGCCTGGTATTCTCTAGGGCCCATTCTGCTATGCTACTCCAGAAGTTTCCTGGGTGGAATGAAAATTGTTAGTTTTATCTTAATGTATGCAGCTCTGTCTGTAGCAAACGTCCTAAGAACATTAGTTCCTTATAGTCGTTAAAGATAATATTCTCTGACTTGGGTGGATTTCTCCTTCTGAAACTCTGGGCTATGGACAGTGTGAAGTAGTGTTCAGTTGTCATAAGGCAACTTTGTGCTCCTGGGGCATCCATGAAGACAATTATTGCTGCTTCCAACACCATGAGTACAGCCCAAACCCTGACAAATCTATTGCAAGGTCATCTTACTTGGTATCTTTAGAATCATAGGTTGTAAAGTCAAATACAACAGGGTCTACTCAAGCCCAGGATGTTTGACCTCTGAGTTATGTATGTATCGAATTACTTTAACTTTAAATTTGTTATAGAATGTAGTATGTGTTTTCCTGTTATAGAATAGGAAAATAGAAACACAAATAGTTGTCTGAAAAATAACATGTACTTCTTTGTGCTTGGTGGAGTCGATGTTGCTGTTTTTAGAATATAGACTGGGGTGGGGAACCCTTTCATGTTGGAAAGCCACATTAATTTAGCTATAATCAAATAAGGCTGCATTTAAGAAACTTCAATTAGATACACTTAAGGAATGTACATTATTTAAAAAAAAGTCTATGTACTTAATAATTTCAAAAAATGAAAACTAATTTTAGAGTTAGCTAACTTTTTAATGACTTTGTTGTGTCTGCTTTTTGTTGGAAAGCATTTGACATTTGGTTGTGGCACGAAGGTCCTAGTTCCAGTTGATTCTCTAGATGGTATCAGTCATTTGCGAACTTATGGGTGTCTTGATTTAGGTTAAGTAGGAGAATGCAGATTCTCAGCAATAAGTGGTTAAAAAGCAAGAAAGCACTTGGGGGCATGTTGCCATAAGTCATGATGCTAAGAAAGATCCCACCGAAATATGGAAAAATTGGGATCTTTTTTAGCATCAAACAATGACTGTAAATTTTAAAGTGGCATCTACTGAGAGCTCAGTTCCATCTGTAGGTCTGTAGACGCCTTGGTGACATCACCTATGTGAGGCCTGAATGCGAATTCATTGTGACATCAGATTCTCAAAGTGAACCTTTCGTTGTATTCTCCAATTAATAGGTGTATAACAATTGCATGTTCTTCAAATGATTTGTATATATTATCCTGTTCATCAGTGACCTTTGCTAACTTGGGAAAATGTTTATCTGAAATTTCTTTTTGAAGAAGAGTTTTGAAAAAAGATAGCTTTTTTTTTTAAGCTTGGATTTTTGGCCACATATATATAGGCTTGGTTTTTCCATGTAAAGAAATATTCACGTCATTTTAATTTGATATTTCTGCATTCATATAGAAATATTCTTTCAACAATTACATTACTAATTCTATTATTCATAAAATTTAACTACTTGTTCTCAGGGGGATAAAATTTTGGCTCACATGTGCCTCTGCAGTAGCAGGCCACTTTAGGATGATATGGCAAATATGATGAATACATCATCCTTCAAGTGATTCTGTGATGTGTTTATACCAGCATTGTTAACAATACTTGTAACTTGTTGCAAAGTGTCGCTTAAAATAGTAGCTTTAGCACAGAGATTTTGCTGATGCAAGGTAAGAGCATCTGGGTGTGTTAATATTTTTTTTCACCTGTGCAATAAACCCTTCATGTTTTCTTGTCATGGAAGGTTCACTGTCTGTACATACACTCACTAAATTTACCAAATTCAATCCAACTTCACGACATTTATCTTGAAAATGGTTGAAGACATCTATGCCCTGTGTTCTGTTTACATGAGTGTTCAAAGCGAGTAACTTTTCATGCAAAGACAATTGGTTATGATCCGAATGACGTATAAAACCTGCACCAAGTCAGTAGCATCAGTTGGTTCATACAGAGCAACTGAATAATATATCAATTCTTTTAAAGTATTGCATGACCTTGTTAAATTGAAGGCTAATTCATCCTACTGATCAGTTATGGGTCTCCTTGAAAGAGGTGTTTGTTCTGTATTTTGAATCATTATTGGGATCTAAGCATCCTACAACTTCAACAATGCATTTTTTCACAATTTCTACATCACCGAATGGCTTCTATTTTCTCTTGAGTGTATAAACTACTATAAGTTGCTTCAGTGACATCATTTTCAGATCTCAATTGTCTTTGCATTTGCTCTTCATTTCTTAATTTCTACAATACAACCTTTTGTGCCTGGCCCTCTAATTTAAAATATTGTGGTTCATGTGAGTATTATAATGCTGATGAGCACTGAATTTTTTTTTTTTTTAATTATTTTTGCAGTTTTTGGCCAGGGCTGGGTTTGAACCCACCACCTCCGGTGTATGGGGCCGGTGTCCTACTCCTTTGAGCCACAGGCACCGTGCTGAGCACTGAATTTTTTTTTTAATGTTGGTATTGCAGTATCACAAAGCAAAGTTTCATAGTTCTCTTTATAGAGATCTTTCACATCCTTTATTAGGTAAACTCCCAAATATATCATCTTCTTTGGCACTAGTGTGAATGGAATAGAGTCCTTAACTGTTTTTTCAGCTTGACTATTGTTGGTATATATAAAGGCTGCCAATTTATGAATGTTGATTTTGTAACCTGAGACGCTGCTGTATTCCTTGATCCCTTCTAAGAGTTTTGTAGTAGAATGCCTGGTGTTTTCCAGATATACAATCCATTATCATCTGCAAAGAGCAAAAGTTTGATCTCTTCTGACCCTGTATGGATACCCTTGATCGCCTTTTCTTCCCTAATTGCGATGGCTAAAACTTCTATTACAATGTTAAAGAGCAGTGGAGACAATGGGCAACCTTGCCTGTTCCTGATCTGAGTGGAAATGATTTCAGTTTAACTCCATTCAGTATGATACTGGCTGTGGGTTTGCTGTAGATGGCCTGTATCTGTTTAAGAAATGTCCCTTCTATACCAATTTTCTTAAGTGTTCTGATCATGAAGGGATGCTGGATATTATCAAAAGCGTTTTCTGCATCAATTGAGAGAATCATATGGCCTTTGTTTTTTAATTTGTTTATGTGCTGAATTATATTTATAGATTTACGTATATTGAACCAGCCTTGAGACCCTGGGATAAATCCTACTTGGTCGTGGTGTATAATTTGTTTGATGTGTTGTTGGATTCTGTTTGTTAGGATCTTATTGTGTATTTTAGCATCAATATGCGTTAGCGATATTGGTCTGTAATTTTCTTTTCTTGTTGGGTCTTTCCGTGGTTTGGGGATCAAGATGATGTTTGCTTCGTAGAATGTGTTGGGTAATATTCCTTCTTTTTCTATATTTTGGAAGAGGTTTAGTAATATAGGTACTAGTTCTTCTTTAAAGGTTTGGTGGAATTCTGACATAAAGCCATCTGGTCCTGGGCTTTTCTTTTTAGGGAGATTTTGTATAGTTGATGCTATTTCAGAACTTGATATAGGCCTGTTCAACATTTCCACTTCATTCTGGCTAAGTCTTGGTAGGTGGTGTGCTTCCAGGTATTGGTTGATTTCTTTCAGATTTTCATATTTCTGAGAGTAGAGTTTCTTGTAGTATTTGTTAAGGATTTTTGAATTTCTGAGGGGTCTGTTGTTATTTCATCATTACCATTTCTGATTGATGAGATTAGAGATTTTACTCTTTTATTCCTGGTTAGGTTGGCCAAAGGTTTATCTGTTTCATTGATCTTTTCAAAAAACCAACTTTCGGATTTATTGATCTGTTGTATAATTCTTTTGTTTTCAATTTCATTTAATTCTGCTCAGATTTTGGTTATTTCTTTTCTTCTGCTGGGTTTGGGGTTGGAGTGTTCTTCCTTCTTCAGTTGCTTGAGATGTGCCATCAAGTTATTAACTTCTTCTCTTTCCGTTTTCTTGAGGAAAGCTTGCAGTGGTATAAATTTCCCTCTTAGGACTGCCTTTGCAATATCCCAGAGGTTCTGGTAATTCGTGTCTTGATTAAGAAGGAAATTGGGTGATTTCCTTCTTAATCTCGTCTATAACCCATCTATCCTTTAGCATAAGGTTGTTTAGCTTCCATGTTTTTGTATGGGTATGCAGTTATTGAGTTCAACTTTTATTCCATGATGGTCTGAGAAGATGCAAGGAATAATTTCTATTTTTTTAAATTTACTGAGGTTAGATTTGTAGTCTAGGATGTGGTCAATTTTGGAGTATGTTTCATGGGCTGATGAGAAGAATGTGTATTCAGTTTTGTTGGGATGAAATGTTCTGTAGATGTCTGTTAAATCCTGATGTTGAATGGTTAAGTTTAAATCTAAAATTTTTTTGCTTAGCTTCTTTTTGAAGATCTATCCAGCACTTCTAAAGGGGTGTTAAAATCTCCAACTACTATGGAACTGGAGGAAATCAAGTTGCTCATGTCTGTTAGAGTTTCTCTTATAAATTGAGGTGTGTTCTGGTTGGGTGCCTAAATATTAATAATTGAAATCTCATCATATTGAGTATTACCTTTAACAAATATGAAGTGTCCATCCTTATCCTTCCTTATTTTGGTTGGTTTAAAGCCTATTGCGTGTGCGAATAGGATTGCAATGCCTGCTTTTTTCTGCTTTCCATTTGCCTGGAGTATAGATGACCATCCCTTCACCTTGAGTCTATATTTGTCTTTTAATGTAATATGCAATTCTTGTATGCAGCAGATATCTGGCTTGAATTTTTGTATCCAGTCAGCCAAGCTGTGCCTCTTTAGAGGACAATTTAAACCATTCACATTAATTGAGAATACTGATAAGCCTTTCGAGAGTCCATTTTTAATTTTTTAATTTTTTAATTAAAAGGAGAATTTAAATAAAAAGGACATTTTTAATCCTTTTGTGACTATGGAAGTTGGAATTTGATCAAAGTTTTCTGGGTGGATTTATTTTTGTGGTAGAAGATTACACTGGTCTTTGTGGAGGATCGTTCTCAGAATATCCTAGACAGCTGGTATAGTTACGGCAAATTTCTTCAACATGTGAATGTCATTGAAGTATTTAATTTCTCCGTCATAAATGAAATTCAGTTTAGCCGGGTACAGGATCCTGCGTTGAAAGTTATTTTGTTTTAGGAGATTAAAAGTCAATGACCATCCTCTTCTAGCTTGAAAGGTTTCCGCAGAGAGATGTGCAGTTATTCTAATATTCTTGCGCTTGTAGGTGATGGTTTTCTTTCATCTGGCTACTCTCAGAATTTTCTTCTTCATATTAACTTTAGTAAAATTGATTATGATTTGTCTGGGGGATGTCTTATTTGTGTTGAGTCATGCTGGAGTTCTGAATCTGTCTGCTATCTGAATTTCAGAATCTCTTGGCATGTCTGGAAAGTTCTCCTTCATAATCTCATGGAGAAGCGACTCTGTGCCTTGGGAAGCCACTTTGTCGCTTTCGGGGATCCCTATAGGCCGAATATTGGTTTTCTTCGAATTATCCCAGAGCTCTCTGAGAGAGTGATCTGTTTTTGCCCTCCATTTCTCTTCGTCTTTGAGAGTTTGGGAGTGTTTGAAAGCTTTGTCTTCAATGTCAGAAATCCTTTCTTCTGCTTGCTCCATTCTGTTACTGAGGGATTCTATTGTGTTTCTCAGATCTTTGAGTGCTGCAACTTCTTGTCTCAATGTGTCAAAAACTTTGGTCATTTGGTCTTTGAATTCATTGAATTCTTGAGACATCTTTTGGGTTACTGCTTGGAATTCTAATTCGGTCTTATTTGCTATCCAGATTCTGAATTCGATTTCTAACATCTCAGCTATTTGTTTGTGCATGGGATCTTGTGCTGGGTGTGCCCCATTGATCCCTGGGGGAGTTGATCAACTCTGATTATTCATATTGCCAGAGTTTTTCTGTTGATTTCACCTCATGATTGTTTTTCACCGTTAACTCTGGCCATCCTCAGAGTTGGGGAGGTGTCTCTCCAAGATTAGACCCCAGGGGGATCACTCTATTGTTGCTGGATCTTTGTAGGGAGTGACTCTGTGTAGTTCCTCTGAGGCTGCCCCAGCCATGGAGTTCTGGTTGTGGCAGCAGCTGTGGAGTGTGACACACCCGGATCCAGCAACAGGGCGGGAGGTGGTGCACACAGTTCTGGGAGTGCCTGGCCCAGTGACTTTGGCACAGAGAGCCCAAGGCTCCAACAGTCTCTGGCCAGGAAAAGGGCTCTGTGCAGAGGCAGGGAGGGCTCCAGAGGGCACGCGGCTACCAGAGTCCCTGGCCAGACAAGCAGGCTGGTGTGGAGGCACAGAAGGTACAGGAGGAAGGACGCGGGGTTGCGCGGCTCCTGTAATCCTGGTCAGGGTGTGCGGAGGCCCGACGGGCACGGGTCGCAGGCCGGAGTCACGGTGCAGCTCTTATGGAGGTCTGGGTGGCACCAAGCCCAGGAGTTTGAGGTTGCTATGAGCTGTGTCATGGTACTCTACCCAGGGTAACAGCCAGAGGCTCCAGTGTGCCAAAACCGGTCTCACTCTGCCCCTGAGGGTTCAGGCTGTAAGGTAGCTCAGTCCCTGCCTTTACGCTACTCAGTCACTGGGTTACTAGCTCCCACCCAATCCTTGCTCTGCAACCCTGAGGGCAGAGCTTGCCACGGTAGTTCTCTCACAATGGCTCCCTGTGGCCCACAACCGAACACTATTAGCTTCGTCAGGCTCAGCATCTCAGTCTGGGGCCCTAGACAGTGCCCAAAGTTCTCTGCACTCCTGCTCAAGCTCTCCCCAAGGCAGTTCAACTGAGTGCCAAGTCCAAAAACACCGAAACAGATCACAGGTAAGGCCTTTCCGGTTTGCAGTCTCACTGCTGTTTGTACTTTCAGTTGCCGGCGGGATTAGGTCGATCGGACACACGCAACCACTTGCCGGTTTTCCACTGTTTTTGTCCTTCTCATCGGGTCCAGAAGTTCCTTGCTGACTCCCTGTATCCTCAAAGGGATGATTATAGGCAGATGCCACCAGCCAGAGATGCCTGGAGTCTTATCTCCCCAGACTGTGCCCAGTTGCAGGGAAGCTGTTACTTGGCCGCCATGTTGCTCACTAATCCAGATATTTTCCTAATACTTTTGCCCTAGTCCAGTGGTTAGCCTGTTGGTCCAATAGATGTAGTTTTTGTCTTTAAAAAATTTTAAATATTGTTTACTTGAAACATGTCTTTCTAAAGGTCCAATAGTATAAAAATGTCAACCTTTCCTCAGAAGAGTGCCAGACTGTTCTCTTTGATTAATCAAAACTTACGTAATAATTTTCATAAGAAGCATAATCTGCATGTTTGATTTTCTTAGCTGTTGGTAGAACTGAGTGACCATATGTTAAAGGATATCAGAAAACCTTTGGTTTGCATATATCTAGTCCAGCAAGCTAAAAGCAATCTAAACATTACCATCTTCTGATCAGTGCATAGTTAACTCACAGGCATATTTAGAGATAGGAGGATAGGAGTGAGTTTACATGGGAATATGAGTTTGGTGTGGGATGTGCTCTGGTTGAGGTCACAGTGAAAAAAAGTCCAAATGGACATATATATATGTAGTAGTTGGAGATGAGAAACTTGGAGTTCACGTAATAGGCATGGGTTTGGGAGTCATTCTTAAATGACAAGGCAGAGAAACTGGGCATGTAAGGAATATCATACAGTGTGGCAGGCAGAGGCCTGCGCAGAAGGATGGAAGGTCTAGGACCTCAAGGTAGAGGGAGGCTGATTCAAGCCTCAGAAGGTCTTGTCTCCCTGCTGCTTTCCAGTTTGTGGTTTGGGCCAATCCTTCAGCTTTATGATATGCAAAATAAAATTGCAAGTATTGCACTCTGGGGGGGCTGGAGCAGGTGGATCACCTGAGCTCACAGGTTCAAGACAAGCCTGAGCAAGAGCGAGACCCTGCCTCTAAAAATAGCTGGGTGTTGTGGCGGGGGCCTGCAGTCTCAGCTACTCGGGAGGCTGAGGCAAGAGAATTGCTTGAGCCCAAGAGTTTGAGGTTGCTGCGACTTAAGATGCCATGGCACTCTACTTAGGGTGACCTCCCCAGCACCCCCCAAAATACAAGTACTGTTCCTGGGAATTTAGCAAACAGTAAATGGAAATGCTTTATCAGTTTAAAAAAGGAGAAAAAAAAAAGGATCTTTGAGAAGAATACAGTGGGCATTAGAGTCAGATGTCACTCAGAGGTCAAGAAAACAAGCATGGAGAGAAGCCTTTAACCACAGATAGTCATTGGTGATCTTTGAAAGGGTTTCCACAGAGCATAGTATTAGGGAAGGGTGGTTTGTGGAGGATGGCACAGAAGGCGGAGCGGCACTGGTGAGCGCTGCTACTGGACCTGCTGCTGAACAGGGAGTTTTGCGTAATTGCACTGAGGGTGATCAGATTCTAAGCTTTAGGTTTTCAATCCAAAATGGAAAAGAAGCAATTAAGAAGATTTAATATATTTTACTTCAAAATACACTGTGGCCTTCTTAGTAATTTCTTGGGGTAGGAGTTAAATATTCTCTTATAGTTCATCTTTAAACAGTGGCTTCTTTCATGGCATAAAAGTATGTTACTAAAATTTAACATTTGCTCAATTTTTGGTGGTTTGTTTTGATATAGGCCACAAATATTAGAATCATCTTTACAATCTTTATGTATTAATTCTGCAGTATTCTTTAAGAAAAGATATCATTGAATGTCCTTCATTAATTCACTGATGAAAGATCTGGGTGTATAGGATTATTCTTTGTAAGATTATTAAATTTCAGCTAATTAAATTTCTCATATGATTTGTAAGCGTTATAGCTATGAACACATTCAACTGATGACAATCTTAGTTACATAATATCTTGGAAATCCCTTTTATTTGATGTTTATGAGGTGAAAAATGGAGAGTTAGTATTTATCAAATATTTGTGCGTCATATTTCCTAGACACAAATATACTATAGTAAGTGTTAAAATAGTGGAGAAAAACTTTAATGTCCCAAGTCATGTGTTCCAGAGGCCTTGGCCAGACGGGAAGGTGTGCACTGAAACATCTCCTACTCTTCACATGTCTTCTCCCAAGCCAGGTGTCCTGCTGTGTTCTCCTTGGCTTGATTGAGCCACTGCACCAGGCTCAAAGGCTTTCTCATAAAGTTTTGGGACATAGCATTCTTAAGATCATTGTCCTCATTTTGTATGACATAAAAGTGTCCAGCAGATAGTATAAGGGTGATATGATTCCCGAGCCTGTTGCAACTTGAATTAAGACCCACCTTGCCTTCCTTCCATGATTTATTTGGCTCTGTGTAGAATGGACAGTGGATGGTTTATCTGGTGCCATTTGTCCCTTCCCTATTTCTAATAGAACCCCAACTTTATTCAGATCTCTACTCTCCCTTTCATGGATCATATGACTCAGGGAATGAGATGCTAAATTGTAGTAGGAGATTTTGGGGAAGAAAAAGAATACACACACAATGCTGTCCTGGTATTCACGGTCAGTTCCTTATCCCTAGTGACTGTAATTTGGTCTGCAGTGGGGCCCAGGCAGCAGGATGTGAAAGTCTCCCAGAGGAGTCTAAGAAAGGTGAGAATGAATGGTCTGAACCATTCCTTGCATGCTACCATTGTGTCAGTGATTGGCTCAGGGTGTAAGCCGGTCAGGTCATGGCATCCTTCTGCCAACAGTCTGTGTTCCAGAGGTGGGCCTGTGACCTAAGTAGCTGCATGCAGTTCTGAGGGGTAGGGAGAGGCTTCTGCCTTGCTGGAATCCTCATGAGATGAACAAGGAAGCACGTGACTCTGAAACGCAGCCTTATAGTTGATATAGTTGGGGAGGAGTGGATAGAAGAATGAGCCCAGGTCTTTAGTAACATAATTGAGACATTAGATCTAGCCCTATTTCTGGACTCCTTGTTATATAAGTGGATAAATGTTATAACTTTAAAACACTTTGTATTATAGTTTTGAACTTTTTGCTGAAGTATTTCGACTTACTCTTTCTGTAATAATATAGTAACAGAGTTTCCCAAGTCAGTCCTAAGTTTCTTGATATGCAGAATAAAGGGGTGATAATTTGAGAGGTAACATCTACATTGGCTTGACAACATTTTCTTCCAGTATCCACTTACTTGCTTTGCCCTTCTCAACAAGATGTAGAGATACCGAATGCAAGTAGAGGGTTGAGAAGAGGAGGTGGGGTGTTGGGGGGGCCACCCTGCCTGCCAGCCGTGGTCTGGGGAAGCTTGTCGAGCAGCCCGTCTTGCTCCTCTTCTGAGGACAGGGGACAGAGACACTGCTTCAGAGCAGTCATGAGCACCCAGCATAGGCCTGTTCACACGGTTAGGGTGGACCACAGGGACTAGCCAGTGTTGTCCATTTTAGACCTATGAGATGACAGTTGCACAGGTTTAGCTGAACAATTTCTTTAGTTATTATTATTATTAATAAGTGAAATTGGGAATTGAGGATATCACAGGCATAACTAAAGCATTATTTTGGTTTCAAATAATGTTCAGTGAAAGGTTTTTTTTTTAAAAAACTGAGTATGTTTTACTTCACTTTGCAGGATTTAAGACCTTAGCCAAAGAAATAACCTACATGTGTAATTTTCAAGATTGTGCATGGACTTCTTTTCCAGTTAGAAATTTAAGTCACTGAGCTCTTGACCCAGGAGCATGGTCTCACATCTGATACTGGCATCATTATGTGCTGTTGGATATGGAATTTGGAAGTGACTTTTGCATTAGGATTTAGATACCCTTAGGACCCACCACTTCCTTTCAGTTTGCCCTGGTCTTAGCTATTCTTTTAACTATAGATAGGATGAAAGATGCTTTTAGTAATTTTCTTAGTCTAGAGCAGGATCCTGACATCAGTTGGCTCTGTCGTCCTACTGAGTCTAAGATACGCTTCCTATTTATTTGGCAGGGTTACTTAGCAGTGTATTTCATTTTCTTTTGTGCTAAAGAGACTTTCCCCCTAAGTAAAAATGCAGTACAATGTGTGAAAACACTTTATAAGTGGTAAATTGCTAGTCAAAAATAAGTTATTTTTATCATCTCTCCTTCTGGAAAGAACCAAGCCTTCAGAGAGTGCCCATTACTACATTTGGTCCCACAGTGTTAGGAATCAGTTCCTCCCCTCTTGCAGTTGGAGAAATACATCTTTTCAGGTTCCTAAGAGGAGTCTGAAAACTGAGTGAGGGTGCAACTCTGTGGCAGATTTATGGCTTCCAGGGATATGCAGGCTTTGAAGAACTTGCTCTCCCTGTCAGCATGAAGGAATGGTGGTGTGTCACCCAGCAGGTGAGCATGCTCACGTGTCCAGGTTCTGTCACCACATTCTCGTATTCTGTCACCTTAGTGGCTGACTTGATGCATCTGTTATCAGAACTGTGATATAAATACTCTGTTACACTTGAGAAATACTAAACACTACAGGCCCAAACATTTTGAGTTGCAGTTCTTAAAGCAGGAAGGAAATGAGAATGGGCTAATTGAAAACATGGCGGAGGCTCGTCTGAAGCAGGGAGGGAAGGAAAGGCCCCATCGCTCCTCTACTTTGGTCACTCTTGTGTATGTTATGGACTCCTAGGGCTCCATCAGGCCTGGGAGTGGAGGGAAGCAGAGCAGGGCTCCTGATCTCTGTGTGTCCATTGTGGCTAGCCTTGCTGGTCCTCTCTAGCCACCCCTGTGTCAGGAGAGAAGGTGGAGCACCTCTGGGCTGGCTGTGTTTTCTCCACAGGGAAAACCGAGGTTGGTACAGCCAGCTATCAGTTCCTCACAGAGGGCAAACCTTGTGTTTTTTGTGACTCTCAAAGTGTGAGGATATCAAAGGGTCCCACGCCTTTTATCAGAATTTAGAAAGGGCTTCAACTCAGAGAAAGGTGTTAAGAATCATTGCTCCCCCAGTCTGTAAATTTGCTGGATATCTTCAGAGGAGTCAGCCAGTGTGTGGCAACCCATCCATAGGACAGTCAATTGCTTTTTTGTCCAAATTTAAGTGCTAAGTAGAATAGTTTCGTGTAGAAAGGGTATAACAGGTGGCCGTGATTTTTTTTCCAGGAGAAGGCAAGATGGCAAGACAGTCTTCTGAGAGACTGTGCTGGGTGCATGGTCGGCCTCCTCCTCCTGTTAGTGCCAGACAGTAAGCGATGGGATGGTGAAAGGCTTCTCTCATAGAGGCCAAGACTCACGGGGCAAGGGCTAATTGCTTACTTGCCCTCAAGCGTATTTTTGCTAGGACTGGTGTGCTCTTGTCCCATCCAGACAGGGTTCCTCCTATCTAGTATGTGGAAATTAAACTACCTGTCAGGAGGTTGCCCTGGAAGTATGAGAATCTGAGCAAAGAGGGAGGATTTGAGAGTTAGAGGCAGATGAACCCAGCTATGCCTGGGTCACCATTCCTGCCCCTCAGCACAGGACCTGGTTCTGGGCTTGGCCCCTCCTGCACAGTCCTCAATATCCTCCCCTCACACTGCTGAGGGCCCCTCCACTCACCTGGCCTCCCTGCGGGGTACCTGTCATCAAAATATAGCTCTTGGTGTCCCAGAGGGCACAGACTGAGTCCTGTCACTGGCATGTGTTCTGCCACAACTTGAGACTGGAGGCAGGTCAGCATTCCCTCAGTGTTCAGCACGTGAGTGGACAAGCTTTGGTCTTAGCCTCTGGGGATTACAGTGAGGTCACTTTGATGAGAGTAGTCCAAAGCTCTTTATTCATAGGTTTTCAGTTAGGTTTGTTGTTTTTTTTTTTTTTTTTTTTTTTTTTGGAGACAGAGCCTCTAGCCGTCGCCCTGGGTAGAGTGCTGTGGCATCACAGCTCACAGCAACTTCCAACTCCTGGGCTTAAGTGATTCTCTTGCCTCAGCCTCCCAAGTAACTGGGACTACAGACGCCTGCCACAATGCCCGGCTATTTTTTGGTTGTAGTTGTCATTGTTGTTTGGTGGGCCCGGGCTGGATTCAAACTCGCCAGCTCTGGTGTATGTGGCTGGTGCCTTAGCTGCTTGAGCTAAAGGTGCTGAGCCTTCAGTTAGGTTCTTAATTTAATTTCCGTGACTTCTGATTGTGTACATCCTAGGTGTGGGGGTTTTCCTACTTTCAGTCCAAGAAGGCAGCATTATGTACAGGTTCATAGGGGGGACCTTGGGTTCCTCTGGACGGCACCCGCAGCTCTGTGTATGGAGCCCCGAGGCCCACCATACCTGTGACCCAGCCATGCAGCGTAGCCCCCTCTGTCATTGTGGGCTGTGGCATTAGGAAGATGTGTTTTTTAGGGTCTCAGAGTTAGTAAATCAGGGAACCAGGATGATTCCAGAGCCCCTGGCTTGGCTTACCCAGGCAGGATGTGGTAGAGGGCATCTCCGGGAGACCTGCACATTCTTTCACTCCCTCCCTCACTCACTCATGGATTCATTCATTTACTCACTAAGCATGTAGTGAGCACTTACTATATACCAAGAACATGGCCAGTGTTGGAGAACAAGGGGACAGTGGGGCCACGGCATCGTTTGAGTGTCTGGGAAGGAGAGAGAAGAAAGACTAGAAGGCTCAGGGCTGGGCAAAGGTGTTTGAGCCAGTGTTTGGGCATCTGGGATTTTTTGGAAGAAGTGGATTCACTAGCATTGTGAGGCTAGAAAAACCATATGGGAGGAGGACCATGGAGCCCCAAAGGTGGTGTGGGTGGCAGCAGAAGGGAGAGGAATGAGCAAGCATGTGAGAAAGGGGGTGGCAAGGGGTACTCGGAGCTTATGTAGGCAGAGGAGCCTTCATGGAGCTGTGGGAGATGAGAGGCTGGCACCTCAGACTCCCTGCCCCTTATCAGGGTCAGCATTTTTATCCGGTGCCTCTTGGGAAGCCCTGACCTAATTTGCAAGGGACAGGATTCTCATGCATCTTTATGTACCAAGTATCTGTGAATAATTTATTACATGTGATAGTATATCATGTACAAGTGTATCTCACATAATGAGCACAAACATACTTTTTGTAACTATACCTCATACAAAAATCAAAGCAGAAGGTAATTCTTGAAGAGAGAATTACTTCAGCTACAAAGGCTGTGTTTCTTCATGCTGTAGGCCTGATAGCATGGCAAAGGAAACACAGTAGCATGTCAAAATTCTCATAGCTACTGTTTCTCAAATGCCAGCTCTATTTGGCATGTGCTTCTCATGTATTATCTAACGTGCTCTATAAAGCTCTGTAAAGGCCTTTGAGATGGGCGTACTTTCTGTTTCATTGACAGGGAGAGACTGAGGCTTAGAGAGCATAAGTCCTTCACTTACCAAGGCCAGTCCGCTGGGCAGTACCCCGTTTGGCACTCGTGTCCTGGCCCCTGACTATATATCCTCTGCCTGAGCATGTGTGTTTTCTCCTGTGCCATGCTGAATTCATAAATTAAATGTAATTTAATTTGAAATGTAAAAATTATGTGTTGCCACCATTTTAATAGATGGCATACCGTTCTGAGAATTTGTTTGCCAGTGGTATTTCTGCTATGGTTACTGACATCTGCTTATTTTAATGTATTTTGTCATGTGTTGAAGTAGGACTAATCTGGTGGTAACTCAGGCTCTGCATGAATACTGGTGCTGACCCATCTGCCGTACAAGTATATTTTAGAAAAGGAGCAAATTTCTAGTTGGGCCAAGTAACACCTTTTCCACTTTTCTTCTGTGTGTGATCTGTTGTCTACAGCACCATGTTGAAAAGTGATTTTGGAAAGAGGGAAGTGAGGAATCTGTTGCTAGAGTGTAATTCAGAAACAGATGAGCTAATGAAAGAAGCCAAGATGTTACATTCCATTATAAGGGAGTTTTAATTTTACTGTAAAAGTTGAGAGAATAATAAGCTTTTCAAATTTTTGGAAAGAAAAATTTAGAAATACAAAATACCTACTCTGTAGTCTTACTAGTTCATCTCATAATCATCTAAATGGGTAGTGTTCTCCGACTTTCAAAATCCAAACGGAACTGCTCTATGGGGAGCCTTTCCAGATTCCCATCTTCTAGTCTGACTGGTCCTCCTTTTGTACCCATGGTGACTGTTACAAATGGAGTCCGGAGGGTGCATTCTGTCTGCTGCTTAGGCTTTTCATTGAGAAATCCTTAACTAGGTGAGAGAACTAGGGACTAAGTAAAAGAATAGTTGTTTCTTTGCTTTTACAAAACACACTGATAGAGCGCTGTGTCCCCTCTGCAGACACCACTGCTGAACTGGGGTTGCTTAGCTTGCCCTGGTGCTGGGTGGGGCTGTGGGACGGTGCACTTTAGCTTGGAGCTAAAGGGTTAATCTCTGGGGAGTGGGCAAACCCTGTCTATTCCAGGTGTCTCAGCTATTTTCAGAGCTATAGGCTGAGAAGTGAGCAAGACAGTTTCTTCCCAGGGAACTTATATTCAGGGGGGACTTGACATTGAACAATGTAATGGTGTGTATAATATGGTAATATAAGTAAACAGGGTGGCGAGGGGAGCAGGCTAGAGATTGTTGGGCAGTGTTGCCACTTTGGGTATTTGAGTAGAGACCTGCATGAAGTGAAGGACAAGCTGTGCAGAGACGTTGGAGCAGCGCATTGCAGGCCCAGGTGGCGGGGGAAGGGCCCGAGGCAGCTGTGGGCAAAGCAGGATTGTAGGAGAGACTGCAGGCTGGTGTGGCTGGAAAGGACAAGCCGGAGTGTCAGGGGCTTGTTTTGGAAGGACAGTGAGGCTGGGAATCTGCACTGTATAGAAAGTGTTTGCAGCCCTAGCAGTGGATTATGGAAACAGGCGGTTGGAGAACAAGCACGGGACTGGGTTCCTCCATTCCTAGTGCAGGTGAAGGAGTTGCAGGAGCGCAGAGCAGCAATCAGGGAGGATCAGAGGTCCAGGTGCTTCCAGACAGAGCTAGGGACTGAATTCAGTTTGCCAAAGTTCACTTGTTCATTCTACTACTGATTGTTTTAGTTTTTGGCATTTGCAGATAATGCTGCTTTGAACATTCTCGTGCCTGGACTTTTGGATATTTTTCTGTTGGGTGTGTCTTTAGGAGTGGAAGTTCTGGATGTATAGAAGAACACGTCTTCACCTCTAGTAGCTGGTGCCGGGCTCTTGTAGTGGCTGTGCCAAGTGTGCACTTGACTAGCAGCACAGGCACACTCTAGTCACTCCTGTTCTTCCTGGCTGGAGCCCTGGCTCCCTGTGGTTTAATTTGCATTTCTCTGATGAGTTCTGGGGCTAGGAACCTTTTCCTGACTGTTTGAATATCTTCTTTTGTCAAATCCTATTCAAATCTCTTGTCTCTTTTTCTTTTGGGCTTCCTGAATTTATATATTCTGAATACAGGGTCTTTCTTGGTTTTATTGAGGTTGCAGATATATTTTACCACTGTAATTCTTGCTTTATTTCTCTTAATGGTGTCTTTTGATGAACAGAAATATCTAATTTCTAGTAGTGTGAGTACTTTATGTACCCTGCTAAGAAAATACCTCAAGGTCATGAATGTCTTTGCCTCTGCCCTTTCCGAGGAAGCTTTTCTTTTTGCCTCTTATGTGTAGGTGTGCAGTCCACCCAATCTGCGCATGCTGTGTGGCAGGGGTTAGTTTAATGTCCTGTTTGGATCCTGCCGACCCAGCACTGTCTGAAGACACTGCCCTTTCCCCACTACTCACAGGGGCACAGGTCTGTGTCCAGGCTCTCCGTTCTGTCTCACTGTCTCCATCACTCTACACGATTTCTGTGCCTCCTATCAAGATCGCCGAGTCTGGATATTGAGAACAAACATTGTTTTTCTTCAAGAATGCCTTCAATATTACTGTTTCTTTTCCATTAAAATTTTAGAATCTGCTTGTGAAATTTCACAAGGAAGCTGTGTAGATTTTATTGAAATTACATGAATCTGTGGATGAGTTTGGAAGAATTCATGTCTTGAGGGTGTTGAGACCTCCACTACATGAAACGATGCATCTCCTCACCATCCAGAGCTGTCTCTCTCTCAATAGGGTTTTGTAGTTTTTTGCTCAGAGGTCATAAATACATTTAATTAGATTTACTTCCAGTAGTAATCCTCCTCCTTTCTAATTACATAATTAGAAATAGTGTCTATGACTAAACCCTGTTAATTTACTCACCACATTCTTATTAAATGGCTGCACCTACTATGTGCCTGGTGCTGTGTAGACATCAGGGATATTGCAGGAAGATGTGGTCCAATGGAGAGAAAGAATACCCAAACACAGTGTTTAAGAGGAAAAAGGCTTTTATTTAGCCGGTGGAGCTAACGGCATAGAAGAATTCGAAATGTTCGTGCTCCCTGACTGGCGTGGTCTTTCCTGTTTTATCTCTAGTCATAAAGTTCCAACCCACAGGTACCTTTCTCATTGGTCAGTTTGAATCAAGTAGGACAAGCTGTTCCAGCCCCAACGGAACTATAAGATTTCACAGAAGTGGAAATTTCCAGGTCCCAGGAAGTTAAGCCTACAAATTTCTAAGAGCTGAGTCACCATGGAGAAGACCCTGCAGGTTTATCCTTGGGGTCTCCTTGAGAACACCTCTGTTCTCCTAGATCTCACCCTTCCCTGGTATCCTCTCTCAGTGACATGCCAGGAGCCAGATCATCCCAAATCTTTGCTTTTGTGTAGCTCATGAGTAAGGAAAGACAATAGAGGCAATAAATCAGCTCAGCAAACTGCGGGTCACAAGACATTTATTACTATGGGAAAAAGGCAGAGAAGGGGAGAGCACAACGGTGGGTTTTGTCTTTTGTTTTAATTTCAGAGTGGTTGTGGGAGGGCAGTGAGATCCTAGGATCTCTGGAGAGGCCAGAGGGATTGACAGCTGCTGGAGCCCATGGCAGGCTCTGTACGCAGGAGCAGGGACCCACATGGTGGGGAGGGGGCAGTGGAGGAGAGTGTGGGGTGAGGATTTATTCTGTGTACCTTGGAAATTCCTGATTGTGGAGAGCCAGCAGCATGCCAGGCGTTTGGGCAGTCTTCTTCTGTCTCATTGAGCCTTTACAGTAATGAAGTGGATAATTTAAACTTCCTGTTTATAGATGAGAAAACAAAAGCCCCAGCGAGGCAAAACAGCTTTGCTGGGGGACACTGTGTGACTCGAGGTCCCAGGGCTGCACCTCCCCACAGAGCTGCACCCAGATGTGGTGGTACGCTGTCCATAGGCCTTACAGCTTAGCTTAGTGTTCAGCATGAGTTTTTAACAAATGAGCAATTACCAGATGAGTAAAGACAGATTTGTTTGTCTTTTTGAGGTGTGGCTGAGAACAGAAAGGCCCTCTGAGCCTGTATCTGAGCCACCCATAAGCACGTATTGAGCTAGTGCAGCTGTGAGGACATCCTTAGGGCTGAGTTTGGTGATTTTGCTTTGTGCCATCATGAGTGCCTGTGCCTAAGAAATGTAGCATTGGGAAATCAGTGCCTGTGGCAAGAGCTGTCCCAGGGCGTGTGGAGACAGGGGTGTCTCAGAGGCATGCCCTTGTCCTAGGCTGTGGCTTAATTCCCAGAGTGTTGTTTTGGTCTTCCCCTGCTTCCCTTCTCTCTGGGCATGGGTGTGGGGTAAATGGAAACCCTATCACCATCTTGAGGAATTAGGGTCCCAGGGGACCCAGTTTACGAACTGTTGATGGTGATGACGGGCGTGGCATTAGGGTAGGAAGGATTGGAGAAGAGGAGCGTTGTCTCCAGTCAGAGATGTCTGTATATCGCAGGGCCTTCTTTCCAAGAAACCTGTCAGCACACCCCAGCTTTAGCAGAAGACATTTTAGTTCTGTTGTGTGCAAAGGGAAATGAAATTTTAAAGTGCCTCCTCATTTTATTGAGGCATGGTTACATCCTTACTTTCCTTTAGCTTTTCTCCCTAAATTCCTGCACATAAGGTAGAGAAGGATGGAACTTGCCTGTAGTGATAGCCAGTCATGGCCGGGGCCTGGCGTGAACACCTGTGAATGGAGTTGGCACAACTTGGAGAGTCACTCACATGGATATGATGCTGTTTTTTAAGCCCCGTTGCAGGTACAGTTCTTTCCAGATGTTGCTGCTGGTGAGAGATGAGATCTGACTGAGCTGTGCGCTTTTCAGAGTTGTTTGTCCATGGTGGGTACCGGCGACTTTGAGACCTTGGAGCTGAGGAGGACATCGGCCAGGGAAGCTCCAGTTACCTTTTAAAATTGCATCAGTGTTCTCTGGTTGTTGGTGGCCCTCTGTTACACCTGATGCTCCATGTCACTAGCATAAATTCTCTGCCTCCCACGTCCCTCCTTCCCACTCCTAAATGATTTAAACAATAAAGACATTAACAAAGAATGTCTACTCTTGGGAGGAAACACGGGAAGATGCAGGGATTTCTGTCCATCCAAGCTCTTGATAGGACTTTGTGAGGAGAAAATAGCCCCTAAAATGTCAAGAGGGAACTAAATTGAGAAACTGTAGCAAAAACCAAGCAGAATGTTACTTCATTTATTTTGATTAACTTGAGCTTTCATAATGAAGTGGCACGTTTTTGGTTATTGTTTATTTTCAGTGTAGTTCCATTTATATGATTAAGAACAGCAAAACTAATCTCTGGTGCTAGAAACCAGAACACCAGTTGCTTGTGGGCTGGGCTGACTGGGGTGGCAGGGCATAAGGGAGCTTCATGGTGGTGGTGGTGTCTTGGCAAGGTCATGTTTTGTATGATGCAGACATTTGTCAGAACTTAACCAGCTGTGCACATAAGATGTGTGCAGTTGATGTAAATTTTAACCTCATTTCATTTACACATCTAAGGAAAATGTTTTTCTTCATGTAATTTTACTTTAAATGCATATATATGTAACTAATCCCTATCTATTGGTGTAGACATTTTATCAGGTGGAGTGAAGTGTGGAAGTTTTACCTCCTTTCACCTTTCTTCATTTGTGAGATAATTGTCTAAAATATTCTGAGAACTCTTATACATTGTTGGTGGGAATGTAAATTAGTACAGCCACTGTGGAAAATAGTCAGGAGATTTTTCAAAAACTAGAAATAGAACTACAATATGATCCAGCAATCTCATTACTGGGTATTTATCCAAAGGAAAATCCCCATGTCTGTGGCACCGTTCACAGTAGCAAAGATACGGAATCAATCTAAGTGTCCCATCAGCGCATGCATAGATAAAATGTGAAAATATGGGATATGTACAAAATGTAGTATGTGGGTTACTATGAAAGTTTTGAGACAGATTGTGCTATGGTCCATCATTGCATTTTCAAGAAACACAGTCAACAGCTCCTTTCAGATTCACCTGTGCAATTTTCAACTTGCTTGGCTTATCCGTGTTGCTAGGAGGGCTTCATTTGTTTCCATCTATGTGGATTTTAAGTTTCTTAAATGTTGAGTATCTCACAACCTTTGTAATGACCCATATGCTATTCAACCATAAAAAAGAATGAAATCCTGTCATTTGCAGCAACATGGATGGAACCAGAAGTTACTATGTTAAGTAAAATAAGCCAGGCACAGAAAGACGTCATGTGTTCTTGCTCAGTACATGGGAACTAAAGCGTGGATCCTGGACTACCATGAAGCTCCCTCATGCCCTGCCCCTCCAGTCAGCTGGGAAGGAGGGGGGCAGGGATGACAGGAGCTTGGTTAGGGGTCACAGACACAGATAGGAGTAAGAGCTGGTGTAGGTAGCACAGTAGAGTGACTGCAGTTAACAGTGATTTATTATATACTTCAAATTAGCTAAAGGTAAGGGTTGAAATGTTCCTAACCCAGGGGAATGGTAAATGTTCAAGGTGATTGGCATCCTAAATATCCTGCTTTTATCATTACACATGGTATGCATGTACCAAAACAGACATGGACCCCGTAAATATGTACAGTTACTATGTATCAAGAAAAATAAATAAAATTGAAAAATTAACAAAAATAATTCTTTTGTATCCCCTGAGAACCACGTCAGACAGCAGAATAGTTTTTGCTTCAAACATAATTTAGAAAGCTCGGGAAGAGAAGGAAAGTCTGCTGTACATACCTTTATTTTTATCTTATTCATTCTTCCTTGCTGATCTTACAAGATTTTCTTTTATCGTTTCCTTTCTGTTTCTTCTTTCAGATTTGTAGAAAAGTTGCGAAATAGTTGAGTAAATAAACCCTCATTCACCTTCTTCTAATGTTAGCATCTTATATAACCACAGAATAGTTATCAAAACTGGGAGATTAACATTGGTACAATATTATTACATAATCTTCGTCCCTAATTAGAATTTTGCCATTTCCCCCACTAATGTCTTTTTTCTAAAAATGGCTTTGGGTGATATGTAATTTACACACTATAGAATTGGATGATACAATTGTACAATTCTGTTGTTTTTAATATATTCATAGAGTTGTGCAGCCATTATCACCACCCGTAGTAACTCCCATACCCATCAGCAATCAGTCACTCCAGTCCCTGCCACTCACCCCTAAAAACCACTAATCTGCTTTCTGTCTCTGTGGATTTGCCTGTTCTGAGCATTTCATAATATTGGAATTATACAGTATGCGGCCTTTTATGTCTGGTGCCTTGTTTTACCGTGTTTTCAAGACTCACTCCTACATTGTGGGGTATCAGTGCTTCACTCCTTCTTACGGCTGCGAACACTCTTTTGTATGTATATGCCACTTTTGTCCCCTCCATCATTTGATGCACACATGGGTTATTTCTACCTTTAAGCTGTTAAGAGTCATACTCCTATAAACATTCCTGCACAAGGTTTTGTGTGATCCAGCCCTTGTTTTGTTTAGTTTGTTTGTTTTGTAGACAGGGTCTCACTCTGTTAAGTGGCACAGAGTACAAGGGCATCATCAAAGCTGACTGCATCCTCAAAACCTCACACTCCTGGGTTCAAGTGAGCCTCCTGCCTCAGCCTCCTAAGTAGCTAGGACTACAGGTGTGCACCACTACACCTGGCTAATTTTTCTATTTTTTGTAGACAGGTTCTCCCTCTTGCTAAGGCTGATCTCAAACTCCTGACTTCAAGTGATCCTCTCACTGCAGCTTCTCACAGTGTTAAGAGTACAGGCATGAAAGCCATTCTTAGAGAAGGTCTGGCAATAAATTCTCTTAATTTTCTGTCATTCGAGACTGTCTTGGATTCGCCCTTTCCTTTTCAGTATTACAGGCCTTTTCCTCAGATATAGGGTTGACAAGTCTTTCAACACATGAAAAATGTTGTATCACTTTCCTGTGACCTCCATTGTTTCTGATGAGAAATTCAATTATCATTAAATTGTTTTGCCTTATAGAGTAGGTGTTACTTCTCTCATGCTGCTTTCAAGATTTTTTTCTTGATCTTTAGAAGCTTGGCTGTGTTGTCTTGGTGATTTGTTTAGGTTTACCTTATTTGGTGTTCACTAAGCTTTTTGAATCTTTAGGATTTTGTCCTTTTCCAAATACGGTAAATTTTCAGTCATTATCATTCGGTTATTTATTTATTTTTTTGAGATGGAGTCTCACTGTGTCACCCTTGGTAGAGTGCTGTGGCGTCACAGCTCACGGCAACCTCAAACTCCTGGGCTTAAGTGATTCTCTTGCCTCAGCCTCCCAAGTAACTGGGACTACAGGTGCCCGCCACAATGCCCGGCTTTTTGTTGTTGTTGTTGTTGTTGTTGCAGTAGTTGTTGTTTAGCTGGCCCGGGCTGGGTTTGAACCCTACCCCCTGAGCTACTGGTGCTGCCCTCATTTGGTTATTTTTCAGCCATGACCACTTTTTCTACTTCCCAGACTGTACTGATATGAATGTTAGGTCTTCTGTTATTAGTCCCACACACCCCTAAGACTCTGTTCATTTTTTTTCAGTTTTCTTTCTTTCTGTCATTCAGACTGGGTAATTCCCCCCCCCCCATTATTATGATGATGATGATTATGATGATGATGATGATGATGATGACAGACTCTCGTTCTTGCTCAGGCTGGTCTCGAACTCCTGAGCTCAGGCAATTCACTTGCCTTGACCTCCTAGAGTGCTACGATTACAGGCATGAGCCACTGCACCCAGCGTTCTTTTATTACTTTTTTTTTATTACTTTTAATTGACATGTAATAATCGCACATATTTATGGAGTACAGTATGGTATTTTGATACATATGTAATATGTAATCATCAAATTAGGATAATTAGCTTGTCCATCATCTCAAATATTTATCATTTCTCTCTGCTGGGAATATTCAAAATCTCTTCTGGCTGTTTTACAATATACAATAAATAGTTAATAATTATTATCACTTTGTAGTGCTATAGAATATGAGAACTTACTCTTCCCGTCTAGGTGTACTTCTGTGTCCTTTAACCAATCTTTGGCCAATCCACTCCTCCTTTCTCCCCTTCTCTGCCGCTAGTAACCATTGTTCTATTTCCTAATAATACAAGCTCAACTTTTTTAGCTTATACTTATGAATGAGAACATACAGTGTTTATCTTTCTGACCCTGGCCTCTGTCACTTAATGAATGTCCTTCAGGTTCATCCACATTGCTGCAAATGACAGAGTTTTGTTCTTATTTATACCTAATTAGTATTATGTATATATACTACTTTTTTTTATTCATTCATCTGTTCATGGACACTTAATATCTTGCTGTTGTGAATAATGCTTCAGTTAACATGAGAATTCATATATCTCTTTGAAATACCTCATTTCCTTTGGCTACATATCCACTAGTATGCTGATCATATGGGAGTTCGATTTTTAGTTTTTTGAGGAACCTTCATACTGTTTCCCACAGTGGCTGTATTAATTTATATTCCCACCAACAGGGTATAAGAGTTCCTCTTTCTCTACATCATAACCAGCATTTGTTATTTTTTGTCTTTTTGGTAGTAGCCACTCTGACTGGGGTGAAATGATACCTCATCACTGTGGCTTTGAATTACATTTCCTTCCATAATTAGTGGTACTGAGCAGTTTTTCATATACCCAAAGCCATTTGTTCGTTTTTGAGAGATGTCTGTTTAGCTCATTCACCCATTTCTAATTGGCTTATTTATTTATTGGCTGTTGAGTTGAGTTCCTTGTGTATTCTGGATATTAATCACCTGTTGGATCAATAGTTTGCAAATATTTTTCACCATTCTTCCGGTTGTCTCTTTACTCTCTTGTTTCCTTTGCTGTGCACGAGCTATTTAGTTTAATATAGTCCCTTTACCTAATTTTGCTTTTGTTGCCAGAGCTTTTTTATTTTTATTTATTTATTTTTTTCTTTTTTTTTATTGTTGGGGATTCATTGAGGGTACAATAAGCCAGTTACACTGATTGCAATTGTTAGGTAAAGTCCCTCTTGCAATCATGTCTTGCCCCCATAAAGTGTGACACACACTAAGGCCCCGCCCCACTCCCTCCCTCCCTCTTTCTGCTCCCCCCCCCATAACCTTAATTGTCATTAATTGTCCTCATATCAAGATTGAGTACATAGGATTCATGCTTCTCCATTCTTGTGATGCTTTACTAAGAATAATGTCTTCCACTTCCATCCAGGTTAATACGAAGGATGTAAAGTCTCCATTTTTTTTAGTGGCTGAATAGTATTCCATGGTATACATATACCACAGCTTGTTAATCCATTCCTGGGTTGGTGGGCATTTAGGCTGTTTCCACATTTTGGCGATTGTAAATTGAGCTGCAATAAACAGTCTAGTACAAGTGTCCTTATGATAAAAGGATTTTTTTCCTTCTGGGTAGATGCCCAGTAATGGGATTGCAGGATCGAATGGGAGGTCTAGGTTGAGTGCTTTGAGGTTTCTCCATACTTCCTTCCAGAAAGGTTGTACTAGTTTGCAGTCCCACCAGCAGTGTAAAAGTGTTCCCTTCTCTCCACATCCATGCCAGCATCTGCAGTTTTGAGATTTTGTGATGTGGGCCATTCTCTCTGGGGTTAGATGATATCTCAGGGATGTTTTGATTTGCATTTCTCTAATATATAGAGATGATGAACATTTTTTCATGTGTTTGTTAGCCATTCGTCTGTCGTCTTTAGAGAAAGTTCTATTCATGTCTCTTGCCCATTGATGTAAGGGATTGTTGGCTTTTTTCATGTGGATTAATTTGAGTTCTCTATAGATCCTGGTTATCAAGCTTTTGTCTGATTGAAAATATGCAAATATCCTTTCCCATTGTGTGGGTTGTCTCTTTGCTTTGGTTATCGTCACCTTAGCTGTACAGAAGCTTTTCAGTTTAATGAAGTCCCATTTGTTTATTTTTGTTGTTGTTGCAATTGCCATGGCAGTCTTCTTCATGAAGTCTTCCCCCAGGCCAATATCTTCCAGTGTTTTTCCTATGCTTTCTTTGAGGATTTTTATTGTTTCATGCCTTAAATTTAAGTCTTTTATCCATCTTGAATCAATTTTTGTGAGTGGGGAAAGGTGTGGGTCCAGTTTCAGTCTTTTACACGCAGACATCCAATTCTCCCAACACCATTTATTGAATAGGGAGTCTTTCCCCCAAGGTAAGTTCTTGTTTGGTTTATCGAAGATTAGGTGGTTGTAAGATGTTAGTTTCATTTCTTGGTGTTCAATTCGATTCCAAGTGTCTATGTCTCTGTTTTTGTGCCAGTACCATGCTGTCTTGACCACTATGGCTTTGTAGTACAGACTAAAATCTGGTATGCTGATGCCCCCAGCTTTATTTTTGTTACTAAGAACTGCCTTAGCTATACGGGTTTTTTTCTGGTTCCATACAAAACGCAGAATCATTTTTTCCAAATCTTGAAAGTACGATGTAGGTAATTTGATAGGAATGGCATTGAATAGGTAGATTGCTTTGGGAAGTATAGACATTTTAACAATGTTGATTCTTCCAAGCCATGAGCATGGTATGTTCTTCCATTTGTTAATATCCTCTGCTATTTCGTTTCTGAGGATTTCATAGTTTTCTTTATAGAGGTCCTTCACCTCCTTCATTAGGGATATTCCTAGGTATTTCATTTTCTTTGAAACTATGGTGAAGGGAGTTGTGTCCTTAATTAGCTTCTCATCTTGACTGTTATTGGTGTATACAAAGGCTACTGACTTGTGGACATTGATTTTATATCCTGAAACATTACTGTATTGTTTGATGACTTCTAGGAGTCTTGTGGTTGAGTCTTTGGGGTTCTCTAAGTATAAGATCATGTCGTCAGCAAAGAGGGAGAGTTTGACCTCCTCTGCTCCCATTTGGATTCCCTTTATTTCCTTGTCTTGCCTAATTGTATTGGCTAGAACTTCCAGAACTATGTTGAATAGTAAAGGTGACAGAGGACAACCTTGTCTGGTTCCAGTTCTAAGAGGAAAAGCTTTCAGTTTTACTCCATTCAGTAAAATATTGGCTGTGGGTTTGTCATAGATAGCTTCAATCAGTTTTAGAAATGTGCCACCTATGCCTATACTCTTCAGTGTTCTAATTAGAAAAGGATGCTGGATTTTATCAAAAGCTTTTTCTGCATCTATTGAGAGGATCATGTGATCTTTATTTTTGCCTCTGTTAATATGGTGGATAACGTTTATGGGCTTGCGTATGTTAAACCAGCCTTGCATCCCTGGGATGAAGCCTACTTGATCATGATGAATGACTTTTTTGATGATAAGCTGTAATCTATTGGCTAGGATTTTGTTGAGAATTTTTCCATCTATATTCATGAGTGAGATTGGTCTGAAATTCTCCTTTTTGTTTGGGTCTTTTCCTGGTTTTGGTATCAGGGTGATGTTTGCTTCATAGAATGTGTTGGGGAAGATTCCTTCTTCCTCAGTTTTTTGGAATAATTTCTGCAGTACAGGAATAAGCTCTTCCTTGAAGGTTTGATAGAATTCTGGAGTGAAGCCATCTGGACCAGGGCATTTTTTAGTTGGAAGCTTTTTTATTGTTTCTTTGATCTCAGTGCTTGAAATTGGTCTGTTCAGGAGGTCTATTTCTTCCTGGCTAAGTCTAGGGAGAGGGTGTGATTCCAAATATTGATCCATTTCCTTCACATTGTCAAATTTCTGGGCATAGAGTTTCTGGTAATATTGAGAGATGATCTCTTGTATCTCTGTGGAATCAGTTGTTATTTCCCCTTTATCGTTTCTGATTGAGGTTACTAGAGATTTTACTTTTCTATTTCTAGTTAGTCTGGCCAATGGTTTATCTATTTTATTTATTTTTTTCAAAAAACCAACTCCTTGTTTCATTAATTTTCTGAATGATTCTTTTGTTTTCAATTTCATTGATCTCTGATTTGATTTTGGATATTTCTTTTCTTCTACTGAGTTTAGGCTTAGATTGTTCTTCTTTTTCCAATTCCATAAGGTCTCTTGTGAGATTGTTGATGTGCTCTCTGTCTGTATTTCGAATGTAGGCATCTAAAGCGATGAATTTTCCTCTCAAAACTGCTTTTGCAGTATCCCACAGGTTTTGGTAGCTGGTGTCTTCATTGTTGTTATGCTCAAGGAAGTTAATGATTTCCTGTTTGATTTCTTCCTGCACCCATCTGTTATTCAACAGAAGATTGTTTAATTTCCATGCCTTTGGGTGGGGTCGAGCATTTTTGTTAGAGTTGAGTTCCACCTTTAGTGCCTTATGGTCTGAAAAGATACAAGGTAAAATTTCAATTCTTTTGATTCTGTTGATATTTGTTTTGTGTCCCAGGATATGATCAATTTTGGAGAATGTTCCATGGGGTGATGAGAAGAATGTATATTCTTTATCTTTGGGGTGGAGTGTTCTATATACGTCTATCAAGCATAGTTGTTCTAGGGTCTCATTTAAATCTCTTGTATCTTTGTTTAATTTCTGTTTAGAGGATCTGTCCAGCTCTGTAAGAGGTGTGTTAAAGTCCCCTGTTATGATGGTATTATCAGATATCATATTGTTCAGACTGAGTAAGGTCTGTTTCAAGAATCTGGGAGCATTTAAATTTGGTGCATAGATATTTAGAATTGAAATGTCTTCTTGTTGTAGTTTTCCCTTGACCAATATAAAGTGACCATCTTTGTCTTTTTTGACTTTAGTTGCTTTAAATCCACATGTATCTGAAAATAAGATCGCAACTCCTCTTTTCTTCTGAATTCCATTTGCCTGAAAAATTGTCTTCCAACCCTTGACTCGGAGCTTTAATTTGTCTTTTGAAGCCAGGTGTGTTTCTTGCAGACAGCAAATGGATGGCTTGTGTTTTTTAATCCAGTCAGCCAATCTATGTCTCTTCAGTGGGGAATTCAAGCCATTAACATTTATGGAGATAATTGATAAGTGTGGTAGTATTCTATTCGTTTTATTTGGTGAGAGTCCATTACTTAGTTTTATCTTTTTCATCAGTGTGGAGGTTAGGGTCTGTCCTTTAATTTCTGAGTTTTTACTTTGCTGCTGATCCATTGTGGTGGTCAGTGTGCAGAACAGGTTGAAGTATTTCCTGTAGAGCTGGTCTTGTTGTGGCGAATTTTCTCAATGTTTGTATATCCGTAAATGATTTGATTTGTCCGTCAATTTTGAAGCTTAGCTTAGCAGGGTACAGAATTCTTGGCTGGAAATTGTTCTGTTTAAGTAGATTAAAGGTAGATGACCATTGTCTTCTTGCTTGGAAAGTTTCATTAGAGAAGTCTGAGGTCACTCTGATGGATTTGCCCCTGTAGGTCAACTGGCGCTTACTCCTGGCAGCTTGCAGAATCTTTTCTTTTGTCTTGACTTTGGACAGGTTCATCACAATGTGTCTTGGAGAAGCTCGGTTAGAGTTGAGGCGACCTGGGGTCCGATATCCCTCTGAAAGCAGTGTGTCAGAATCTTTGGTGATGTTTGGGAAATTTTCTTTTATAATATTCTCTAGTATGGCTTCCATTCCTCTGGGGCATTCTTCTTCCCCTTCTGGAATTCCTATAACTCGTATGTTGGAACGCTTTATAAAGTCCCATAATTCTGACAGTGAACGTTCTGCTTTCTCTCTCTTCTTTTCTGCCTCTTTTACTGAGTTATCTCAAGAACTTTGTCTTCTACCTCTGAAATTCTTTCTTCTGCATGGTCTAACCTGTTGCTGATACTTTCCATTGCATCTTTAAGTTCCCTGGTTGACTGTTTCATTTCCTTCAGCTCTGCTATATCCTTTTTATATTCTTCATATCGTTCATCTCTGATTTGATTCTGTTTTTGGATTTCCTTTTGGTTATTTTCCACTTTATTAGCAGTTTCCTTCATTGTTTCCATCATTTCTTTCATTGTTTTCAACATGTGTATTCTAAATTCCCTTTCTGTCATTCCTAACATTTCTGTATAGGTGGAATCCTCTGCAGTAGCTACCTCATGGTCCCTTGGCGGGGTTGTTCTGGACTGGTTCTTCATGTTGCCTGGAGTTTTCTGCTGATTCTTCCTCATGAGTGATTTCTTTTATCTGTTTCCTTGCCCTAATTTTCCTTTCACTTCCTCTTGCTCTTTAAGTTCTCGTGCCTGTGGACTAAGGGTTACAGGACCAGAAAGGTGAGAAGGTTGAAGAGCAAAAAAGGGATGAAAGAAAGGAGGACCGAGTGATAAGAAAAAAAAGAAAGATAGAGAAAGGAGAGGGGGTGGGGATAAGGAATATTGAGAAAAAGAAGAGAGGCACAGAAAGAGGGAGACAGGGCAATATAGGTGTACAGTAGGGTACTTTGACACAACCTTAAAAAACCCCACCTTCTGGGGGTTGGGTGCCCAGTTGCGTGGTTCCCTTGAGGTCAGCAGCTCTTTGCTAACCTGGTCAGACACAGTACCCCACCTCCACCAAGTAGAGAGGAAAGACAAAAATGCTATAAATCAAACCAAAACAAGCAAACAGAAAACTTTATGGAGATAAAATTGGGTGAAAAACCAAGTGATAGCGGTAGAAACACTAGCAAAAATGAAGTTGTAGTTATTAAAAAAGGCAGCAATGGGAAATTATAATTAAACTAGAAAAATTGAGAAAGAAAAAGGGATCTGTGTGGAAAAGATTGAAATTAAGAAACAAAAGAACATCGACAACGTCAAAATAAACAAACAAAAAAAACGAACCAAACAAAAAAAAAAGAAAAAAAAATACACAACCAAAAACAAAGCAGTTTGTATATGTTATTGAATATTGTCTGGGCAACGCGTGGTCTTTTGGGGTATGAGATGTTAGTCACAGTTCTGATACGACTGGAGGCTGCTGATTTCTCAAACCCCAGCAGGTAGACACCCTAAATCTCTCTTCAGCCCACTTAAAAGGCACTTTGAACTTGTAAACTTGCTGAGCAGAAGCTTTCCCAGCTTTCTCGCTGGAATCACTGCTGAAGTGGCTATCCACTTACCCAGTGTGCCAAAACCAGTCTCACTCTGCCCCTGAGGGTTAGGGCTGCAAGGCGGCTCAGACCCCACCCTTAGGCTACTTGGTTGCTGGGTTACCAGCTCCCACCAGTTTCTAGCTCTGCGACTCTGTGGGCGGAGCTTGCCGGGGCAGATCACTGACAATGGTTCCGTGTGACCCACCGCCAAACACTGGTAGCTCCGTCTGGCTCAGCGGCTCAGACTGGGGCCCTAGACAACGGCCAACGTTCTCCGCACTCCCGCTCAGGCCTTCCCCAAGGCAGTTCAACTCAGTGCCAAGTCCAAGGACATCAAAACAGTTCACAGGTAAGGCCTTTCTGGTTTGCAGTCTCGCTGCTACTGAACTTACAGTTGTGGGCGGGTTTAGACGGATTGAACACACGCGACCACTTGCCGGTTTTCCACTGTTTTAGTCCTCCTCTTGGGGTCCAGAAGTCTCTCGCTGACTCCCTGTATCCTCATAGGAGTGATGATAGGCAGTTCCCACCAGCCAGAGATGCCTGGAGTCCTATCTCCCCAGACTCACGGTGCCCAGATGCAAGGAAGCTGTTACTCGGCTGCCATCTTGCTCCGCCCCCCCGCTTTTTTATTTTTTTTAGAGACAGAGTCTCACTATGTCGCTCTGGGTCGTCTCACTATGTCGCTCTGTGATGCTCACAGCAACCTCAAACTCTTGGGTTTAAATGATTCTTTTGCCTCAGCCTCCCAGGTAGCTGGGACTACAGGTGCCTGCAACAATGCTTGGCTTTTTTATTGCTATAGTTGTCGTTGTTTAGCAGGCCTGGGCTGGATTCGAACCTGCCAGCCCCAGTGTATGTGGCTGGCACCCTAACCACTGAGCTACAGGCACTGAGCCTGTTGCCAGAACTTTTTGAGGTCTTCTTATAAAATCTTTGCCCAGGGTGGCACCTGTGTCTCAGTGGGCAGGTCGCTGGCCTCATATACTGAGGGTGGCAGGTTCAAACCCAGCCCTGGTCAAACTGCAACAAAAAAATAGCCAGGCATTGTTGCGGGTGCCTGTAGTCTCAGCTGCTCAGGAGGCTGAGGCAAGAGAATCGCCGAAGCCCAGGAATTTGGAGGTTGCTATGAGCTGTGTGACGCCATGGCACTCTACTGTGGGCAATAAAGTGAAACTCTGTCTCTACAAAAAATAAATAAATAAATATAAAGAAATGTAAAATCTTTGCCCAGACCTATGTCCTGAAGCATTTCTCCTCTTGTAGTAGTTTCTTATAGTAATGTTACAGTTTTAGGTCTTACATTTAAATCTTTACCCATTTGATTTTTGTATATGGTGAGAGATCAGGGTCTAGTTTAATTTTTCTCTTTATGGATATCTAGTTTTTTTCTGGTATTTTCCTTATCTCTATAAATAATTTTAGTTGTTTGGTATTCATTGAGGGTACAAAGAATTAGGTTACACTGATTGCATTTGTTAAAGTCCCTCTTATAATTGTGTCCTGCCCCCAAGAGGTGTGCCATACACTGTGATACCCGCAATCTCCCTCCTTCCTCCCCTCTCCCTTATTCCCCTACCCCACCCCTTGTATTAGCTCATCTATTGCCTTCATGTTAGAATTGAATACATTAGATTCTTACTTCTCTATTCTTGTGATGCTTTCCTAAGAATAATGTCTTCCACCTCCATCCAGGTTAATACAAAAGATGTAAAGTCGCCATCTTTTTTAATGGCTGAGTACTATTCCATGGTATACATATACCACAGCTTGTTAATCCATTCCTGGGCTGTTGGGCATTTAGGTTGTTTCCACATTTTGTTGATTTTAATTGAGCTGTTTTAAGCAGTCTAGTGCAAGTGTCCTTATGATAAAAGGATTTTTTTCCTTCTGGGCAGATGCCCAGTAATGGGATGGCAGGATCAAATGGGAGGTCTAGCTTGAGTTCTTTTTTTTTTTTTTTTTCTCGCTTTTTTTTTTTTTTATTGTTGGGGATTCATTGAGGGTACAATAAGCCAGTTACACTGATTGCAATTGTTAGGTAAAGTCCCTCTTGCAATCATGTCTTGCCCCCATAAAGTGTGACACACACTAAGGCCCCACCCTCCTCCCTCCATCCCTCTTTCTGCTTCCCCCCCCATAACCTTAATTG
Organism: Nycticebus coucang; assembly: GCF_027406575.1. Classification (NCBI taxonomy): domain Eukaryota; kingdom Metazoa; phylum Chordata; class Mammalia; order Primates; family Lorisidae; genus Nycticebus; species Nycticebus coucang. The sequence continues at coordinate 2,915,712 of NC_069795.1, forward strand.
TCATTAATTGTCCTCATATCAAGATTGAGTACATAGGGTTCATGCTTCTCCATTTTTGTGATGCTTTACTAAGAATAATGTCTTCCACGTCCATCCAGGTTAATACGAAAGATGTAAAGTCTCCATTTTTTTTAATGGCTGAATAGTATTCCATGGTATACATATACCACAGCTTGTTAATCCATTCCTGGGCTGTTGGGCTTTTAGGTTGTTTCCACATTTTGTTGATTTTAATTGAGCTGTTTTAAGCAGTCTAGTGCAAGTGTCCTTATGATAAAAGGATTTTTTTCCTTCTGGGCAGATGCCCAGTAATGGGATTGCAGGATCAAATGGGAGGTCTAGCTTGAGTTCTTTGAAGATTCTCCATACTTCCTTCCAGAAAGGTTGTACTAGTTTGCAGTCCTACTACCAGCAGTGTAAAAATGTTCCCTTCTCTCCACATCTACACCAGCACCTGCAGCTTTGAGACTTTGTGACGTGGGCCATTCTCGCTGGGGTTAGGTGATATCTCAGGGTGGCTTTGATATGTATTTCTCTGCTTATTAGGGACAATGTGCATTTTTTCATATGTTTGTTAGCCATTCCTCTGTCTTCTATAGAGAAGGTTCTATTCATATCTCTTGCCCAGTGATATAGAGGATTGTTGGGTAGTTTTTGTTGATGAATTTGAGTTCTCTGTAGATCCTAGTTATCAAGTTTTTGTCAGATTCATAATATGCAAATATCTTTTCCCATTCTGAAGGTTGTCTATTTGCTTTGGTTGTTGTTTCCTTAGCTGTACAGAAGCTTTTCAGTTTGATTAAGTCCCATTTGTTTATTTTTGCTGTTATTGTAATTACCACAGAAGTCTTCTTCATAAAATCTTTCCACAGGTGGATACCTTCAAGTGTTTACCCCACCCTTTTCAAGGATTTTTTATTGTTTCATGCTTTAGATTTAAGTCTGTTATCCATCTTTTGTCAATTTTTGTAGGTGGTGAGAAGTGCAGGTCCAGTTTCACTTTTTTACATGTAGTTATCCAGTTCTTCCAGCACCATTTATTAAATAGGGGTTCTTTTCCCCAGTGTATGTTTTTGTTTGGTTTATCAAAGATCAGGTGGCTGTAAGAGGTTAGTTTCATCTCATGGTTTTCTGTTTGGTTCCAAATGTCATTGTGTCTATTTTTGTGCCAATACCATGCTGTTTTGATCACTGTGGCCTTGTAGTATAGCTGAAAGTCTGGTAGGGTGATACCTCCAGCTGTGTTTTTATTTTAAGAATTGCCTTGGCTATCCAGGGTTTCTTCTGGTTCCATACAAAACAAAGAATTACTTTTTCCAAATCTTGAAAGTATGATGATGGTATTTTAATGGGGATTGTATTGAATTCTGTAGATTGCATCGAGAAGTATAGACATTTTGACAATGTTAATTCTTCCAGCCATGAGCATGGTATGTTCCATTTGTTAATACCTTCTGCTATTTCTTTATTAGGGTTTCATAATTTTCTTTATAGAGGTCCTTTACCTCATTTGTTAGGTGTATTCCTAGGTATTTCATGTTTTTGAAGCTACCATGAAGGGAATTGCGTCCTTGATTAGCTTCTCATCTTGGCAGTTATTGGCATATACAAAGGCTACTGATTTGCGGACATTGATTTATAACCTGAGACATTGCTGTATTTTGTTGTTGTTTGTTTGAGACAGAGCCTCAGACTGTCGCCCTGGGTAGAGTGCCATGGCATCACAGCTCACAGCAACCTTCAACTCCTGGGCTCAAGCAATTCTCCTGCCTCTGCCTCCCAAGTAGCTGGAACTACAGGTGTCTGCCACAACACCCAGCTATTTTTTGGTTGCAGCTGTCATTGTTGTTTGGAGGGCCCAGGCTGGATTCTAACTGGCCAGCTCAGATGTATGTGGCTGGCACCTTAGCCGCTTGAGCCACAGGCGCTGAGCCATTGCTGTATTTTTTGATCACTTCCAGGAATTTTGTTGAGTCTCTAAGTCTTGGGGTTCTCTAAGTATAAGATCATATCATGGACAAAGAGTGAGAGTTTGACCTCCTCTGCCCCATTTATTTCCTTCACTTGCCTGATTGCTTTGGCTAGAACTTCCAGCACTATGTTGAATAGTAGTGGCGATAGAGGACATCCTTGTCTGGTTCCAGTTCTTAGTGGAAAAGCTCTCAGTTTTACTCCATTCAGTATAATGTTAGCTGTGGGTTTGTTGTAGGTGGCTTCAATCAGATTAAGAAATGTGCCACCTATTCCTAGATCCTTAAGTGTTCTTGTTACAAAAGGGTGCTGAATTTTATCATATGCTTTTTCTGCATCTATTGAGAGGATCATATGATCTTTGTTTTTGCTTCTGTTGGTGTGGTGAATTATGTTTATGGACTTGCATATGTTAAACGCCGTGGATCCCTGGGATGAAACCTACTTGATTGTGATGAATGATTTTTTAAATGTGTAGCTGTAAAATACTGGCTAGGATTTTATTGAGAATTTTTGCATCTATATTCATTAGTAAAATTGGTCTGAAATCCTTTTTAGTTGGGTCTTTTCCCGGTTTTGGTATCAGGATGATGTTTGCTTTGTTGAACATGTTGGGGAAGATTCTTTCCCCCTCAACTTTTGGGAACAATTTCTGTAGGATTGGAATAAGCTCTTCTTTGAAGGTTTGATAGAATTCTGGTGTGAAGCCATCTGGACCAGGGTATTATTTTGTTGGGAGAATTTTTTAATTGTTTCTTTGATCTCAGTTCTTGAAATTGGTCTATTCAAGAGATCTGTTTCTTCTTGGTTAAGTCTAGGGAGGGGGTGTGATTCCAGGTATTGATCTATTTCCTCCACATTGTGAAATTTCTGGGCATAGTATTTCTTGTAATATTCAGAGATGATCTCTTCTATCTCTGTGGCATCTGTTATTATTTCCCCTTCGTTGTTTCTCATAGAGGTTATTACAGATTTTACTTTGCTGTTTCTAATCTGGCCAAAGGTTTATTGATTTTATTTATTTATTTTGGAAAAACCAACTTTTTGTTTTGTTAATTTTCTGAATGATTTTTTTTTTCTTTCCATTTCATTCATCTCTGATTTAATTTTGGTTGTTCTACTGGGTTTGGGATTAGATTGTTCTTTTTCTAATTTCATAAGATGGTTCATGAGTTTATCAATGTGTTGCCTTTCTGTTTTTCAAATGTAGGCATCTAATGTGATAAATTTCCCTCTTAAGACTGCTTTTGCTGTATCCCACAGGTTTTGGTAACTTGGGTCTTCATTGTTGTTATGTTTGAGGAATTTAACAGTTTCCACTTTTATCTCTTCCTGAACCCAACTATCATTCAGCATAAAGTTGTTTAATTTCCAGGTCTTTGTGTTGGGATGAGTGTTTTTGTTGGAGTTGAGTTCCACCTTTATTGCCTTGTGGTCTTGAGAAGATACAAGGTATAATTTTTACTCTTAATTTTGCTGAGTTTTGATTTGTACCCTAGGATATAGTCTGTTTTGGAGTACATACTATGGGCTGATGAGAAAAATGTATATTCTTTAGCTTTGGGATGGTATGTTCTGCATATGTCTATTAATCTTATTTGTTCTAGGGTCTCATTTAACTCATTTGTATCTTTTTTTATTTTCTGTTTAGAGGATCTGTCTAGGTGTGTTAAAGTCCCTAGCTATTATGGTGTTACGGGATATCATATTGCTCAGACCCATCAAGGTCTGTTTCATAAATCTGGGAGTATTTAAGTTGTGTGCCTAAATGTTTAAAATTGGAATGTTTTCTTATTGTATTGTTCCTTTGACCAGTATAAAGCACCCATCTTTGTCTTTTTTAACTTTAGTTGCTTTAAATCCACTTGTATCTGAGAATAAGATTGCAACCCCTCCTTTTGTCTGATGTCCATTTGCTTGAAATACTGTTTTCCACGCCTTAACCCTGAGTACTTGATTTGTCCTTCAAGGCTAGGTGTGTTGGTAGCAGACAGCATAAGGATGGCTTATACTTTTTTATCCAGTCAGCCAGCCTGTGCCTGTTCTGTGGTGAATTTAATCCATTGACATTTATTGAGAGACTTGTTAAGTATGGTAGAGTTATATTCATCTTACTTTGTGAAAGTTTGTTGTGTAGTTTTGTTCTTTGCACCATTGTGGAAGCTAAGTTTTGACCTCTAGCTTTTCAGTGTTTGCTGGTGGTCCATTGTGATAGTCAGTGTTGAGAATAGTATTTCTAAGTATTTCTTGTAGAGCTGGTCTTGTGGCATATTTCTTCAGTATTTGTATATCCACAAAAGATTTGATTTCTCCCATCAATTTTGAGGCTTAGCTTATTAGGATACAGAATTCTGGGCGGAAAATTGTTTTGTTTAAGAATGTTGAAGATGGATGACCATGTTCTTTTGGCTTGGAAAGTTTCAGTTGAAAAGTCTGCTGTCATCCTAATGGCTCTGCCTCAGTAGGTTAATTGGCTCTTACTCCTGGCTGCTTGCAGAATTTTTTCCTTGACTTTGGGCAGCTTCATTACAGTGTGTCTTGGAGAAGCTCTGTTTGAGTTGAGATGACTTGAGGTTCAATATCCATCTGAAAGGAGTGTGTTGGGGTCTTTATGAAAACTAGGGGGAAGTTTTCATGTATGATAGCCTCCAGTAGGGCTTCCATTTCTTTGGGACAATCTTCTTTCCCTTCAGGAATCCCTATTATTTGTATGTTTGAATGTTTCATGGAGTCTTGTAGTTCTTTAAGTGCCTGTTCTGTTTTCTGTCTCTTTTTTTTCTGCCTCTCTGTCTACCTGGGAAAACTTTAACCACTTACTCTGAGCTGCTTTCTTCTCCATGGTCTTAACCTATTTTTGATACTTTCTACCGCATCTTTACATTCTCTGATTGTCTCCTTTATTTCCTTAAGCTCTGCCATATCCTTTCTATATTATATGTACTTCTCATCCAACTTTTGGTTCTGTCCTTCCATTTTCTCGTCCTTCCCCTTTATTGTTTTTATCATCCATATTTTAAATTCCTTTTCTGTCAAGTCCATTAATTCTTTACAGGTGGAGTCTTCTGCAGTAGCTGCCTAATGATTCCTTTAGGGAAGTTTCTCTGTTTTGATTTTTCATGTTGCCTGAATTTTTCCTTTGGTTCTTCCTCATGTGTTCTTCTTCTTCACCTCCTTGTCCTCCTTTTTCCTTCTCGCTGCCTTCTTTGTTTCAAACAGAAGTCCTTGTTGTTGAAGACAGTGTGTTGCAATGTGGCAACTCTGAGGTTTTTTTGGAAACAGGAGAACTCAGCCAGCAATCTCTATGGTCCTTATTCCAAACTTAGTCGCCTGCAGTGATCACCTGATTGTTTCCTCGGCATTCAGACCCTGCTGGGTTGGGATCTTGAAGCTCACAAGAATCCTTCAGGGGCAGGTTTCACAGTGCCCCCTGACTCCAGTTCCCATAGGGTGCAAGAGTCCCCCAGTCTTTCCCAAGAGTGGAGTTCTGATCCCATAGGCGGAATTAAGATGGCTGTGCTTTAGGACCCTGCTAAGACCTTCTCATGACCTTCCCACAGTGGCAGCCCCTTGGCCGCCGAAACCTTCTCAGTATGGCTGCCTCACCTGCCACCAAACCAATGGCAAATCCACTCCAACTGGCCTTCAAATATGGTTGCTGTATACTGTTCGAGTCCACCCACTTTTCCAAGCTTTCCACTTAATGCACAGCTTTCCCCAACAACTGAAAACTCTGGAAAGGCTTCCTCCCATCCTGGACCTCCATGGGAGGTCAGCTGATCCCAGCTGGTCACAATCACTTGCCTAATTCATCAGATTTCCACCACTCTGGATCATACTCTGTATCCATCTCATCACCTCCTCATTGTGCTCCCTGAGCTATGACTTTGGATAAAGTCCCCATGCCAGGTATGGCTGGATTCTCTGTTTTTCCCCAGTTTTTCTAGGAGAACTCAGCTGAATGATCCTTCTGGTTCACCATCTTGCCTCACCCCTATATTTGTAGTTTTCTTAGCACCATTATTGAAGAGATTTTTTTTCTTCCCCAATTAATGTTCTTGGCACCTTTGCTGAAAACCAGTTGGCTGTAAATAGTTGGATTTATTTGTTTCTCTTTTCTGTTCCATTCGTCTTTGTGTCTATTTTTATGCCTGTGCTGTGCTGTTTTGGTTGCTATGGCTTTGTGGTATAATTTCAAGTCAGGTAGTGGGATGGCCTTCAGCTTTGTTCTTTTCATTTGGGATTGCTTTGGTTATTTGGGATCTTTTGTGATTCCATATGAATTTATAGGGTTGTTTCTTTTATTTGTGTGAAGACTGTCATTGGTATTTTGTTAGGGATTGTGTCAAATCCGTAGATTGTTTTAGTAATAGGTATGGTCATTTTTTACAGTATTCTAATCCATGAACATGGGATGTCTTTCATTTTTTTTCTGTGTTCTTTTCAATTACTTTTATCAATGTTTTATCATTTCCTTATACAGGTCTTTTACCTCATTGGTTACATTTTTTCCTAGGCATTTAGATTTATTTATTTTTTGGTTGCTGTTGTAAATGGGGTTGCCTTATTGATGTATTTTTCGGCTAGTGCATCCTTGGTATGTAGAAATGCTACTGATTTTGTGTGTTTTTGTATCCTGTAACCTTACTAAATTCATTTATTGGTTTTAAAGATTTTCTGGCAGGGCCTTTGGGTTGTCTGTACTTAACGTTTATGTCACCTGCATATAGAGATAATTTGGCTCATTTCTTTTTAATTTGTATGGTCTTTATTTCTATTTTCTAATTGCTCTTAAGAGTACTCCCAATACTATGTTGAATAAAAATGGTGAAAGTGAGTGTCCTTGTATTGCTCCAGACCTTAGAGGGAAAGCTTTCACCTTTTTCCTGTTAAGTATGATGCTGCTGTGGGTTTGTCATATATGGTCTCTAATTTGTTGAGGTACATTTCTTCTATATTTAACTTGGTGAGAGTTTTTATCATGAAAGGTTATTGAATTTTACCTAATGCTTTTTTGTGTGTCTGTTTAGATGATTGTGTAGTTTTTTTTCTCCTGATAGGCTGTATTGTGTTTATTGATTTGTGTATGGTGAACCATTCTTTCATCTGTGGAATAAATCTTTCTTGATCATAGTGAATGATCTTTTTATTGTGCTGCTAGATTCAGTTTGCTAGTATTTTTGTTGAGAATTTTTACATCTATGTTCATCAGGGATGTTGATCTATAGTTTTCATTTTTTGTTGTGTTCTTTTCTGGTTTTGCTTTCAGGGTAATGCTGGTCTCATAGAATGAGTTTGGAAGAATTTCCTCCTCTTAAGTTTCTGAAATAGTTTGAGAAGAATTGGTATTCGTTTTTCAAATGTTTAGTAGAATTTCCAAGTGAAGCTGTAGGTCCTGGGCTTTTCTTTCAATTACAGATTCAATCTTATTACTTGTAAGTGACCTGTTTAAATTTCTTTTCTTCTTGGTTCAATCTTGGTAGATTGTTTGTGCCCAGGAAGTTATCTATTTCTGCTAGGTTTTCTAAATTTGTTGGCATATAGTTGTTCATAATAGTCTTTCATGATAGTTTGTATTTCTCTAATATCAGTTGTTATGTATCCTTTTTCATTTCTGATTTTATTTATTTGGGTTTTTTCTTTTTTTTCTATAGCCACTCCTGCCTGGTTTTTGTTTCTTTTTTGACAGAATATTTTTTTTGCATCCCTTCAATTTACAGGTGAAGTGAGTTTCTTACAGGCACCATGTTGTGGATCATTTTTTGTTTAAATCCACTCAGCTACTCTCTCTCTCTCTCACTCTTTTTGTAGAGACAGAGTCTCACTTTATTGCCCTCGGTAGAGTGCTGTGGCAACACAGCTCATAGCAACCTCCAACTCTGAGCTTAGGTGATTCTCTTGCCTCAGCCTCCCAAGTAGCTGGGACTACAGGCACCTGCCACAACGCCTGGCTATTTTTTTGTTGCAGTTTGTGCAGGGCTGGTTGTGAACCCGCCACCCTCGGTATATGGGGCTGGCACCCTACCCACTGAGACACAGGCGCTGCCCCAAGTCTGTCTCTCTTAAGTAAAGAATTTATTTTGTTTACATTCAAGGTTAATATTGATAAGTTAGGACCTAGGACTTAACTCCTGTCATTTTGCTAATTGTCTTCTGGTTGTTCTACATATTCTTTGTTGGGGTTGGTGGTTTTCTGCAGTGATAAGGTTTGATTCTTTACCTGTCTCCTTTGTGCATCTAATCTACCAAAGTTTTATACTTTAGTGTGTTTTCGTAATAGTTTTTGTATTCTTTTCACTTCCATTAAGCATTTCTTGTGATGTGGTCTAGTAATGAATTCCTGCAAGTTTCTGCTTGTCTGGGAGAACTTTATTTTTCCCTCATCTCTAAAGGATAGCTTTGCTGTGTGTATAGCTTTTGCCAGTTATTTTGGCTGGCAATTTTGTTTCTTCCAACAGTTTGAATATAATATTCCATTCTACTGGCCATTAAAGTTTCTGTGGAGAAATCTGCTATTAGTTTAATGGAGATTCTCTTGAATGTGACTTGGTGCTTATCTCTTGCTGGTTTTAGAAGTCTTCCATTTTTTGTGTTTGACTTTTGAAAGTATGACTATAGTATGTCTTGGGAAGGATCTTTTTGGGCTAAATCTGTTTGGAGATCTTAAGCTCACTGGATGCTAAGGATGTGATTTTGGTTGCAGCCGTCGTTGTTTGGCAGGCCCGGGCTGGTTTCGAACCCACCAGCTCAGGTATATGTGACTGGCGCCTTAGCCGCTTGAGCCACAGGGGCTGAGCCCTAAGGATGTGATTTTGATGTTTATATTTTTCTCCAGACTTAGGAGGTTTTCAGCTATTATTTAATTAACTAGTGTTTCTCTTCTTTATCTTTTTTTTTTGTAGAGACAGGGTCTCACTTTATGGCCCTCGGTAGAGTGCCGTGGCCTCACACAGCTCACAGCAACCTCCAACTCCTGGGCTTAAGCGATTCTCTTGCCTCAGCCTCCCAAGTAGCTGGGACTACAGGCGCCCGCCACAACGCCCAGCTATTTTTTGGTTGCAGTTTGGCCAGGGCCGGGTTTGAACCCGTCACCCTCGGTATATGGGGCCAGCGCCTTACCGACTGAGCCACAGGCACCGCCCTCTCTTCTTTTTCTTAATTCCTATTATTTGAAATTTGTTTGGTGGCGCTTAAGTCTTGTAGACTTTCTTCACTCTTTTTTTTTTTTTTTTTTATTGTTGGGGATTCATTGAGGGTACAATAAGCCAGGTTACACTGATTGCAATTGTTAGGTAAAGTCCCTCTTGCAATCATGTCTTGCCCCCATAAAGTGTGACACACACCAAGGCCCCACCCCCCTCCCTCCTTCCCTCTTTCTGCTTCCCCCCCCATAACCTTAATTGTCATTAATTGTCCTCATATCAAAATTGAGTACATAGGATTCATGCTTCTCCATTCTTGTCTTCACTCTTTTTCATTCTTTTTGTTTCCTCCTCCTTCTGACTGGGGAAATATTTCAAATGACCTGCCCACATGTTCAGAGATTCTTTCTTCTGTTTGAGTCTGCTATTGAAGCTCTTTATTATATTTTTTATTTCATTCATTGAGATGAATTCTCTTTGTTGAATATCTCATTCAGGTCAGGAATTATTTTTCTGATTTCATTGAGTATTTTCTTTTTCTTTCTTTCTTTTTTTTTTTTTTTTTTGAGACAGAGTCTCAGTATGTCACCCTTGGTATAGTGCTGTGGTGTCACAGCTCACAGCAACCTCAAAATCTTGGGCTTAAGTGATTCTCTTGCCTCAGCCTCCGAAGTAGCTGGGACTAGAGAGGCGCCCACCACAACGCGTGGCTAGTTTTTTTGTTGCAGTTGTCATTGTTGTTTAGCTATTCACTGAGCTATGGGCCCCGATCCCTCATTGACTATTTTCTTATACCCTATTGAGTTTCCTTAAGATCATTTGGAATTCCTTTTTTGTCAGTTTGTTGAGTTTGTGGGGTTTTGATACTAGAGTATTATGTTCTTTTGTTGGTATTATAGTTCCTTATTTTTTCATGATTCTTAAGTCCCTGCATTGATGTCTGTGTGTTTAATATAACAATTTGCCTTTTCTTAACTTTCTAGAATGACTTTTTTACCAGCCTGAGCAAGAAAAATACCCCATCTCTACTAAATAAATAAATAAATAAAACTAGCTGGGCATGGTGGTGGTATCTGTAGGCCCAGCTACTTGGGAGGGAGAGGCAAGAGGATCACTTAAGCCCAGGAGTCTGAGGTTTCTGTGAGCTATGATGCCACAGCACTCTATCAGGGCAACAGAGTGAAATTCTGTCTCAGAAATTTTTTTTGAATTTCTTTGGTAGAGACTTTCACCTGTACTTGGGTTCTAGTGTGCCTATTGGGAAGTGTGGTAAGTCTATTTCCAGATAGGTACACAGATGATATTGTCTCTGTGCAGCTTCTTCAGCTGCGTTCCACAGCAGCAATAACTATCTATAAGAGCCTTAGTGGCCTTGTCTGCAGAAGTTTGTGGCAGTGGTGATGATAGAGTACATTGTTAATATCCTTGGTGTCAGGAGCTGTTGGGGTCCACATAGTCTCATTTTCCACACAATGGGAAGACTTAGCCATGGGAATCCCTGTTGATGTCAGGTCTGACACAGCATACAAGTAGCTCCCATGACACTGGGTTCCAGGTGCAGATGGTCAGAACAGCTGTGGGGTCAGGGTCCTAGGCTCGGGGCCTTGCAAACCTATTGTGGCACCTGGGTCTTGGGGTTTAGGTTTACTCTCTGTACAGAGGTGCATGTAGATTGCCCACAGAGCAGCGATCTGTGACTCTGAGGCACCCCCTAGCAGCTTGGGCCGAGGGGTCTGGGTTATAGCTGTAATTCTACTCCTAGAAGGAAGGGCACAGAACTGGTCAAATTTCAGAGAAGAAAGGGTGCTCTGGGGCTTTGGGCCTGAGGAGCAGGGTACAGTTGCCTATTGAGAACCTGAGCTAATAGGGCTCAGTAGTAACTCAAGTCCCAGAGGATGAGGCGCTGAGCAGAAGTGATTCTAGACTCAGGATGGTGGGGCTGAGCAGTACCCCAGACTTTGTGAGGCCAGGCATAGCAGCAACAGGTACCTCAAATGGCTGGGGATAGCTTTTGTTTGGGTCCTAAGGGACAGGGATGGCACTGCTGTGACTCCACTCCCCAGGGAAGGGGGTGTCTTAGCACCTCAACCTCTAGGGCACTAGTCCAGCTCCAGGGAAGCAGGGTACTAGAGGCACTAGAGTTATGTGAGCTGTAGGGTGGGGTGTCTCAGCGCAGCCACTGCGGTTTTGCTGGATGGCAGGTACTGTGTCAGCTCAACCCTAGGATGCTCAGCTGCTCAGTTCGGCCAGGGCACCAATTCCCCAGGGGGCAAGGTGCTGCTGCAGCTCAGGCCTGGGGTGTGTGACTGTTCTGGGAAGTCCAGGCGTTGTTTCCCTGGAATGAAGAGTGCTCCTTCAGCTTAGGTATTGGGGTGTGTGGTCACTCTGGGTGGCCAAGGCACTGTTCCCTAGGATGCCAGGGAGTTATGACACAGTCAGCAGACATTCCCTTCCCCTTAGCCTATATTCCCCGCATGTGCTGTCACTCAGCTGACTGTGATTTCCTCGTGATGATGTTGCTGAGAGGTTACTCCTGGTGGGCTGCATCCTTGACTGCATGTGTCCTACAACTTTAATGGGCTGTTTAATTTTACCTTTTGGTGTGTGTGTGGGGGAGGTTCACAGCTATTTCTTCATCTTGTGTAGTTATTTTTTTTTGCTCTGAAATTTCCTTTTTTTATAGCATACATTTTATTTTATTCATTATGTTTTACTTATTTATTATTTTTTTTATTAAGTCTTGTTGTTCTGAAATTTCCTTATCATTTATGGATTACTTTTCTCACATCAGCCTTAGCCACATAAAATAGTGTTTTCGTTCATTTAACAATTATGTACTGAGCCCTTACTCCAAGTATTGGGGACGCAGTGGTGAGCAGTACAGCTGAAGTCCCTACTTTCATGAAGCATCAGCCTAGTGGAGGGGGGGAAAGAATTCCATGGAGGAAGTGTCATGAGAGGATCAGCAGAGATGAGTAGGGAGGGAGGGCGGGAGAGGGTGGTGACTGATGGCCTCTCTGGGGAGACACGAGTGAAGATGAAAGTTGATTCTTTCTTAGAGTTTCCATCTCTCTGTTTCCATTACCTGTCCTTATCTTCCTTTGTTTTCCATTAGAAAAAGAGGCAGAATTGTGTTTCCCCGCCACAGTCATATGTGAAGTCCTAATCCTCAGTCTCTTATAATTGGCTATATTTGGAGATAGGGTCTTCTAAAGAAGAAATTAAGATTCCAAAATCTGTCCTTTCTGCATCTGTTTCAGACAGTTGTTTTGTCTCTTCAAACTGTGCTTTCTCTTTCCTTTTGCCACACTTTGTAATTTCTGGTTGAAAGCTAGGCATGGTTTGTCAATTAACAGGAACCAAAGCCTTTACTGTGATGTTTCATATTAGTTAGAAGTTGGGCTGGGTCTAATGCAAGTGTGAGAGACTTTGTATTCCTCTAGTACCCTTGTTTATTCTGCCCTGGGTTTTCCTTATAATACCTCCTCAGAGCCTGTGTTTTGTAGCTCTTTCATCTGTAATCCCTTGTTTTAATAATCTCTGTTGTGTGTTATTGTGTATTGTAATCAAAAATCTCTGTTGGTATGATTTAAGGTGTGTGTGGGAGGGAAGTGTTCATCATCTTTAGATTAAATCTAAGTCTTTTAGTGGGCCTGTGTCCCTGCGCTATGACCCTGACAGACCATTCTCAGCCCTCTCCTCTTTATGAGAGTGAAAGATGGCAGAAGGGCCTAGGATGGGAAAAGTACCCTTCCCTTTAAATGGGATAAGGCTGTGATAGCCTTTTTCCCTGGAGAAGAGCCTTTGTAATGGAGTGCACCCCGTGTGTGCTTCCCGATGGTCACTCTCCCTTCCCCTGCTATAGCCAGGAGGGTACCTTTCTTGGCTCTTCACTATGAGAACCTGGTGGGGTTCCTAGAGGCACAGTCCACAAAATGTGGGGTCTACCTAAGACTGTGATCTCCCAAGAGTGATTTGCTCTCATGGGTGCTCAGCTTCTAACAGTTTGTCAGAGTGGTCATTTAAAAGTTCCTGTCAGTCAGGGCTCTAGTGGCTTTTCCTCTAGGGAAGCAGGTCTTGCTATGACTCTCTTGGTTTCAGCGTGGCAGGTTACCCTGTGACCTCCATTCCCCGAAAGCAATCTAAGAAAAGTCACTGACTTTCAGTTTGTTTAGCTTTTCTGTTGTTAAGGATGGGAGTGATGATTTCTAAGCTCTTTGCATGTTGGAGCTAAAACTAGTAAGCCGAATTTGAAAGGAACAGGGCATATATGTGTGTGTTGTGGGCAGAATGGACATTGGGGAAATGGACTTTGGCATGTTCTGGAAGCGGAGAACAGACCAGTGCTCCTAGTACATGGTGGGGACGGGTGACTGACATGCAGAGAGCCCAGGGAAGCAGAAGGGCTAGATCAGGTGGGGCTACCTCAGCCAGGCTGGAGATGTGAAGTTTGTGCTAAATGTGGTGAGGGCCTGCTGGAGAGCAGGGCAGGGCACATTCTGATTCCCTTTATGCTTCACTCTGGCAGCAGTGTGGCAGATGGTGGGAGTGGGAAGTGGCGGATGGAGTGCTGAATGAGATGCCTCTGGGAAGGCCAGTGCAGGTGAGGCGGGACAGCTTTACCTAGCATGGGAGTTGAGGGCTGAAGGTGTGTGTGGAGGCAGAGTGGCAAGACGTCTAATGGATGTGAGAGGACCTCGTAACCATGGGTATCTTGGGTGAGTGTCTGTGTAGTTCACTGAGATGGGAAGGCGAGGTTGGGGGTGGGGGAGAGCATAGAGCCCCAGTGGCTAGCGTCTGCCTTATAAAACCTACAGTGGCAGTGGATCTCCAGAGGCTGTCAAGACGGGCTTCTGTGGATGTGAAGTCTGGAGTTCCTGGGGAGACTAAGGTTGGGGAAATGGACTTGAGAGTCGCTGGCAGATGCATGGGATTTGAAGCACCGGGGAGGAGATGAAGTCACCTAAGGGGAGTAGACAGAGAAGGGAGCCCAGGACAGAGCTCTGTGGGTGCTCTGACATCTAAAGGGAGGCGCCAGGAGGAGCTGGTGAGGAGGGATTATTGTGGAGGCCGAGAAGAGAAAGCGTATCAGGGTGGAGGGAGTGCTCAGCTGTGGCCAGTGAGTGGAAGCGAAGGGAGATAAGAGCTGAGTGCCAACATAAAGGTCATTGGTGACCTTAAGAAGGATTGTCTGGAGTTGCTGAGATGTAAAGGAGGTAGTGTGAAGTGAGGCAGGAGCAACAACAGACAGCTTCCTCTTGGGCAGTTTCTAGGAAGGGAAACAAAAACCGTCCAGCTCACACACCAGTTTGGAGTCAAGAAGGATGATGTTCTTACCTTCTTTCCTTGTTGTTCAAAGTTTGTAATCGTGGGCTTGTATGTGTATGTTGCTGCTGGACCAGTGCATGTTCCTAAGTTCCAGGGAGCAAGACGTATAGCCCAATATGTGGCTGGGAAGTGGCCAGGGAGCAAGCATGCTTGTGTTTAAAACACGCTGGTATCATCACTGACAGTTTGGTCAACAAGTGACAAGAAATATCTGTTGCTATATCCTTTATTTTTCATACTTCCTATTGAAGTTTTCATTTCTCCTGTCATGCATTTAATGTCTAAGACTGCTGGTGTGTGTTTGTTTTTAATGTCTTTTGAAAAAAATGGCTTGGTGCCCGTAGCACAGTGGTTATGGCGCCAGCCACATACATCAAGGGTGGCAGTTTTGAACCCGGCCTGGGCCAGCCAAACAACAATGACAACTGTAACAAAAAATAGCCAGGCATGGTGGTGGGTGCCTGTTGCCTCAGCTACTTGGGAGGCTGAGGCAAGAGAATCACTTAAGCCCAAGAGTTTGAGGTTGCTGTGAGCTGTGATGCCACGGCACTCTACCAAGGGCAACATAGTAAGACTTTGTCTCAAAAAAAAAAAAATGGCATCCTATTCTGCTTAATAGATGATAGAGCTACTTTTATCTCCTTGAGGGAGGCATTAACAATTTTTAAAAACATTTCTTCTCACTACACAACCTCTTTCCTTTGTTTCTGTTTAAAACAATGCTTACCTATCTTTTCTCAGGGGTCTGGTGATGCATGGCTGTCTGTCATATTTAGTGGTGGGATTTATAATGCTGATCAGATAGTTATCCACCTTTGCAGAGGTGGGTAGACTTGTCCATGGGGCTCACGAACTTGCCTGCACTTCGAGCTGGTACACTTACTTACTGGGATCGCATGGCCAGTATATTTGATATGCCTCTTGGGTTACTCAGATTGTCCGAAGACGACTCATCTGCTCTCCTGTCCTGAGGGCAAACGCCTGTAAACTCTGGAGACAAAGTGAGGTAGAGGGAAAGTCCCTAGTCTTTGTAGGTATGTGTTTACTTACTCTTCACACTTTCTAAATAGGACGTCCAGTCTCAATTGTGACTAATGCCCCAACTCCAGAGATTTTGTATACATTTTCAGAGGCTTTCAAGAAAATAACCTTTAGAAAAAAAAATAAGAGAAAATTAAAAAAAAAAAGAAAATAACCTTTAGGCTCGGCGCCTGTAGCACAGTGGTTATGGCACTGGCCATATACACCGAGGCTGGCGGGTTCGAACCCAGCCCGGGCCAGCTAAACAATAATGACAACTGCAACAAGAAAATAGCCAGGCATTATGGCAGGTGCCTGTAGTCCCAGCTACGTGGGAGGCTGAGGCAAGAGAATCACTTAAGCCCAAGAGTTTGAGGTTGCTGTGACCTGTGATGCCACGGCACTCTACCAAGGGTGACATACAACCTTTCATAATGTGAAAACACTGTTTGCGGTGTTTTCTTGCAGCCTGTACAGAAACAGGTCATGGGCTGCATTTGATGTCTGTGCCATAGTTATCCACCTTTGCAGAGGTGGGTAGATGGTGATTGTACTTAGGAGTGGCCACCCTACTTGTTCTACTAGGCTATCAGTGTGGGAGAGTGAGCTGGGTTTGGGTTTTGTTGTTGCTGTGGTTACCTTCCAGTCCAACTGGTGTCAGATTTTTCTAACCCAGTGGTTCTCAACCTTCCTAATGCCACAGTGTATTTTCATTGTTACAAAGGGGTTGCGACTTAGCCTGAGGGCTGAGTTGCCAAGGTGTCTTTGCCCTTTGCTTTTGGCCTTCCCTCTGTGCCTATGCCTCAGCTGCTCTGTGTCTTCGGCAAGTCTATACTAGAAAAAGTTTCCTGGCCCTCTCCCAAAGTAGGAGAACTCTGTGGTCTGGACTGAGATGGTTCTGCACCCTCCCCAGGGTACAGCAGTTCTAGCCTTCCTCAGCCTTAGCCGTCTCCCCTCTTGTTCTGTAGGAGAAATGCCTTTGGCCTGGGCATGGTGTTGTATCAGCTCCCACTGAAAGATCTTTCAGTCTACTGACTCTTTTTTTTTGCAGTTTTTTGCCGGGGCCGGGTTTGAACCCCCCACCTCCGGTATATGGGGCAGGCGCCCTACTCCTTTGAGCCACAGGCACCGCCCCAGTCTACCGACTTCTAATGGGCTATTTTGAATAAATATACTAAGAAGGAAAGTATTGTTTTTTCCAGTTACAGCACACAGTCAAGAAGTAAATTTGTGGCATGTTTAAGGTTCCCAATAGAGAGATAGTAAATGTTGTGGAGAGTTGGCTTCAATCTGGCTAAGTGTTGTAGCTTTAAATGGGGCTGTTTTTGGTAGTTTTTACGGTGAAGCAGGGCTGTCAGGTTCCGTAATTCCTGGGGCTACTCACACAGAAGATAAATGGCAGGAGAATTGGAGCCTTTGACTCAGGGGCCCTGAGTAGATGCTGCATCTTTCTGTGGTCTCTGAAAGATGTGCTGTGGTGGGAGTGAAGTAGACTACTATTGAAGGTTTTGTTCTAACCAGAAGGGCTACCTCTTTCCCTAGACCCAGATGCGGAAGTGTGTCTTCATGTACTACGGCTTGTCCAGTCTGTGGTTCTGGAACCAGAAGTCTTCTCCAAGTCAGCTTCCGAGTTCCGGAGCTCCCTGCCCCTGCAGCGCATCCTGGCGATGTCCAAGAGCCGCAACCCTCACCTGCAGACTGCAGCCCAGGAGCTTCTGGAAGATCTCCGTGCTCTAGAGCGTAATGTGTAGGTGTGCTCAGCCACCAAGGGGTTTGGTGAAAATGCCGGTGTCCCTTCTCCTCCCCAGGCTCTTCATTTTGTATTCCAAAACCATCACTGTGTGCTGTATGTTAGAGGTGGCAAAATGTGATTGACTAGAGATGGACATAAAGTCATATGTATCCCACATAACTTCCTCCTGGAAGTGAAAGTACTTGTGGGTGGTTTGTTAATCTTACCAAAGGGGAGGCCATATAAAAATTCCATCCTTCTAGAAAGGTCTAGTCTATACTACCAGGAAGAGGAAGAGAGCTTCCTTAGAGTAGCTCCTCACTGCTCGGCAGACTGTCCAAGACCTATAGGCTCACCTGTAAAAATGGGAGATTAATTAACCAACCATCTACCCCATTGGCCAGAATTTGTCTGAGATACATTAAAAAAAAAATTCATTCTCTAGTAATTATAATTAGTCCCTCCAAAATGCAAGTTTACCCTTGTCACCTTTTGATGAACCTGCTATTTCAGATGACATTGCGCATTTTAGGAGCTCCAGTGGCGCAATCGGTTAGCACGCGTTACTTATATGACATTGGGCATTTTAGTTCTATATTTTTGTGCCTCTTTTATTTTTGAATAAAGAAAATAAGAAGAGTTGATGTGTTACAACTATTGCTTTTTGAAATATAAACTGGATATTAGGGAGCTGAGCTCTTTTGTGTATTATAATGCATATACTTGGTTGATAGAGAAAAACTTCCCTTACATTGTTCTGGACCCTTTAGCCATAACTTAGAAGACCAGTTTTTCTTATAACAAATACTGTGAAAACCAGCCTCATAGATGAGAACACTTGCAGTTGGTCAAGATTCTTTAAGTGAAGTTCCAGCTCCCTTTTTGTATGTGGGAGTGTGTGTATCCCAGGGCCGTGCCACATGTGTTCAGTTTGCCTGTGTACTGGTCGTGCAGTCCAGCTTTTGTTCTGGACCACCTGCAGAGGGAAATACACCATGTTTTTCCAGGTGCCATGATGTTTGAGAGTGAGAGTTGCCATTTAAAGGACCCCTCAGAGTCGCAGTAGAGAAACTCTCTCCTTTTTCCAGGGCTGTCTCCTTCAGTGTGATGCTGTATGGCTTGGGCTCTGGGCATCCTCTCCCAGCGCAGCCCGAAATACAGGTAGAAATTGTGTCTGTTATGTATGGTATTTTAGAATAACAATTTTTCTTTTAAGTGGATTTTTATAGGCAGTGTGCACTTTGTGGCTGAGACTGAATGAGGAGTGTAGAGGAAGGCACAGTTGCTTGGATTTCACAAGCCAACATATTGTAGAACACTAGCTCATCAGAGCCAGGGGAATGTTGCAAAAGGCAATTTAAAATTCATGAAGGCAGAAATCAGTCCATCTGTGCTGTGTGGTTCTGTAGGAACTGGTTATTAGTGAATAAAATTGAGAAAGTTGTGTTTTCGTACTTAATCTATCGGGATATCATCGTCCTTTCAGTTGTTAGGTTTAATAGGGTGCTGAATGGGTGATGTATTAGTATGAGTAGTGCGTGCTGCCTCTGGAACTGCGGGGTTTCTTCCTACCAGAGGTGGAGTCTGTGGTGTACAAAACAAGCAAACCTTGGCGACTCCTGTGTTGTGTAGTTTACCTAAGTAGTAGGTAGATATGATTAAGAGGGATTATGTTTTTCTCCTAACTTTGAGGTGCTAAGGATAGCAGGAATTCTTAGGAAAACTCCTGTAGGAAGAGACATATGGCAAATACATGTTTGGACTGTAGCTCCAAGAAAAAGTACTTCAGGCCAGTTTTAAGAAGTAACCTGCTTCTAATATTTCTACTCTTCCTCTGAAGGTCAACAGGAAATCATAAGTTTATAATTTTTTTACATCTCGTTATCTAAAAAACCACTCAATTAAAAAAAGTATATATAAAAGCACGTACTTTGCAGTGTTTGAGGTCTCTTGTGAATTTTAAAATCAGAGACAAAAGCGGTGAGTTAATGCATATATTGTGAAATTTAATTTTAAAGAACTCCTTTGGTATTTAGTAAGTTGTGGAACTCTTTTTCTCCTTGGCACTGTCAGTTTGTATGTAGAGATGTGTGACCTGGAGGGCCAGCAGGCACACTTCACCTCCTTCCTCTCCCCTTCTCCTGGGGGGACCAGAGTGGGTCTCTTTCCATCTGGCTGTTTGTTAACCATCTCATCTGTTTTTCTCAAGTCTGAGAAGAGCAAGCCCTTGTTAAGATGCAGAGCGGCAGTCTTTAAGGATGGCTTTGGAGACCTGTGTCTCACTGTGGCCTGACTTGGGATAAGTCTGACGTTACAGAGTTCTTCTAGCTCCAGATATTTATGTAGCCCTGTGTTCTTCATTTATTCTCGAGGATCCTTAAGTTGATTAAAAGTGCTAAGCATAGGATCACAAGTCAGAGGCCTAGAGAAAATCAGACCAAGGCTAAAAGTCAGATAATGTTCAAGGAAGAGTTTTATAAAAGTCATAAATGTGCCCATTACACTGATTATCCTGTACCTTCCATTGGCTGTATTGCCATGACATTGATATAATGGAAAAGGCTGGTAAATACTTTTGCAGACTTCCTTTCAAGATGCCCTGAAGTTAGTTGCTCTATTTTCTTCCATGATACAGATTCTCAAAATGCCTCAGAAGGGCTTCTCTGACCAGTGTGGGGTCTCAGTGACAGACCCTGGTGTGGTGTAGGACTCAGTACAGGGTACAGCATCCTACAGGATGTACAGGACAGCATGAGAGCTCAGAAGATGGTGAGAACTCATCAAAATTTCTCTGGATGCTGTTTGAGTCCTGGCTCAGGTGGGGAGGGAAAGAGGTAACTGATACCCCTTTGTCTTCATGAACTATCTGGAAGTGTGTGTTTAAATTCATTCCCAGGTATAGAATAAGAAATCAGAGTCCTTTGAATGTGTTAGTGCATGTTACAAAATGAAAACTGGTATTATTGTCTTACTATACCTAACATAAAATTTACCATTTTAACCAGTTCTTAAGTGAGGAATTCATCGATAATAAATATATTCACTATATTGTATAAACATTGACATTATCTATTTCTAGAACTTTTTCTTCTTCCCAAATAGCAATTCTTTACCAATTATATAACTCCCCATTCCCAGCCCAGTCCCCAGCCCTGGCATCCTCTCTTCTGCTTCTGTCTCTATGTGACTACTCTGGGTACTTCATGTAAGTGGAATCATGTGATACGTGCTGTTCTAGGCCTAGCTTATTTCACTGAGCTTAAGGTTCTCAAGGTTCATCCTTGCACATATTTCAGAACTTCATTCCTTTTTATGGCTGTATAATCTGTTGTATGTATGGACCACATTTTGTTGATTCATTCATCTGTTGATGGCCACTTAGATTGTTTCCACCTTTTGGCTGTTGTGAATAGTATTGCAATGTTAAAATTGAAGTACCCTGTTTCCCCGAAAATAAGACCTACTTACAGGAAAGATAAGACGTCCCAAGAAAATAAGACCTAGAGCATCTTTGGGAGCACACCTTAAAATAAGACACTGTCTTATTTTCAGGGAAACAGGGTCTAAGTATCTGTTTGAGTTTCTGTTTTCAGTTCTTTTGGGCGTATACCTAGAAGTGAAATTGCTGAATCAGGCAGTAGCTCTGTATTTAACTGTTGTGAGGAAGGGCCGGACTGTTTTCCAGAGCAGCTGCACCACTGGGAGAGTGCTTTGGGCCTCCAGTTTTACCACGTGCTGGCCAGCACTTTTTTATTGATCATAGCCATTGATAAGGGATACAAAGTGGGATCTCATTATGGTTTTGATTTGCTTTACCTAATGACTAATAACAGTAAGCATCTTTCATGTGCTTTTTTGTTATTTGTGTATCTTTTTTGAATAGAGAAATGTCTGTGTGAGACTGTTGCCCATTTTGGTATTGGGTTATTTGCTTTTTGTTGTTGAGTTGCAGGAGTTCTTCCTTTATTATGGATCTTAACATCTTTTTGGTTTACAGATACTAACTCCCATTCTGTGGGTTCTTTTTGTTCTTTTGATAGTGTCCTTTGATGTGCAAGAATTTTTAATTTTGATCAACTCTAGTTTATCTATCTTTTCTTTTTTCTTTTTTTTTTTTTTTTTCTTCTTTTTCTTCTTTTTTTCTTCTTGCAGCTCAGAAGTTGATTAACCAACGGGGTTGGGTCAGCTGGTGTTTACATGCTGACCCCTGCAGCCCTGTATCCCGGCTGTAGTGAGGAAGATGGCTGGCTTCTGTGCTGGCCACAGGTGATATCATCTCAGGAACATGCTGAGCCCTCTCTCCTGGGTCCCTGTTGCCATGGCTGGAGTCCAGCACTGTCAGATAGGTTCCACTTCTGTTTCTTGTGCTTGAACTAGAGTATCGACATTTTTTAGGATCTCAGCATAGTATGGGCCAAATGCCTGCTGATTATGATGCATCAGCTTGACAAACTTCCGGCCTAGTTCTGTCAACTCTCCTTCGATGTGATTAAGGCCTTCAGGGAAGTGTAGCAGAGACTCCTGCATGCCACGAACCAAACAGCATTTGAGAAACAAAAGGAGGCGCTGATCAATGATACTACGGACACGGTTTTCTTTCTTGGTGATGTTCTGGAGTTGTCCTATAAGACATACTGTGTTTTCACTGCTTAGGGCAGTAAAGCCCAGGTCCTTGAGGCCACAATGAATTTCCTGAGACACCTGTTCACTCACATTCAACATAGCTTCTTCAGGCTTGGAGTTAAATTCCTCAGTCACAGCCTTGGTTATGCATTTCAGTTTATCCACAAATCCAGGTGAGTTGAATAAAATTGAACCAGAGAAACTTCTAGCCACTAGTAAGACTGAGGCCAATATAGTCAAGTGGCGCAAATGGGACCCCATTTCCTGGACCCGGATTCTGTCCATCGCAGAGTCTCAGGGAATTCTTCATTTTCAGGATCCCAGAGGAGGAGATCCAGGTAGCCCTGGTATAGCACCATTATGGGATTGGGAGGATCTGAATTCTTAGCTGCCTTGTCTGGAGGTGAACAGGCCATGCTGGAGGAGCTGGGGATGTCAGGAGAATTCAGACATGGTGTAATGAGGTCTGTGGCTGCTTTGGTTAGCCATTTCTTGGTGTAATCAAGGAGATTGGGTTGTTTGTCAAGGAGTTCCTGGAATTTAGCTCTTTCATACTGGATGGAATATTCCTGCAGGTAGGGTCGAATGCTCTGGATGGTATAGTTCACCATGTCCATTTTCATTAGGCCCAGAACATGGAAGCTGCCCCTCAGTAACTGTGCTGGCTCTGTTATGCTCTGTAGTCTCTTTACTGCTTCATCTCGAACTGGTGCACATAGCAGGGTCATCAAACTAAGAATGTAGCTAGAGAGACGAGAGACATCTAGGGCTCCATGTTCTGCTTCTTGCTTGAGGAGATCCACGTCCAGAACTTCTTTAATCTCATTTTTTAGGCGGATGTGGCGTGGTAATAGCAGTGATAGCAAAACCTCCTTAACTTCTGTCATAAGTTCAAGAGCACAAGTGAATTCGGGAGGATTACTCAAGAGTTGTTCTCTTAAATGGTCCCAAAAAACATTGTACAATGTCTCCATGAACCTGTCTTCCAGACTGTTTGGAGATAAACATTCTCTTCCATGTAGAAATCTTGGTTTACCATGATTTCATGAGCAATGCTCATCCTGGAAACTTCGTTAATTGTTTCTATTAGACGAGGAGAGTAGTTATTTAAACAGAAGTCTTCCTCTTCTTGGTTCTTCTCTGATGTTTCAGAATTATGGGCTCCACACTTTGCTTCATTGGGATCATTTTGGAGTACAGTTTCCTCACTCTTGGGCATCTTGATGTTATCTCTTCCTCTGTTCTGGACCGGCTGCCCCGCGGCTGAGTATCTATCTATCTTTTCATTTCTTGCCTGTGCTTTTGGTGTCATAGCCAAGAAATTGTTACCAAATCCACGATCATGAAGGCTTTCTCTAGTGTTTTTTCCTAAGTTTTATAGTTTTATCGCTTTGGTTTAGATCTTTGATCTAGAAGTGGAATTGCTGAATCAGGTGGTACATGATGTAAGACAAGGGTCCAGGGTCACTCTTTTCTATGTGGATATCCAGTCTTTCCTGCCATTTGTTGAATTTTGTAGTTGTTATTTGAAAATATTTCAGAACTCAAAAATGCATGTATACTGTGCTCACCATATTTTAAAATTTCTTGGTTTTATGAATAGTCTTTACTGTAAGAATTTTAGATTATTCCAGTTGAGCTTCTTGAGTTGCTGCCTTTTCAACCATAAATGTGCATTTAATGCTCTTAGAACATACTTAGCACAAAAATGACTGTCAATTAGAAAGAAGACTCCCACTCATATAGTCTATTATATTTTTTAATTGACAAAGGCATAATTGCAGCTCAGCCTTTCAGAATAAAAGGTTTTATGCAAAAACATTACTATTTGAATCTCTAGGAACAGTCCAAGCAGCAGGAAGAGGTGCAAAGGCCCTGTGAGCACTTGCTTGGTATATGTTGGAAGGCAGCAGGCGGTACTTGTCATGGGCCACAGGAGACTTCACGATTCATTTTGTGTTGGCAAGTTGCTGGAGGGCTGGGGCAGATGCAACATCTAATTTACATTTTATTAAATAAAATATATATATATTTTTATTGTTGGAGATTCATTGAGGGTACAATAAGCCAGGTTACACTGATTGCAATTGTTAGGTAAAGTCCCTCTTGCAATCATGTCTTGCCCCCATAAAGTATGACACACACCAAGTAAATAAAATATTTTTAAAAATTGATTCTGCTTTTAAGATCATTAGAGCCTCATACCCTCACATTGTCCAACTCTAGCCAGGGTGTCCTCCCCGGCCCACCCCCTCTAATGGTAGTAGCAGGTGGGTTCTTGCCGGATGCTGTGCCTGTTTGAGTGCTGTACACAATGTGGTTCTGTGCACGGGGCAATGTGGAGGTGACAGTTCCCTGCTGGAGTGGAGACATGCCACCCACCCACCTGGGAGGAAAGTGCCTGCTGGTGCCACCTAGACAGCCCACCTACCCTTGGTTGCTTGCACCAGCAGGGGTTTCTTTGAGTCATGCCTGTGTCTGCTCTCTTCTTGAATTGTCAGCCCTACAACAGTGTTTCTTGGTTGCAAGGGAGAGCCATGAGCCCCTTTGGAATCTGAGAAATGTCTACACGGAGTGTGTGTGAAGCACATGCCCAGTGTTCTGTGTGCACAGCAAGGCACTGCAACATTATTGTGATTTCTGTGGAATCAGAAGGCTTCCCATGACAGTGGCAGCCCAGGGTTGAGCACAGTGAGTTGGCTGCAGGGCCAGTGTCTGACTTGCATCAGCTCACTCAGTCCTCACAAGCCACACCCTGAGGTTGGCATTGCCAGCTTTACTCTGCAGGTGAGGACACTTGGGCCCCCATTGCAGAGCTGGGATTTGAATCTGTCGTCACGATGGGGTGTCTTTTCCTGGGTCTGTGTCCTCATCTGGGGTTACTTGTCCTGCTGCTGGGCACTTGCAGCTCTGGCAACTAGCTCTTGACCTCTCAGGCCAGCATGCTCTGGTGCCATCAACAGGCCTAAGGGGTCTAGCAGGAAGGAAGAGAAGTTGGGGCGACTCTTCCCACTCTCCAGCCTGGTTTGTAGACAGCACGTGATGAAACATGCCAGGCTCCTGTAGATGCCTGATCACATGGTAACATTTAGACATAGATTAATCATCAGTATTAAAAACATTGATTTTTTTAAAAGGTTCTGTTCAGTATCTGCAGCAGCTTGTAAAATTAACATTCCTATTCCAGTGAATTGCTTGCTCATGGATCACTACAACCTGTTTTAACCTTTGCTTAGCATAATTGAATATTCCTGTCTTCCAGTCTTTCTTTGAGGTTCCATACAGGAGCTCTAGGTCAGAAAACCAGCACCAGGCACTGCTAGGCTTAGAGATAACAGGGCCTCTGTCCTCAAGGTGCCCTCTGCTCTGGCTGGCCCCTCAGAGCTGACATGACTGAGGAGGGGCTGTGAGAGAGGGCACCCCTGTGAATAGCCAGAGCTGCTGCTTTTTCTTTTTTGTTTTTAGCTAACTGCTGTTGGGAAGCAAAGGGGTGGATGAAGCCTAGAAGAGATCATTTAAAGGCAGAGTGGGACAAGCATAAAATTCACAAAATATGCTTTTGTTTCTGGGAGATGAAGCTTACACTTTGCACATCAAAAAAGCTGTTTTTTTTTCCGTTTTCATGGAAATCTTTAAAAAAATTCATCAGGCCAGGTGCAGTGACTCATATCTCTAATCCCAGCACTCTGGGAGGCCAAGGCAGGTGGCTTGCCTGAGCTCAGGAGTTCTAGGCCAGTCTGAATAAGAGCAAGACCCCAACTCCAATAAAAATATAGAAAAAAAAAAAACTAGCTGGGTGTTATGGTGGGCACCTGTAGTCCCAGCTACTCAGGAGGCTGAGGCAAGAGAATTGCTTGAGCCCAAGAGTTTGAGGTTGGTGTGAGCTATGGTGATACCACAGCATTCAACCCAGGGCAACAGAGTAAGACTCTGTCTAAAAAAGAAAAAAGAAGCATCATCACACACTTCGCCTTTATACATTGTGCTTGGAACATTTTTACCCTTCTTGATGAATCAGTGTCCTTTCCTCCACCACCCTCTCCCAGGGAAGTAAGTATTCCAGAATCTTAGTGCTGCACTTTGGTGTTGGAGAACATTTCCTCCAAATCTGAAAGTAGGAAGCTAACTGTTTCTGAAGTGTGGATGAAGCTTCTTACCTCTGTGTACCTAAAGTTCTGTGAAACTGGTCATTAATAAGGCGACAAGGGTGGTATCTTGTGGTACCTCTTGTGACACTGGTGCTCTCTCCCTGACAACTGCTCAGAAACAAACCCCTGTCCCTTAGCTGGAGTTGAGGTTTGTATCTGAGCAGGTGTCAGGGAGTGAGCACCCAGGTGTCCCACTGAGCTGTTTCCTGGCTGAGAACAGCAGCCTCTGGGTGTGTGTGGGGGTGATGTGTGTATGCGTGTGCAACCCATGTGACGTGCATGGGTGCACACCCACACACCCCCTGTGGGTGGGTGTGTACTGTGTGATGTGTACGTGTTTGCACACACCGTGTGTGATGTGTGTGTGCATGCACCATGATGTGTATGTGATGTTTGGTGTGTTTGTGTACTGTCTTTGTGGAGGCTTTGCGGGTATATACTGAGGTTGGACTGTGCTGTGTTGGAGTATGCTATTCTCAGGGTGTTTGTGTTCTATTTCTGTGCAGTGTGTGTATGTGTGTGTCTGTGTGCACGTTCTGTTTCTATGCTGTGTCTGTGTGTGCGCTGTATTTGTGTACAGTGTATTTGTGTATGCTCTGTATACTGTGTGTATTTGTGTACAGTGTGTTTGTGTACTGTGTATTTGTGTACTGTGTGCACTCTGTATACTGTATACTGTGTGTTTGTGTTCTGTGTACTGTGTGTGCTGTGTACTATGTATTTGTGTACTGTGTGTGGTGTATTTGTGTACTGTGTATTTGTGTACTGTATGCACTCTGTACTGTGTATGCTGTGTTTGTATATTGTGTGTATTGGTGTATTTGTGTACTGTGTGTGCTGTGTTTGTGTACTGTGTGCACTCTGTATACTGTATACTGTGTGTTTGTGTTCTGTGTACTGTGTGTGCTGTGTACTGTGTATTTGTGTACTGCGTGTGGTGTATTTGTGTACTGTGTATTTGTGTACTGTATGCACTCTACTGTGTATGCTGTGTTTGTATATTGTGTGTATTGGTGTATTTGTGTACTGTGTGTGCTGTGTTTGTGTACTGTGTGTTCTCTGTGTACAGTGTATTTGTGTATTGTGTAATCTGTGCTCTATTTGTGTACTGTGTGTTTGTGTACTGTGTGTGCTCTATTTGTGTACTGTGTGCACTGTGTACTGTGTGTGCTCTATGTACTGTGTCTATTTGTGTACTGTGTGCGCTCTATGTACTGTGTGTATTTGTGTACTGTGTCCTGTGTGTGCTCTATGTACTATATTTGTGTACTGTGTGCACTCTGTACTGTATTTGTGTATTGTGTGTGTTTGTGTACTGTGTGCGCTCTGTGTACTGTGTGTGCTCTGTGTACTGTGTGTGTTTGTGTACTGTGTGCGCATTGTACTGTGTGTGTGTACTGTGTGCACTCTGTGTACTGTGTGCGCTCTGTGTACTTTGTGTTTGTGTACTGTGTGCACTCTGTGTACTGTATTTGTCTACTGTGTGCTCTCTGTACTGTATTTGTGTACTGTGTGTGTTTGTGTACTGTGTGTGCTCTGTGTACTGTGTGTGTTTGTGTACTGTATTCGAGTACTATGTGTGCTCTATTTGTGTACTGTGTGTTCTCTTTGTACTGTGTTCGCTCTGTGTACTGTGTGTTTGCATACTGTGTGCACTCTGTGTACTGTGTGCGCTCTGTGTACTTTGTGTTTATGTACTGTGTGCACTCTGTGTACTGTATTTGTGTACTGTGTGTGGTCTTTATACTATGTTCTCTGTGTACTGTGTGTGTTTGTGTACTGTGTGTGCTCCGTGTACTGTATTTGTGTACTGTGTGTGCTCTATTTGTGTACTGTGTGCTGTTTGTACTGTGTGTGCTCTGTGTACTGTGTGTTTGTGTACTGTATTTGTGTACTGTGTGTGCTCTATTTGTGTACTGTGTGCTGTTTGTACTGTGTGTGCTCTGTGTACTGTGTGTGTTTGTGTACTGTGTGCGCTCTGTATACTGTATTTGTGTACTGTGTGCTTTCTGTGTACTGTATTTGTGTACTGTGTGTGCTCTATTTGTGTACTATGTGTGCTGTTTGTACTATGTGCGCTCTGTGAACTGTGTTTTTTGTGTACTGTGTGCTCTCTGTGTACTGTATTTGTGTACTGTGTGTACTCTATTTGTGTACTGTGTATGTGCTCTTTGTACTGTGTGTGCTCTGTGTACTGTGTGTGTTTTGTGTACTGTGTGTGCTGTTTGTGCTCTGTGTAATCTGTGCGCCCTGTGAACTGTGTGTGTTTGCTGTGTGCGTTCTGTGTACTGTGTGTGTTTGCTGTGTGCGCTCTGTGTACTGTGTGCACTCTATTTGTGTACTGTGTGTGCATGATGTATGTGTATATGTCTGTGCGTGTGCTGTTTTGGGGAGGTGGCCATGCAGGCAACTGAGGCCTTGCCGTTCTAGCTTCTGGCTTCCTGCTCTTCCATAAAGTGCCATGAGGACCCTTCAGGGTAGGGTGGGGTCCTTCCTGTTGCCCACTGCTCCTTACAACCCTGCCCCATGGCAGCCATTTACATTTGGGTGGAAAAGGCACTAATGCTGAGGCTGGCTCCAGCCTCCACCAGCTCCTGGCTGAGGCCCCACAGTCCCCTGGAAGCTGCTCTTGCCACCTCATCCCCCTGGCAGCCTTGCCCAGGCTGTGCCCTGCCCTGCAGTCCTCAAAGGGCTCCCTGACCCTCCATGTGCACACAGTGGTGGGATCCCCCACTACCCCTGCCCCCACCCACACTTTTTGTCTTAATCAAGTATAGATGCAGTTTACGTCTTTCTAATGATGTCACTGGCAAGTTGGTGGATAGAGCCACAGATCTCCGCTTGCCTGTCTGCACTTGTCTGTGTTTGTCTCTCTGCAGGCGCATGTGTATGACTCTGTGTCATGTCTCTGTGTTTTGGGGGCACTGTTGTACCTTGTTGCACGTGGTAAACATACTCTGCAACTCAGCTGGGTACCTTGTTACATGCCTGTCCCCAGTCCTATGGAATTCTGTCAGCAATCTGGCTAACAAGATTAGGTACATGCTGAGATTTTCTAAGGGCGAGTGTTGGCCCTTGGCCATGTGGGCTGGAACTAGGCTCAAGTGGACGTGTTTCCTCCTCTTTTTTTTTATTTTTATTTTATTTTTTTTTTGTACAGACAGAGTCTCACTTTACCACCTTCAGTAGAGTGCCATGATGTCACAGGACTCACAGCAACCTCCAGCTCTTGGGCTTCTGTGATTCTCCTGCCTCAGCCTCCCGAGCAGCTGGGATTACAGGCGCCTGCCACAATGCCCAGCTATTTTTTGGTTGCAGTTCAGCCGGGGCTGGGTTTGAACCCGCCACCCTCGGTATATGGGGCCGGCGCCCCACTCACTGAGCCACAGGCGCCACCCGTGTGTTTCCTCCTCTTTACCCTCCTCTGTACTCCATGTCTGAGGGGCTGGACAGCACTGTGACTGCAGGTCTGCTTTATCTGTGGACACTGACAACAACAAGGCTGATGTTATCCTGTGTGCCTGGTTTGGGCTCTGGGCCAGGAGTGCTTGTGCTTGGACATCGGGTCAGGTCTATGGACACAAACCTCATACCCCTGCTTATTGTTACTGCACTGTGCTCAGATTTGCATTGCCCCCTAAAATAAACCAACAATCTGCTCACTGGAGTCCTGGGTGAAAGCTAGCCCAAGGCGGAGACCCCTGGTTGTTGCTGCCAGCTCTGCCCCTGAGGCATGTCTTGTGCCTAAAGCCCTTTTCTTAACCTCATCTTCTCTGCTGGAAAAACAATCCTATTCCTGGGAAGTTGCCAGAAGAAAAGCTCTGTCTTAAGGTACAAAGAGCTAGAATCACAAACCCAGCTCCCAAGCCAGGAGTCCAGGCTTTTCAATGAGAGACCTGATCTCCAAGGCCCAGATGCCTGCTGCCAGCTCTCCTCCCCCCGCAGCCTGTCCAGGTACAGGGACACTGTCTTATGCTCGTTGACGTCATCAGCACGAGACTTAGAGTAAGGAACAAAACTGCCTGTCCTCTCAGGGACTCCTGATGCTATCGTCTGTAGGAAGCCCTGCCTAGGTCTGACCAGGTGAAAGCCTTCCTGTTTGTGCTCTCAGTCAGACAGGCTTGAATCTGGGCCAGGCCTTCTGCTCTGATGTTAATCCCAGCTGGGAGGACGAGCTGCCGCCCAGGCAGGGTACATAGTGACTTCTCTTCTCTGTATTTTGCAACTCTTGCCCTTAACTCGGCACCTACTTTCTTGTTTCTGAGTCCTTCTAGAACATTCTGGGCTGGGCTATACTTTGAAGGCTGCTGGGGAGAGGCAGCCTTCACCTCAGAGGGAAACTCAAGCGTCCTGTACTGGGGAGGGCTTGGCCTCCTTCCCAGGGGCTACTGCTCAGGCTGGGGGTACTTTCCCCTTCAACGTGCTTGGGAGTGGGTTAGACCCCCCATTTCTTCCCACAGAGCAAGCGGCTCTGGGCCACACAGGTGGAGCCTCTGCCGCTGGAGTGGCTGCCAGCCAGAGACAGGCAGCTGTGCCTGTGCTCAGGGGTTTCCAGGAAAGAAGGATGTGCTGCCCAAGAACAGCACAGAAGCCGAGGTTCCAGTTATTTGGTTCCTTGCACATTTGCAGGTAATACACTATCTTTCAGAGGGACTTGATTGAATCATTTGTTGGCCTGGTCTCTGAACAATGTACTTACAAAATAGCACGAGCTTTGATCTGCAGGGTCTTCTTCCATATGACGCTGAGCAGCCCTGTCTCCTGGGGGGCGATGGCTTAGAGTCCTGGTGTGTAGTACAGCCCCAAGTGCCTTCCCAGATGGAGTAGGAGATGCTTAGGCCCCAGCAAGGCATCACTCCCATGAGCAGGGCACAAGCTGTCTACTGTGTACTTGGAGTGCAGCAGAGAGTGCAGCTCTCTGCCCAGCTCTTCATAGGGTCCTAGGGATAGAGCCACAATTGTCCATGGACGTGACCAATTTAAAAATGCACATTTGTGGCTGGCTGGCTTTTCTCCCTCCTGGCCACTCATCTGCTTTGGGGTGTGTGAAAAAATGGTAGGGCTCCCTGCACAGGGGCTGTGCCTTAGGCGTTGCTCTCTGATGGAACCTGGAAGG
The DNA here is from genome assembly GCF_027406575.1 of Nycticebus coucang. Classification (NCBI taxonomy): domain Eukaryota; kingdom Metazoa; phylum Chordata; class Mammalia; order Primates; family Lorisidae; genus Nycticebus; species Nycticebus coucang. Next base: position 2,946,789 of record NC_069795.1, read on the forward strand.
TCCAGAAGAAAGTCCTTCTACACTCCTGCCCTAGTGTAGGTCCAAGTGTGCGTCCCTGGTGTGATGAAGCATCCGTGAGTAAGAGATGAAAACGTGTGCACAAGCCAGTGTGTGAGTGTGGCAGTGACTCAGCCGTCTGAGCCCTTCCCCCCCCCCCCAAATGCTGGGCATAGTGAGTGTGACAAATGGACATCACAGCCTCTGTGCTCTGGCTGTGGGTCAGACCCTGGAGATTCAGAGACTCAACAGTGAGGGTTTGGACTCAAGTCAGTTATCAAAATCCCCAGCAGATGTTTGCTGAGAGTTTAGTGTGTATTCTCACCACACTTGGTGCAGGGTCCAGATGATCTCACATTATAGATAAGCCGCTCCCAAGCCTTCTGGGCAAATACTGAACTTATCAATCATTATTATTTTATAGAGGAACCTGAGATTTTGAAGTTAAGTTCCAGCAAGAGTGGGCTGGGATTTGAATCAGGCAGTTGGATGGTAGATCCTTGCTATAATAGAAGGAATTGGGAGGTTTGGAGGGAACACAGATGAGGAAGGGGAGACCTCTGCAGAAAGGGGTCCATCGGTCAGGGTGGTGTCCAAGCTGGACCTGGAAGGATATACTGGGCTTTGCTAAGGAGTCAAGACCAGGCTGCAGTGGGAAGAGGGGATTTCAGACAAAGGGACAGGACATGTCCTCAGGTGTCACTTGGAGGGTGTGGGGCTGACAGGCTGGGAGGTAAGTACCAGTCCAGTAAATGTTGCTGACCTCAAGTGAAGGCTGCTTACCAGGAGGACAGAAAGTTCTGGAGGGAGGCTGTCCCCAAGGAAGTTGAGACAAGAAGGCCCATGGTGCTGGGCTCAGTTCTGTTCGGTTTTGTTCTGCCATGGTCTGAGTTTTCTTTCTTTTCCTGTCTTTATGGAATGTCTGAGAAATGTTTTAGAGCGAAGGGCAGATGAGCTACTCTGGTGAGGCTTAGTTTTTTGGGTAATTCTCAGGCCTCCATCGGTCACCCAATGTGGGTGATTTACCACAGTGGAAGAATGACTGTGTTTCTGAGTTGTCAGGCCAGAAAAGGGAGAAGATGAAGGCCCCAGTGTTCTCTTTCCAGAAATTCAAGGTCTCCTGGACCAACCACCCAGCCCCTGTGTCTCTCGTGTTGCCACCTGGGGAGCAGGTGCTGTCACACTTTGACAGGGTTAGTGCAGCATGGGCGGCAGAAACTCACCACAGCATGAGCACTTTTTCTGTCTATTCAGATGGATGAGAGGGGCCAGTGACCTGGCCCTGTGTGTAGGAGTGACTGGCTGGAGGTGGGATAAAGTCTTTTAAGAGATGTGGGCAAAGCAGGCTGGCTCTGAGGTAACAGGTCTGGCAAAGCCTGTGGGGAGGGGCAGCTTGGTGCAAAGGGCAGACCTCCCTGGAAGGGAGGGACTGTTATAGCATAACACTGCAAATTTTCCGCTGCCCTTGGATGAGCTGCACTTGACCTCTGCCCATTCCTGGAGCATGGCCACCTACTCACCCAGCTCCTGAAACCAAACGTCACCAAGGCCTGCTCTTCCTAGAAAGCATGTCACTAGAATTTTTCTGAAGGCTGGATGCCTTCTTAGGAAACAGCAGGGAGGGCTGAGTGGGCATCTGCACAAACTCTGGCTTGATGTGCACATTTGTTTTTCAGTCTAGGGTTATAGCCCATCCAAGTTGGTGATGAAAGGTTATTGCAACATTTTGGGGCACTTGCTGCTTCCCCACGTCCCAGCCTCCCTCCACTCACATTCACTGGCCCAGTTATGTCCCCTGCCCTGGGGACCAGGGAAGGGCCTCTGAGCTGCAGGAGGCTGAGGGAGATCCCACAGCTGAGTTGGGGCCCTGCCTGGGCCGTCTGGAGACTGATCCGAGGGGAGCTTGGTGGGGAGGGGAGTCTGATGGTCTTGAGGATCCACCGCCAGGAAGCTCTGAGGTACAGGGGAAGGTACTAGTGCTGGTGGGGTGAGTGTGAACATGTGTGTGCTGCACAGTGCTGAATGTGCGTGTATGCTAGGCAGACTCCACAGGGAGGCACAGCTCTCCTTGGTGAGCCTTTGCTCCACACACATCACTGTGTCGCACTCTGAGATGGGCTTCATTGTTGGCCACACCACCCAAGTGTGCTCCATCGTGCTTGGAATGGGGTCTGTGCCCTGTTCATGGACATAGTACTTTCCCCTGAGTGGCAGCAGCTTGGTGAGGAAGTGCCCGGCAGCCCCCACCTGATCAGCTCCTGTGGTGGCTTTATTTATTCAGTGCTGGTTCCAAGTGGCCTGCACTCGTCCCGTGGCCCTTCCAGACCACCCAGCCCTGGGCCTCACCCTCCCAGTCGAAGATCCCCTGCCTACCCTTTCCTGCCATCCATTCATCGACTCTAGGACCCCACTCCAGCAAGTTGGCACCATCCCTGCCTCAGCCTGGCCTCCCTAGAAGACGTCCAAGACCCAGTCAGTCTCTCCCTTGTGAACGCCCCCAGCACTCTCACCCACTCAGCCAGTGCAGCTCAGCCTTCACAGTGGGTAGGCACCGCCACTCCATGTCAGGAGACATTGGCGGCACATCCCCCATTACCCCACTTCTGCTCCATAATCTGCTGTCCCCTTGCCCAGCACAATCTCCTAGAAGGCTAACTTCCTCTACTTAGTTGTTGTGTTACAGATCTACCAAATGCCCCCCAGCAGCACCCATGGGGCTGTGGGTCGGAGCCATGCAGACTCAAACATGACCATCGCAGAGGCCAGAGCCTCCTTCAATCTCTATCTTATGAGCTCTGCCTTCCCATGCCTGGCTGTTTTCTACCAAGCAGCCAGCTGGATCCTGTAAAAACATAAATTAGACCATTTTGTTTGTCCTATGCCATCAAGAGCCTTACAGTTGTGTCAGGAGCCAGCAGACCTGTGGCCTTCCCAGCACCAGGCTGGCTGAGTCAGCTTGGCTGAGTATGGGGTTTTACCTTCCTCGCTGGCCCCCAGCACTCACATTCATTGCCCAGGTGGCAGGCAGCAAATTAAACAGCAGATGACTGAGCAGCTGCTTGCCAACCGAGGACCTGTGTGTCTGCTCCCTACAGTCTCACCCATCCTGAACTATTTTTAGGTTATAGCAGGGACCAAGTTTAGAGCTGAGAGAGAAGGTTCTGACCCATGTGTTAGCTGATGGGTCAGAGTCACATGGACTGAGACAGACCTGCCTGGCTTTCCTCCGCTGTTGGAACCTCACCAACCACCATACGATTTCTGCTCTTGTATTTTGCACCCATCCTGTGGCCTTCCAGAAAAGGCTGGTAAAGCATCCCATGGATGGCTGCATCCCATCAATGGCCCCATCCCAGGTGCCGCCTCTCCTGTGCCCGCCCTGCGGGGAAGCCTATGAAAAGTCCAGTGAGAGTCTGAAGCTTTTCTCCATGAACAGCTCTTCCTGCTTCCTGCTTATGGCCTTGAGCTACTCTCTAGCCCCAGGTAAAGACACCTCCTGAGGCTTAGCAGTCACAGCGAGTGGCCTTCAGTGGCAGAAGGGACTCGTACCTGCTGTACTAGCCAGTGACTGCCAAGCATCAGGTTGTCAGGATGGTAACTGATGCTGCAGATCAGTAGGTCCCCAGGGCAGGCAACTCTGGCACTCCTATTGCTGCCACTGAGATTCACACCAGGTGCCAAGGAAAGGCTCTGGGAACCACATAGCACAGACACGGCACCTCCCAGCCCCTCCTTTCCATGGAACAGGACCCAGAAATTTCAGCTCAGAGGATAAAGGACACTGAGGCTCAGATGGCTCAGGGACTCTCAGAGGCTCATATAAAGTTGAGGCCTCTGCTGGCCAGGCTATGTGCTGTGGTGAGGTGAGTGGGGCATGCGCAGGCCAGCTATGCAGCCACCCACCAAAGGTCGCACCCTCCAGAAGGGCAGGGCAAGCTCTTGTGCCTAGGGGACAATGTGATGTGGAGTGTGGAGCCAAGACTCACTGCTGAGAGGAGCTTCCTGCTCAGTCTGTCCTGTTCTGTGAGAGTTCTAAGCATGGAGGGGAGGAGGGTTTCTGTCTAACTGCTGCCCAATGGTTCTAGCTGGGTCTCCTGGAGCCAGAGACAATTCTCCCTGTTGCACCTGGTAGGTCTTCTGGTTTCAGTAGCTGTCATCCTCTCTCCTGCTCAGCAGCAACACTTCTCAGAAGGGGCCAGGGAAAAAGGCCCTGCAAGAGTGACTTTAGAAGTGATTGCTGGATGCAGGGCATGCGGTCCCACAACCCCACAGCTATGCTTGGCCAGCAAGGTGTTAGCCTTCTCCCAGGCCAGCCCTGTGGACCTGCGTCCCACAGTGCCCCAGGACCTCTGGGTGGGGCCCAGGGAGGGACTTGTCCCTTGGTTGGCACTTGTGGCCTTCTCTGTATGTGTGCACATGTGACATGCAGGGTGAGACCTGGAGCCTCTGTCTCCTTCCTTCTTCTGGGACTGCTGTTGCCACCAGAGTCCCAGCCTTTCATGGGCTTCTGTCCACACCCAAAGTGAACCCAGTCAAGGGCCTCCTCTGGAGCACACATCCAGGAGGGGGTTGGAGAGGCATGAGAAGCGGCCCTGGGTTTGCGCGACATGACAGGGATTCCTCTCCTGGAGACAACAGGGCCAGAGCAGTGACTCTGCTGTTCCTGGGGTCCTCACCTGCTGGGGTCCCCTCTTCATGGGGAGGGTTGTCCAGAAGTTTGAGACCTGCAGGAGCCTAGTTCAGGGTGTGGAGAGAACAGTGGGTAGGCAGGCTGCGAGAGTGGAGGCAGCCCTCCAGGGGAAAGAGGAAGAAGGCTGGAAGGGATAGGCCTCCCTGTCCTGTCAGGGTCCCAGTAGCTATTCACACACTGTGCCAGGGCGAGAGCTTTTCCTGTGATCAGGAAGCTGATTTGAGAACTTTGAGTGCTTCAGCCCTGCTACATGTGTCCCAGTGTTGGCTCATGAAGCCTTGCCATACTTTTTGAGGGGGGTGGCAAAGAAGGAAATGTATTGCAACCCCTGTGGCCTGGGTCTTGATCACTGCAGGAAGGAACCAGGTGTGACATGGATTAGAAGTACAGGCTTGCAGGAGGTGGGCTTGATTGCAGGGTAGCCCCGAGCAACCTCCGCAGTAGCCTTTTATTGAGATGGTACATGGCAGGTGAGGGGAGTATTAGATAATGACTACGTGCCTAAGGATCGCCATGTGTTGGGGCTCTTTCTCCACAATGAACATGTGCAGATGAATTGCCCGAGGGTCTGCCCCCAAGCTACAAATCATCTTGCTCAGGGGTCATCTGGCTCTTGGCGTCCTCTACAGAAACGGGTCAGTAGGAGCGGGTGCTGCCACCATGGCTCAGCGAGGCTCCCAAGGAAGCTACTGTCTTCTCCCTGCACTTGTGGCTGTGTCTGCTCACTCAGTGGGTGCTGCCACAGAGACACCGGTGGCACAGATGTTGGGCATTCACTGGGAGCAAGGAGGTGACACAGCCCAGCTGTGTTTCTGAAATGCTCCTCCTGGCCCTCAGGTGCAGCGCAGCTGCGTCTGAGCACTGGGGCTCAGGCGAGAGGCAGAGTGGGGGACCTTGTGACACTGCTTGTGGAGCACGGCCACAGCACCTGGGCTCCTGGAGGCCATTCCTGCCCTGGGCATGACTGAATTCCTTTTGGGGTATTTACTAGTGGAAAGATGATATCTACCCTTCTCCACAAACTTGGAGCCTGAGGGGTTGAGGGTGTCTTGTGGTGAGTGTAGAGTCAGCTTACAGCCCATAGGATGATGAGCCCTCATGGGCTGGGTCATAGGGACCCCAGTGTAAAAGGTACCTTATTACAGGAGCTGGTGTAGCCTCATACTTGTAACCTCAACACTCTGGGAGGTCAGCGTGGGGGGCGGGGGATTGCTTAGGTCAAGGAGTTCTAGACCAAGTTGGGCAACATAGCAAAGAAAATTAGCCAAGCCAGGTGAGTGCCCTATCAGTTTTGTGGCCCACAGCTTAACTTCTCTGCCATGGGGTCTTGGGTTGGAAGAGATGGCTTCCTAAACCTCACCCTTCTTCCTGTCATACACTCAAGCACCTTGGTTTGGGGTCAGCTGTCACTTGGGCAGGGCCACTTGTCCTACAGTGAGGGAGTCAGAGCCCTCCACAGAGCTCTGCTGGCCATGTCTGCCTGCGTGTCTCAGTACCTGAGCAGTACAGCCACGGGTGCAGGGAGAAGGCAGCAGCTTCCTCGGGAAGCCTCAGCACCACTTGGATCTGTATCACATTTTGAAACTGTCTTATGACTGTAACTGTGTGTGCTTACACCCATGAACGAGTGTGTTTACACATGTGAGTTTGTGGTCTGAGCCCCTATTACTGTCACCTGTGTGATTCAGCCAGGACTGCAGGTTCCATGAACCATCTGCCTGGGAGGTTGTCACACACGGGCCGATGCTGAGAGTCAGACGGGCCTCGGCATTTTCTGGAGAAGAACAGTGATCTGGCCCATCTCCCTTGTGGGCAGCAGGCCCCTTTCGTGCCTCCTTGTGCTGAGTGCCACACTATAGAGTCTGACAGCATCATCTTTGGTGAAGAGAAAGAAAAAGTTCACCGAGGACATTGCTGGTGGACCACGTGGACACAAGGGTGCCAGATGCATTTGTGCTGCTTCCATGAGGGCACCAGTGTCTGCCCCATCCTTTTCATCAGACTGGCACAGAAGGAGCTCTGTGCTGGTCTCCCTCCTCTCCTGTGATAGGGCCAGTGTCTTGGGGCACACAGGGCCAGCCTGGGTCACGTGGGAGCCTCTTGCTGCCCTGTGCAGGCAGGAGCTGTCTTTAGGCCGTAGGTGCTTCCTGGGTCAGGCCAGAGCTGCGGGGAGGGCACTGGGTGGTAAAAAGAGCTGTGCTGGTGTGCTGTGGGCTGTGGAGGCCTGCCAGCAGTATCACAGACGTAATAGCAGAGCCCAGAGATTGGCTATGGCCAGGTTGTGCGCAGTGACGCTGGGAGTGAGGATACTGGTGACAGCTTCCAGCAAAAGCTGGGGAGAGAGGCCAGTGGCCCGGGGGGAGGTCTGTCCCCACCACAATGATGGGACCAGGGGACCTGCTGAGGGTGGTGGTAATGCCAGCGTGAACCCCTGTGATGAGGTGACAGGCAGAGCCCGGCTGGCCAAACCTAAGCCTGCATGGGGACTGAGTGCCTATGCTGACAGGGGTGTGCCTGCGTGCGCCAGCCTCTGTGCTCGGGGCTGCGTGGGGACTGAGTGCCCACACTGACGGGTGTGCCTGTGTAGGGACTGAGTGCCCATGCTGACAGGGGTGTGCCTGCGTGCGCCAGCCGCTCTGCTCAGGGCTGTTTGCCCACTGGAGTCCACTGGGGCTGCTGCAACAGTATAGTCCTGAGGGCTGCAAGTCTAAGCTCAAGGTGTGTCTGTGGGTCCCCTGAGGCCTCTCCTGGGCTGGTAGATGGTGTCTTCTCAGGTGGTTGTCCCTCCATGTCAGTCTCTGAATGTCTTTTTTTTTTTTTTTTTTTGAGACAGAGTCTCAAGCTGTCACCCTGGGTAGAGTGCCGTGGTGTCATAGCTCACAGCAACCTCAAACTCTTGGACTTAAGTGATTCTCTTGCCTCAGCCTCCCAAGTAGCTGGGACTATAGGCGCCTGTCATAGCACCCAGCTATTTTTGTTTTTTTTTTTTTGCAGTTTTTTTTTTTTGGCTGGGCTGGGTTTGAACCCACCACCTCTGGCATATGGGGCTGGCACCCTACTCCTATGAGCCACAGGCACTGCCCTATTTTTTTTTTTTTGGTTGCAGTTGTCCTTGTTGTTTAGCTGGCCTGGGCCAGGTTTGAACCCACCACCCTTGGTGCTTGTGGCTGGCGCTGTCACCATTGTGCTACAAATGCCGAGCCTCTGAATGTCCTCTTACTAGGACACTGGCCATTGGATTGGGGGCCACCCCAGTGACCTCAATTTAGCTTAATTGCCTTTTAGGGACCCTGTTTGCAAACATATATGCTTTTGGAGGTATTGGAGTTGTCAGGGAATATGATTCAGCCCATAGTGTCAGCATTTCCTGGGAAATCTGCACCAGGCATGGCCCGATGTACAGTGCATGGTTCTGCTCTTGTTCCTACCGAGCTCCTGGTGTCTCAAGATGGGCTGCTGCAGGCAGCCAGGCTCCCAGCAGGAGTGTCCAGGGGCTGTGGGTGGGCCTGTAGAGGAGAGAGTGAGGGCGATGGCTTGCAGCAGGACACCTGTCTTGAGAGCACAGCAAGGCAGGGTCCAGTTGGTGCGGCCCTAGGGCCCCACATCATAGCCTCGGAGACCAGGGAAGATGTGTCGCGTGGTGCCTGTGGCATGTGGTTCCTCTCTTTCTTGTTCGTACAGGACTGGGCGTGGCTTCTGTGGCTGACAGGGTCTCCAAGAGAGATCATCACCTGCCCTAGTATGTCCTTTCTAGTGTCTGTGTCCCCTGTGCCCACTCTGTAGTGTCTGTCGTCACTGGTGACCTGCTGTCTGCAGCAGGTGTTATAGTACTCAGAGTGGCCGTGAGGCCTTATGGCTGTGCTTGGTGCTGACACAAGGTGCTGTTCCCATGGTACTCGGTTGGTCTGTGCTTTCTGGTCCATTCTTGGGGTTTCATTTCTCTTGGTCCCTGAGGCTGTGCTGTCCTGTTCCGCTGGCCACATGCCTGTGAGGATGGGAATGGACCTTCTCACCTCCAGGTGACTCTGACCTTTGAGAGCCAGTCCAGGGCCTACATCTTCATGGACTGTGTGTGTCTTGCTGACCACACCAAGTCCCTGCATGGCCAGCCTGGCCTTATGGTCCCCATAGCCTGGCTAGCGCTCACCTGCCCTGGCACTCTGTCTGTCCTACTGACCTATTCTGCTGCACACTGGCCTCCTGAGCCCTGGGCATCCCCATCTGAGCTGCCAAGGGACAGTGCCATTTGGGCCTGGCTTACGTGTGTTTGATTTGTTTGCATAGGGCATGAGATTGGTGAGTCCCCAAAGAGGTGTCATTGCCAGGGCTGTTTGAAGTTGGGCAGAGGGGTCTCTCAAACCTCAAGTTCTATCCTAAAGCCACGAGCAGGACTCCGAAATGCTTCCATAGTGGCACTTAGGAACGATTTTTTCCCTTGAAAGAAAAGCCAGGGCACTTAGCAGGAACCAGGGGTAGGGAAGGCTCCCCCAGGATAGGAGGGCTCATAGGAGGGTCCTGAGGGAGCCCCTGCCCCTGGAGGGGGTGGAGCTTACCTGGAGCCCTGCGCCCTTCTGTCCTCAAGGCCCTGCAGTGGCTGGGGGCATGGCTGGGTGCTCCAGGGCAGGCAGGCAGGCAGGCAGATGGCGGCCTTGGCAGCTCAGCCTCTGGGACCTGCTGCTCTCTCCACGTCTTCCCTGCTGTGGCTTGGTGGACACAGGTCCAACCTGTGACAAGAGGATGGGCAGCACTCTCTACCCTCGGCTGCTCTCTAACCCCGGGCGGAAGTGAGGAGCAAGGTTAGCTGGAGGCATTTCTATGTCATCGCTGTTTTTAGACTAAATTTTTTTTTCTTTTTTCTTTTTTTTTTTTTTGAGACAGAGCCTCAAGCTGTTGCCCTGGGTAGAATGCCGTAAAGCATCACAGCTCACAGCAACCTCCAACTCCTGGGCTAAAGTGATTCTCTTGCCTCAGCTTCCCAAGTAACTGGGACTACAGGTGCCCACCACAACATCCGGCTATTTTTTGTTATAGTTGTCATTGTTGTTTGGCAGGCCCAGGCTGGATTCGAACCTGCCAGCTCTAGTGTATGTGGCTGTTGCCTTAGCGGCTTGAGCTGTAAGCACCGAGCCTCGACTGTGGCTCAAAGGGGTAGGGTGCCGGCCCCATATGCCAGAGGTGGCGGGTTCAAACCCAGCCCCGGCCAAAAACTGCAAAAATAAGTAAATAAATAAATAAATAAATTTATATTCCAGAGTTATATTTATTTTAATTTTTATAGTGGTAACATGTATGATGAGATTTACCTATCTCCCTTGCTGAGGCTGGGGCCTCCTAAGCCTCCACCACAGCCAAAGCCCAGAGACCTGTGCAGCCCTCAGAAGCCACTCAGGTCCCCTGTGTAGGCAGCAGCGAGTCCCAGTGACACAGATAATGCAGTCTCAGCTATTCTTTCTGGAAGGTTCTGGGACAGATGGGAAGGGAGACAGGTCCCTGGCTGGGAAGAGGAAGGCACAGTGAGGCTGGGGTGTTCTGCCATGCCCCGGCTGCTTGGGAAGGCTCTTTACTTCAAGTCTGTGTTCCCTGCCAGGCCTGTGAACCAGGAAACCAGAGCTCTCTGGGTGTCCTGGAGAGGTTTCCTCAGGACCTTTGCTGGGCCAGGGAACCCAGATCTGAAACTCAGAGCAGGCCTAGGGCAGCCTGCCTGGTCTCTGGGCTGTGGCTGGGAGCAGGGTGGGGGGAATGGATAAGCAGTAGAAGGGACAGGGACAGGAGGCTCAGGGGGGAGGGGGACACTGCCAGGAACTTGGAGGCTGAATACGGCCCACCACACCCCAGTGTCCAGGAAGGGCTCCAGCCAGGAGGCTATGGACTTGTGTGCTTTCTGTCCCCCAGGAGAGGTGGCCTTCCAGAAACTTGTGGCTTACAATAGTTTGCTGATGCATTGATTTCAAACAGAAGTATAGAATTCAGGCTCTGGCCTAAAGACAGAGCTGGCTCTTCTGGGCGTGCTGGCCCAGCCCCAGTCAATAACCAGTCATCTCAGGAAGGGCCGGGAGCAAGGTGGGAGCCCCACTGGGCCTCAGGCGTGCCACGAGGGGCCAGGCGGTGTGTGGTTGAGGCCACCCGGGGCAGCTGTGCAGGGCAGAGTGTATTGGTCCCCAGTAGATGCTGTTCTGCAGGCACTGTGAGGGGGCCTCGGGGCAGCTACAAGTGTCCATGAACCCAAGGCCTGGACAGAAAAGAGAAGCCACCAGAAAGGAGGCTTGGGAGAAACCCCAGGGTCTTCCTGGAGAGCAGCATGTGAGGACTTGGCCTCTCTGTCTGCAGCCATAAGTCCCTGTTTCCAGAGAACCCTTTGCAGCTGCTCGGCCTCTCTGGCCCCATCTTTTCTCTCATTCTTTCATTGTGCCAGGCACTGGGTGGGTGTGGAACATGGCAGAGTCCAGACAGGGACAGAGATAAGTCAGTGAGCCACAGAATAGACGTTACCACTGGGCAGAGCCATGAAGAGCAAGGACAGAGTGGTGAGCTGGAGCAGAGAGCACTGGCCTAGAAGGCAGGACAGGCCCTGGCAGGAGGAAGCCAGTGCCTTGGAGGAACACGCCAGAGAGGACACACAGGCTGCCACACAGGTCTCGGATCCCACTGGGCTGAGGGGCCAGAGCTCCCTGCTGCCCTCGAGGCTCAGCTGGCAGGGGGTCACCAGCATGCAGGGCTGTCCTGGTCACTCTTCTAGGTGTGCGAGTAGCAGGTAGTGACCAATGACCTGAGTGAGTGTGGTCAGTGGCAGATGAAGGTGGTCTCCATCCCCACTGTCCTCTGATTAGGTGTCCTGGGAGTCCAGTAATACCCAGGCCTTCCTTTGCAGCAGCCCCAGGAATGGGTGGGCCTGGGCAGGGCTGTCTCCTGTCTAGGACCTCGGATGTCTTGGGCCAGGAGTCATAAATGGATAAGAATGGCTGTCACCAGCATTCAGTGCGACAACTGCTGGGGCAGCCTGTATTGGCACCAAGAAGCCCTCATAGCCCTACCCATGCTCCTGGGAATAGGAGGCTGGACGAGCCTTTTAAGGGCATCTCTGGCCAGCACCTCCATTACCGGTTGCACTGGCTAAAATGTGATCCCACCAGAAGCCCCACAGCTCATTTCAAAAACGATGCTCTTCCTGGCTGGGCAGAGAGCCTGCACTGCCTGTCCTACCACGTGACACCTCTAGTTTGGATTCAGAGGCAGCCCTCAAGCATCTGGGCAGGGGCCAGTTGGCAGTGAAGATACCTCAGAAGCTGTGCCCTGGCTGGGATGGAGCTCCTCTGGCGTCGCAGGTCAGTTGGAGTCAGACAGATGCCCTGTGACCCTTCATCCTCTTCTTGCTACATTTAGGACATCCTGGCTCCCCTCCTCTTGCCTGGATTTGGGCTGTGTTCAAAGCCAGCATGCCTTGTCCTCGTAGGAGGTCTTGAGGCAGGAGGGAGTTTTGGAGCTACCTGGTGGGCAACTGTAGGAAGAGATGTCCTGCTGGGACCGCCCACAGCCTTGGATCCCTGCCATCAGGCTAATGCAGTCAGGAGCAGAGCAAGATGAGTGGGGCTGGGTTGGGAGAGGTGAGGCAAGCAGAGCTAGAGGCCCCTGGCCACAATGGAGAGGCCACGCCTGGCATGGCAGCTCACCGGGGCGGGTCCTCTGCCCTGCCCACAGTGATCCTTAGGAGTGCTGCTGCAGACGGAGCCTGCTCCTGCTGCCTGTGTTGGTGTGGTGGAAGCCGTACCTGTGCCATGCTTGCACCTGCCGATATGGGGCGGGGGGAGGTAGATGCATTATGGGGCTCCTTCAGTGACTGACCACCCTGAGTGTCCCCACCCTGAGCTGGCTTGTTCTCTGTGTCTGTGCCACTAGCCCAGGCAGGGAAACAGGGACTGTATCTTGGGTTGGGGAGGTCTGTTGGGACAAACATGCCTCACAGCCAGGCTGCCTGGGTGCTGGTGGCACCATCTCATTGTGTTGTATTTGCAGGCTGAAACCAGAGCTGAGGTCACGTTTCTTGGTGTAAGACTGGGTTCATTTCCCTCTGTTTGTCTGCTAAGGCTGCTGTACCAAAGCATACAGACCTAGAGGCTTGGAAACCTGAAACGTACGGTCCCACAGTTCTTGAACCCAGAACTGAGATCACAAGACAGTTTTGTGAGAGGCCTCCAAGAAGCTTCCCAGGGCTTCAGCTCTCCTTCCACAGCCCCACCTGTCCTGCCCTGTGTCTGACCACAGCGCATGGTCTCGGAGGGCGCTGGTGACCTTTGGCACTCCTTGGCTTGTGGAAGCATCACCTATCTCTGCTTTCTTCTTCATAGGGTGTTCTCTGGGTTTGCATCCAGATTTCTCCTTTTCATAAGGACTCCAGTCACATCAAATTAGGGGCCCCTGACTCCACATGACCCTGTCTCAGGTAATTATATCTGCACTGACCTTGTCTCCAGGCATGTCACATTCACAGGCTCTAGTTGAGGACCGCCACCGGAACTCTTAGGGGACACAGTTCAGCCCTTTAGCATCCTCTGAGTTCAGGGACAACACAAGAATGAGAACGTTCTCACCACTTTGATTCCACATCCGTCTGGATCCTACCCAGTGTAATGCGCAAGGAAAAGAAATGAGAGGCACCTGGCTCAGAAGGGGAAGTCTAATTGTCTGTATGAATGACATGATTGATTGTATAGAAAACGTCATGAAAATGTACAGAAAACTTCTATATCTAGTAAATTTAGCAGGGCTAATACCAGATTAATAATGTACAGAAATAGGGTTCTATTTATTAGCAACAGTTCCAACTTGAAATAAAAAGCACCATCAACAAATATGAAATATTTAAGGATAAATCTTACAAAAATGTGCAAGTCTTGACTAAAAATTATAAAACGTTGCTGAGGGAAATTAACGATGAATTAAATAGTGATAGATGTGTTCCTGGATTGGAAAATACAATATTGTTAAAATGTCAATTTTCTGCCCATTCAAAGCAAACCAGTCAAAATCCTATCAAGCTCTTTTGTAGACGTTAAAATGATTCTCAAATTCATATGGAAATTTAGAGGGCCTAGAATAACCAATAAAACATGATAAAAAAGCACAGATTTGGAGGTCACATATCACCTGACTTCAGGACTTTTATAAAGGCACCATCACCAGGAGCGTGGTGTTGACGTCAGGGTAGACGGTGTGTCAGCGGGCAGAATACAGTCCAGCAGTAGTTTACAGGTACATGGGCAGATCCCAACAAGGGTGCAGGGGCCGTTCAACGGAGGACAGTCTGCTGACCGACAGCAGGGACAGCAGGGTGTCCCTAAGGCACAAAGATGGAGCCTGTCTATGAAACATGCAACCTAACACTATACAGTTTCTAGAACAAAACATAAGAGAAACTCTCTGTAAACGTAAGTTAGGAAAAGATTTCTTAGCTGCGTACAATGCCAGAAGCACAAACCATAAAAGAGAAATGATAAACTGGACTTCAAAATTAAGAACTTCTGCTCTTCTAAAGACCCTGTTAAGTTGAAAAGATGAGCCACATGTTGGGAGATTTTTGCTAAGCGTACATGTGGTATGGGATTTGATTCCAGAATATACACGGAACTCCCCAAACCCCTCAACAGGAAAACAACTGAATTTAAAAAATGGGCACAAAATTCAATAGTCATTTTATTAAAGGTACATGATGGCACATAAGCAAATAAACTTCACATCATTGGTCATCAGGGAAATGCAAACAAAATATTGCATACTGAGGGGCCAGTGTGCACGAATTCAAACAGCTAAAAGTTTAAAAGATGCTGCCTCCTAAGCTTCAGTGAGGTTTCATACTCTGCTGCTGGGACTATAAATTGATATAATCTCTTCAGAAAGCAGTTTGGAAGTTTAAGAGTTAAACATGCAGCTCCCACGTGACCCAGCTATTCTGGTCCTGGACAAAGGGCAGCATTGACCCATACAAAGACGTGCTGGTGAATGTTCATAGCAGCTTTATTTGCAGTAGCCCCAAACTGGAAACAAACCACGTGTTCATCAAGAGACGGCTGGGTAAGCAGGCCATGGGCACTCTGCGGTGGATGTGGCCATAAAAGGTTTGCCCCCCAGGCACACTCCAGCATGGTCTCAGGGTAATTCTGCTGAGTGAAAGAAACCAGGTGAAAAGAGAATACTCTGTGATTCCACGCGGGCATTCTGGTGAGTGCAACTCATCCATCCTGGCGGAATACACAGTGGCCGTCTGGTCTGCCTGGAGGTGGCAGGCTGGCCAGTGGGAGGAAGCCTGCGGGCGCTGGGTGTGCTCACTTTCTTGGTGGTGGTGGTTTCACCAAGTGTACATCAGCATGTATCAAACTGCACACTGTATGTCACTTATACCTCAGTAAAATGCTTTAACATGTGGGTGAATAAAATGACAAAACCCCCAAACAGTAAGATCCGTAATACACTGAGTTTGTATACATACACATTTTCCAGAAAGCTCTGATCCCTTTTGGTCATGGTGCTATCAAAGAACATCCGTGGAGAGCTCCGTCTGCCTGCACAGGGCTGTGGGGCTGTGCTGCTTTGCTCTGGCTCCCACTACTCTCCTGGGAGATGCATCCTGGCTCCCCAGCTCACTGGTGTCACGTGTCTCTGTTTTGCTCTGAGGGCGAGTGATTTCATTGTACACCTGTGCCCCCCCGAGGCCCACGCGGAAGTCCGTGGGGGTGTGGAGAAGGCTTCCCCTTAGTGAAGGGCAGAGGTGGTATGCCCAGGGCCTTCCGGGGCCCTATCCAGAGGAGGGGTAGAGACCTGGGGTCACTGTGCCTGGCTTGCCTCTCCTGCACAAAATGTGCCATTGATTTGAAAACTGCTCCAGTGAAAACACAGTTAAACATTCCCTACTCTGGGTCAATAACCCCTGGTGTAGAATGAGGGTGCCCCTGCCCCAAGGGAAGGTGTGGCTGTGCTGGGGGGAGGGGGCTGGTGGCTTTGGTCATGTGGTGGGCAAGTCCTGTCCCAAAGGTCCCTGTTCCTGCCCTTGCTGCACCTTTGCCCTCTGAGATTGGTGGGGGTGCCGGCTGTGAAGTGGGGTCTACTCTGCCTGCAGAAGACGGAGCTCTGAGGGGCACGTGTGAGCACGCTTGCCTGCCAGCAGAATTTCAGTCAGACTTGAATGCCAGAGGCTGCAGGGGGCGGAGCCCGGCGCCAGTGCCCAAGGATCATTGTCACTTAGTGTCCACAGTTGTTCCCATCCGTCAGATGTGTTTGGAACTGGCTTCAGAGTCCAGGGTGCCGTCTGGCTGTGCCTCTCCCCAGCAAAGAGCCTGCTTCTACTGTGGACTATGGGCACAGAGAGAAAGGGTCTGGGGGCTGCGGGGCTGATAGCTCCCTTTGAAGATTACAAACAAGTCCAGCCTGGCTGCCAGGGCTTGGGGAACAGAAGGAAAGCCCCATCCTTGGGCCAAGGTTTTCCTGCTGTTTGATAGGATCTTGGCTCCAGGTCCCACCCTCAGAAGATTCCAGATCAGCCTACCCGGAGGTACTCTAGGAAGGGGTGAGGAATGTCTGCAAGCAGGGGTGGGCGATTTGTCCCCCTGGAAGCTCTGATCTAGCCTCAGGGGGCAGCCACACAGGCTAACCCTCATCTGTAGAACTGAGAAGTGCTCACTGCCCAGGCACCTGGAGAACAGCCCTTTCCAGAGCTCCACCCAGACTGGGGCTGGGATGTGATGGGGGGGTGACTTATACCCCCACCCACGATGAGTGGAGCCCTTCTGGGGCTCAGCACTGCATGTAACCGTGTGTATGCATAGGGTCCCTGTGTCTCTGCTGGCTGGGCCCACAAGTCTTACTTTCCTGATTTGCGCAGTGGGGATGCTTGACATGCCCTCCTGGTAGATTCGTAGGGAGGCTGAAGTGAGTGCACACCTGGGACCCTGCCTCGACAGTGCCTGGCACGTCCTGTGGCACAGGTAACCATGCCCAGAGGGGCTGAGTCACTTGCTCAGGGTCACAGAGTGGGCAGTGGTTGAACCTGAACCTGACATATAACTATCATGGCACCAAATTGCTCTCATGTCCATGTCTCCAGGTGGGCCTCCCCACCTCTGCCTTCTGCATGTTGGACTTACAAGGCCCTGGTCCAGTGATCTTACTCATCCCAAATGCATGGACGTCTCTTGTTGAGCCCTCACACAGAGGCTGCGTTCCAGCAGCACTCATGCACGGTGGAGCCATCTAAGCCAGGCTGCTCTTTGGCTGCAGAGCACGTGGGACACTGGCTTATGGATGGGTGTGGCCCTTGCCCTGGACCCAGGCAGCTCTGCCTCCACCCCGCCTGGTCCTTGGGCACAGCTTGGACAATGTCTTCCAGCGTCTGATGGGGCTTTCTGCATCTCACCCAAATCCTCACTCTGGGCAGTGTCTGCTAACCCGATTCTGGCCGGGGCTCCAGGAAGGAGCAGTTTGGCCTGTCTTGTAAGGCCACGACTGTCCCTTTCTCCTCCCACCCCAGAAAGAGCACCTGGCATTGTCCAAACTGCCTTCCCTGGTTCTGAGGACATAAGCCCGGGCCAGGTGGTGGGAGCCCTGACCAGTTCTGTCCCTGTCTGGGCTGTGCAGGTATCCCTTCCCCTGGGTCCTGTCAGTCATTAAATGCCAGATTGTCAGTGGCTAGAGTCACTGCCCAGGTAGAGCAGTCCCCCATCTACGGGGTGCATCCCCAGACCCCATACGGTCTGTGCTTTGTCCAGTACCCACTCACCTGTGATAAAGTTTAATTTGTAAACTGGCACAGTATGAGATTAACAGTGGCTAATGACAAAATGCAACAATCATAGCAATGTGCAGCACCACTACTCCTGTGTTTTAGGGCCATTAAATAAACCAGGTGACTCCAACACGGGGGTTGCTATAGCTGAAGGACAGGTTGCACAGGCCTCAGGGACGGCCAACTAAGGAAGGTTCCTGTCCCAGGCAGGACAGAGGGGAAGGTGGGAGATTTCTTCATGCTACTCAGTGCTGAGCAATTGAAAACTGAGAAATTGTTGCTGGAATTTTCTGCACAATATTTTTAGGCCAAAGCTGACCTAAAATTGAAAATTCAAAAAGCAAAACCATGGCTAGGGGCTCCTGGGTGTTTAGGAGGGGCCCACCGTGTGTTGCTGCCCTCCAGCCCCCGGAGACCAGATCCTGCGCTGATTTCTGCGGGCTCCACTGAGAGGACAGAGCCGGAGGTAGGAGAGGCGTCCCCTGTCCCTGGTGCTCAGGATGTGTCAAGGGGAAGACAGGGTTCAAATCCCACACTCTGTAGCCCCAGGCTCTCACTTGGGCAGTGCTGCTGGCACTGCTGGAGTACACGTGTGCCCTGCACACACGCTGCACTCTGCTCTGTGGGCAAATGCATGTGCCAAGTGCACCCACAGCCACGCAGGTGCCTGCACATGTGCGTACACCACACACCTGTGTTTTGCACACATGCGCACAAACAGATGCACTGTGTGTTCACACACCGTGTGCCCATATACACGCATGTGAACACACCTGCATGGACACGTGCATGCCCAGACATGCATTTACACACTGAGGATACCCCCATGGGGTCGTGGAGTGGGCACCTGGTCCTCGCATGCAGGGCCCAGCCCTGGTGGCAGCGCTGCTTTCTCTTAGACTCGGCATGAAGTCTATCCTGTGTCACTGCCACAGGGCCCTGGTGGGGAGGGGGGGCTGCGCGTGCCTGCCTTGCTCTGGCCCTTTGCCGTCCTGCTCCTGCACTTGCTCTGCTGGTCCTCTCGTGGCTGACTCGGTGCAGCTCACAGCTCCCTTCACTGCTGTCCCTGGAGCCGCCCCTGTGCCTCCTGGAAGTCCCCCCTCCTGCTCTTGCTTCCAGCCTGCTGTGGTGTGTGTGGCGGGGGTGTGTGTGTGATGTTTGTGGTATGTTTGGTGTGACCTGTATGGTGTGTGAACAGACCAGGAGACAGGAGCCGTTGCTCCAATATTCCCCATAAATGAACCTGACCCATCCCAGACACACACCACACCTCCTTAGTGGTGCTAGCCCAAGAGCTGCCATGGACAGCCAGTTTAGGCTAAAATAATTAATTTGGGGTGAAATCTCACTGCTTTAATGGATTCAGAAGTCCTCGATAGCTTAGAAACACAAGGAAGCTCTTTGCAAGCTTCCCTCTTCTGGTCATGACAAGTCCTTGGTGTTGCTGCAAACCTTAGAAAGGGTCCAGATCTTCTGGGACCCTGAACAGGGCATTTCCCCTCAGGGTCCCTGCTGCAGGGAAGGGGAGGAGGGTGGCAGGGTGGAGCCCCACGGCCGAAGGTTGCAGGTGGGCACACCATCCCCCTTGCAATCCCCAAAACATTCCTGTGGTTCAGTGGGTGGGAGACAGGGCAGGGAAGACCACTGCCGGGCAGGAGGCCAGGCCACCTGTCCCTGTGGGCTCACCCTGTGTCAGTCTTGGCTGGTGGCATTCTGTCCACTCTCTCCCATAATACCGGCCTTGCCTCCCCATCCCCCAGGCCTTCAGTGTCCGGAGCTGCTCTCCAGGCTCTGTGGGCAGTGTGAACATGTGGCTGCCAAGAATAGCACCTCATATTTAGACAGCAGCCTCCATTGGACCCACGCCCTTCCTTCCAAGCCCTCGGTGGGCGGGCTGAGCATTTGTCCCCAAGTCTCTTTCTGGGTTGTTTTTGGGGAAGGGCCTTTTGTCCTGTCTGCCTTTCAGTAGGATGGTATGGGGCTCAGAGGGCTGGAAGTCCGTGGATTCTTTCGATTATGTATCCTATCGATAAAAATTATTTTCACACCCAGCAATGTTTGTGCACGTGTGTGTGTGTGTGCGCGTGCGCACATGGTCATGCCTTGGCATACTCGGGATTCTTCACCAAACCTACACATACTTGAGTCCTGGTGGCTGCCCTGCTGAGACTGTACACACGTCTATGAAAAGTCAGCCCTCTGGGCAGTGCCTGTGGCTCAAGGAGAAGGGTGCCAGTCCCATGTGCTGGAGGTGGTGGGTTCAAACCCAGCCCCGGCCAAAAAAAAAAAAAAAGAAAAGAAAAGAAAAAGCCCTCTGTGTATGCAGGTTCTGAAGCCAGTGAATTTTATTTGTTGAAAAAAATTCTATGTGTAACTGGTGCTGTGTGTACCAACTTGTGTTGTTCAAAGGTCAACACTCTGTGTGTGTATGTGTGTGCAGTAGAACCTCTGTGACCCGATTCTCATAGATGGACCACATGTACCGAGCCCTGACTCCTCACGTGGACCACCTCTTGTGTGTTGCCATCTTGGCACAGTCCCTGGCGTGGTCAACTTCAGAGGTTCTCCTGTATTAAATTCCATCATCGTTTTCAGCCAGTGTCACAGAGCAACGCTCAGTGTACACCCTAAGTGTAGTTTGCTGTGGCAGCAAGGGTTGAGCCACCATATGAAAGTGCTGAACCCTGTAACCTGTAACATGACTTCCCCACAGCGGCTTCTCAGTCCCCTCTGTGATCCTGGTTGTTGGGGACAGAAGCCTCTCCCCGGGTTGTCAGTGCATGGTCCCTGCCGGGGAACTTGGATGCACTGGAGCCGAGGTGTAGGGAGAGAGAGGCTGGGGGGCTTCTGGGGCTGGGCCTGGCCGGCCCAGGTCGCCTTTCTGCCCCATGTTCCGGGAAGCACTCCTGTCCCAGCCTGCCCTCATCCTAGTGCCTTTTCACACTAATATGACTCTATGGGTGATTTGGGACCATGGGGTATTCCCAGCAACCAATGGATGGTTTTGGAACTTGGGAAACATCTCCATGGCCAGAGAGTGTCCCACTGAAGTGACAGAGGCCACAGCTCAAAACCAGTGAGCCACTTGCTGGTGGTCTTAGGATGGGGTGCATAGCAGGTGTGCATACCTGCAGGGTGAGTAGCGTGCACAGTGGGTGGACACCAGAGCTGGACTGTCTCTGTGTCCTGCACCACTGCTGCACCTGTCAGCAGAGACACACCGCCACCACAGCCCCGCTCCCGAGCCCAGGCAGGCCCTGCCTGCGCCAGCCACTTGGCCATTTATTTATTTATTTAGCCTTTAGTGTCTTTGTTTTTATTGTGGCAAAATACATAAAACACAAAATTTAACATCTTTGCCATCTTTATGTGCACAGCTCAGTGGCATTAAGCACATTCACAGCTGTCACCGCCATCCGTCTCGAAAACGTTCTCATCTCCCCAAACTGGACTTCTGAGCCTATTAAACATTGGTTCCCTATTGCCCCTGGGCCCACTACTCTGTCTCCATGAATGTGACTACTCTAAGGACCCCGTGTAGGGGAAATTATACATTAACGGGATTTGTCCTGTCCTGACAGGCTTCATCCGTGTTACAGCAAGTTACTAAATGGCCATTTTAAGTTTTTGCCCTCATCATAATAGGAAGGTCTTGACTTAGGTATAGAATGTACTAGACAATTGGGTAAAATATTACCAGCGAGCATAGATGTCCTCTCTTTCTGAGGCTGAGTGATTCTTCGTTGATGTGGACACCATGTTCTGTCATCTGCTTGTCCACTGGTGACACTTGTCTCACCTTTCATCTGCTGTGAACACAGGTGTGTGAATATCTCTTTCTCTTGTTTTGGGTGTTGACTCAGAAGTGGAGACTTTGTGTCCTGGGGTAATGCAATGTTTAATCTTTCAAATTTCAGATTAATATGAGGGTACAACGAGGTCACAATGTTTGCATTTGTTAGTAAGAGTCCCTGTTGTACCTGTGTCCTACACCCAGAAGGTGTGCCAGATACCCTTATGTTGTGCCCTTTGGGTGGGAGCACACCCAACTCTCTCCTTGTGTTTAATTTTCTGAGGAACAGCTGATAACATCATTTTACATTCCTGCCAGCAGTGTAATTTCCCCGTAGCCTCGTCAACACTTGCTATCTTCTGCTTCGTCAGTAGTAGCCGCCCTGGTGGGTGAGGTACTGTCCCCGTGGTTGTGGTGAGTGGTGATGCTGTGCGTCTTTTCAGGCACGGATCTGCCACTCGTGTGTCTTCTTTGGCAGAATGTCTGTCAAAGTCCTTTCCCAGTTTTGAATCACATTATTTCTTTTGTTATTGCTGAGGCTTAGGAATCCTTTGTGTATTCTGGACACTAATCCCTTCTCAGGCACATGACTCCAGACACCTCTTCCACCCTGTGGGTCGGCTCTGCACGTGCTGGTTGTGCCTTTTGATGCACATTTTTAATTTTGATGTGTTCCTATTCATCTGTTTTTTCTTTTGTTGCCCGTGATTTTGGTATCATATCAAGACGTCGCTGCCAAATCCAAGGTTGTGAAACTTGTCCCCTGTGCTTTGTTCTAAGACAGAGTTTTATAGTTTTGGGTCTGATGCTTGGATTTTTGATCCATTTCGCAGATGGTGTAGGTAAGGGTTCAACTTCTTTCTTTTGCATGTGGGCATCCAGTTTTCCCAACACTGTCTGTTGGCTGGTCTTCCCACCCTTGTCAGAGAGTCGTCTGACCACAGATGTGAGGCTTGCGTCTGGGCTCTGTCCTCTCTCCCTCCTCCAACCCCTCCCCCTTGGTCCTTAGGGTCCTTAGGCCCAGATGGGGAATAACTGTGGCTTCCGAGTGAGTTTTGAGATAAGGAAGTGAGTCTCCAGCTGTGTTCTTCTTTCAGGATCATTTGGTTTTTCAGAGTCCCTTTGAAATTCCACATGAACTTTAGGATGGATTTTTCTATTTCTTTAAAAAAATACTGTTGGGGGGCGGTGCCTGTGGCTCAGCGGGTAGGGCGCCGGTCCCATATGCCGGAGGTGGCGGGTTCAAACCCAGCCCCGGCCAAAAAAAAAAAAAATACTGTTGGGCTTTTGGTAGGTATTGCATGGAATCTGCAGATTGCTTTGGGTAGTATTAACATCTTAATGTTACATCTTTTAATCAGTGAACATGAGATTTCTCTCTGTATCTTTCATCTCTTTCAACAACTTTTTGTAGTTTTCATTATAGAAATCTTTTGCCTCCTTGTTTAATTTCTAAGTCTTTTGTTCATTGTAATGCTATGGCAAATGGAATTATTTTCTTAATTTCCTTCCCACGTTGTGCATTGATAATGTATAGAAATGAAGCTGGTTTTTGCAGGTTTATTTTGTATCCTGCAACTTTGCTGAATTATTTATTAGCACTAACAGGGATTTTGGGGTGGGGTCTTCAGAGTTTTCTATATGCAAACAAAGATGATTTTACTTCTTTCCAATTTCAGTGGCTTACGTGTGAGCATGTGTGAATGATATGGTGTGTGGTGTGTGATGTGCACACGTGTGAACATGCACGTGTGTGTGAGAGAAAGAGAGGTGATGGCAGCTGGCTGGTGTGGGGCCTCCCTGGGGGTGGGCAGGGGTCCTGGCCACCCACCCTAGTGCCTCTGCTCCTGGAGACCCCATTCCATGGCAGGAGGGGTTGGCTGGAGTTTGAGCAGTTGATTCACAGAAATCCTGTTTTCTTGAGCGTTTCTGGACTTCAGTAGCCAGATCCCAACCAAAGAAATCTGTGGCAGTTTTGAACTGCTGTACAGTTTTATTGGTGCTGAATGATCTCTCAGTTTGTGGTTTCTTCTTTTTAATCATCATATTCAGCTCTAGTCTGTGGTTTCTATACCTCCATGGGAAGAACTCTCAGGGAGGTGCTGCCTGGCTACTGGAACTTGGGCCAGTCTGCCGGGACAGGCCCTGCTCACTGGATGAGTGTCTGCCCTCCTCCCCATTCAGCCACACAGGCGCGGTAGTGCCAGAGAGAGCCCAGCATGCAAGTCCTGATTTGAGCTGAGGAATTTGGTCTCCTTCCCGCAGAAGCTGCCAGCCAGGCACAAAGGCACACACTCTTCACCTCCCCCATTTTTTATCTCCAGAGGAGTAGGGAGGCTGGGATGCCCAGGGCCTGGAGGGCCGGATGCTGGGCTCTGTCCCCCACCCCACCAGGGCCACTGTCTACCTGGGCAGCTTGCTGAACCTCCTGGGCGTGAAGTAGGGGCTGTGACCATATTCACTGCCCAGAGTTGTCTCAAAACTCAAATGTCAGTCCCTGTGAATTTCTTCCTGGGGAGCAGCCCCCCTCCACCTCTGAGTCTGATAAAGACTTGTACAGGGGTTGGGGTTGCCAGCAGCACTTGGCAGGGGGGCAGTCTGAGCCCCCAGGGTTCCCGACACGTGCCCACTCTTTGTCCCCAGACTCCATGGGACTCTGGACGCATCTCTCGCCTGCACCCTTTACCCCCCACCCTACCGTTGTGCACCTGTCAGGGCAGTTCAGGGCTCCATGCTGGTGGCTGGCGGTGCCGCCCACACTGGACGTCTGTGAATAGCTGGCAGCCGTGCCTTCCTCTTCTGCGTCAGCCTCACCCTGGAGCTCAGAACAAACTCTGCCAGTCACTCAGTGGCCGCTGGGGCGGGTGAGTCACTGTGACAAACTCTCTTAAAGGATGAAGAAATACAGAGTCATCTCCCCACAGTTCTGTACACTGTGTGTATGTGTGTGAGAGAGAGGTGTAGACAGGGGAAAGAGCGGAGTCTGGAGAGGAGGATGAACTGAGAATGAGTTGGAGTGTCCTCCTGTGTAGGTAGATGCAGTGTCCAGCAGCGTGGCCTTGTGCTCTGGAGCCCGTGGTGGGCCGCCTTCTTGGGACCTTTCCCCAGACCTACATGTTCTGACCTGGGACAGCACTTGGAGTCCTGTGGCCCTGGGCCTGTTCCTGAGGCAGCATCTGGGAGAAACACCTTTCACGTCTTCACCCCAGAAGGAGGTGCAGCTGAGGCCTCCATGCACTTTACAAAGTCTAAGTGATCACTCTGAAGTTTTTACTCAGGGCAGTGGTTCTCAACCTTCCTAATGCCGCACTGTATTTTCATTGTTTAAAAGGGATCGCAACCCACAGGTTGAGAACCGCTGACTTATGGCCACACTCTGATGGGACCCACCAAGGCAGAGAGGCTCAGTGGTGTGCTGGTGAATGCTCAACACACGCAGGGGCAGCTCTGTGAGCCCTGACCACAGTGCTGGCCTATTTCCATAGTGTAAATACTCCCACAGAAGTGAATGGGGCCTTTAGGTTGCAGGCTGACTGCAGGGAGACCTCCTCCCCCAAAGGTTGTTTCCAGCTCTAACCTGCACTGGCTGACTGCTGCATAGGCAGTCACAGCTCACAGGGTGTCACTCTAGGCTCCTGTACTGCAAACTTGTGCTCAGGGCTCTCTGCCTCCCAGACAATCTGTCCTGAGAAGACTACCAGGCTGGAGACCCTGGAGCTCACCTGCCAGCAGAGGGATCTAGAGAAGCAGCAGAGACCAGTGCCCTGGTGATGCCAGCCCTTGCCATGCCATGGGAGCCCCTGAAAAACGCACATGTTCTCTGTTAGAATCATGCTAAGGGAGGCAGCCGAGCACCAGGGTGCCTCTGGCCATCTGTCTGTGCCTCCTGGGAATCTGAGCCGCCACCCAGGAGGGAGATGCCTGTGCCCTACAGCCCTGGCCAGGGCACAGCCAGCAGCATTCACTGTGGTGATCTCCAGGGGCCCAGGGTCTCTCCAGAGGATTGGTCCCTCCAGCTGTGTTCTGGTGGTCCTGCCTTCTCTTTGAGCTGGAGACACCTTTGCCATCCAGGGCCAGGCCACTGGAGGTGAGGATAGGAGTGGGGGCTGGGGCATGGCCCCCTCTAGAGGAGGGCAGTAGGGCTTGGACACCTGGGCCTGGAGATGGGGCCTGCTGGATAACATGCAGCCATCCTTGGATCGCCTCAATTAGATCAAGCCTGCTCCCTAGTCTCCCCGGCACAGAGGAGAGGGGTGTGCTGAGCACTCAGAGGATGCTCCCAGCCATGCACAGACCAGGGGACCAGGGCAAATCAGCTGAGAGAAAAAGAGAAGGAATCAGAGTCTATGGTTTATAAAAAAAGACAGAGCTGCCAAGTCAGCACAGACCTTGTCTGAACCCTGATTTTAACAAGCCCAACATAAAAACAAACAAAAGCCGAAAATCATTTGTGAGGCAATTGGGAGCCATGAGGGTACTGAGTCACTTTTATTTGGGGCATGATAATGGGATAAAGAGTTGTCACTTAGAGATGCTCCTGCCCTGTTGGTGGTTGAAAGGAGGCATTTCCTTCAAGAGTTCCCTGTGGAGCTGGGGCAGTGGGGGGTGACAGCTGGCCATCGGTCATGTGGCAGCAGGGGTGACAGGCACAGGGTGTGTGCTTGTCTTGACATTAGCATGTGTTTGACCGGCCCTCATGAAAGGACACAGATCAGTTACTCAGCAGGTGGATGACTCATCCCATAATTGCCATTGGTCTGAGAAGGCCTGGAGGGCTCTGCAGCCCTAGGCTGGTCCTCACACTCCAGGACACTTGGGCAAGTGGTGCTGGGGCTGGGATGGGGGCCTTGGTGTGTGTCACACTTTATGGGGGCAAGACATGATTGCAAGAGGGACTTTACCTAACAATTGCAATCAGTGTAACCTGGCTTATTGTACCCTCAATGAATCCCCAACAATAAAAAAAAAAAAGAACCATATAGAAGCAAGTGACAAGTGAAGGAAGCACTAACCCTTCAGAACCTGTTTTAGTGTAGCTGTCGCCATGAGCTCTGTGGTGGTTACACTTAGTTCTGTCCTGTGTGCTGTTCAAGAAGTTTGAAATGCTCAGAAGAATTGCTCAACCTAAATCTGTGATCATGGGTTTAATGGTTTGAGGGGATTTACTTACACTGATAGCCAAGGCTTAAATAGCTAAGAAAACAGCTTTCTGAAGTTCCCTTTATTCTTCCACTAAGTTTAGTAAATAAAGCATCAAAAGGACACAGGTGCAGGGTGGCAGTCCCTGCACTTGTCTTGGCCTGTCATCGCTCCACTAATCCTCTGTTTGTTCAGGGTCCCTGGCTGGGCTGTATGCCTCGTGGGGGGCTTCACTCACTGCCGGTTGAAGGAGGATAGGCAGAGCCAGGACTCGGGGTCCTCAGCGTCCTCATGGGTCAAACGGGGGTGGACATTTTCTGGGTCCTTCCACCCCCCTAAGGTGATGGGCATCTTCCTGCATGTGTAGGGTGCTGCCGGCCTGGCCTGGACCCTGCCCCCTCCTCCATGCAGGACAGTACATGGACATGTTCCTGGGGTCAACAGCCATCAGGAGGCTGTAGCCTCGCATCAGACTCCTGAGGCAGGGTGCCTGCCTGCACAAGGACCACGACTCTGGGACGGCCAGGAGCCTGTGTGTGTTTCCCCTGCAATCTGCTGCCTGTTTTGTTTATTTAAGTTTTTGTTTGAGTTCCAGAAATGAAGCTGAGGAAAGAGTGCTCTTTGGCCGCCCAGCTGTATCCTGGGTAAATGCTGCCTCTGGCACTGGGGATCGGGTGTGTCCCAGGTGTCAAATTCAAAGATTTTTAGTAAATATTCTGAGTCGTGCAGCCCTCACCACATCCCACCCTTCCAAGTCACCGCTCCTGTGCCCATTCAGTTAACCTGCGCATCTCACCCAGTCACTCCCACCCAGTTTGTGTGGACTTTGGAGTAAATGGAGGGGTTGGAGCACTGATTTTGAGGTCAATTAAGGTCATTTTGTGAATTATTTGAGAGAATTGATTTCTCATAACTTGATTAAACACCTAAACCCCCTCAAAATGAGTCTGTGAGCCCAAATCCAAAAGTACAAGAAGATTTTACGTGTTAAGAAACAGTCATAGTTGCACAACACTATGAGTGTATGAAACACCACTAAATTGTATATTTTAATATGGTTAATTTTATAATTTCACCTTTAAGAAAACAACCAACAAAATCCATACCCAGAACATGAATATTAACTTATTCCAGATGGAGTTAAATTTGTGAAAAACTCCAATAAAAACTCTTAAATAATGTATGATGGCCAAAGATTAAGTGAAGGAATCATGCCCATTAAAATAAATAAATGATGAAATCAAACTGGCAGATATTAAACAAGAACAGATAGAGGTGAAAATGGCAAATCTTAAAAATGAAAAATATAGTCCCTGAGACAAAAGATTCAAAAGATGGGTTATGATCAAGAACATAGTTGAAAAGAGAATTAGTGAAGTAGAAGATAGATCTGAAGAATTTTCCCAGAATGCAAAACAGACACAGAGAGATAAAGTGTAGGCAAGTGTGCACAGGTGTGCGCATGTGTGCAAAGATGTGTGTGCACTCACAGGTGTGTGTGCACAGGTGTGCATGTGTGCAGAGGTGTGTGTGTGCATGCAGATGTGTGCACACACATGCACCTACCCTCCAGCAGCTAAGAGACATGTATGTGTGACGGTGGGGATGTGTGTGTGCGTGCATGGTGGGTGTGTGCACATTGGGGCTCTCCCCCACCGTGTACACTCGCCACTCCCCTGCCATGCATGTGAGCGTTGAGTGACAAGCTCCAACACGTAAGAAGAGTCTCCAAAGAATAGGCTGGACAGAGGGACAGAGAAGCAAGATTAGAAGGGATGATGGTGAAGCAGCTTCCAGAATTAAAGTGCATGAAATATGGATTGAAAATGCACTCCCAGCATAGAGTGGGAGGGAGATGGATGCTCACTACATTTATCAAGAGTCTTAGATTGTGTAAGAGGATTCATTCTAGCTGATTATGGCATCAAGAAATTAAATAAGGAGTGTGCTAGCTCAAAGTTATTGGGAAGGTCCCACAGACAGCATCAGCTGAGCCCAGACTTGCGCCAGGAACTGGACTGCCAAGCATTTGGCTCATGGTTTTAGACACATCTAAAGACTAGAAGAATGAAGAGAAAATCTTAGAAGCCAGCAGACAAATTATTTTTTCTCTTTGCTTTAAAAGTTCAAAAGAAAAGACTGGCTTTTTTTTTGTTTTTTTTCTTTGAGACAGGGTCTCACTCTGTCGTCCAGGCTAGAGTACAATGGCATCTTCACAGCTCACTGTAGCCTCAAGCTCCTGGGCTCAAGAGATCCTCCTGCCTCAGCCTCCCAAAGTGCTGGGACTGCAGGCTAAGCCATCACACCTGGCTCTTAAGATGGTTTTGAAGATGAATATTTGGTTAACCCATGTCCTGGCCACCTACTGAGGTCAAGACCTGAGACCCAGAGTGAGTAGACCCCTACCCACTGGAGCCTTTCAGGGATTCATAAGCTCCCAGCTTTTGTGGCCCCCGCACACTGGCAAACAAAGACGCTCATTTGTAGATACTGTCTAGATCTGAGACGTCTTGGGATGCGAAGCTTGGGCCAAGCACCCCTCCTGCCCTGCCCGACCTGCAGCCCCCCAGCCCTGCACTGTTTCATGGGTGTGGGGGCTTCTCCAGGCCACGCCCCACCCTCTGCCTCACAGTGAGAAAAAGGACTTGAAGAGACAAAGGCAATTAGTTGGGGGGTTGGAGGGCACCAGGCTGGAAGACAGATGCGACCAGAGACTCATGGACACATTTCTGCTCTCGTGATGAGTCTTCTCAGGAGGTCCCATGGGGGAAGGAATCAGCCCCTTTGCCCCTGCTGCCAGACTTGGGCTGGTCACACCTAGTCCTCAAGTGCCCTCAGCTAAGAGGATCAGAAATGCTGTCCCTGCCCCTGGTGTGGGGGTGGGGGGTGGTGTACTGCGTAGGGGACAGGCCTGGGTGACAGAGAGGGAGGCGGGAAGGCTGAGTGCTGTGTGCCACATGGGGTTCCTCCAGCATCTCCGCTTCTGCCCCCTCAGTGTGGAGCTGGCCCGGCCACCAGCTGCCTAGGGTGGGTGGTGGACCCCAGGGTGCTGGAGGCTGGGTATTGGGGTTGCCTCTCAGCAAACACAAGCCAGGGCTCACCTGGGTGAAGAAATTGTGAGTGTGGGTAGAGGTTGGGGTTTCTCTCCTCCTTGGAGGCCACATTACCCTCCTGTACTCAGGGCTGAGATGGACGTCCAGGCCTCTCTGCTAGAAGGAGCCATCTGCGAGGGCACGCTCTGGCCCAGCATGTTTACACAGGGGCCATCCAAGGGCCACCAAGCTCTGGATATCCCCTGTCCCCCCAGCTCAGGAGCTGGGACTCTGGAGATGACAGGGCCAGCCAGAGCTCATGCAGATAGCTAGTGGCTGCCCCAGGCCTACAGCCAACTCCCCTTTCTACCCAGTGGCCAGAAGGCCGGGAAGGGCTCTCCATGGCGGTTGGAAGTGGCCTGGAGCCCTGTGGGCTGCATGTTTCAGGGCTGAGCAGGTAGCTGAGGTTGTTAGGGCCCCCCAGGCACCGGGCCTGGCCCTCTGGGTGCAGTGGGAGGTTCACTGTGTCCAGCTGTGCAGGTTAGCACGGCAGCATAGCAGCCACAGGCCAGGTTCTCTCACCGTCCTGCGGCGGGAAGTCCCAAGTTGGGCACGGAGGGAGGCTCCTCACAGCCTCTCCCCTTGGACAGAGATGGTACCTCCTCCCTGTGTCCTGGCAGGTCATTCCTCTGTGGGTGGCTGTGTCCTCATGTCCTCTTCTTATGAGGACACCCGTCAGGTTGGGTTAGAGCTGCCCTGATGACTTACCTTAATCTCTCTCTGGACCCTATGTCTGAATAAATTGGTCATATTCTGAAGTGCTGGGAGTTAAGACTTCAACACATGGCTCTGAGGGACACAGTTCAGTCCCTAGCCCACAGTCCCTGTCACTCTGGTGTCCTGAGTGCTGCAGTTTTGCTCATGGGGCAGCCTCAGACACAGTTTCCTACTGATGCCCCCATCTCAGGCTGGCCTGGAAGCTTCCTTGCTCTGGAAATCCAATAGGTTTCCTGTGGGGAGCACAGCTCCTGGGTGGTTCCAGCACTGCTGAGACGTCCTCCTGCCCTGAGCAGCAGGGATGCCCAGCCTGGCTAGACACACAACCCGGTGGCAGAGCAGGACCCTGGGACAGGCATGTGGCTCGTGGATGAGCAGGCTGTGTGGCAGGGGCCTTGGGCAGCTTCACCCCCTTAGCCAGACCCTCGAAGGCTCGGGGCAGCCCCTCAAGCCTCCTGAGGGTGGCAGTCAGGGGGCACTGTCTACCTGGGCAGCCCCTGCCCCGCACACCTACTACAGCTCTGCCCACCTGCGAGGCCTATGTGCGATGCCCTCTCAGAAACCTGGCTGTAGGCTCTGTCTGCGGGGACTGGGCCCTTCCTCACAAATGTGTCCCTCACCCAAGGGCTTGCAGGATTTCAGGAGACGCAGACCTGTGTCAGGGCTGGTTCCTGTCTGTGGCTCTAGCTATTACCTGCCCCTGGGGCCAGGCTTCCCTGCTGTGTGGAGAGTGCTCTGGGAGGGGGTGTGGAGGCCCCAGGTTGCAGAGGGCAGCAGCCCTGGGTCTGCCCTTTCAGATGGTGTGGTCTGAAGGCTTCCCTGAGAAATGGGGCAGGAACGCTCATCTCCCAGGGCCACTGTGTGGAATAAAATCACTGAGCCTGGCTAAGGCTGTGAGCATCCTCAGTGCCATGTGTGAGGGCATGTGACCCCTCCAGGCTCCGCCACGTCCCCCACACCTCCTCCAAAGAGCCCTCGGCGTCTGGGAGGGCTGCATCTTGGGTCTCCCCTCTGGTACACACGCTCTCCACAGCCTCTGCAAGGGGTGGTGATTCTGACATGGACTCTGCCTTTGGCCTGGCCCTGTCCTTAGGGAGGGGCAGCTCCAGCCCTGCCTGGTCTGTGAGATAAAGGCACCAGAAAGCTGCTCTCGGCACCTATGACCACAGCAGCAGCAGGAGGAGGCCTCCCCTCAGGCTGGGCAGGCCTGGGAGCAGGTGCAGCCTCTGCAGACCCACCTGCCCTTACATGGTGCCAAGCCTGCACCCTGGGTCCCAGCTGGGGAACTGGGGATCCGAATGGACTCACCGTCCCAGGGTATTCCACATTTGAGGAGGGTGACCTGAGCTCAGCTGCAGCTCTCTGCAGCCTCTGCAAAAGGTGGTGATTCTTTCTGTCTGTCCTCCTGAGTGCTGCCTGGAGCCCACGCCCCAGGTGTGTTGGTAGCTCAAGGCCACATACTTCCCACCTTCCCTGTTCCCGAGGCCATTTCCCAGTCCCTTTTGACACCATGTTCCAGAGAGCAGGCCCCCCAGCTCCCGAGGGCTCCCTGGCTGCCTGTCTACCCCGGCCTCCCTCACTGTGTCCCCCAACACAGCCACCTCCAGTGCAGGGTGTTCTTGGCACGGGGGCCTGTGAGCCCTGAGCACACCGGGTGTGGGCCCTGCAGGGCTTTAATCTTGGTGCTTGAAGTTCCCAGCTGGCACAGGTAGTGTTTACTTTCACTAATCCTTCCAGAAACAAGGGCTCAGGCGAGGAGAACATTCACTGCACAGTGATTCATGTGGAGGAGTGGCCCTCCTGCCGCCTGGGCTCACCCCTGGGAGCCATGCTGCTTGGAGGCCCTGGCCTCTGGGTCCCCTGCCGCTGTTTAGGGGACCAAGGGATATCCTCAGATGCCCTCGGAATCCTTGGTGGCTTCTGATTGCAGAGTTAGGTGGTGGGAGGCAGATGAGTGGGGGCTTCGGAAGTCACACCACCACCAATGGCTTTCCAGCTCTCTCTGAAGGGGGACCCCTCCCTGGACACTCCCCAGGGGGTGCCGATTCTGGGGCTCTGTCTGTTGGCCATGGTTCTTCACACACCTCAGGCATCCCCAAAGTGCTGTTCCGTCACAGTGTCCCATCAGGTCAACAGAGGAATTCCACGGAAAGGTTCTGACAAATGAGCCCCCACCATCCGCGTGCTCACCCCTTTCCAGAAGTTTCTTCCGTGTGGCAACACTGGGCTGAGCCGTGGGGAGTTCCCAGTTCTAGGGCGGGATGTTGACAGATCCGTCCGGCGCAATGGAACAGCCAGGCTGCCCCTTTTGTGCTTTTCTGCCTCCTCCAACCGTCTGCACAGCGTCTCTGTGACGCAGGCTCCTTGCCGGGCATGTTGGTGGCTGTCCCGGGCCAAACCCAGGTGACACTGGAGGGTGCTTGCTCATAGCTGCTCCCCTACCCTTGCCTTAACTTGGGGCTTCACACTTTTGGGGTTCACATGTCTGTTACTTCTCTTGCTCTCAGGGTCACTCTGTTGGCAGTGAGCCTGAGGCCACCGCCCCTGCCCCCTATCCTTCTAATTTTCAGCTAGAAAACCAGGAGGCTGGCCTGCTGGGATTGTGTCTGAAACGGGCATGGAAAGACCACAAGTGAGGAGGCAGGGAGACCTGCACATGGTGGGGGCACCTGTCCTGATGTCCAGGACGTGTTCTGCTCCTAGTAGATGGCTGGAATGTGCAGCGGCCCTGAGGAGGCCTAGATTGGGTGTGCGGGACCTGAGGCCAGGCAGAGCTGGGGGCTGGAGAGCCAGAGCTGGTCCTCTCACTAGGGACCATGATGCCACCACCGCTTTCCTGCTGGCTCTCGGAGTCGGGTTTGTGGAGGCTCCTCCTTGATGTCTAATCAGGCTGTCCGCCCATTTAAGTAACGACACTTCCTGCCCATGAGTGTCGGCCAGCTGGGATGAAATAAGCTCTCCACATTATTGGCGGGAGGTTGCAAAGGACTTCCTATCTGGGGAGTAAGAAGGATTGTGGCCTCTGGAGTGTCCAGGAAGGGGAAAGCCCAGCTTCCTGGTTCAGGAATAAACAGGGGATGCGGCCCCCAAATGCATTTGGTGTGCTCTAGGGACGGAGACAATTGGCCAGGCTGTGCCAGGCACCTCCCTCCTGCACTGACGTCCTGGCCCCTCATTGTACCCTGGGCCAGTGCTTTTCCCAGGGTTAGATGGGCGCCTGGCCCAGGCCAAGAGTCCCCAAAGTGCCCAGGCTTCTCAGCTCTGTGGAGTCCACTGTAAGGTGTGATGTCCCCTCTGCTGTGGACCTTGGCCACTGCCATCTAATGCTCACTCCTCAGATTCTCAGGCACATGTGCCAACCAGACACTCAGTGAGCCCCACTATTGGTGCAGGCCTTGCCCATGGCCTTTCAGGTGGGCTTGGGGGTGCAAGGCCTCAGGTAACACCTTCTCCTCTGCCTACACGCCAATAGCTGGATGCTGCTTCAGGGATCCCTCTAGCCAGGCCAGACATGCTGGATGGTCATTGTCTCTGAGAACCTTTTGACAAGAAGCCCAGTGTCTCCCACAGGCTGGGTAACCTTCAGGAGGCCACTATGGCTTCCCCAAGTCCCTCACGGGGTGAACTGTGCCTCTAGTTGGTCTCTGCCCTTCCCCATTCCCCTCCCATGCAGCATGTGCTCCTAGGGGGCCCCCTCAGCAAACCATCTGCCCTTGCTAAGGTCCAGGCTGTCCTTCAGTGGTCCCCTTGTCACACTTCTCTTTGTGACTCCTGAGGCCACTGCCATCAGGGCAGAGGGTCCCTGCCTCTGGGCCAGGCCTTTGTTTCCTTGGACTCTGGACTTGATGGGAAGGGGCAAAGCTGGAAGAGGCCAGGAGGGCGAGTGGGCCATTGAGCCCCCCCTTGGATCCAGCTGTGTGGGGGATTCTGGCCAGTGCCCAGATTGCTGGCACAGCCCCCAGAGCCTGTGGGTTACATAAGGCATCTTTGTCCTTATATAACCAGGGCAAAGGGGCATGAAAAGCCCCAAGCAAGTCAAAACAACCATCCCGGGCGGGGAGACCTGGGAGGACAAACAGAGGAAAGTGGTGAGTAACTAGGAAATCCCCGGCCACCCGCGGGAGGGGCCTCTGGGTGGGGCGGCCCAGGAGAGAAAGTGGTTAGACAGACAGACAGACAGTGGACTGATGGCAGAGGCATTGCTGCCCCTGGGTGACAGGCTGGGCATAGCCACGCAGCTGGCCTGAGGGTCTGGAGCCTTAGGGACCCAGCGATGCATTCCCTCCCGGTCCCCCACTTCACGGCCCCAGCTCGTGCCAGGCATAGTACGCTCTTTAAAGATCTGGGGCCCTGTCGTGCTGTGGCTGGGAGGCTTCTTTGTCTGCTCTGGCCCCTCTGTGCACCCTTAGAAGGCAGTGTGAAGTCCCCTGACAGAGGACACAGGGAGCCTGGGGAGGGCCAGGCCCCAAGAGGATGGGCTGCATTACCAAGGCCCTGGGGCTGCTATGGGAGATTTAACACAACAGAATTCATCCTCACAGTTCAGGGGCCAGAGTTTCAAAGTCAAGGTGTCGGTAGGGCCACCTCCCTTTGAAGGCATCAGAGGAGAGTCCCTCCTGCCACCCCTAGCTTCCAGTGGCTCCTATCTCTGCCCACATCTTCGCAGGCCAGCTCCCTGTGTCTGTGTGTCCTGTGCCTGCACCTCCACACACACACACCCTCCCCCGCTCCCCGTTTCATAGCACTTGTCCTGGGATTCTGAGTTCCCCCCAATCAAATCTCTCATCTGCAAAGATCCTTTTCCCAAATAAGTTCCCATTTACATGTTTCAGGGGCTAGGGACCTGTACATAGCTTCAGGGACATGGGTCAGCCCTCTCCACCTGGCATGGGAAGGCCCCTCCAATTTCCCGGCTTTGTCTGTGACAGACAGGTTGCCTGGAGGTTTCCAGCTTGGAATGAACTTGGCTGGGGATGGAGCACAGAGCTAGTGGAGGCCCCTGTGTCTGACCCGGGCCTCTTCTTCCCACCTCCGCACCCAACCAGTGCCCTGTCTTAGGGCCCTACATTTCCCTTCCTGGTGCAGAGCCACATGCAGATCCCACCCTGTTCTCCGACCTCCTGGTGCTGGGCAGACGTTGATCGCCCCCAACACACTGGAAGTACGGGGACCCCGACCATGAAGCAGTGAGGAGGCATGTGGGTGAAGGGATTGTGAGGAGAAATGGGGCCCAGGAGGCCCTTGGAAACCCACCTAGGGGCTTATCCAAGCTGTGCCTATCCCCCTTCCAGCACCCACAGCCCCTTTTGCACAGGCTGAGATGTCCAGAGCTTTCCAGGGCCACCACTTCCCCTCATAGCAACCCCAGATAGCACCTGCCCTGCTCCTGTGCTTGAAACAAGGGAGACCACAGCCTGGGGAAGGGGGTCCTGCTTATTGTTCCCCTGCCTTCCCTGAACTGTTTTCCTAAGTGAGGCCACACCTCCTGGCTTCCTGGGGTGGTGCCCAGCGGCTACCCAGCCCTGCTCACCAGGAGGCTTGGGAGCAGCAGGACCCCAGCAGGAGCTCCTCAGATTCTCCCTGCTGTGGACAGAAGAAGGCTGGGCATTGTCACCCCCAGGAAGTGGCCAGACAAGGAACGTTTTTAGGGGACCCCAACATGGACAAAGTGGGGATGCTCATAAAAGCTCTGGGGGCAGCTGGGCAAACCATAGACACAACTCCCTGTCCCTGCCACCCCAGAGGGTGCAGGACCTCCGGACCCTGCTCCCTGAGCAGGGGAGTGAGAGGAAACTCACCTGGGGTGGCAGACGGGGTGCCCCCGGCCGTGTGGCCAGCAGACCCACTGGCTTCTTGGGTCCAAAAACTCCCATGTGAATCCCAGGCCTGGACAGAGTCCGTGGTGCCTGCATGTGCCAGGTGTAAGGAATGTGCTGGGGGATCTGGCCCCCCAAATCTCGTGGCCTGGCCCCTTGGACCAAACGCACCTGTCTTCAGCCTGTCCCCTGATTCCTCAGGTCTTGTTGATCTGGCAGGGAATGGTTTTTATAACTAATACATTCCGTTATTTTGAGCTCTAAGTCCATGTGTTTAGATATTCACCTTTATGTGGTAGAGACAGCTGGATTTAGAAACTTACATTGTTCCCTCTGTTCTCTTTTCTTGCATTCTTTACTTCAGTATTTTGTAGTATTTGATTTTAATTTATCCAGTGATTTTTGGCTAAATGTTTTATTTTATGTCTTTTAGCGGTTGCTTAGAGGTTACGATAGTAGACTAAACGTTCATGGCCTGCTCAGAGCTCACATTTCATCACGTTGAGCCCAGATGGGGCTTTGACCATTTGGACCTCTGGCTGTGAGAGCTGCCATGTGCTGTGTCCACAGACACCGAAAATCTCACCAGACAATGCTGTTATTTTTTTGTTTACGTCAGTCATACACATTTTAAAGAAATTAAAGAAGAAAAATAGTTTAGAAAACATTTACCCAGCCACCCACTGTTTCTATTTCTCCCCCTCCATTCCTGAAGTTCTGAGTTTCCTCTGTGACTTTCGCTTCAGCTTGAGAACTTCGTTTAGATTTCTTTCAGAGCAGATTTGGGAGTGATGATTTCTTGCATTTGAGAAGGTTTTTTTTTTTAAACTTCAAAGGCTAAAGAATGTGTCCACTGAATGCAGAATTCGGGGGGATGATGACTTTTCTTCTGTTCTTTACGGATATTCCCCTACTGTTATCTGACCTCTGCATTTTAACAAATTAATTTTTGTTTATTTTTAAAATTCCAGTGCTTGTTTATTTTGAACTTGGTTTCCTTTTAATTAGTAAACTTTTAAAAGAGTGGATTCATTTATTGATTTGGGTTTTTTTGGTTTTATGGCAGAGTCTCACTCAGAGTCACCCAAGGTAGTGGGCGGTGGCGTCAGCCTGGCTCACAGCAACCCCAAACTGTTGGGCTCAAGTGATCCTTCCGCCTCGGCCTCCCGGAGTGCTAGGATTACAGGCGTGAACCACCGTGCCGGCCTAAAGAGTAGATTTAGGTTTATAGGAAAATTGCACAGAAAGTGCAGAGAATTCCCATCCACCCTGCTCATCCTGCTCATCACACCCTCCTGCAAGTACCTGGCTGGTGCTGGACTTGGGCTGCTCTTGCTGAGCTGGTGCTGATGTGCCGTTATAACCGGTCTGTGTCCTACACCAGGGTGACTCTGTGAGGCCCATTCTTTGAATTTGGACAGTGTATAAGGACATGCATCCATCACTATGGCACCACGCAGAGTAGTCTCTTTCCGTAAAACACCTTGTGTTCCGCCTGTCCATCCCTCCCTCCTCCACCCCCTCAGCAACTCCTGATCTTTGTACTATTTCCACAAAGCCTTGCCTTTACTGAGTGTCACATTGTTGATACTATAAAGTATGTAGTCATTTCAGACTAGATTCTTTCCCTAAGTAATACACGTTTAAAGTTCCTTTGTGTCTGCGCATGACCTTTTATGGCCTTTGTTTTGTTTCAGTTTGGAGTTTTTGAGACAGGGTCTCACTCTGTTGCCCAAGCTAGAGTGCCATGATGTCATTGTAACTCAAAGCAACCTCAAACTCCTGGGCCCAATTGATCCTCCTGCCTCAGCCTCCAGAGTAGCTGGGACTACAGGTGCCCACCATTATGCTCTGCTGATTTTTCTATTTTTTATAGAGATAGGGTCTTGCTATGTTGCTCAGGCTGGTCTTGAACTCCTGGCCTCCCAAAGTGCTGGGGTTATAGACTGAGCCACTGTGCCTGGACCTTCATGCTTTTTGATAAGAAGTTCCTGGTCATTTGAATCCCTGTTCCCCTGTGTGTTCTCTGCATATTTATAAGATTTTTAATTTGTTTTCCTTTTTAGCAGTTTGTGATGTGTCTGGCTGGTTTTCTTTGAGTTTTACCTGTCTGGGATTAGTTAAACTTGTTGAAACTGTTAATTTATGTCTCCTTCCAAATTTGGGAAGTTTTCTGATATTATTCCTCAAATATTTTCTGTACCAATCACTTCCTCCTCCCCTCTGGGACTGCAATGACATTAATGTTAGTACTTTTGATATCATTTCATAGGCCCTTAAGGCTATGTTAATTTTTTCCCCAATCTTATTTTTCTTTCTTTATTTAGAAAATCTTTAATCTGACTCTTTCCTATTTCACTGCCATTCTGCTGAATATAAAACCTGTCCAATTAAAAAAATGACAGGTATTATATCTTTGAGTTCTAAATTATATATTCAGTTTTTTTTTAAGTTTCCATTTATCTTCTGAGAACATCTGTCTTTCCATTTACTTCAAGTGTGTTTTCTTTTACTAAGTGGAGAATAGTTATAATAGGTGCTTTAAGTTTTTGGCCAAGTAATTCCAGCATCTGGGTTGTCTTGCAGGGATATCTAGTGATCATATTAATACTTCTCTTGAGAATTTTTGTAGTTCCTTATCATATGTCAAGTCATTTTTGGATTAGATCCTGGGCATTTGAATAGCTTGTTGTATAGACTCTGGGTCCTGTTTAAAATCTGGAAAATGTTTGTTTTTGTTAATTTGTTTTAGCAAGCAATCCTTTCA
This sequence comes from Nycticebus coucang, assembly GCF_027406575.1. Lineage (NCBI taxonomy): Eukaryota > Metazoa > Chordata > Mammalia > Primates > Lorisidae > Nycticebus > Nycticebus coucang. The sequence goes on from NC_069795.1 coordinate 2,985,569, forward strand.
GTTAGGGCCAGAGCTCAAGTGCTGTGTCTCACCTTCTGGGGCCTGAGGTTTCCCTGAAGTTCTGGGATCTTCAGCTCACAGGGCCCCCTTTCTGTTCCCTCTGTTTGGAAGGCTGGCTCCTCTCAGAGTGCGGGAGCACCGTGTGTGTCACTGGACTGCCGTGGCCTCCTCAGCCAGACCACACCCTGCACGGATGTCCTCTGCGGTTTGTGCCGCTCTCCTTACTGTCTCTAAACTTACAACATCACTTTTACTGGTGTGGGTGGCATCGTTTTTCAGGCCACTGAATTCTAGTGAGCAAGAATTATAATCGTATTCTTCAGAAAGTTGATCTAACTTTCATTTCCAATGACAGCAAGAAACACAATCTTAATGCAATCTGGGCAAATGCTGTTCATATCTTAAATCACCACATTTAGGATTGTCCTCCCTCCATCTCCCTTGGGGAAGGTAAAGGGGTGGGTGGTCAGTGGGTGGCTCTGGTGGGTCTCTGGGCTGCCTGGAAACAGCTGTGAGAAGAGACATATGGGTCAAAAGCCCTGACGGCCAGCCTAGGAGGGGACTCTGGGCTGGGCTCCAGCTGCCAGAGGTTTGATTTCAGTTACAAAGTACCTTGGTGACCCCGGATGCCATGGTCATTGTCTCTGTGGGGTGCTCACTGCCCCTCCCAAAGTGCTGTAAGCATGAGAACAGCAAGATGGCCTGGACTGAGTCCTGGAGGACAGCAGCACAACCCCCTGTGCCTTGGCCCTGCATGGCCCTCACAGTGCGAAGCTGGGGCCCGTGGGTGCTGTGCTACTGACCTCTCCTATGGGTCCAGCCCGCACTGTGGGATGGCTGCAGGGTTTGGCCAAGCCCATCCCTTGTTTCTGGTGTCCTGGGCACCGTTGTCAGTCATCCCTGTGAACTGCCTGTCCTGGCTTTCCTAGATTTGTTTTAATGAAATTTCTTAGAGGTGAAAAATTCACTTAACCATCTTCCATTCCAGCCATGTCTTCCCACACAGTGGGAGCGCCGGAACACGGGCTGCGTGAGAGTTCTTCAGGGAGGGGGACAGCAAGAGCTGTGGGCACAGCTATATAGACGTGCGAGAGGACACTGATTATAGGAATCGGCCCAGGCCATGTTGGAGGCAAGGAGAGGCCGTACCTGCTGTCTGGGGCTGGAGAGCCATGAAGAAGGCAGGAATGGACAGCGGTCTCAGCACACAGAGGCTAGTCCCCCCCCCATCCCATTGCTGGTGCTCTCCAGGCCCCGAGGGGTTGGATGAGGCCCCGCTGGGGAGGGCCCTGGCTATACCCAGCCCATAATTCACATACCAATGTCTCCCATAGACATCCCCAGAAATAACATGTTCCCAGCTGTCTGGGCCTCCCTCAGCCTGGTCAGGTTGATGCATAAGACAGACCGTCAAAATGGGACACATCTGTGTGGCTTCATGTACTGCCTGGGATGTTGGCACAGACCCCCGGGAGGCAACTATATCCTAGACTAAGAAGCCCAGTTTTAAGGAATTTCCAGGGAACATATAATAATGCCTGAGGTGTGAATAACACTGAACAAAGCACTGGTCCTGTAAGCCTCCATGTGCAGGACAGTTGCCGTGTCTCCCCGTTATTTACAGGGCAGCTCGAGGATCACATGGTGCACTTGTTCTGGCAGATGGTCTGACCCATGGGGCTCTGACTCCCAGTCTAGCACTCATTCTGCTGTACCAGTGACCTCTGAGCTTGTTTGGATCATGACTCCCTTTGAGAACCTGACGCAGGACGAGGATCATTTCCCTTGGAAGGTGGATGTTCTCACACCTCCTGTGTGCAGAAGGAATCACAGGATTCACAGCATTTTGCTCCCAGGCTCAAGTCAATACCCCTAACTGCCCAGAGATGTTCCACCTACCACTGCCAGCAGTGCCTGCCTATCCCCTACCCAGCGGTGGCACTTCTAGGGTGGCTGCCTGCTTGCTGGCATTGGCTCCAAGCTGAGCAGTGTCAATGGGTCCACGTGAGCACCACAAGGGTGGCTGCTGCCTTGGGAGTATCACGGGTGTTCTTGTCATCATGACACGCACAGATGTTGGTGGGTGGTGATGTGGATGCAGAGCTGAGCATCGGACACCAATGAGAAGCAGACCCTGTGGTTTAGCTCAAAACCTTGTAAACCCAGAGCTGCCCTGGACTCACTCTTCATTGGGGGTGGCAAATCTGACACGTTTGCAAGGGGTGGGGGTCACAGCAGGTGTGGCTGGGTGGGCTATAGGGAAAGGGTGGCCCGTTTGGGTCTGGGGAGGAGAGGCCCCGGTGAGGCTGTAGGGCAGGTGTGGCCGTGGCCCAGTGGGATGTCTAGAGAGCTGTCTTAACAGCTGGAGGTCTTTGGGTTTGGTGGCCACACTGGATCCTTCCCTCACATGTTCTTGAGATGGTGGCAGAGACACAGCCTCCGTGGGAAACTTGGAGGTTGTGAGGACCTTGATCTGGGTGCAGCCTCAGGCTTTCCTCTTGGCAGAGCAAAGCTTGAAGGAACTCACCAACCGCCCGCACAATGGGAGGAAAACCTGTTTCCTTTACTTTCCTTGAGGGGAAAAAAATTAAAGTTCTGAACAAACACAGGGCACAGGCCCCCCGATTGTCTCCGGGAACCCTTAGGTGGCTGGTGTCATTGCCCAAACATGGAACTGGACACACACCCTGGTCTTGGGCCCCAGCTCTCAGGATACCTGTGTGACAATGAGCCTGTGGCCACCTGCCCAGCCTCAGTTTCCTCCTGTTGAGGGTTGGGTGACACAGAGTGTCCAATCCGACAGAGGCCAGTTGCCTGTTAGCCCTGACAGCACAGGCCTGCCACATTCGCAGCACTTTCAGATGAATTGCTTGTATTTAGGAAGATGACATGCCACATAAGTCTTGTTTCTCTGGGCCTGTGTTCCCATGTAGTGACAGTTGGTGGCCACTGAGTTGTGACTCAGAGCTGCCCTTGCTCCTATGCCACCCTTCTCACGGAGTCCCTGCCCAGTCCCCAAAGGCAGCAGAGCCTGTGCTCCATGTCCAGGTGTCTCCCTGTCCCAGGAGCTAAGTCTTGCCTGTGAGACTGCATGTCCAGCTGCCCCCCACCCAGGCCAGAGTAGGGCCAGGAAAACCAGTGGGCTGTCTGGTCCTCTGGGGGCACAGCTGGCCTTCTGCTCAGGGCCTCCATCAATACACTGCCTTCCTGACACGGGTGTAGGGACATGAAGGCCAATTGCCAGAGTATTCCCCAGAGCCAGGGCACAGTGAGTGTCCTGACTGTAACTTCCCTGGGGTTCAGCCACTGTCAAATATCTGCTTACAGACTGTGGCCTGGCTGCCCAGCCCCGTCTCCCTAACATTCTCCCGATTTAGCAGCCTGGGCAGGGGATGGGGCATCTGAGTCCTTACAGGTCCCCTTGTGATTTTTATCATGGCCAAGTTTGGGAACTGCAGAGCACTCCAGGGACCTTTTTGCTCAGTGCCTTGGAGTCCTGGCCTCAGCCATCAGACAGCAGGGATCCTGGCACTTCTGATGGCGTTGTTCCCACGTGCCAGAGAAGGAAGGGGCTGTGTGTCAGAGGTCCCCACTTACTTGGTAGAAGGGAGGAGCAGAGAAGTCGTTTTACACCTAGGTCAAGGAGTCCTGTGACCAGTGCACTTAGGCTGGCAGAGAAGGCTCAGTCACTAGACTGTGGGTGAGGCTGGTGTGGCTTCAAGTGCACACTCACACATGGACTCACAAGCTCAAATCATAGGCACACACAAGAGCTCCTCACACCAACACACACGCACACGCTGTACTCTGCAGGTGCTTGCACACCTGATGCCACTGTCAAGCCAGGCCTCTGATGGCCACAGTGGCATCAGGCCTCTATGTGCTGAGGAAGGAGCGACTGTTGTTAGCAAATGCATGCACAAATAAAGCCAACAGGACTGTGGACAGAGGTCTGCAGGGGAAGGTGTGGGTGTGTATGTGTTGTGTGAAATGTGTAGAGTGTGAGTTATGGTGTGGTGTGTGTGTGAGGCATGTGAGCTGTGGGGTAGACATGAGGTGCATGGGCTCCGTCTTGTCTGGGGCTGGATTTGCTCTCCAATTCCCAGAGCCAAGTTCAGGCACAGGGATTTCCCAAGGGCCAGACACCTGGAGTTTGGACCTGAAATGAGTGTTTTGAGTATTAAGAAAGCACCAAAACTCTCAAAAAACATTTTTAGCCCAAGGGATTTGGCTAAGAAACATGCTAAGTGATTCCCAGGCTGCCTGAGGTCAGGATAAGGTCAGAGTATGTTTCTGGCCTCAAGGGGTCAGACTTGATGGTGACCAGCCCTCTGAAACATTTGGGACTTCTGCCGCATTCGCTGGTCCTTCTGTTCTTCCCGAGCCCTGCAGCAGGACTGGTAGATGCAAGAAAGTTTTCCTCCAGGATCAGAAAAGGGGTGTGTTCCTATCTTGGTCTGCCAGGTGCATCATCCCCAGCCTCCTGCCTCCTGGGAGGGCAGAAGCTCCTAGAAGGGTTTGCCGTGGTGTCAGCTTTCAGGCAGAAGCTGGGAGTTGCTCCTCTGCCTTCCTCTCTGCCTGGGACAGATTAAATTAATACAAGTCCATACCCCAGAACTTGGGGAGATGTGATGGCCAGGCCAGAGTGGGCAGGACTTTACTCCTCAGCCCATATTCAGCGAAAAGGCTATTGCACTTGTCACCTCCCAGCTCCGCTGCCCCAGAGCTGTGCGTCAAAGGCGCGGGAGAAAGAAATAACAGAAGAGGCAGCCGCACGGGCTGGATCAGCATCTGAGGTCTTTTGAGGGTTTTGGATGGTCCACACCCACCCCTGGGCTGCCTTTGTGATTTGTGATCTGAACATGACATCAAAGAAAACATGTCCTCTGGGTGAAAGTTGTGATTTCTGTCATCTTTTTAGTTTTTAGTCCTGGAAAAAACTGTGCGACAGGAAGACAGTTTGCAGAAGTTGCATTTCAGCCGCATCCGATTTGGGAGTCAGATGAGGCTGCCGGCTCTCTAGTAGGTGAGAATGACAACGGGGTGTTGGGGCGCCTGGTCAGGACTCTCCGGCACCCCACTGTGGTTTCTCTTGGGGTCTTGCCTGGACGGAGTGTGTGGGGCTGTAGGGCACAGCTTTCTGTTGGCAGGAAATTTTTGAAGACCACTAGAAATGCAGCCCATGTTCTGCTGGGGGCAGGGGCAGCACTGGACTCCAGCAGCCCGCAGGCAGCTCAGGAAGGCTGGAGCTCTCAGAAGACCCTCTGAGTGGTAATGGGGCGCACAGCCCAAGCTGGCAAGACCTAGGGTGGTCTGGGCACTCACCTGCCACCTGAACGCTGTGGCCTGGCCTGAGGGCAGGGCTCCTGAGTGCTCTGGAAGGGAGGTCGCCAAGCCTTTGTGATCAGCCACCCTTTAGCAGCAGAACATCCCCACACACACTCCCAGTAGGTACATACACATTTGTTTGTAATGCGTGTCGCATGGATTAGCACATGAAAATGTGCATGGATTGGAAAATACAGGCCTCTTAAACATTTTAATCAGATATTAAAAAACAAGTACCGTGGAGGTCTCCGTCTTTCTCCCTGTGCCCCCAGGATCATGCCCATGCTCTGTGCTGCCCCTGGGCTGGAGTTAGGCCGTCCCAGAGGGTTCAGCCTCCCTGCGAAGACTGCCTGCTCTCTGTTGTTGTGGTTAATTTGGGGCCATGTATTTTTAACTTTTGGCATTTCCCCAGACATGAAGAGCACGATTGGGAGTGCACTGCGGCCAGTGCTGTCCACCACCCCCCACCTCCCCAGATTCTCTCAAAGCAACCCCGGCCCTTACTTCAGCAGAAAAACGCTTCAGTGGGTAGCTGCACAGAATAAGGACCATGAAACCCACAGCGGCCTGCCACCCCTAGAACATTAACAGTGAAGTCCTTAGCGGGACCTATGCTGGTGTCGCCGTTTCCTCGGTTGTCTCCTGTGTTTGCAGAGTGGCTTTCTTTGAGTGCAAAGTCCACAGACATTAGGATCCGAAGTCCCTTGCGAACTCAGCTCCCCCAGTGCTCCTGCTTCACCGCTCACTCATCAGTTGCACAGACCAGGTCCTTGTCCTGTAGAGTTTCCTGCACTCTGCATTCTGCCGGCCGCATCTCTGTAGCCTTGTTTAACGTGCTTCTCTGCCCCTGAGTGTCCTGTTGAGTCTAATTAACCCAGAGGCTTAATGCGACTGTGGCACGGTGTTGACATCAGCAGTGATGCTGGGGAGGGTGCCACACAGCTGGCGTGTCCTTTCACGAGGAGCCATGGCACATCGTGCTCACTGCGGAGTTGTCACAACTGCTCCACGGAGCAGGACCACTCTGGCAAGGTTGCCTCAGCCTCTATCCTGACGAGCGTCATGCCCTTGGCAATCACTGCCTGGTGTTCTTAATGGGCTAACGTGGAAAGTCAGCTCTGTCTGTTGAAGGTGTGCTCCCACCTCTGGGGTTCAGGGAAGGGAGTGGTAGAAGCCGGGTCACAGGTGGGCTGATCTCTCAAGGGTAGTGGGGTAGCCACTGGCCTGACATGCAGCCTCTGTGGCCCTGTGGCCTTGGGTGAGTCTCCGTGCAGCTGGTTGGAAGCACATCAAAGCACAGAGGACGGGACCTTCCTGGCCACCACCAACAGGACGGGGAGTAGGAGGAGAAAAATTAGGCCAAGGCTTGGCCTCCCACTGAGCGGATCTAGCTTTGTAGGTTATCCCCCTCCTGACACACCCCTGGGATGTGACCCTCATGCCTGGACAGTTTGCGCTCCGGGCTCTCAGAGTGGCCCTGGGGTGGCCTGCCAGGGACCTATTTGCAGGTAGGTCCCTTCCCTCCACGGGCCACACTCTGGGTCTGAAAGGGAAAGCCTGGCTCATTTCAATGAATCCAAGAGAAACATTGGTTTTCTAGTGGAGGAGGGGGCTGAGGTGCCCCTTCCCAATGGGGGTCCGGAGGGGAGCAGCTGCTGCCTGAGACACCCACTGATTTACCTTCTTCCTCTACCCCTAGAAAGGGGCCAGCTCCCCCACCTCCTCAGTGGGCTGAGAACACAGCCACTGGAGCGTTCTTTGCAAGGCCTGATTCTCTCCCGGAACCTGGTTGAGAAGAAGCTGGCCAAAGGGATGATCTGGAGATTTAGGAATGTGTGTGTTTGCCTCGAAAAGTGACTGTATTCTGAAAAATGGGCCTTCAGCCAGGAACGGAACAGTTTCCTCTCTGATCACTACTCTCAGGAGGAGAATTCGGTCACAATCCAGTCATTCTGTGGGCACCATGGGCTGCTGCTCATCTTGATGTGGACGCTGTCTACAGGACATGGTCCTGATCCCTGAGGGCTCACCTGGCATGCAGCTCCAGGAGGCAGGTGGGGGGACACAGCCTCAGAAATCAGGGATCAGTCTACTGGTGCTGCCTGCGGTGGAACGCACCCTGCCAGGCAGGCCTGGCAACGGGGCCTTGGCTGTCAGCGTGCCCAATAAATGATGTTCCTGGCACCTGTGGGCCATGTGGTGATCTGTCAAAGTGAATGGGAGCAAATAGGCTGGGCCTGGCAGGTCAACCAGGCTTCCCGGGTCAGTCGTGGGGGGCCAATTCTGCAGGGGGCACAGGAGGGGCCTAGTGGGCAGCTGATCACCTACAAAACTGGATTTGCTTAGGGGATGGCCAAGCCATTGGCATAATTATTTTCCCTCTCCTCCTTTTTGGTAAGTTAAGAGACCTTATTTAAAGTGATTTTCCTTTTATAGAAAAATTGATGGGAAAGTACAGGGCTCACATGCTGTCTCACCCAGCTGCAGAGGCAGCTCTCCCCTTTGTGAACGTCCCATGTTGGGGCGGGCCATCAATTAGGGCAGGTGACGGACATTGATGTGATGTTCTGACTCAGGCTCCCTTCTGAGGCTGCACATTCCCTGGGCCTGGACGAATGCTGCGACCGGGCTCGTTGCTGCAGTATCCTGCAGGGCGGTTTCGCCATGATCTCCTGGAATCACCTCGCCCTGCCCATGGCCCTCCCTCCCTCCAGCCAGCTTTGGCCAGCACACATCCTTCCCTGTGTCGCCTTTCCCAGAACGTCAAAGGCCGTACTGTATAGCAGGTTGCCTGCCTGGTCCCTCTGAAGGGTGTGGCGTGTCCAGAGCCAGGCAGGGCAGAGGTGCAAGCAGGCTCCTCCACTGGCCTCTCCTCCTGTACTTGAATCTGGACAGACCAGTTCCTTTTTCTCTCGGGCCGGCTTGACCTCATCTCAGAGCTCAGCCTCCTGCTAAGACAGAGCAGAGAGGGAGGCTGGAGAGCCTCCAGGTCCCACAGAGACCCCTGGGCAGCTGCCTGTCCACCCTCGCCCTGGCCCTACAGGGGAGGGCAGAAGCCTAAGTCGCAGGCCTCACCAGGGCAACCGCCAGAGCACAGCACAGTCCTCTTTGCACTAAGTACCACAACATAGCTATGCATGTGGGTGTCACATGCTGTGTGAGTGTGGGCTTGTGAGTCGCTGGAGTGTGTGTTTTGTGTCCCTCACATGTGTGTTGGCCTTGTTTGGGGCTGTGTGAGTTTGTGTTCTGTGTGTGTGGTGAGTGTGTTGGATGCGTGTGTAATGACTGTGTGTTGCATGTGTGAACTGATGTGTGTTCACTGTGTGGTGTGTGTGGCGTGTATGTGAGGTGAGTGTGTGTTGTGTGGACACTGGGGGGACAGGCCCCACAAGTGTGATAGCCGTGGCTTGAGGAACGAGTGTCTTCACACAGAGCCGAGGTGGCAGCTTGCTCTGTCCTGCGCCTTCCGGGCAGCAGGAGGAACGCTCCCATGTCTGCTCTTGCCAGGCTGCGTTTGCGTCCTTTCCTCACTGGTTTCCTATAGTTGGGAGAGCAGGGACCATGCTCCTAGGCTGAGCTGCCCAGCGGACAGGGCGTGATGACTGCCTGATGACAGCAGGAGGCTGGCCTGTGCTGGGCTTGGGCCCCCCTCAGCTCTGCCTTTCTGCAGCTGGGGTCAGGCTCCCACCTCGCAGGCCCTGGGCCTCCAGCCCTGCCACGCTGCCACTACCTGGGGAGCGGAAGTCCTCTCTGTCCCTAGCCACATATGTGGGACTGCACTCTGGAGCCCCAGCATTTACCCACCCAGTGAGGGAGGAACCGCTGCTGATAGGGCAGCAGAGACCTGGTTCTTTTCCTTGATGGATTTTTCTGTCACCACAGACCACAAGAACAAAGACTCCTCTGGAGTCCTGTTTTCAAAGGCAGAGCAGGGTAGGATGAGAGGACACCAGGCCAGCAGCTCTGACAACCCCTGACTCCCTCTGGAGTGATTGGGGTGTAGCTAAGAGAAGCCACAGCTGGGACAGCATCCTTGTGAGGCCATGGGGTCAGGCGCCTCTTCCTATGGGCTGTGAGGGCCCTGGGATGGGCAGCCTTGGCCCAGGGAAGGGAGCAGGGGACCCTGCTAGGAAGCAGATCCCAGGAGCCTACGGTGGGAGGCTTTGGGAAAGAGCTGGTTTTCTGGAAGTCCCGGAGGGGACCATGAGAAGAGTTGGGAGGCCATCGGATGGCTCAGGTCTGAGAACAGGAACAGTGTGGAGAATGATGGTCCCAGGGCTCAGACACTCAGCAAAACGCCAGGTGTGTCCTGGACACTGTACGTTCAAGGTGGGCTGAATTACATCAGTAATTCAGTGTTTCCAAACTTCAGCGATCTTTAAACGCTTTTTTTATTCTCCTTGATTCAGGGTCTTAGTGAAAATCCAAGCATTCCAAGGACAATTTAATGTTTAAACATTTGGCTTCCCTCTGAAGGTCAGAGTGCGGGGGCTGAGTTGGGCTGGAGTGGGAGGGGAGACCAAATGTGGACAGTGCCCGCTGCAGGGAACGAAGCAGGGACAGGGACTCGGGAGAGGGGATGGGCATGTAGGCAGAGGCTCCCCTCTGTTCCAGCCCGGCCTCAGACAAGGGCCCCGCTTTCCCCTAAGTCTCCATCTGAGAAGCGGCCCCCACCTGCCTCTATCCCTCAAAGAGGAAACAACCACAGAAAGCAGAGAAGGCGGGAGGTGCCCAGAGGAGGTGCCTGTGGCCAGGGACCAGCGCTTGTGGATTAAACTGACCGTGGCCTTTGCCCCAGAATGTACTTGGCGTTGGTAAGGGCTGAGGGAAGCCTTGGCCTGTGAGCAGCTGCAGCCCCAGGACCCTCCCCCACCAATTCTCCATCCCTGCTGGGACTCCCCTGCTGCAGAAACTCCCCTGTGTCCCCGGTCTCTTTCTTGGGTATAATCAGAAAAACATAAACCTCAGTAGCTAAAAAATCTTATACAGATAGAAATCATCTCAAAACCTCATACTTAATTTTTTGTCTGAGAAAGGGCTCTTGAAGATGTCCCATCAGATGTGGAGCATGAGGGGGGGCTCTGAGCCCCGGCGGGAGTAGCCCGAGCTGGGTCCCTGCTACCCTACTTCTCTCCTGCAGTTTGCCCCCCCTGCAGGGGAACATCGTGGCTCCTGGGGAGGCACAACCATCCTCTAGTCAGATGGTGGCAGGGCACTGGTGGCACGTGTACCCCCATGGACAGAGGCTGGATGTGGCTTCAGGGGGACATCCAACCCCAGGGACGTTCTAGGGGCTTCCTCAGGGGGTGTTCCTTACAGGGGCTTCCCACGCTCCCTTCTGGGGCTAGCTCAGGGCTGTGATCCTCCTGGGGGATGGGCTCAGATACTTGGGTTTGAAAAAGAAAAAACAAAGCCACACTAAAAAGAGAAAACAGCCCTCCCTGGTCTCTCTGGAGGGTACACAGTTGCCCTCCGCTGGGGCCTCACTGTCATGTCCTCGCAAGGTCAGGTAAGGATTGGAAGGGCCCCAGCAGCTGCCTTTGCTAGGGAGGCAGAACCCCCAGCCAGTGGGGCTGGAGGAGGCATGGGGGGAGGGGCAAAGGCCCCCCACAGACCTGCAGCTGAGCCCTACCTGCTACTAGGTAGCCAGCAGCAGCCAGCCCACTCTCACCTAAGCAGCTGCCTGCTGAGCGGCCCACCCAACTTCCTCTAGCAGCAGTGGGAGGAAGGGATGTGGCTCCAGCTCTGTCCCTTCTAGATTTCTGAGTAACGGAGACCCCATCCTGGGCTCTGGGCTGCCTGGGCCAGGCCCACTGTGATATCTGTGCTCCACGCCTCCCTCTGTCCCTGCCGCCTCCTGCTTTTTGGCTGACTTGGAGAGCCTGGGACTTGACCCCAATCCTTGGTCCACTGCAGCACGGTCAGGGTTCCCAACCATGGTGGAGCCACAGGGAGCCCCAGCCATGATGATGAAGGTGCCTGGGGGCTGTGCCAGCGTCCTGAGATGCCCCTCCCACAGCCAGGCACAGCTTCCCCAAAGGTGCCAGCCACTCTCCAGGAGCAGAGGGGCCTAGAACACATTCTTTCTCCTGGCCCCAGCAGCTCCCAGCTCACACCTGGACTGTGGACTGAGACAGCGGATGTCTGGGCTGAGCTGCTCAGCTCTCGTGCTTTGTTATGGCCCCCTCCATAATGAGTCTCGTGCCCTCCCCCCTCCTCTGCCAGTGGAAGCCTTCCCAGTGCACATGGCCCCCACGATTGTCCCAGTCCCGGATGCTCAGACTCTGAACTCCTTGTGGAAACAGCCCCACATGCAGTAGTGCTGGGCTGACCAAGGGAGGTCTGCGGGGCAGAGCTCAGCTGGGGCTGGCGCGGGCTGCTGTCCTGGGCTCCATGTTAAGGCTGAGGGAAGGGACAGTGAGAGCGGCCAGCAGGGAAATGCTGCTCCCACCTGTCTTGGGGAGCTGATGTTTAGCTTCGCTGTGCCTTTGGGCCCCGGGGCTTGGAAGCTGCGGCTTCTCTTCCCAGGATGCTCAGGCTCTGGCAAGACGGGTCCCCTCTGTGCCCCTATAAGGGACAACCGGCAGGCAACCACCCAGCCCTTGGGGGGTGTCCACAGCCCCTGGGTGGCCCTGCAAGTGTGCAGCTGGGATGTCTGTACAACCCCATCACTCTGGCAGGGGTGAGGCAGGGTACCGCTGCTGCCCAGCCACCTCTCCTTGGTGCTGGTGACCCAACCCCCTGGTCTTCACTCTTCCAGGAAGAGGCTGGACCAGAGACCCCATCCAATGGGTGGCAGGCGGGATTCAGGGAAAGGGCCTGGGTTTGCAGAATGGAGATACGGGGTGGAAGACTTGGTGTGGCTCTAGAGCTGGGTCCACACTCCGGGCCTCCCTGTCCTCAGGTCTATGGAGGGAGTGGATGTTGTGAGCAGCATACAGGTGAGTGAAGATGGGCTCACTCTGAGGTCAGCCTGAGTCCTCAGCTAGGGAAAGTCAGAATGGGGCGAGCTGCTGGGCCTGGGTTGGGAGGTCAGAGCTGGGCCCACAGCACCTTCTCCAGTGGGGGCTCCTGGGGGTTTCTGCCTATACCTCTGCCTCCATACCTGGTGCTGATGGGAAGGCTCCATCCCGCCTCTTTCATCCTGGCCCATTGGGGGTCACCGAGCACTGAGCCACTGAGCTCCCCCAGGACCCCCAGAAGGTCCATGCAGAGTGAGGACTGAGCCCATCCCTGTCACTGGGGCGGGGGGTTGGGGGGGAAATGAGCTCAGCCTGGGGACACGGCCCTTGGATGGTGTCCAGCAGCCATGCTGGGCTTTCCCAGGGTGGGCAGCCCTAGAGCTTGGCAGGGCCTGTGTGAACTCCTCATCAGGTGTGGGCCCAGTGCGCCCATGGGGAGCTTGCTTCCCACTTTCTGCAGCCCTGACACCCAGGGTTCCTGGACACATGTGGGACTGCCTGTGGGGAGGGACACCCCTCACTGCCAGGCTGGAGTGATTCCAGATCATTTCTCTGAGGACTTGGGTGCAAGTTCGCTCCTTCATGTCACACAGAGGATGGTGTCCTCTGGGCCAGAGCTGGAGAGAGAAGGGGCTGCCGGCAGCTGCCCAGGGCAGTGGTGAAAACAGTGTGGTCCTGGGTAACATGGCGGGGGTGTCTGTAATTCAGGACTGGCTTCTCCTCCCTCCTAGCGAACCCTAGGCCCCTGGCTCAGACAGCTTTGGGCCCCTTCCTTGTGTGGGTGCAGCCCTTGCCACCTAACGGCCCACTCGTGGCCCCCCACACACACACTGATTGGACACCTGCAATTGCCCTGTTTGGAACCTTGAGATTAATCACCTGTCCTTCTAGCTAGAATCTCCCCTTGGTTTCGGAAATGCTCCTTTTCTACTAGGCAGAAGAGGTGATTTTTTTTTTTTAATATGGAAGTGGGGGGCGCATTGGCAAATTGCTAAAGATATGTTACCTGCACTGTCCATGCCAAGGTGGGCCAGGGATCCAGACATGGCCAGAAGGAAAGCTTCGCACCCTCAGAGGGAGCAGCTGCTTTCTGCAGCCACTTGGGACACACAGACTGAGGCATCTGGGACGACGTGCAGCGGCCAGAGGGCATGACGTGTCCCACCTGTGAGGCCTCCTGGGTAAGAGACACTGAACCCAGAGCTGATAACGCCGAGGCCGCTGGGCTTTATTTGACCATTTATGGAGCCCAGGCTGTCCCAAGGCCCTGGAGGAGAAAGGCATCCTGCAGACCCGCCTGGAAACTCCGCCAGGCGCCTGAGCTTCCTCAGGAAGCTGCTCCAAGGTCTCCGTTATCAGCTCTCAGAGACTGAGGGCTTGTGGCTCTGTCCAGGCTGGTAGCATAAGAAGAAACCCAATGGCTTGTCAAAGGCTGGCTCATTTGTCTGGCTATATGGTGAGCCAGCCGCAGGCCATTCTGTAAGATGTGTGGCTTCCCTGCTTGTGAAAGGACATGAGCACAATGGCACGTGCCCTGGGCCAGGTGCTTCACGCAGCTGCTATAATTTCCTTTTTGCTACAATTTGGAGGCAGGTGCCACTTCTTCCTCCATTTTAAAGACAGAGAAATGGAGTCCCAGAGAGGGGGCACCTATGTCAGGTTCCCAGCAGGCATGGAGTGGTGCTGTCCCCATCAGGGCCTACCTCTTGCCATAATCCCCGGGGCACCTGGATTTGATGTCCCAGGTCGTGTTGATCTGGCCCATCACTACCTTCCTCCACTTCTCTGCCTGAGTAAATCCTGCCTGTCCTGGCCACCTTGCCTGGGGGCTTTTTCCCTTTCACAGTTCCAGGCAGAAGGGCTGGGGCGTCTGGAGGGTCCCTCTTCGGCCTCCCCTCTCCCTCCCATGTCCACCTCCTTGGCTGGTTGGACTAAGTGGTTACTGGCCTCTGAGACCATACGGGCTGTGAGTGCCTAAAGCCCTGAGCCTCAGTTCAGGGACTCACTGCACACACAGGGGACACCTGCATAGTGGGTGGACCTGCTCCAACAGGCTTCACCTCCTGGGCTCTGCCCCTGGGGATAAAGCTGGAGGCCCCAAGCAGGTCCTGGGCTGCCATTCCATGCCCACAGCCTGCTCTGGGGAGGTTTAGACCTGGCAAAAGCATACTCTTAGAATAACTTCTGTACATGGTGTAACTTACATACGGTAAATGAAACATTCTGAGTCTCTCGCTGAACGTATCCTTGCTTGTGTCTGCACCTGGGCAGCCACTCTACGTGTCCATGATGGACATCCAGAGCTTCCTAGCACCCACAGAGAGCCCTCGTGCCCCCGGGAACCCCTGTCATCACCCACAGGGGTAACCTTTCTCCTGACCTCTGACCTTCAGTGCTGCGACTGTGGGTCACCCCAGTGCTCTGGGCAGTGGGAATCTTTCTCTCCATGGCTATGTGGGGAGGGTGGGCACCGTGGACCCCTCTCCTGCTGAGTGGCGGTGTATGATTTCTGGTTGTGTGAGCAGACTGCTCTGAGCACTCTGCACGTGTCTTTTTTTTGGCTTTCACGCTCGTTCCTGTTGGATCTATACTTGGTGGCGGGATTGTTGGGTCCTAGGGTCCGTGTCCAGCTTGGCTGAATCATTCCAGACAGCTTCCCAGAGTGGTGGCGTCAGTTCACCTCCCACACACAGGATGTGAGGATTCTGGTGGCTGCGTTCGGCTTGCCAGTCTTTCTGATTCCAGCTGGTGGGCAGAGCAGCGCTGTGGAGAGTCACAGGCCACACATTAGCTCCAAGAGGTGTGAGAGGAATTGGTGGGGAGTCTTCTCAGAGTTTTCTATTGGTGTCCGGCAGTGGTCTGGGGGCCCTGTTACTGAAGCACCAAAGCAGTAAGGAGCTGACGGCCAAAGGGGCCTCCCTCCCCAGCCCTCCCACCAGGAGGCCATTTGGGGAAACCTGGTGGGCATGAAGTGATCAGGCAAGTGACAGGGACAGGCGGGGCCTTTGGGAATAGAGGGTAGGACCCCAGGGGCGACAGTGGTCACTGTTAGCACCAGCGACTGCAGGGTGCTCAGGAGCTGCAAAACCCACCTGGCAGTCAGCAGGTCTGTGGCGGTTTCCCAGGGCTGTGTCACAGGTGGCCACCCACTAGGCTCACAGCAGCAGGTGCCGCAGGGCTGCTGGGGGAGGGTCCTTCCTGCCTCTCCCAGGGTCTAACGGCCCCAGGCATCATTGGCCCTGGCTGCATTGTTCCATCTACTGCCTCTGTGGAAATGCGACCGTCTCCCTGTGCCTGGGACTCTGAATTCCCTCTTCTATGAAGGGTGCCAGCCATTGGATTAGGGCCTGCCCTAAGATGACCTCATCTTAACTTCATCTCATCATAGTCCAAGGTTATGAGTCGACGTGAATTTGGGGGGATGATGCTCATCTCCATACAGTATGCAGTTGAAGCCCACCCCCCAACAATGTGCCTGTGACCTGGACTCAGCTGCAGACACCAGATCCCAGTGACTGGTCAGCACTGGCCCTGGGCCAGCTGGGCCCCTCTGTGCCAGCTCTCCCTACACACCACCCCGAGGGACTTTGGAGAACCTACAGAGTCCTGGGAGCCCAAGCTGGGTACGGTGCTTGTTCCTTCCTTGGAGATGGAGCAGGGTCTCCTCTGTCCCATCCCCCTCCGCAGCTGGACAGACACCGGCACTAAGTTGGACCTCCATCCTCTCAGCTGGAGTGAGTCGACAATCCTTGAATGTAATAATAAAAAGCCATACCTGGGCTGTATTCTCTTTGCTTTCCATTTCATCTTTCTAGTTGTTCCTTTCATCATGTCTTACGAAGTATCAATGGGCTGGTAAATGAAAGAGGTCCTTCCCCTGGATGGTGGAGGGGCCTTGTTCCAGGCCCTCTTGTGGCTCCTCTGGCCCCATGCCCACTGCACAGACACCCCTGCGAGGCCTCACTGCCCACATCACGCCCACTGACCCTAGTGGTGGAGGTGCCACCAGAGCACAGGTACCCGCTGTCTTGCAGGGATGGGGACAGTGCTCAAATGTGTACAGAGCTGAGACCCACACAGAGCAGCAGCACTCACTGTGGCCACCTGTTTGCCTGAGCGCTGCTCTGTTCCTGCCCCCGCCCCCAATTAAATGAACAATGGAGGCAGAAGAGGGGGCTGGTGCTGCTCAGGTTTGCCTCCTGCAGACCCCACACATGCCAGGGCACCTGCAGAAGGCTGCCCCAGCCACTGTGCAGGGCTCTGGGGCTCCATGTGTGGTCGTGGGGGTGGGACAGAGTGTTACGCAGCTGCTGTCACCTGCAGCCACGTGTGTCATCCTAGAAAGGTGACACTGAGTGGGAAAGAGCCAATCGCAGGACGCCTCGTGCCACATGCTTCAATTTGTATAAAGCTCAAAATCACATAAAACTACACGTTATTGTTCAGGGATCCAAACGCACGTGGCAAAGACGCACTCAAAAGCAAGAGTGTGCTGGCCGCCCACATCAGGCTGGAGGCAGTGAGGAGGGTGGCGGGTTGCAGTGGCAGGCTGTGCCTCAGTTCCCAGTTCCTGGGCAGCCATCTCGGGTTGGGGGGCGCAGGTTGGCCCCAGGTCTACAGCTTGGCAGGGCTGTTCCCAGGAGCCTGAGTCAAGACCCAAACCAGGAGGCAATCGGCCTACTGGCTGGGCCCTCCTACTCTGAGGCCTGCCCAGTGGTGGCAGGCAGAGGTCAGAGGCCTAGAGAGAGGAGCCCCTCTGCCCAGAGCAGCACGTGGTCCTTACTCGGAGCCCATGCAGAGTGAGCATGTGGTTTTCACATGGGTGTGTGCCACCCATTCCTCTGGGGCTTGGGGCTGGCTGCACATTAATCAACCAGGGTCTTTGTCCTGGTGACTCAGGCTGGAGGAGAGCGGCCACCTTGGAGGTCACAACTGCTGATCGGAAGTCCAAGCTGCCCCCACATGATCCCACTAGGTGTTCCGCTAACATGCCCTGCAGATTGGAGCAGGGCCCAGCGAGGCCGGCTCCAGGTCAGCCCTGGGTGCAGTGTGGCTCCTCCCAGGTCTGTTTACTCAAACAGACCAGCCACCCTCCCCTGGACTTGGACATTTGCCACTGGGTCAGGGCATCTACCTTACCCTCAGTCCCCTGCAGGGCCATCTGGCTCTCTGGACTGTTGACAGTCCTTAGGAAGGGGCCTGTCCACGCCAGCCATGCCCTGTGTGAGGAAGGAAGGCCCCGCATTCTGCCCCTTGAGAGCTGGGCTTGTGGGGGCACCTGTCTCCCTCCGAAGCAGTCTCTTTGGATGGCTGGAAGCTGCAGTCTCCTGTCTGTTTCCACTTGTCACTGCTGCTATCTCTGTCCTGGCACGTCTGGGAGATGGTCCCTAAGCCCCATGGGGCAACATGGGGTGAGGAGGGGAGGGCCTCCCTTTTAGGAGAAAGCAGGGTTTGGAGTGAGACCCTGGGGGACGACCATAGCAGTAACCTCGGCCCTTGGCCAGAGCTGGGGGGGTTGGAAGGCTGGGAGGTGGGAGGCCACTACAGGTGCAAGCCATTTAAAGGATAGGATCTCGGCACCCCAGGGTGCAAAGCCGCCCACTGTCTCTGGGGGAGGACAGAGCTGTGAGTCACCAGTAGGCTGTGGGTGGAGGCCAGGTAAGGTGACAGCTGAGAGTGTCTCAGCCAGGCAGACCACTCACTCCAGGGATGGCAAGAAGTGAAGGGAATGTGGGGGGTTAGCGGGCAGGCACCCCACCAGATCATGCTAGAACATAGGCAGAGGTGGGCAAAGACTAGGCTGAGGGTGGACATGGAGAAACCCAGATGCCCAGTCCTGTGTTGAGGCTCTGGTGCCAGCTGGCGCTGACACTGTCTGAATCCCACCGAGACCCCAGGCTGCTCCCCAGGAACACCTGCCCAGGACACAAGCACAGAACCCCTCGGGTCTTGACAGGGCCACTCAGAGCTCAGCCTGGGAATCTCTGGAAGTGTATCCCGGGGCTCCCTGGTCCCACTGGCCTCTTCCTTGACAACAGATGGCCCCACGACTTCATCTACCCCCCAAGCAGGGCCACACTGGGCCTAGAACTGGACACGGACAGGGCCAGAGGGACCCTGGGGTCTCCAGAAACAAGGAAGCTGGGCAGTGAGGGGCAGGGACCTGTTTGGAGGTCACAGTACTAGCGAGTGGCCAGGCCAGGGCTGGAGCCCAGCAGGAAGGGCTGTAGGCAGAGCTCCTGACGGCCAGCCCAGGGGCCAGAAGGACCTCAGACTGTGAGCAGTGTTTGGGCTCTCGAACAGTTTTCAGGGAGAGAACGCACCCATGTCAGCTGCTGGTCCTTCTGCCAGAGGGTTTCTGAAAGACAGATGGCCACGCACGGAAGCCGTTGGCGGCGTGTGGGCTGCGCTCAGATGACGAGCTGTGAATCCCAGCCTCCCCCTCTACTCAGGCAGTTTCCTGGTCCTCCCTGAACCTCCGTTTCCTCATCTACTCAGTGGGTGTGCAAACTGGGCATACGTGTGAGCACAGCCCAGCTGTCCCAGCGCCTCCTGAGGGTGGGAAGCTCACGGGGGTACCACTCACAGGCTGCTTCCCACTGCCAGCATCCTGGCCTCATGGGAGCCTGGCCTGCCTGCTAAACAGCCTGGCTACAGGGGGCCCTGCAGGGAAGGGCGCTGTACTCTCTGTTGCCCACATTCAGATTTAACAATAGGACACAGAGCCCAGAATAGGAGGGCCGCCAGATCCGAGGGGCTGTGCTGATGCTGGGTGACTTTGGAGAAGACCAAGGCCAAGTTGGAGCTATGTCCCTACAAAGTGGAGCTCAATCACTCTTCGGTCTCCAGGGGAGAAGAGTCGGGGGCTAAGGGCCCTCTGGGGCCTGGGTAACCCCTGCAGCCCATGTTCCTGGGCCCATGTTCCATCCCCCTGCTGGGCTGTCCTTCTGCCCACATGGGCTTCAGCCAAGGCTGGTCACCTTTGGCCCCAGTGAGGCTGTCGAGGCCAGTCCTGCACTGTCCTCTGTTGACACACTGGCTCATTCAAATAGATTTTTGTTGAAGCCGTATAAAAAGAACAGCATTCAAACTAGAGCCTGAGACATGGGCTTCTGTTACTGAGGGGCCTGGCCTCTCCTGTCTCACTGCAGAGGGGCTGGGAGCTCCAAGCCCACCCCACTGCCCAAGGGCACACACAGTGGTTGTGGGGCTGTGGGATGTTTTTCTGTTTTCAGAGGGAAATTCCAGGAGGAAGGGAATGAAAGGCATACCTGAGTGCCTCTTGTGGGGCTATACCTCGCCACCAGCTGTGCTCATTTCAATTTGGCTTGACAATAAGGACACAGAGCTGGTCTCTCCTCTGGCTGAAGGCTGTCTTCATGAGAGCAGGAAGCTGGAGGGGAGGGTGGCCAGACTCCCTGCAGCCACTGGGGGGGCTTTGTGAGCAGCCCAGTCCCCCCGGGGGCCAATGGCAGCCCCTCTTTCTGCTGGGCGACCCCACCAGCCCAGGCAGTCCCTGTGCCTCTGCACAAATGCAGGACCATCCGAGGGTCGGCATTCCCACCACCTGAGGAACAGAAGATCTGGGAGGTGTGGGATTTGTTCTGTGCCCTCACAGGGCCACCAACCTGAGGACAAATGCTGGCTCTTCCTCCCACCCCACCCCGCTGAGATATGATGTGACCTTTGAGCCAGCGGAAGAGGACATTTCCAGGCAGTTGGACCCACCTGACCTTTATCTTGTTTGGGGCTACATGTACCCAAAATCTGTGTGTGGAAACCCCAGCCCCCAAGACCTCAGATGTTGACCTTATTTGGAAACAGAGCCTCCACGAGGTGATTAAGCTAAAATGAGGTCCTTGGGGGTGTCCCCGATCCAGTCTGGTGTCCCTATAAGACACAGATGCTCACAAAGGGACAACCTGTGAGGATGTAGGGAAGAGAGAGGCCTTGGGGGACGCAGCCCAGCTTCACCTGACCTGGACTTCCTGCCTCCAGCGCCAAGAGACAGCAGGGTCTGCAGGGAAGCCCTCCGCCCCCCATCTGCAGCCCCAAGACAATCATTGAATAGCTGAAGCACATTGGCTTACACAGTGACCTCCTTCCGTGGACCCGCTCCTCCTGCACTTGGTAAGGTGGGGGCTGCCATGCCATGCCCATGTTTGGACAAAGGGGACTTGCAACATGTGGAATGGGCTCAGTCGTGCTTCAGTAACAAACTGCACCAAAAATTGCAGCAGGTTAAGGTCCAAGTTCACTGTTCGTCCTTCAGGGCAGGGGCCAATCTCACTGTCAGGCTACTCAGGGTCCTGGCAAAGCACAGGGAGCAGGGTGCTAGCTGGTTAGCTCCCCACCCACAAGGGACTCTCTTGCTCTGCGAAGAGGGGATGTGCTAGGTGGAGACACTGCTGAGGCTGAGGGAGGAGGCTAAGCTACCAGTTCCTTTAAAGGGTGTCACTGGGGGGTCAGGCCCAGGCACACAGGTGGCTGTGGGGGACGAGCCGCATTCTGCTGGGTGGCAGGGCCTCTGCCTGACCCTGTCCCTCTCCAGTGCCAAGGAGGCATCTGGGAGGCCTGCCCTATTCAGATGGGCCTGAGGACTCCAGCAGAGTCCTCACTAAACAAGCAGGTGCAGGCAGGGTCACTGTACCCCAATGGACCCTGTGGCCATGAGAGGCTTCTGTGTGGTTTCCTTGCTAGAGAAGAGGGGCAGGCCCAGCATCTGCCAGCACCAGCGCCAGCAGAATCTCACCTCTCGGCAAGCCACGGGCCTGCAGAGTCCTGGCTGGGGAAGGAGAGACACAGACTGACTAGATCCCCCTTCACGGCTCGAGGGCCTCTCCACGGTGCTTCGTATCTGGTCACTAGTTTAATCCACACGGTAACTTCTGCAGTGGTGCGACTGTCATTTCAGGTCTGACACTGGGTGCATGCTCAAGTCTGCAGGGAGCCTTCGCACAGAGAAAGGGACCATTCTCTCTTTGTGGAATGGTGTCCCCTCAAAGAAGAGACCTCCACATCCCAGAACCCATAAAATGACCTTACTTGGAAAAATCATCTTCACAGATGTAATCGAGTTAAGGATCTGGAGATCTGACCATCCTGGAATATTGGGGTGGCCCGAATCCCAGTGATGAGTGTCCTTATTAGAGACAGAAGAGAAGACACAGGGAGGGATGGGGAGTGGCTGTGAGAAGCTGGGGCAGAGGCTGGAGTGACGTCCCACACTGTGTGACCTCCTTCTTTCTGTTGTAGCACAGTTTGCCCTTGGTGTGTGGACTTACCCGCCCCCAGAGGAACGTGGGAAGGGCTGAGCAGCAATGTGACATGTGGCACCCCTGTGGCTGTGGGGCACATGGAACCCCCCTGTACCGCTGAGGGGCCCAGTTTGCTCTTGGGGTTTCCTGTTGGCCCTGGGAATGCCCTTGGTCAGAGACAACCACCTCCTTCACCCTGAGAGAGCAGACTCCGGTGGGCGGGGGCAGGACAGGCACCTGCTGGGCGGCACCTGCATTTCAGGTCCCTCCACCAAATTAAAGAGAGGCAGGTTGGGGCGGCGCCTGTGGCTCAAAGGAGTAGGTTGCTGGCCCCATATGCCAGAGGTGGCGGGTTCAAACCCAGCCCCGGCCATAAAACTGCAAAAAAAAAAAAAAAGAGAAAGAGAGAGAGAGAGGCAGGTGGCTTCCTCCTCAGCAAGTGTTGGGTGTGTGCGGGGCACATAGGCAGACGATGCTGTCATGGACACGCACACACATGTGCACGCAGCACTGCCCATCAGGACGCTCCCGGGGAGACGCCGACATCTTCTGCCCCCCTTTCTAATTTGACTCTCCTAGTGGTTCCCGTCCTTGCCGCTCTCCCAGCCCAGACCCTCCAAGGCGCCTCCAAGTCACTGCTGTTGCCCCACACCTCCTTCCTGGGTATGGTTGTGAGGGGGACGCCTCTCCTGGGGTGGGGGCATCATCCGGGCAGCCACGTGGGTCACGGTGCCCCTAGGACCCCTATGCCTTGTTGCTCTCCCTGCCTTTGGGCCCAGCCCTGATGTACTCCTGTCTACCCTGGGACCCAGAAGGACATGTTCTTACCAGGAGCTGCCCCACTCCCCAGTGCTCTGTTCCCTGGAGTTTAAACATGACCATGACTAGACTTGGTGCCTGATCGTAAAAGGGAAATGCAGTGTCAACAGGAACATCCCCTGGGGTGTTTCAGGGAGGAGCCGGCTGGCAGTGGGTGGGAGGGAGGCCCAGGGCCTGACCTGTGAGAGGAGGGTGCACCTGCTCTGCCCCCCACCCCAGGGCACAGCTGTGAGCCCTCCTGCAGGCAGTGACAGCCCCTGGGAGGAGTGGTGCTGCCCTTTCTGTTTATTCACAGCCTGGTGACAAGGTTAACAAGTGCAAAGTTACCTTCCTTATCGCATCTTTCAGACTGAGTGAGGACTTGAAGCCCACACCTGGGTAACTGACCTTTGGCATTCTGCGCCGTCATTGCACAACCACAGTCACTTTTATCGGCCCTGCTGGTCTTTTCTTAGGTGCGGTGATGGTTTCTTTGCCTTAGCATTCACCTGTGACGTCTGTACTAATGATAATAAACCTTTACATGCCAATTCGTTGGCTGAAGTACTAGCCGGGGCTTTTCTTTTCCCTTTGATGGCATTGTTCCTGCTCTAAGAACGTGGCGGACAAAATGCTCTGGCTTGATGTGATTACGCAAGGACGCTGCAGAGCAAGGGTGCTCGGGAATGACACACTCCAGCATTGGGCCTCTGGAAAAAACCCACAGAGATGACGGCTAAGAGAGAGTGTGTGCAAGAGAGATGTCAAGGGCTCTTGCCTTAAATATGTAAAGAGTTCTCAGAATAAATAAGAAAAGCATTTGCCCTCTTAGGGGCCATCTGTTGATTTTACCCACCTGAAGGAGGCTGCGGCTTTTTCCGCTCCCCTGAGCCAGGTGATTTGGCTGGGCTGACCTATGCTTCACCTCCAGGAATCAAACATATAGCAGGAACCTGGCCGATGAAAGGCTTTCCTGCGTCACTGGCTGGAACTTTGGTGAAAAAGGCAAGCTTGCTCTGTGGCTGTGACGCTGGTGCAGGTTAGCCACCTGCCTTTGTTCTGTGCTTCCCTCCCAGAAGGACACGGGTGGGGGGACACTCACAATGAACAGAGACTCACTGGCTCATAGTCTAAGAGGCTGGGAAATCAGACGAGAGCCTTCTCGCTGCAGGACCCCATGGACGTTGGGAGGCAGAGGACAAGGGGGGAAGCAGAGAGGGGGTCAGAGAGAAAGAACACAGGAGGAGGGCAAACTTGTCTGTTTATAGGGAACCCACTCTTGAGATAATGGGATTAATTCATTTTTAAGGAGAGTGACCCCTCATGACCCATATACCTACCACAGGGCCCATCCCCCAACACTGCTGCATTGGGGATAGAAGTCCAACACCTGGACTTTGGGGGACATGTTAAAGCCCTAATACCATCTTTGCTGCAAAATGGCCTGAGCCTGCATGAGAACAGAACCAACGTTGCAGCAGAGCTGAGGGTGTCCGTGCCAGATGGGGGCGTCTGCGTCCCGCTCAGCCCGAAGCCTGCTGCGTTCTGCGCTAACTTTCCTTTTCAGCTTAAACCACTTTGAGTTGCATTTATGATGTTCACAACAAAGAAAGCCTGGACTGAACCCCATGAGTGGAAAATAAGAACTGATGCTCAAAAGAAGTACAAACGGTCAATGAAGATGAAACCAAGAACCACGCGCAGTAGGAGACTAAGAACCACACTGTGACCGAGGGAACCCTGTCCCAGCCTCCAAAGACGGGTTGAGTCCTAAGCCCCAGTACCAGAGTGTGGCCTTACTTGGAAACAGGGTCTTTGCAGACGTAATTTGTCAAGGTGAGGTCCTACTGAAATAGGCTGGGCCCTAAATCCGAATGACTGAAGAGGGAAGAGACACAGTGGAGAGTTGGCCTGTGTAGCAAGGAAGACAGAGATGAGGGTGAGGGTCTATAAGGCAAGGAAAGACCCCCAGAAACTGACGGAGGCAAGAAAAGACCCTCCCCTGGAGCCTGCAGAAGGAGCCGGCCCTGCCCACACCTCGGTCTCAGACTTCTGTTCCAGACTGTTAGAGAATGAATTTCTGATATTTGAAGTCACCTAGATTTTCTACCTTGTTATGGGGGCCCTAGGAAACTAGCACTGATACTTATTTTCTACTATTGAACATAGAAAAATAGTTTTTAAAATATATTTTTTAGATTTCAGATTAATGCATAAACAACTACGTTACAACGCTCGCATTTGTCAGGTAGAGTCGCTCTTGCAGCTGTGTCCTGCACCCAGGGAGTGTGCCGTGTACCCTTACACTGTGCACATTAACTGCGCACGCATCCATCCCCTCCCTCCGGCCCTCTTGCTTCCCTCTCCTCCGCCCTCTACCCGTCTTGGATTGAAATGAGTTTTTCTCCCACGTGGGCCTATATTAGATCATCTACTGGCTTCATATTAGTATTGAGTACATTGATTTCTTGCTTCTCCATTCTTGTGATGCTTTACTAAGAAGAATGTGTTCCACCTCCATCCAGGTTAATACAAAAGATGGAAAGTCTCTTTTTATGGATGAATAGTATTCCATGGTATACATTCCTGGGTTGGTGGGCATTTAGGTTGTTTCCACATCTTGGCCATTAGTAAATGGAGCTGCCATAACCAGTCTAGTGCAAATGTCTTCATGATAAAATGATATTTTCTTCTGGGTAGATGCCTAGTAATGGGATTGCAGGATCAAATGGGAGGTCTAATTTGAGTTCTTTAGCAAAATAGTTTTTAAATGGAAATTTTTAAATTTGTTGGCACAGTTTGTGGTCAGGAGTACCTTAGATGTTTAGCAACATGTAACAAAGCCCTCATGAGACCTTACCCTCTTTAACTTGGTAATTCCATTTTTAAGGCTTTATCATAGGGAAACATTTCTGAAGATGTTCACAATAACAGTTTTTATAACAATACCTAGTAACAACAATTGTTTAAAAATAGGAGAAATGTGAAATACATGGGAATGTTAAACGTTAGAATATAATGGAATATTCAGACATTAAAAATAACGCCTTTAAGGCATGAGGTGGCTCACGCCTGTGATCCCAGAACTCTGGGAGGCCAAAGTGGGTAGATTGCCTGAGCTCACAGGTTCAAGACCAGCCTGAGCCAGAGCAAGACCCCTCCTCTAAAAATAGCTGGGCGTTGTGTTGGGTACCTGTAGTCCCAGCTACTTGGGAGGCTGAGGCAAGAGAATGGCTTGGGCCCAAGAGTTTGAGCTCACTGTGAGCTATGACACCACAGCACTCTACCAAGGGCAACATAGTAAGACTGTCTCAAAAAAAAAAAAAAATTAAAAAAGTCTTTTGACTTTTTTGACAAGGAATTATTTCTATAAACAGAAAAATTGGATATAAAATTGATAATATGGGGTATAATTCAAAGTAATTTTATTTTATTTTTCTGAGACAGCGTCTTACTATGTTGCCCTTAATAGAGTGCTGTGGCATCACAGCTCACAGCAACCTCAAAATCTTGGGCTTAAGCAATTCTCTTGTCTCAGCCTCCCAAGTAGCTGGGACTACAGGTGCCCACCATAATGCCCGGCTATTTTTTGTTGCATTTGTCACTGTTGTTTAGCTGGCCCATATGGGGTTCAAACCCTCCACCCTCGGTGTATGTGCTTAGCACCATAAACACTATGCTATGGGCACCAAGCCTCAAATTTATTTTTGAAAGATCCAAATAGGCCAGGTGTGGTGGCTCACATCTGTAATCCTAGCACTTTGGGTTGATTTTTTGAGGTTAGGAATTAGAGACCAGCCTGAGCAAGAGTGAGACAAAAATGGAGAAATTAGCCGGGGTTGGTGGCGAGTGCCTGTGCTCCCAGCCACTCTGGAGGCTGAGGCAGGAAGATCACCTGAGCCCAGGAAATTGAGAGACCCCCTAGAGGGTGCGTGAGGGGCAGCGTGGGTTTCCATGATGCACGCCCCCACCCTCTCCCAGGCAGCTTCAGAAGGTCTGCCCTGACCCACCTGGGGCTGTGACCCACGTGTCCTGATGGCAGTGACACTACCCCAGGCTGCAGTCCACCCAAGTGCCCCTCTGCCTGCCCAGGAGTCCCTTGAATGCCCTGCCTCTCTCCTAAGGGGATGGTAGGAAGCCCTATTCATGGTCTCCTGCCAACTGTTTCTTCGTACCTGTGGCTTGAGGTCAGGGTCCCCCCTTAGGTCTCCCTCCTTCTCAGATCCAACCCCCAAGTGACTGGTGGGTTTTAGAACCCCTCACCCTGTGGGAAGAGCCACCCTCTGAGGGCTCTCCGATAAGAGGTGACTGCTGGGGCCACTGCTTGCCCATGGGGAAACACGTTGGTTCCGGGGGACTCCCTAGGATGGAGGAAGAGGAGTTTGGGGGCTCCTGGGTGCCTGGGGTAGCCTCGCAGGTGTGGAGTGCATTCCAGGTGGCAGGCAGGGCACCAAGGCCACCTCCATGCCAGAGCAGGGTCTGGTTTCTGATGATAGGGCAGGGTCTACCCAGGGGTCCCGTGATCATCTCGGTTACCACCAGGCTATTGGACTTGGCTTAAATTTTTTTTTCATTGTGGCATAATACACATAAAATGTACTATTGTAACCACTTTTGAGTGCACAGTAAAGGCCTTATGTACGTTCATATTGTTGGGCCACCGTCACCACCATTTAGCTTCAGAACTTTTCATCTTCCCAAAGTGAAACCATCCCAGTTAAATACTAATCTCCACTACTCCCAGCCCCTAGCAGCCACCATTCTACTGTCTGTCTATGAATTTGACAACCCCAGGTCCCTTGTTTGAGCGAACTTGAAGCGGATCTGTCCCTTGGAGACTGACTTATTTCCCTGAGCACAATGTCCTCAAGGTCCAATATGTGCTAGCACGTGCCAGGGGCTCCTTCCTTTTTGAGACTGAGTAGTAGTCCACTTTCTGGACATACCACGTTTTGTTTCTCTATTTGATGATGGACGCTGAGGCTGTTTCCACCCCTTGGCGACTGGTACTGAGGACGGACCACTCCCTTCCCCACAGGGGTTGCACCACGATACTCACCAGCTAATGCACAAGCGGTTTTCTCCATGTTCTGCCTACAGTTGTAATTTTACATTTTGGTTTGTTTTGTTTCACATTTAAGAGGTAGAATCTCACTCTATCACCCAGGCTAGAGTGCAGTGGTATAATCACAGCTCACTTTAGCCTCAAACTCCAGGGCTCAGTTGATCCCCCTTCCTCGGCCTCCTGAGTAGCTGGGATTATAGGCACACACCACCATCCTTGGTTAATTTTCAAATTTTTTTTTGTAGTGACAGAGTCTCACTATGTTGTCCAGGCTGCTCTCAAACTCCTGGTCTGTAGTGATCTTCCTGCCTCAGCCTCCCAAAGTGCTGGGATGACAGGCATAAGCCACCACACCCGGCCTGCTGTTTTGTTTTGCTGACAGCTGTCCCCATGGGTGAAGAAGCTTCTCTCTGTGGTTCTGTGGAGCTGGCATTTTACATAGGTTGAATAAGAGGTGGTTGTGGGGTCCCAGAAACAGAGAGTGACCCCCAGAACTAGGTCTGGCCTCACCTGTCCCTACTTTCCTATCTGTCCAGTGGACTTCTGATACCAAGCCTGCCACCCCCACAGCTGCTCCTCCCCAGCATCGGGAGAATGTGTGCAGACCTGGGTGCCACCCTACCAGGCTGCCTCATCTTGGGTCTCTCTCAGGAGAGAGGCTGACTCCAGGCCAGCGTGGACGCCTTCCCCGTTTTAGCCCCTTGCCCTCCACACACCACCCACGCAAACAAGCCAACAGACAGATGAGGCAAACCAAGGTTGAGGTCCAGACTCCGGATGCTCCAGGAAGCCACCGTGGTCCCCTTACATAGGGTCAGGACTATCAAGATGTGAGAGGACTGCAGGCTCTGAGGTCATTACCCTCGACCTGACCTTTATCCCCAACCTCCAGGAGAGGGCTGGCAGGTGTGGGGCAGGACCAAGCTCTAAGGAGGGACCTCTGAGCTGCAACCTCTGCCCTGGAAGCCTTTGGATGGCCGTGGTTGGGGGCATCCCTTTCTCCAGGCTGGGTGTCAAGGCTGAGCCATTCACTGGACCCCATCCTCTCCCATCCTTGCCCCTCAACCAAAGAATGTTGATTTAATCTGAGTTAACTGCCTATTTCTCCCCAAGCCCATCAATCTTTGTTTAAAAAAACCCTTAGAGTTGGCTTGATGCCCGTAGCTCAGTGAGTAGGGTGCTGGCCACATACGCCAAAGCTGGCAGGTTCGAGCTTGGCCCGGGCCTGCTAAACAACAATTACAATTGCAACCAAAAAATAGCCTGACGTTGTGGTGGGTGCCTGTAGTCCCAGCTACTTGGGAGGCTGAGGCAAGAGAATCACTTAAGCCCAAGAGTTTGAGATTTCTGTGAGCTGTGATGCCACGGCACTCTACCCAGGGCAACATAGTGAGACTCTGTCTCAAAAAAAAACCAAAACCCTTAGAATTCCTCTAAGGAGACAGCAGTCCCCTCAGGCAGGGAGAGCAGACCAGGACCCCTGTGCCAGGGCCTGCTCTGGACCTGCCGCCCCTGTGCCTTGCACCAGCTCCAGGGTGCTGGGGCTGCACTCTGGTCCCAGACCCAAGGCCCAGGCTGCTACCAGGGGTGGTCAGAGTTCGGCTGTGAGCGGGCAGGAGTCCCAGTCCCACCTGCCTCCTACCACCCCAGCTGCAGCTGAGCCACCATGAGCCACTCTCGGCCACTGGCAGCGGGCAGCAAGGAAGAACCTCCCACTCATGTTCCAGAATCAGCCCAGGAGTCTCCGTGGCATTTGCCAGGCACAGCTAAGGAGGACTTTCCCTGGGAGAATACCTGGTTCCTCTTCCGGGAGGGATGAAGAGAGGCTGGGAGTACCCAGGCTCCCAGGTGCTTCCTCTTTCTTAAGTACTTCAGTGTCTTTTGGATTCGGCGTCACAGGTCAGATTACATCCTACCATTCTATGACATCTGTCTTCTACTGACTGGATATCACCGAGAGAAACCCAAAGGCAGCCTCCTGGACAGCTGCACACCTTCATGCCGGTTCTGAGAAACCAGGATCTAAGAAGCCAGGTCCTGAACCGTGCTTGCTGATCTTAGAACTGTGGTATACTTGTGCAATGAAGGTCTCTGCGCCTTGGAGCGACGCAGAGAGAATCCTGGTCCTAAGGAAGAAGGATTGGACCTCCTTCTTGGTCCAGATGGTAGCCAGAGGCTCTGCTCAATTTCTGTCGTTTTGTTCTAAGTAGTTTTAGAATAAGCCGTGTTTTATAAGAAAATTGTACTTTATTTTTCCCACAAAACTTTTGTTCTTTCTGATTTAACAGGGATCACAGTGGAAATGCCAGCATAATAATGGTGTGCTGATGCCACAGGACTTTGTCCCACGTCATGACATCCTTACGTGGTGACACGAGGTGTCATGACAGAATGCTTGGTCTGGGAACTGGTTCATGTTCATTTTTATTAGCTGATCCGTGACATAAGTCAGCATTTTTTCTTTTTAAACAAACAATAGCAACACCCAAAACCATGGAAACCAGGTTGGAAAGAAAAAGCACACCTTTGCAGGTGGTACTGAGAGGGCTCAACCTTGGAGACCCAGAGATGTGTGCCCCCTGCCCCCGACCCCTTCACCATGGCCTGACCTTGGTGACCCAGAGATGTGTGCCCCTGCCCCCTTCATGATGGCCCGACCTTGGCGACCCAGAGATGTGCCCCCCACCCCCTTCACCATGGCCCGACCTTGAGACCCAGAGATGTGTGCCCCCCGCCCCCCTCACCATGGCCCGACCTTGGAGACCCAGAGATGTGTGCACCCCGCCCCCTTACCATGGCCCGACCTTGAGACCCAGAGATGTGTGCCCCCCGCCCCCTTCACCATGGCCCGACCTGGAGACCCAGAGATGTGTGCCCCCCGCCCCCTTCACCATGGCCCAACCTTGGAGACCCAGAGATGTGTGCCCCCGCCCCCTTCACCATGGCCCGACCTTGGAGACCCAGAGATGTGTGCCCCCCGCCCCCTTCACCATGGCCTGACCTTGGAGACCCAGAGATGTGTGCCCCCCGCCCCCTTCACCATGGCCCGACCTTGGAGAACCAGAGATGTGTGCCCCTGCCCCCTTCACCATGGCCCGACCTTGGAGACCCAGAGATGTGTGCCCCCTGCCCCCTTCACCATGGCCAGACCTTGGAGAACCAGAGATGTGTGCCCCCGCCCCCTTCACCATGGCCCTAGCCTGGCTGTACTGCCAGAGGTGTTCGTAGGCAGCTCTGCTAGTGGTGTGGAGGGAACCCCTCATGCTGAGGCTGTGCCAGCTTGGGGGTGCTGGGCCAGGTGTCCTGTCCTTCCGATGCCACATTATCTCAAAGCAAGTCTAGAAAATGTGGGAGAAAAAGCTCATCAGAGTGCCAGTCTGCGGGACGCCAGGGGTGCTGGGACCGGATGATCCATTCGTCCCAGGCTGCTGTCCCATGCTGTGCTGTGATGGCCTTCTCAAAGAGACCTTTAATCCATATGACAAAAGGAGACAGGAGCCACCTCAGCTCTGCATTCCAGTGGGGACAGTGGGTCCATTTACGTCAGAGAGTTCTAGGCAGACAACTGCCAATCACCTGAGCTCAGCATTCAGCAACATGGCAAGACTGATTCCTCTTCCGAGAGGGGATGAAGAAAGGCTGAAGAGTGTCCCTGCTGGACAAGACAGGGTCTGAACAATACCCAGACAGGTCTTAAGACTGCCCTAATAAAAAAAATTAATGATAAAAACATTGAGCTATCAGTAAAATTGCCAGCACTTTCTGTTTTCATCTTTACATATTTTTATATTTTCTTAATTTTCTACTCAGCATTTTCTATTAATTTTTACAGCTCCCTCTCAGGACCTGTCCCTTCTCACGTTGGCCCGTGAGCTTGTGTCTGTCATTGTTCACAGCAGAGTTGGGGATACACTTACCCGTGTCTGCTTAGCACAGTTCTCGCAAATGGGAGAAACTCACATATACTTTTAAATAAGTAAATAGTAACCAAAGAAAAGACAGTTTACTGTGCTCAGTGATGCCAGTGGCTCACTTGGAGACACTTAGGTGAGACCCGCCCCTCAGAAGTCTCCCCTGGAAGGAGGAGTTGCGTGCCTTGTGCGCCCCCAGCAGAAAACCCAGAATAAGGGTGACACTCTGCAGCCCCAGTCCTGGTTGCCCCACATCTGCTTGAGGCCAAATCATCCCAGAGGCTTCTGCTCCATAATGTAGGAGGAGCTGGAACTTGGCTCCCCATTTACTTGGCACCCCCAGTCAAATGCAGGGGAACTGGCATTCAGGAGGCAGTGTCCTCTATCTGACAGATGCCTGGTCAGGACAGATGCCTCCCCGCCCAGGGTGTCCACTGGGCCCTTCTTAAATGAACCGCTACTAAGTACAGATGCCTCTATTTTGGCCCTTGCTACTTCTCACGGACAACCCACCCTGCGCCCACTCCCAAGTCCCTACCATTTCAGGCATGGGTCAAAAGGCCTCAGCCTCCGTATCACCCATGGCTCTGCTCTACTATCAAGCAAACTGTCAGTCACGTCAATAATTCCTCACCAAGGACAGACACAGAAATGGGAACTAGAAACCCAGAAATCTGGAGTTAGAAGGGCCAATTAGTCCATGAACAGGCAAGTTTTTTGGGGGGCATTTGTGAAAGCCTAATTTGTTCTAATTCTGCTCTGCCACCTGAGCTTCCCTCTCCAAACCTGCCAGTCCTCCTTCACCCCTGTTCCAACATTCCCAGGGCCCAGGGACCTTCCTTCCATTTCTCCCTTTGGGGAAGTGAGGGTCCCAGCTTGCTTTGCTGTCATCTGTGGTCCTTTGAGGCAGCCCTTGGAAAGCCTGGTCTGATGAAAATGGGCATTGCAGAGCCAGGCAGAGACTTGACCCAGCCAGACTCAAGCAACTGAGTGAGACAGTCATCAAACCAATGCCTCCCAGGGCAGCAGTGGTGGACTGGATGCTGCCATCCAATGGTGGTGCTGGGCAGGCTCTGGTGACCTGCTCACCGTGAACTCCTGACTTAACCTGACAACAGGGTCATCCACTGGGGGTTCAAGAGTCCAGGCTCAAGACATAAAACTGGATGAACTCTGCAAACATTGCAATGACAAGACAGTCTTAACAAATTCCAGATGGAAAAGAAAATTGACTATTTCCTACAAATCTGTAATAATACACAGGTACCATCTTGCAGACTGAGAGTAGTTCTTTCATTATGTTAAATGAGGAATTCCTCAAATCATTTGCTTATATCCTTAGAATCATACACGATATGTCTTTTTCACATAACATGTGCAATTCATGGAAGACTAGAAAACAGAAGAGAAATCGAAGATTCTGAAAGTGAATGCACCCTCCAAGGGCCAAAGACACAAATAACAGACACTGGCAAGCAACTGCCATTGGGATGGCAGCATAGACTCACTTATGTGGGTGCCTGGGGAACCCTGCTGGGGAGAGGTGGCAGCCATTGCTGGGTTGAACTTGGCCTTTTCCTCTGTTTCCTGCCTTTCTCTGAAGAGCAAGCTCCTCGCCCAAGGGGCTGGGGAAGGTGGAGACACAAGGTCACTGTTGGTACAAGGCTGTTTTGGGTTTTGGCAGCTCAAGAGGGGTTGGGGGTGTGGGGTTGGGGCATCCGGATTGGACTGAGTCTGGGAAGGCAGCTTTGGCTGTTTTGGATGCAGTTTTTCCGTGGTGCTGACGAAATGTTTCCAAACAGTTAGCCAGGTGTGTGCAAACCTCTTCGACCTTTTGAAAGGCTTTGAAAGGTTCTGGCTGGATCTGGAGCTGGGGGGTGATGGGAGGCAGGGGTGGAGAAGCCAGGCTTCCTGGCTTTTGGGTTTGCTTCCCAGGGAAGATTTTAAGTCACAGAAGGAGGGACTAAATGGTAAGTGTGGCCAGGCCCTGGTTTCTTCCCTTTTTGCTCAGTTGTCCTAGGAACATACTAACAGGTTGTTGGGATGCCCAGAAGTGGAGCCAACCCTTCAGTTGGAACTAAAAATATTCCTCCAAATTCTTGGTGTATAAACCTGGGACAAAGAAACCACTTTCAAAGGCAATTTGGGACTATTAATTTACCTGAAGGCCAAGCCTTTCAAAGCAAACTGACCCCCAAACCGTGTGTGTGTGAGAGAGAGAGAGAGAGAGAGAGAGAGAGAGAGAGAGAGAGATTGAGAGAGAGAGATTGAGAGAGAGACACACACACAGGGAACTATGCGGTGGAGGCCTGCCCCCTGCCCGCTCCCCACGCTGGGGAGATTCCCAGGAAGGGATCTAACTTCCAAATCAATTTCGCGTAGCTCTTGCTCCGCACCGGCTTCTATAAGGAGCATTTTTATTTGACACAAGAAAAAATGATTCTAGGCTAGACGCAGAGTTTAAATCCCAAACTGCTGCCTTTCTAAGTCTTAAAAATGAGTACTCGCCCATTACCCTCTGTGTCCCTTCTGGAAAATGAGAGCGGCCGCCCGGACCTGCGCGGGGCGCGCTGGCCGCCTCGGTCCTCCCCGATCTCCCGTCCTCAGGAGCCCGCAGGGTGGGCTGGGGCACCAGGTTAACCGACCAGTCCCGCAGACCACCGGCCTGGCCCGGGTGAGGCCCGGGGCGTCTGCAGACACCGGCCCAAGCTCCCGGAGGAGCCAGAGGGGACCGGTACTGGCCGGGCTGCCCGGGGACCTCTGAGGCGTGGCTGGGCTCCGGGTTACGTTTCTGACCGCTGAAAACCGGAGACTTAGAGAACGAGGGACTGACTTCTGTCGGCGCCTGCACTCCCAGACCATCCCGGGGCTCCTGGGGCCGCTGCACCGCAAAGCCAGCTCCGCGCAAGCAGGCTCTGCGCAGCCCGGCCCACCCTGGAGGCCCCGGGCGGTGACCCGAGCACAGGTGGGGCCGCGGGAGCGGCCGGCGAGGCAGCAGGCGCCGCGCCCCCGCCCAGAGAGACGAGCAGAGGCGTCCCGGGCCCTGACCCGCGCGTCCGCGCGTCAAAGCGGGTGGGCGGGCGGGGGCGCCACGCTGGGGGCCGGCAGGGGGCGCCCGGAGGGGCGCGGGCGGCGGGCCCGCGCGGCCAGCGCCCCTGACGTCACCGCCCGCGGTCGCCAGGGCGACGGCCTCACCGGAGCGCGCGTCAGAGCCGCCAGTCTCTTGGCAACCGCCCGATCTCCCGCCCGCCCGGGCCAGCGCTCGGCCGCGTCGCTCTGGCGTCAAAGTGACGTCAATGGGACGGATCGGCCCGCGGGGGCGGGGCTTGGGCGGGCCCGGGGCGGGGCCTGCGGGGGGCGGGCCGGGGCGGGGCGGGCGCGCCGCGTGCGGCAGAGCGGCGGCCGGGGCTGACATGCGGCGCGGCCCGGGCGGCGGCGGCAGTGGCGGCGGCGCGGTGGCCCGAGCGGGAGGCGCCCGAGCAGCGCGAGTGGCCGAGCGGACGGCAGGGGCCGCGGGGCCAGCGGCGTCTTGGGCCGGGCGCTCCGAGGGCGGAGAAGGTGAGGCGGCCGCTGCGCGCCGGGCGCCGGGCGGGCGGAGGTGGCCGCCGCGGGGTTCCGAGCGGGCGGCCGGGAGGGGGCTTGGTTTACGATCGGCGCCGCTGGGGTCCCCTGGCGGGCCCGCAGGTGCGCGCGCGCGGGGGTCGCGGGCTGGGACGCCGGCCTCCCGGCCCACCCGTCTCCCTTTGTTGCGGGGGGCGGGTGTGGGAGCGAGTCCGCGCGCCCTGTGGGCTGGAGGGTCCGAAGTCGAGAGGAAGCCGATGACAGCGCCGGCGGGGGGTGGGGAAGGTCCTGGGATGGGATGGATCCGACCGTGGACGGCGGGGACGGGTGCGGGAGAGGGCATTCCCGGGGCGGGGAGGTTCCGAGGCCGCGGGTCCTTAACGCCCCACGGGCCACAGGGGTCCGGAGCAGGTGGCGAGGAACCGAGCGCTGGCGACAGGTGTGGGAGCGGGTCCGCACGTCCCGGGGGGGTTAAGGGTCCGCAGGCGGCGTCCGGGGCTGATCAGGCGCTGACCGCGCTCCCGGGGCGGCCCACAGGTGCAGCCCGGAGCCATGGTGATCATGTCCGAGTTCAGCGCGGCCCCCGCGGGCTCGGGCCAGGGCCCGCAGAAGCCTCTCCGGGTGGGCTTCTACGACGTGGAGCGGACCCTGGGCAAAGGCAATTTCGCCGTCGTGAAGCTGGCGCGGCACAGAGTCACTAAAACGCAGGTGTGTGGGTCGCCGGGCTGGAGCGCGGCCAGGCCTCCTCCGAGGCCCGGGTTGGGGACTGGGCGGACCCTCCGGGACAAGCGCTTGTAGGGTTAAATGTCGGAGTGACAGTTTTTAGTTTGGTAAAGAAGATGCTGCTTTCTGTTACGTTTCTACATAATTTGTGTAAATATTAGGAGACAGCAAAGAGGAGAATGACCAAAAGAAAAAAACCCAGGAGTGCAGTGGTTCATGGATTCAAACTTAAAGCCCTGTAAAGTGAACCTGTAAATACTTAAGACACTTAACTTTTATTGTTTTAAGTAATCTTAGTGGTTATTTTGGTTATTTTCTCCCTAACTTTTTGTGGTATTTTGGAGGCATAAAGTAAAATGAGTTGTGTAAAAATAGGTTAAGTGAGGGTTCTTTTTAAAAACAAAATATCCTTTTCTCTTTAAAATCTGTAGGTTGCAATAAAAATAATCGATAAAACACGATTAGATTCAAGCAATTTGGAGAAAATATATCGTGAGGTTCAGCTCATGAAGCTTCTGAATCATCCTCATATCATAAAGCTTTACCAGGTAAGGGCTCAGGTTCGCCTTGCGCCATTACAACTGTATTATTTTTAATTTTCAGCAACATAAGCCTGAAATTTCTGAAGGTTGCCCCCTCTATGGGGGGTGTGTGGGAGTCAGGAAGTTGGTTATATAAGGTAGATAGATTGATTTTTGTAAGCTGTGCTGATGCGTTTACAATTATTTCTTGCTTTTGGATCATGATAGAGATTTGATTCATTAAAATTGTATTTAGTATTCTAACTTGTTGCCATTTTAAATGTGTAGAGATCTGATGTTAAATTTGCTTTACTGTGAAAACAATTAACCACAGCTACGGCACCGCCACAGGTCAGGCAGGACAAATTGAGTGAAAGGAGAAACTCCAGCCTTTGCAGATATTTATTAAGCTTTAAAGCCAGCTGCTTGTACCAGTTTTCGTTAATTTATCTTTTCAAAGGCACTAGTGAGCATTTGTCTACCCTACTTAATCTCTTCCAGGAAGGTTGGAGAGATGAAAATACTTCTGCCATAGTAAGAGCAGAAACTTGTCATACAGTCCACATTAGGAACATGCCTCACCCTGTCTGTCTGTTGGTTTATTTTGTGACTTTATTTTTGTTCACAAGTTAAATTGATAAATTGTGTCTTTGGGAAAGGAGTACTAATTTAACTAGAACAGTAAAGCAGTCTCTTACCTACCTCCCTAGAGGTAAATGACCATTTTTGCAAAGATGAAATCAAGCCTTCTTGCAGAAGAATAAACTCTTTGCAGATGCTCAATATTTCATCCAGCAGTGTTAGATATGAATCCCTCTCATCACGCACCATATGAATCTGATGTTGTGTGTGTGTGGCACTTGGGACAGCAAGGAGAGAAAATTATGATTTGAAGTTACCCCCCAAAAGACTCTACTCAACTAAAATTAAGGTAGCGGTGTTGGCACTTGGGCTTCACGACAGGACTCATGCCATGTGCACCTGGGATTCTTGTTTTGTTCTGTTGTCATTTTCAAGTTGTGTGCCAAGATAAGACGGTTCCTCCAGGGTGCTGATGTCACTCCCTGTGCTGCGTGCCTCGGGAGTGGGCTGAGCTGGTCTTGTTTTGAACTTTCCTGAAGGGCTGAGCCCTCGTGTTGGTACCTTCCTTTCTTCTTGGCCATTGTGTCGGTTTAGCTCAGTTACGGACGCTGCTGGTGTGATGGATACTGAGGTCTTTTCTGGAGATGAATTTTCTTATTGCTGCTGTGTCTTTAACTGTCTGGAGACGATAGACTTTGGTAGCATAGCCATGATTTTTATTCCACTGGTTTTGAAGACGCTGGTGTCTCGTTTTCATCCAGCTGGCCTGGGCCTCGTACCCTGCTGAGAGGTGTCCCTCTTCCCTTTAGAACCCTCCTTTTCCTTCTCCCGTTTTTTGACTAGGGAGAGGGATAAGTGGTCTTCCTGTGTGTCATTCTGCCCCGAATTTAGGGGCAGGGGCAGTTGAAATTCTAGCCAAACTACTCAAATCTTAAAGAAACTTTTGTTATTAGATCTACAGCTCAAAGCAGTTGTCTTTGAAGTGCCTTTTAGAAGGAATAACTCTGTATTTTGAACCCACAGAAATCTTTTTCCACAGTATTTTAAAATATAGACATGAATTATGTATTAAATCTCTCTTTAAGTGAAATGAAATTGTTAATGAATGAATTTTTAAGGGTTATATTGACACTGGCTGTTGTATTTGCTATACGCTGAACAGGCTGGCACAGCTTACCGGGCAAAGCAGGCTTCTTATGGTCTAATTTATCTTGTTGATAAAGCGAGTGGGAATGGCGTGTGTGTTATCTATCACTCACTTTGCCCTGTCCTTTGGCTGGTATCATCTGTTGCCTACTAGGCTTGTAGAAGAAAGTCCAGCAGAACGCTACCAGTCTCTTTGACATCTGCATCTTGCAGCCCACCAAGGGATTGCAGGGCAAGCTGTTAGATACGGTGGTACAGGGAAATTCTCCTCTGTTTAGCCTTTTGTGAGAGCAAAGACTTACTCTCAGGATAGGCAAGCAAGTTAGTGAAGAACTCTAATTTTGTGCAGCTCTCTTTCTGAGTAGGAATCCCCTTTATTTGTTTTATTGCAGAGGTTTCTCTTTTTTTCCTTTTTTTACGTGATGAATGTACTTGTCTTAGAGAAGTTAAAAATTTACCAGGGTTCAAGTGGATTATTTACACCATTTGTGTGTTCCTTTTTCTTGTGGTCGAATGTTAGGTCTTTATTTTTTTTTAGGTTATGGAAACAAAGGATATGCTTTACATTGTTACTGAATTTGCAAAAAATGGAGAAATGTTTGGTAAGTCACGGTTATTTTTAATATCTGCTAAAAACAAATGATGCTGATGACCCCGATCTGCCCGGGGGGTGTTGGGCTCACACGGCCTCACTTTCTACAGACTTTGCATTTGGGGACACAGTTTCCTTTTGTTGCTCTTCAGATTATTTAACTTCCAACGGGCACCTGAGTGAGCATGAAGCGAGGAAGACATTCTGGCAGATTCTGTCAGCCGTGGAGTACTGCCACAGCCACCACATTGTTCACCGTGACCTCAAGACAGAGAACCTGCTGCTGGACGGCAACATGGACATCAAGTTGGCAGGCAAGGAGGCCATCCGAGAGCGCTGCCGTGCCCCGGGTGCAAGGGGCACTTACAGCCAGGGCCTGGAGCTTTTTGTGCGCAACCCTTGAAACCGCAGCCCTTGCTGTTTCTGGTGTAACTTTATCTTTCTGTTTCCTTGCCTCTTAGATTTTGGATTTGGGAATTTCTACAAGCCAGGAGAGCCTCTCTCCACGTGGTGTGGGAGCCCTCCATATGCAGCCCCGGAAGTCTTTGAGGGGAAGGAGTACGAAGGCCCCCAGCTGGATGTCTGGGTAAGACTGAGCTCACATGGCTGGCAGGGAGGCCCCATCCTGGGGAGGGCTCTGGGTGCTGACCTGGGCCTTGGTCCTTAACAGAGCCTTGGCGTCGTGCTGTACGTCCTCGTCTGTGGCTCCCTCCCCTTTGACGGGCCCAACCTCCCGACTCTGAGACAGCGGGTGCTGGAGGGCCGGTTCCGCATCCCCTTCTTCATGTCCCAAGGTAGGTGAGCAGTGTCCACACCGCAGGCACTGCTGGCCCAGTGGCCACCACACACACTGCTTGTTTGACCCATTTACCCACTCACGTGTGTGTCACGGCAGAATGGGGGTGTCTTCACGGCTCTGCCTGGCAGACATTTAGAAGACCAAGCTCGGCCTCCTGGGGCCTGAGCCTCAGCTGGTGGCTTTCCTTGGGTGGTAGGTCTGAGCCCATGGTGCAGGCTAGTGCCCCCGGCCTTGAGTTCCTGGGGACAGTCACTTATACGTTGGCCCAGGTGGGGTGGTGGATGGAAACGTGCGCAGGCCCGGCCGTGGGGCTCAGTCTTTGTCACCTCCCTAGACTGCGAGACCCTGATCCGCCGCATGCTAGTGGTGGACCCCGCCAAGCGCATCACCATCGCCCAGATCCGGCAGCACCGGTGGATGCAGGCGGACCCTGCCCTGCTGCGGCAGGCCTCCCTCGCCTCCCCTGCACACAGCTGCAGCTCCACCCTGGGCGAGCCTGACGAGCAGGTGCTGGGCATCATGCAGAGCCTGGGCATTGACCGGCAGAGGACCGTGGAGGTGCGTGCTGCGCTTGTGCCTGCCCCCAGCCTTCTTCAGGCCACGCACCAGGACAGGTGTTGGGTGGCTTTATCAGGAGAGGCAGGGGCTCACCCTCTGAGTTAAAATGGAAGCATGGGCTCATGCATGGGCCACTTGTCCACACTGCTGAGGGATATTTTCAGCCACCCAGAAGTGACCTGGGGACAGTTTCATAAGGGGCTGTGGTGACTACCCTCTCTTCAATCTCTGCTTCTCTCTGCCTCTCTAGTCGTTGCAGAACCGCAGCTATAACCACTTTGCTGCCATTTATTTCCTCCTGCTGGAGCGACTCCAGGAGTATCGGAGCACCCAGGGCACTCACCCCGGGCCTGCCAGGCAGCACCGGCCCAGGAGCTCTGACCTCAGTGGTTTTGAGGTGAGGGTGGAGGCATCTCTTCCCAGTTTCACCTTGGGTTGTGTCCTCTGAGCGAGACTGAGACTGAGCCCTTGTGAGTGTGTGGTGGGGCCCGTGTGGGCGGCAAGGGGAAGGGGTGCCTGCAGCTCTGCTGTGGGTCAGTCCCCACCAGTAGCCACTGGTTCCCTAACTCATCCTCGGGCCAGTAGCCAAGCACAGCCCTGAGCCCAGCCTGGCCCAGCTGATGGCATCTTTTCCTGTCCGCGTAGGTGCCTCAGGAAGGGCTACCTGCTGACCCTCTCCGTGCCACCCTGCTGTGCCCACAGCCCCAGACCTTGGCACAGTCCGTCCTGCAGGCTGAGATGGACTGTGACCTCCACAGCTCACTCCAGGTATGTGAGCCCCACGCCAGGCCTGAGGAGGGCCCACCTCCTTCCCTGCAGTGCCACCCCCCACGTGCCTGGACCCCAGGGACCCCAGGAAGTCACTTGTTTGTCTCTGCTGCAGCCCTTGTTCTTCCCAGTGGACACCAACTGCAACGGAGTGTTCCGGCACCGCCCAGTCTCCCCCAGCAGCCTGCTGGACACGGCCATCAGCGAGGAGGCCAGGCAGGACCCAGGGCTGGAGGAGGATCAGGAGACCCAGGAGCCCCTGCCCAGCAGCACGGGCCGGCGACACACCCTGGCAGAGGTCTCCGCCCGCTTCTCCCCACTCACTCCTCCGTGTAAGTATCCCTGGGGGCCCTTGGAGACACTTGGGTGGTCTCCTGGTAATGGCTGTGGTGGACTAACGTAG
This sequence comes from Nycticebus coucang, assembly GCF_027406575.1. Lineage (NCBI taxonomy): Eukaryota > Metazoa > Chordata > Mammalia > Primates > Lorisidae > Nycticebus > Nycticebus coucang. The sequence continues at coordinate 3,026,543 of NC_069795.1, forward strand.
CACAGACCTTCCTTGCTTGGAGGCCTCTTCTATTTAGAACCTCGGGATTTACTATTTGCTTCAGTCCCTGAGACTACATGGTTGACACTGAGGCCCTGTGTGGAATCATTTTGGTTGAGGAGACAGTGGACTTTGTCCTACAGCAGGGTGCACCCTGGGCCACCTCCAGGCACTGGGAGAGCAAGTCTTTAGCCCTGGGCCTCTTCTGTGTCCTGAGGTCTGAGGTTCACTGATGAACTGATGACCTATCACCTGCACCCCCATGGTGGCTTGCCTTTGGGGACACATGGGCTGGAGCTTTTAGTAAGTGTCCTTTTTCCATCCTGGTTGAGAGGAAAGGGGACAGCCAGTACAGCTACTGGGTCTGTATCAGTAGCGGGTTGCACTGAGCTGGCCAAGGCCTAGGAGGGCTTGTCCCTCTGCCACAGAGTCAGTGCTCCTAACTGCCCAGCCTTGGGAGTGAGGAGCCTCCCTCAGGAGTGCGTGTTCCTCCACAGGCATCATCGTTTCCCCCTCCGCCGTAGCAAGTCCGGCAGAAGGAGCCAGCTCCGACAGCTGTCCCACCTTCTCTGCCAGTGAAGGCCCTACAGGGTTCGGTGGCGACCTGGTCGCTCAGGGGCTTCTAGGCACCTGCTCCCCAGTTAGACTGGCCTCACCGTTCCTGGGGTCGCAGTCTGCCACCCCTGTGCTGCAGGCTCAGGGGGGCCTGGGAGGAGCCGCCCTGCTCCCGGTCAGCTTCCAGGAGGGTCGGAGGGCATCGGACACCTCACTGACTCAGGGTGAGCCTTGTTCCTTCCACACTCACTGCCACCTTCCCCAGGGGATGGCTGTCCCTGGCAGCAGGTCACTTTTTCTTAATGGCAGATGACATCCCCCATCCTCTACCAGGCCCAGGTGGGACTTGCAGTGTCCCGAGCAGCTGGAGTTGCTGACCTGGCTTTGGTGTCCTGGTTTTTGGGATGGACTCAGAACCGGGCTTTGAACCAACGGCCTCTGTTGGCTGCTTCTAGAAGTGTAGAGGACACGTCTAGTGTAGCGGACATGTCTGTGCAGGGCCACACTTCCTGAATTGGAGGGATGGAGTTGAGGGGGGACCCATGTGCATGCCCACCCATGCCTAGGGCTCAGGAGCCAGACGTACCCAGACCTGTGTGCAACCCCATCCTTCCCTGACTCCTTCCCAAGGTAGGAAACCCCTGTAGACCAAGGGCCATCCATCCTGAGCTGGGGACGGAGGTGCCGACCACCTGACTTTGCCCCCCAACAGGGCTGAAGGCCTTTCGGCAACAGCTGAGGAAGACCACAAGGACCAAAGGGTTTCTGGGGCTGAACAAGATCAAGGGGCTGGCTCGCCAGGTATGCCAGTCACCCTCCAGCCGGGCCACCAGGGGAGGCCTGAGCCCCTTCCACCCTCCCGCACAGAGCCCAGGCCTGCACAACAGCGCAGCCAGCAGCCGAGAGGGCCGGAGCCTGCTGGAGGAGGTGCTGCAGCAGCAGAGGTACGCACTGGCCCTGAGGTGGCCGCCTCTCGTAGGTGCTCCCTCCTCCTGTCCCCGGTCTGGGCAGGTGTGTGAGGCTGGGACGAGACGGAGGTGGCAGCAGGCAGGGCTGGTTTGGGGAGGCCCAGAAAGGGTGGCCGTGGCAGTGATTGAGAACAAGTCTGGCTGGCGTCTGAGATGCTGGAGAAGCGAGGTGTGGACGGAAGGGCTGGAATTGCTCAGGGATTAGTCATGGACTGCAGCCCTCGTTGGTCCTGCCAGCAGTTCCATGGGGCGGGCGGGCCCTGTGATGCAGGCCACCTGGAAACCTGATAGCACCTGCAAGGCTTAGAACACAGAGCCAGCTGAGTAACCCATCCTGTCCTCCTGTCCTTGCAGGCTGCTCCAGTTACAGCACCACACGGCCACCCTGCACACCTGCCAGCAGGCCCCACAGCCGTACATGCTCGGTCCCTGCGATGGTTCTGGGGCCACTCCGCTCCCCAGTGCTCTCCTCACAGTGGGGCTCCCGCTGCTGCCACCTCCCCTTCTCCAGGCCAGCATCTCTCCGGTGGCCTCAGCGGCACGGCTGCTTGACACCCACCTACACATCAGTGCCCACCCAACGGCCCTCCCCACCATGCCCCCACCACCGCACCTGGCCATGCTGGCTCCAGGCTATGACCCCACAGGACTGCCACAGGGGGACTGTGAGATGGAGGACCTGACCTCTTGCCAGCTGGGGACGTTCGTCTTGGTGCAGTGAGGGCCTCCACCCTTGTCCTCGAGTGTGGAGACTGACTCTTCCAAGCAATAACTTTAGAGTATATGAAGATGTTATTGGACTCAAAGCCAAGAACTTTCTAGAAGCGAAACAAGCAATACGTTAGGTGTTTTGGCTTTTCAGTTTATTTTTTGTTTTATTTTTTTCTTGCACTGAGTGACCTCAACTATGAGTAGACTAGAAACTTTCTGAAGAAAAATAATAATCTAGGGTGTGCTGTGCAGGCGGGTGTGTAGGAGGGAGGAGTAGGGTGCCAGACGGTGTCTGACCAGCACCGCTGTACAGATGGAGTGATGGGACAGGAGGAGCCAGCTGGCAGAGGGACCTCAGCTCCTCGTCCATGGCTTCCTGGGGTGGTGATTGGATTACCTAGGCAGGCCATCGTGTGTGTGTGTGTGTGTGTGTGTGTGTGTGTGTGTTGATTACTATCCTGTTTTTAGGTAACAGTTAATCTGCTTCTTGAAACATTTATGCTATAATGAAACTGTGAACTTTTTGCTTTTATGTATCAATTTTGAAACAGCTCTAAATGGCTAGCCCAGGCGAATTAATCAAGCAGTTCTTTGGATTCTCTCCCCGGAAATGAGAACCCAGAGGACAGGTTTTTTTATTTTACATGAGAAGTTTTATAAACTGCCCAAGAGTCAGTTTTCCAGGATTCTTTGGAGGAACCACAGGAAGAACCTAAAAGTGGGGAGGGGTCCCTTGCCCAGAGCCCTCAGCGCTGTCAGGATGTCAAGGAGGAGTTTCTTCCTGCTGCGCCCGCTCTCGTCTCCGCTGCTAATGAAGTTTTTATGCATTTCACTATCAGGGTCCAACAAGAAGGCCTGACTTGAGTGCAACCGTGCAGTGTTGGTAGGCTGCGACTGGACGAGGCTGTGGGAGCTGGGCTCACTGGCCCTTCCCAGGGGAGGGGACAGAAAGAACCCCAGACCCAGGCTGGACTCGTGTTGCTGGGCTTTTTTTCCAGGAAGGTGAAAGGAGAGGTTTAGTCAGTGTTTTATAGCATTTTTTTTTTTAAGAGCAAATACTGTATCTGTATATAAACAGGGATAAATATACACTACTTATTTTTTATATTTTGTACCACACCTTTGTGTTCCTGGTTGAAGCTTCCCTGGGTCATGTTAGGAAGCGTCCCCAGCAGCAGCAGGTTTGTGCCACAGGAGGGGCCACGGGGCCTGCTGTCCCTCAGTGCTGGGCGGAGGTGGCAGGAAGGGCGGCCCTGACCGGACAGGTTTGGGCTCACCTTAGGCAGGGGACTCAGGTGGTGGTTCTGGCAGTTAGAAGCTTCTTGAATGCAACAAAGGAAACTTGCTGCTCCCCACTCGCTGTCTCAAGCTCCCGTCCCTCTACCTACCCCAGGTGCCTTCAGCTTACTTTGGCTTCTCACAACCTGCAGTATTAAACAGAGGTCATTAGGAAAGGGGGGAAAGTGGGTATTTTTAAAAGCCAAAGATTGACCCAGTTACTTGAGGGTAGGTGGCAGAAGGCTGGCACGTGGCGTCCGTGTCCATGCGGTCAGTGCCCAGCAGATGGTCTGGGCCCTGCCTGCCATCGGTGAGCTCGCTACTCCATCCCTGCTGCTCTCCTGTGACTGTCTCACATGGGGCGAGGGGCTGTCTGGAGGCGGCCGCCTGGTGCCTGGCCACAGAGGAAAGTCCACAGGCTCCTGCTCACTTGGGAAGATGTCGCAGCCTTCAACACGAGATGCCCCCTTTGCCGTCTGTCTGTTCTAACGCGCAGATCAAAGGCCCCGCAGCCACCGCGTGCTTCCTCTTTGAAGCAACTACGAGCACTTTACTTTCACAGTGGTTCGTGTTTCTCCTCATTGCTGTAGAACCTCTTCTGGAGGACAGTGAAGTCATGTTTTTGTGTCTTGTTTCTGAAGAGTGTGTGATGTGTGTCCTGTGGGTCTCAGCAACGCCGCTCTGCACTCTCAGCGCAGCGGCCATGTGAGGACACTGCGCTATCTGACTCGATGTACATAGGGTTTTTTTTTTTTTTTTACCATAACTGAATTATTTTGTTTCTTATGTTAACATGAGAAATGTATGCCAAATGATTAATGTATGTTTTTTAATTTAATATTTAAATAAAATATTTGTGGGGGAAAAAACCTTGGCTTTTCCCTGGGTTCATCTCTGGGAACTGCTTCCTGAGGAGGCCAGCCTGTAGGGCACAGGTGTTTCCGGTGAAGGAGCGGGTGTGCGTCAGTCCCAGCTGTAGACAGACCCCACCCAGCAGTAGTGACAGGGGGCCCCGTGGTCAGAGCGTCCAAAGCCGAGTTACCGAGGTCCCGACACCTGGGCCAGGTGCAGCCAGCTCTCTCCTGCCGGGGCCCAGGCACACCTCTTCCCCATGGTGTTCTCTGAATCCCACTCTCCCAGCCAAACTACTTCCTGGCCTAATAGTCTCTACCACCTTGTAGCAATGGGGCCAACTGTCACTGCTCACAAGAACAAAGAATTCTATCCATTTTGATTCTTGGCAAGTATTTTTAATTAAAAAAAATAGTTTTGGACCTCCTCACACTCAGTAAGAGGGTTGTTACACAGCTGGGCCCCTGTGCGCTGTCACTGGGCACGTCAAGTGGTACAGCTTCTACGGAAAACTGTGGCAGATTCCTAAAAATTAAACCGAATGACCACATGACCCAGCGATTCCTCTTAATGGAATAGGTCCAGAAGAATTGAAACTCATTCCCCAGCACCTCCACAAAAAAAAAAAAAAAAAAAGAATTGATATCAGGGTCTAGAAGAGGGATTTGCACACCAGTGTGCACAGAAGCACTAGTCACAGCTAAAACCAAGAAGCAACCCAAGCGGCCATCAGCAGGTGAATGGGTAAGGAAAATGTGGTCTGTACACAATAGAATATTATCCAGCTTTAAAAAGGAAGGAAATCCTGTCCTCATCTGCTAGGACATGGATAAACCTTGAGGGCTTTATGCTGAGTGAAATAAGCCAGGAACGAAAGGTCAGACACTATTCTAGCCCACTCCCACTCGTGTGGGGTCCCTGGAGACGGCGAGAGTGGGGGGCCAGGGGCTGGGAGGGGACAGGGAGTCTGTTTCACAGGGACTGAGTTTCAGAGAAGAGGAGAAAGTTCTGGAGCTGGGTGGTGACCACCACCAATGTAGATTAGTTAATGCCACTGAAAATGGTGAATTTTATGTCATGTGTATTTTACCACAGTAAGGAAAAAAAAAAGTTTTTTCAAGGGAAGACTCCCGGTGAGTGCGTAACAGCTTCCAGAGGAGAGCAGGCAGGAGCCATGGTTAGGAGAATGGGACACTGTCCCACTGTCCCATTGCCAGTGACAAGGTCTGAACTTGGGGCTGGGCCTTGCTGCACGGGAGGCACCACTTACACAAAGGTGTCCTGGCTCTGCCCTGCACCCTTCACAGCCTCTGAAGTGGTATCTCCTTGGTTTCGGAGTTGTCTCAGTGCTTGTCACTGCCATGCAGGAGCAGAGCCGCTCCTCCGAAGCTGCTGGCTGAGGCTGCACTTAGTGAGCGTGAGGCCGCCATGTGCTGGGACCACCAGCGCAGATCGCACAGGCCAAGGAAGTGGTGGAGGCTCCTGCCCAGCCACGGGGCTGGCTCATCACTGCTCCGGGGCGAGGCCTAACTCGCCATCTGAATGACTAGCATGCAAAATACTTGGCACGGTGCTGGCGCAGTGAACGCAGCAGTGTCTTCAGGGGTCAGCCTTGGCCAGAGCGGAACCAAATGTCCACAGGGAAGAGCTGTCGGTTGACCAGACTGCTGTCCAAGATGAGCCTGCAGGTCTCAGGGGCACACACAGGACGGCACATTAGCATGTTCCTCACTTTGGAAAGAGTCTCACTGGGTGTCCAGGAACGGGACTGGCTCCTGTGTTGGGGCAGAGGGCTGCCCCTTTGCAGAACGACAGTCCCGCATGGGGGACCTGCGGGAAGTCCCAGGCAGGGCACGTTTTGCTACATGTGCTCATCTCACTTGGGGGCAGGAACCGAATCTGAACTAAAAGGAACTGACTTGTTTGGGGGCAGAAGGAAAAGTCTTGGCCTCTCATTTTGTTTTCCAGAGTAACACCAGGGTACTCCGGATGGGTGCTGGGTGAGACGTGCCCTTGGATCCTGGGAGGGCTTCAGTCTTGGGCGCAGAGGGTCCCGAGGTGTGGAGATTTCCCGAGGGTCCTCCCAGGGGCGTTGGGGCCTGGTTCTCAGGCTACTGCACATGTCGAGGTGAGGACAAAAAGCAGAAGGGGCTGGAGCCCAGGCTGGAGGCAGGGCTGGATGGGGGCGAGGCACGTTCAGTTCCCCTCATCGGGGTCTGCTGGGGTCTCAATCTAACTCCTCTTTAATTATCATTATTTCATTTATTTGAATGTGATTTCTGTTAAAAACAGAAAAGATTTAAAATGAATTCAGGAAGCCCAGGTCACAGGAAAGGGGATACTGTCCCTCCTGTCCCCTAAAAAGCCATGTGTGGGATGAAGCCCAAGCCACCAGGCAGCTGGGTTTCCCCAGAGGCTTTAGGAGTTTTTTGTGTCACCTCAGGGGACAGAACCTTCCTTCAGTCACCAGGTATGCCCACGTCTAGCAGGAGGTTGAGTGGAAAACCTGGGGTCCCCGATTCCAGGCAGGGTTTGAAGACAGAATCTGACACTGAAAAACATGCCCATTAAAATCAGCTCCGACGCAGCCTCTCAGGCCTGTGATCCGACGCACCTGACCTAAGCAGCAGCTTAGGGAGTCGGACAATGTCTGGACCTGTGTCACCACAGGTAGCTCCCTGGGCCCTTGCCGGCAGCTGATGACCTGCTGCTTGTCCTTGTGGACACCCTTGCCTGCGTTTCCTACCAATAGAACCCACCCCGTGCCCACGCTCAGTGGGGTTGGCACTTGGATCCAGCATGATGTGTGAAGATTCGCCTTGCTCTGCGTGGCTACGGCATTCCTTCCTGTCTCTGAGGCTGCCATGGCGGTTGAGGGACCACAGCCGGTTTATGGACTGTTTCCAGGGTGGGGCCATTACAAATGCTGCTGCTATCAAGGCCTGTGTGTGAGCATTGTGTGCACATGTCTCATTCCTCTTGGGTAACACAGGTCGAGGTGCAGAGGCCGGATGGTGCGGCAGGGCAGCTGGTGACTTTACAGAAAGCTGCCAAGCTGCCCTCCAGAGCAGCTGCACTTATTATCCCCCTGCCCAGGAAGTGTGAGAGTTCCGCTGACCCAGAGCCCCACCAGCACCTGGTGTCATCAGCGTGTTAAATTTTGACCATTCTGATAATCGGCAGTGGTAGCCCACTGCTTTTATTCTGCGTTTTCCTGACAACTAGTGAGTGGTGTTCAACATCTTTTTAAAAAAATTTCAGATTGGCTCGGGGCCGGTGGCTCAAGCAGCTAAGGAGCCAGCCACATACACCTGAGCTGGTGGGTTCAAATTCAGCCCAGGCCCTCCAAACAACAATGACAGCTGCAACCAAAAAATAGCCAGCATTGTGGCGGGTGCCTGTAGTCCCAGCTACTTGGGAGACAGAGGCAGGAGAATCGCTTGAGCCCAGGAGTTGGAGGTTGCTGTGAGCTGTGATGCCACAGCGCTCTACCCAGGGTGACAGCTTGAGGCTCTGTCTCAAAAAAAAAATTCTTTTTTCAGATTAATACAAGGGTACACACGATTAGGTTACAATGTTTTTGTGTGTAAGGCAAAGCCGAGTTGTAGTTAAGTATATGGAGGTGTGTCATATACTTCTACATTGTACCTGTGAGGTGGGAGCCTCCCGAGCACCCTCCACATCTTTTAATGTGCTTATTAGCCATTCTATTCTTCAAGTTTATGTCAGTCCTTGCCGATTTTTAATCGGGTGGTTTGAATTCTTGCGCCATAGGAGTTCACATATTCTGCCTTCAAGTCCCTTTGTTACGTGGGTGTGCATAATACATGTATTTGTGTGCGTACACGCATGTATTTGTGTGTACATGTGAATGTATTCATGTGTGTACATAATACATGTATTCGTACATACATGTACACATATTTTTGTACGTGTACACACACATATGTATTTGCACGTGTGCACATAATACACGAGAGGGTATTTCTCTCAGTGTGTGGCTTGCCTTTCATTTGAAGCATGAACAGTTGCAGATTTCAGTTGTTAAGTCCATTTTATCATTTCATCCCCTGTGGCTTGTAATTTTCATGTCTTGTCTAAGAAATCTGCATCCAGGGGCGGCACCTGTGGCTCAATGAGTAGGGCACCGGCCCGATATACTGGGGGTGGCGGGTTCAAGCCCAGCCCCGGCCAAAAAAACTGCAAAAAAAAAGAAATCTGCATCCGGTGCTGGGAGGGCCTCCTGGGGTCCGGCAGAGGCTTCACACTTGTAGCTTTTGTGTGCACAGCTGTGGTCCGCAGGGAGTTTAGTTTTGTGTAGGTTTGGGAGAGTGGTTGAGGTGTGTTTTTTCTTCAGAGACTAGTTGTTGCAGCACCATTTCTTGAAGAGATTCTTTGTCCTTGCTGAATTAATTTGGTGTGTTTGTCAGAAATCAGGGCCCATAAATGTAAGTCTATTTCTACACTCTTGCGTCTGGTTGATCTGTCCTCTTCAGGACACTTACTATTTTTATTATTATAGCTTGATGAAATCAGAGAGTATAAGTCTTCTAATGCTGCTCTTTTTTCTCCGAATTATTTTGCTTTGCTTGATCCTTTTCATTTCCATATAAGTTTTAGAATCAGGATGCCAACTTCTAAAAAGTGTGTGAAATGTCTGTATTTGTGTAGAATTGGCCTTGTTTCTTTCTTAAATGCTTGATGGAATTCTCACTGAAAACATTTAGGGCTGGGGTGTTCTTTTGGGAAAGTTTTAAATTCCAAATTCAATTTCTTTAATAGGTTTAGAACTATTTGGATTTTCGACTCATTTCTGAGTGGAAGTTTGTGCCTTTTAAGGCCTTCATACTCATTCCATCACACTGTCAGGTGTATTGGTCTGAAGCTCGCAATATTCTCATATTATCCTTTTATTATGTAGAATAAGTACTGATGCATTCTGGTTCATTCCTGATGTTGAAAATTTACATTTCCTCTCTGCATTTTCTTGATTAGATGTGTACAAATCCGTTGTAATTTTTGATGATTCCCCTTTGGTCTCACGGACTCTCTCTGTTGCTGCCGATTCTGTCATTGACCTCATCTCTTCATTGTCACTGTTTTCTTCTTACTTTGGGTTTAACTCGCTCTTCTTCTTAGCTTCCTAAAAGGTTGGCTCACTGGTTCTACATCTTCTTTTCTAAGATGAACATTTAAAACCAGAATTTCACTGTGAGCTCTGCTTCAGCTACACCTGAGACGCTGTGACGGTAGGAGCTTACTTTTTAAATTTTCATTCAGTCCGCTGTGTTTTCTGGGTTCTTTAACAGTTTCCTATTTTACTAGAAACATTCAATCTCAACTACTTGCCCATTTTTAGGCATCTTTTCGTTCCTAATTTCCCGTTTAATCCTACTGTGGTCAGAGAACGTGTTTTGTAACGTCAGTCCCTTTGGTATGATGGGGATCATTTTATGGCCCCACCCCGGCCGCCTTGGTGGTGCTTGGTGGGCCTGTGCTGGGGCCTCCAGAGACATGAGAGAGAGGGGGAAGGGCGACGCTGGTGCTTGAGTCTTCTAGTTCAAGTGATTTTCTGTCTTGTTTTTCTGTTCATAGCAAGAGAGGAGTGTCCAAGCTGCCGGTTATGCTGGTGGATTTGTCTGTGTCTTCAGATCTCTCCGTTTTAGCCGCGTGTTTTGAAGAGTTGATCAATGCATGTGTCAGGAGAATTGTCACGTCCCCGTGACGGGTTGCTCCTTAACGTCTCCCTTGTCAACACAGACATCCTGGCTCTCTGGCCGGCGTCTGGTGCCGCTCTGGGACCTCCCTGCCCTTGCCGTCTTTATATGTCAAGTGCCTTTCTTCAGACAGCACCCTCCATGCCCAGGGCAGGCATGTGCGGTGGGTCTCCGGTTTCTACCAGTCTGACCATCTCTGTTTTCTGATTGGTGATCTGGCCCACTTGGCATTTAGTGTAATTGACGGCTCAGCTGTGTCTCCGCCCACCACTTGCTTGTCTGCTGTGTCGTCTGTCCTTTGTTCTCTGGGTTGGCTATGCTTTAATTACTCCACTGTGTCCCCACGCCCTGTGGCTCAGGCTATGACTACCTGTCCATAGTAAGGGTCAGGGAGGCCCTGGGCTTTGTGACGCTATCGGCTTTTGTCGTCTTTTATAGATGGTGTTCACGTGAGATTTATTTTATAAGTAAACAAAAACATAGGTTTGCAAACCATTAACTAATGCAATAGCCTTAATTGATGGATGTGGTGACAAAGTGTGAGGACGAGTGAATTCAGGTCCTTGCTCACTCCAAACCTGGCATGAAGGCCGGGCTGGGTCCTTCTGTGGAACTTGACTTGTTCACACAGGATTTCTGGAGCCATCAGCTGTGGGTGGAGTCCAACTCCTCCCCACAGACTGTACGGCCTGGCGGGGCTACAGGCCTGCTCCCAGCCGACCCTTCTGCCTCATGGCTGCACTCACCCCAGGGTGTCCGAGGACACAGCAGGGCAGGCTCAGGCAGAATGGGGCATGAGGGACCCAGGCAGACGTGAGCTGCCTTGTTTACTGTTGTAAGGCGTGACCCGTGGTATTCACAGCACGGTGTGTTGACTTCTGCTGGGGAAGGGCGGGGCCCGGGCTCAGAGGCCTGCGCTGGCGTGTCAGCCCCTGGACGTGCCTGCTGTGTGTCTCAGAAGACCCTGAAGAACATGTGGGAGACGGGAAGGGACCCGGCTGGTCATCCAAATGGGCCCAGGCAGGATTGGCCACGTGCAGGCACTGGTCAGCTCATGTGGCGTGGAGCCTCCCAAGGACAAACTAAGACTGGCCGGGTCCTGGCGCTGAGCTGGTTCAGAGGCTTGGCTTTTGAAATGAACTCCCTGGGCAGAAGTCAGTTTCTAGCATCACTGGTGGAGGGATGGTGGGGTGGGGGCCCAGCAGGAAGGGCCTGGAGCCGTGCAGTTTCCCAGGGCCCTGGGGCTCTGCCCAGTCTCTCCTGGGCCAGAATGGCAGGCAGGCTGTGTTCTGGCATTCCGGGTGGGTGCGTTTAAGACATTTAATGGGCGAGTTCCCTCTCAGCATGGGGTATAATTAATTTTCCTGAAATAGGCATGACAGCCCAACATCTCTGCCTGAGTCAGGCAGTGATTACCGCTTCTCACAGGCATGATGTGCCATCGACCACTTGGAATCCAAAGTGCTCTCACCCCATGGGCCTCAGTGGGGTAGGGGATGGGGTTAGGGGCCACCGGAGCCCAGGGAGGCCTCACCCTGTAGGCTGGCTCCCTGACCAGGGACCTGAGGCCAGGAGGTGTGTACGGCTCACAGGCACAAGGTTGGCCCCAAGGGTGGTGGCATAGATGTTCCCACTGGCTGAAACGGCAGGGAGGCTGTGATCAAGCCACCCTTTGTGAATGGAGTCTGGGCACGCCTCCCAGCAAATGCCTCAGCAGTGCCAACCCAAAAGAAAGAAGACCCTGGGCTCTGGGATGTTAGGCTGGTCATCACCTCACGTGGGGGCCATTATCAGAGTGGGTCAGGCTGGGTTAGGCTGGGTCAGAGCTCACTTTGAAGGTCCCCATGCCATAGCGCTGTGGGGGTTGCCCAGTGCAGAGTTGCAGTGACAGCCACCTGTCCCTCCTGGTTCTCCAACTCTAGAGACTGATACAGCTCCAGATACCCTTTCCTGCTCTAGGCCCGAGGCTAGTCATTCATCCAGGCCTGGCACTCACCTGGGCCAGCTCTGCACATGGGATTCACCTCTATCCCAGGGGTCCCTCCCAGCTCCTGCAGGGTTGCGAGGCTCTTGCCCCAAACTTCTGGTCTCCTGGCCTCATTTCCACCCCCCAAGGACCCCTGGAGCAGCTCCTTGCCCTGAGCCCCTGCTGTTCAACTTCCTGAGCTCAAGGGCCAGCTTTCTCCATCTTTCTGTGAGCTGTGTACTCAGATGTCTGTCCCCACAGTTGCGGGCACAGCAATGCGTGTCGTTAACTCCTCTGTGCCCAAAAGACTCTGCTTGAAAGTGTGGCCTTGGTGGCAGGCCCTAGTAGGAGGAAGGTCTCAGCGTTTCTGAGGGGGTTTCCATTTTCCCTTTCTTTTTAAGAAGGAAGTAATACAGATCGAGTTGTATCCAAGTCCTAACCCTTGGAACCAGCGAAGGTGGCCTCATTTGGAAATAGGGTCCTTATAGATTGAATCGTGTGAACTGAGACCCTGCTGGGGCAGGTGGGCCCTGAGCCCAGTGTGGATGTTGTCCTTATGAGAAGATGGAAATTTGGACAGAGTCACAGACACATGGGGACAAGGACATGCGACAACAGAGGCAGAGTTTGGAGTGATGTGGCCACAAGCCAAGGACACCCAGGGCTGTCAGGGGCTGGAAGAGGCAGCAACAGTCTTCTGGCCCTGCTGGAATTTTGATGTTGGACCTCTGGCCCTGGGAACTGTGATAGACTGAATGCCCAGTTTGGAATAATTTGATACATCCAAGTTCCAGCTTAGGAAGATCAAAGGACCGCAGCACAGAGCACGGCGGTGGTCTTGGCCCTGGAACCACAGTCCCCTTTCTACTTCTCAGCCACTGAGTGATGCTGTCTGGCCCTCTCTATGCATGGGGCCCTGGTTTTGTAAAAAGGAAATATGTTCCCTGTGGAGTGACTCCCTCCTCCAGCCCAAACACCATCATACTTCTGCAGACACTTCTGCTATGAGTAGAGGCGGCTTTAAATAAAAACATCCTCCTCACTGGGTAGACAGAGGCAGATGGAGGGAAACAGACAGCAGAGTGGAGAGCCCTCAGGGATGGGGACACCCTGCCTGCTGGGCTCCTGCCCCCACAAGCCCAGGAAATTACCACAGGCCTTTACAGCCCGAGCCTGGGAGGGAGTGGGGTGTGGGGTTGGGGGGGGTCTTGGAGCCTCAGAGGGAGTGGGGTGTGGGATTGGAGGGGTCTTAGAGCCTTGGAGGGAGTGGGGTATGGGGTTGGAGGGGTCTTAGAGCCTCAGAGGGAGTGGAGTGTGGGGTTGGAGGAGTCTTAGAGGCTCAGAGGGAGTGGGGTTGGGGAGGTCTTGGAGCCTCAGAGGGAGTGGGGTGTGGGGTTGGAGGGGTCTTAGAGCCTCAGAGGGAGTGCGGTGTGGAGTTGGAGGGGTCTTAGAGCCTCAGAGGGAGTTGGGTGTGGGGTTGGAGGGGTCTTAGAGCCTCGGAGGGAGTGGGGTATGGGGTTGGAGGGGTCTTAGAGCCTCAGAGGGAGTGGGGTTGGGGAGGTCCTGGAGCCTCAGAGGGAGTTGGGTGTGGGGTTGGAAGGGTCTTGGAGCCTCGGAGGGAGTGGGGTATGGGGTTTGGGGGGTCTAGGCTCCAGCAACAAGAAGCTCACACTGGAGCACTTCCCTGGGAGGAGGATGGATATGTCCCAGGTATCAGCAGGCTGGCCCCAAGCAGGGACTTGGGGTGGCCTGTTCCTGCTGAACCCAAGGGATTCTGTTTCTACCCTCCCTATGACTATGGGGTGAACGGAGCTGGCTTCGGAAAGCCCCAAAGCTTAATCCTGTGAAACAGCTCCAGGGTCCCCTGAGGATCCCCAGGGCTGCTATGGGCTGGAGGGGTAGACGTCTTCCTGGGGCACAGGGCTAGGGGCTGAGGAAGGCTCAGGGGGGTTGCTCCTGCCAAATGGGACAGGTAGGCAGGTGCTGGGCACAGGGGAGGGTGTAGCACTGGCCAGTCCTTGAGGAAAGCTGGCCACTGGGGCATTCCTGGTGGTGGAGAGCCGGGGACAGGGCCTGGCCCACCCAACCACAGTGGGGCCTGGCACAGGGAAGAGTGGGTGGCCTGTATCTGGGCCCAGTGATGTCCCCTGTGGTGACACTGGGGCTGGATGTGAGGACACAGCAAGGGGGTTGCAGAAGCATGGGGTTCACTCCTGCCATGCTGGGCCCTGACTGGGCCACAGAGCCTGCTCCACCTCCCAGCACCAGGAGTCCAGGCTGCCAACAGACCCTTGTCTTGGCCTGCTCAGACTCATGGGCTGGGCAGTGGGGCCCCCAGCAGAGGGGGAGGCTCTGGGGGAGCTGACAGGAGGGCCCCAGACGAGGCTCCCATGGGGTCCTCTACTGCTTGTCTCCCCTGGGCCTGGAGTCCGCGGTCCTGCCCAGCCACCTCTGCATTGTGTTTGGTGTTATTCCCGGATGCCCTCACCCCCTGCGGCTAGATTGTCCCTGCTGATCTGTTGACCTGGAGCACCAAGGGCCTGGCTGGCCTAGCAGCTGTACCCCAGGGTGCGCCCAGGCTCAGGGGCTGGGAGGAGGGTGGGCTGAGACCACAGGCTCCTTGTCTGGTGTCTCCTCCTCTCTGGGGTCAGGTGGCTCCTCTTCACGTACTTAGAAAGGACGTGGCATCCCACAGAGCTTCTGCCCCGGCCTCTGGGAGTGTGCCGGGTTGCCCCACAGTAGCCTAGAACTGCAGCTGCCTTCGGAGAGGGGTCTGTCCCAGGCTGAAGGCGGGTGGTCTCCCCGCTTGGGAAAGAGGGAAATGAACAGCCCAGAGGGAAGTGGTTTTACGCTTGCTGGCCCAGCGAGTCCAGGGCAGGAAGTGACAGTGCACAGGGTACCCGAGAGAGCACAATGGGGCCCAGCTGGCAGCTGGTCTTGGGGCTAGAGCCACGGGGGCCTCTGGTGAGGAACTGACCTCTGCCCTCCCTGTGGCCAGAGAACTGACGAACTCGGAAGTCACCCAGGCTCCCCCACCCCTCACTGTGCCCCGTCCGGCCTTCCCTGGACTCTGTGGCCGGGATTCTGCTCTCAGAGCACCTGCCCGCTAGCCCAGGAACGGGCCATGCTGCCTCACTCTGCCCCTCCACGAGGGCACAGCCCAGCAGCCCCTGGGCAGACGAGAGGGGCTGGGTGAGGCTGGGTGAGGTGTGGCATGGCAGCCTTTGGGCTTGGCTTCACAGGCACACAGAGGGCCGGGGACAGCTCTCCACGCTGGCCTGGCATCAACAGACATGCAGCCCAGGCTGGGCTGGCTGCCACACCTGGGCCACCAGCCCTCCAGTCCCTTCAGAGGTCGGTGTTCTGTCGCCAGACACACATGAGGACAGCCTGGGGCTCAGCCTGCAGGACTCGGCAGAGAGGAGTTGGGGGCCCCAAAGCTCATGCCCTCCCCTTACACCCGACTCTGCCAGGGAGGTGCCAGGAGAAGCAGTGCAGTGAGAAGGCTGGACGACGTCACTGGCGCAGGCTGGGAGTGCAGTCTCCCTCCCTCCTCTCACTACACATGACACACAGAGGGACCCGGGGCGCAGTGTGGACCCGGATCTGTCTTCCTTTTTATTCCACTTGGTCAACCACAACAGGCTTGGAAAGCAAATATTTTTTGTCCCCATGGTGCAGAAGAGGAAGCTGAGTTTGGAGAGTGGAGTGACCCATATAAAGTTGTCCAGCTGGTCAGGTGGGGTCAGCCTGAGCGAGTTCAGGTCAGGTGCTCCCAGGCGGGAGAACTTCTGGCAGGAGAAGGGCACCAATGTCTGTCGGCGTAAATGCCAGGCAGAGGTGACCTGGGGGTGACAATGGGGGGAGGTGACCCCAGTGGAAGGTGACCACAGTGTGGGAGGTGACCACAAGAGGAGGTGATCATGGGAGGAGGGGTGTCGGTAACCATGGAGGGGGGAGGTGACCACAGGTAGAGGATGGCCACAGAAGGAGGTGACCATAGTAGGGAAGTGACCATAGGGGATGGTGACCACAGGAGAGAGATTACCTGGGGGAGGTGACCATGGGGGGCAGAGGTGACCACAGGAGGGAGGTGACCAAAGAGGGATGTGACCATGGGCAGATGGTGACCATGGGGGGAGGTGACCATGGGAGGAGAGGTAACCACAGAAGGGAAGTGACCCAGGGAGGAGTGACCGTGGTGGGGAGGTGACCACAGGGGAGAAGTGATCATTGAGGGAAGGTGATGACCTGGGGGCATTTGACCACAGGGAGTAGTGACACCCACTCTGCAGAGCAGGATGAGGGGCAGGCAGAGGAGGGTGCCACCCTGTGCCCTGCCGGGCCTTGCCCTGTAGGGAAGGCCCTAGGTGCTATGTGCCTCCGTGCAGGAGCTTCCCTGGGCAGCAGTGCCCTGTTTCCTCCGGGCCTGGGGCTGACTGGCTCCTGTGGCCAGATCCTCAGGGTCCACACCCCTCCACCAGCCAGCCTGAGGTCTTGCCCTCACCCACTGCTATGCCTTGTGGCCAAGCAACCTATGGGTCCAGGGTGCCAGAGGGTCACTGCTAGCATGATCCATTCCAGCCATAGCCAGGCAGGGTGGTGCTGAGAGTTGTGTGTGCCCTGCGACGTGGAGAGTGAGTGCCTGTGGGACAAAGCTGTTGGGGGATGGGCGTACAGGTGTATGGTGCCCAGTCTGAGGTCTCGGGCAAAATGCAGCATGGCACAGCAGTGTGGACTGTCTCAAAGGATACTGGCCTGGGACTTACTGGCAGCCCCAGGAAGCCGAGGGAGGTGACCCAACATGGCAGCCTCTCTGCTCAGAAGCCAGAGCAGTGCAGACGCTGCCTTTCCTGGTTGGGTAGAATCTGGGCATCCAGGCAGGAAATATGAAAATTTACTGCAAACTGGGTGCCACAGCCTTCGGTTACTGCTAAATATTATTACAAAGACCTGTTCTCAGCGGCCCTGTGGGAGCTGCGCCCTTCCCTCTGACATGCTCCAGGGGTGGTGCAGATGCAGCCCCTGCGTGGAGGGCACACCCTGCTCCCGGCAGCCTGCTGCTCAGCCAAGGGGCTGGGGCTGCACTGCGGTCCTCATGTGGCAGCAGCTCACAGGCCTCCCCCCCAGGTGGGGCTGGACGGGGGTGGAAGGGATGAGGGGCAGGGGTCACCTCTCAGGGCAAACGCTCTGAGTGGCCCATCCAGGCATCAGGCCAGATGGGGCCCTTCCTTCCTCATGCTGGCTGTGCTCTGCTTGGGCAGTCTGAGACCCCAGTGCCAGGAACTGGGGTGTGGTCTCTGTTCACAGGCAAGGCCCACACGGGTGTCATGTCCTTACCCATCCAAGGGCTGTGGTGGCTTTTGGGAGTGGTGACCAGCTCTGAGCAGGCTCTGTGTCTCCTTGGGGCTCCACTGGGCCTTCCCTGTGCCCGTGGGTGTAAACTGGCCTCTAGAAACAGGGTGGGGGGCTCACAGCATGGGTCAGGTCATAGGAGCTGCAAGAGGCCCTGAAGAATGAGAACATTCAAAAGGACTGAGATGGTCCAGCAGCGGCAGAGGGTCAAGACCGGAGGAGAAGGGAAGAGCACGTCCTCTGGTGAGTCGGGGGTTTGGGAGAGGAGGGCAGGAGGCAGGGGCTTTGAGGAGAGATGCCGGGTCCCAGAGCGCCACCCAAGAAACATAGGCAGGGTCTGTTTGCCCATGACATCTGGCTGTGGCATGTGTGCCCTGAGCGTTCAGCCACCCCCTGCTCTGGGATGGAAAGTGGAGGTGCTGCCCTACACCCACCCCTCTGCTCTCATGGTCCCACTCCGCTATACCTGGTCTGCAGTTGGCCCCTCGAGGTCACTTGGGGTCGTGTGTGTCCTCCTCCTCCTCACGTCTCTCGATGTTCACTCAAGTTCCTTGCCCAGGATACTCCAAGGGCCTTCGCCTGGATAGCTACTCTCATCCTTCAGCCCCAGGCCCTGCTCGCCCCCTTCTACAGCACCTCTGTTCACCCCCTTCCACGACCCCTTTGCACACCCTGACAGAGTACAAGAACTCGGGCACTTCTTGGCTTACATGCCTGTATCATCCAAGGGCAGCATCAGGCAAGGCTGGACCCAGGAGCCCAGATGATGTCCTCAAAGCTCTGTCTCTCTGTTGATGCCCTGGTTCTGCCGGACTTCATTTGACTTCATTCTGGTGTCACCTCTCCCTCCATCTCTCCATGGGTGGTGGGGAGATGGCCTTGGGCAATCCCCCAGGTTAGCAGCCCTGATGGGGACAGGCTACTTTTCTAGTCATTCTGCAGACAAGTCCCAGAAGGGCTTCTCATGGTAGTGCTTGGGGCATATGGGTGTCCCAGCACCAATCACTGTGGCTGGTGGATGGAGCACGCATCTTCATAACTGGGTAGGGTCAGCCCTATAGAAAAGAGAGATTTGTTGCTGTGAAAAGGGAGGGAAGGAGGCTGGGCAGTGTCTATACCTCCCCAGCCAATGGATAAGCATTTCGTCAGGCATCTCTGGATCCCCAGTCTCTGGAGCAATGCCTCACACCTACGGTATGATCTTGATTGACCAGACAACCCCTCCCCTAGGGGATCCTTGACCTGGGATAGTGTCATGGGAGGACACCCTACCTGCAGGGAGGCTCCGGGTCGCCAGTTTTCATCCTCTACTGGCCTCAGGATGAAGGAATAAACTTTGCAGCAGAATTGGCCGTCGAGGAGGGGTAGGCTTCCCTGCCCTTCTGTTCTCACCCCACTCACCCACCTCCAAATCAAAGCCTGTGGCCTACACAGTTCACTTTGGGAACAGTGGGATATGCTGGCTGCTGGTTACCATGGTTACCCTCGGCAGCACACCCAGTGCCAGCCTTAGCAGAGGGGCAGAGCCCCAAGGCCACCATCTGGGGTCTTAGGTCCAGCCAAGCCCGAAGCTGCTCTCTGGGTGATGCCCTGAAATCAACACATTACCTTTTGATGTCAGTCCATTTGAATGGGGGTTGCATATTGGGGGGGGGGCACAGAGCAATTGCGAGAATTTAAATTAAAACGTCTCTGCCTGCCATTGCTAACGGGATGGCCCTGCTCCCGGAGTGCGCTGTGGCTCCAAAAGGATTTGGGTCCCAATAAATGGAGGACTTCCTCAGCCTCCCCCACTAGCTGGGGCTGGATCCTCCCCTAAGGGCCAGGAAAGCCTTCCTGCTCTGCATCTGGGGTACAGTGATAGGCATCACAAAGACAGCCCAGGTCGGGTGATGGAGTATTGAATGCAGGGAAATCAATCCCACCCCATTCACAATCTCCATACAAGTTGTTCTAACTCACTCTGTCTCTCAGGGTTCCCCTCCGAAATGCTTTCTTCTTTCTTCATCCTTTGTATTTACCGGGCTAAAAAAAGCTCCTTAAAACAAATACATGCGCACTAGTTGTAATTATCTTGCTTAAAATTATGCAAGTTGTGTACGTTGCTGTCGAGAAGGCAGACGGCCACGTCTGTTTTCTCCGGATGCAATCCATGGCCTCCACCCTGGCTATGGACACAGAACTCTTTTATTTTGGCCAATAACGGCTTTCAGCCATGCTCTGGCGCACTCCCCTCCCTGTCCCTTACAACTTCCAGGGCAGACTCCACCGACTTCTGCTCACTTTTAGATGCCACAATGCAGCCCAGTCCAGTTGAAGGAGGTCATCTCATAGCCCATGCAATACTACCTCCCAGGGGCCAGGCTTGGGGTCTCTCCAGGCTTGGACTAGCAACAGAGGCACAATTACCTCCCTGTGATCCCCTCACCCTCTGGATTGGCTCCCCCAGCAAGTGCCCAGCTCTAGCAACACCCCCATCTGCCACACAAGCCGGGGCTGCGAAGTGGGCTTGGTGCCTGGGGGTCTCATGGGGTAATCCCTGCAGCGAGGTGTCTGCCTCTGGTGAGTCTGTTAGCATGTGAGGAATGTCTATATGTTGGGAGGTGTCCGGGGATGCTTAGGATCTCTGCCATTTCATCTGTGTACCTCAGTTATTAACTGCAGGCCTCTAGGACAAATCTCATTCAGAATTCTTCTCTTGCGGCAGCTACTCCAAGGGGGCACTGTGGTCCTCACCTCCTGGGTCTCATATCTGCACTCAGGCTCTCCAGAGAAATAGAACCAAGAGGAGATGGGCTTGTTTATCTTATGGGATTGGCTTACATGGTCACGGAGGCAAGAAGGCCCAGGACCTGCCACCTGGAGATGAGGGTTGCTGATGGTCTGAGTCTGAAGGCTGAAGAACCAGGAAAGCCAAGTTCAGGTCTGAAGACGCATGTTGCATCTTGAAGACCTTTAGGCCAAGAGAGCAAATCCTCCCTCTGTGAGCCTTTGTTCCATCCAGACTCTCAGCGGGTTGCATAAGGCCAGTTCACCAATTCAAATGCTCATCTCCCCCAGAAACACCCAGAATAGTGTTTGACCAAATGTCTACCCACCTCATGGCCCTGTCAAGGTGACACAGAAATTTAACCATTGCAACACCCTGTGTCACTGTACCTGCGTTGGTCTGTGTGATGGTAAGAGATACTCAAAACTAGGTTTGAATGACATTGTGATTTCCACCTGGCTCTCTTGTGGATCATTCACTATGGAGGAAGCCAGCTGCCATGTTGTGAGGACACCCAAGGAGCCCTGTGGAGACTCCCTGCCCAAGAGGAGAGAACTAAGGCCTGCCGCCAACAGCCTGGGAGGAGTTGCAGCCCCTGGCCAGTAGCCAGCTGAGTGAGTGTCCTTGGACCTGGATCCCCTGGCCCAGTCTCACCTGCAGCTGTTGCTCACTGGCTGATATCTCTGCTGCAACCTCACGACAGGCCCTGAGCCAGAACCACACAGCTGGCTTCTTCCACATTCCCAAGCCACCAAAACGGTAAGGCAATTACTGTTTGTTGTTTCAAACTGCTAAGTTGTGGGGTAATTTGTTATATGGCAACAGATAATACGCACACACACACACACACTCTGTATGTATATGTTTATACATATTCTATACAATATACCTTTAAATAGGATTTTCTTCACAGAGATGGGATCTTATTGCACATTCTTCAAAATTGACTAATTTTAGAAATGCCCAGCTGTCCAACATTCCCCCTGGAGGAAGGACAGTAGATCCACTAAGCGTTCTGCGTGCTCTTCCGCCTTCCCAGCAGACCTTGCAGTGGGGCTGGGACCACGTGGCCCATCACAGTCAATGAGCTTTGAGCAGAAGTAATGATCATGTCTCCTTGCCAAGCTATTTGAAGGCTGTGTGACCCCTCCACGTGCTTCTCCCCTGCCTGGGACCCTGCAAGCTATGTCTGTGATGGCAGCATCACGAGATGGGAGCACTGGTGTCCCCAAGTGACCTCAGGGAGCAGCACCCTGCCAATTGACACTCTGCATTGCAACAGAGAGGAATACATCGCAACAGCATTCAGTCGTGAGATTCTGGAGATCTGTTTGTTACCGCATCACAGCCCAGCCTATCCTGACTCATCCAGAAGAGACTACAACAATGGCAATCAGAGCAGGCTGGCACGTGAGCCCTGCTCAGGAGAGGGTTCTTCCGGAAATGCTGGAAAGAGTTTGCTAATAAGCCATTGTGAGCTTCATGGGGGAGGCTGCCTGAGCCCTGACCTCTCCCATCCCTACCCTGGAGACTGTGGGGTGAGGGAGGATGTGTGCCCTGGATACCTGGTGTCCAGGAAGCCATTGAGGCCTCTCTGGAACCCCTCAGGCACCTTAGGAGGTGACCTCGCATGTTCTGTAGAATACCTATTTTCATCTCCCTGATTTTCCAGAGGAGAAAACCCAAATTTAGGCACTTAACTTAGATCTTGAACATAGATGGTGGCCCCATATGCCACCACCAGGGTGCCACAAGTCCCCTGGTGACAAGGATGGTAGGGGCCCCAAGAGGCCCCTCCTGCCACGGGATCTGGTTACAAGAAGTGCTGGCCAGCCAGGGGGCCAGCTACCTGAGATAGTTCCCTGTAGTTCCAGAACTAAACATCACGCAGAATCTACCCGAGAAATTCTCACATCTCTGGGAGCCTGACCTGGGCTGATCACTCCTTGTCCTGCTGATCTCTTCCCCTCCCCCCACAACTTGCACCCATGGTCTGAGGGATATCTGGAGAGAAAGGCTCACTGTCTCATTCCCCAGTCCCCTAGAGCTCAGCCATCAGGGAGCAAAGGTAGAGAATCCCAGCACAGCAGAGATCGAGGCAGGGGGTGCAAGGCCCAGCCATGGTACTACTTATCCAATAAAACATTATCCAAATGTTCCTAGGAGGCATTTTGTAGATGGAATTACATCTGTAGTCAGTGGGCTTCAAGTAAATGGGACCATGTTCATTTCCTCGGGTGTGCCACATCCAGTCTGCTGAAGGCCCTGAGAACACACCCTGGGGTCTGACTGAGAAGTCCCACCGCCAGACAGTGCAGTCCACCCCTACCTGTCTCCAGCTGGCCACCTGCCCCACAGGCTCCGGACTTATCAGCCCCGGAGCTTGGATAAGCCAATTCCTTGAAATAAATCTCTCCTGTGTGTGCTCACGTCTGTGTAATGTCCCATCGGCCATGCTTCTCTGGAGTACCCCGCTTCTGGGGGCAGACACTGACCCTGGGGGCTGAGGGCTCCCTGTGTCCCTCCTGGGAGGCTGTAGCTTCTGACCAGGGCCTTCCTACCAATCGGCTGCATCTTCTCACCCCCAGGTCTGGGTGGACACTCGCCCTCCTGTGCTGCCCCCATGACCCCCCAGTCCTACTGGCTTCCTCAGCCTGCTCTGAGCTGGGAACAGCTCCTTTATGAAATGCTCCTTAAGTGATCCGATATGGACACAGCAGCTATTTCCTGCCAGGCCTTGCCTGCTGCCTGGCGCCCTCCTCTCCTGTGGCCAACT
This sequence comes from Nycticebus coucang, assembly GCF_027406575.1. NCBI lineage: Eukaryota > Metazoa > Chordata > Mammalia > Primates > Lorisidae > Nycticebus > Nycticebus coucang. Next base: position 3,049,491 of record NC_069795.1, read on the forward strand.
GCCCAGGGGACTCCCCAAGCCTTTGCAGCTGGCGGAATCTGGAAGGCACATCTTCCTTCCCTCAGCCCCACCCTCCACAGCAGCAGCGCTAGTGAGGACTTTTAATGAAGAAAACCCAGTCATGTGCGCCCAAGCTGTTTTTTGCTTTCTTATTCATAACGGTCAACCTCCAGCAATAATTATTCAGAAGAGTGATGTGTTAGAAAATGGTCTGTGGGACATTCTCACTAGGTGGAGAGCCCTAGGCTCCCTGGGGCAGGGAGGGAGCAGCCGGTGCCCTGGGGACAGTGGCACCATTCCCAGGGGTGCAGCCCTTGCCCAGGAAGTCCCCTCTTCTCACCTTGCAGGGTTGTGTTTCCCAGGAAGTCTGGCATCCCTCCCTGGCAGGGATCCCCCTTCTGAACGCCCAGCTTCCTCCACACCTGTGCAGTTGCTATGGAAACTGCTGGCGGGGGGGAGGGGCGCGTTCTGGAAACCAAGGAAGGGGCAGGGTGGGTGCGGAGTAAGGAGAACACTTGCTCCCGGGACCATGCTCCACCAGGCCAGCCCTGACCTGCTTAGAACGTTGATGTTTTATTCATCGTGAATTTTGCATCAATTTTGATTTTTAAACTACCAAAATATTACTAACCTTGGTTAGTAAGGTTTTTTTTTAAATCTCCTCCCCACTTAAATAGTGCCCCAAGACAAGTGTCTGCTCCTTTCTAGACCCTGGGACAAAGCCAGGATCAGGTCGCCAGCTTTGGGGCCAGCAGGCCTGGTTTGGCCCTGACCCAGCTGTGTGCCCTTGGGCTGTGTCCTTGACTTCTCTCTTGGTTGAGAAGGGAAAGGATAGGGAGGCCTGTGGTGGGATGGAGCCTCCATGGAGCTGCCAGGGTCTGTGTGGCCACTGTGCAACCACTGTGTGACCAGGGCCAGTTACTGAGGGGACTGACCCCACACAGGCTTCCTTCCCTACTGAGACCCTATCCCAGCACTCCTCAGCCCCCGTGGAAACCTCAAAACACTCACAATCAGGAGGTGCCCACCCAGGTCAGGACCCTGGATATCAGCAGGTCCCCAGCACAACGCAGAGGGACTCAGAGGCCCCCACTGCGGGGCAGTGCACTTCTCATCCAGTGGCAGGCAGTGCCTGGGGACAGCTGGGGGCTTCTGAAGCAGGAAAGGCCTGGAGGCTGGGTCAGGTCCTCCCAGAAGAGGGCCCAGGGCCTGGTGTGTGCACCGGTGGTCTCAGGTCCTCCAACCAGGTCTTGCCCAGACTCTGTTTGGTTTCTAGACCTCCACAGCTGTCAGTGACATAGGAGCACATGTGGGCCTACCAGCCTTGAGAGCTGGGGTCTCTCTGAACCACCTTTTGGGGCAAAAACCCAACAGCTTATTTGGGACCTGATCTGACAGTCAATCTAGACGTGCAGGGGACACTCCCGCTAACTCCCTGCTTCTAAACCAAATGGAAGGAGGTCGTGGGTGCTGCTTCTCCAGCTGGCTCACTCCCCATGGGTGGCTGTGGGGCAGTGCCAGGAGGACACGCACATGCCCAAGGTCAACGTCTAGCCTCTGCACTCAGAAGTGACAGTTTCCTGCCACTGAGCTCAGCTCCTCTGGGAATGGAACCGGTTGAGAATGGAGGCTACTGTGGGGCCTGGTTTAGTACAGGCAGACAACCCAGCACAGTCTGCCCATGGTCAATAAACAGTGAATAGTGGGTGGACACCAAACCTTCCACTGATGTGATATGCCCCAGCCTGGGACATGGTCAGAGAGGCACTTAGTAAAAATGGTGCTGGAAATGCACCCCAAATGCAGACCTGAGGGATGTACAGGGCTAAGGTTCAAGCCCTAGGGGTTTTGGCCTCACGCCCACTAAGTAACCTGGTTGAGGCAATGCCTGGCCACAGGGCAGTGCCACCATTGCCACGACCTCTCCTATGTCCCTCCCTGAGCCCCATCAGAGCAGCCATTGCAGAGCATTTCAAGTGCCCTGTCTCATGCTGTTAGAATGCTACTGACTGCAAGTGGAGGAATGTCTGACTCAAAGTGACTCAGTTCACAAGTCGAGGGTGAGAGGTTCCGGGGTGACTGCCTCAGTAGCACAGCATAGTTCTGGGTACTTCTCAGCACTTCTCAGCAATTCCCTTTGACTTTCCTCCTGACCACAGACGGGCTGCCCTGACTCTGTGTGGCACCTTCACACAACAGAAAGGAAAAAGGCATTTCTCACTGAGTAGCTCACTATTTTTATCAGGGAATGAGATCATTCCCAGATACCCCTTTGGGAATTCCTCTGTGTCTTGACCAAAACTAAGTCTTGGGCCCGTCCCTTCTCTAGTCACTTCCAAAGGGATGTGGAATCATGGTGGCTGGGCTACACAGGTCAGGAATCAGATCGCAGCGCTGGCTCCACCTGCCAGTATAGCCTCTCCTAATACCTGGACAAAGCTGGGAATTGGCTGGCAAGGAGGCAGGGGGAGGTTGACAGGGCTTCCACCCAGCATTTGCCAGCCCAGCCCTAGTCGCTTGCACACAGCTGCACCCTCCCCTCTTCCTGGCCTGCCTACTCCCCTTGGGAGACCCTCCTTCCTGCAGTGGCCTTGGTCCTTACGCCAAGTAGCACTGTTTAGTCCCCAGAACGTCAGATTTCAGTCCTCATAGCATGCTTGCAATGGATCAGGTCGAAATTATTAGCTCTTCTTTGCAAGCAGAGAAACTGAGGCCCCATTTCTCTGGAGCTTTCCCTAAGTGCCTGCAGCTTGTCACCAGAACAGCTGGGTGCAGCCCCAGCCCTGGGGGCCACTCCAGGGGGCCCAAACTCTGCCTAGTACTCTGGAAGGGTGAGGTGACCAACAGCTACCTCTGCCTGAGAGAGGAACAGAGGGCTGGGCACGGCTGGGAGAGACATCTGCCCATGGAGCCCCAGATGGCCAAAGGCAAGGTCCTGACATTGGCCTCTTCCCCCTGAGAAATGTCACACTGTGAGGACCTGTCAGTCACAGAGCATGACCTGGGGCCCCTCACAGAGAGAGTCTGGCTTAGACAGTCAGTGCATTTTCTGGAAACGAGAGTTCTTTGCAATCCCTGCAGACAGTGCCCCTGAAGGAGCCAGGGACAGTGTCACTATGGAAATAGCCTTTCCTGGGCCTGGGTGCCCCTGCATCCTGCCCCTCCCACCACTCCTAGCCCCTGAGGGTCCCCGCTGCCTGTGGTGGAGCCTGGGGGACCTGCCTGCAGAAGCAGCCACCTGGGCGGCCACAACTACCCAGGCCTCCTGCAGAGTGGGTTGGAACAGCCTTCCTGCACAGTGGCCACCAGACTCAGCTCTCAGGGAGCCCTAACTCTCCCGATCTCTACAGTGGCCCTCCATTGTCACACAGCCTGTCCCTGCGTGGCAGCTCTGGGTCTTCGTGATGCCTGCTTGCTTTGGTGATTGGCCCATGACCTGGGCTGGATCCGGGGCTATAGGGCTGGATGAGAGGAGCTTGGCTCTGAGCTACAGGGGAGTGCAGTGGCACTGCAGGGCCTACCAGAGCCCTGGTGGAGGATGATGGAACCGCGTCCAGAGAGGGCAGGCTCTTTGGGCTTCCCGGAGGAGGTGACAATGGTGATGGGATCTGCAAGGACACATGCTCAGGTGGAGAAGGGAGAGACAGGGCAGGCCGGAGAGGCCCTGGGGTGCCTGTGGAGCCTAGGAGTGGAGCTTAGGGAGCTGGGGGTGGGACAGGGATGGGCGGCCAGGTCCCCCCACATGAAGACCTCAGGTGGATGCAGAGTCTGTGAATTCTCACCACTGCAGAAGAAAAGGCACCTGCTTACCTGTTTACCACCAAACAAACTGAAGAATGGCCTCTGTGGCATGCCCAGTAGGGACAAGACCCAGAGGCCAGCGAGGCCTGGCCAGCAGGAGGAAGCTTCCTGTGTCCTATTCCAGGTGGTGCTTGGCCCCAGATTGCATGGAGCCGCAGGAGTGAGGCACTGGCCGGCACCACTTCAGAGGCAGGGACCATGGGCAGAACAGTGTGGGATTATGTGAGAGTGACCGGAGCTCTCATTGTCGTCACTGGGGCCGGCCAGGGAACCCGCCCCTCCATGAGGAGCCTCCTGCCTGGAGGACTGCACATTCAGTTTGTGCCTTGACCCTGGCGTGACAGGAATACAAAGGCCCGACCACACTGACCCCTCCCTCCCTTTGCGGCCTATTTCTCAAAGCGTTCATTGCCTGCGTCACCGTCCCCGCTCACTGCTCCCTGCTCCTGGGTGGGGAAGGCACCGCTCGGTGAGGAGGGCAGCCTCTCCACTTGGTGGGGGTTCTGGGGGTGGCAGGGGCATGGGAGTGGCAGTCACCTATGGTGCAGCACCAGTGGACTCGAGATGCACCTGCCCGGTGCCACCCGCAGACTGGGTACTTCTGAGAAAGCCAAGTGCACCAGCCTCGGGAGCCCCAAGGGGCAAAGACTTTGTCCTGCAGGGCAGGTTCTGGTGTGGCCTTGTCCCCTCATGCAAGGAGCCCCCATTATTAAGGTCTCGATTCTGGGGCAGCTGTAACATATCTCCTTTTCCCATGGTCAGGGAGCCTGAGGTCATCAAATAGGGTCTCCCATCTTTCGGCCTTGGCAGGGCACGTATAAGTGGGTATAAACTCCACAGAAATGCATATTCCAGTTGCCTCCCTCACCACCTGCATCTCTTTACTTGGCACCCCTCTCCCTCTCCCAGGCACCAGGCACCATTGCCTTGTGGGGGCATCACAGCAGGCACAGGCATTTGGGGGCTGTACAGCTGGGGCTCTGTATCACTTGGTTTTAGTGAGATAGTGATATGGATGGGTCACAGTCCCTTCTGGGCACACCTGTTCAGAGGACTCCTACCACCAGGGCACCTGCAGGGTAGAGTTCGTGTCCTGGAAGCAAAGACCTGGCCTTGGGATAGAGCCAGCAGCTACTCCGAGGGATGTGCTCCCAAATCTGGTGGCTGGTTAAAAACAGAACACCTGGGCAGAGGTTTCCCTGAAGTTGATTATCCTAAATATATGCACTACAATGTCAATAAATGACATTTCTATCAATAATTAAAAACAGGTTTTGTTTAACAGTGTGAGTGATAGAGCAGGAGCATCAAAGAAGCTTCTGGAAAGATGGAGGGAGGAGAGGAGGGGTGGGGTAGAAGGTGGAGGCAGGCAGGAGGATGGGAGCTTCTCCCAGGCTCTCCCTGGGCACTCTCAGCGCCCAAGGCTGGGGAGGGACAGAGGCCAGATGCAGGAATCTGAGCTAATGTCCCACACAGGCTATTTTCTTAGCTTCAGAAAAGCCCCTTAACTCCCGCCAGTGCGCTGGTGGCCAAGGGGTTTCCCCAGAGGCTGGGTGTTCCTTAGTGCTCTCCCCTCGACATGGGCCTCCAAGGGGCTGCAGGGCAGTGCCCAGCTTCCTGTCAGAATGTCCTGTGCATCTGGAGGACCCCACTGTATGCCCTGAAGGTAGGTGACCGTGGCTGCTAACTCCAGGAAAGTCCCCCAGAGAGGGGAGGCTTCTCCAAAGTGTTGGGGTTTTGTGCTCAATAGACAACCAAACACAAAGCCATCAAGGGGTTTTCTAGATTTAATGTGGCTGGTCACAGTGGGGATTCTGCTCCATGGTGCAGGTACCTATCTGCACAGACCAGGCCATCCCACTGCACCAACACTGGTGGAGGGGCACCCGCAAGGCTGCGGACTGAACTGCGGGAGGGGACGTGAGTCTGCACCCACCCACATCCTGGTCCCCTGCTGGGATGGCCCACCTCTAGAGACCTTGGGGAGGCTTGCGGCTGCCGTGGGCCCACCTTACGGATGGGAAGACACAGCCAGGGCTGCAGGGAGGGGTGCAGATCACTACCCATGTCCGGGCCAGCTGTGCTCATTAAGGAACATGCCTGTGCACACAGGCGCACACACATGTGCACCCAACACCCTCCACACTTAAGCACACTCTCAAAGCAGGACCACTTAGTCCTGGGTGCCTTGCTCTCCTTCAAACAGGAAGGCTGCTCGCTCCTTGGTGACAGCCCTATGCAGCCTCCCAGAGGGCTGCAGTGCTGTCTCCCCTCTGTGGCTGGGATCCAATACTGTGGATGAGGGACCTGTTTTATTCCTCACATCCCCCACCCCACGGGGGACTACCAGCAGCCCCCCTTTCTGTCCTTCCCAGCTCTGCCAAGGAAGGTGAGCCATATACCTGTAACCTGACTCCTCATGCCTACGGCTCCTGGGAATGCACTGTGGTGTGAAAGGAGACAGCTCTGTCTGGCAGCAAAGCCTTCTCTGTCCTTTCCAGATAGGGACAGAGACTCCGGAGTCCCTCGGGTCTTAATGAAGGGCAGGAAACTCCCTCAGGTGCTTCAGAGCCCTCTGTGCAGAGGACTCCATCCCTAGAGGGCATAGGCTGTAAGTGTTTTACCATGTGGGAGGTGTCACAATTGCCCTGGGGGCCAGAGGGCCCCGTGTGACTGGGTGAAGCTCTGGCACGCATCCAGCCTTTACTCAGATGCAGCTTTCTCGCCAGGCCCCGGCCACTCTTGTGGCCCAGGGAAAGCAGCACTTCAAAGAGGCCTCAAACAAATTCTCAGCATCCTCTGGAGTTTATGCTGTGGATGGGGCAGAACCCAGCCCTGTTCTCTTTGGAACTGTGCACAGCCTAGATATGACCTGTCTTGCACTAAGGCAAAGCCGAGTCCATTTCCCATCCCTTCTGGAGCAGGGCCGAGGGATCCACAGAGTATTCAAGGCTGGACAGGGACATGGGGCTTCTAGAGAAAGGGGCCCAGGACCTCCTGATGAGCATGGAGAGCCCAGGAGCCCTCAGTGGGTGGTGTGTGGGGCCTCAGTGCAGGCTCAGTGGCTACACAGAAACCCGTGTTCCTGTGGCCAGAGACTGCTGAGACTGGACAGAGGGCTCTTTTGCTTCTTTAGTGATAAAAGGGGAGAAAATGGGTAAAGCCAGGCTGAGCTGGTGGGGTGGGGCTCCTGGGAGCTGATCAGATTTCTGTCCACAATACATTTTAAGGCCAGGGCCTGGGGCCTGCTCTGGTCTGTGTACCGCACTCTGGCTTCCACCTCGAGGACACCCCACCCCCAACCCCAGGCCTCGGGCCTTTTCACAGGAGGGACGGACTGGAGGGGATCTTGGGAGGTGGGGTCAGAGTTGCATTTTCATAGCATTAAGCCACAGAGAGGGAGCATTGGCTGCGATGTCCCACCCTGGGGATGGCAGAGGATGGGGCTGAGCCCCCAGCCAGTGCCCTGGTCGTCCCTGTGGCCCTCCTGCCCCCCACAGACAGTGAGTTTGTCAAAGCAGGATGGCCCACATGGGCAGGGCTTCCAGCTCTGTCCAGAGACTAGGCAGGAGCTCCAGCCAGGCCTCAGGGACCCTGCCTGGTCCTTGGCTCCCTGCTTTAAGGTAAGTTTTCATGAGCACTTAACTACCCTCCAGACTGCTCCAAGCATGTCATACAATAATTTATTGACACCTACAGTTGCCCAGCAAGGCAGGAAATGCTGCCATCCCCTGTGAAGAGTGGGCTCTGGTCAGCAGCCTGCCCAGGTCAGGGCCACAGCCTGGCGGGGCTTGGGAGTTCCCAGGCATGGCAACACCCCTGTCCGGCTTCTCAGGCCTCAGCACAGAAGGAAGACTCCAGAAGGTTCCTACGGCTGGTTAGGAACACTTTTGAGACCTCGCCACTCCCCTCCCCTCATCTATATCCTGGACCCTGGCCGGGTCACTTTGAGGCTTCCGGAATGTTCAGAGCTAGTCTTCTTCCATATAGAAGAGGTTTTAAAGATGAAGGAGTGAGGGAGAAAAACTATGCCTGAGAACCCCAGGGCCTGAAATTGGGTCCCACATGCTAACCCTGGTGGTCTGTTGTGCAGACCCTGGGTGCAGTTCCCCTGGGGGCACTCAGAGGCTGACTGGGTGGGGACAGGGAGAGATGCTCTCCCCTCTGGCAGTGGCAGCCCAGGGCACAGTAGATGCTGCCTGGACAGAGCAGGTGATGGACGCGCCAGAGTCCCACCCTGCCAGCCTTAACTCACTGTTTTCCAAAAAGGAACCAGCAGGATTGGGGTCCTCAGTCTCCTTGGGGAAACTGAGTCACTAACCCACGTGGGCTGGAGGTAGAGGCCTTGGCAGACCCTCCCTCGTGAGTACCTGGAGGCAGGGAGCAGCAGGTGCCAGGGATCCTGTGGAGAGCTGGAGTTGAGAGCTGTGATGGTGGTGTCTGTTTCCATGGCAATGTGGCTGCAGGAAGGTCCCTCAGGGCCGGTTTGGCTGCAGCCCTCAGTCCTGTGTTATCAGGTCCTTTGAAAGTCCTGTCATTGCATCATTCCCTCCCCCTTCTCATCCCTGGACTGTCACCATCACCTGCCTGTGGTGAAGCTGGCAGGACCCCTGACTCCCTTCAGCAGCCATTGCTGCCTCAGTCTCTGTCCGCATGGCCAACGCCCCAGTGGAGATGTGACCCAGGCTGCCACTTGGAGCCAGCCCACCTGTGGGGCTGTCTAGGAACCCTAAGCCTAGTTCCATCCTAGAGACACAGCCATGGGTGTAGGGATTGACAATGATGGCCCCATATTGGTCCAGAAGGAAGCCGTTTGTTGTGTGGGAGCTTCCAAAAAGAGATGCTGTTTTGGACTGAGACCTAGTGGCTGTCTGGCCAGGTGGTCTGGGGGCTACTATGTGATCGTGCCTTCCGGACACACTTCTGGAAGGTGTGTCCCTGCAGAGGAGAGTGGAGTCCAGCACTGAGGAAGCTGATCTGATCTCCTGGACCCATTGATGCCTGAAGCAGCCCTGCGCCTCCAGTGACGTGACTGACACAGGGCCTTTTCCTGCTGAAGCCAGTGTGAACCCTGTGGGGTTCCAGAAAGGTGCATGCTCCACCCTGTCCTTGTTGCCCCCAGTCTGATGTGCCTGCACGGCGAATTCCTCCTCAACTGCCCCTCGCCAGGACACCCCACTTCTAAACCTTGTCTGTTCCTCATTGCCTGTAGATGCTGTCACCCAAGTGCCTTCCCAAAAGTCCCCTCCCACCTGAACACCACCCCTCCACCCAGCTTCCCAAGTGGGCTGTACAGCTGGGAGAACCACAGTGACCTCATGGCGCCAGCCCTGACCCTGTACAGACAGTGCTCTGGGCTAATCCCCCACAAACCTGCTCATAGCCCCCCTTCTGGTGTGTGGAAAGGCTGGATGCCGCTGTGCCTGGTCTTCTAGGCCTTAGCCACTGCCCGGTCCTGGAGTCCCCATACCCACCCATCCTTGACACCTGTCCTCAGCAAGTCACGGGTGCCTAGGAGAAGGGAGGTGAGGGGGGCTCCCCCAGACGGGGTTGGCCCTATAGGCACAGCCTACCCCATCCATCCATTCCCCCCACCTCCTCAGAGGCTGCAGGGACAGAACCCTCTACTAGGCAGCACAGCCTCCTCTCTGCAGCCACCTGCACTAGAGTCTTCTGTAGGCACTTGAAGCTCCAGACTCTGCAGGTATAGAGAGCTCTGGCCCTCACCTGAGTGAGTGTAGACAGCCCTCTCCAGCTTCCTGCATTGCACCCAGGAAATATCCACACCAGGCCTAGAGGGTGTCATTGCCAGTGGTGGGAATGGGGCCCTTTGCCCTTTGAAGCGGCTCTATGGACCTCTGGTGCTGGGAAAACTGCGGGGCATGACGGGGGTGTGCCAGGCACCCCAGGTCCCAGCAGCATGGTCCCAAACTTGATCCTTTGTGTGACTTTGGATGGGAGATGGGAGACAGGATGGTGACTCCCCCGCCCCAAGCCTCTGTGCACTTGTCTGCAGCTGGGGAGAGCAGCCAGCAGGACAGGACACGTTGGCCACATGCTTCCTCCCCACCTGGCTGGCTAGAGGGCATACTGGGCCAGTGGCTCCAGGGAACGGCCTGAGTCTTGGCATCTCACGTCACCCCACCCCTCCACGCACACAGGGCATGTCTGACCCAGGCCCTTGACTCCCACCAAAGCCTGCTCCACCCTGACCCATCTCAGCAAACGCCATTTGTCAAGTGTCCTCAACCCAGCTGGAAAGGTCTGCAGCTGGCCCAAGCCTCCTGGCTGGGCAGTGACAAGACAGGCTTCCGACTTTCCTGACCACCCAGGAGACTCTATGTGAGATCCACCTGCAGCTCTGCTTAGAGAACCTGAAAACTCAGGGATTCTGTGTTTGGGTTTCTCTTCTGTTGCAACATCTCATTCTTCCAGTTTTCTCATTTGCAAAACGTGAGTGAGGTGCAGGAGGCCCTGGGAGAGACAGCACCATCTCCTGCCTCCGCTCCTCCTAGCCCTGGTGCTGGCACAGAGGCCGGCCACTCATTACCGTCAGGGTGCTGCCCCACAGTGGCCCAGGGTTCTCAGTAGAACAGGAAAGCAATTCCAGCCCTGGTCCACACCAAAGAGACCTCTGACCAGCACCAGCCCTGGGTGGCAGGCCAGGAAGGGCAGCCATCTGGTCACCTGGTACAGTGCTGGGGCCACTGTCCTGGTGTTTGAGGCTCCCTTCTTGTTGGCTTTGTTTGGCTCTGCCTGTCAGAGATTTAAGTTCAGCAGAGATATTGTCACCTCCCTGAAAGGTAGGAGCACAATCCCAGGCTCCACTTAGACAAGTGCATTGTGGGGGCAGATGCAGATGCCAGCCAGCCTGCCCGGGGGAGCCGTGCCCCGGCCAAGGGCCTCTGTACCATCAGGTCCCTCTAGGGCCCTCTGCTCCTCAGCCCTCACTCTCACTGGCCCCTCAGTCCTCGTGCCCTCGCCCCATTTCCAGGGTCCCTCTCCACCTACATCCCTCGAAGTCTGGACCAGCTTCAGTGAATGGGGCCAGAGCTGTGGGACCCAAACTGGTCCCTGGTTGGAGGGTCCACAAACCCTGAGACTCCAAGTTGCAACCTGATGCCTACAGCCTTCTGATTAGGGCAGTGGATATGTGGTGTTGGGGCGATGAATAAACAGCCTTGAAAAACAAGCAAAACAAAGTCTCCTCCCCCACCCCAACCCCCGCATCCAGAAGTATTCCCTTCCCTTCTTTTTTTTTTTTTTTGCTACCCTGGGATCATAGCTCACAGCAACTTCAAACTCTTGGGTTTAAAGATCCTCTTGCCTCAGCCTCAAAAGTAGCTGGGACTACAGGTACCCACCACAACACCCGGCTATTTTTAGAGATGGGAGTCTCAATCTGGCTCAGGCTGGTCTCGAACTCCTGAGCTCAAATGATCCACCGACTTCGGACTTTCGGAGTACTGGGATTACAGGTGTGAACCATTATGCTTGGCTATTCCCTTACCTTGTAATTTATGGAAGCTGCTATCTTTTCAGTCCTGAATTATTAGGTAGACTATAATAGGCCTTCATGTTTTATTTATTATGTTTCTAAAGCATAGGGAACTTCACATTCCACCTCTTTAGGAGGTCTTTTTGATACATGTTGATGTTTTAATTGGCTTGGAATACATTAATTAATACAGCCTACCCTCATGGCTGCCATCTAGGCAGGACAGGCCACAGGGTCTGTGGATTGCACTTGGCCCCTCCAGTGTTCTGCAGCGGTCTGGGGACACCACTGTGCTCCAGGCACTGCCTGACGTGCTGGGGGTCCAATAGTGCACATGCCATTTACAGAAGTGGACCACAGGTAGGACACTCACAGACCAGCCAGGGGACTCCAGCTGCAAGCTGACACCCTGGGATTGTGGAAGTGTTCTGAACATCTCTGTGCGCCCACATCCCTGGTACCAATGTACAACTAAAACTTCTCAATCACTCCACATGAGGCTCAGAGCCTGCAGTTCAGCAGTTAGGGTGCTGGCCACATATACCGAACCCAGCCAGGGCCTGCTAAACAACGACAACTACAACAAAAAAATAGCCGGGCTTTGTGGTGGGCGCCTGTAATCCCAGCTACTCGGAAGGCTGAGGCAAGAGATTGCTTAAAACCAAGAGTTTGAGGTTGCTGTGAGCTGTGACGTCACAGCACTCTACCAAGGGTGACATAGTGAGACTCTGCCTTAGGAAAAAAAAATAAATCACTCCACATGGGAGCATTTTCCTGGATTGTTGATTCACCAGTTTGGGGAATACTGTACTAATCCCAAGGCGATTTCTGGAAGGACTGCTTTCTGGGCTCAAATGAACCCAGGAGCCCACAGGGCATGTCAGCACATTAAAGGCTCTGAGAAGTCCTGCAGTGAAACACACAGCTCTATCTTTGTTTAACCTAGAAGTTCTCAAACTTACTTAACCTCAGAATTTTTTTGTTGCTGTTTAATGTCACATTTATTGACCTTCACAAGGTCATATAGCTGAGGAAGGGGCACAGTTTCTGTGAGGACAGGGAGAGGCTGCAGTGTGGGTTCCTTACTGGTGTTGGGGCCAGGCTGGCTGCTGCCCCTGGCTTGTCGTCACTGCAGATGGACCCTCACTGACATGGTGGCCTCTCCTCAGCCCCTGCTAGCTTGAGGAATGGCCTGATGAGTCACACATGATTCATTAATCCTAATTAAAATGCAAATGTATTGCCAACCTTCTCTGATAATTAAAGCCCATTCTGGGAATGCACTTAAAGCTTCTAGACTGTCGTTCTTTTGCTGAAGCAAAACAGATGACTCTCTCAGCTCTGCCTTAAGTGGCTCTCTGAGTGGGTGTGGACTGGCCGGTGAAGGCTTCAGGGATGGCACCTCTCCCCCTCCTCTCCTGGGGCCACCACTCCAGCAGTATCAGACCCTTGGGCTCCCAACTGGAGAGGGAGGAAGAAATGATGACTGAACTCCACATGACGGAGTCACTTGCTACTCTTAGAAACCTCCAACGGGGTCAAAGGGCCTGTCAGGCCTCCTGTCATAGCCGCCCTGTGCTGCTGAGCCAGGCCTGGGAGCTGGAGGAAGCACCGAGGGGACTGGTGGGTGGGCAGCACGGGGTGCGGGCAGATGCCTCCCTGGGCTCTGTAGACCCCAAGTCTTTGGCAGGCGTAGGGTCTTGTGTACGTGGTCCTCACACAGCTGCCATCGAGGCACCCCGAGGATGTGCCGGGACTGCCGGGTGTCTGAGAGTGACAGTGAGGGACTGAGCTGGAAGTCAATCTGCCCACCAGGAAGCTGGCGCCTGCTACTGGCCACCCTGGCACTCAGGGCTCTGCGGAGAGCTTTCATCAAGATGGTCCAGCCAACACAGAGCGTTTGACCCTGACCTTCTCCTGGCCCACTCAGCGGGCTCCACTCTGCAGTGAGCAATTGTCCTGTCCCTCAACCTGTGTGTGGCCTGGCCCTCCGGGGGAGCTGCCGCTCCCCTGCCCGCACTCTGCTCCCAGCCTCCCTCCCGCCAACTGTTGGGTGTTGCCAGTGGCTCCTGCTCTTTTCCTCCACCTCAGTTCTCGTCTGTCCCCCACTTGCTTCCGGACAGTGCAGATAGGGAGAGGACACGTGTCTGGCCGTTCCTCGGGTCTCTCTGAAGCTTGCCAGGCCCCACCATGCTGCAACGCGTCACGTCAAATGACACAAACGGAAACTAGTCACGACCCTTCTGAGGTCAAGCCTGGTCTGGTTGGAGACGCTCTGTCACTAATATTCTCATGGTCTGACTTAGAGTCAGTCTGTCAGGAATAGTCTTCTTCAGGGACTTGACTAAAATGGGTCAGCTTAGCTGTGCTCCCGACATTGCATCAGAACCCATGTAAATGCACACACACGCACTCACACTGACACGCGTGCACACACGCACTCACACGCACTCTCACACACACACTCACACACACATATGCATGTGCACTCACGCACACATATACACACAGGCACTCACACTTGTTCTCACACTAAGTCATACACATACACACTCACACACATGCACTCGCACACGTACTCAGTCACACACGTACACACATGCACTCACACACATATGCACGTGCACTCACCCATGTGCACACAAACACAGTGGTCACACCATTTGACTATACAGGTCTAACTTTTTATTTTAAAGCAATTACAGATTAATAGAAATTGAAAAAATGCAGGGATTCTGTGCCCCGCCCCGGCACCTCCCCACAGGAACCTCTGTGTATCTGCAGCCCAGGAGTAAGGTGACTCTGTGACGAGGATGTGTGGGCTGCTGCTCAAGTCCATCCTAGGAAGGCGTGACCTGCCTCTCTCTTCTGGGTGCCATGCCCGGCCCCTGTGGGGTGCGTGGCCTCCTGCGCTCTCAGAGACGTACCGTGTCCAAACTTCTCCTCACTCAGGGGCTGGGCTGCTGCCGTCCTCACTGGCCGAAGAGGACGCTGACGCAGGGAGAGAGGCCGTGGAGGTGCACAGGCCGGAGCAGAGGGGGCAGCACCACTGTGGGGGCTGCCGTGGACAGGATTCCTGTCGCAGTTTGGAAAAGTACAGTGTTAGAGAACAAAGCATCGATCACTGGAGGGATACTTGTGAAGATTTAAAAATTAGAATAAATATGCAATATTTTATTAATGAAGATAAATTTGAGTATTCAGGAAAAGATGGATTTTCAAGGACTTTCGGGCATATGCTTTTTGAAAACAGACTTTTTAAGGAGCAGTTTTAGGTTTGCAGCCTGCCCCACTCCCAGCACCCCACCAGAGCACGGCATTTTTATTGTCGGGAAACCTGCAGCCACACGGTTCCATCAGGGGTGGCTTGGCGCAGGACCGTCTCTGAGTGTGGAAGGATGTCCGGCGCCAGAGCGTCCCCACGGCTGTGCAGCGCAGTCTCCCATCCACAGGGCTACTATTCCACCTGCTCCTCCCTCCCTCCTCAGCCCTTGGCAGCCACTGACCTCTCTGCTGTCTCCACTGTTTAGGATGTTTTTCAATGAAGCCCTTGATCTGAGAGTAAATGAAAAAATTCCAAAAATAGAAAAAATAAAGAACAAAAACAATGGTCTGCGGAGTTGCCCTGGGGTGGGCAGCCTGGGCAACTGGTCTGCGGAGTTCCTCTGTGTGGGCAGCCAGGGCTGGGCAGTCCTGCCTGTGAGACACTGAGGGAGGGGTGTGGCCCCTGTCAGTGGCCCTCATATCCCCAGGGCAGGATTTCACTCAGGGAAAATTCGGATCTTTCTTGGACTTATCCTCAGTCCACCCTCTCCCACTCTGGGGCGGGGCTGGGGGCTTTCCTGAGGTCTGGCAGAGGCCTTGTCAAGCTGGGGTGGACTGGCCCTATGCCACTCTCACCCAGACCTGGTGGGGGTGCCTGGCTGTCCGCACAGCCCACCCTTGCTGGTCCTCTGTGACCTCCCTCGGGACAGGAGGCAGGACAGGTCAGCGAGCCTGGGAGGGTCGTTCTCAGGCACAGTCACTGGCAGGACCAGGCTGCTCCGTGTTCCCCATAATAGACGGCATTTTATCCCAGTCCACAGCCACTTGCCACAGTCTCGGGTCCCACATGGGCACTGCTGCAGTGTGGCTGGAAACTGCAATCAGATGCGCTGGGAGGGCAGTGGGCTTGGGGCAGTCATTGTAAAGCCCGTGCTGGGTGCTGGTTCTGCTGAGCATGAAAGCTGAAGGGCTCCACAGGGAGGGCCCCACCGCCTCGAGTTTGCTGAGCTGGCACCTTGCTCAAGTGGCCCTCGTTAATCAGAAGTGACATTCTAAGTGCACAGATGTGGCTGGTCTGGGAAGAGAGAGAAACCAGCCTAAGAACTATGGGCCAAGAAACCTGTGACCAGCGAGTGATGCTGGAAAGTAATGGCAACCGTGCACACCAAGGCTCTGGTCAATGGTGTCTGCCATGCTCGGGGCAGCCGAGAAACCGTTCACCCGGGACACCTTTGGCTGGTGCCTGTGGTCCCGGCATCTATTAACAATGTCCTTCCTATTCTCAAAGGGTGAAGCTAGAATGATAAATCGTATGGTCACCCTTGTCATATTCTGTCATGAACAGATCCTAGGGGAGGCACTTCCTTCAAGAAACCTGTCTTGCAAAAACCCACTTACTAATCAAGTCAGTTAGGAAGAACGCCATTTTCCAAAGACCCTGTTGTTTTTTTCTTTTCCTTTTTGGCTGGGAAAGAACATCCTTAATTTGCCTAAAGATACTGATGGTATTCTCTGAAGTGTACTTGTGGCACAGCTCTGTTTTATAAAAAATTGAGACAGCGTCTTAGGAGCATCTGCTGAGAACAGAGTGAAGGTGGCTTCCGTGTTCCATAAGCTCCCAAAGGTGGCACAGGGTGTCTGATGTCGGGGAGGCACAGATGGCAGCCCTGGCTGTGTCACTACCCACCAGGCTTCTGGAGAACTGCTGGCTCGGGGACACGGCAGCTGTGCTTCTCTGCATGTGGCCTGCCAGGGCGGGGACTGCCACCGCCGGGCATGTGACTGGGTGGATGGAGGCTTGCTGAGCAGCTGACGTGTGGCAGGCGAGGATTACGTCACATGCGACGGCAGCAGGGGACGACGTGTCACGAAACGTGGCATGGGCTCTAACAAGGGTAATGAGAATAGACACAAGGAGAAAGGACCCTCCAGCACACGTTTCCTTGGAAAGCAACTGAGGCCTCTGATCCGTGATTCTGAACCGCCACTGTGCTGGCAGGCACTGAGGGGGGGGCTTGTAAAGGGTCACAGAGCCATATCTCCCCACCAAAGACAAAGCACGATCTGGACAGGCACTCAGGGGTAGGACTGGGCTTAGAACCTTTCATGCACCTGCCACATGCATCGGCAATGACCTCTGGTGCTGGGCTGCTTTCGCCCTCCCCTCCTCCCCACCCCATCCTATTCTCGGCTACAAGTTATTTATATGTATACTGTCATTCGAAGACACATGGGACCAATCCTAGGACATCACAAACAAAGAGGCTGTCGTGAACTGGCTGCTGGGCTGGCCTCTGGGCTGCCTGTCTGTTCCCGAGCCCACTGGCCCTGAGCCAGCTCTCCAGAAAGTGCATCAGAATTCAGGAGGACCAGACACCCTGCTGTCCCAAAGGATAGGGCCACAGCCCAAACCACTATGATGAAAAACACCCTGCCAGGCTTGGGATCTAAAACAAATTAAAGGTCAGGACAGCTGGGTTGACCCCGGTGGTGGCAGTGTGTGCTATGCTGGCCTCCCCCCAGAGGTCTCTTGTAAGAAGCCACTTTGTGAAGACAAATGCCAGCCCTTTGTCCTTTGAGAAGGAGTCAGGGAGGGCCTCTGTGCCAGCAGATCTGAGGTCTGTCCATCACACTGGCCACTCTGCCTCTGTCCTTTTATCTCACTTAAAGGAAAGTGACACCTACCTCTGTCTTCCTGTCCTGAGCATTTGCCATCAACGGTGAAAAGTGTCCCTACTACAAAGTAGGGACACTCCCCAAGTTTGGGAGTGTCCCAATCTCTGTTCTCTCAATGCAGTGTTTATCCAGAGGACAAATATTTGTCATGGCATGGAGGTCTGCGACGGCAGCTCTGGGGTGGGTTGGGAAGACAGGGGCCATGGAGGAAGCCCACGGTCTGGGCAGGGCTTGGTCTCTTCGCTGCTGAGGTACAGTGCTTGGGCATGCTGTGTCCACTCACAGGCTGGGCCACACTGCTCCTGTGCAGCGGGAGGCCCCGCGGTGCCAACACCCGGAGGCTAACATAGTTCTGCTGAGCCCTGGTCAGTGATGGGCAGTGGCTGGTGATGAGCCATTCGGGGGCTGCGGGATTGGTCATGCCAGTGAGCTCCCAGCAGGGGAGCAGTGGGTGCTGTTGCTGTGCCCACCTCTTTCTCCAGGCGTGTCACTCACTCCCAACTGTGAGCTGCCAAGGGCTCACAGTCTCAGGTCCCTGGAGGGGTCCCACCTGCGGTGCTGCTCAGCCCAGTGCCCCAGGGACCATGCTGGCCTCCTCCCCACTCCAACATCAGCTGTCTTCCTGGCCAGCACCTCTCCCCACAGCCCCTGTGTTTCTGTCAGCTTGGAGTGCCTGGCGAGACACTCTATTAGAGACTTTGAGGACTTTGGCCACAGGCCTTGGTTTCTCAGTCTAGAGACTGCATGTCCAGGGCCCAGGGGTGTCTGGCTGCCTGTCCACATGGTGCCCATGGTGAGTGTGTGTCCCTGCTGCCTCCCATGTGTCCTAATCTCTTTTGGTAAGGACTCTAGTGCTGTTGGGCACTAGAGTCACTCTATCTCCAAATGGTCACGTTCTGAGGTATGGGGGCTTAAGGCTTTAGCATGTGGATTTGGGGGTGTGCAATTCAGCTCAGTTTCCCTAATAAATCATTTGCACAGGAGAAGCCACTCTGAGACATGACCAGCCAGCCTCCTGCTTCTCAGGAAAGAAGGGGAGACCCTAGGCCGGAAGTGGTGAGGTCAGTGCTGTCTGCTCAGAGGGGACTACTGTGGAATCTGCCTGTAAGCTGCTGGTTCTCCCTGGGGACAGGACGGCTGTGAGCCAGGAAGAGGGGATGTGAGGCCCAGGCTGCTGCTGCTCATTCTTCCGAGTGTTATAAAATGTGGCTTTGCTCAGAAACTGCCCCAGTGTGTCCTTTTGTTAACTGAAGTGTAACATTTTCTCCAAATAATTCTTGGCATAGTTTATATAAAACAAGTAATTTGCACCTTAACTTGGTCGAAGGGCACAATTTCTAATTCCTGGAAACTCAGAGGAACAAAGTCATTATAAACTATAAGTGTGGAAACAAACCCATCCTGCACGCTGACCCCGGCCCCATCCTTGCTGGCGTGGGAGCTGCTGAGGGGGGGCTGGAACCTTCTGCTGCGTCAACCTGCAGTGGCTCCATGTGGGATAATAAGCGGCTTGGTTAACCTCTCAGCTTTTCCCATCTGTGAAGCAGAGCTTGGAATGCTGGCCATGGGGCCATGGAGGTGGGTCATCTACTTTTGGGAAACCTCCATGCCCAGATGAAAGATGTTAAAGCCATAATTCTGTGCTGACAAAGAAAGGACTCAGATCGCCAGGAGATGGTCTCTTTGTGCACAAGAGCCATCAGGAACAATATGCCACGGGCCCCCACTGTACAGGGCCTGTGGAGCCCTGTACCCCAAGACCAGGGCCTGTGAAGTGCACATTTGGCATGTTTTGACCCCCCTTCTTTGGGGGAGAGGGCTCCTGCTTCTCAAAGGCAGCAGGAGTGCTAAATGGGGGTCTAGTCTTGCTAATTTTTTTAAGTGGATTATTTTTCAAACGGGTGAATTATGTGTGTTTAATAGTGACTGGTCAGTGTTACAACTCATTTATTTGGGAGTAGGCTCCTAATTGTGTGAGAAACCCCAGTGTCCCCCACGATGTTATTCAGTGTTGGGCCCTGCCATGTGCCTGAGGCCTAGTGCAACTTCACTCCAAGAAGATTTAGAAAAGAGAAGAAAAGAAATTTTAGAACAGGCCTACATGGTTTTTGACCCTACCTTCTTCCCCTGACCCTTACTCACCTTTATGTTAGTTATCACCTTTGGAAAAAGGTTAGAGGCAATAAACTTAAATCAGGTCGAGGTCCGATATCACCTGCTCATTAACCACGAATCTAACTATTATTCTTTACCACCCTCCATAGCACCGATGACGGGTAAGATCCCCAAACTGGGACAACCTAAGACAGGATATGGAGAGGCTGCATGGTGGATTACATTCATAGTACCCAAAGACGGGTAAGATCACTCTGCGTTCAGTCAACTTAAGACAGGGACCAAACCCTTGACGTTTGTATCCCCATGACGGGTAAGACTGAAACTGCAAGAGCAGGCAACCTAAGACGGGGACTATGTTTTTCCGCCATACAAAAAACAAAAGGGGGAATTGTTGGGCCCTGCCATGTGCCTAAGGCCTAGTGCAACTTCCCGAGCTTGACTAGAAGTAGATCCATTGAGCTACTTCTGCGTAGCGATGACTCAGCAAGGCCCGGCCTGAAACTGCCTCTACCTAGATACAGCCAACATGGTACCATGCCATTGGCCCAACCCTGTTATACCACCCATCACACCATTTCACGTACCTCATCCCCCGCCTCCTTTCCCCGCCCCTTCCCCACGCCCTATATAAGCGGCTGCTTATTGCAATAAAGTTGAGTTCCTGCTTTGACAGACTCCCAGCTCTGTGTGTTCCTGTTCGAGCCACTGACACTTGCCATCCCGCTCAGCCCCTGGGATGAGATCAGGCTGGTCCCGATCTTCCCTCAACTGTGACTGCCGGAGGACCCAGCAATTCAGGCCCCAAAAAACCCCAGTGTCCCCCACGACACGCAGACTGGACCAGGGATCCTCGTACCCAGGTCTGCTGCGTGTGTCTGCTGGGGGTAGGCCCTGGGTGGAGCCTTGGGGTCTGTAGTCCCGAGGCTGTTGGTAAACTTCTAGAAGTTTAGCTCTGCAGACCATCACCATGGAGATCCATGACATGCACAGGGACCTGGACAGGGGCTGGGGTCCCTGCACCCAGAGTCAGCTACAAGGGTTTTTCTGTCCCTGGAGGTCCTGGAAAGAAAGGTGACAGGCAATGGGTGTCGAGCTGGAGACGGACAGAAGGACCTGCCAGCAGAGAGTAGGAAAATCCTGGCTCTGAGCTGTGGCACCAGTGAGATTTCTACCAAATCTTCCACAATGAGATGTTGACACCAAATTCCAGCAGATAATTCATTGTCGGGAAGCACATATTTTTGAAACCAATAAAAAGTCCTATTTCTTGATGACATGGTGGCCATTTCATGACCATGAACCTCACCCCACAGCCCAGGGCTGGATGTAGCAGTCACAGAAGGCAGTCCCGCCCCATTCCCTCTGCACCAGCGTCTCCTCATGGCCCCTCTGGATGGCTCTTGATGCTGTGGCCAGATGAGCTTGTGAACTGCTGTGGGGCATGTCCCGGGTGGGGGCTGTGACATTAGTGGCTTCCTTCATACTCCATCAAGAGGCTTCCCCGACTCCTCAGGCTGGCTGGGGGCTGGGGTGGCATAAACTGGACAAATATCTCTGCAGAGCACCAGATCACCAGCATCCTTCGTAGTCAGTGTGGCTTTGAAGTGGATCCTGGTGGTCAGCTGTGCAGGCTGTGCAGCCAGCCTATTATTAGGCATATCTGCTTCTGAGAGCACCATTCACCACGGCAAGTAAGCAGGCCCAGCCACCAGCCCAGACAAGGTCTCTTGGGACCTCAAGGGGTGGGAGAGTAACCCACACTTCATCTTAAGAGCAGCGAGGCTGCAAGACCTGGGGGTTAAGGTGCTTGGAGCAATGGTCTGTGGTAAGCAAATGTCCTTCTGATGCTCCACATTACGGGGCCAGCGTATGTCCTCCCAGGACCCGCCTGCCACCATCATCTGCCTCAAGTGACAGGGGCTTCTGTAACGTAATGTTGTTCAGATTTCATTCTTAGAATTAACAGCATTTGCATGCATTTTGTATAACAGCATGCCCTCAAAGTTCTAGAGGCAGCATGTGTATTCTGTGAAGCCTGCCTTCTACCCCACTCCCTCCCTCCCTGGAGAGGAGCAGCCTGGATACTGTGGTGTGTGTCCACCTGCCCTCAATGCTGGGTGCCTGAGCCCCTTCCCCACTAGGACACAGCCCCAGTCTTTTCTACAGCTGAGCTGCACCCCATTGTAGGGTGGTTCATAGCTAGCAATGATTCAGGTGGAGTCCAAGTGTTTGTGGTCAAAATGATGATGTTCCGCAGTGCTCTGCAATAAGCCAGAATGTGCCTACCTTGATCTGCAGGGGAGAGTCCTGGGGACAGCTGCCAGCACCTGCATTTGCCTCTGTGCTTTAGGCATGTTCACACCTGCACCTGCATTGGCCTCTGTGCTTTAGGCATGTTCACACCTGCACCTGCATTGGCCTCTGTGCTTTAGGCATGTTCACACCTGCACCTGCATTGGCCTCTGTGCTTTAGGCATGTTCACACCTGCACCTGCATTGGCCTCTGTGCTTTAGGCATGTTCACACCTGCACCTGCATTGGCCTCTGTGCTTTAGGCATGTTCACACCCGCACCTGCATTGGCCTCTGTGCTTTAGGCATGTTCACACCTGCACCTGCATTGGCCTCTGTGCTTTAGGCATGTTCACACCTGCACCTGTTTGTGCGTGTGTTGGTATGACTCTGCTTGCAGTTGTGGTTACATCTGCACTTGCATTTGTGTTTCTACCCGGCTTGCTTCTGCACTTGCATTGTCCTTGTGGTAGGATAGGGTGACAGCACGGGAGGGAGGCTCTGGCCTACCTGGCCTGACAGTGCTCTTTCACAGTGGCTGCACCACAGGACAGTGTGTTTGGTAGTCAAGGTCCTATTGGGAAAACAGCCGGCCTAAGTGTCCCCACAGACTGGTGGCAACAGACTTCAGAGGTGTTGGGAGACTGTGAGTAGGGTGGGGGCGGCTGCCTTGATCCTGGTAGTCCTGGATGCCAACTGGAAACATTGCTCTTCACCTCTCCTGTGAGCTCTGGAAGCGAGTTCCCCACCTCTGGGCCCTTGGAAACCAAGTTCTGGGCTGATGGCAGCCAGGGAGGTGACATGCTATGTAGTAGAAAGTGATAGCTCTGTCCTGGGACAGACCTTAGTGTGAAGATGGCCGTCCTGCCGGCTCCAACACGGGGCTTTCGAGGCCCTGAGGCCACCTGGTCCATGCTGTCCTGACACCCTGCGTCCCCGTCGGTGGAGACTCCACTGCACCATCCTGCTAGGTCCCTCTGTGCTGAGGGCGGCTGCTCCCCATCCTGGGTCCTCCTTCAACAGAGTGAATTTGCCCAGCCAGATGAGCAAAAGCTCAGTCCTCAGCCGTTTTCCAGATCTGGGCACAGCAGCTCCTGTCCGTGATGCATTTCTGAGAACTGAGGGACTATTGAAGGCTGCCCTGGGAACACCCTCGGGTGCCTCTCCTGTAGCCAACAGGGTTGACGTAAGTGGCGGAGGAGGACTTGGGACGAAAGACTGCGGCAGGTCATCCTGGGCTTTTGGAGTTCCTCTGTGGGCAGAGGGGGAGCTCGGACCCCTCTGTGACATGCACTGTGTGGCCAGCCCAAGGGACCTCCCCAGGAGAGGGGCATGGAGCTGCCTCATGGGAACACCCCAGGACATGCTGGCAGCCATGTAGGAGGCCTGGGCCTAGCCCCGTGTGAGGGTGCTGGGGCACCACGGAAGGGCGGCTGGGCCAGTGGAAGTCCCAACGCCGGACTGCTTCTTTCTGAAGCTGTGAGGGACCCCATCCAGCCACTCTCCTCACTTCTGGGGGTGCTGGCATTCCTCCGCCTGCAGAGGCACCCCCATCCTAGTCTCACCTTCTCGGTGTGTGTTTTCCCCGTGTGTGTCTGTGTCCAAATGTCCCCTTTTTATGAGGACACTAGTCATGTTGGGCTAGGGCTTCATTCTCACTGGCAACAGTTGCAACAACCCTACTTCTGAATAAATCACATTCTGAGGCACCGAGGGCAGGACCTCAATGTATGAATGAGGGTGGGGGAGGGGAGCGGCCCACTCCAGCCGGTAATGATCCTCTTAATAAGCAAAGAACTTCTCCAAATGGAAACAAAGAAGTCTCAATAACCTGGTAAAGTAAATTAAAATGGAGACGAGGCCCAGAGATTCCTGAGCGGACGCATCCTGTCGGGCCTCGTAAGTGACCCCAGCCTCACTCAATTTGCAGACACAAGTGAAACTTCATGGAGCTATTTCTTGTAAATGCCTATATTAAAGAGAAACAGAACTTAAGCTGAACCCATCAGAAGCAGCCACAGACTTATAATTACACGACTAGAAACTTCCTGGGACAGACCAAATAAGGCAGGCTGTGACTGTGACCCACAGATATACTCTCTGCTTCTGTGTCCACCCTGTCAGTCCCCGGCCCTGCCCTCCCTCAGCGGAGCTCCTGATTCACTGCCTGATTCATGAATCTCTGTTTACTTAAGTAAAACGTTATAACTGTCATGACTCAGTTTATTTGATGGCCAGGTCGAGAACAGGAGCAGGGCGTTCTCAAGGATGCAAATATCAGTGGCTAACCACAGAAGGGCCAGCCTCATCAGTAGTCAAGAAATACACATCACCATACCACATTTCCCCTGTCAAACTGGCAAAATTTTAACTGGCAATCTTCAGGAAATCATAAATGGAGGTAGACTTTTGGAGGAAGCTGTCAGCAGGAGCATGGCATCCCATCCGTCACCGGCTTCCCAAAACATAGGAAACGTTTGATGCACTAAAGTGTTCATCTCAGGGTAATTAAACAATGCGTAGAAGCAAACCAGATGCAGCAGAAGGAGAGACTCTGGTGTGTGCACGGGGCAGAATACTATACGATCATTACAGATTACATTTAAAAGGAATATTGATGATACTGGAAAATGCCATGTTACCAGGTTAAGAGACAAAGTGAGCTCTGCTTACGATAACACTCCCCCCAACACACACATATATGCACTGTACTGAAATTATGCCCAGATCTAATTTCTAGAGGTATGTCCAAGCGTCAATGTGGAGATTTTCCTTGTGCTTCCTGAGAGCAGGGACTGCCACACACAGGGTCGGGAAGATACGCTTTGTTGGGATTTCCTCGGGAAAGGCAGACCAGAGCAGGGGGGCAGGTTAGGATTGGCAAGTTTCAACAGTTCTTGCAGGTTTAGGGGTGAAGGGCTGTCTCTACCTTCCTGGCCCAGGGTGACTCAGGGCTTGGAAAGCAGGTGGCTGAGCCCAGGCTGGCTCTAAGAGCCGATCAGCTCCTGATAGGCAGTCTCTCCCTGGGTCTGCAAGGCCCCATAAGCATGACCACCAGCAACATAGAAAATGAGAAAATATAGTTTATGCAATTGTGCCTGTGAGGAATGATGCCAAATTAACAAATCTAAGAAGGCAGAGCTGGACAGACACACACACACGATGTTTCCCTGTGCTTTTAAAATGCATAGAAACAGGCAGGGCCAGAGGGAAACGTTCCAAAGCGTTGCTGGTGTTCCCTCTGTGCAGCGAGTATATGGTGGGGTTTTCTCCTGTTTCTTATAATCCTTTAGTTTTCAAATTCTCTATGACTTTATGAATATATATTATTTTTATGGTCAAGGGAAAAGGGTTTAAACCATTTACGCAGCTCCATGGCTGGTGGCTCAGCGCCCCCAGCCCCCAGGCCCCTTCACCTGCCCAGCGGGTGCATGGTGCACTGTTGTCACCCGGGCAATGTGACTCATCTGGTGTCTCACAGAGCTAGGAGGGAACAAAGTCGGAGAAGCATGCATGGCAACGGCAGCCGTGAACAGAGGCCCAGATCGTGCTGGTGACTAATTATCAGCGATTCTATATATAACGTCACCGGCTCCCCCAGCACAGCCAGCCCCGGCAGCACGCTCAGCGCTCACGAGGCTCCAGGCATCATCAGTGCAACTACCTGCTCCATACCTCAAGATCCCCCCTGACACCCAAGGGGAGCCCAACCAGAACTCGGCCACTGCCCTTGCTGAAGGAGCGGGGCCAGGGTGGGGGGTGCCCTGTCGGGACAGCGGGGCCCAGAGGTCCCAGCCTCCCACACAAGCCAGCCCAGCAGAGTTGTTGCCACGACTGTCCCAGAGCTCTGCCACCAGCTGGTGGCCAGGATCCTACTTTGCCTAGGACTTCCCTGGTTTCACACCCAAAGCCCCACATCCCCTCAGTCTGGCTCAAACTGGGAGGTCTAGTCACCTAATCTAGGTCCCCTCAGGGCCAAGCCCCTAAGCTCCCTACACTCCCTCCTCCACATACCCCCAGGTCTGGGCTGCACAGGGGTTGCTCGTGTAACTCGATCTCTGATAGTCACCGCTCCCTGGGACCCCTAACTGGTGGCACAGAGAGCTGCAGGGGAGTCCTCTGCAAAGGTCCCGGGGCGGGGGGCACTGTCCATAGGAGCCCTTCCTCCCAGCTGCTGGGCCATGCATAGTGAGACAGAGGGACTTCCCCACTGGCTCTGTCTGGAAAGACTGTGTGTGTGCACATGTGTGTGACAGAGAGGGGAGGCAGGGGTGCTGAGGCCAAGGAGGGAGAGGGGAAGGAGGGGAGGAGAGGAGGACAAGGGGATACGAAGGGAAAGCTGAGGAGGGGAGTGAAGGGGAGAGAAGTGGCTGAAGGATGAAGAGAATGACGTTGGGGTTCTATCCTGAGGTATCCCAGGTACCCTCTGCTTCCAGAACATACCTGGATTCAGTGTGGGCTTCAAGAGGTCAGTTCTGTAGTCCCCAACTCTGGGCCTATCAGGAACCAGGGCACACGGCAGGAGGTGAGCAGCCAGCGAGCAAAGCTTCCCCTGTGTTTACAGCAGCTCCCAAGGCTCCATTACTGCCTGAGCTCTGCCTCCTGCCAGAGCTCATCTCCCCACCCTCATCCCCATCCATGGAAAATGATCCTCTATGAAAACGGTTCCTGAGGCCAAAACGGTTGGGGACTGCGGGATCTGTCAAATTGCCAGAGGACCCAAACTTCTTATCAATATGTCTGCAGGTATTTTAAACTGTGACATATGGGACATTGTAAATTATGACAAAATACACATAGCTAATCAATTTGATTCTTTGCATATTTGAAGAGTCTACACATACATTCATATATATGCAATAAAAACTACAAACTAGACAATTCTTTTTTTTTTTTTGTAGAGACAGTCTCACTGTACCGCCCTCCGGTAGAGTGCCGTGGCGTCACACGGCTCACAGCAACCTCTTAACTCCTGGGCTTACGCGATTCTCTTGCCTCAGCCTCCCGAGCAGCTGGGACTACAGGCGCCCGCCACAACGCCCGGCTATTTTTTGGTTGCAGTTTGGCCGGGGCTGGGTTCGAACCCGCCACCCTCGGCATATGGGGCTGGCGCCCTACTCACTGAGCCACAGGCACCGCCCACAAACTAGACAATTCTAATTGTCAGTATCACAAAACTGCTTTCCAAAATTATCACCTTTCCAGCCTCCCCCAGGGGTGTAGAAAGAGCTTCCCCGGAAGCCAGACCAGATCTCGAGTCTTAACCATAGGTGTCCCTGGACTTGCTTGAGCTGCTGGCCTCAGCCTCCCCAGAGAGGGCGAGGAGGCCCCGTCTCACCCTCCTGCCTTTGAGCAGGGGCCTCTTTATTAGGCCACCAGGTCCAGTGAAAGGAGACTCCCAGCCAGTTCTCAGCACAGCCTGAGGGCGTCAGGGTGGCCGGGTGGAGGCCTCAGCCTATCACAGCCTCTCCAGCTCAGGGCAGAGGACACTCCACAGGGGATAGGCCACAGCGTCCGCACCCTGCAGGCCGAGGACTCACTCGAAGGTGCCACCGCCTCCACCTCAAGCTTCAGCCACTGGTTCTTTTAGGAAAAAACAAATACACCACCTCAGAGTAGGAACACTTTTATCTAAGAAGGCCGTCTTCTGTTTATGTCTTTGTCAATTGCCACCTGTCAAAAGATGCTCAGCCGTTGTTGGACAAATTTATGGCTTCCGGCAGGATATTGTTTAGTTTATGGCGATGGGATGATTGTGTTTTAGGAGCAGTTGGCCAGCAGGGTAAATGGGAAGGGTTAAACTGGTTTCCTGTCCTGGAACACTGGGAATTTTTATCACACGCCACAGGCTATGACAGCCTCTGAGCCTTTGGAATATTCCAACACAAAGGCCAGCTCCTTGGGCTCTTGGCTGCGCAGCAGGTCACCATGTGAGGCTGAGGTGCCCTGGAGAGTCAAGAGAGGGTCAGGGACATGATTCACGGCAGCAGGAGGGGGCTTCACAAGGGATGGATGCTGTCTGCACCATGCTGGCCGTGTCCTGGGATGCGAGGCCGTCTCAGGGCTGCGTACTTGGGGCCTAGTGGGGTGTTGGGTTCAGGATGTGCCATCTGCTCTCCTTGGAGCCACCGGATCCAGCCTGCATCTCTGCCCACCTTCCTTGCTTCTGGCTCTGGCCTGTCCCTGCCCTGCCGAGCCCTGGAGACATCACCCCCATGTGCTCTCCTTTGGGTGTCAGGGGGCATCTTGAGATACAGAACACCAGGACTTTGAGGGTCACAAGAGAAAAGATCCAAACCCAAATAATTTTAAGCAATAAAGGGATTTTGTTGGGAGTCCCAGGCAGAGTGGGCTGCAGGCCTTCAGCGACCACCCCTATCCCGCCTGCCCATTCCTCCCTGGCCGGATCCACCTCCTCTCTCGCAGACAGCACCTCTGCAGCTCTGGCCACAGCTGCCCAAGGCCTGCGTGGAGGTCCAGCTTAGGGACCATAGAGGAAGGAAAGCCTCTACTGCAACCCGTGCACTGCTCCTGTGCCAGTCACCAGGGCTGGGAGGCGGGGCTATCTCTGTCAGGCTTGGGTGCCTGCGTGTCCAGGCCATCGCAGGGGCTAAGAATGGCTTTAACATACTGACGTGGTTGAGGAGCACACTTTGTGATGCGTGAAATAGGACATCACTCTTCCTCCCTGAGTGTGCTGGTGTATTTGGCCGTGAGCAGCTTCCCTCGTGGGGTCTGCTTGGGACACTTGCTTCTTGAGTGCCATATGGCTGGTCAGTCCTGTTTGGGGACAACAGAACACCGGGAGGACGTGGGTACGTGGGTACATGTCTTGTCTGGGTGTGGGGGCCTGTCCCTGCCTTTCCATCCAGGTCCTGGTGGGACGGGCAGGTTTAGGGGTCCCTTCTAGGCCGTGGGGGATGAGGGCAGGGGGCTCCCAACATGAATGTGAGCGTCAGGCCAGCTTGCCCGAGGCTGCTGTCCTGGGGTCCTGCTGCAGTTCCCAGAGCCACCTCAGGCAGATGAATGGACAACACCATTGTTCCTGGAAACACAACCCCGAGGCAGCCTCTGACCCATGTGGTGTGGCATGGGAGCCCCTGGACTGTGGGCGAAGTCCCTCCACCTCAGGACCATCCCACCAGGATTCCTGCCTTGGCCAGGAGTCCAGCGCCAGCACACTGAGCACGGTGTTGAGCTCACCGTCACTCCTGGCAGGGTGTCCAGCAGCCAGGAAGCCAATGCTGCCAGCACTAGCCCCAAGGCTTCTGGTGCCTACTGCCCAGCTCCTGAGGCTGCCTGGCTCCAGAGCTGGGGTTCCCAGGCGTGCCTGGGACAGCCACCCTTCTGCAGCGCCAGTGCAGGCGAGGGCCTCAGGCCCTATGGCTCCTCCTACTGCTCCTGCCAGGCTGAACATCTGGTCAGCCCACCCAGAACATTCCCAGGGCCTCCCACTGCATGGCCTCCTGCCCCACTTAGTGTCCCACAGCAAAAGGGGACTATCCTTTGAAGGGGAGGCTGGTGCAGCTAGACACCGAGGTGGCAGCAGAGGCCACAGACACATCACCAGGTGTCCATTTCAGTTTACATCTGTCCTTGGGAACCTTCTGGAATGTGGGAATGTGGAGGGGGACTTGGGATTATGCCATGTCTTTGGGGCAGAGAAAGAGATGACTTCTCCAGCATAAGTGGCAGAGACCCTGAGAGGTGAAAAGGTCAGGTTAAAACAGGCCAGGACACTGGTCAGGCCACCACATGGAGGAAGGAAGGAGATGAAGAAGCTGGGGGAGGGGCGGGCCTGGCACACGGTCGGGATGACCTGCTCACTTCCCAACACTTGCCGTTCTCCTGGGGTCACATGGTTGACATGGGATGGCCCTGGATACTTCCAGCCCCTCCTGCCTCCTCAGGTGATCTTGTCACCTAATCCTTTGCTCCGGGCACCAGAAAACAAGCACCGCCCCCATTCAGTGTCAGGATCCCCCATGGAATCCAGAGGGACCCTGGAAAAATGTGATTAACACAAAAGGGTGGAATTCACCCTCCCTGAGCTCCTGCCAGGCAAGGAATTCTCATAATCCTCTCTCAGAAACAGGACCTGGGCCCCTAGTAATGCAGTAGGAGAGATGTTGAGGTCTGGGCACTGGCCACTCCTCCCCAGCCCCCGTCCTCACGGGATTTGTCCCACATCCTGCTCACAGCCAGGATGCAGCCGCGCTCCAGGCCAAGAGCACTGGAGCCTGTCTCCTGGCTCTGCAAACACAGACAAAGCAGGAGAAAGCTGCATGGTCAGCTCTGTGCACTGTGGGTGGACCAGGACCTCCATGGGGACATCCCAGAAAGGCAGCAGCCCCTGCTGAGCCTGCTGCCCCATCCTGGGGAGGTGCCTGTGAGAGGAGCCAGAGACCCTGGGGAGAGCTCGGCCTCCCTTGTTCATGTAGTTGTTCATCTGTTTCCTCGTGTGTTTGCCTGGGTCCTGCAGGACTGCTGCGACGGGTCTGTGTTCACCATCTTCCTAGCCCTCAA
The DNA here is from genome assembly GCF_027406575.1 of Nycticebus coucang. Classification (NCBI taxonomy): domain Eukaryota; kingdom Metazoa; phylum Chordata; class Mammalia; order Primates; family Lorisidae; genus Nycticebus; species Nycticebus coucang. The sequence continues at coordinate 3,079,665 of NC_069795.1, forward strand.
CTAGGGCCCAGAGCTAAGGCAAGAGGCAGGTGGGGCTGACTGGGGCCAGGTAGTAGGCCCTGGTCTGCGTCATCTGCACCACCCATGATGCAAACACTCATGGTGGCTGATTTCAGGCTGTGATGTGGGGTCAGGAGGTGACGCCACCTACCTTCCCCAAGCTGAAGGAGCTGGCTCCACGTACTCTGCCCCCCATCCCCAGCTCCAGCTTCACCCAAACCCAGGAGATCACCTGCAGTGCCAGGAGCCTTATCTGCAGGTGAGAACAGGGGTTGGTGAGAAGCCAGTTGCCAAGGTCACATGTCCAGTAAGAGGCAAAACCAAGACATGAATCTGATCCTGCTTCTCTGGGAGGCTCCTGCCCACGTGGGGTCACCCTGTCTGCTACCTTGGGCCAGGTGTGGCGACCAGCCATGCCCTGCCTGCAGCTGCGTCCTCCTGGCCTTGGTCTCAGGCGCCTAGCACCTGCCACCAGGCTCTACCCAACTCTACTTCCTTCCTGGCACCCTGGGATTGGAGGACATTTGGCCAAGTGGAGGCAGAGCCAGGTCCATCTGCACTCCTGGGAGCCACTGAACCAGACTGTCCCCTCACACCATTTGAAAAGAGCCGCTTTAGGTTTTGAAGGGCACCAGTGTGTACACACCACTTAAAGGATAACTTCTGATTATTTTCTTAATGGAGAAGCAAATATTTATGTCTTATAAATCAAAGGGCAGGTTGGCATGTGGGAGAATATTGACTTGGAGTGGGCAGGGAGACAGGCTGCCCAGGCCTCTGTTTACTATAAAGAGGGAAGAATCAACATTGCAGTCCTGAGTTCAGCCTACCTGTTGGGTGGGGCAGGGTCCTTCCACCTCTGTGATGCCTGTGCTGTGCCTGGGGTTTCGCTTGGCGCTACCCCCCAAGCCCTGTCCCCACTTGCACATGACAGGCACCAGCCCAGCTGTGTAGGAGCCTGACCATGGGCCATGTGGCCTGGGCCAATGGTTTAAGTTATTAAAACAACCCCCCCAAACTAGCTCTACTAGGGGGCAGCAGAGGGAGGTGGAGGGGAGGTCAGTGGACAGAGCAGGACTCAGAGCTCCACACCTGCTTCCTAGGTGAACACCCTGCACACAGAAACCCTGCTTTGCTCAGGCCCGGGGTCTGCAGCCCACTACCCCCAGCCCTACTGTGGGAGGCCCCAGCTCTCTGGAGAGCACGTGAACCCAGCTTCAGTAGGACACGCAGTTTGGTGGCTTTGCCCCACACTGAGAAAGGTCCTGCCCACCCTGCTTCACCCCACCTGCACCTTTCTGGGGGTCTGCTCTGGCAGCCCCCATACTCTGGGCTGTACTGCAACTATCCATAAGGAAAAGGAGGGCTTGCTTGGGGAACCTGATGTCAGAGGTACAGCTGAACCTGGGATAGTCGATGGCCAGGACCCCCAGGACCAGCACAGTGTAGTTATAGCAGCTTGGCCCAGTGTGAGGCCTTGAGGACTGGGGTAGGGGACCTCCCTGCTGGTGCCAGTGGGTCCTATCACCAGGCAGGAATGTACAGGCTCCATCCCCAGCAGGAAGTTCCCAGGGAGGGGGTGGGTCCCGCTGGGTCCTGCCCTCCCTCCAAGGACTGTGGGGAGGTGGCATTTGCAGCAGCCCAGAGGTCACGGCTGCTGCGCTCCCGCCCTCCCAGCTCTGACTGCGCCAGTGAACCTGGGCCGTGCGTACAGGGCAGAGGGTCTCAATCCTGACCGCACAGTGAGTGTATGTCAGGGAAGGACACAGAAAGTGGTCAACTCCTGTTGGTGTAAACCTGTTTACCTATGCTCGTACACGTGCATGAGTGCGTGTGCTGTGCTCACGTGTGTGTGCGCAAGTGTGCATACTGGACTCGTGTGTGTGCTCTGAAACCTGAAATTGCACAAGATGAAGGATCCTTAGAGGATCCCAACAAGAAACACAGCCATCAGAGGGTGGGAAGCAAGCTTGCTCCATGGAGGCCAGGCGAGAGTCGAGTGTTTCCCTGGGAAAGAGCCACTTTGAGTCCTGCTGTGTGACCCCATGTGTCCCCTACCAGCACCCCCTTCACACTGACTCGTGAGTGTGTGTGTGTGCAGTGCTTCCTATACGGTGCTGTGCGCTGAGTGTGTTATATTCATGTGAGTGCTGTGTGCACTTGTGTGCTGTGTACACCTGTGTGCGTGTGTTTGTGCATGTATGTGTGTGCACACATAAACATGTACACCTGTGTGCATGTGTGAGTATACCTTCAGGAAGCATGGGACACTCCAGCTGGGTAGCAAGTATGTCTGTAGGGTTGTGAGTGGCAGGTCTAGGACAGTTAGGGGCTCCATGCAAGACCCTGTCTGATGGCGCCCAGAGGATGCTCTCAGTCCTCACCTTGTGGACCTCAGGTGGATCTCCCTTCTCCCTTCTCCCTTCTCCTCAGGTGGATCTCAGGAAACACACACCCCAGAGAGGCCCTCTGCATGCTGACGTGGCCAAGAGCTGCTCTGGTGAGGCTCTCCTGGAAGGTGAGGCCAGCCGCTTGAGGGCTGAGGGAGGCTGGCCACTGGGGCTCTGATGGGCTACCATGTAAGCCCAGGGGTAGAGAGATCTCAAGGAAATAAGACCCCATGCAGAGTTGCCCTCCCCCCTGCCCCCCTGCAACTGTATGTCACACTCCCGGGGGTGCGTATGGCACCTGTCTCATGGCCATGCGCACACTGGCCTGGATTCCTGCCTGCTCAAGTGCCACTCTGGCCAAATGACCAGTGATCAAAGCCAAGGGACCTGGCCCCTGAGGGTAGGGAGGTAAACAGGAGCTGGCCTGGCAGGCAGGGCCCACAGTCCATGGCAGGCAGGCTCTGCAGGAGGCCACCTCTCCTTGACCTCTGGGGAGCCCCACATGCCACTGGCCACCCTTTGAAGAGAAGCCAGTGATCTTAGAGGCAGGACCCACGCCTGAGCTGCGGCCCTCCCCTCCGTGGCTGCAGGGTTGCCAGCTGAGTAGCGGGTGGCAGCTGCTCGGAGGGCTGGAAGCTTCCGATTTGCGTCAGTGCCGAGCAGGCCAGGAGAGGCCTTCACACCGTGCGTGCGCTTGGCAGCTGCAGGGAGTCACAGTGACATCACAGCCCTGGGGGCTGAAGGAGGGTCTCAGGGGAAAGATAGCCTGTGTATTCAGTCCAGGGCCCGGCCCACGTCCCTGTCTCCCAAAGAGCTGAGTTTTTAAAAGCAGTTTCCATGATGCAAGCACCAGGGTCAGGCCTCCGAGAGGAGGGAGCGGAAGCAGAATTCTCTCTCCCGCAGTGGCTGCTGTGGCAGCTTCCAGGAGCAGCAGGCTTGCCACCCGCAGCCACTGAAGGACTCCAGCTAATTGAGGGACTTGGCAGGAGCCCCGGCCACCGCTGGAAACCTGCAATTGCACAAGATGAAAGGACCCTCAGAGGATCCCAACAAGAAACGCAGCTGCCAGAGGGCGGGAAGCAAGCTTGCTCTGTGCAGGCCAGGCGACACAGTGCTTCCCTGGGAAAGAGCCACTTCGAGTCCTGCTGTGTGACCCCATGTGTCCCCTACCAGCACCCCCTTCACACTGACCCCTCCCCTGGGGCAGGAGCCGATGTGACTCACCTTGCACAGCCTTCTGAGAAAACACCCCCACCTCCCGCCCCTCTCTGAGCTGAAGACAGTCCAGGAGTCCCCAGCCGGGCAGTGACGGCCCTCCTCAGCCCGGTCACCTCCCTCCGCTCTTAGGCCCAAGCAGTCAGTTCTGCCTCAGCTGACCTGTTTGGATGCCTCCTCCTCCAGGCTTAGCTCCAGTGCCCTGGCTGCACCCATTTACCCCTACCCGTGCCCTCAGCAAGCCCTGGGGTGGAGGGTCTGCCCAGGACCCGCAGCTGCCTGGGTTGAGCCCGCTTGTGGCTGTAGCCAGGCCCCATGTTGTGGGCATTTCTTACCCCTCCATACCCGCTCTGCTCCTCAAGCCCGTTTTGTCCTTGCTCACAGGAGAGCTGGTGAGCTCTTCCCCTCCAAGAATCCAGGAATCTAGCTGCAGGGGTTGGGGGATTCCCTGCCTGGTGACTGTCCAGGCCCAGCAGGTACCCCCAACCCAAACAGACTCTTGGCCCTGTGCTCCATTGGCCTTGGGGCCCCCAGATCCTGGGAGGAAGACAGATGCCTGGAGAAACCTCCCAGATGGTCCAAGTTTCAGGAGTGGTGGGCCACACTCGGACCACCCCCACCGCGGCACGGGCAGATCCTGCTCCCCAGTGTTCCAGAGCCTTCCCTCACCCACTCCACCCTACACCCTTACCCAGGTCTGCTGCTTCCCAGGTTCAGGGTGCTTCCAAAGGACCACAGTCTGAGGGTCTTCGTCACAGACAGGTCTGGGGGCTGGAAGTCCAAGATCTGGGTGTCAGCATGGCGGACTCCCTCTGGGGGCTCTGAGAGAAGACCCACTCCCTGCCTCTCAGCTGCTGGTGGGACTCCCGGCTCCAGCCCCACCTGCCTCCCCGTGGCCTTCCTCCATGTCCCTGTGTCCCTATGTCCCTGCGTGCCTGTGTGTCTATGTTTCTCCTTTTCTGTCTGTTATGAGGATACGGGTCCTCAGATTTAGGGCCCCTAGCCCACGTGTGGGCACAGTCACAGGCCCCAGGTGGACATCTACATGTGGCGCCCATTCAGCCCAACAAAGGGGTAGAAGGAAGAGCATCCTCCCACCTTAAATATCAGCTTATTGGTGAGCAGATAAGGATGTGGCCAGCCTGGGCCCTGCTTGGCCAGAGCAGAGCTGGGACAAGACTGCTATCTGCTGCTCCCATGCCACCAGGCACTTGTGTGTGACTTAGGGGATCTGTCAGGCCCCATGGCATGGCTTGGACCCCAGGCCCTCCCTCTCCCTGTGACCCCAGGCTGCTGCCTCTCTGGCCCTGACACTGCAGTTGGGTCCACCTCACAGGTCTGGCCAGTTAAGGGCCAGTGGCTGTCCTGCTCCCCAGGCCTGTTGGGGCATGTGGCAGACCACCCTCCACATGGAATCTGACCTCTGACCCACTCAGGGCAGAGCTACACGTCACAACTCACAGGAGACCTGTGGGCATGAGCTGGCTGCTCAGTCCTGCTTGGGCCACAGCCTGGACGATATGGAGCAGGGCAGGGTCCACAGCTCCCCCAGGCTGCCTACAGGGGTTGGGGCCCCATGGCCCGGGGAGACCTCTGCAGCTGACGGGCCAGACACTCCCGTTTGCTCCACTCAGCAGAGATGGTGACTCATGGCCAAGGCCTCCCGGGAGGGCGGGGGTGCCCAGTGGAGAAGAACGGGAAAGGGCATCTGGCCACAGGCAGCTGCTCATGTCAGCTCCATCCCCACAGTGTGTGAGAGGGGCCCTCTGGTCAGTGCCCACACCCTGAGAACAGAGAGGTCCCAGGGAGCAGGGAGAGAGCAGCCCTGGTTGCGGAGGCCATGCTGGCTGTGGGAGACCAGGCTGGGATGCCCACCTCGAAGGAGAGACCAGACAGCGGCCATCTGGGGGGTCATGCTCCCCACCTTAGGCAGTGTGGGGCGGGAGGCTGAGCCCTCGAGGGTTTCCTTGGCAGATGGACAGAGGTCCCTGGGGCTCAAATAAGGGGGACAAATGTGTCCTCATCCAGGATCTCCGGGACGCCAGGAAGAAGCTCCCTACAGTGAGGAGCCCACGGCACCCCCAGGAGAGGCAGATAGCACGGCAGTGCTGGTCAGAGGGAGGAGGCAGGCAGGTCCTGTGAGAACAGGCACCTGTGCCTGGTGCAGGAGGTCTGGGAATGCCCACCAGGTCACTCGGCTGTGGTGGGTGACTGCCCTTCCTGGAGTCCAGAGCCCTGAATGCCTCTCTGAGTCCTCGGTGAGCAGGGTGGTGGTGTAGCTTCCCAAGTGCTGCTGCAGGGCCCTCCAGTGTGCCACATGCAGGAATGCCCCTGGCAGCTGAGAGCATGCTTGCCCAGGACACAAGGTTGCTAAGAGATGGTGGCGTCTCTCCACACCTGTGGCTCTGAGAACACGCAGGGCCTGGGGTTGGGGGGACATTCGGTTTCCCTGGTAAGCTGCTGTGCAGTATGCCCACTGCTCTGAGTTCCAGGACTCTCTGGAGGGCCCAAGGTTGGGGCCACAGCCAGGGTCATAGTTCCTCTCCAGGGGCTCCGTGCTGGTCACTACAGCTTGCAAACGCTAAGGACAGACTCACTTGTGTGTAGGACCTGGGCAGACCCAGGCCCAGCTGACTGCGTCCCCAGCCACACATCAGGGCCTTGAGCCTCAGTGGGGGAACATTCTAAGCTCCCCACACCCAGAATCCTGTATCAGGAATGGAAAAGGGCTTGGGAGACACATCCGATTTTAGGGTCACATTCTCCTGATAGAAAGGAGGAAAGTACCAGAAGCTGTAGGTGGGGAGGGGAGCCCTGCAGGGGGACAGGGCTCTGGTGGTCTGGGCAGTGACCTGAGGCCAGGACATGCAGCCCTGTTTAGCAGCCCCTACAGGGAGAGAGAGCAAGGCTGACTCAACAGATCCAGTGGAGGTCCTGCTATGGTCTGTCAGGGTCCCATTGTTGCCACCCAGGGTTCCACTGTAGCTGGCAGCTCTGGGGAGAGATCACCTGACCCCTGCAGCCCACCCGTGAAGGCTCACTCAGACAGTGCCCTTGAACCCCAGGAAAGTATGTCCTGCCCGGTAACACCGGCGCCTCAGCAGAGTAGCTGTGACACCCTAAGGGGCTAGGCCTTTTCCCAGTGGCTAACTTGCCCTTCACACTTTTGGGGGGACTGGAAGAGGCGAAAGGGGTGACACTGACCCCTCCCCAGGGGACACTTCCTGATTGGGGCTGTGAAGGCTCCCAGCCTCAGACAATGACCCTTACATGGACTCCAAACCCCCCATCTACTCGGAGAGGTATATGTTCGTACCCACTGTTCTGCCCTGCCGGAGAGGAATCCTAGCCCAGAGGGGTTCACACCTCACCCAGTGCCCTGCCCTGAGTGCCAGGCCCTCCTGCCCTGGCCTACAGTGTCTGTGCTCCAAGTCTGACCACAGGCCATGGCGCCATCTACGAGCAGCTCCTCAGGGCTCAGCAGAATTCAGGGTCTTGTCCCTGGATCTCCGGCCCTGTTGTGGGTCTGTCCCCAGTCCTGTGAGGGCTGTGAGCTGGTCACCCGATGGTGGGAGGGGGAAAAGGCTTTCGTGGCCAGCCTCCAAGGGTGTTGCTCACAGCTCTGGCACCTGCTGGTAGCCCCATGACACGAGGCCACTCTGTGCTCCTGGGTCATCCTGGATGTTCAAGATGCCACTGGTATGGACAATGCCATGAGTTGAATTGTGTCCCTCAAAGAGCTATGTTCACTGGCACCTGAGACTGGGACCTTATTTGGAATAGGTCGTTGTGAGTGTGATCACGTTAAGATGCAGTCTTATGGAGCAAGGTGGCCCTCACCCGGTGCCGGGTGTCCTAATAGGAGGGGAAGTTTGGACACAGAGTCACAGATTTGGACACAGGGAGACCACAGAAGATAGAATTAGGGCCTGGGCGAAGCAGCCATAAGCCAGGGGACCCCAGGAATTGCTGGCCACTCCCAAGCCTTAAACAGAGTCTCCTTTGGAGCCTCCAGGAGGAAGCAGCCCTGCTGACACCTTGATTTTGACTTTGGCCTCCAGAGCTGTGAGAACAAATTTCTGTTGCTTTTTGCCCTTTGTCGTGGCAGCGCCAGGACTCCAACACAGACTCAAAGATCCCTGGGAGCAGCTGCCTCCGCCCTGGAGTTGCCCCTTTTCTGATCAGAGCTGGGCAGGGAGGGGTTGGGAAGGCCTCACTCCAGATCCTCTGAGCAAGCACATGACCAGCCTGCCCCAGCCACCCCAATCCCCTCCTGGAGACCCTCTGCCTTCTCCCCTGCTATGCATGGGTCTCACCTGGGTGCTCCCCTCTCACCTGTGCATTCAGCCTTCAGCTCCACAGCCCACGCGTCCCCCACTCCTGTGCCCACTCCCAGACCCTTCCACATCCTGACCTACAGAAGATGGCCACCTCTTAGGGCACCAGGGCAACCAGAGGCTGAGTACTCTTGAGGCTCATTGATAGGGGTCTGTCCAGCCCAGCTTCCCTGGCAGCCCCGGGCAGAAGAGACCAGTTTCCTCTTAGCTATAACCCACTTGGGGTACAAGGGTGGAGACACTGTTCCCTTGTCAGGGCTGCCAGCCTGCGCCTCCCCTGCCCCTCCCAGCAACCCCACCACCACTTAGCGATGTCCTGGGGCCAGGGAAGCTGTCCACCTCCCTGAGCGGGCAGCATGCGGCGGTCCTGTGTGTGTTGTCCCACTGCGTCATCCCAGCTCCTCCCTGAGCGTGCCCACATTCTAGAGCTCTCTGTGGAGAATCCAAGCTCAGGGAGGTCACGGCTTCCTCCTGGCCACACCCCTGGAGGGCAGCAGAGGTTCCTACAGGACCCATTGCCCAACCTATGAGTTTCCTGTTGCTCCTGTAACAAATGACTGAAAATGTATTGGCTTAAAACACACAGATTTATTCTCTTACAGTTCTGGAGCCATGGTGTTGACTCCTCTGGGAGTGCTCGGGAAAGCTGAGGCCAGCTTCCTTTCCTGCCCTTCCTCTCCCCAGCTCCTCGGCTCTGGCCCCTCCACCGCCCCTCCTCCACCCAGAGCTTTCCGCAGGTTACATCTCCCTCATGTCACTAAAATGACCCTACTTCCTCCCTCCCCCTGAGTAAGGAAATTGAGGATCATGTCCCTACTCTGAGGTCAGGTGATTACAGCCTTGCTCCCTGTCCCAGGTAAGGTAGCATGTTCACAGATTCGGAAGCAAGGATGTGGGCATCTCCAGGGCCGTCATCCCGCCACCACACTGTAGCACCCTAGGGACTCTCCAGCCTTGCCAGCACCAGGGGGCTCCCTATGACCCTTTTCCCGCCTTGTCCATGGTGCCAGGCCCTGGGCCGCAGGATGGTGGGGTGGCTGGACCACAAGCTGCCCATTGTGCCTCCATGGTGGGTCCCAGAGGCCAGGCGGGCCTGTGGCTGGCATCTTCCTGCCTGGGCCTTTGTGCAGGGGCTGGGTCCCCACCTTGCTCCATGAGGGCCACCAGCTGGTGACTGCGTGGTTCTTCAGACACCTGATGGTCCGGGTAGTGAGTGGTCACCTGCATCCCAGACCACAACATTCGGCTCTGTCACGTGGGGCTCTGATGGCGCCTTCCCAGAGCAGTAATTGTCTGCAAAGGCTTTAGAGAAAGGCATCATTGTCCTACTAGAGCATCAATGGGACAGTAGAGGGACAGCAGGAGAACCAGTCAGTTTGACATAAAAATAATGAGATTCCAAAGAAACCCTTAGGACACTCCCCAGATCTCTGGGGTGTAGCTCAGCTGTAGGGTAAGGGCTGTGCTCAGAGAAGGGGTGAGCTGCCCAGTGACCAGTAGGGGAGAACAGAATGGTGAGAGGGAGGAGGCACCAAACACAGCAGCAGGATCATAGGCACGCCACAGGTGGGGTCTGGAAGGAAGTGGGGTTCTTGGCCGGGCCAGCCCCGACCAGGGGCCAGGCTCCACACCAGCAATTAGCATTCTCTTTCCACCCAGCACCTGTGCCCAGAGACTGTTCCCCTCTTGGGAGCAGGGGCCGCTGCTCTGGTCAGTCCCAGGCATCCCCAAATCTCAGCAACAGTGACACTCTCAGGAGGGAGCTGGCTCAGAAATGACAAAGTCCCACCTGTCTGCTCCTGCAGACCTTCCTGAGGAGGCACCCTCCTCAGGGCTCTGTCCTAGAGTCCAAGGGACAGAAGAGGCCAGCCCAGAAACTTGATGGGATTCCTGTTTGTGCCCCCTGCTCTGAGGCTTACTTTCTTTGGAAGGTCATGGCCAGCTGACAGCAGGAGCTGGAGCCACTGACATCCGCCTGATCTGAGGCTTCAGAATGGGGGACAAGGGACTAGAGATGGGGTAGGAGGGAGGAAAAAAAACAGAGAAACAAAGGAGCTGTCTCTGCAAAAGCAGAACTGGGTGGGGACAGGGAAGGGCAAAGACAGAAAACAGGAAGGGAAGGGAGGCAGGGAAGGCCCCAGACGGAAGGGCTTTTGGCCCAGAGGAGAAAAGCCTGCTTTGTATTTCCCCACGTGGCATGGCATGATATGGGAGGTCCCAGGGTCAGGGGTCTTTCTTTACTCCTCACCAAGGACCTTAAACGCCAGAGTGCGCATGGGTCTTCATAGCCTGGAGCAGCCAGGACAGGTGTGGGGAGTCTGCTGTGGGTTGTACCTGAAGGCATGGAGGAGTCCCCTCTACATCCAGGCCCATTTGCTTCCCCAGACTCTTTCTGCTTTCTCCACCCCAGCCTGGAGCTTGCCCCAGCCCTGCCTGCTTGAGTCCTGGCTGCCCTGAAGGCCTGCGGGGTCCTAAGCGGGACTGATGCCCTGAACTCAGCCGGGCACAGGTGCAGACTCCAGACACAGGGCAACCCACCGCCCTGGGGGTGGTGCTGGCCCTGTATGGATGCAGCTGAGATTCTCTGGGCTATGTGTACCAGGCTGGCACGTTGCAGACAGGCGCCTCTCAGAATCTAGGCAGGAGACAGATGGCCCACTCATCAGGGGATTCTGAAGAGATTTGTTAATAAAAAGAGCATTTTTGGAGGTGTTGGCAGGTTAAGAGAAAAACTAGATCTGCCAGCGCATCAAGAGGCCTGTGACAGTAGCCAGAAGCATTCCAAGGGCTGAAGGGGAAAGGGCAGGAAAGTTGTTACCAAAACAAGAGTCAGAGCCCTAGGAAGGGGCCACCTTGCTGGGTGTATGCTCCTGGGGGACATGGCCACTCATCAGAATGTGGAGGAGGAGAGATGGTGAAGAAGGGATAATGTCTTTTCCATCTGTCCTGCCTCTATCTGATGTCCTGCCCCAGGACAGAACATCAGACGCCCCAACCAGGACCTGAAGGTGAGGGAGCCCATGGATGAAGTCTCCTGCCTGTGGACAGCTACCACACAGTATAAGCAACACAGAGAAGGGTAAAGAAAGTTTGTGAGGCAAACAGAAATATCCAGTCTTTACCTCCAACAGTAGTAACTAGATGGTGGTGGTGATGGTAGTGGTGATGGTGATGGTGGTGGTGATGGTAGCAGGGGTGATGATGATGGTGATACAGTGGTGATGGTGGTGATGGTGATGATGATGATATGGTAATTATGATGGTGGTGATGGTGGTAATGGTGGTAGTGATGATGGTGATGGTGGTGATGGTGGTGGTAATGGTGGAGGTGATGGTGGTGATGGTGGTAATGGTGGTAGTGATGGTGGTGATGGTGGTGGTGATGATGGTGATGGTGGTAATGGTGGTAGTGATGATGGTGATGGTGGTAGTGATGATGGTGATGGTGGTAATGGTGGTAGTGATGATGGTGATGGTGGTGATGGTGGTGGTGATGATGGTGGTGGTGGTAATGGTGGTAGTGATGGTGGTGATGGTGACGGTAATGGTGATGGTGGTGATGATGATGGTGATGGTGATGGTGGTGGTGATGATGGTGGTGGTGATGGTGATGGTGGTGGTGATGGTGGTGGTGATGATGGAATGGTGGTGGTGATGATGATGGTGATGGTGGTGGTGGTGGTGGTGATGGTGGTGGTGATGATGGAATGGTGGTGGTGATGATGGTGATGATGGTGATGGTGGTGGTGGTGGTGGTGATGGTGGTGGTGATGGTGATGGTGGTGGTGATGGTGGTGGTGATGATGGTGATGGTGGTGGTGATGATGGTGGTGATGGTGATGTGGTGATGGTGGTGATGGTGATGGTGGTGGTGATGGTGGTGGTGGTGATGATGGTAATGGTAATGGTGGTAGTGATGATGGAATGGTGGTGGTGATGATGGTGGTGATGGTGATGTGGTGATGGTGATGGCTGAGATGGTGGGGCTAGTAATAATGTCTCCAGCGTTAGAAATGAGGCTAGTCATTTTCCGGACAGACTGTTTCCCTCTTGAAGCACTGCACAAATCATGTCCCATCCAGGCTGCCTGCATAATAAGGGACCACCTAGCCCCAGGAGATTACCACTGGCCTGGGTGAGTCCCATCAGCCACTGCTCGTGGATTGTCACTGCTTCTTTGTCCTTCCCTGCACCATCACTCACAGGCCACATGTGCTGTGGCAGGCTGCTATCCCCACTACCAACTATTTGCATTTGGGTTACTTACTTCCCTTTAGGCTGCTCACAGGAAGTTTTCCCTGGGGTCATGCCACCCTCCTGGGATCTCTGCCTTCTCCTGCCCCCTCTGAGGTCTGCCTCTCCTGCCCCATGGACAGTGTTTACGTCTTCTCCTTGCCTTCTCCTGACCCCTCTGAGGTCCCCTCCCACCCCCCAAAGGCTACCTACCCAAGCCAGCAAGTAGCTGCCCCACCTATGGCTGGAGATGGAACATGAATCTCTCTGCACGCACGTGGGGTCCCAGGAAGGAAAGAGCCAGGCCTGCACACACGTACGCTGGGCCCCTGCCTCTAAGCAGTGTGATTCCAGGGGCGTCTGCATGAGTTCAGTCCATCCATCTTGAAACCACACTCACATGTGCTGCACACCCACATCCAACACACTCACACATAGGTAGAAACACCTGCTCACATACATATACACATGCACATGCAACACGCATGCACACATTGCAAACATGTATATACAGCATGCGTTTACACTCAGCCACACACAAACACATGCACATACACACAAATACACACACGTGTCCAATCCAGTCATGTGCACACACTCAGCACACTCACACAACTCTCAACTCCTGTGCGCACACCCCCCTGGGATCCTTCTCCACCCTGAGTTTTAACTGGGAGTTCCTATGCTGGAGCCCGGCAGGGCTGACTTACCATCTTGGCCTCAGAGGCAGCCTCCCCCTCAGCCCACACCCTCACATGGCAGTTAGGGCTCTAGGAGGAGACTGGAGGGGCTTCTGCCTGCAGACGCGTGAGTCACCCTGCTGGCTCACACGTGGCTTCCACATCACTGACCTTGGCGCTATTTCACATCCTGGTGCCCTGAACCCTGCGATGTGGAAATATTTCTCTGATAGTCACAAGACCTTTTCATGGGCCTCAGGAATTTGAGGTATCTGTCACAGCAGTGAGGAGACCTTCTATCTCCTCCCCAGCTCTCCCCTGGGCTCCAGACTGGGTACCTAACTGCTCCCTGCACTTGTGTGTCTAAGAAACATCTCTAGGAGACAGTAGCGCTGAGCAGGCAGCTGCTCCCACCTCCTGCGCTGTGCACAGCCATCCCCGTCTGAGGTGGTGGCAAATCTATCCCTCCAGCTCCTCAGATTGATCCAAGTCCTCCTCGTTTCCAGGAAACCCCATTCACTCTGTCATCAAAATACATCCGGGATCTGCCCACTTCCCTGCCTCACTGGCCTGGATTACTGCAATAGACTCCCACGGTTTCCCATCTGCCCTCACCGCCATCTGTCCTCCACACGGCCACGGAAGCCTGCAAACTGCTCTGCTCACAGCCTCCCACTTCTCCTGAGCAGGTGCCACCGAAACAGCGTGGGACAAGCTGCGACCAGTGGCTCCTAGTTTCCTGGCCTGCCCGCCTGTGCCCGCCAAAGCTCCCTGGCTCTGCAGAGCACCATAAGACCCACTGTGTTCTTTTGCGCCTTGTCCTCCTCCCCACGGGGGCAGGCACTCCACTGAGGTGCCCACTTGTGTCTGTCTGCTCCCTAGGAAGTGAAGAGGAAGACGAGGATGACGCAGTGCCCAGCCCAGGCCCAGCCCTGAGGAGGCGCTTAGCAAATATTTGTTAAGTGAATGAATGCATGGAATGCACTTCTATTTCCGGCCCAGCCAGGCCCCTGGAAACCCAGAAACATGAGCAGATTTGCAGAGGAAGAGAAAGCCCTGGATCAGGAGAGGCTGCAGGGGTTTGAGATGGGGGCAGAGGGCTGAGGCCCCAGCCTGTCCCTGCAGCAGCTCCAACCTCAGATGACTGGGCTTCCAGACTTGTTCCTGCCCATCCACTATAGGACACAGAGGCAGCCCCTAATGCTTGTGGCCAGGAGGGACTGCAGGCCACAGGCTTCAGCCCTGGCACCAGGGCCCAGGGCCGGCCTCATGGGTATGGCCCCCAGCACACCCTTTCCAGCCCTCCTGGCCCTTGCTGTCACATGCTTGCTCACGCAGGCCACTCCACAAGTCACAAGGCAGAGTTTCCATTAGCGTCAAATGTACGTGAATGTTGGGCCTGGGACAGATGGGCTCCAAGAGGGAAGAAGCTGGTTTTAGAAAATGCACATGCCTGGGAGGTCACACGGGGGGAGCTCCAAAGGGCACCACGTCGTATGTGGGTGAGAGTAGCTCTTGGGGTGTGCAGCCAGTGTGCGTGTGTGCTCTGCCTCCTCTCCCTCACACGGTGCACACGCACGTGCACACCCCCATATGTGTCTGCACTGGGGACCAAGAAGGGCTCTGACCTTCCCAGGACGGGACAGGAGGGGTCAGCAGTTGCCTGTCTGAAGCAGCTGCGTGTGCCCTTCCAAACCCCACAGTCTACTCCGTGTCCACTGTGCTCCTGCGTGCGCTCTGGGCCTCCCAGGCCCAAGAAGTAAGATGCTCCTACTGGGCGTGAGGAGCTGGCCCTCCTCCAAGGGACACCAGAAATCACTGGCAGGCCCTCCAGCCCTGGGACTTTCGCCCTCCCAGATACCACTGCCTCCTCTCTGGGCTACCAGAAGCCCTCTCTGACGAAGGTTACCTGTGTCTGTTCCCCTCAGGAACACCCCAATGCCCACTCTTGCCAAGCGTCGGGGTCAGGGTCAGACACACAGTAACCTTTGTCAGAGTTCCAGGGACACTGCAGAGGTTCCCACCCAGCAGCCCCAGACACTGGTGTAGACAGTCACGTTTGTAATATCCATTTTGGCCTAAACCAGGGTGGAATTCTCACGGCAGGTAGAAGGCAGCCAGAGTGAACACATCAGTGCTAGGGATGAAGCTACATGATGAAGGTCACCAGTAGGTGACTGCAGACCCAGCATTTGAACTTGAACCTTTGTTCAGCACCACTGCAACCCCATGCTGTTCTCTATAGCCTTTGTGCAGATTCGCAGCCCTTGAGCTCAGCCCTGGAGGCTTCCACTGCCTGGCAGGTGTCGGGGAGGGACCAGCGTGGGGCAGAGGACCAAGGGGAAGAGCAGCAGGTCCTTGGAAGGGTGGAGTAAAACAAAAAAATAAAACAACAGCAAGAGGACCTGAATGAACAACAGCCTGGCCTGGCTCAGACACCCCAGGCCATTCTCTGACAAATGCCGCATTGAGAACAAGGTGACTGGCCCAGGGTGTCAGAGCCAGGGTCAGCCTTTCCTTTGGACAAGCCTGTTTCTATGACTGCTAGGGCTGCTGGAACACAGTGCTGAGAACAACGGAAATGTGTCCTGTCGTGGTCTGGAGGCCAGAAGTCTGAGGTCATTCTCCCTCCGGGGGCTCTCCAGGAGAACCCGTTTCCTGCCTCTCAGCTTCTGTGTCACTGGCAATCCCCGGCCCTCCTGGCTCGCAGGCACACCACCCCAACCCTGCCTCCAGCATCTCACAGCTGGCTTGCTTGTGTGTCTCTATGGGTCCTCTCTTCTTATTTTTTTTTGGGGGGGGGATTTATTGAGGGTACAAAGAACCAGGTTATACTGCTTGCATTTGTTAGGTAAAGACCCTTTTATACTTGTGTCCCACCCCCAGTCCTCTCTTCCTGTTAGACACCAGGCACTGGATTTAGGGCCTCCAGGAGTTCGATGTAACATCATCTTGACTGTCACTTCTATGAAGACCCTTATTCTAAATATGGCCCTGGGTAGACATACGTGTTGAGAGGCCAATGTCCAGCCTAGCACGTCACCCTACAAATCCACAGGATGGTTGGGGAATCTGATCTACACTGCAACTCACCAGACAGGTGAGGATCAGGGTCTGGGCCACAGCTGGACGTTCATGTCCCCTCCTAACATTCTTTCCAGCATCTATTCTTGGAGATTCCATGTCAACCCCCCACCACAAGGCTCTCACTACCGAAGCAACACTTCAAACCCCTCACTCCATCCTGCCAGGTACCTTCCAATCTGGGCCCAGCCCCTTCTCCAGGGACAGGTGAGGGAAGTTTCCATACATACCGTTAAGTGGATGAGGCAGGATGTGGTGCGTAATGAGTTGTCTTTTGTACAATAAAGTGTAAAAAAGTGCATATTTATTAATATTTGCAAAAAAAGAAAGGCAAATCAGAAACTAATGCAAATGTGACTTTGGGGGTGAGGGCAGTCGTGGGAGGAAGGTGAACTCGGATCACACTTGGCTATGGTACATGACCCCACACCTATGTGCATGTTTTACATGTTCAAAACAGAAACTTCAGTTTAAGGAAAAGCATCCTTAAAACCAACAAAAATTAAAATTTATATAGCGTTTATAACATAAACAAACGAAGAAAAGATGAATTTCAAATGACACTTTAGACCAGGGGTCCTCAAACTGCGGCCCACGGGCCACATGAGGCAGTGTGGTTGTATTTGTTCCTGTGTTGTTTTTTTACTTCAAAATAAGATATGTGCAGTGTGCACAGGAATTTGTTCATAGTTTGTTTTTTTTTAACTATAGTCCAGCCCTCCAACGGTCTGAGAGACAGTGAATTAGCCCCCTGTTTAAAAAGTTTGAGGACACCTGCTTTAGAGCATAGTATTTAGATTGGTTTTCTTAGTGGGATATAGTTTAAGGACAAAAAGAATAACAAAGAAATCATACACATCATTCAGGAAGTTGTGTTGTTGGTATCAAGTTTGACATTGTTATGTGAAATTATTTTTCTTTTTTAGAATAAAGCCAGTAAACGATTATGTAAATATTGTATGGAACCAAAATTATTATTATTGCAAGAGAAAATAATGAACAAATATAGAATCAAAAAGGTTAAGAATTGCATTACCATCTTAAATTTGAGTTGGAAATAGTAATGTAATCTCATTAAAAACAAAAAATGCACTTCCTAGTTCTTGCCACTGAGAAGGACAAGAAGTCCTGGCCGCCCTGCAGCAGCGAGCCCTCGACCTCCGAGACTCTGGTCTCTAAGCCACTTGTCCACCTTATAAAACCTGTGGGTAAAATGGCTGATTCCAGATCAGAGGCAGGGAGCTGGAGACCCGTCTCGTGCCAGAAACCGAGGCAGGCATCAGACACAAATAAGGTCACTTCACGCGTAGAGGTCACCTGGAAGGGTTTTTCCCGGCCGAAGCATCATAGAGCCACGGTGGCAATGGATGGGAACATGTAATACACAAAAATCCATTCATTCTTAATGATGCCAAAAAAGAAGGCTGAGAACAAATTTAACCTCAATTGTTAACATTGCAGTTAATTTTTGTACCAACTTCTTACTCTGAAAATTGGCAATTAAGGAGAAAAAAGGAAAAAATTAAGCATTTATCTTTTCTGCACAGCCACCGTGGATGAACTGGAAAGCTCTTCGTGGAAGAATTCTGGCTAATAAATCCAGAATGAATGTGGAAATGTGAAAAAAATCAGTGTTCGCAAGCCCCCGTGAAAAGACGATGCAGGGAACCCATCACAGTGGATTCCAAAGCTGTGAAGGAAAATGTCACTGAAGCCTCAGGGGTGCCCAGCGCCCCTTGCTGGCCGCAGGGAGTGAAGGGCCAGGCTGCACCTATATGTGTGCTGGTTGGTTGTGGCTCTGTCCCAGCCAGATGCTTCTGGATGATGTGGTGTCTGTAAAATGTTCCTACATTTTAGATCTAGACTCTGATCCAGCCTCTAGATCCAAATTTCTATTTGCAGGAAGTCATGGAGAAAGAGAGTTGGAGGACCAGCCAGTTATCACCACCAGTGAGCAGAGACGTCCCAAAAGAGAGGCTTTTTGACCTGGTTTCATGCACAATCTTTGCATGAAAAAAAAAGAAGAAGAAGAAGAAAACAGAAGTGACTATTCTAGAGTAAAAGGAAATGCCAGAGACATGAAGATCAAATGCAGAGTGGAGACTGCAAAAGAATATCTGGGGGGGGTGACGCCTGTGGCTCAAGGAGTAGGGCGCCGGTCCCATATGCCAGAGGTGGCGGGTTCAAACCCAGCCCTGGCCAAAAACCACCACCAAAAAAAAAAAAAAGAATATCTGGGGGACCACAAATATTCCTAGGGGACCACAGGAAATGTAAATGTGGACTGGGTGAGACACGATTAAGGAAATAGTGCTGTTAGGAGAGGTGACAGCACAGGGTGGGGTCCTTATCTGTGGAAGATTCACAGGGAGTATTTAGAAGTGGCCAGCCCTGTTGCGCGCAATGCCTTTAGAACCCTCATGCACATCAAAAATAAAGCACACATGGCAAAGGCCCGTTGCTGCTAAGTGGTGGGTGTAAGTAAGGGATATGATACGATTTGATTTTCTATGTTTTGAAGTGTCATAGTAAATGCAGGGTTGAGCACTGGGGAGGAGGGCCTACTCACATCTGTGGGTGTCCTTGCATTGTTTGGATAAAAGCATAGTAACCCCAGTCCCCATCCCCAGAGTTTCACTCTGGTCACAAAAGCAAAATCAAAGGCCTCTCCTTACCTCCCTCCCTCCTGCAACCTGGCCTGCCTCTCAGCGCCAGTGACGTCTGTTTTTCAAAGCCCGTGGTCCAATTCCTGGCCCGGAGAGCCATGGTGAGCCAGGGGGAGTTTACAAAGAGATGGTGCAGCAGGCTGGGGTCGCCAGAGCTGGAGAGGCCTTAGAATTCTGTGCGGGGATGAGGAACCCTGGTGTCTCCAGAGCCAGGCATTTGTCTTCAAGTGGAGGCAGCTCCCACCTAGGCCTCCGGGGAGCTGCGACACCCCCACCCCCACCCCCAGGCAGCACCCACAGGTACCTACCTGGTGAGGACCAGCGTGGCATGTAGGTGACTTGTGACCTACCTGAGCCACTGGCACCAGCTGACCTAGCACTCCAGCATGTGGGGAGATGTGCCCACACCGCCCTTGTCCCAGCACCACTGAACTCTATAGGAACAGCCTCACCCATCTGGGACACAGAGCCTGGCCTCATCCAGCCGGTGGAAGGTGACAGATCCGTGTGTGGAGGCCGACACCGATCGGTGGAATTTCACTTAGAGAATTTCACTTAGGAATTTCACTTAGAGATTCAGCATAGGGACATAACCCTGCAAGTGCATAGACTCCTTCAGGGTAATCTTCCCTGCAAATGTTTGAGATCAGTGGAAGAAACAGTTGAAAACAACCCGGATTTCCCAAAGCACCCCTGAGATGAGGCCGTGTGAGAAACGGGTATTTAATGACATAGGAAAATATTCTGAAATATTAAGTTGGAAAACATAATAGACATACAGGATGGCTCCAGTTTATTTTCTACCATATTATATCACAAAACAAGCTAGACGAAAACACACTTAACGCTTTTCAAATATCAGCAAGACTTGAAGGTGAATTTTGGGTTTGTTGCCTTAAGGCAAGTAGTGTTATTTACTAGATACATGTTATGTTCTTGGAACCTTAGCTAGAGCTTTGCGGGTGAGTTATGGGCAGTACTATCAACATTTTCCACAAGAGGAAACTGAAGTTCAAACATCAGGGCAACTCAGGGGCAAGTAGCTAAGCCAGGATCCAAACTCTGCAACCCCAGGCACACTGCACGGCTTGGGACCTGGGGGACGTGCAGCTTCCCGGCCCCACCCAGGGCTTCTGATTGGGTCTGTCTGGGCAGGGCCGTGCCAGCAAGGTGTGAATGCTGAGCATCATGGGCTGTGATAGTGCCCAGGCCTGGGGCAGGACCCTGGCCTCCGCCAGCCCAGCCCAGCCCAGCCTTCCTCCTGCTGCGTCTCAGAGGGGGAGACGTGAGTGGTGCTTGTGGACTGGACCCTTCAGCCTCCTTTCTGCTGGGTTGGGGTGGTGGGTCTTTAGGGGTCCTTCTGTGGAGGCAGGCTGCCTGGTGGCTGGGGGGGGCTGAGTCCTGATGTCTGCTCGCCTCAGCGGCGTGGTTGTGAGGGTTGCAGAGGGGCTGCCTGGGAAACTATGGTGCACTGGATGGTGGCCCTCGGTGAGTCACACGTCCTGACCCCGGAACCTTTTGCTCAGGATGGCAAAAGCGAGACCAAGCTCAGGACCTGGAGAGGAGTCACCAACTTGACTACCCAGAGAGGGGTGGGGCCCAAGTATCATCATGTGTCCTGGTAGGGAGGTGGCCCAGGAGGAGCAGAAAACCCACAGGGTAGGAAGCCATATGACAGCGCAGGCAGAGACCAGGATGATGCGGCCCTAGGCCAAGGAGCACTAGGAGCCTCCAGGAGCTTGGGGAGCTGGAAAGGAAGCTCCTTTCAGGATTCAGGCCTCCAGAACCTGAGAGGACCCATTGCTGTTGTGACCCACCTGGTCTGTGCCGGGGCAGCCCTGGGAAGCCCAATCAAGTGTGGAGCCGAAGGCTGAGTCACTGCAATGACTCACATGCAAATTCGAGAGGGACGGGCACTGTGGGCAGCTGGAGTCTGGCCTGTTTTGTCCTGGCAGGCTGAACAGGAGCTGCCTGCCCCTCCCCCTACTACCCCACATGCAGAGACAGTCTCAGGAGGGGTCCAGCCAAACTCTGAAGCTGGGGTTGTGAATGACTTGTCCCTGGGAGGTGGACAAATACCCAGGACAAGCCCCAGGCAGGTCCTGGGGTGGAGGGGCAGGTCCAGTCAAGCCTCCTGCGATCCCACCCACCTGGGACCATCCCACTGCCCTAGATGTCTACAAACTCTGGGGCCCTTGCACAACTGGCCCCTCCTGTCCAGTTGCCAGTCACCAGGTGCTCTCTCCCCATGGGGAGGCTGGAGAGCTCTTCCCTTGGGCCTCCTGTAACTCGAGTGTCACCTCCTCTGAGCAGTCTTCCCGACCATCCCGTCTACAGCAGCCCCAGGCACTGCCTTTCAGCTCAGGGTCCCCAAATGCTCTGTGCCCAGTGCTTGTCAGGCAGGCATGTGGTGGGGTGGACCAGGGCATGTACTCAGGTCCAGGAGCCTGGCTTCAAGTCTGGCTCTGCCCTCTGCCTCCTGTGTGACCTCAGGTAAATTACCTAACTTGTCTGTTCCTCTGTCTTATCTTCTGTGAAAGGATTGTGGTGGTTCTGCTGCACAGGTCGTTTAGAGAGTTGAGCTCAGAGCAGCAGCAGCAGCAGGGGCAGCCTAGGGGTGCTTGCTGTCCCTGTCAGCCAGGTGTGGGTGTGCGGCTGTCCCTGTCAGACAGGCTCTGCTCTGAGAGAGGAAGTTCACTGCACCTTTAGCACCTGGCCTGAAGGCACCACTCTGATGGAGCATTTGACAGATGAATGATCTGGTGCAATTCCCAGCCCTGCTCCGTGCCAGGCCCCTGGGCATGACCAAAGCCACTTGGAAAAGCAGACCTCCACACTCCCCACAGGGCTGAAAACAGACTCCAGAATCCCTATGTTTAGCAGCTCCCCTGCAGCCCCAGTGGGCCAGCATTCTCGGGTCACTGGGCCAGTGGGATGCTCCCATTTTCCATTTGGCAGAGTAGGAGCCCAGGCTGTGGGGAGACGCTGCTCACATACCCGGCCCCCGCTGCCTGCCTTTGGGCACATGGAGGGCATGTGGCTGTGCTTCCCCAGGAGGGCAGCTGGGTAGTCAGGAGGTCAAGAACAAGGAGCCAGGCACTTCACAGGGACAAGCAGAGAATGGATCCTCCTGTCCATTATCCCTCCTCATAGATGCAAACCTGGGGTCCCCTCCTGAGCCAGGGAGACCCAGGCCACACAGGTGGTGGCAGGTTTGGGTTGTATTTGCAGCCAAGAAAATACTCAGGAGAGTGACTGAAAATGCAGCATGGCCACACTCCTATGCACCCAGCCCCCCCTTCTGTCTCAGGCCTGCTCCCCACGGGCCTGCTGGAGACTGTCCAGCTCCACGGGCAACCTGCTGCCTTAATGACCAACATGTGGCCGCCTGCTGCCAAGCCGGCTGGCTGCAAGTGCAAAGCCAGCCAAACAAAGCAGGCCATTAAAAAGCAATACAGAAGGCATTTACGTGTAGCCCGGCACCGCGGCCCTTCTGCGCTGCAGCCCAGATGGCTGGGCTGAGGCCTCTGTGGGCAGGGAGCAGATGGGCTGGGTCAGGGCCGGCTGAGGGTTGCAATTTGGAAAGAATGTTGATGGCCTATGTCATCTTCCCCAGTCTACTCTGCTCAGTAGGAGGCTCAGCATGCCCTTTCCACACACAGATCTCTCTTTTCCTCCATTGCCCCATTCATTCATTCATCTGCTCATGAAACCTTCGATGGGCATTTGCCATGTGCCAGGCACACTGTCCGAGGTGCTAGGGACATGTCTGTGGATTAGCTCCAGTCCTTGTCCCCAGCCAGTGACTGAGCATGATGAGGTCATTGAGGAGGCCAGACACACAGGATGCCCTAGCAGGTGGCCTCCCCCATGAGGGCCTCCCCGCCTGCGGCTTTCTTAGCCTCTGCTCCCTCCCGCCTCATCTCACCCAGATGCTCCCTAATAGGGAGACTTCCTGCCCTTAATCTGCCTTGGGTCACCTTCCCAGATGACCTCAGGGACTACAGGTCTGGCCAGTCTGCAGCCCAGAGGCTCGCACTGGCTCTTGGATGTGGCCACGGGTGTACTGGAAAGGCCAGGGCCAGGTATAGGGACCCCGGGCCTTGGGCCAGCCTTTTTGTGCTTTGTGTCCCTAGACAGCATCAGACCCATCTCTGGCCTTGTTTTATGGAGAAAAGAAGGGAGCTGGCGGGGCCGCTGTCCAGGAGCCTTCGGGCTCAGCACTGTGTGTTCAATGCTTTGGTTTCTGATCTGGGACCCAGGCTCTGCCTGCAGCTTTAAGTCACTCAGAGAACCAAGTGGGGAGCCGGGTTCCCCTGCGAGTCCTCACTGCTCCTCTTCCCCTACCCACCGCCCTGTGTTGTCACTGCTTGCTTGGTGGTCCTTCCACTGGAGAGTCCCAGCCCTGGACAGTCTTTGTGTGGTGCCTGTGAGGGGACATGGTCAGCTGCAGGCTGGGCCAAGCGAGAGAGTGCACCTGGCGCCTCTGACTTTGAGAAACTGCCAAGCTGCCCTTATCTTGGAAACACTGTGCTTTTTGAGGATATAATTGGCTCTGAAATGTATCGTGATCCCTGGGGCAGAGCCACATCCTCTCTGGTTTCTCCGGGTGTCAGCAAGAAATGCCCTCAGATGCAAGTCAGTGAGGAAAGCGGGCTAGACAGGCCTCAGGCTTCAGAGCCAGGGCCCACCCTGCAGGCAAGAGGCCGGGGCAGGTGGCGGGGCCGTAGCAGGTGGCAGGACCGTAGCCTCTTCTGTCCTCTGTGCGCTGTGGGTCAGTGGTGTCCTGATGGTGAGGCTTCTGCCTTGGGAGTGTTGCTAGGACAGACTGCTGGGGCCCCAGGGACCACAGAGCAGGCCAGAAGTTGCCACCAGCACAGGCTCATTTAGAAAACATCTTTGGTTGGGTCCCTGAGCCTCAGCCATGGTTGCTTATTCAAGTCACACCACCAGAGGTCAGGGTGCAGGTAAGCCATGTCCACAGGCACCTTTTGGGCCACAAAGCTCCATCTCCCACCCCCAGGCTTCACTCAGCATAGAAACCTCCAGCCAGCACAACTGAGCTCCACACTGCGCCCCAGGGCTCTGGGGCCTTGGTGCTGGGAAGAGGGTGCCTGGGCAGTGGGCCGCTGCTGAGGGGTGGAGATCCGGCATG
This sequence comes from Nycticebus coucang, assembly GCF_027406575.1. Taxonomy (NCBI): domain Eukaryota; kingdom Metazoa; phylum Chordata; class Mammalia; order Primates; family Lorisidae; genus Nycticebus; species Nycticebus coucang. The sequence goes on from NC_069795.1 coordinate 3,103,425, forward strand.
TGGGAACCTAGTCCCCAGTCCTCAGTAGAGGGGTCTCCAAACTGGAAATGCTGGGTAGCTCTAGCCACTGGGGGCTGGGCCTCTGCCACTTGGAGCAGCCTAGGGTTGCCAGAGCAACAGGAGGAGGGACCCTAAGGGAGTTATGGGGGCAGTGAGGACACTAAATTTTCACCCCACCCAGGGTTGGGATGCAGGAAGCATCCCCACCTGGCCCTGGTGGTGCAGGACCCATGGGCCTGAGCAAGATCCCGGGCGGGGCAGCATATGCAGAGGGTGCCTGGGCTTTCCTGGGGCCAGGCGGCCAGGTCACTGGGGCTGATGTTGCCCCATGCCAGGTAGGAGGCAGCTTAGCTGCATGGAGAGCTCCACTCACAGAGGCTCAGACCGTAGACTCCTTTCTTCATGGTGCTGGGAGACCAGAGCACTAGATGCGAGTGTGGCCAAGCTGGCATTCTGAGGCTCCAGGCCTCTCCGGCTCTGGGCTGCCTCAGGTGCTGCCTACGGCCACCTGCATCTCGCAGAGTGGGCTCATGGGACTGTGTCGCACCTTGACCTTGGTCTCCCCAGGGCCATGCACAAGCATCTGCTTTTATGAGCTAGAAATTTAACAGCAGATCCTTTCTGCTACTTCAATTTGTGCTTTAGGACCTAGAAAGACAAGCACACTTTTTTGCGTTTTATGGTCAGCTGGCTCAAGTGGACACGTTGCCAGGGACAACAGCAACAGTAAGACTCTCTTGCTGGCCTCCGGATCCGCGTGGCAACTGCACATCTGGTCAAGCCCAGCTGCCCGTGAAGAGTGATGGGAGGTTCTCCTTCGTTTCTTCTGGTCGTGGTGTTTTCCGGAACTGTACTGAGGCGACACTGACAGCATTATAGAGGTTGGGGCTCCCCTGGACATATTTTATTGTTTTAATATAAAAATTGGTTCCTTTAAAAAAAATGAGCCACAAATCTCACGGCACACCCTTTTATGTGCCTGAGCTCTAATTACTTGATATTTTGAAAGCACCTGAAAAATTATATTTCTAATTCTTTCAAGGCTCGTCATGAAAGAGCTTATTATAACCTCCGGGCTCTCCCTCCTGGGATGAGACGCTGCGGTGCTGAGGAGGATGACGCCAGCACCACCGTCTGAGCGTGCACAGCTCAGAGAGGACGTGTCCATCATGACGCGTGTCGATATTTGCCTTGTTGACGCATTCCCAGTATTTGCAGGCTCGAGAACAAAGAAAACCTCACTGCCACCCCCTTACGCTCAGGCCATTTCATCATCATCCACCACAGAGCCCCAGTGCCAGCTGGAGCAGACAAAGGGGCCTGGGCCCACCCACTCTGTGTGGGTGCAGAGATGCTCCCGGGGGACCGAGGGAAGCCGAGGCTACTGGACATGGCCCCAGGATGCAGCAAGCTGAGACCTCTGGTCACAGAGACTCAGACAAGCACCACAGCCCTGCTCCCATTCCTATAACCTCCTGCGGCCAGGTATCAATCCTTCGTGGAATGGGGCCTTCACTCAGCTCTGAACAGACCCTGGATGTCACCAAGTGTGTCTTACTGCTTGGGATTTCGTAGAAAGTTCTGAAACCTTTCATAGGGGTGTGGAGTGGGAAGTCCCTCTGGTAAGAGGGTCAGGTGTGTGAAACCCAGTAGGTGATCACATGGGTGAGGGCCCAGCAGCAGTGGCAGGTTACCCGGAGGTCAGATGGCAACTCCTGGACCTGCCTCTGGATACCATGACATAGCACAGCCCAGCCTCAGCTCAGAAAGCAGGTGATGACGGTCGCCTGCTCTTGGCCAATAAGAAGAAAAGTTGTGACTCTTGCCCTCGGGGAGATTGCAGTGTAGACTGAGCAGAGAAAGAATCTGATCTGAGCAGTTACTGTCAAAACCGGAGGTACCATTATTCATCAGTCTATACTCAAGATGCTCTAGACAGCCACAGGGCAGGTGCACAGAATCCTGCTAGCAACCGCCAGCATCCTCACCTTCCTTCTCCCTTAGCAATGAGAAGCCTGACTTTTAACAGGACACATTGAATTCAGATAAAAGACTACATTTCTCATACTACATCCTAAGTGAGGAATGTACTGTTGGCTGGAATGCAGAGGTGATCACAGCTGCTCTAGCAGCCATTTTGGACCTTGAGGCTCAAGGACCAGGATCAATATGAAGGAAGGTGAAGCAGTGGAGAGATGTGGAGAAAGTCTGCACCCCAGCTTTCACCTGAGCACACTGTAGTTTAATCTCCCTCATCTTAGCTGGATACATTTGCTATCCTCTCTTGCAGGTGAGTGTGGCCATGTGCCTAAATTTTGGCCAAAAGTTTATAAGCAGAAACATCACCTGCGACTTCCAGAAGGCACCTGAAAGGGCAGGACTGTGTTCTCTTCTATGGATGGATCGTGGTCCCCCCAATTCATATTGAAGTCCAAGCCCCTCACGTGGTGGTATTTGGAGATGGGCCTTTGGGAGTTAATTAAATTTAAGTGAGCCCATGAGGGTGGGGCCCTCATGATAGGATCCGTGCCCTTCTAAGAAGAGGAAGAGGCACCAGGGTGCTGACCACGTCCACAGCTGCTGGCCCCACCCTGAGCTCCATGTGGCTGTTAGGGACTTGGGGACATAGACTTCCTGAGCCCCTCTTGCTGGGGAGTAGCTTCAGGCCCTCTCTGGCAACTGTGCCACCATGGTCCCCTCCCCTCCATCTGTCCACCTCTTTGGTCCTGCCTATGCCCCCAGCAGGTTTGTCTCCCTCCCACATCCTGGTGGATAAGTGGGAGGTTTCCTTTTTGGGGCTTTCCTTGCTCAGTGCCAGGAGCCGCTCACTTCTCCCTCAGGTCACCTGCCCTGGCCTCTGGACCATGTGTGGGGACAGATGGTGGAGGGGTGAGACCCTGCAGGGAGGGCTCCTGGGATCCTGCCCCACCAGGTCCCAGTGTGAGCAGACAAAGAGACCTCCCTGCACCTTGGCTTCCTCCCAGAGAAATGACACAGCCCGGCTCTCATGCCCACATGCAGATGGGTGGAGCTACTCACTGGCACTTAGCCCACCTCTGGGCTGGCTGGGCCATCGTCATCACGGGGGTCCCACAGCTCATACCACTGGATTCCAGGGGCTGTGGAATAGTGTCCTCACCCAAACAGAAGGCCAGGTGCAGCCTCAGGACGTCCTCAGGCCCCTTCCCTGCCCATCTGGACATAAAGCCTGGTACTGTTTTCTGCTTCCCTCTCAGTCTCACCCGGTGGCTTCATGCCCACGGACCACAGCACCCAAAGCTGTGCGCTTCTCACCACAGCCCACCAAGTCCCTCCACCTCTTCCCAGCCTGGTCTCCCTCCTTCCCAGAACTCCTCCGTTTTTGCTGCCAGCTCCAGCACCTTCTGACAGCTGTTGAGAACCCTCCCTCAGGAGTCCCTGGGTGTATATCCCCAGCCTGAGGGTGACCCAAACTGCCAGCCCACCTGCTACTGTTCCCAAACATACCCAGTTACCTGGAAGCCCCACCCTGCCGCCACAGAACCCTTTCTCTGTGATCAATAAGCCCTTTCTCTTATTCTGCCTTGAAAACCCAGTGCTGTTTTATATTCAGCGAAGAAAATCTGCACATTTTAGAAAACAACTCAGCTCCAGACTCACCCTCTATAGAGCCCCAGGTGCCTCCCTGCCCTGTGCACCCGCGGCCTGCAGTCTCCTCCCCCCAACTCCCAGAAGGTGTGTCCCTCCTCCGTGCAGCTGACAGTTATACCCAGGACACTGGGCAGGGGTGTGGGGAGACCCCAGCGGTTGCTATGGGCAGCCCCATCCTGGCTTTTCCACCTGCTGAGCCCTGAGGGAGTCAGTCCATTGTGAAAAAGAACCAACCTCCCTGCCCAGCACCCCTTGGAGAAAAATGGGGAGAAACTGAAGGGGGGAACGATGCCTCAGATAGCTGTGTGAGCAGCTGTCTGCCTTCTGGCCAGAAGGTCAAGCAAGGCAGTATCTTTTGTTGGCTGTTATAGAGGGAGCCCCCTCCGGAGTCCAAGGCAGCCTCAGCCATAGCCCCGACAGTGGGGTACAGTCTCCTGCATGGGCCAGGCCACAGCACCACCTCCTCTGTGTGATGTCGGTCCCCTTTACAGCCCCTCCCTGCTGGGGCAGAATCAGCAGAGGGTGCAGGAAACCCCTACTGCCCTCGGAAGAGAGGTTGCTTCAGCAGGACCCGGCCCTCTCCACTCTATCCCTGCTCCTTGCCAGGGGTGGGGCGTCCCCCACTTGGCTGTCCAGCCTGCTCCCTCCACGTCACAATGGTGTGTTACCCTCTTCTCTTCTCATGCTGCTTCCACTAGGCCCTCAAACATCGTACCGCCCACCTTAAAGCACATTTGCACTGGCCTGTCCCACAACAGGAGCTAAACAGACTTCCTGATGTAAAAATGTGATCAACAAGATTAGAAACTCAATCTATTAAGTGGCATATGAGACATACTCAGAGGAAATTGGGGCCAGGCACAGTGGCTCACGCCTATAATCCCAGCACTCTGGGAGGCCGGGGCAGGAGGATCACTGAGCTCAGGAGTTCAAGATCAGCCTGAGCAAGATCAAGACCCCATCTCTACTAAAAATAGAAAAGCCATGGCTGCGCCTGTGGCTCAGTGAGTAGGGCGCCAGCCCCATATGCCGAGGGTGGTGGGTTAGAACCCAGCCCCGGCCAAACTGCAAAAAAAAAATAGAAAAGCCAGCCGGATGGCGGGCACCTATAGTCCCAGCTACTCAGGAGGCTGAGATAGGAGGATCGCCTGGGCCCAGGAGTTTGAGGCTGCTAAGAGCTGTGCTGCCACCATCCTCCAGCTGGGTAACAGAGTGAATCTCTATCCTGAGAAAAAAAGAGAGAATGGGGAAGTTAGTAAACTAAAAGATAAATCTGAACAAATTACATAGAAAGCAGCAGAGAGCCAGACCAAGAATCTGAAAGTATAACATTTGGAGACATAGCAGAGATAGTGGAGAAACAGGTTAATTATCTAATCCGAGTTTCAGAGACAGAAGCGGCAACGTTCACAGAGACGGAGCAGAGATGGGAGCTATGACCTCTGGATTGACCCGGACGGACCTGGAGGCTGTTCTTCTAAGTGAAGTATCTATCACAAGACTAGAAAAACAAACATCACTTGTGATCACTGTTAAACTGGATCTAATTGATCAACGCTTAGGTGCATGTATGGAAATAACACTCATCGGAAACCAAGCAGGTGGGGCAGGGAGGGGTAAAGCCTCACCTGACGGGTATGACGCACGCACGCTCTCCGGGTGATGGGCACACTGACAACTTTGACTCAAACTGTGCAAAAGCAATTATGTAACCAAAACATTTGTACCTGCTTAAAACTTGGGATTTTTTTTTTAAAGGCAGAGATACTCTCCCTAGATTAGGAAACGCAGTGACTCCCACACAGGTTAATAACTTATACCGGCACCTCCTGGACGCAGAGAGAAAGTGACTGTGACTTCCACAGCCGCAAAGTCCCCTGGGCCTTCCTTAGTTCCAGGGTCATAGCAGTTCTGAAGTGCTGGCCAGTAAGAGTCTTTCTGGCAGCAACTGGGGGCCCACAGAATGGAACCAATGAATTCTGAAAAGGTAACAATTCAAAGGAGCTGGGAGCGGTGAGTGCAGAGAAAGGTGGGGAAAACCCAAGCAGGGCCACTGTAGGGTGGAGGAGCAGAGCCCAGGTTCCCATTGTGGCCACCTTCCCTTGGGCATCAGACCTGCCTATGGGGGGAACCCTCTCCAGCTCTCTGAGAAAAACAAACCCACATGTGTCTTTCTGGCAGGAGGTCCCCCAGAAGGGGACACATTCCTCCCAGAGTATGGCAGAAGGTGGTGGATTCCTGTGTGTGTGTGGGGCGGGGGGGGGGGGTTTTGTAGCCTCTGCCCTGATGCTCAGGTCACCGTGGAGGGCCACCCCACACTTTGGAGGGGGTCTGGCAGCTCCTCTGCCCGCTACCCCCGGATGCTGATGGTGCCCCCCAGGTTGTGGTGACTGGGACTGCCTACAAATCACCAAGAACCACTGGCTGAAGAGAAGTGTGGGCCCCTCCCGGCTCCAGACCCAACTCTACAGGTTCTGGGGCACAAAGAGGCACCTTTGTGCAAAAGCAGCTTGACCAGCTGGATCTGTCCTTGGGGCAGATCAGAGAAGCCCAAAGGGCCCAGGAAGGAGGGGGCTACAGCAGGAAATCCCTGAGTTGCAGAAGTGATTTGACTAACTCAAAATATTTGCATAGAAAGTTTGCGATAGAACAAGCCAAGCTCTGGAAACATGCAAACTCTGTGGGGCCCCTGGGTAAGAGGAAACACTTTGTCAGGGGAGCTGGGGGTTGGGGGTTGAATGGGGGCTGGAGCAGCATAGGCTGTTTCTGGATCCACCCTTTAGGGAGGGAGGACGGCACTGCCCATCTGCTGGGGCTCCTGTCCTCCCACCCGCAGATTTCCCCACCTGGCAGCATGGGCGAACGTGCACCTGTGTGTGCCTGTGTGTGTACCTATGCGTGTGCCCTTGTGTGGGTGTGTGCACCTGAATGCATACCTATGTGTGTGCCTGTGTGTGCACTTGTATGTGCCTGTGTGTGTACCTAGGCATGTGTGTGCCTATGTGTGGGTGTGTGTAGCTGTGTGTGGTTGTATGAACCTGTGTGTGTACCTATGTTCACTTGTGGGTGTGTACCTATGTGTGTGCTTGTAAGTGCATTTGTATGCCTGTGTGTACCTGTGCGTGTGCATGCCTGTGTGTGCCTATGTGTGTACCTGTGCTTGTATATGTGTGTATGTGTGTGTTTGGGAGGTTAGCTAAAATGATAGATGAATGAGTTAACATAAAATGGAAAACTATTTGAATCAATCAATTTTGCCTTGTTAAAAACAAGAGATTTGATATAAAGTATATACATTCTAAAAGAGCTGTGACCTCCCTTTGTGATATCAGAGCAGCGAGCCAGTGGGGGACACCCAGCTCCCGTGTAGTTCCAGGGGAGCAAGATGCCCCTCACGTGCCCTCTGCCTGTCCTTAGCACAGGAGGGGCACCTGGACACCCATGCCCAGCTCCCTCAAACACCACAGAATAGTTGTAGCTACTTCCTTTGGGCACAACATTTCAGGAGCAGACATGACACCTTTCTTGCCTCCGTTGGAATGGTGAGTCCCTCCCAAAAAATATGTCCACCTAGAACATACAAACATGACCAGATTAGGAAAAAGGGTCTTCACAGATGTAATTAAGGCTCTCAAGGTGAAATCACCCTGAGTTGGAGAGGGCCCACAATCTTCCCTATAAGGGAAGAGAGAGGGAGCAGACACACGCACACCGAGAAGACACTGGAGTGACAAAACCAACAGCCAAGGAATTCCAAGAATCTCAAGAAAACAGTCAGAAGCTAGAGGAAGCACTGGAGCTTCCCCTGCAGTTTTCAGAGAAAGCTCAGCCCTGCTACACAGTGAGTTTGGACTTCTGGCCCCTAGAACTGTGAAAGGGCATGTCGTTGTTGTTGTTGTTGTTTGTTGTTTTTAGTTTTGGGCTGGGTCTGGGTTTGAACCTGCCACCTCCATCATATGGGGCTGGGGCCCTACTCCTTTGAGCCACTGGCACCGCCCGTGTCATTGTTGTTTTAAGCCACGCAGCTTGTGGTACTTCCTTGTAGTGGTCCTGGAAGACTCACATTCTGCCCCTCTGCAGAGGAGCTGCTGGCAGCAGGGCTGTGACCAGTAGCAGACTATATGCCCTATTCCACACTTTGTTTCTTTACTGGGCAGTGACTTGTGAAGATTGCTGCCACTTTTTCTGTGTCCTTACTACCTGCAGGTATTTGGATCCAGTTCTGGTTCTCCTGCTTCATTTCACTGCTCTGACTAGTGTGTCCATGTTTTGGTTATCACCACTACATAAGCCCTATGAATACAGAGCTCTATTTTAAGATATTTCCTAATATCAAACCATCTTCACATCTCCTGTGTCATGGCTTATAATGTTTATACAATTTAATTCATATTTTTGTATTAATATTCATTCATGAGATTGCCCAATAGTTTTCTTTCTGTGCTCATCTCCTTGGGTTTTGATATCATTTTTATGCTAGTTTGATAAAGAGAATTTGGAAAATTTCCTTCCTTTGCAGCCATTTATATAGCATGGGTAATGTGTGTTCCTTAAGAGTGTGGTAGAATCACCTGCAAAACCATCTGGGCCTGGTGCCATTTGTAGCTAGTCATTGTATCCACATTATAGTATGGGTGGGCATCTACACCTAAGATCAGTGGAACAGCAGGTGGGTAGTATAGTGGCAGGCAACAAAGCAGTTAGGGTACAAGACAGAACCAGACACCCTTCCTCCACCCACCCAGGGACATCTGCATAAGTGGTGCTTCCTTCACTCCTTTTTCTCCTCTACCAGTTACCTTATCTCATGTAAAATGTAGATTTTCCTGAGTTTCACTAAACCTGCCTTTTTCCTTTCTTTATGGCTTGAAATGTTCAAACTTCCAAATTCCCTTCAGAAAAACAGCTATAGCTTTCTCTAAGGTTTATGTTTTTCTTGGGTGTGTCCTCACTCCTGGCTTAATAGACCTCCATTGAGTGAGATTTTTGCTTTAGTCACTTATTTTGAGCTGACATTTCATAAACACATGAATTTAATTCCTGGGGCTCCAGGGTTATTTTGCCCAGAAAAGCCCCTGAAAAATGAGCACTTTGTGCTCATGGGGGGCAGAGATCACCTACAGAAAGAAGTCTGGTCTCCTAAGGGGTGTCCTTCTAGGTGGGGTGTCACATCTCCCCTGCTCAGTCCCTGGAAGGGCCCCTATGGGAGCCTTTATCAGAGGGAAAACCGTGGAACCTCCGGGTGCAACCCACTCAGTCCTGGCACCTCCAGACAGTAAATGACAGATGACAGAGGGAGCATAGAGCTGCCTGAAGAATTCAGACACTGTACAAAAAGCAGCACCTCTATTCCAAACTCACCTGGGGAATAGACTGAGCCCCTGAAAGAGCTGCTCTTCTGCCTCGGGAAGGTGAAGGCCTGGGGCATGGGCAAACATTTCTAGAACCTGTGAGATCATCCTGCTGAGTGGGAAGCACAGTGAAGGAGACTGCCTCTCGCTGTAGGCTCCCCATCCTCGTCAGGAGGTGGGAGGGATGTCTGTGGACACTTACGCTGGTCCCACTGCCATGGCTTCACAGTCCAGTGGGCTTAATTTCAAAGCACTTCTTAAAAGTCTCATTTAAATATTGCCAACAGTATTGAAGGTGGAATAAAGACATATGGGTGTTTCAGAATCCGAGGCATTTAAATATCAGCTCCTGATTCAAACCTGTGTGAAGATGGCTAAGACATGATTGGGGTGGGGAAGCTCTGCTGAGTAAAGGAGACAGCCTCTTAGCTGATCACAGCTGCAGGCTTTCAGGGGAACTCTGGGCCATTTAACTGTTTCACAGCCAACTGTCCTCCCTTGGCCAAAAGATATATACATTTACTGACAAGTGGACAGGGCATGGGTTGGCCCCTGGGTCTCTGCAGTTACTAACACGTCCAGCCTCTTCCTGATGCAGGTCTGGGGTTCCTGAGTGCTGCCGGTGTTACTAACATTCCCCCACCCATGTGGGTGGATGGCCGACCCCCATACAGCCACCCAGCCTCCTCTCAGGGCACCTTGAGACTTCTGCCTACAGCTCCCTAGCTGCCACTGGTCAGGGACCTCTGGGTTTCCAGGCCAACAGCAGGGAGAGTGGCACTTTCCCTTTGGGGTCTCACCCTTACACCCGTGCTGCAGAGATCATGCACTTGGGCTGCCCGGGCCTGGGATCCCACACACTGGTGTGGCCAGGGAACTTGCCACCCTCAGTGTGGGTGTGGACGTGGCCATGACCATGACAGTGGCCATGGCAGAGTGGTTGATGTTGCCTCTGTACTCTGGCTTGCCCAACTCTGGATCCCAAATTTGTTCGTGGCAAACAGAATTGCCGGGGTGGGGGTTTCTTCTTTGCCTTGGCTGGGAGGGCAAGAGACGTCCACAGGGCAGAGCAGCTGTCCTGCAGGCCAGGTTAGACCCCAAAGTCCTGTTAATCAGGGTCACCCCCTTTGCATCCCCCAAATAAGGCAAGAAGCAGTGTTGTCTCTGGGCAGGAGGTTTTCCGGGCCGGCTGTGTTGGCACCGCAGCTGCCAGTTTCAGTGGTGCCTGGCGCCCTTCCCAGTTCCCACGGCGGTCATTTGCATTCCTGGGTACAGCCTGTGCAGTTTCTGGTCCCGCCCAGCCCCAGGGAAGGACTCAGGAGAACCAGTTCTGGGGTGGGTGCGGCTCAGGACAGTGAGTACCAGGTAAGCCGCCAGCTTCCCAGTCGCCTGTCAAGGGCTGAACCCCAAGCCTGGGACTCTGGAATCACTAAGTCATTTAGGGTCTTGAGAGGAGGCAGTAAAGTGGTTACCCTGAGGCCCCTGAACCCAAAAGATCCATGACCTGAGGTCACCTTGGACATGACATTGGCCTGCACTCCCAGCTGCCCTTGCATCTCAGCAATAACCCGGGCCAGACACCGTACCTGCTGTTTCCTGTGCCCCGCTCAAGTCTAAACTTGCTGGGAGCAGATGTCATCACCCCCTTTTTAAGTACAAGGAGACACTTGCCATAGTATCCCATTTGGAGGCATCTGGCACTTGCTTTTAATTTCCCAGGAGGGCATTATCCTAGAGACGTCCCAGTGGGTGACTGTGGGCTGGCCTCACGCTTTGGCAAGCAGGCCTTACAGGGGCCTCAGCTCACTGTGGGGCTTCTTGGCCTGGAGATCCTTCTGGAAGACCAAGCTGTCATCAGTGGAGACTCAACAACCTCATCCTTGGGACGTCTGACTGATCCTGCCTCCAGAGGGCTTTACAGTGGGAAAGAAGGACAGGCAAGAAGGGAGATGCCCTGTCCAGCACCCCTGGGATTCAGGGGCAAGAGTGGGCTGCTATTTCCCCACCTGTCCATCAGACCCCCCTGACTGCCAGAGCCGAGGAAGATGCATGTGGGGGACACACGGCTGGCTCCCCCGGGACCCACGTACAGACCCCTCTGTTGGAGTCAGGGGGGTCCTTCAGGCGGTGCTGGGTCCATCCCGCACGCACACACACGTGCACACACACACGCACACACAGCTCATCCATCGGCCAGTGGAGGAATGAAGGGTGCGGTGTGGCCCCTGGGTGGTGCCTGCCTGGGGTCCCTCAACGCTCCAACCTGCTCCAGAGTCTCCTCTTCCTCTGAGTTTAAGAAAAATCTTCATTCTGTTCAACTGAGTATTAGGCCACAGACACTGGGAAGTCCCGGACGTGTTCACCCCAGTGGCCTCCTGCCCAGCTCATGCTGCTGCCTCTTGATGGCTTCCCAGGACCCTCCCCACAGTTGCCGCCTGGACTGGGCCTGGGCACCACTGGCCAAGGCTCGAGTCTCATCTCCTCCTGGCAGTGGTTGCCCCTGGGGGATCTTTGGAGCCATCCCTGTCTCTCAGGTGCACATGTGAGTAGGAACCTTCTTTTCCCTCTGCAGTTTAAAACTCACCCTCCTCCTTTCCTACACTCATCCAGAAATCATCAGGTGCGCACCTCTGTCCCTTGTCCTCTGAAAGGCCCCGAGGGCAGCCCTGGTGACCCCCACACAGCCTGTGCAGCCTGGGCTGGCCCTTCTCTGTTTGTACTCCCAGGGCCTGCTGGGGAGAGATGGCCCCACACCCCCGGGGCCACTGGTCTGGGAGGATGGGGTCCACGGGCCTGTCCCCCTGGCCTGCCCTCATGCTTTGGTCACATCTGACTCCTACAGGGAGGGGACTACTTTGCCATCTGTCACAGGTTTAATTATGTCCCCACAAAGGTAAGTTAAAGCCCTGAAGGTGTGTTGCAGCTGTAAATGTGACTTTATTTGAAAATAGGGTCTTTGCAGATGTAATTAGTTAAATAAAGAGGAAATTGTGCAAGAGCAGGGTAAGGCTGCTGCAGCGTGACTGGGACACAGAGACTGGAGCACTGCAGCCACATGCCGGAGAGTCTGGGGAGGCCAGGGAGCACCAGAGAATGCCAAGGCCGAGGATGTGGCCCCCTCCTGGCCCCAGGGTGAAAATGTGCACATCAAGGGCATCAAAGGCGATGCCTGGAGATATCGGATCAGCCCCAGGGGGCCTTGAACAGCCTTGGAGGGGGCGGGAGGGGGCTGTGCGCAGACAGTGCTGGGCAGCTATCTGCACACTCAGTTCTTGGAGTGCTCTTGGCTCAAAAATGACCAGACACCCCAAAATAAAGCCAGCATGAAACAAAGTTCATTGAGCAAGAGAATGATAGGTTTACAGAGCAAGATATGTTCTCCGTAGGCAATGAACAGGCCCCCTCATCACAAAAAAAGGCCTTGCTTACGGCCAGGGACTCTGGATTGGGGCCACCTCGTGGTTTAGAGGTTCCCTTGGGAACCAGAGTCTTACAGTGCATTGGGACCTCCCATGAGCCTCTGAAAGCCCATTGGAGGTGGTGGTGGACCACAGTGTAGCTTAACCTAATGACATGATAAATGGCTTTAAAGGCTGTCTGTCCTGGGTCAGCTCGCAGACTCTAGTGTCCCTGTGTGGCTTGGCCTGTGGGCTGGGTAGTCATCTGCGGCCCTCTGTGGTTGGCAGGTAAGTTCCGACTGGTAGACTGGCAGGGCGTCCCCTCCTCCCTAGGTGTGAGCAACTGCAGGCAGGGTTGAGCTGGGTGGCAGGGTTGAGCTGGGTGGCTCCTTTTCCCCTGGGAGACCTGGAATCCCAGCTTTCTACCTGACAGCGCCTGATCTCTATTGCAGGGGCTCAAATCACTGGTGGGCAGCAACTCAGTGAGGGCAGCAATTCCCAGCTGAGTCAGGCACTGGGATCCCCCTGGGGCTGTGCTCAGGGAGAGTCTCTTGCACCTGAAGCACAGAAGCGGGCCAGGGATCCCCAGGAGGGAAGAGAAGCGGGCAACAGCAGAGCCCGGGCCTTGGCAGCCCACACACTGCAGGACAGGAATGACAAAGCTGCTTGGTCTCTGGACACGGCCAGCTGGGCCGTTGGTGTGCAGGGAGGGAGGGAAGGTGGGAGAGAGGAAAACAGAATCTCAAGGCTCCAGGCCTCTTGGGGAGGGGGGTGGGTCACTGGGTCCTGAGAGCTGGGAAACTTGACGTCCTTGGACTCCAGGAAGGGGTGGAGAGTTGTGCCACCAGCCCCCTCCCCATCTACACACGCCACTGCTGCCCACCCTCCACCCCACAGTCCAGGAGCTCGGAACCTGAAGTGAGCACCTCTTGCAGGGAAGGCCGCACACCCACTGTGCCCCCTCCCTCTGCCACTGTCCCTCTCCCAGCCTCTCTTCCTGGCAGCCTTGCTGGTCCAACTGATACCTGCTCCATCTCTGCTCTAAGGTGTCCCCAGAGGGCTCCTTATCCCCAGCCATCCCCTCCAGGACTCCCTCCAGCCATCTCTTACTGTCCCCTGTGACTATTAGCACAACAGTGGGCCTAAGCTCGGTGAGACCCATGCCGTAGCCCAGTGCCAGGTGCGCGGGAGTCCTCACTTTGGCAGCGTTGTTCAGCGGCCTCGTTAGGGGATGAATGAGCAGGGATCAACCTCCATGCAGGGCTGCTGCTCCCAGGAACCCCATCAGCTCAGCAACAGGAGTAACACAGGCTGGCTCAAGGACCGTCCGTTTGCCTCTGAGCTGACCTGTCCTGGGGCACGGGCTCTGACCCTCCACAGCACCCTTGCAGAGATGTCCTGGGATGGGGTGAGAAGTCAACAGTCCTGACTCCATTTGAGGGTGTACAAGGATACCCACAGCCTCACTCTGTGAAGACTGTCCACAGGGACCCACAGGGTGATCACAGCCCAACAGCCACAGGCAGCTCCTCATGGTTGACATGGGTGGCCACCGTGGAATAGGGGGCCAGGTGAGAGAAGGCCCCAAGAAGCAGCCTGGGCCAGAGAATGTGCCCTAGCGTGGGGACAGTGGGTGAGGCTCCCAGGGGCCCTGCACCTGCCACCCTGCCCAGGGGACACGGGTAGTTGGACAGTAAGGAGACGAGCTTGGCATTCCTCATCCCACCCCATATGCCCCACACAATGCCCGTCCATGTGTCCACGGGTGCCCTCCAGGGTGGAGCCATTGCTTGAGGGAGTCAGACTCTGTAGAGGGCCTCAGTTTTCTTAACTCTTCAGACTCTTAACTCTCGAGACACACCTCAGCAGACTCTCCACGAACAATCTCCCTTAACTTCCTCCCTAGGCACTCCTAATTCTTCCAACAGTCTCCCTGCAGGACCACAGTCCTGTTGTAGCTGTCCCTGACCGTTTTCCAGCCTCATCTGCCTTTAGTCTGCTCAGAAGAGCAGCTCCTGCCTGACTGGGCCAGCTGCTGTCTGGGCGCGTCTCCTTGGGCCAGGCCGCTCCTCCCTCCTGCCGTGGGTTCTGCTCCCCTCCTGGTGCAGGGCCCTTCCTGCCGCCACTCACCCTCTGGCCTCGTGGGTGGCTGTCCCTTGCACCGTGGCCAGGGATTTGCGCCTCAACCTCAGTATCTGCAGGTGTCCAGCACCCGAGGTTGGCTGTAAAAGTGTGTATATATGTGTGTGCTTGTGTGTGTGTCTTGTGTGTGTCTGTGTGTGAGTGTACTTACGTATTCTGTGTGTTGATGTGAATGTGCCGGTGGGAGTGCGCTGTGCGTATGAGTGTGTCTGTGAGTGTTCACACAAGTGTGAGGTGTCATGCGGGTGTAAGCGTCTGCACTTTCTTGAGCAGCCTCAGACTCCCCTGCGACACACGTGATACCCTAGGTGACACGGAGGGCACCTGCCTTGGGGGCCTGTGGTGTGACAAGGAAGCTATTGTCCCCACCAGCCAACAGTTCCCAGCAGGGTGTAATGCCTCAGGGTAGGGGACTGAGGGGGAAAAACTGTCCACATCCCTACTGGCCTGGCCAAGTCCCAAGGTCAAGAGGGGAGAGGGACGAGGCTGCTGTGGG
Source organism: Nycticebus coucang (assembly GCF_027406575.1). Lineage (NCBI taxonomy): Eukaryota > Metazoa > Chordata > Mammalia > Primates > Lorisidae > Nycticebus > Nycticebus coucang. The sequence continues at coordinate 3,118,442 of NC_069795.1, forward strand.
CGTCTGCAGTGTTTGCCCCTGGCCTGGGGAAGCTCTGTCTCTGTGCTGGCCTCGAGCTGGTTGCCAGGGACATGGGACACATACAAGGGGGAGCACCTCTCGGGCACAGCTGGCACCCAGGCCAGGCATTCCATGTGGGCTGAATGCGTGGCTGGGCTGTTGGAATTGGCGCCTTTGTGTCCAGCTTGGAGGGACACTGCAACAGGCAGAGGAGACAAGGCAGCCACAGGGGACAGGAGCAAGAGAGGAGGGACAGGACACAGGGAGGGAGCGGGGCCAAGACAGGACCCAGCTCCTCTTCCCCTGCAGAGTGGCCAGAAATGCCCCCAGGGAGGGCCGCCCACCGAGGGGCAGGGGTCCAGTGGGCACCCTCTCCACAGCCAGCACTCAGTGACAGAGAATGTCACAAGGTTCACTATGGCAGACACTTTGGGCCCCTCCCTGCTACTTTTTACTGATTAAAGCCAGGTGCTCCCAGAGCTCCCCAGGACCTGGGAGCAGCCAGATGGCAGGAGCCTGACAATACCAGGTGTTCCTTGCAGGCTCTGGCCACGCGGCCCAGCACCCAGGCCTCCCCACAGTGCTCTGGGGGCAGGTACCCCGGTTCCCTCAGCAGCCTATGGAGAAAGCCCATGGCCAGCCTGGGGCCTCTGGGGCAGGGAGGCTCCACGACCAGGCCACAGACAAAGGCTCTGGCCACCACCAGACAACAAGCCCTCTGTCTGCCCCTTGGCACCTAAGCCCGGAAACATGTGCCATTGATGTGTGCACTTACTCACCAACTCCTAGACCTGCCTTGATGTCTGCACTTACTCACCAACTCCTAGACCGTGCCTTGATGTCTGCACTTACTCACCAACTCCTAGACAGAGCCAGATGAAATGGAGTGATCAAGGCACTGGGTTGATTCTGCCCGCCCCCCAAAGCTGAACAATGACACACATGGGGACAACTGGCCAGGCTGTGCTCCGAGGACCCCACAGCGTCACCAAACACTCTCTGAGTCTCTGTCTGGACCTGCCAGTGCCCTCCGACCCACTCCCACAGGCCGATGGAGCAGAACCATCCTATATTTTCAAAATAGATCCCACGGGATTTCTCAACAGTGGCAAAAAGTGCTGATATTTATCTTTCTAAAACACATTTTCAAATATGTGTAGGAAAAATTGTAAAATGTAGAAACATGTGTCAGGTGCCCTTAAGAGATGGAGCATCATCAGTGTAACCTGGCTTATTGTACCCTCAATGAATCCCCAACAATAAAAAAAAAAAAAAAGAAATGGAGCATCCATTTCAGGACGTCCTGGAGATGGTGCCGGTGGGAACTGTCACTTGTGAGTGCCTGCTCTGCGAGGTCACTACGGCTGCAGCAGCTGAGACCGCAGACCGGGGCTGAAACAGGAGTTCTGGAGACCAGACGCCTGTTTCTCTGGGGCGGCTCCCCTCGGCGTGCAGATGGCGTCTCCTCCCTGTGTCCTCACACGGTTGTCCCTCTGTGTGTGTCGATGTCCTTGTCTCCTTTAAGGGCACCAGTGAGACTGGGTTAGGGCCACCCTGATGGCCTCATGGAACTGAATTACCTCTGCATAAGCCTTGTGCAGGTCTGAAGTGCTGGGGTTAGGATGTCCAGCGTCGGGATTCATCCTCTAACTCCTGCTGTGGTCACTGCACCAGGGCTGTGCGCACACTGGCCTGTGTGGTCTTCTCAGTACCCTTCAGGGTAGGAGCTGTTATGACCCCACCACCACGGGGGAAACTGAGGCTATGGGCGCCGGCACAAAAGCAGCTTTTCCCGTGCAGGCTGAGTTGCCACATGTACTTACACCGTTATTCAGAGCGAACCTGATTGAGCGCCCCCGGTGCCCAGCCCCCTCAGCAGGACCAGAAGTGGAAGGAAGGGTGGCGCCTGCCCTGGGCAGCTGATTCCAACACGCAGAAGTCCCCCCACTCACCACTCTGAGCTCTCCGGTGTCCTGTCAAAGGCTTTAGGGTCACAATTCTCCAGATGAACATCTCTGTTGTTTGGGAGGAATATGGGAGTCAACAATGAGGGGTCAATTGATAAAATCAATAAATTTAAGTCCCCTGATGTGTGGTTCCCAAACTGACTAGCCCATGGAACACCAGAGCAGGTCAGGGATTATCACACATGTGACTTCTGGTCAATGACCCCAGAGAAGGGTGTCAATAAAATACTGTCACAAGGGACGATCACAACTGGATTAAATGCACATAATGTGTATTTGGGGGTTAATAAAGTCAGAGATGAACACATACATACGGCTACTTCACACCACACACATACAATGCACACCACTCACACCACACACATACAATGCACACCACTCACACCACACACACGCATGCCTCACTCACACACACACAACCCTCACATCACACACACACACTCCAGCCCTCCCATCCCCTACAGGCCTGGTCAGGGTGCAAGCTGCAGGTGCTGGACAGATCCTGCCCCAGTGAGTGGAGACAGTGGGTCCTCAGGACCCAGGCAGGCAGGCTAAGGGCAGTAGACTCAGGCTGTTCCTTGCAGGGTGGGCTTGGAGGAGGCATCCCAAAGGCTGGGGGCCTAGGTGGAGGCCAGAGCCCCTCAGTTCAGGGTGTCCACGCTAGGTGGCGTGGGCTGCAGGGGTGAGGGGGTCTTGTAAGGAGGTGTGCAGGGAACGCAGTGGCACCAATGAGCATTCAGACCAATGAACTGCACGCAGCCAGCACGGTGTCCCCTGCCCTGGGCTGCCTGCAGGCACCCTGTCCCACATTCTCCAGGGCCAGGCACAAAGCTGAGTTGGAAGAGTTTATGGTGCATTAGGAAGTCGGGGCTTGTCATAGCCCCAAGTCCAGCACTCAAACAACCAACATTGTCAATCGCTTGAGCCCAAAGCAGAGCCTAGTAAGGGGGCCCACAAAGCAGGCACCTGGCAGAAGGTCCTTCCCACCATCTCCCTTGAGTGGGTCATGTGAGCTGGGCTGAGCTAAGAGCCAGCTCTACCCTGATACAGCAAGATGTCCCAGGGGGCTTCAGAATCATGCCCAGAGTGCTTTCTACAGGCTCCCGCCATAACACCCGGCTTTCCCGGGTGACCCAGGGAGCCCTTCTGACACAGGTGGAGGGAAAGCTGCGGTTCATTTCCTGGGTTAATCAGAGGAGAAACAGGCACAGCATAGCAGCGACAGGAGCTCTGGGCCTTTCCACTGGTGTATTTCATGCAACCCCTTTCCTGAGCCTTTGGCCAGGAGGCCCCTCCCAGAGGCAGCTGCTGGCCCTTGGCCCCAAGTTCCCTGCCCTGCACCCCTCAGCATCAGGGAACATTTGGAGGTGCAAGCCAAGTTCTTTTCTGACTGTGGGCTTTTCCGTATGACCTGCTCGGGTCTGTGGGGGGTCAGTGGATATGAGACCAGCATAGCTGGAGGTGTCAGTGAAGCTGGGCAGCCCCTGTGCCTCTGTCACTGCAGCAGTGGCCTGGCTGGCCCACAGGACTGAGAGAACCCAGGACTCAGGGCAGAGCTGCACCCCACCTGCACCCCACCTGGAGCCCACAGCTGGGCAGCTGGAACTCAAGTGTGGTATTTCAGTTGCTGCATCAGGAGTGCTTGTCACTAGGTATGACGATAGCTGACCGACAGGGCTGTGTTTGCATCTCTGGGTGTGCCCCACAGGATCAGTCCCTCTTGCCCACCATCTAGGAAAGATATCTGGACAGATGGTGCCATCAGCCTGTGTGCTCCAAGGGCTGGTGGCCTCAGGCAGAGTTGCCTTCATTTCTAAGAGCGCTCTGGCCATGTCCTGATATGTCCCATGCCTCCCTCTCCTGTTCTTTTTCTTTCTTTCTTTTTTGTTTTTTGTAGAGACAGAGTCTCACTTTATCGCCCTGGGTAGAGTGCCATGACGTTACACGGCTCACAGCAAACTCCAACTCCTGGGCTTAGGCGATTCTCTTGCCTCAGCCTCCCGAGTAGCTGGGACTACAGGCTCCCGCCACAACGCCCGGCTATATTTTTGTTGCAGTTTGGCTGGGGCTGGGTTTGAACCTGCCACCCTCGATATATGGGGCAGCGCTCTAGTCATTGAGCCTCAGGCGCCACCCCGCCGCCTGGTTTTTACTTCCCCCATGACAAGACCCTGTCCACTTCTTAACAGGCCTCTCAGGAGAGAGAACAGAGGAGACCTTGCCCAGCATGTGCTGATTTGCCTTAACATGCCTGAGCCCTAGGGCTTTCCAGCATTAGCAGTTGTCACTGACACCCCAAGCTTGGAAACAACTCCAGCAGCTGCAAATCTGGTGGCTGAGAGACTGGGGAGGGGCTCCTCAACCTGGGGCCCCCACCCTGGGCCCAGGCTCCAAGGGGGCTCCCAGAGAAGGTCATGCATCCAGACTCCCGTGCCCATTTGGGGCCTGGCACCTTGTTCGCCTCTCCCCACTCCTGCAGCATCACAGGTTGCCAGGCTAAAAAAAGCAGCATTGTTCAGCTGGCTCTGACGTCACTGCCTGCTGGCTTGTTTCAGATGACAAGTCCATGCAGATGCTGCTCCTGCACCCGGGCCCCAGGCACACACCCACACCCGGCTGGGCTTGTGCACACACGGGCTGTCACGTAGCGAGACGAGGCCACAGAGCCCTAATGCAAGGGCAGCAGGCCTAGGGGAGTGAGGCACGGTCCCAAGGGGGCCTCGGAATGCTCTGTCCACAGGACAAGGACGTGACCCTGAGAACTGGCTTCCAGTGGGACTCATGCAGCTGGTGCCTCCTCCCTTGGGGAAAGACAGCCTCTGAGCTGGAATGTGGAGTACAAGGGCACTTGTAATTTCCAAACAGCTCTGAGGGAACCTACGGCACCTGCGGACGTGCAGCAGCTCAAGCAGTGGGGCTCAAGTGGCAGGGCCTGGAAGGCCTGTCTTGGGTACCCATTGCCAAGGCCTCTCCCTCTCTATTTGCCCTTAGGAAAGGGTCACACTCTGGCCACCTGTGCCCCCATAGCTGACTAGCTCTCCTGGCCCTTGTGCTTTCTCACCAGCTATGGGACTCGGGAAACTCTCCAGCCTCAGTGCCTGCAGAGTGGACGAATCCACCACTCCTCCGAGATGCCAAGGGAAGCCTGGAGAAGTGTGCAGCCTGGCAGGCAGCAGGTTGTCAGAGAGTGCTGCTCTGGGGGCTTTGTGTGCAAACCCACTTCTGTAGGTGAGGACGTAGAGGGACAGTGATGGGGGGCGCCTCTCCCAGTACGGGGCCAGGGGCTCCAAGAGCCCAAGCCAGGGTGGCCATGGAGGCCACATACAAAGGGCAGCACCAAAGCCCCAGTCAATGTGGTATCGGGCAGCCCCTGAGCAAGCAGATCACGCATTCAGGGCGGCCGGAGCACAGAGGAGCATTGGCAGTAAGGGGAGTGCCGTCAGGAGACGAGGGGCTGTGATAGCTGCTCTAGCCATGCAGGGGCATAGGACACACACTACAGAAGGCCCAACAATCACTGCCGCAAAGGCAGATGTCGAGGGTGGGTGGAGCCACAGATACCTCCTGTACATGGCTGGCCTAAGTGACTGTGGCTACCAGAGTGGTACCAGGGACATGGCAGAAGCCTCCGAAGGCACTTCAGAAGGGACCCTGCCTGGTCCTTATGGGCCACCTGGTCCTCTGCACTGCCCTCCTCCCAGGCCCTGCCCCGGCTGGCCGAGGGGGGCTGTGGGAACTCCCCACAACCCTGGCCAAGATGGGCAGACTGCATGCTGTGTCACATCCGCCCCCATCAGCACTGGTGGAGTCCCAGTGTATTTAGGAAGAGGCATTGCAAGCTAGTCGGGTCAAGGTGAGGCCCTTATGTAATTTGGGTCACAAGAGTGTAAATTTCTCTTTTAACATCGGATAACAGAAGAGCACGGGGAGGGTGTCCCAGCAACGCCAAGTGGCCAGTGCCCAGGTTTCAGGCCAGGCCCCACAGCCACTTCAGACCTCTGGTGACATCTCAGTCACCGGCTCGGCCGGGGGCCCAAAGAGAGGCAAGAGGCCTGGCTAAGCACGGTCGGACACCCACAGACTGGGCACGGCTGACTGCCTCCATGTCTCTCGCTCGAGAGAACAATGAGCCTCTCTGTGGTTCTCAGGTTATTTTTCTGGGCCGTGGTGTCCTTCCAAGCCCCTGAGGCCCCGCCTGCCACAGACTCTTGTCTGCACAGATGGGCCTGGCGCTTCAGCTCAGGGCCTGCGGCTGCCACCCCCACCTGGCAGGTGGGGACGCCCCTGAGGAATGTGGGCAGACATCCCACTCAGATTCCAGAATCTCACTTTCCATGTGAAACTGCCATTCACCTCATCTTGGGCTAAAAGTAAATACATCACACGGGTTTAAACCATGCCTTCCACTGAGACAGGGCTGCTGGAGACAACTGGTAAAATAATAGTAAACAGACCCTCCATGGTGCAGCCTCAGGGCCCGGGAGCCAAACTCAGGAAGAAGGGACTTGTCCTCAAGTCCCTGCATGTGCAAGACACGCAGGCCCTGCTTCCCGCTGAGCCAAGTCCGCTGGCAGCACCTGGCTCCTGGGGTGGGAGGGCCAGGAGGGCCATTCCCAGGGCACCAGTTGGGGCTGGCCAGCTTCCTTGAGGCTGACCCTAAAGGGAATCAGTTGATTAGATTTGCTTAGCCCATCCAGGGGCTCTAATCTGCCATTACAGTGATATCCAGACCTCGGAAAGGGGCTGAAGCTGTAGGCAGCCTGAGATCCTTGTCACCATGTGAGAGGATTTGGGGTGGTAAAAGGCCCCCAAAGGCCCAGTGTGGGACACAGACCCTGCCGCTGCTCCCTGCCTGGCTCTGAAGCCACCAGATGCCAGACAGACCCATCTCACTGTTCCTTGGGACACTCCGGCTGGGAGCCCCCTCAGCCACAGTGCCAGACCCTTGGGCTGGAAGGAAAGGCAGATGGTCAAGGAAAGAGCCCACCATAGGCATGGCCAAGGCTGCAGCCTCTGAGCTGCTGTCCTAGTGGGGCTGCTCTGCCTGAGGGTCAGCTAAGTGGGTCCCAGGCCTCTGGCCTGGGGAAGGGGGAATGGGTGTATGTGCACATCAGTGTATGTGATCAGTCTGTGGGGAAGAGTGTGTGTGTATCTCATGTGGGGATGGATATGTGTGAACGTGTGTGGCAATGTGTGCAGGTACAGGCTCTTGCATGTGCTGAGGCTTGTATGGGTGTGAACTGGGCTTTTGTATGTGCTGGGGCATGTGTGGGTGTGAAGTGGGCTCTTGGATGTGCTGGTGCGGGTGTGAAGTGGGCTCTTGGATGTGCTGGGGTGTGTGGGGGTGTGAAGTGAGCTCTTGGGTGTGCTGGTGTGGGTGTGAAGTGGGCTCTTGGGTGTGGGTGTGAAGTGGGCTCTTGGGTGTGCTGGTGCGGGTGTGGTTGTGAAGTGGGCTCTTGGGTGTGCTGGGGTGTGTGGGGGTGTGAAGTGAGCTCTTGGGTGTGCTGGTGTGGGTGTGAAGTGGGCTCTTGGGTGTGCTGGTGTGGGTGTGGGTGTGAAGTGGGCTCTTGGGTGTGCTGGTGTGGGTGTGGGTGTGAAGTGGGCTCTTGGGTGTGCTGGTGTGGGTGTGGGTGTGAAGCGGGCTCTTGGGTATGCTTGCGTGGGCGTGGGTATGAATGTACATGTCACCACATTGCTGCTGGCTGCTTCCCAGAGACAGAGCACCCTGGAGCCCGGCCTGGCCCTCTGGGCGAAGGCCCTGGTCCCCACAGCTCCTTAACCAGAACTGGCAATTAATCTGAACCCACTGTTCCTCCGTGCCAGTGGGCATACCTGGTACTTTTCCCAGGGGAAAGTTACTGTTTTCCCAACTTTCTTCATGGGCAGACTGTCCACTTTGCCGTCAGCCAAGTCCACGCCACAAGCTCCCAGCCTCTGACTTCTAGCACAGCAACCCCCAGGGCAGAGTCTCTCCCCAGCAAGGTCAGCCATCAACATGGAGACCCTGGCCTGAGTGGAGACCCTGCCGTCCCTCTCCACCATGATGCCCCTGGCAGTGTGTGAGCAGAACAGGGCTGGGGTCAACCAGCAGACACCTGGGTTGGGAGGCAGGGCCAGGCTTTTCCACCCTGACACTAGAGCCGAGTCCACTCAGCTCAGATGTGTCCTCAGTGGCCACCACACAGCAGCAGGGAGGTGGGTGGGAGCCTCGAGCCAGGGCAGGGTATTGGCCCCTTCCTAGCCCCTCTCTGGGGGTATGTTTCCACAGTCACGATCTCAGGCCTGAGGTTAACAGCAGAGGTCTGGGAGCCTGAACTCCCCAGGACAGGAAGGAGGGCCAGAGCTGAGCTGCCCAAGGCCATCAGGGCTTTGGCAGAATGAATCCACACAGTGGCCTTGCAGACATCCCCTAGTGGGAGCGGAGGTATGGCTGTCATGGCCATGACCGGGTTGGAGAGGGATGCCTACGTTTGCACAGAAGCCACGTGCGGACAGCTCAGTGCAGCCTCTCCACAGGCGTGCGCAGTGGGCACAGTGAGAGCACCTCTGGGATTAGTGGGACTGGGTCCAGCACATCACAGCCCTCTGCCCTCAGCTCCCCCGTCTATGTGAAATGCAGACCAGCGGCACTTGTGGCCAGCTCGGGAAGCCCAGCTACTGGTGCAGGCCACTAGGGCAGGGACACTTTGGGGCTGGGGGCCATCCCTACCAGCAGACCTCCTGCCTGTGACTGACATTTTCTGGCCACAGAGCAGGGCTTCAGGAGAGGCTACTGAGCTTCTGAGGGCAGGAGGGCGCTGAGGGTCCAAGGGTTCTGGATCACATCTGTCAGTTTGTTCTAAGAGAGAATGTAACAAAGTACCGCCCTGCCCTCCGCCACTTTTCTTCCCACATGCCTTCTCCCCTTAAATACTGCATTCCCACAGCCCTCTGAGAAAGGACAGTCGCAGAAAGGTGTTTTACCTGGGTACATCCTCCATTGATTGAGATCTTAGCCTCAGTCACTTATTTTGGGTCGTCATCCACTAAATTCCCTCCTACCTGTGCAGGTAACCCCTGGCCTGCTTTCTGTTGGTGGGGTGTGTGCTGCTGCAAACATTTTGGAGACCATGAGGCAATCATTGCCAGAGCCTTCTATGACCACCTCTCCTCCCCTCCAGCCTCACTGGCCTTTCCCTCCTGGAGCATCCAGGCCTACGGCTGCCCCAGAGCCCTGGCCTGTGCACTCCCTGCTGCACACCCTGCCTCACACCCTGCTGCACACCCTGCCCTGCACACCCTGCTGCACACGCTTCCCTGCACACCCTACTGCACACACTTCCCTGCACACCCTGCCCTGCATACCCTACTGCACACACTTCCCTGCACACCCTGCTGCACACGCTTCCCTGCACACCCTGCCCTGCATACCCTACTACACACACTTCCCTGCACACCCTGCTGCACACGCTTCCCTGCACACCCTGCCCTGCATACCCTACTGCACACACTTCCCTGCACACCCTGCTGCACACTCTGCCCTGCACACCCTGCTGCACACGCTTCCCTACACACCCTGCTGCACACTCTGCCCTGCACACACTGCCCTGCACACCCTGTCTCTGCACACCTTACCCATTCACACCCTGCCCTGCACACTCTGCCCGTTCACACCCTGCCCGTTCACACCCTGTCCATGGGCCTCATATTTAGACTGGCCTGGAGGTGATCACTCCTCATCTCTCCCCCTCTCCATCACAGGCTGTTGGTCCCCACCTTCCTGCCTGCACAGAGGGGCAGGTGCCTTGGCATATTTTAGATGGATGGACAGACAGCACCAAACGCTGCATCTGCAGCAGATCTTGATTACCCATTCAGTAGGGGCCTTACAGGAGCCAGCAGATGTGAGAACCCATTTCTGCCCCCAGACAGCTCTTCCTAACTTACTCAATTAACCTCCCTCCTCGGGGGACAGAACACTCTGTTCCATGTCCCCTAGGACTCCACTTAACAGAAGCCAATCCATTTCACACTGACCTTAAACAGCAAGCTCTCACCAGACTGCTGAATACACTTGAACCTCTGTCCACTTCCACTCCCATTGTGTAACACTCCTTTCATTCCCTGTTAATTTCCCCACAGCAGTACTGACATTGGGGTGGAACTCGCCCCACCCTATTGGGGAAAGGGTGCTCTCTCTCATGCACCTTGCAAAGTCAGTGGCCATCAGTGGAGACCTCTGGCTCTCCCAGGACACAGAGGCACAACAGGAGTGGCTCCCCTGCCCCCCTTCTGCTCCCAACCCAGCAAAGCCTTGTCAGCTATGGGCTGGAGGGTGACAGATGAGGATGGTGGACCATCTCAGGCCCCTGCCAGGCCCAGGGGTTCCCTCTGCAAGGTCCCTGTGCCTTATGCCCTGTGGCCAGCAGCACTGCCCACAGCACTAGGGTGGGGAAAGGCTACCCTGGCCCCTCTAGGCCTGATGATGAGTTTTCAATACCCATGTCAATTGGTATTGTCCTGAAAGCAAACTCCAGGCTTCTGGATCAAGACAGGAAATGGACATTGACATCACTGATCTTATGCAGACATTCTAGTTCACATGCTCTCGTGTGTCTGCGTGTGTGTGAGAACTGTAAACCATGTGACGACCACAGCCAGGACCCACCACTGCCCCATCGTGAGGACCCTTGTGTCCATCTACCCAACAACCCTCCCACACTCCAACAGACATGGGGCCCCTCTTCACAGCTGCAGCCTTCACCTTTCAAGAGAGCGGTCTTAGTGGGAGGAGGAAGCATGTGACCTTGGAGATGGCTTTGTTACTCACCACAAATCTCGTGAGACCCGTCCCCATCAGTGTATCTGGCTGAGGAGCATCTGTGGTGTGGACAGACCATAGTCTGGTTGGCCTGATTTTAGTTTTGACAAAGCTGCTGTGAACACCCTTGGGCAGGTCTGCGTGAGTCTGCATTTCCCAGGCGGGGTGAGTGTCGTTGGCACCTCATCTGGCAACCTTGGGTTTTGTTTTCCAGAGTGGCTGCAGCATTTCATGTTCCCACCACACCCTGATGACCAAAACTTGGTGCTATTGCCTCCGTGTTAGAACCGCACTGGTGCTGTGATCTGGTTTCACCTGTGTGCCCTGAGTCCTGGTGGTGTTTTCTGGTTTCACCTGTGTCCCCTGAGTCCTGGTGGTGTGTTCTGGTTTTACCTGTGTCCCCTGAGCCCTGGTGCTGTGTTCTGGTTTCACATGTGTCCCCTGAGCCCTGGTGGTGTGTTCTGGTTTCACCTATGTCCCCTGAGCCCTGGTGGTGTGTTCTGGTTTCACCTGTGTCCCCTGAGCCCTGGTGCTGTGTTCTGGTTTCACATGTGTCCCCTGAGCCCTGGTGGTGTGTTCTGGTTTCACCTGTGTGCCCTGAGTCCTGGCGGTGTGTTCTGGTTTCACCTGTGTCCCCTGAGTCCTGGCGGTGTGTTCTGGTTTCACCTGTGTCCCCTGAGTCCTGGTGCTGTGTTCTGGTTTCACATGTGTCCCCTGAGCCCTGGTGGTGTGTTCTGGTTTCACCGGTGTCCCCAGAGACTTTGTGGTGTGTTCTAGTTTCACCTGTGTCCCCTGAGTCCTGGGGGTGTGTTCTGGTTTCACCTGTGTCCCCTGAGTCCTGGTGCTGTGTTCTGGTTTCACATGTGTCCCCTGAGCCCTGGTGGTGTGTTCTGGTTTCACCAGTGTCCCCAGAGACCTTGTGGTGTGTTCTGGTTTCACCTGTGTCCCCTGAGTCCTGGGGGTGTGTTCTGGTTTCACCTGTGTCCCCTGAGTCCTGGCGGTGTGATCTGGTTTCACCTGTGTCCCCTGACTCCTGGCGGTGTGTTCTGGTTTCACCTGTGTCCCCTGAATCCTCATGGTGTGTCTGGTCTCTTGTGTCCCCTGAGCTCTGGTGGTCCTGATATCTCACCTCGGGCTCCCTGGTCTACCCTTTTCTAACCGGATTTTCTGCTTTTTCGCTGAAGAGTTTTTGGAAGTTTTTGTGTGTTCTAGGGACCCGCCCTATTCAGAGATGTGGTTGCAAATAGTTTCTCCAGCTCACGGGTTCTTCTTTCATCCTTTCAGAAAATTTTTCTCAGAGCAAACATTCTGAATTTTGGCGAAGTCAGTTTATCCATTATCCCTTGAGTGGATCACTGTGTGATGTGATGTGTCAGACCTCCCACCCCTCCCCACCACCCTCCGCCTCACCTCAGATCCTGAAGACCTATTTTTCTCTCAAAATCTTATAGTTTATGCTTTGCTACTCTGTGACCCCTGTGGGGTTTTATAAAAGGTGTGAGACTGTGTCAAGGCCCCTTCACCTCTGGATGGCTCCTTGCTCCAATTCTTTACCTGCGGAGTCACTTCTATGCCTTTGTCAAAAGTCCACCGGGCGTGTTTCTGGGCTTTTTGTCACATTGATCTGTGATCCGTTTTCATTACCACGGCTTTCTCATCAGCCTGGATGGAAGGCAGAGAACCTTGTGTTTCAAACCCCACAAATGGAAATGTATCCTCTGCTCAAATATGAGAAAACCTTGCTGGAGGGATGTTCCCTTCTCAGAGCTTTTGCCCTTCCCCAGAACAGCTGTCTGTCAGGAGGGTCCCCATGCAGAACGGTTTTTGAGGACGATTTCAGCCCAGGTGCAACTGTGCTCCTGGTATTTACCCTTGGGAAGGCAGGCTGCTGAAAACAGAAGAAGAGAAGAGAACATTCTCTGTGCTGCAGGGAATTAAGTGAGAGATTAGAGGCCAGGGCCGGAAGCTGCTTGGCTGAGCTGCAGCTTTAGCTGCTTTCTGTGGCCCCACCCCACACTACCAGGACCCTGGTCATTATTTATCCTCCTCAGACAATAGTGCGAATGAGAACCATTAAATAAATGCATTCTCTGAGCTTCTTTGGGTGCTTTCACCACTTCTCCACATCAGAGATACAGGGCCAGTCTTCGATATCTTTGAGTTGATAAGGTAGTTCACCTGTATTTCAGAAAGCCCAGATAGCACTGGCGTCTGCCTACAGCAGAGGTCCTCAAACCGCGGCCCGTGGGCCACGTGAAGCGGTGTGAATTGTATTTGTTCCCGTTTTGTTTTTTACTTCAAAATAAGATATGTGCAGTGTGCATAGAAATTTGTTCATAGTTTTGTTGTTTTTTTTTTAACTATGGTCCAGCCCTCCAATTCACTGAGGGACAGTGAACTGGCCCCCTGTTTACAAAGTTTGAGGACGCCTGGCCTACAGTGTACTCCTCATGGACCGTGTCCCCCACGGATACTGGCTGTCCCCTGGGGTGCAGACACTTGCTAAACATGGGCCAAGATGGGTCACCACATCTGCTCTGAGCTGGAGAGTCCCCACTGTGGACATGCTGCCCCTCTCTCACGGGAAGTAGGACCAGCCTGGGCTCAACACCCCCAGATTAGTCTCCAGGGAGCTTATAAAACCCCAGTGCCCAGGCTGCACCCAGACAACCCAGTCAGAGCCCTGGGGTGTGCCCAGGCGACAGTCATTGGGGCTCCAGAACTCTAGTGCACAGGCAAGTCTGGAACCACCAGGCCAGGGTTTCTGAAAGAGAGAGGCCAGGACTAGGGAAGGTGGTGGGCCAAGAGGCTCTTAGAGAACACATGTGATCAGGTTGGGAGAGGATTCTAAGTAGGAAAAGAACAAGAACAAATGTGCTGAGTCAAGAATACCTGTGCCTGTGGCTCAAGCAGCTAAGGTGCCAGCCACATACACCTGAGCTGGTGGGTTCAAATCCAGCCCGGGCCTACCAGACAACAATGATAGCTGCAACCAAAACATAGCCAGGCATTGTGGCTGGTGCCTGTAGTCCCAGCTGTTTGGGAGGTAGAGGCAAGAGAATAGCTTGAGCCCAGGAGTTTGAGGTTGCTGTGAGCTGTGATGCCATGGCACTCTACCCAGGGTGACATCTTGAGGCTCTGTGTCAAAAAAAAAAAGAGAGAAGAGAAGAATATCTGTGCCAAACATTGATGGCTCAACGCAGTTTTTTGACTTCACAATGATTTTGTCAGAATATAACTCTGGTGTGAGTTGAGAAGGATCTATATTAGTAGAGTTTCCTATTGTTGCTGGGGAAAGTACCATGAACTTGGTGGCTTAAAATAACAGAAATTTATTTCCTCAGTTCTGGAGGCCAGAAGTTCAAGATCAAGGTGTCAGCAGGGCCACCTTCCCTCCAAAAGCTTCTGAGGAGGGTTTAGCCACCTCTCCCAGCCCCTGGTGGCTCCAGGCGGTCCTCGGCTTGTGGACACGTGGTTTCTCTCCCCTCTCGGGGCTCTGACTTCACTGGGCTGTCTCCTCTGTGTGTCTGGCTCTGATCCCCTTCCTATGAGGACACTTGCGATGGCAATAAGGTCCAGACCCTTAACTGAATCACATCTTTTGACATATAAGGCCATAGAACAGTGGTTCTCAACCTTCCTAAATGCCGCGACCCTTTAATACAGTTCCTCATGTCGTGGTGACCCCAACCATAAAATTATTTTCATTGCTACTTCATAACTATAATTTCTGCTACTGTTATGAATCGTAATGTACATATCTGATATTAGGCGACCCCTGTGAAAGGGTTGTTCGGGTCTCGACCCACAGGTTGAGAACTGCTTCCATAGAAGGTCAGATGCACAAGTTCCAGGGGTTGTGACGATACATCTGTCTGAGTGAGAAATAAAAACCAGACTCTAGATGGACTTGCTCCACTGCTGATGTCAACCAACCTCTAATGCAACTCCTCCCCTTGACGGTTTCAGCACAACTGACCGGCACCCTTCCTGAGGAGACCATCAACCACGGTGGTTCTGTAGGGTGCAGCCAGGGTTCTCATGTCCTCTGCTTCACCTTGTGATGCCAGAGGGCTGCGAACTTCACCATAGGGTCATGCTGAGGCCACCGTCTCCTGAACATGGATCCAAGGAAGGGGCTAGAGGCATAATTGTTTCTCCTCTCACAGAGATTCATTCGTGACCCTCCAATGGCTGGTGAAATACATGTGCGCGGCCGCCCACTCAGCGTAAATTCCTGCACCCGTTACCCTTCCCTCCGGTGCTGGCCTGTTTCTGCCTGCAGCTCTGCTTCCAGCCGTCAGAATGGCCGCCCTGCAGGCTGCAGCGCTTCACCAAAGACGCAGCTCTCCTTTCCAAACATACAAACCATGTCGTTCTTCAGTTGACAGGAGCCACAGCCCCGCCCAACTGCTCCCCGGGCTGCATGACAAACCCCAGGACTGGCACAGGCCCAGCAGGGAGTGGGATGGGGGAACACCACCGGGGACTCACCTGGGCAGGACCCCGGCGGCCTTGACTGCTAAGCTCAGGCATTTGGGTGACTTGCTGGCCCTGAGACGATGGACAGCAACACCCGAGGATGTACGGGAGGTTCCTAAAGTCCTGGGGTCCCCTTCACTGAGGACTGAGGTGGTGCACAGCCTTGAGGCTCATCACCAGACTTAAGCAAGACAAGACTCTCCTGGTGCCTTTAAATGTGACCCTGTTAGCCACATGCACTGTGGAGCCACATTTCTAATAAATCCTATAATTTTGTTTCGAATAGCACGATGAGGCTGAATTGTGTTTTTATGAGCTAAAAGTTAATTCATTAAATATAAATACTGTATGGCACAATTTCTGAAACCCTGGTTTAGATTCTTTTTTTTTTTATTTTATTCTATTTTATTTTTTGAAACAGAGTCTCACTTTGTTGTCTTTGGTAGAGTGCCGTGGCGTCACAGCTCATAGCAACCTCCTACTTTTGGGCTCAAGCGATTCTCTTGCTTCAGCCTCCCGAGTAGCTGGGACTACAGGTGCCCGCCACAACACCTGGCTATATTTAGAGATGAGGTCTCGCTCTTGCTCAGGCTGGTCCTGAACTCCTGAGCTCAAGCAATCCTCTCACCTCAGTTTCCCAGAGTGCTAGGATTATAGGAGTGAGCCACCACACCTGGCCTGGTTTGGATTAATAATAATAATAAACTAGAGACTTAAAAAATGAATATGTTAGCTCCAAGAAGCCCAGTTGGGTCCCCACCCACAGGATGTGTTTCTGTCATTGAGGGCAAAGATGGCAAAACCTGAGTTCCCAAAGCAGCTTTTTCCCTGGCAGGAAGAGGCTCGAAACCTCTCTGCTGTCCTATCGAGAATTACCTTCCTATCATGCCAGTGGAACGTGATGGGAATTGGCAGCTACATAGTTGACTGTTTTAGGAGTGGCACTGGGACACCGTATTCGGTCCATGCACCAAGGCAGAGGCTGTGTGGTGAGGTGAGCGTGGCTCTGGGAGTGTGGGGCCTTCCTCACACCAGTCCTTCCTGTTTCCATCCTGGTCAAGGCTGCTATTTTGAGGCCATCTCTACCTGGGGTGAACTCCATCCCGAAACTCACTCTTCTGCTGGCCCCAAATTGCTTCCCTAGTAACTGGCATTACACAGCGCGCTCCGGGCAGTGCTCTCCCTGCAAGGTCTTGTCCTGGAGGGCTGAAAGCAGCAGGCCATCCCTCTGCCTCCTCTCCTCTCTCTCCCTCTCTCCTTCTCTTCCTCTCTCTGGAGAATTCTGGGATGTGAATGATGGTTAGAAAAGGAGGTAAAAAAATCAGTGACCTCAGAGAAGTCACTGCTTCTCAGGCTTCTGCCTCCTTGGTGAAGAGTCTCTGAGCTGATCACGTGCAGTGGCTCACGCCTGTAAGGCCAGCACTCTGGGAGGCCGAGGTGGGAGGATCACTTGAGCTCAGGAGTTTGAGACCAGCATGAGCAAGAGTGACACCCCCATCTCTACTAAAAATAGAAAAATTAGCCAGGCGTTGTGGTGGGCAACTATAGCCCCCAGCTACTCAGGAGGCTGTGGCAAGAGGATCACTTGAGCCCAAGAGTTCAAAGCTGCTGTGAGCTAGGATGATGCTTGGTGACAGAGCAAAACCCTGTCTTAAAAAAAAAAAAACATGTCCCCAAGCTGCCAGAGGATTTCCTGGGCACGGAAGCCAATAGCACGGGCTACGTGGGACACCTCCTGGCCCGGAGTTCCTCTGTGTGCCTCCCAGCAGGAAGGGAGGCTATGGGTGTGACAGGCCCTGGTGTGTGTGTGTCCCCTGACACCAGCATCTCTGTGAACTTCGTCCATTTGTAGCAAAGCTGTTCTGCCAAATGCTCAAGGGTCCTGCAGGAAACACTGCAAATCAGGTGCATTTCCTGAGGCAGGTGAGAGGCGGAACTATACGGAGGAATTTCCCTGTGCAGAACAGACATAGAGGTCCCCTCTGCTCCTAGGGGATGCTGCACCAGCCTCCTGACATGTATGGGAAGGGTGTCTGCACAGCCGAAAAGGCCACTCCTGCCCTCTCGGATGTGAGAACAGGCAGGGCTGTGCAGGGTCCTTTCTGCTTCTCCCATTGCCTGGTGGCTGGAGGTCCTGGGCCATGTTCAGCTGTCCAGAGCCCTCCCAAGGTCTCTCTCCAAGAGCTCCCATGTCATCTCTCCTCTCCCTGGTGCCAAAACCCTCTTGCCTGCATCACTGTGGGTCCAGGGGCAGGAAACTGACCCTGGTGTGGTGTGTGCATGGCTGCTTCCCAGGAAATGTCCCCACGGCCTGGGTGACTGGCAGCAGCAGAGGAGCAGGGAGGGGTGTAGCAGGGCCACTTCAAGGCCCAGGACAGGGAGGCCCCAGGGCCTGCCCATCTGACCCTATTCTCCTGCAGGGTGGGTGCGGGCAGCTCCCAAGCTCAGGTGGCCCTGGCTCCTGCAGTGGCTGGATCTGCTGGCCTGGAGCGAGGGGCTGAGAGCCTCTGTCTTCAGCAGTCAGGGTTCATCACGACACCCTGCAGACACCGGCTCACGCAGGAAGCTGCCAGGCTCCAGGACATACCGCAAGTCTAAGCGCACGCTCAGAGTCCCAGGCCTCCTGGGAAGTCCCACAGAACAGAGAGTCTAACTCTCAGATGCTACACAGGCCATGGTGACCGTGTTCTCCAGTGCTGACCCTAGTCTTCAAGGTCTGTGGCTCAGAGGGCAGCTGCTTCCACTAGTTTCCCCAATTGGAAAACCCTTGACAAGGTCAGAGTCACAGGCAAGACACTCTCAACCAGCAACCATGGGTTTCCCACAGGGAGGGGCAGAAGGAATGTGGGAGGGCGACAAGGCAGGGTGGCAGCCAGAAGACAGGAGAGTGCTGGGGGCGGCAGGAGCTGGGGCACAGTGTCTGCAGCCACACGGCATGTGCAGGTCCCAGTAGGACCTTGTCTCCTTCAAGTCCCACGCATGGTGGCCTCACCCCCCAGGAGTGTCACCTCAGTGGGGAGAGGGTGGCCATGGCTGATATTGGGGTCTCTTTGAGATGGAAAGACGATTGCTCTACGGACTAAAATACCGCACAGGCAAGAGCACAGAGAGGGGAGAGGGTGGGCGCTAGTCACAGAGAAGCCAAGTCTCCCCGAAGACATCTCAAGGGCCCACGGGCCCAGTGGTGCCACATCCAGGCACCACAGTCCCACACGGGAGGATGGCGGCCCACACAGTGGGCCAGTAGGGGTGAGGGATTTTCGTGGAGATGTCACTGAGTACTCACAGTGACGAATGTGAACTGAGCACCTACAATGCTCCAGCTTGGTGAGGGTGACTGCTTGTATTAAAGCACACCGCGCTGTCCACAGCTGGCACTTGCACAGCCATCCCTCAGTGCCCGAGGGGGTTGGTTCTGGGATCCCCATGGATGACAAAAACTCCCGTGTGCTCAATCCCTGCTATCAAATGGCACAGTATTTCATAGAACCTGTGACAGGTCACTCTACTTTCACCTCTAAGTTACTGACAACCTCTGGCACAACATGATGCCGTGTAAATAGTGTCATGCTGTATTTGCATTTTGTTTTTTTAATTGTTATATTCTTATATTTTATTGGTTTTTTTTTTCTGACTGTTTTCCATCACAGTTGGTTGAATCCACAGTTGCTGAAGACCCAGGCACAGAGGTGACCTGTATTCCCACGTAGCCAGAAGGCAGGGAGGCCAGGATGGGCCCAGGAGGGCTGGCCACGGGATCAGCGATGGTTACAGCTAATGGGTATCACAAAATGCAGCCTCTTGGGGTCACCAGGGTCTCATTAAGTCATAAGCAGCTAAACATGGACCCACTGAGAGGGGTTTGCATCTGGGCTGGTATCTGAGTTGGTGAAATGAAGTTACCCTCTGCTAGAATGTTTTAGGCACGGCCTGAAGCCAGAAGAGCTGGCATCTGGAGACACATGTCTCCCAGAGCCTCAGTTTCCTCATTTGTAAAATAGGTATCATAAGGGGCCCAATTCCTCAAGCAGTAGTGAGCTATTAAATGAAGCCCTGTAAATAAAACAGATTCCAAAGGGAAAAAAAATTAAGAAGTCGGACGCTATGGCTCTGACTGTCAGATTCATGTCCAGCGGGAACAAAGGGTAGGAAGAGAGGCCGGGCCAGAGTCTTGTCCAGGGAGCGCCCCCTCACACTGTCAGACAGAGCCCTGGGGCTCTGCTCACACCACCATTTCCCTCTGCAGCCCCCTCACATGGGTGGGAAGAGGGAGAAGCTTCAGTCTGTCCCAGATATAGCCAGCTGTGTCCAACTGTGCCAGGGTTCACTCCAGCCGGGGAGCAGGGGACGAGAGGGGGCCCTCCCCCCAGGAAGGCCAAGGACGGCCAGGCACTGGAGGGGCTTCCAGGAAGCCAGCGGGGTCTCAGCTGCCTGGCCAAGCTGAGACAGCCCACAGGAGCCCAAGCAGCCACCAGTTTGGGAGGTAATTACAAGGCCATCTGCCTGAGAGGGAGATTTAATGGAGCTTCCAGGAAATCTCTGCACAAATAATGCAACTTCAGAGAACAAAAGGAAAATTGCCCTTTTTCATCCAGCAAATTCAAGCTGTGGATGCTGCGGGCCCAGACAACTGCTCAACCTAAGTGGATTTGGAACGATTTTTCAGACTGGAGCCTAAGGGCTGACTTCAAACTGACCTGCAGAACTCAGGCCAGAAACCAGCCTGAGCCCCTCTGGGACCCAGCAGCCCCATGATTGGCTGTCAGTTGGTGCCTCTGTGGGGGGACAGACCACCTGGGGGATGCAGGGGCAGGCCACGCCCTGTGCAGGGGCTGCCCACCCAAAGCCCGCACTCGATGGGTGGCAATGAGTCCAGGAAGAGGGAAACTGGGCACAGCCCCGCTAGAAATCACAATATGTGCCCCAAGAAAGTGACTTCCTGTGCCAGGTGCAGGAGGATGGTGCAGAGAGAGTCTTGGAGCGGGGACACCAGGGGTCCCAGTGACTCTGGCCTGGCTGAGGCTGGGACCCAAAGGTGGGGACTCACGCCACTGCCTCTCTCTGGCCAGCTACCTTCATCCTGGCTTTTGATGTTGGTGGCAGTAGGGACACCACAGGCACAAATTCAGGCCTCTCTACCTCTCCGAGACCAGAAAGGAAAGTGCCCAGCCCAGACCTGCACAGCCGGCTGGGGCCACAAGCTTCATGACTCAGGGGGCACTGGGACAAGTTGGTGGGGCAGATTTGAGGGGATTTTGGAAAGAGCTGCCATGTGCAAGGGGGCATAGGCCAGAACATCCCATGGGGTCCTTTGGGCCATAGGAAAGGGTGTGACATTGTTCTAGTTTTCATAGAAAACTAGCGGAAGGCTTTGAGTATTGTTTACTGGCTTACTTTTTATTTATCAGACACCAATAGGCAAAGCTGGCATTTTGCAAGTACTGTGCTGGCTCAGGCTGAGCCTTCAAAGCTCCACTTAGGACTTCTTGTCACAGACCCTCTGGGTAGTGGTGGCCGTGATCTGTGCCTGTGTCGAATGCTGCATCACCACAGACACTGCAACCCCCTATAGGTGAGTGGCAGGCACTCACATGGAAATGGGTGTCCAAAGTCACACACACCCAGCCAGCAGCTCACCAGGGACAGGCAGACTGTCACGTGACACAACAGATGGCAAGAGCAGCAGCGCCCATAGCGCCAGGCGGGAGCCCAGGCTGCAGGCCAGGACAGCAGGGTTGTGTGGCTCACTCAGCAGTGCTCATAGCGCCAGGCGGGAGCCCAGGCTGCAGGCCAGGACACCAGGGTTGTGTGGCTCACTCAGCAGCGCCCATAGCGCCAGGCGGGAGCCCAGGCTGCAGGCCAGGACACCAGGGTTGTGTGGCTCACTCAGCAGCGCCCATAGCGCCAGGCGGGAGCCCAGGCTGCAGGCCAGGACACCAGGGTTGTGTGGCTCACTCAGCAGCGCTCATAGCGCCAGGCAGGAGCCCAGGCTGCAGGCCAGGACACCAGGGTTGTGTGGCTCACTCAGCAGCGCCCATAGTGCCAGGCGGGAGCCCAGGCTGCAGGCCAGGACACCAGGGTTGTGTGGCTCACTCAGCAGCGCCCATAGCGCCAGGTGGGAGCCCAGGCTGCAGGCCAGGACAGCAGGGTTGTGTGGCTCACTCAGCAGCGCTCATAGCGCCAGGCGGGAGCCCAGGCTGCAGGCCAGGACACCAGGGTTGTGTGGCTCACTCAGCAACGCCCATAGCGCCAGGTGGGAGCCCAGGCTGCAGGCCAGGACACCAGGGTTGTGTGGCTCACTCAGCAGCGCCCATAGCGCCAGGCGGGAGCCCAGGCTGCAGGCCAGGACACCAGGGTTGTGTGGCGCACTCAGCAGTGTGGCCAGGAGGGGACGCGGCCAGGACTCCAGCCCACAAGGAGGTGCTGGGCAGTCCACACACCAGCCTAGGCCTGCAGCTCCCACCTGCCACAAGGCCACCTGGGAGCCGACTGAAACACAGACTCCCTAGGCCTCATCCCCACAGCTTCCATCCCACAGGTCAGAAGTGGAGCCCGTGAACCTGCATTGTGACAGCCCACTTCTCGCCCCTGGCATCTGGGCTGGTGGTCCTGGGAACACACTGCTACTGCAGAAGCCTGACTTCACAGAGGGCCGGGTTACTTGGAGTTTGGCCACCAGTGAAAACTGCTTCCAGATTTGTGGCCTGGCACAAGCAGACAGACACGCGTCCTTCTGCGCCCCACACACATCTCCTATCAGCCCAGTTCTCCCCATGGCACGTCCTTCTGGGCCCCACACACATCTCCTATCAGCCCCCCACACATCTCCTGTTGGCCCAGTTCCCACCTGTCTACCAAGGCAGTCACCATGATCACTGGCTTCCCCATTTACAGCTGGAGGGAGGAGAAAGAGGCCCATCCTGCACTGAGACCCAGCTGGCCACAGTGCTGGCAGGGACAGGCCCCCTGTGTTTGAAGACTCAGTCAGCAGAACCAGTGTGGGAGGGGGGCAGTGGCAGTGGGGATCAGGTATCTCAATGCAGAGTCCCAGTTGTGGCCTGAGTGCTCAAGTGGGCCACAGTCCTCACAACAGGGATTGAGGCCACCAACAAGAACAAGTGCCAGGTGAGCCTGTGAATGATGAGCTGGCCACAAGGTTAAGGTTTCGACTGACACCCAGATGCAGAGGCTCCACCCCCCCCCAGGGTGTATTTTAGTATAAAAGGGGTACCGTGAAAAACCTTCCAGCCATGACCTTTTCTGAAGAAACAAATGGCTGAAGCTTTGCATAGAGCCAATTGAGAGCAGGTGATGCTGGGGGCGGCAGGGACTCCTATGGTATGTTCCCCACCATACAGGAGGAGAATCCTCACCCAGTGTCCCACCCTGCTGTCCCCAGCCCTCTCCCATCCCAGGGCTTCTCTGTCAGCCACACCCAGGCACAGGAAGGCTCCGGAGCTTTCCCTGACACCCTGAGAGCTGCCGGCGTGGCATCTGGGGAAGTGCACCACTGCTGTCCAGGAGAGGGGGCGGCGGGGGGTGGTGGGGGTGTCCAGAGTGTGTCCATGTGATCACGCCCTGCTCATTTTTGTCCACTTAAGCCTAGGCAGACTGTACCTGCCCATCAGGGATTAATTCCTTTTTCTCCCTTAATTGGTCAGGCACAGACTGCTGGTCAGCTTTCACCTTCACATTCCAGGCAAAGAAAAGAAATGACATTCTAACTGACGCTGGACACTTGTCATCTGGGCAGTGGACAACCTCAGTTAGACTCTTCTCCCAGGCCCTCTCTCCAGCACATCCTCCCAGGTCCCTCATGGTCCCGACCCAGTCCCACAGGACACCTAGGGAGCTTAAGGAGGTGTGACCAAAGGCTGTGGTGCTGGGCAGCTGACGCAGGCCCTGTGAGACAGCTCCAAGAGCCTGGCTCAGGCCTCTGCTTGTACGGTTCCTAATGACAGATAATGACAGACCGCAGCCTGGAAACAGGTCCCTGCGGCTCCTCACTGGCAGCAGCTGAAGAGAAATGAATGACCGTCTCCGGAGACCAGCATCTCCCACCTGGCACGTGGCGGGAACTCACGTTTTTCTTTCACTTCTAAGTTGAAGGATCAATTTAGAAAATTGCAGCCAGCTTCATCTCACATCAAATCCTAAAAAGGGCCTCCCCTATGAGAAGCTGGCCACATGGCCCCAGGACTCAGCACTGCCACCCCCAGCCCACAGCCCTCCTGATGTGGAGCCTTTGCTTCAACCAATGGGGTCCTCTGTAAGCATCAGGCTGGGCCTTTCGGTAGAGGAAACCCCACTTGGAGGAGACAAAAACATGTTTCCTCCTGGGTAACAGGACTCCAGGGCTTCTTGTATGTGGGTGGCTGTGACTGTGGGAACCCAGGGTGAACTTGGATGTCCCCAAGTGGCCAAAGGTTTCTGAAATTGAAAACCTTGGAGAGTGGGCCCCGTTAAAATGAGCAGAACACCCCGAAGGGTGCTCAGGGGGCCCGAGAGAGAGTCCTGAGTGGGACAGGAGGCTGGGATCCCAGCTGGGGCACTCATGGGCTCTGCCTAGAGAGGATCTGCTGCTGCACCCACCCCTGCTGGGGACCTAAGGCCAGGAGGAGGCCCTGAGCAGGGGAGAGCTGGAGGGAGGAGAAAGAGGCCCATCCTGCACTGCTACCCTCCAAGATTGTCTTGAACTTGAGCAAAGCACAAGCCCAAGAAACAAAATCTGGGCTTTTGGGCCTGGGAATAAAAAGGGACATTGCTCCATAGTGAGCACAGTGTACACAGACCTCTTGTGCACAACTGGTAGAGAAAGGAGGGAAAAGATCATAGACCAGAATTCAAGGTCCCCAGCCTCTCTGTTCTCTTCTGCAAGGTGAGAATATTTGCAGGGCTGTTGAGAGGGCATCCGAAGCCTCACACGGCAGGTTTGGGGGACTGGTGGCTGGTTAAAGGGAAACTTGGGGGTGTTGTAGCTAGTTTAATGGTATACCCCAACAGAGGATACACCCACATCCTAACCCCAAACCCCATGAGACCTTATTTGGATAGAGAGTCTTTGCAGATGTGATTAAGTTATGGGTCGCAAGGGGACATCATCTTGCACTATCTGGGTGGGCCCTAAACCCAATGACAAGTGTCCTTATAAGAGAATAGCAGGAGGAGGTCTGAGGCAGAGGAGGAGACGTAACAACAGAGTGATTGGAGATTGGGGTGACAGCCACAGGCCAGGAGTACCTAGAGCCTCTAGAGCTGGAGGAGATGAAGGAACACGCCCAGGCACAGAGCCCTGCTGACACCTTGACATCAGAGTCGTGGCCTCCACAACCGTGACAGTGAATCTCCGTTGCCTTCAGGCGCAGAGTCTGTGACACTCTGTCCTAGCAGCCCCTGGAAACCCACACAGGGACCACAGCTGGGGTTGGTAGTTGGCGACTCAATATGCCCACCTAAGGGCACTGCCTTCCTCAGCCTCCTTTGCATCTGGAGTGCCATGTGGCACTGAGCAGAGAGAAGATGGGGGTGGGAGGACTGTGGAGAAAGCTGCCTCAAAGGACACTGACTCAGCTGGCAGGTGCCTTCACCCTGTGCGGTTTGCTGCTGGAGAAAGAAACAAAGGCTAGGACAGGACAGCCATCTTGCAACCGTGAGGCAAGTAAGCATTTTAACAAAAACCCTACTAGGGATGGCTGCTCAAACAGAAGAAAGGTGATGACACGTGGACCCTTATGTCGATCATATTTACTTTCTATATCTTAGGATATTTTGACATCTTAGAAATCTTGCTAACAGGGAAAGGCTGGCCCTCTCAGGACCAACCAGTTCTTTAGGAAGAGACTTTCACAGGCAAACCAACCAATCCCAAGTGTCTATACCCGGCCACCTCCCTTATCTAACTGCTGCACAGCGAGCAATACTACCCCACCCTTATCACCCCAGGCCAGGTACCAGCAAACTAGAGACTGCCTCTTTACCCCAAAGACCACTGGAATAATCAAACTAGCCAATCCCAAACTATCCTCACCGTCTCGCCTTTCCTGTGGAAGGCCCAACAAATGCTCCAGCCCGTGCCTTCCCCTGTCTCCTTTCTGGCTCTCGGCCATATCTGGTGCCTCCCTACTGCGTGGTGTGTCACCCCCCACCCCCTTTCAATTGGCCTCTCAGGGTTATCACTTAGTCACCTCCATGAGTTCCAATCCCGAGGGCACAAATGAGATGAGCTTCCACCTCCAGGCTCCTGGTTGAGTGAGGAAAACACTTGGCCAAAGCCACCTACAAACACAAAATCCCCAAATCAGCCCATGTTGGTGAAGTGTGTGTCTCTGACACATGAAAGCCCAACTTCGCTCCCAAGTCCTTGAAGAAAGTTGCTGGTCTAGCCCTTTCCCACTGTGTTTCCCTCCCTCCATGTCACTGTGCATGTGAGCATAGCAGCTGG
Source organism: Nycticebus coucang (assembly GCF_027406575.1). Classification (NCBI taxonomy): domain Eukaryota; kingdom Metazoa; phylum Chordata; class Mammalia; order Primates; family Lorisidae; genus Nycticebus; species Nycticebus coucang. The sequence continues at coordinate 3,144,132 of NC_069795.1, forward strand.
GCATACCACAGCTCTGGCCATGGAAATACCAGGCACCCTTGGGGGTGGGGGGAGGAGGGCAGCCCGGGCTGGTGCATCAGAACCCATGTGCTCATCAGCATAAGATGTCTCCTAGATCACAGCATCTTATGAGAGATGTGGAACTGTGACAATGATGGTGATGGTGTGGCCGCCTTACTGGGAACCTCCTCTGTCTTCTCTGTGCATGACCACTGCCCCCCTGAGCCTCACCACAACCCTCCCCCATCCCAATGGGATCCTCTCCCATCCCATTTTACAGATGAGGAAGCTGTGGTGTTGGAGATGTCGCTATGTTATTCACAGATGGCATGGGGTCAACAGCATAACTGGGCTGGCAGCGTGGTGCTCTCAAGAGGCAAGCCCAGGGCACGTTTCTCTGAACTTCTAAGTCATACCAACAGGAGGTGAGCCAGGAATACTACCAGAGTACATGTTACTAGGGCATTAAGACAGGGGAGTCCCAGGGGCACCCCTGTGATAGCCTTGGCAGATTCCTACAGATGGAACCTTAGGGATTTTCAGGTTTGGTTCTAGGCTAAAGTGTCATAAAGAGGAGACTAAGTCCCCTCCATATGAGTAGGGAACCCTGCCAATCTATGCAACTATTCCCAGGCAGGTAGGTACTAGGATCCCTATTAACAGATGGCAAAGCTGGGTCTCTGAGAGGTTAAATAACCTTTGTGAGGTTAATAATGGACAGAACCAAAATTTAAACTTCAGATCCCAACTTCTTAACTTTAGGCTAACCAGACTCATGAAATGTAGGTTACAAGTTCACTTAGGGACTTATTCAGTTTCATCTTGAGGACATCATTCAGCTCCACTGTGAGTGCTAAATGCATTTGCCCCAGTGAAGGAGCTTATCTGAGCATGGCTTCTGTACTATAACAGTATACTATCACCAAGACTACCACCATCACCACAACCACCATCACTACCATCATCACTATCATCACCACAACCACCATCATTACCATCACAACCACTACCAACACCATCACCACCACCATCACTACCACCATCACCATCATTACACCACCACCACCACCATCACCACCATCATCATCATCATCATTACCAATACCACCATCACCGCCACCACCATCACTATCACCATCATCATCATTACATCACCACCACCATCATTACCACCACCACCATCATCACCATCACCACCATCACCACCATCACTACCACTACCACCACCACCATCATCACCATCATTACCACGATCACCATCATTACCAACACCACCATCATCACCACCATCACCACCATCATCACCATCATTACCACGATCACCATCATTACCAACACCACCATCATCACCACCATCACCACCATCACCACCATCATTACCATCTTCACCATCACCACCACCATCGCCACCATCATCTTCACCACTATCACCACCACCATCACTACCAATGACAACCCCCTGCCCTTCTTCCTTCTCAAAGCTCAGCAGCACAGGACGCATGGGTCTGTGGTGGTGGTGGGGGTTAACCCCAGGGCTTCAGATGGAAAAGGAGCTTCTCTCCATTCCTTGCAGTGACCATCCCAAGCTAGAGCACGGCAAGGTTGATCTAACTTTGGCCAACACAGGTTCCATTGCAGAGCTGTGCCATAGGCTTGGGTGGCCCCAAGGGGTGGCCCAGAGTGTCCTCTCTGACTAGTGCTATACCAGCAGCGGAGGGCAGCCCCAGCCCCTCTTTGGCTCCCACAGCAAGTTGACATTGGTGTTGCCCGGGCACCAAAGTAGAAACAAGCTGACTAAGCCAGAGCCCTGCCCAGGAGCCCTGCACCCAGCCTGCTAAGGAGCACCTGTCCCACAGCACTTAGGGGCCTTGCTCTGCCTGCAGTGACTGCCCTCCCCCTCTGCTGGAACTGCTCTCTCTCCCCCTTGCACTTCTCTCCCCTTTCTCCTTCCTTCTCTCTTTCCTTCTTTCTCTCTCTCTCTCTTAAAAAAAAGAAAAAGAAAAGAAAACACCATACAAACTGCCTGGTAGCCAGGGCCACTCTGCAGGACCCAGGACCCACTGCAAGAGGCTGCATGGCCAACACACTGTTCACACCCTCCTTCCACAACCCAGGGACCCAGAAACTCTGCCTAGTAGGTAGGGATGTTCTACTTCAAGGATGAGGCGCCAAGGCTTGGAGGGCACATGTGATTTATCTAAGGTCACAAGGAGCCACCCCTGTCACATCTCTGCTGCCACATTCCATCCTTCCAGGAGGTGGTTGAGATGTGACAGGGGTGGGGACAGGCAGCCACAGGCCATGACAGGCCAAATTCTGCCTCCCTGAGTGGTCAAGGGAAGCCAGCACTGGGACATGGGCCATAATCTCATCGTCAGAAACGCATTCCTTTGCCTCTTCCACATCATCTTAGTGCACAGGTCAATGGTGTACACATTTTCCTGGGAGGCTCTCATCCCAGCCACAGTATCCCTGCCCACCCTCCAAGGTCAGAGCAGCATGAAGATGGGTGAACACCTGGGCCCTTTGGTAACATGGCCATGCGAAGCAGGTCAGCCCCAGTGTATGACAATCGACAGCTCAGCCCAGGCACGGGCTGGCACAGGGCAGGCTTGGGGAAGGACTGAGTTTCTTCTCCCAGACTGACCAGGGGCAGGGGCCAGAACGTGAAGGCCCTTCCCGGCCCTGACTTAGGGCAGCAAATCCCATGAAAAATGAATAACAAGTTAGCACCAAACCCCGCCCACGTAACAAAGCCTCCTATCCCCACAGCACCCCTCCTGTGACACCTGGAGAAGATCCCTCCCATCCTATCCCAGAGCCTCTGTGTACATTGGACCTGGTCTGGCCACTTGCTCCTGTTCCTCAGGGTCACCCCTAGTTTTCCAGTTGTCCTGGGGCTGATACCTTAAAGGATGGGGGGCAGATGTCTCAGACTCACCTGGCCTCTGCCCGAGGTCAGGGAAGCAGGTCCCTGGCTAAGTGCCCCCCACAGCCCAAGTCCCTCAGCACCAATCCCAGGCAGCTTCCACACAGATCTCCCAAGGGGAAGAGGTTCTGATGCCCCCTTGGTACAGCCACACAGGATAGTGCCTTAAAGTGGAAGCCAGCTGTCGAAGGCATTCCTGTGCAGTGAGTGTGTCACCCAAGTGCTCTCACTGACGCAGCAGTCCCAGGAGATGGGCAGGGCCACATGGGGTCAGGGCCCAGGCACTGGGCATGAACAGGCTGCTATGTCATGAGTGGCACAGTCCGAGTGGCTTCCCTGATACCGGGATGAGGAGAAACCCTGACCACAAAGTTCCCGGTGCGGGGGTGGGAGCACATGATGCCAGAGCCAGCCCTGGACTGACCGCCTCTCGCCAACGCCTGTGCCCTGATGAGGCGCTGTGAGGGGAAGACGGGGCCTTGCCCTGGTGGCCCATGAGGCATGTAATATGTCACCACCCCCTGAGACCCAGAGCAGGCCTGAGAAAAGGAGGCAAGGACAGAGCCTTCAGATGTGGTATTCTGGGCCCCCTGGCTGGGGCCTGGGAACTGAGGCTGGGAGGCCAACAGCTCCTGTGTGGTCCAGGGTTTGTGTGCCCCTGTGGCCAACCCTACTGGGTCATGTGGGGCCTGCAGCAGTGACCCCAGCCACGGGGGAGAGGTGCTGACACATCAGTCCCCAGACACCACACTGAGCACTTCCTAGCACTGGGGCCTGCACTGGCCCAGGCAAGACCACGCAGAGGCAGTGGCAGCCTGGCACATGGAAGGGCCAAGGGGACATAGGGAAGCCTCAACAGCCCTGCTCCTGTCATCCTTGTGAAGCATCTCTATGAATTTCTTATTGTCCAGAAACAGAGGAGCCAAGGGCAGGCAATTCCCTTCCCTGGAGGTGAGCTGCTGTTAGTGGCTGGCCCTGGCGGGAGGAGCCCGCTCCATTTGCAGCCCCAGGGGGTGAGCTCGCTCCCCTGCCTCCGGGAACTGTAGGTGTTCATTTCCCATCAGTCTCACAGTCCCGGAAATGGACATGATGACGTTCACCCAGTCACCTGGTGGGACTGACAGAATCTGCACGGTGGGCAGAATGCCACCCAGACGGCCTCAGGCTGCGCTGTGGTGACAGGTTCCAAAGAGGTGGGAGGGCACTGCTAAGTGCACCCCAACTTCTGTCTTGGGCTCTGGGGCAGAAAAACATCACGTCTCAGCCTCCCACGTTAACAGAGGACCAAAAGCCCCGGGCAACACAAATCTCACTTATTAAAAGACAAAAACACAATAATTAGATCACCAAAATTGGCATATTTAAAGCGTAATGGCATTCTAATAAAGGCACAGATTTCTTTAAAAAAAAAAGAGCCATCTCAAAGTGGCCTCAAACACCTATTTCTCACACCACCAAGCTCCCGACCTGCGCACAGGTAGCTCGGCTGCCCTCTCAGCCTGGACCCAGCAGGCAAGCCAGGGGCCTGTTTGCTGAGGGGCGGGGGTGAGGGGCCTGAGTGGAGGCCACAGCAGGCTGGGTTACCCCAGTATCCTCAGCCCCGGCTTCCACTGTCCCCACTTCCTGCATTTGCTCCCAAGTTGTAGTCATAGCAGGGGACCCCCATCCTCTCTCCCAGCCACTCCTCTGTCTGTTCTCAGCACACCAATGTGTCCTTGAGACCCCAGCGTCAGACCGCATCGGTGTTTCCATGAGAGGGAGCCAGGCCCAGGCCCCGCCGAGGTCTCTACACAGCCTGGCTAGGACGGGCCCTGCTCAGCACTCGGAAAGCAGGGTGGGGAGCAGGAGATTGGAGCCCAGACGCTCGCGCGGAACTGACGGGTCTTGGCTGTCTGGTCGAGAAGATGAAACATGCATCTCTCCCAAGGGGCTTTCACCCACCTGGTAGCTGAGGTATTCTGGGAAAGGACCCCAGATTCTTCCTCACTGCAGACAAGAGCTCCCCACCTGCCACTGCCAGGGCCCCAGCCTCACCCATCCCTGTCCCAGTGCTCTCACTGCCGCAGCCGCAGCCCCTGCCCTCCCTCCATCCTCCCTCTAGCCAGGCCGTCTCCTCTCCATTCTGCTCTGCAGCCCCCTGCTCCCCTGGGCAGAGGGGCCCTCTGCACCAGGTACCCTCCTAACCCCATCAGGTCAGTCTCTTCAGCGCCCACTGCTCTGCCAGCCCTTCAACCTGAGCCCGTGGCCTGTCTCATCTGAACACATTAGCTGGTCACATGTGCAAGGAAATGAAAGACACCTGGGCAAGGACAGTTTCCAGAAACTTCCAAAGTCCATCTATTTTTTTTTTAATTAAATCATAGTTGTGTACATTAGTGCAATTATGGGATACAATGTGCTAATTATATACAATTTGAAATACTTTCATCAAACTGGTTAACATACCCTTCACGGCAAAGTCCTGATCCTAGGGGTCCAGGGAGACATCTTCCTCATCTAAAGAGACCACAAAATGAATTTAGGCAACAAGGGAACATTTGGCCAAAGGAGTGGGAAACGACTTCTCAAAGGACCTGATACCAGTCACCGACCCAGCCCTTTTCCATGGCAGTCCCACCAGGGCACAGGTTGTCCCTGGAAAGAAGTGGGCGGCGGTCTCTACAGAACAGGACAAACCTCGCAGCCAGCAACTGCTGTGCCAGAGGCTGTGGTGTCCTGCCCAGGTCACCCGCCAACCTCTGGGCAGAGGGCTTCAAGGAGCAAGGCACACTTTTCAAACTGGGCAGCTATTCCCTTCCCTTTTGTTCTTGAAAACTTCTTTTTCTAAACAGCCAAGGCCACACAGCACAGGGCGCAGACCCCTCATCGGGCTGCTCTGGGCCTATTCCACCCAGCTCCTGGTGGGGGCACCTCTCCCCTCCCCACTGACCTCACACCAGGGGGGCTGTCCACTGATTTCTGCCGCAGACCCTTAGAAAGCTTGATCAGCTTCTCCCCATCAACCCCTTCCCTCCACTAATAATAAAGACCAAGGTGTAATACCAAGTGGGGCAAGACACGATTTCCCCCAGTGAGCTCAGCTCAGTCTGCTCTCGGGAAAGGAATCAAAAACATCTGTGTTGTGACAAGCCCATCAGTGAGGGTGACAGAGGTGCCCAGAAGGCATTGCTGATAAGACCGTGAGCCCTAGTGCCCTGCAAGGGTAGCCACACCAGCCCCAAATAGAAGTGTCCCTCACTCTGGCCTCGGGGCCCCATACGAGGGAAAGCCCAGGCTTAGAAGAAAGAAGTGGAAAAGGCCCCCAGCACAGTTGCTTACACCAGTCACTGTGTAACCCTCTGGAGCAGACCCAGTCTGCCTTGGAAAAGTGCCCTCGACCACAGCAGAGGGCCACGATTGGTTATAGACTCCATTGTCCACTCAGTGGCCCATCCCATGGGCAGGGAGTTCACTTGGATTATGCAAGCGTGAAATTCACAATGCCCCAAACTGCAAAGCCCAGGGGCAGGCCTGGAAGGGCACAGACGGGGTCTGTCCACCAACAACAGCTGTCCTCACTCACTGGGCAGCCCAGCCAGAGCCAAGGGCTCCACCGTTCAAACTGTGATTTATTTTCCTTAAAATCCGGAAAGTTCTCGTGTGTGACACAGTGATGTGATCTCCACATTGACACTTTGGAGGGAAAATTCTATCACTCATTTCCTGGGAGCTGGTGGGTAGGGGCAAAGGAAAGAGAGATGCTGGCCTGAGTCCCTGAGGACCCTGCCGCCTCCACCCTCTGCATTGGTTCAGAGGCTAAGAGAAAATTCTACAAGGTCCAGTGCAGATGAGGCTTTAGCAGAGGAAGTTTCTGAGAAAAGAAGAGCAGATATCACTAAGATTAGGGTGCCTCCTCCCATGTAAAGAATTTGTGGGAAAATTTAGAAAACTCAATTTTTTTTAATACAAATTTTTAGACAGTTGGCTATTTATACATGAATTCAAGAAAAACGCTTTCTTCTGGAGACAGAAAATTCAACTCACCTTTCAGAGCTTAGGAAAACCAATTATCATCTCCTTCCACAAATGGGGGTTCTTCCCCCCAACATTAAGGTAAATTAAAACATTAGTTACTCTTTAAACAGCCACTCACCAAAGCCATTTTAGACTCTGCTGTGCACCGACCCCAGCGGTCCTGCACTTGGTCTGTGAGCAGGAGACACCAAGAGGCTGTCAGAGCCCCCACGGCCACCGACCCCTCACTGACGAGGGTTAATCAAATGTCTTCCGTGTGTTGGTGCCAATTCGATTTCATCTAAGCAAGGAAAGATCTTCCCCCACTGCAAGTTCTTGTGAATGCAGCTGACATTACCTGATGGTGTAAATTGCTTATTTTGTAGTGAAAATAATTTTTCTTGTCATTCAGGGATAGCAGAGCACGCTGTGTAAAGAATGGTTCTTCCTCCTGCCAGTCGCACGTGTATCTTCTGAACGGTGGGAAGAAACAGGTCGTGCAGACGGGTCCTGAGGAGTGAACACACTTTGCCGGGAGAAATGTTAATAGCAAAGGGTTTTGCATTGATCAGGAGGTAGCTGCAGAATGTATGGTATTTGATTTTTCTCTGGGTAGTATCCACTCCCGTTTTCTGTGTGTGGTAACCGCTGAGATTCAGCCTGTGCTCTCTCACTGAGATCTACTGTCAGTATATTTGGCTCCTTCAATCTTTTTCCTTTTTTCACACAGAAGCTATTTTCCCCCTTGGGCAGGTCACAGGCACAGATGGTTAAGACTCCCTTAACCTCTCCCTCCCAGGCAGAGGAGGCTTGGCCTCCTAATATTAGCTGAATAAACTGAGCACCTCCTTTGCACGAAGCCCAGATTTACCAGAACCCAGGAGTCCCTTGATCTGTCCCCCGGCCATATGCACAGGGGAGGGAGGCACAGCTGGGAACACTTCCAACAAAAGACTGAGGGTCCTGCGGCCAGTGTGGGAGACTTGCTTCAGAAATGCCCAGGAGGAGATTGGGGCACCCACAGCTAGGGCAATCCAGAGCCCTTACACACTTTTTAATGAGGGCATGGCCTGCCAGCTGCAAGGCAGGGCCCAAGGCTGGAGGCAGACCTGGGAGGGGCGTGCTCAATTAGACAAGAGGTGGTGGAGGCCTGAGCAGGGCTGTGGTGGGAGGGATGGGGGCGGAGAGAACTCGAGCAGGACCCCAGTCAACGTGAAGAACAGCACCATGGGACTGCTGGTTAGCTTCACACTGCAGCCTCCCACGCCAACTCCTATCAACAGCGGGTCTTTTCATGTTGAAAAGGTACAGTTGAACTGAAAGGCAAGCTAAACTTCCTGGGGCCCTGGAAAAGAACAGAAACTCTCAATAGGAACCTGAGATTGAAGCCACAGACTCAGGACTTGAGAAGGCAGAGGTAGCAGGGGATATCCCCTAGTGCAAGAGGTTGGGGCCTGAGAGGGTCACACCAGATTCAGACAGACTGAAGAAAAGGAACCAAAGGTAACTGTGACATGCCCTTTATTCAGCTCGTGATGGCTGGCCAGCAAGCATAGGATGTCTGCACAGAGCAGCCTTAGAATGGCAGTGGCTCTGAGTCAAGCATTAATGACATAAAGATGACATCATATTGCTTAATCACGGTTACTTAAGATGATATAGCACCTGTGGGCCTTCAGACGTGAGAGACCAATCAACTCACCTTCCCCACACCCCCCTTGCCAACCAGAGCAGTGGGCATTAGAGGCTCTGCTTCTATACAGAGGTTGGGGCCAGGCTTGCTGCATGGACAGAGGCTCCCAGTGGCCAGGACTGGGCTGTATAAGGCTTCTCTGATTGTAAATGGGGCCAAGAAGAAGCTGCTGCCAGCAGAGGTCAGAGATAGCCGTGCAACCAGCACCTGGACCTAATCAGCCCCATACCCTCAGGGGAGGAAATCCCAGCCTACAGGGGTAAGACTTGGTTCTGAACTCTGAACCCATTGACGGCCACAACAAAACTTCACACACGGAGGGCCAGCTGAGGGAGAGGAGGCAAAAGCAAAATAAAACAGAAAACACCTAAGATGAGTTTTAATATTCAGAACACATGCAAAAAAAATTGTGATGAAACTTACCCAATGAACACCACAAATGTGAGAGATTAAAACAGTAAATCGTCGAAAGAGATATAACATTATACAAGGCGGACATGAAGTGCGTGTGCAATTTAAAATAGTTTAACATCAGAAATTGCACATGAACTTTATGTCCATCCTGTATATGTTTAAAATCCTCAGAGATTTGTAAACAAATCAAGAAAGATATCCAAAAGAACAGAGGGAGAATACAGGGAAGACCCAATGAAAAATGCTAGCAATGAGAAGGACAAAAAAAAAAAAATGAAAGTCTCAGCGCCCGTAGCACAGTGGTTACGGTGCCAGCCACATACATGGACAGTGGCGGGTTCAAAACTGGCCCAGGCCAGCTAAAACGACAATGACAACTGCAACAAAAAAATAGCCGGGCATTCTGGCGGGCACCTGCAGTCCCAGCTATTTGGGAGGCTGGGGCAAGAGAATTGCTTAAGCCCAAGAATTTCAGGTTGCTGTGAACGGTAATGCCACAGCACTCTACTGAGGGTGACATGGTGAGACTTTGTCTCAAAAAAAAATTTAAAAAGACAGGCATCCTGTGATACAGAATGCATATCTTCAAATTTATCTTGTAAAAAATGCATTGATGGAGTAATACCTTAGGAAGACCTAAATTATAGATTTAAATTTTAGGAATTTTAGATATCATTGAGTGTAATCTCCTTTATTTTTGAAACTCTGCAAGGTCCAGATGATTTATCCAGGGTCACACATTTGTTAGTGGCCAAAGAATGTCCTAACCCACAGACATCTGATAAGTTAGACAGTCTAGTGCTTTTTCCATTTTAACAAGCTGACAGCAGTGTTCACTCAGGATGGATATTATAAAGGTAATGCCAAATGTCACTCTAAAGCAAAATGTTTTTGTATTTCAATTAGAGAATTAAGAGTTATGCATATGTATCGTAGAAATGTAACTATAGTGACCAAAATAAACAGACTTTTAAAACTTAAAAAAAAAAAGAAAAGAAAAGAAAAATGCTAGCAATGAAAGATGTGGTCATTAAACTTTTTAGAAACCTCAATGAGTGGGATAAACGGCACACAAAGAAGAAAGAGTTAGCAAATTAATGAGAAACTCATCAAGACAATACTAGAACTATCAAGAGAAGGAAAATACAAAAGAAAAGTTAAAAGACGTAGAAGCCAGGTAAAGAAGATTTAACATATGCCTATTGGGAACTCCAATTGTAGACAATACAGGAAATTACAGTGTGGCTCTATAAAAAGGTAATGGCTGAGGATTTTCCAGAATTGGTGACGTGAGCACTCAGTCAAGCCAAACTGGACAAGTAAAGATAAATATCCATGATAATGAAAAACAAACAAAATTCTGAAGAAGCTGCTAGGAGAAAGATTTTCTACAAAAGAGAAACAAGCTGCCAATGGACCTCTATTAGGAACAAGATATGCCAAAAGACATTAAAGTGATGTCTATAATGTACTGAAGGAAAATTACTGCTAACTTGGAATTTTTATGCCCAGCTAAATGATTCTTCGCAGCAAGGATGGACTAAAGTCATTTCAGAAAAACAAAGACAAGACATGTTTACCTTTAACAGATAACAGAAAGAACTAGACTTCAGAATTCCAGAATGGCTCAGGAATTTAATGTTCCAAGTACTATGAAAGGTGGGATAAAGTAGAGAGCTAAAAAAAGGGATTTGATTGAAAATGTGGTCTCCAGGCAGCACCTGTGGCTCAGTCAGTAAGGCGCCGGCCCCATATACTGAGGGTGGCAGGTTCAAACCCAAGCCCCGCCAAACTGCAACAACAACAAAAATAGCCAGGCGTTGCGGCAGATGCCTGTAGTCCCAGCTTCTCGGGAGGCTGAGGCAAGAGAATTGCCTAAGCCCAAGAGCTGGAGGTTGCTGTGAGCTATGACGTCACAGCACTGTACTGAGGGTGACAAAGAGAGACTCTGTCTCAAAAAAAAAAAAAAGAAAAGAAAGAAAATGTGGTCTCATTTGACAAAGACATCCTCCTTAGCCAAACTTTAGTTACACTCCTTTGAGGCCTCTTATTAACTAAGCCTCAACCTTGACCTTCTATGTCCTTGGGCTGCTGAGTGCAGTTTTAGCAAGAATCCTATTACGTCAATTAAAAGAGAATCCCTCATCCTTGATATCTGATCAAATTCCTCATACCCCACCTTTGCTGTGTAAGTTCTTGGCCTCCCTTCAGCAAGAATATCACTGCCCTTGATACCTGTTATGGGATGAATTGTGTCTCCCCCAAATTTGTATTGAACTCCTAACCTGTAGTACCCCAGATTGTGACTGTATTTGAGGTGAGGCCTTTAGAAGGGTTATTAAGGTATGTTGAGGCCACGAGTGGGCCCTAAACCAACATGACTGGTGTCATTATAAGAAGCGGAAATTGGGAGACAGAGGTATGTGTGCACACAAAGGGAAGAACATGTGAAGACACAGGGAGAAGGCGGCCTCAGAAGAAACCAAACCTGATGACACCTTGAACATGGACTTCCAGCCTCCAAAACTGAGAAAATGCATTTATGCTGTTTTATCACTTGGTCTGTGGTGTTTTAATATGGCAGCCCTAGAAAACTAATACAATGTCTACTTAGGTTCCCCTTAGAAGTTTTCCATCCACTGATGCTCTCACTCTGTTCTTCAGCTATAAATCCCCAAGGACCTATACTGAGGTCTCTCCCTTACTACATTAGTTCAAAGAATCATTCAGTTACAGTGGGCCTGGTGCAGTTGTCCATGCCTGCAATCCCAGCAGTTCGGGAGCCTGAGACAGAAGGATCATTTGAGGCCAAGAGTTCAAGACCAGTCTGAGCAACACAACAAGATCCTGTGTCTACAAAACATTAAAAAAAAAAAATTAACTGGGTGTGGTGGCACACACCTCAGTCCTAGCTACTCAGGAGGCTGAGGCTGGAAGATCACTTGAACCCTGGAGCTCGAGGCTGCAGTGAGTTATGACGATGCCACTGTACTCCAAAAAAGAATTATTATTACTTATAGTAAGCAATGGAATTGTGATCACACAAGAAAATACCTAGTTTTTTAGAGAGGCAAACTGTAACATATAGGAGTGAAATAGTATGATGTTTGGAATCTGCTCTCAACATTTTCCAAAGAAAAGAAAAAAGAAAAATGGATGGATTGGTGAAGCAAATCTTCCATCTTCTTGATAATTGTGGGATTTGAGTGTTGTGTATATAGATTTCATTGAACTACTCTGGCAACTTTTGAATACATTTGAAAATTTCATAAAATAAACATTATACCACTTTTACATCTAATTTTTATGAAGACTTATTCATAAGACATGTCAGAACATTCTCAGTGCCTCAAATTATTTTTGTGGGCACTAATTATCCCAATTCCTTAAGATAAATAGACAGCTGAATAGCATAGTTCTCAGCTTGTGAAATTTGATGGTCAGAGAAGACAGTCGGCATGCTTTCAATCTTCTTAAACTGGAGAACTGTTTGATAGTCAAAATATGATCTTCTTTGGTAAAAGTCCCATATGCACCTATAAACAATATTTATTTTGCTTCCATTAGGAGGAATTTTGAATAAAAGTTAATCAGATAAAGCTGGTTGATAGTGCGTCCATGTCTTTTGCTTTCCTGCTAAATTTTCTATTAATCATTGGGAGAGAAGTATTGAAGTCTCCAACAGAGCCCTACTTATCTTTTCAGCTCTATTATTATTTTCTTCATGTATTTTGAAGATTTATTTATTTATTTTGTGTGTGTGTGTGGTTTTTGGCCGGGGCTGGGTTTGAACCTGCCACCTCCGATTTATTATTGGATTGTACAAACTTAGGGTTGATATTTGTTGGTGAATTGATTTTTTCTTCCATCATCATGACAGGCCCTCTGTATTTCTGGTGATGGTATTCCTTTCCTACAACCTACCTGTGTGGCAGTGCACAGCCCCGCAGCTGCCTTAAGATTAGTGTTTCCACGCTGTCTCATTTTCCATCCTCTCACTTTTCATTTCTCAGCCTTCGTATTTAAAGTCCCTCTCCTGTAGTTAGCATATCCGTCAAATGGAGAGATTTCATTACCCTGTCTTTAAGTTTGCTGATCTTTTCTTCTGCAGTGATTAATCTGCTGTTAATCCCATCCATTGAGCTTTTCACTTGCAAAGTTCTTTTCATTCCCAGATATTCCATTTGTTTTTTTGTTTGTTTCTTTTGAGACAGAGTCTCACTGTGTCACCATTGGTAGAGTGCCATGGTCTCACAGCTCACAGCAACCTGTCCTGAGCCCAACCTCAAACTCTTGGGCTTAAGCAATTCTCTTGCTTCAGCCTCCCAAGTAGCTGGGACTACAGGTGCCCGCCACAACACCTGGCTATTTTGTTTTGTTGTTGCAGTTGTCACTGTTGTTTAGCAGGCCCCGGCCCAGTTTGAACTCACCAGTCTTGGTGCATGTGGCTGGCACCCTACCTACTGAGCTACGGGCACCGCCCTGTTTTTAATATTCTTTTCTACTCATGTCATTTTTTTTTATATTCTCAAGCATATTTATAATATGTATAATAGCCACTTAGAACTCTTTACTAATTCTACCATTCCTGTCATTTCTGGGTCTGTTTTTATTGACTGATATTTCTTCTAGCGATGGGTCTCAGTCTCTGCTTTTTCTTATATCTCATAATTCTTTAATGGGTGCCAAGCATTTTTAATGTAAAATTGATAGGTATCTAGATTTTTCCCCTTTTTATCTTACCTTAAAGAGTGCTGACATTTGTTCTGGAGGGCAGCAAAGTCACTTACCGATGCCCTGTGACACTGGTTTCAAGTGTTCTTATGGTGGCTCTAGAGCAGCCTTTACTCTCAGGTTACCTTTACTCAGCCTTTACTCGGTAGGTTCCTACTACCCAGGCTTGACCTTCCCGGTCTCTATTGACTGCCTCAAGTGTTCTACCAGGTCTCTAACTGGCCCGATGGAGTTTAAATGTCTCCCAGCCTGGTGTGAGTTCTGGCTGGGACTTGTTCGGCTTATACCTCACTGTTCCTTGTCCACCTCACGGAATTTCACCTATACAAGCACAGATTGTAAAAACTCAGGGAGACCTTATGCAGGTCTCTGGATTTCTGTATCTGTGTGTTTTCCTTCTCTCTGGTACTCTGCCCCCTTTCAGCTTCCCCAAAGCCCAGCCGGATGACCCTACTCTGCCTGGCAATAGGAAAACTGTCTCCAGGAAGAAAAGTGAGTTGACTGTACAACTCATTTCACCTGTTTTCCGTTCTTAGGGCTCATAGTCCTGCACAGCCTCTTGTCCTGATGTCTAAATCCACTTGTTTCATGTGTTTTCTCTAGTTTTCTGATTATTTTTGTCAAAACAAAAGAGCTAACATACATTCCGTACCAGCTACTCTCATGGCTGGCTATAGAAATGCTGAAAACTATTTTCTGTGTTTTTATTTTTTTATTTTATTTTTTGAGACAGTCTCAAAGTTGTCACCCTGGGGAGAGTGACATGGTGTCATAGCTCACAGCAACTTTCAACTCAGGCTCAAGTGATCCTCTTGCCTCAGTTTTTCTAATTTTAGTAGAGACAAGGTCTTGCCCTTGCTCAGACTGGTCTCAAACTCCTGAGCACAGGCAATCCACCTGCTTGGCCTCTCAGAGTATTAGAAGTACAAGCGTGAGCCTGTTTTCTGTGTTTTTAAAGCCATTCTGCTTCTTTGGGATCCCTTAGAATTATAAGTTGAGAAGTTCAAACAGACGTAACAGAGATGTACTAAGCAGCTGCCAGTGCTAGAACCTGGGCGACTGACTAAGAGTCCCCTGGGTCTGAGGAAGAGAGAACACATCTGGGTATAGTCATCCAGGGCTAGAAGCCAAGTCATGTGTGAAAATGGAACCAATGAGGAATGCACGAAAAGTTCTTTCTAACTCTAACAATCTGTGGTTTTGTTATTTTATATGAACATATTTATTTACTTGATCCTACTGAAAATTCAAAAAGTAAAATGCGGAATTTTCAAACACATGATTCTAATTAAAGTGGGATGAGTTGGGACTTCCAGCTGAACATGCTCCTGAATAAGCCACATTTCACAGGCGTCCTCAAACTTTTTAAACAGGGGGCCAGTTCACTGTCCCTCAGACCGTGGGAGGGCCGGACTATAGTTTAAAAAAAAAAGTTATGAACAAATTCCTATGCACACTGCACATATCTTATTCTGAAGTAAAAAAACAAAACGGGAACAAATACAATCACGCCACCTCATGTGGCCCGCGGGCTGCAGTTTGAGGACCTCTGGTAGAATAACCTAGGTCTATTGCCAACCCATCAGCCATTGCAGCACTTTATAGTTCTAGGACTAAAGAACTTTCATCTGAATTAGTAGATCTTATAAAGTCAATTTTCAGGAAAGTTTGATTAGGTCTAAAGACAATTGTGTTTGACATTTGCCTACAACCACAGCCCTTTCGAACGGAAGCTGCCCGGCCCACAAATCCTTCCCAGGGGCAGACCAGGCTACCATGTGGTGTACCCCTTGGCCTGAGCCTTCCTCCTGCAGTTAACTGACCCAAGTGAACATCTGACGTGCCTGCAGTGACTCTCGCCTACGGGGGGAAATGATCTAGTAAACACCATGAACAACGTGTTTGGTGATGAGACCTGAAACTCAACATATACTTAAGGGATAGGCGATAAGCTAAATTGGGGACCACACATGGGCAGAAACACAAGCGGCCATTGCTTGCTGAAGTTACAAGTTAGGGAAATTTACAAGGTAGAAGAGTGACAATAATATACCACTGGTCGTGAGTGGACACAGTGCAGGTGTGTGGAGCCATCTCCATGGTATAGCCTTCAGCCGCCCTAGGGTTGCTGCTAAGTCCACGAGGTGATTCCGTCTCTACTCCTCCACATTGTCCTTAAGGTAAGCTTCCCCTTTCCTCCAGCTAACTCAGCTTCCCTTCTCTCCAGCTAACTCAGCTTCCCTTCCCTCCAGCTAACTCAGCTTCCCTTCCCTCCAGCATTTGCACCCAAAGAAACCTGACACATAACAAAACAATCACCATGGTTTGGAAGGATACTGGGCCTGAGCACGGGTGGTCTAGCAAAGTATGAAGTAATTGTACACGGTTTTGGCAAAGTAGAGATCCAAGAAGGCTTTGGCAGAAGTCTTGCACTGGTGGCCACAGAGCCGAATCTGATTCATAGATGCGTTTAGTTTGACTTGTGGGACATTTCCTTAATATAGGCTGATGACTCCTGATCTCTTACTTCTCTTGAAAAATCAGAAATGTGGCTTGCATTCCCCCGACAGCAGTCACCTGGAGCTGAGAGACGGTGCCTGCTGTATGTGGGGCAGGGTCTCTACAATCCACCATGCAGCACCCCTGCACACAGGGATGCCACGTGGGCCTGCACAGTGACCCCGGGAGAATCCATTTGTCCCTATTGACTCTTTTGTTTTAGCAGCAAAATTCTTGAGCTGATCTAGCAGCAGACATGAATCGAGTCTCAGAGACTGTGGGTTTGCCTGCCAGCTCTGTCCCCCACCCCCATGCCTACTGGCCGAGTGATCTTGAGTAAGTCACCTGACCTTGGTAGGCCAGGCCAGCTGGCTCCTCCCTGGTTATTTTGTGCGTGGACACAAACCCCAAGATTATGCAGAACCTGATCGCAGCCCGAGATCCTGGTAAGCAGCCGTATTTGATGAAATCCCCTCATGCTGTGTTCCAGAAACAGCTTCCTGTAAGGAACTGCGTTCTGGGATGATTTAAATACAACTCCCTCTCTCCTCTGGCTCAGTGGTGATCAGCTGAGCTGCTCCTGCCCCTGATTCACAGGAACAAGAGGCTCTTCACTAAGCTTGGGTTAAGCTTCTCTCCCCTGCCTCCCAGGCCCCTGAAGTCCAGCCTGCCTTGGCCTGAGCCCACAGACAGCGCCCCTGGGAAAGTGGGGGGGGGGGGCACAGGTAAATCTTCCCTTCTCCACTGCCCACTCCCCAGTCTCTTCCCACTCCCAACCCCCCATTCTCTCTCCCTCTGTTAAGGCTCCTCACACAAGGAAAGCCCTTCAGGGGATGGGGTGCTCCCATTGAAGGGGTACAATGTGGGGGTGTATGGCCCACCTCTGGGGGTGGGGCACAACCACAACAGGGACTCTGCCTAGCAAATGCCAACATTGTAACCTAATTCTTTGTACCCTCAAATTAACTTGAAATAAAATAAATAAATAATAAAAACAAAAAATAATGGGGAAAAGGAAGAAAAGCCCTTCAGAGCTCAAGGTGGGAACGCTCTCCCCGCTGCGATAGACCACACTCTCCTGCAATAATTTTCCCCATAAAGTCTCTCCTGACTTAAATCCAGATGTGTTTTCCTTCTGACACTTGTCGGGGCTTCTGCTGTCCCTGAGTCCCCTCGCCATCAGGACAGGGAGCTGCGCCAGGCATTTCCTGCTGCCTCCACCAGGACTGCCAGCCCCCTGCCCCTGAAGGCCTGCTCAGCCCCCACCTGGACATCCGGCCTCTGTCAGCCCCTGTCACACCTCCATCTGCCCTGACGGTAAAGGAAACACCTACTTCCCCCACGGAGCTAGCCCTTCAGGGCTTCCAGTTGAACCCAGGTCCCCTTTCACCACCATCGAGGTATGGGTTCCCCCACATCCAAGGCGCTACCCCACCTATTTCCTTCCTGCATGAAGGTCAAACCAAGGCTTAACCCTACGTGACCCCAGCAAACAGTAGTCCAGAACACCTCCCTGGGTTCTCCCCACCAGGCATCCCGACTGACCAGGACAAGCCACCAAGGTCAAGGCTCCCTTTCAAGGTGTTTTACTGGCAGTTCAGTTTCTAGGGTCCTGCCTGACAAGACAGCCCTCAGGAGCAAACAGGAACCTGTCCCGGGGGCACATGTCCTCACCATTCCCACAGGGAGGGGCATGAGAGCTCCACTGAGGCACAGCAGCCTCAGGCAGGAATTAGGGAAAGCAGCCTAAAAATATCAACTAGAACCAACCAGCACCAATACCTCGGCCTGGAGGGGTTTGCTAACGGACCTCCTGACCTTGGAAAGTGCTGAAGCAACAAGTGAGACAGGCTGAGCTCAGGTCCTGGATGGAGGAAGCTGCCCTCCCACGGGGCTGACTCTGCTTCTGTTTGCAAAGGGATGGACCTGTCCCCCAGCGCTGGGGCAGCTTCCTGTTCTCCTTTCATCCTCTCTCAGCCCACCTCTGACGTCACCACAGTCCATCCGAGGGT
Organism: Nycticebus coucang; assembly: GCF_027406575.1. Classification (NCBI taxonomy): domain Eukaryota; kingdom Metazoa; phylum Chordata; class Mammalia; order Primates; family Lorisidae; genus Nycticebus; species Nycticebus coucang. The sequence goes on from NC_069795.1 coordinate 3,162,406, forward strand.
TTCCCAATGAGACCTGAATGTCACTTTACTATTAGGTGCAGCATGACAACATGGCTACTTGGTCCCCTACCCCCAACACAAGCTCAATAATGAGGCCTGAGAAATGAAGAGGTGGGATCTGGGGTGCAGTAGAATCAATCCTACCTCTTGGGGTTCCACTGCCTGTTTGGAATATTCTCCAAGGAATATCCTTGGAGCCCCTTCTTTGCCCCTAATTCTTTCTCCCAGAACTATAAAACATTCCTTTGAGAAGCAGCAATTCTGGTATCCTTCTCATTTCTAAAGGTATGTGACAGTAACGGCCGGGTGCAGTGGCTCATGACTGTGATCCCAGCTCTTTTGGGAGGCTGAGCAGGAGGACCACTCAAGCCCAGGAATTCAAGACAAGCCCGGGCAACATAGTGAGATGCCCTCCCTATGAAAACTTTAACAATTAGCCGGGCCTGGTGGTGGCACTGGTAGTCCCAGCTACTCAGGAGGCTGAGGCAGGGGGATCACATGAGCTGAGGAGTTCAAGGTTGCAGTGAGCTATGATGGCACCCCTTCCCTCCAGCCTGGGGGACAGAGTGAGACCTATCTCTAAAAAAATAAATAAATGCACAAAGTACTTATAAGTCCACTGACTCCTTTGGCAGCCTGAGGGATCTAATTGGTCAGTTTCAGAGAAGGCTCAACTTCTGTCGCTCTGTGTAGGGACCCAGGTGCCCCTGACAGCTGTTAAATAGAGACAGCCTGTATGTGGGCAAGGGGACACTTCAAGGGAAAGGACACTGCGAGCAGAGCAGCCCCGCTGTGCGTCCTGTGAGCATCTCAAGGCCAGGCAAGAAGGGCTTTTCTCTTCTAGAGAGGAAGAAACAGTGAAAGACCCAAGGGCTGGATAGGGCCTTGGGAGGCTGGTCACAGGGTTTGGGCTTGGGCTGGCCACGTGTCTGGAAGTTCCCAGAGCTGAATCCTCCTGACATTTTCTAGTAGGAGGCTGAGAAGCATATACAACTCTGAGAAACTGAGCAGATCCTGGGGAGCCTAGGGGTAGTTGCCCCTCTGGGGGCAAAGTTCAAAGGTCCCAAGATCCAGATTGGAAAGCAGCCAGGTGAGGCGGAGTGAGGACCGAGCAAGCCTAGTCCTGGAGAGCAGGAGGGTATTGTGTTCTCAAACTCCTATGATAAAGCTGCAGCCCCCAAACCCCAGCACAACTGCACTGGCAAATGGAGCCTGAAGGGAGGGACACAGGTTCAATGAAGTCATGGGGGGCCCTAATCCAATAGGGTTGGTGCCTGGGGGGTACCCCAGAGCACTCCCTCCATCCTGTGAGGACACAGCAAGGAGCCAGCCATCCACAAGCCAGGAAGAGAGCCCTCCCCAGAACCAAACCTGCCAGAACAGAGAGAAATAAATGTTCGTTGTCTGGGCTCCAGGCTGTGGTGATTCATCATGGAGCTGCCTGACGCCGGGAACAGGGAAAGGGGGAGGGTCCTGGAGCATGCAGCTGGGCACGCCCAGGCCACGGTGGGGCCAGAGACTTCCGCAGGCAGGCCCTGCTCAGAGCAGGCTCCCAGATAGGAGTGGTGTGTGGTGTGAGATGGTGTGTAGCGTGTGTGGTGTGAGTGAGTGTGTGTGGCCCTAGCCCTTGGGTGGTCCCCTTCCTGCCCTCTAGGAAGCAAAGCCCAGCAAGGTGTCCCTGACGAGCTACAGTGCAGCGGGAGGAGCCCTCCCCACGCCTCCCCACCGGGCTCTGCACCTGCCCCGCCTCCCCTGCTGATACTGCAATATTTTCTGGAGACAGTTGCGAGCTCAGTGTCCCTCCCGCAGGTCAGTGGCCCAGCAAGGACAGCAGAGAGGAGACGCGGGGAAAGAGCAGTGGGAAGGGGGTCGCTCTAAAACAAGAGAACACTCAGTGCCAGCCTGTCTGCCCGACTCACTGGCACAGATCCCCACTGGGTGGCAGTTTGATCCTGTATAAAAATTAGCACATCTTACATTAGCACAGCACTAATTGTCATGGGGAGAAAATTGTGCCTAATGACTCAAAGGTGTAAAAGGAAACATTTAAGGCTCTGCTAACATTTTACCCACACGTGATGCGCTCCATGCCTGGCCAGCCTTCTCCACTGCTGGTGACTGCATGTTAGAGCTCAGGAGGGAGGGGGTCTCCTACAATGGAGAAGGACCACCTTCCCCAGGGATGGAGCTTACCCTCCCCCTCCCCGGTGCTCCCACCTGCCACCCTGCTCTGTCCCCTTCCACTCCACACAGCAGACTCTCCTTGGATTTAAAATCATTGCTCTTGCCACGCCCCACTTCCTCATCCTTCACTGATCCTAAGCACAGGTAAACTCTGCTTTAAACAAAATGACATCAGAAAATTCATGTTTTGGAGAAAAATCCTCCCATTTCCCGATGGTCCGGGGTAGGTGCTGCTAAATGGGGGGCCCCAGGCCCATTCCAAGTATGATTTGATTGACAGGAGTGGGTTAGGCCTGCGGCCCCCACCCCGGTGGCATCTCTGAATCCACGGTCTAGCACCATGGCTCACAAGTCCACTGGGGAGGGTGGGTTTATATGGCGGCCACACGTAGGGGATGACAGCTGAGCATGTGAGTGTTGTAAGCCTGGGACTGAGCCAGAACGTCTCTGGGAGCCAAAATCACCCCGGCTGGAAACATCAATAAGGAGAATGCTTGCAGGTCGGAGAAACCAGGCAAAGATGAGGGTCACGGGCAAGAGACTTCATAAAAGAGGAAGTGCAGCCGAAAACAAAATCTTTTTTTTTTCTTTTTTTAATAAAAAAAATTGTATTTACTTGGAAGCATTCAGAATGTCAACAAAACAGCTGCAACTTTTTTTTTGCAATTACAGAGTGGTATTCAGTTAACAGAACAACAATTATTTCGTATAAGCTGCATCAGAGACAACTGAAGATGAAAAAACTACCATCCCCATATATAACTAATTTGTGCTGTGCACCAACAAGAACCTGCTTTAAATTTCCATGCCAGTTTACAACCCCCAGACTGTACCAGGCAAGGTTAGTGGCTATTGAAAATACCAGCAGGACAGGGCTATCTAAAGACACATTCGGTAGTGTGTTAACTATACAAAAAAAGACACTGTACAGTTTAAAAACAAATCTTACACAGCCTTACATTTCAATTTTTTTCTTTAAAAGGAGTGAATTGTGTACAGGGGGGTTAAATGCTTTATAGACAAGAAAAAAACTGCGCTAGAACCAACTTATTCATCATCATCATCTTCTTCTTCATCTTCATCTTCTTCATCCTCCTCCTCCTCTTCATCCTCTTCGTCTTCCTCATCTTCCTCCTCTTCCTTCTTTTTCTTGCTTTTTTCAGCCTTGACGACTCCCTTGTTCGCTGCATCAGGCTTTCCTTTAGCTCGGTCTGCAGCAATATCCTTTCCGTATTTTTCCCTCAGCTTTGCAGCCTTCTTTTCATCAGGCTGCTTGTCATCCGCAGCAGTGTTATTCCACATCTCCCCCAGCTTCTTTGCAACATCACCAATGGATAGGCCAGGATGTTCTCCTTTGATTTTTGGGCGATACTCAGAACAGAACAAGAAAAAGGCCGAAGGAGGCCTCTTGGGTGCATTGGGATCCTTGAACTTCTTTTTTGTTTCCCCTTTAGGAGGGACATAGGTTTTCATTTCTCTTTCATAACGGGCCTTGTCCGCCTTTGCCATATCTTCAAATTTTCCTTTCTCTTTAGCAGACATGGTCTTCCACCTCTCTAGCACTTCTTAGAAAACTCTGAGAAGTTGACTGAAGCATCTGGGTGCTTCTTCTTGTGCTCCTCCCGACAAGTTTGCACAAAGAATACATATGATGACATTTTGTCTCTCGGCTTCTTAGGATCTCCTTTGCCCATGTTTAGTTATTTTTCCTCAGCGAGGCACAGAGTCGCCCAGTGCCCGTCTGGCTCTCACTTGCCCCGGCGCTGTCTCTATGGAGCTCAATGTACTGCCGAAAACAAAATCTTTGAAAAGATGCCCAGCCTCATGGCTAATCAGGGAAGCGCAGATTACTAGGATGGCATTTCCCATCCCTTGGTCACTGAAGATGGTTTTGCAAATTGGGGCTGCCTTTGAGGAAAAACATTTACTACTACCTGGCACCACTGAGCTGGCAACCCCATGACATAGCAACTCTGATGGAGGATCCTGGGAGATATGTATCATGACTGTCATGGCAGCATTTTCTATAACAGCCAAGGATCAGATACACCCCAAAAGTTTGCCAGCAATAGAATGGACCAACGCGTAAAGGCGTATGGTTATAAAATGGCATAAAAACAAATGACCCTCAGCCACACATGGTCCAGGGTGGAGCCCACAGACAGGGCTGGTGAGAGATTGGCAATTAGGACACACACAGCACAGTCTTGTTCACCGTAAGTTCCTGAAAACGGAACAAGATGTTGCTTCAGGAAGCATGCAGACATGGAAACACTAAGATAAAGGGATTATCAGCACAAAGATTCAAAGTGGGTTTCACCTGCAGCGTGGTGGCAGAGCTCTGTGGGCAGGGTCTGTCATCTGTTTTGCTCCTGCTCTCTCCCGAAAGTGTAGAATGAGGCATGGTACTAGTGAAGGCTTGGCAAAGAGTTGCTGGCTGGCTGGATGGCTGGCTGGATGGCTGGCTGGCTGGATGGATGGCTGGCTGGCTGGATGGATGGGTGGCTGGATGGATGGGTGGCTGGGTGGCTGGATGGATGGGTGGCTGGATGGATGGGTGGCTGGATGGCTGGATGGATGGCTGGATGGATGGCTGGATGGCTGGATGGGTGGATGGATGGATGGATGGATGGCTGGGTGGCTGGCTGGCTGGCTGGCTGGCTGGCTGGCTGAATGGGTGGCTGGATGGATGGGTGGCTGGGTGGCTGGATGGATGGGTGGCTGGATGGATGGGTGGCTGGATGGCTGGATGGCTAGATGGATGGCTGGATGGGTGGCTGGATGGCTGGATGGATGGATGGGTGGCTGGATGGCTGGCTGGATGGATGGATGGCTGGCTGGCTGAATGGGTGGCTGGATGGATGGGTGGCTGGGTGGCTGGATGGATGGGTGGCTGGATGGCTGGATGGATGGCTGGATGGATGGCTGGATGACTGGATGGGTGGCCAATTGGATGGATGGATGGATGAATGGATGGGTGGCTGGCTGGCTGGATGGATGGATGGGTGGCTGAGTGGCTGGGTGGCTGGATGGGTGGGTGGCTGGATGGATGGATGGATGGGCGGTTGGATGGGTGGATGGATGGCTGGCCGGATGGATGGATGGATGGGTGGCTGGATGGGTGGATGGGTGGATGGGTGGATGGCTGGCTGGATGGATGGATGGGTGGCTGGATGGGTGGATGGCTGGATGGATGGCTGGATGGCTAGATGGCTGGATGGCTGGATGGCTGGGTGGGTGGGTGGATGGATGGATGGATGGATGGATGGTTGGATGGATGGATGGCTAGCTGGCTGGATGGCTGGCTGGATGGCTGGGTGGCTGGCTAGGTGGCTGGCTGGCTGGCTGGCTGGCTGGCTGGATGGATGGATGGATAGATGGATGGATGTCTGGATGGCTGGCTGGATGGCTGGGTGGCTGGCTAGGTGGCTGGCTGGCTGGCTGGCTGGCTGGCTGGATGGATGGATAGATGGATGGATGTCTGGATGGCTGGCTGGCTGGCTGGCTGGGTGGGTGGATGGGATGTGATCACAGAGGCCACACAGGCAGCTTCCACGTTCTGCCTGGTATTCTATTTCTTTAGAATGTATTAATACAGACATATCGCATATGCTCCTCTGTGCTATGTATGTACTATACGCATCACAAGGAAAAGTAAAATTGTTTTAAATCACAAAAATGTGTTTAATAGCTAAAGCACTGTGATTTTGGTGCAAAAAGAGACCAATATATCAGAAGAAAAGAATTAATTCAGAAAGTTCAGGGGAAAGATGTGGAATCATTTTTCCTTTTCTCACTCTTTGCTCCATTTCCTGGCAAACGTGGGGAAACGCCACAGGCTTGCCAAGCTTGGCGCGCGCCCTCTGTCAAATGCAAGATCCTCCCAGACCCGGCGGTGGCCAGGAGGGAACTTTGCCACACTAAAAGGCTCCTGGCCTGCCAAGCTACGCGGGGGGGGGGGGGGGGTTGGGGGGTGCAGGAGCAAGTTTGCTAATTAGTGTGATTACCAAATAGGGCGGGAGGGCGCCTATGGCTGACATTTCTATGCAGAGAAAAAAAGGGGGAAGAGGAGATGAGGGAGCGGGAGGGGATGGGAAGGGACAGGAGGTGATGGGAGGGGATGAGAGGGGACGGGAGGGGATGGCAGGGGATGGCAGGGGACGGAAGGGGATGGGAGAGGATGGGAGAGGATGGCGGGAACAGGAGGGGGATGGGAGGGGACAGGAGGGGACGGGAAGCTTGAAAGTAGACTAACTAGGAAAAAAAAAACAAAAACAAAATAAAGGAACAAGAAAGACTATGCCTTAAATACCAGGAAATAAAGGTACCTGCCTACTTATTTGGTTCCCTGCTCCAAGTCATGGGGACAGCCACCCCCACGGCTTGGCCTTAGGGTAATCAGGGTCTGCACCTCGCCAGACGCTGCCTCCCAGATTAATCTGTTAGCTGGCCTGGCTCTGTGTTCCCCAAACTCAGCAACCCTCAACTAGAAGTGCACTTTACAACATACCCAGCGTGCACTGTGCGCATGTGTGTGCGCCTGCATGCAGGGGAACGGAAGCAAAGGTCACGAGACAATTTCTACTTCAGCCAACTCTAGTCTATTCCTTTCTTTAAAAAAAAAATCTGGTGAAGGTGGCACCCATACCTCAGTGGGTAGGGCGCCAGTCGCATACACTGAGGCTGGCAGGTTCGAATCTGGCCCGGGCCTGCTAAAACAACAATGGCAACTGCAACAACAGCAGCAAAAATAATAGCCGGGCGTTGTGGCAGGTGCCTGTAGTCCCAGCTACTTGGGAGGCTGAGGCAAGAGAATCGCTTAAGTCCAAGAGTTGGAGGTTGCTGTGAGCTGTGATGCCACAGCACTCTACTGAGGGTGACATAGTGAGAATCTGTCTCAAAAAAAAAAAAAAATCTGGTGGAGATCCCCTAAGTTAATTTCATGAGCTACTAATAAGATGTGACCACAGCTTGAAAAAGATGATCTAATTTAAAGATTTTGATCCTGGGACCCATGGATGAGCTTCCCAGAGCCCATGAGCCCCTGGAGTATGTATTGCGTGTAATGTGTGTGTGTGCATGTGTTGTGTGCACTGCATGTGTGAGCAGGCACATGTCCACCGTGTGCACACTTGCAATACGAGCGTGTGTGTGTGCATTAGTGTGAGTGTGCATGCTTGTGTGTATTCCTGTATATCTGCATGTGTTCAGAAATGTTCCTGTGTGAGTGTATAAGCGTGAACGTGTGTGCCTGCTTTTCCTGAAATCAAGTTCATATCTTCTGATCACATTTTCAGAGGTGAGCTGGACCCTCTGAACCCACCTCTGTCCATCAGGAAGTGCCCAGGCCTGCTGAGGGACTCAGTGAGTCCAGAGGCCACCTTGAGTCTGTGTGGTCTGCCCAAGAGACCTGCCCTTGCCCTTGGTCACCAGCACTGACCACATCCACACCTCAAGGAGTCCTTGCAGCAGCCCCGACAGACCGTGGCGAGTGAGGGACCCTGCACACATGGCCCTGGTCCAGCCCCCAGCAGAGCACTAATTGTTTACCAGAGCCGGCAAGCACAGCACAGCATCCATGACAAGGCCCATGGCAGCCATTGGGGTGGTGGGGTGCGGTGGGGTGGAATGGAGCTGTGATGACAGAGCAAAGGACCGGCCCAGTAAGCAACACTTGAGGGGCCAGCACAGAGTTGGCACCAGCTTCCCTGTGTCCATAGCCAAAGGGCCCTGGCTCGGGGAGGATTCATGAAGCACATGAATGTTTTACTAGGTCTTAACAGAAAGTAGCCCTGGCTACCTGATCCTTGAGTATCAGATTGCTCAAGAGGAGGATCAGTGACTAGCAAGGTACAGGGGACTAGGGAAGACCCAGTCCTGAAAGAACAGCTGGCTCCTGGCCTTGGAAACAGAAGCTCTGTGTTGAATTCCACTCTGCTGCTGGCCAGGTCTCCACCTCTGCAGCCCATCTCCTGAGCTGTAGACGGGTGACAGTCACACCCACCTCGGACTGTACATACCTGGGCCTGGCTGGCACTCAGGATCAGTATGCATCAACCCCCACTCCACTTCCTCCACGCAGGACCACTGGATGATAGCAGAGTCTTTGCACTGGCAAGCAGCCAACCTGCCATGTGACTGCCCCAATTTAATCATTTCTATCAAAATCGTGGCACTGCCTGACAGGCGGTCTTCAGGAAATCTGAGGTCCAGCTGTCATAAGCACCAGAGCACATCTGCTGCTGGGTAATTCACAACCACTTACTCCACTGTGCCACACGAGTGCCAGGCAGGACACTCAGCGGCAGGGTCCAGGGAGGCTGACCCCAGTGGGCTTCTGCAGGCCAAAGAAACCCAGAGGTAGGAGGAGGTCGGACCTGGTTCTGTCGCAGCCTGGCTGTCTCCCCGAGGTTCCTCCAGCTCTGCCCTCTTCCCTCTGGCTACTCACCGGCTGCTGAAACCCAGATCCACACATCATGACATCAGAGGAGCAGGCAGACCTTTCCCAGGGCCCCAACTCACTCTCCCTGCACTGACTTCCCTGTCCTGAGCCAACACCTTATCTAGGGAAATGCCTGGTGCTGATTGCTTAGTGTGCCCATCCTTGACTCACAATCAGAGCACAAGATCAATCCCAAAACAATATAGCCACCCCTTAGTGGAGAAAATGGTGGGGCAGAGGACTCTGGGGACCTAATGATGTCCTCAGCCACACTCCATCCCTGTGTCTCAGACCTCCCCAGCCTGTAATGTCAAAGTCTCACAAATCTTGGCTTTCTCATTTCTAGACTCCTCCCCACGCCTTAAACAAGGTGGGCTCATTCTGCAAAGTAGCCTTGGCTTGGGGTGCTGCTGTCCTCTTCCAGAGGTCACTTCTCAGCATCTTGGGTGTGGCTTCCCTCTCTTCTCCCTACCAGTCTGCCCCGCAGGGCTTGGAGCCCTCCCTCAGGTCCCCCAAGGGTTGGGGGCAGCAGGCTATAACATGCAACAGGCCTCCCTGAAGGCCGGGGGCACTTGAAGGGAGCCATCTGTCCAGCACAGGGGGTGGGCACTGAGCATATCCCCCACTCCAAGTCCAGGCTTCGACTGCATGAGTGACAGACAACAGCTAACCCCACTGCAGGAAGGACCGGCCTCTAAACCCTCAGCCCCTTCCCAGAACTTATCTCTTCAGAGCACAACCGGCAGAGCAGAACCCATGGAGCCTGGGGAAGCACGCTCCCACCTGCAGCTGGCGGCCTGCCCTGAGACTCCCCAGAACACAGCGGAGGACAGTCCAGCCTCCACAAGCTTCCCTTTCTCTAGCCTGCGAGTTTGCCTTTATTGTCCTCTGCTGTGTCACTTTGCATTGATTAAAGTTTCTGTAAAATTCCTTTATTTCATCTATTTTTAAAAGTATCTTTTTAAAATTTTAGCACGCACTCTTAACTTGAAGTCTAAATATCCCCCAGCTCCAGAATAATGCAAGAACCTGGTCTACTTCAAACCCAACTGATGGTTTGGATGTAGCTTTAAAAAAAAAAATCAAATAGAAGTTCTTTGGTGAAAGTCTGTTGTTGGTAAATTTTGGGTTTTGTATATCTAAAATGTCTTTATTTTGCTGTCCTTCTCAAATGATAATTTATCAGGGTACGTACAGGTTAAGTCGGGTTTTCTCCTCCGCTGTGGCACAGCACCCATCTGTCTTCTGACTATACCAGTAACAATGACATCATTTCAGCACACACAGCGGAATTCATTCCATTCCAGACGTGTCAAAAGCCCAAGGCATTTATCAAGTTCCTCTGACTTGGTAAGAAATGAGCCTCAAAGGCGGTCTTCCCAGCACTGGCCGGGTACTGGAATGTCTCCTCTGACCTCTCGGCCTCCCAACTATTGCTTTTTTCTGGGATTTCTGGAGTTTTTCCCTGCACGTGTGCACTTCAGGACCAGCCTGGGATTTCAAGTGAGTTTCTGCTAGACTTAGGGGATCCCCTCTCTGACACCCTCTTTTCAGGGATTTCTTGCTGAATTTTCAGGCATTCTAGCAGCCTGAGCTCTGGCCTCTCGGCCCAGCAGAGACTGCTGCTCTCGGTTGATCTCCGTCCCTTATGCAGGCTGGAGAAAAGCCGGATGAGTGGTCCTCCCTTCTGTTCAAGGATCATAGCTCTCTAGTTTGGGGAACTCTCAATGCCTTCAAATAATTGTTTCTATTTTTTCAAATATTAGCAAAAATGTTGGTAAATTTAGAAATATTAGTAAAAATTTTTTTTCTGGAAATTGGAAGTCCTTTGATCAAGCTTATCCAACCTAAAATGGTCCCTGTGGTGCTTCGTCAGAGTAGCACCTGCCACAGGCATGGCATCCAGACTGCAGCGGCTTCCCCCTCAACCAGGGCTTGAGAAGAACAGACGTCTCTCCCAGTAATTAAGGAATGAGGAAAGAAACATTTTATGTAAAGAAACTATAACCTGAAGAGACATAGACCTCAAACATAGCTCTGGTTTATACCCCTCAGAGCTTCCAGGTCTTCTGAAAACACAAACATCGTGCCTGGCTATGTCCTCAGAGCACGCAGACAGTTGCCCCCCAGTCCAGGTATGAGTCTGTTCCGGGAAGAAGCAGCTGCCAGCCAGGCACAGCGGCTCACACCTGTAATCCCAGCACTCTGGGAGGCTGAGGCAGGAGGATCCCTTGAGCTCAGGAGTTCGAGACCAGCCTGAGCAAGAACAAGAACCCATCTCTAGTAAAAATAGAAAAAACTAGCGGAGTGTTGTGGCGGGCACCTGTCAGCTACTCGGGAGGCTGAGGCAGGGGGGTCACTTGAGCCCAAGAGTTTGAGGTTGCTGTGAGCTAGGACACCACAGCACTCTACCCAGGGCAACAGAGTGAGACTCTCAAACAAACAAACGAAAAGCAGCTGTCTCCAGTTTTGAAGTGGTGGTTTCTCGTGTTGCCTCCAATCCCCCCTGAGCTCCCATGTTTTCCGTTTGTGTCTTTCAGCTATGCAGATGACGGCCCACCTCTTCAGCCATGGCATCCCCACAGGGGACAACTCAAAAATATCAGCCTCGCAAAGCTCTTCTGAGCAGGGTGGGCGTCATCGTCACCATGGCCATTGTTGTTTTAACCTCTACTCTGGTGCTACAGGACAACAGACAGAAAATGATGGAGAGTGTTCCAAGTATACGTGTACATTGGCCACAGTGATTTTTATGTAACTATTTTTCACCTTCAAATTCCATCCCAGGAAAAAAAGGTTTCTTGGATTTAGTCCAACTCCCCACCAGTTAACATGTCTGTCCCCTGTGGCCTCCTGGGGACAGGTGCACGTTGGTGCAGGCCCACAGGCACCTGCTCGGGAGGCCCCTTCAGCGACAGGTGTGTGCGCCCACAGGGACTCAGGCAAAGCTGCTCGTTAGAATCCCTGGAAGCAAGAGTGAGCTGTGGAACCTAGTTTAGTTCCGAAAAGGGAGGGTGAACAGATAGTGATGCCATCCCAGGGACACTGGCCTTTGGACACCAGGAATGCCTTCTTGGCACCCAGTTCAGAGAGAGCATCTGACACGTCATCTGGGAGCCTACCCTGCTCCGAGCAAAGTGGGATCATCCCCCCACATGCACGCCTGTGAACAGAGCCCTTGGGAGAAAGAGGGGAGAAGCAGAAGTCAAAACCCAGGGAGGCACGGCTGGAAGCTCACATCTGACGGCAGCTGAAGACTGTGAGAAAAGGCCACACATGGGCCATGTCGGTGCTGAGAATGAAGTGCACCAGGCGTCCTGAGGAAGCCAGGCGCCCCAGAGGGCAGCCAGTGTGGGGAGGCTCCCCTCCTGCTCTGAATGACCATTGCCACGGCCGCTATTCCCACTGGGCAACCCAGATGTGCCTCTGCTTTGACAACCACTCCCAGGACCCCAGCAAGGAATTGGATGCCAACGCCCCAAAGCCCAGTCCCCTTTGTGTGCCTGGCCCCTTGTTACCACTGGGTCTTCTCTGCAGTCTCTCCTGGGTGGCAGACACCAGAAACACATCTGTGTGATTTGTGTCACCAAGCATGGCACCCACTCAAATGGAGAACAATGATTCTCCTCCAACACAGCAATCTCGGATTCAGGGCCCTTGACCAGTCCATCTCCCGCAGGTGTAGCCAGACCAACCCACCCCTCCAGCCTGAAGCACTGGGGGGTTCAGTGTCCAATTCTGCTCTCATCAAGGCTGAGCAGGCACACCTGCAGGCTTCCAGCAGGAGGCAGCTGCCCACCTTGCACCATTCAGCACCTGCGGGGAGGTATCTTTCCTTGGCTTTTTTAGGAGGCCTCAGAAAACCTGAAAATGTAGCTGAAATAATTCCCCCTTTAAAACCCATTCTCACCGAGGCCCTCTACCCATCTCCCTCACCTCCACGTGTCTGCATGCTAATTTGCCAAAAAGCTTCAATTGCATTTGCATGCCTTTCCGTCTAATTTAGCCTGATGACAGTTTAGAACAGGTGCAGCTCCAGCAGGAAACTTGAGCAATCAATGGCCTGGGGGGCTGCACGGGAACCTGCCCAAAGCCCCCACCTGCCTGGGCTGGTACAACGTGTGCTGTGAGCATGCCACACACACAGCCATGAGGAACCAAACTGCACCGTCTTGGCAGTCCACACCCTCACCATCTGGTGGGTACCCGGAACCCCTGAGGAACTTCAAGGGGACCAGGGAACCTAGGCCTGTCTGCACCCAAAACACGTATGTGTAACCCTGCTTGCGCCCAGCTGGGATGGAGAGAAGCCATGACGTTGTCTTTAGGATATGAAAAAGTAGACGCCCTGCAGCTCCCTCTTGGGCACAGAGGCGTCTTCCAGGGGCTTCTGTGCTCAGAGGCCTCCCAGCACCCTGAGTTTTCCAGCCTTCTCCCCAAGGAGACCCCTTATTCAAGGTGCCCTGACTCCTCACCTGACCAATCCCCCTATGGAATCATCTCATCTGGCAGAAACTTCACCTGGTCTCATTGGCTTTCAAAGCTATTGCTCTGGGACCCCTTGCCCATCCTCCTGGGCTGTTCAGCTCACTCATTTGTGCCCTCGTCCCTGAGAACCACAGTGAGCAGATTACTGTCAAGGTTGCCCCCCACCATGCCTGTCTTCCTTTCAGCCAGATTCCTGGGCTCCCTCTTTCTTTGCTAATTGTCTGCTCTTTTTACCTGAAGAGGACAAGTAAGGCTTCTGGCCCAGTGGTCCACCCCCTTTGCCAGGTTCTAGGGTGTCGAGGCCCAGCTGGCAAGGTCTGCACTCAGCATTCACACTGGAAAGCCATCAGCAGCTTAGACATGGGGCAGGGGCCACCAGGGGCTTCACCATCACCTAAAGTGAAGGAGATAGCAGGTTCCAGAACCCAAGGGTGCTGCTCTCAGCCCTCGCACCCAGTCCCCAAAATCGGGCACACAGGGCAGCTCTGTCATGGGCTTTGCCAGATGTCACATATGGTAGTCCTTACATCGGGCAGGTGCACCTCACACTACTTCCAGGGGGAGACACAGAAAGGCAGGGACGGGGGGGTCAATGCCCCTTTCTCCCCACCCATACTCAGCTCTGAGCCAGGGCAGGGCTCTGGAAAGCTGCCCTGAGGCCTGCCGAGGTCCCCAGAGGTGCTGCAGACTGTCTCAGGGTGGTGCTATCCACGCCCGCCCCTGTGTTTAGCTCTGTCCTCTTCCCCCACCCCATGACCACAAGTGTCATGAGTGCAGACAGATCATGGGTAAGAGAACCCCCGCAGGCCCTTGGCCAACAGTGCTGCTGCCCAGCCAGAGAACCCCAGCTGTGCTCCACACACACAGGAGGCATAAAGGAACATCTCCTCAGCACACATTGTCGAGTTCTTATTACAAGCATGTGGACAGGGGAAAGGAGGGAGGGCTGCAAGATCCTGGACAAAGCACCACCTGTGTTGAGTTCCAGATGCTCCTGCCAGGCCGGCCAGCCACAGAGCTGCACAGAGGGGAGCTGAGGGTGAAGGCCCAGCCCTCTCCGGGGAGTAGAAGGAAGAGCCCTCGGAGGTGCCGTGGCCTCCGAGCCACACTCTCAGCAGAATGACAGCTGTCCCTCCCTGAGAAGGGGACTCTCTCCCAACCTTGAATTTGTGCTGGTCTTGTGACTTGTTTGATAAAAAGGAAGTAGCCAGGGCAACTTCACGAAGCCTAGAGCTCCTCACCCTCCTTCACGCCCTCCTCATGTTGGCCATGAGCACAAGCCCTGGCCAGCCACCGGCTGATGGGCGGCCACAGGGTACAGGACGAGGCAAACCCCAGAAGCAGGTGCCAGGTGCCCTGAGGTGACTCAGACACACAAGGGCCCCAGCAAGACCAGCACAGCCACAAGCTAAGTCCTGCCCACACGACTGAGCTGCAGTCATTTGTTAAGTGAATTCTCATTTTTGGCCACTTCGTTTGGGGGCAGCTTGTTCTGCAGGCAGCACTCCTGGGAGTCAGCTCCCAGACCAGTTGCCAGGGCCCCCACAGAGGCTATAACAGAGTGTCCAGCACTGGAGACGCCACCCTGCCCGGCAGACACCACACTTTCCAAACAAGGTGGCTGGCTTACTCAGGGTGTACTTGCCACGGGCACCAGACGGACAGCAGCTCTCAGCCCTCAGTGGCCATTTCTGGAAGGTGCCGAGGCAGGAACACAGCTCGCCCACAGTGGGGGCTGCTGAGGGACCAGCTCTCCTGGCTCGGTTCTCAGAGGAAAAGTATTGGGATTTCCCAGCCCCAGAATAGTCTCTCCCCTCTCCTGCCTGAACTATGGCAAGGACCCAGTGGCGGACAGCACAGCTGCCGTCCCTTCCTGTGCACCTTGAGGGTGAGGGGTGACTGGTATTTTGAGTCTCTCATCCCCCTAAGCACCCAGATGGCGTGGACACTGAGTAGTCAGAGGTCAGGCCTGACTGAGGTGTAGACTCCTTCACAGACCCACTGGACTTCCTGCTGTCCCCCTGTTCTCCTCCATAAGCGACAACTTGACTGAGCTGGCCACAATCCCCGATGGCCAGGAGGCCCTGAGCTGATCGCAGGCCCTGCTATCTCCTGACAAACATTGGGACCACAGCAGAAGCTTCCGGAGGAGCAGCTCAAGTTCTCGGCTGACTGTATTTCCTGAGGCTTCCTCAGGAAATGAACCCTTCCTGGGCAGAGCCTTTCATGGATGGGTCTTAACAGCTGTCTTTTGGCTTTAAGGATCCCAGTGAGCTGGGTGCCATCTTCCAGGAAAACCCTGGCTCAAGCCTCATCCCAGGAGAACAGCAGCTGCAGGAGCCAGGCGGGGGCTTGGCTTAAGTGAGGGCCTGGAGCCTGGGCTGCCTCAGCCTCCCGTGCCCAAGGGCAACAGTCTCAAACTCCCTAGACAGACCAGCTGGTGGGAATTTTTCCATAAAATGGGGGTTGGGGGACCCCTGTGAGGCCCCTTCTCATGTCCATTGTCCCCCAGCCCCGACCCTGTGCGCTCTTGATGAAACTGAACTCAAGAGCATCTAGAAACTATGGGTGGAGGACAGCAGGGAGCTGCCCCACAGCCACAGTCAGTCCTGCTGAGCAAGGCCCAGACAGGGCACCATGGGCACCAGTGTGTGTGTGCAAGTGTGTGGTGGGCAGGGCGTGTCGAGTGAGCTTGAGCATTTTGTGGGGGGATGTGAATGTGTGAGTGCACCTGTGAGTGTGCACGCGTGAGTGTGTGTGAGAACATGTGAGTGTGTGTGCACACAGCCAGGGCAGGGCCTTGGCCTTCAGCACACCAGAGGGAGGAAGGGAAGGGAGTGCAGCGGGGGAGGGTCGGAGAGGGGCTGGAGGAGGGGGGCACACAGAGTGAGTGGAGGCAGAGAGGGGGTTGTTGTAGCAGCTCCGCAGAGAAAGTCTGGCCAGGAGCCCCTGCTGAGAGCTTTCCAGAAGACGTCCTGGGCAGCACTTTGAGCAGTGGCAGGGTCAGCGCTGTGCTCTGGCACTCCACTCTCCTGTGACCACAGGACCAAAGTGCCCTTGGGAACAGCACTGCCCACAGGCCTGTGTTACATGTGTCTGCTCCTGCAGACACCGGACCCCAGGGCAAGGGAAACAATGGAGGAAGGGCCAGGCATGCCACCCAGCTCTGCCCTGTGGCAGGTGAGGACACAGGAGAGCTCCACAAAACCAGGCCGGGGCCCCGATTTCCTAAGACCGGTGTCTGCACTGCCCTCCTTCTCCGGCCCGAGGACTCCACCTCCCCCAATCTTCACAGCACTATCGACTCCCGTATCTAACCCCAACAGCCCCATGTTTGGATACTGGGGCTCCCTCTAGTTGGGTGGAGAAACTGGGGCCCAGAGCTTCTAGGCAAATGGGTCTTGTGGGTGGAGGGTTGGAATTCACCCATCCTCACACCAGTGACATCCTGAGGCACGTGTCCGTGTCAGCCTGGGCGGGAAGAGCTGTGGTGAGGTGGGGGGCCTTCCTCGGGTGGGGCTGAACCTCACCCCAGAGGAGGATCAAGTAGAATAGGGAAGGTGCGCAGGTTTGGGCCGGACAGTGAGGCATGGCTTCCAGAGGAGTGACTGGACACGAGGAGATCCACCCAGGGTGGCGCTAAGGATGGGGTGGGGGTGGGGATGTTTTCCCCACTGGTGTGGAGTTGGGGACCCCAGGGTGTAGGGCAGCAGCCACAGGACAGATCTCCCACACCAGCCCCCACCTCCTCCATGTCCCCTCCCTGAGCATCAGGAGAGGTCAGGGAGGGAGGTAGAAGTCACCTCCCCCTGGGGGTCTGGCTGCGGGAGATTGTAGGCACCCTGTCCAGATCTGCAAGGTCGGGTTCTGAAAAAGCCTATCTGAGGCCAGTGGGACAATGTCAGTACCCGCTCCCTGCCCACAGCCCTTCCAGTGGCCCCCATGTGACTGCCTGGTTCCAGTTCCCACTCAGCTGGGAGGTAAGTGTCCCTTTCACAGATGTGGAAACTGAGACAACAAGCCCAAGCTCCGAGTTGAGGCTTTGCCCAGACCCACTGCCCCCAGGCCACCACTGGCTCTCACACACACACCCCAGGGGCCTTGGAGAGGAAGGTGAGGATGCACCCAAGGAAGAGGGGAAGGGTGACCTGGCCCCAGCCCTTTGCCAAAGGAGGGCTATGGTCACCCCAGAAGGCCCTACTCGCTTCTGCCAGCAGAGCCAGGGCTCCCTGAAGCCTCCCTGCGAGTTGAGGCTCTTCAGGCCTCCTGTGTCCAGGCACAGGCAGAGATGTCCCATGGCCCTAGGACCTTGGAAGCAACTCAATACCTGTTTCTGAGGTGTCTGTCTCCCCTCCATGAATCCACCCCCTGAAACGCCCCCAGTGCTGCAGCCCCAAGTCCTCGTGGTAGGAGGAGGTGGATCTCAAGGTGTTTGCTGGCACCATTCACACAAGTCCTTCCTGCTTTCCTCACCTCAGACGCCACAGACGTCCACATGCACACATAGTGATGCCCAGAAACCACGTGGCACTCGCACGCTAGCACCACCTGGCCCCTGCACCCCCGGCCCCCACAGGCCCCAACCTCACCTGCTCCATGCCAGGGCCCAGTCAAGCCCTCCTTTGCATGTGGCCTTGGGGGCAGTATTTGAGGCCCAGGACCATCTTCCTGGCAGTGTAATGGCTGTGCCCTTCCCAGAGGCACCCACAGCATTTCCTGGCTCCAGATGCAAGTGTCTGTGGCCCTGCGGGTAGCAGTGTCAGGGCCCAGGTCACTGTCTGCCCTGACAGTCTGTTAACAGGAGAATCATTGAAGATTCTGGGTGTCATGTCATCTATGTGCTGGCACCGAAACGTCCGGAATGGAAGCACAGGCCTTCCACGTTAGAAGGCAGGCTCAGCGCTCACAGAGGTGGCCTCTCCTGGCCACCCCACACAGATGTGTCCAAAACCAGCTCTTAAAAGCAGGCGAGCACATGCAGGGTTGGGGTGATTTTTGTGTTTTTTCCATCAAATGTATTATTACAAGGCATTCACTTTAATTTGCAAAAAAGGAATCAACAAATCTCAGAGTTTTCACACAAAGGACCTTAGGAACCCTTCCCTTCAGGGCTGTGGTGTCTGACCCAGGTTTGCCCGGCCAGTGGCTAAGCTGGACCTCCCACCCAGGCCTCCTGTCCTGCAGCCCTGTAACTTTCTGAGCTTGTTTCATCATCTTTCAAGTGGGCTGCTCTCCTGGACACATCGTGTGCACCCTTGTGTGTATCCCTGTCCTTGTACTTTGGGACACGTTGTGTGCACCCTTGAGCATGTTCTTAGCAGGAAGCCTCTGAAGGTGGCAGGACAGCCACCAGAGCTGGGAGAGGCAGGGAAGATTTGTCCCCAGAGCCTCCAGGGAGAGCATGGCCCTGCAGACACCTGGCTTTGGGACTTCTGGCCTCTGAGTGTGTTTTGTTTTAAGCCACCAACTTGTGGTCATTTGTCACAGCAACCCCAGGACACTCATAGCACTCCTGGTCTGTGATGGCCCGTCACAGAAGATACTCTCACAGCAGCTACAGGGATGAGCCCCAAATGAGCACTGGCACTGCGCACAGGGCAGTTCTGGTCACAAATATCCCCAGCCCTGGGCCGTCACTAGCCAACGGCATAAATGAGGATGTCGCCAGCCCCTCAAATACAGCCACTTTCTTTTTTCACCCTCTGAAAGTCACTGCCAGCGTAATTGTAAGGCTTCCATGTTCCTAAAAGCAGAGTTCAGACTGTCCTGCCCTGCCCCCACAGTCCTCCAGGTCTGATGTGCCTTCTCTCAAGGTGCCCCGGCCGCTCAGTAACCAGCAGTCTGCAGACTCAGCCTGATCTGCTGTCGGGGTCCCTGCCTGAGAGAAGCTGTGTTTTTGAGCAGACTGGTTTGTACGTTGATTTCTCACTCCTGAAGCAAAGGCCAGGAGCTAGGGCTCCAGAGCTGCTGGGGATGGCCTGCTTCCTACACTGCACCACCCTCCCTCCCACTGACCTTGGGGTGCCCTTGAGCACACCACAATGCCTCTCTCTCCTGCAGTCTCCAACACCAGAAGGTGACCAGGGGCTGCAAACAGCACAAAAACAATCAGGTCCCCCAGAGCACCTTGGTATCAAAGAGTTGCGACTTGCACATGAAGCAGAGATTTTCCTCAAGATGGAGACACAGGATCAAAATGTCTTTGTGTGACTGTGTCTTTCAAGTTCAAGTGCAAATCACAGAGTGTAGCCAGTGCAATGAGAGGCAGGTAACAGAGCTTGGCCGTAACCATTACAGGTATGTGTACTCCTGTGTGCTATATGTATGTGGGTGTTTGTGTATGTGGGTGTTTGTGCACGTGTGAATATGGTGTGCTCCTATGTGTGTGTTGGTGTGTGCACATGCGTGTTCACGTGTATTGAGTATTCTGTTTGTGTTTTGTGTTCCATGAATGGTTATGTTGTGTATTTGCGTGTGTCAGTCTTGCGTGCACATGTTTGTAGGTTGTGTGCGTGTGTACATGAGTTGTGTGTCTGTGCAAGCTGTTTTTGTTGTGTGTGTGTGTTGTGCATTTATGTGCACACACATGTCTGTGGGTTGTGCACGTGTGTTGTGTGCAGGCTCACACTGAATTTTTGTTGTGTGTACGCTCGTGTTGTGTGTTTGTGTGCACACTGTGCGTATTGTGTGCACCTGTGTGTGTGTCTTTCCTTCTGTCCTAATGACGACAGCCTGCACACAGCGTCCCCTCTTCCCTGCCCCTGCAGACTCAGTCCTCAGCCCAGGGTCCTGGATTAAATACCCCAGGGCAGGGCCTCCCTGTCTGTTGCAGCAGCCTGGGTGCTGACACTGACAGAGGCCCTGTGGCAGCTGCAGCTCTGCCCAGCCACCCCATTCTGGGCCCGCAGACTGAATGAGGGCTCCCCTTTCCAGGTGAAGGAGGGCCAGCCAGCAATGAGGGCCAAAGGAAGTGCTGGGGGAGCCGGCTACCCTCCTGTTCATGAGCCCCGCGGCTCCCCTGTTGCCCTTTCCTTTCACACTGTGACTGTCCAGCAGCTGCGCCTGTCTCTGGGACTCAGCTCCTCCCAGGCAGCCACATGTGACATCAGCCTAGCAGGATCTCTGACCTGTGACCCAACACCTGTGTCAGCCAGGGCTGCCTGCCAGTGAAGTTTCCCTGCCCTGCAGGACACCGCGGATGTGGGCAGGACAGGGCTGCTCTGACAGTCACCACAAGAGTCTTGGCAGGAAGAGGACGGAGCCGACCTGGGCTGGGAACTGGAGGCTGACGTCATCCCCCACAACGGAGACCCTGCCAGAGCCCAGGGGCCCCAGTACAGCCCTGACCTGCCAGAATGACTTCTCCTTTTTCAGATGACTTTACAAATTAAGCAAATGAAACCAAAAATGCTTATTGTAAAGAAAAGTCGCTATTTCCTCGTGTGGTTTTGTGTCTTCCTGTGTCCATCTCCCAGGGTACACAGGGTCCCTGGGGTTGGTTAAGGGGAGAGCTCTCTCACAGCTCTGCAGCACACAGCCCAGTGGCTGCCAGGAGGCAGGCCCTCTGCGCATGTTTGCTGGCTGCTTCCAGTTGTCTGAGAGAATGAAGGTGACCTTTGAAGCTGGTGTTCTGAGTCCCCTGAAGGCCAAGGTCCTGGCAGCCAAGAAAGGCCTCTGCTGCCACCTGATGGTGAGTCTTAGAAGTGCAAGTGGTCAGCAGAAGGCAGGGTCCAGGGAGCCAACTGGTGAAGATGGGCTCTGGTACTCAGAGGCGTCCATGTATCTGCCTGCAGCCACACGACACCTGGCTTTCTCAGCACCTCCTGACTCCCAGGTTACATGTGACATCACAGCAATCACCAGGGGTTAAGCCATGGCTTAAAGACAAACAGGCAGGGTAGACTCTGGCTCAAGCCCTCACCTGCTAGGGGACACTAGGCCAGGGACTTGGTCTCTGAGCAGAACCCAGGTCACAGCCTGCCGTGCAGCTGCACAAGGATTGCCAGTTGCTGGTGTGGTTGGCACAGTGCCTGGCATACGGTAGGTGCTCAGTAATGTTTCTTCTGCTGCTGCCGCTAATGATAATAATATAACAATATCGATGACGATGAGGCAACAGTGATGATGACGATGACTGGTGATGGTGACCACTGGTGACAATGATGACAGGGATGACCAGGACTGGTGATGATGATGATGATGGTGACGATGATGATGATGGTGACAGTGACTGGTGACAATGATGACAGGGTTGACCAGGACTGGTGACGATGATGTTGACGACGATGATGATGGTGACAGTAACTGGTGACAACGATGACGGTGATGACCAGGACTGTTGATAATGATGCTGACGACGATGATGAGATGGTGATGTTCATAATGATGACGATCACACTGGTGATGGGATCATGGTGACTATGACACTGATAACCACAATTATGACAACGATGACACTGCTGCTCAAGGTAAAAGCAAGATTCTGGAAGGGGGTGTGGATAACATTTGCTTCAGAAGCCCATGACTACATTCAGTGTCACATGTGGTGAGACAACAGTGTGCCCACCTAGAGGTCTAGAAGCCAACCACCTGAGATTGGCAGGTTCCAGAAAGACTCTTCTCCACCTGGGCTGCACTGGCCCTACACGTGTCTGTCACCCCAATTTGTAGAGAATCTCCCTATACATCTGCTCGGAGGAATAGCACCCCTGCTGCCATCCCTTTAGACTCTCATGGGGGCATCTGGGGCAGGGCCTGGAAATTTGTATTTGCAAAGTGTTGCAAATAGTTCTCAATGGCAGTCAGGTTTAGGGTGCCAGCCAATCCCACCTTTACGTGAAGGCCACGTGACTAGAGTGTCTGGGGCTGGGTTTGGGCTGCCCAGGGCTGTCTGGGGGACTCCCCTTTGACCTGGATACATACGAGAGGAGGGGAGTCAGACCACAGAGGCCTCAGAAGCCTAGCCAAGCAATGGGGAGCAGAGGAGAGATGCAATCAGACTCAAGACAAGGGTAAGGGAGAGCCAACCAGTAATAACAATGTCACTGTCATCACCCTTCCAGGCAGTGACCCTCAGAGGAGGCTGACTGTCATCCAGGGGTGGATCAAGAAGGCCAGGGAAAGTTCCTGTCTCAAAGTTCTCCCGACAACAGACAAGGGGCCGGTCTGGGGCAGGAGCATCTGTCAGGGAGCCTCTGGGCTGCTCAGACCCCAGGAGGGCAGCTGGGTGACCAGGGCCTCAGAGTTTATATCTAGCAGACTCACCCATGGCTCTGAGGAGGTCATGACCACCCTCCCTGGGCACGGGCAGGCCCTGAGCCTGGGCCTATTGAGGAGGATTCTGAGTGAGCCAGAGGTCTCTGGGCCTTGCTATTTGCTGGTTGTGGGCCTGGAAGTGGCCCCAAGCTGAGACCATCTGGCCTGGACAAGATGGTGACAATCCTGAGGCTGCTGCAGGGGGCAAGGTCAGGAATGTGAGCAGCACTGAGCCCTCTGCACAACCAGACCCACGGCCCCGTCACCCTTGCAGTGGCTTCCAGGCTGCATGGGGGACAGACCTAGAGGGGCGGGGAGCACCAAGACTGAGTTTCCAAAGATCCTGCCTCGGCCCTAAGTGTAGGAGTCAGTTTTTGTCACCTGCCACAGGGCACTTGCCCTTCTATACAGATGGGGCTACATGGCTGCACAGCAGTGTCGGTTCCTGTTGGAAGGGAAGGGGGAGTCTAGGAATCTCTCCAGGAGTGAGAACGACCTTACATGAAGAGATGCAAGGTGTGTGTGGTGTGTGGTGTGTGTGGTCTGTGTGGTGCGTGCTGCATATAGTGTGTGTGGTGTGTGGTGTGTATGATGCATGTGGTGTGTGCTGCATATGGTGTGTGTGATGTATGGTGTATATGGTACATGTGGTGTGTGCTGTGTGCTGTGTATGGTGTGTGTGGTATATGTTGTGTGTGGTGTGTGGTATGTGGTAGGTATGGTACATGTGATGTGTATGGTGTGTATGGCGTGTGTGGTGGGTGGTGTGTGGTATGTATGGTACATGTGGTGTGTATGGTGTGTACGGTGCGTGTGGTGTGTGGTTTGTGGTATATATGGTACATGTGGTGTGTATGGTGTGTATGGTGCGTGTGGTGTGTGGTTTGTGGTATATATGGTACATGTGGTGTGTATGGTGTGTACGGTGCATGTGGTGTGTGGTATGTATGGTACATGTGATGTGTATGGTGTGTATGGCGTGTGTGGTGGGTGGTGTGTGGTATGTATGGTACATGTGGTGTGTATGGTGTGTATGGTGCATGTGGTGTGTGGTTTGTGGTATGTATGGTACATGTGGTATGTATGGTGTGTATGGTGCGTGTGGTGTGTGGTTTGTGGTATATATGGTACATGTGGTGTGTATGGTGCGTGTGGTGTGTGGTTTGTGGTATATATGGTACATGTGGTGTGTATGGTGTATACGGTGCGTGTGGTGTGTGGTATGTATGGTACATGTGATGTGTATGGTGTGTATGGCGTGTGTGGTGGGTGGTGTGTGGTTTGTATGGTACATGTGGTGTGTATGGTGTGTATGGTGTGTGTGGTGTGTGGTATATGGTATGTGGTGTATGTGGTCTGTGTGGTGTACAGTGTGTGGTGTATGGTGTGTGGTGTGTGTGGTATATAGTGTGTGGTGTGGGTGGTGTATGGTGTGTGGTGTGGCTGGTATATGCTGTGTGGTGTATGTGGTATATGGTGTGTGGTGTGGGTGGTATATAGTGTGTGGTGTGGGTGGTGTATGCTGTGTGGTGTATGTGGTATATGGTGTGTGGTGTGGGTGGTATATAGTGTGTGGTGTGGGTGGTGTATGGTGTGTGGTATGTATGGTACATGTGGTGTGTATGGTGTGTATGGTGCGTGTGGTGTGTGCTGTGTGGTATGTAGGGTACATGTGGTGTGTGTGGTTTGTATGGCGTGTGTGGTGTGTGGTATATGGTATGTGGTGTATGTGGTCTGTGTGGTGTATGGTGTGTGGTGTAGTGTGGTTTGTGTGGTGTGGTGTGTGGTCTGTGTGGTGTACAGTGTGTGGTGTATGGTGTGTGGTGTGGGTGGTGTATGGTGTGTGGTGTATGTGGTATATGGTGTGTGGTGTATGTGGTATATGGTGTGTGGTGTAGTGTGGTTTGTGTGGTGTGGTGTGTGGTCTGTGTGGTGTACAGTGTGTGGTGTGGGTGGTGTATGCTGTGTGGTGTATGTGGTATATGGTGTGTGGTGTGTGTGGTATATAGTGTGTGGTGTGGGTGGTGTATGGTGTGTGGTCTGTGTGGTGTATGGTGTGTGGTGTAGTGTGGTTTGTGTGGTGTGGTGTGTGGTCTGTGTGGTGTACACTGTGTGGTATATGCTGTGTGGTGTATGTGGTGTATGGTGTGTGGTGTGGGTGGTATATAGTGTGTGGTGTGGTTTGTGTGGTGAATGGTGAGAGGCTGGGTCAGCCAGGGCCCCCATTTCCCGCCGTGCCTCCCTGCCCCACGCCCTCGGAAGTTCTCTGTCCCTTCAGGCGTTTCATGGGAAATGCTCTCCTTCCTGCCAAGCCACGCCAGACACTGGGGTGCGCGTCAGACACCGGGGTGCACTTCAGCCTGGGCGGGCCCTGGTTAGCCAGAGGTGGCTGGGGTGACGCTGGTCAGGAGGCCCCCTTTCCCCCTCCCAGGGCCACCCCGCGCCCCCCACGCTCTAGACCCCTGGTGGAGATGCACAACCGGACAGCGAGTTGCTTGTGTCACCTGCTCTTTATTGACTGCCATGGGCTGCACACTCGTGGGTGACTGGACATCACCGAGAGTGGCACTACACAGAGGAAGGTGGAGGAAGACGGTCTGAGAGAAGTGGGCTGCCGAGAGCCCAGGCACACAGCAGCCTCGCCGGGCCAGGAGACCTCGTGGCACCCTGGGCAGCGTGGGCAGGGCCCAGGGAAAACAGAAGCTGCCCTGGGTGTCAGGATGTGTCTGGCCGGACCTGGAAACTGGAAGCCCTCAGGAGCACTTGGTCAGGGGTCCCCTCGGGTATTGAGCACCCTCCACCCCTGGGCCTCTCAGCAAAGCAAGGCCGCCTATGCCTGGAAGGACCAGGTGCTTGCGAGGGAAGTGTGAGGTGCAGGCACTTCCACAGTCTGGCTGGTGTTGGGGTCTGGGACTCCCTGAGGCCCCAAGCTCTCCTGGCCACTCTCTCAAACCCTCATTCCATCTAAGGAGATGGAAAGGAAACGGAAAGGGGAAGCAGGGGGAGACACACACCACGCCTTTCTGTGGCCCCTGCTGGATGGGTCAGCGCTGCAGGGGGTGCAGCCAGGCCGGAGCCTGCTTAGGACGAGGGCGCAGAGCTGGGCTTCTCCTCCCGTGACACGGGGATGGCTCGCTCGCTGTGGCCGGCATCCAGGCCAGACTGGACCTTGGGGCCAGAGAACGTCAGCATGCCGTCTGCGGACACGGAGCAGGACAGGGCCGACTGGTCCACGTTGGAAGGCAGGCGGTAGCGGCGGTGGAACTCACGAGAAATGTAGCCGTGGTCGTCCTGGGGAGGGGCCAGGAAGAGGCACAATGAGAGGTCCACTTGTCCACGGGTGTCTCCAAGGCTGGGTGGGACCCTGCCTGGGACTCACGGATTTGCACACATGCTCTCCAGAGCCCAGGATCTCAGCCTGGCCTCGATGTCTGTTAAAGAAAAGCCACCCAGGGGCCACCACTGCCACGAAGCTGGTCCTTCACCCTCCCTGGTTCCATTTCAGAGCCCAAAGAATCCTCCCCCTGCCGGGCACTTGTCAGGTTTTCCCTTCCTGGGACCCGCAAGGTCTCTACCGTGCAACCCACCCGGTTGGCAAAACCCTACCACAAGATGTCCCAAGGCACATGCTCAGCTCCCTGGGCCCACCTCTCCTCTCCTGGGTGCAAACCAAGAGCTGAGTGCTCTGGAAGGATTTCCTGGGCTGTGCTGGCTAAAACAACCAGTGGAGTTTGACTCAGCCCACAGGAGGAGAGACAACAGACCGGGGTCTGGGTTTCACTCCCACCTTCCTCAGCCACTCAAAGAAGACCTTGGCCGGGAGAAACGACGACCTGGGCTAATGTCCATACCCCAACCCCTCTCCGTCTCCATTGGTTCTTCCTGTGCTAGAAGCAGATCACGGGGCTCTATACCCAGCTCCCTCAACACCGCGGAGACTAGAGAGAGCCGTGAGGCAGGGGTGACTGCCACACTGCCCCGCGCCGCCCATGGGATCTGGGGCAGGCCAGGGCCCTCCTCTTGCCTCTGCTCTGCCCCTTGGGGTGATGGAGGCACTGGTCCCAAAGGGCTACTGAGAGGTGACTGGGTCATGCACATCAAGTGCTCCAACACCAGTAAATGCAGCCAGTCGCCACGGGGTGGCCTTCCAAGGTTAGATTTCATGTGAAAACGTGTTCACTTGGGGTCACCACCTGAGTGTTCTTCAAGCACTGGGGTCCTCTTCAAGCCCGCCCTGTCACCCTGTTGATCTAGATAGAGCTGGTGACAGCTGGGTCCAGCACCTCAGTTGGGCACCCTAATCCAGGTCTCTGAGCCGCTCTCAGGCCACCGCCAGCCCTGCTCCCAGGTCACTCGAGAGGCCTGCTGCGCCTGGGCTGATGCGGCTCCTCCCACTGGGAGAAACTGGGCCAGTTTGGGGGCCCCAAGAGTCCCTGCACCCATGCAGTCGCTGAGCTCACCTGCCTCTCGTTGTGTTTGCCGTGAATCTCCACGAAGTCCTCCTGCACCTTCACTGTGAGGTCTTCTGGGGAGAAGTGCTTCACGTCAAGGAAGATGACGAACTTGTCCCGGTCAGATCGGACCTGAAACCCAAACACCTTGTGTGGAGCTGCCCACAGGGCCACAGCTCAGAGAGGGAGCAGCTGCCCACAGGGCCACAGCTCAGACAGGGAGCAGGGGTCTGCCAACCTCTTCCTTCCCCTGCCAAGTGGGCAGTCCCGGGGCCTGTCACTTGGGTGCACGGGCACTGCCCTGGCCTGTCCCCACACTCCCTGCCCCCAGTGAGGAGCTCACGGACTGCTCGCTGGTTGGCTGGTTGTTGGGTTATGGTCAGGTGGTTGGCCACAGATTGCCTGGCTCAAGATGGGCTGGCTGGCTACATAGTTGGGGCCTGGTTATGGGCTGACTGGTGGGTTGACTCAACTTTGAACTAAGGTCACTGCCCTCAGCAACCCCTGCCTCCACAGCAGCCCAGAGCCCGAATTTGGTCTTTTGTCTTTTTAGTGCAGGATACAGACTCCTTCCAGGACAGCCCGCATAGTGTGGAGTCCCTGCCTACACCCAACACACTCCATTCCCGCTTCCCCTCTCACTCCATAGGTGCACTTTGCTGCCTAAAGCTGAATGCTCCTATACCAGCTTGGAGGGGCCCTGCTTTTCAAGTGGTGGGTGGGATTTGCACCTCCAGGACCATGGACCCTGAGTCCATCACACTCAGGGAGAAGACGCAGGCAATCTTGTTTGGCCTCAGTGGGGCCACTTGGGTGAACTTGGTAAAAGCCCCCCATCTCTAGGGCTTTGCAGGCTGCACGGGCTGAGCTGGCTGGAGGCTATGCTGGGAAAGCTGCCCTCTCTGACCTCAGGGAGGCAGCCCCCACCCACACCCAGGCTCCTGGACTCAGGAGGGAAAGTGCAGAGAACAGCCAAACCCAGAAAGCTCGAGTTTGCCATCAAACTTGCCTTGCCGGGGTTGCTCTTGGGGTTTCCAGCATGTGGCTGGTTCATTACAAACCACATACGGGTCATGAGCTGATGGAGGAAAAGACAAGGGTGGGCTCGGGCAGGCTCCTCTCCAGGCCCTTCCCCATGTGTGGGATGCTATGCCTGATGACCATGCGGCCGCACAGCTGGGGTGCACATGCTCCCACCCAGCCTCTGCATGGTGATGGGGGTGTGGGAAAGGGACTCTGGGACCATGGCCACCTGCTCCACTGAAACACCCTCAGCTGTCCCTAATTCTCCTCCTGCCCAGCAAGGAGAAGCCAGCACAGGCCGCGCCTTACCTCGGAGACGCCAGAGTCCAGCACGGTGCGGAAGAGGGATTGGCGGTAGTAGGGGCTGATGGTGGACGACAGGAATGGCAGCAGGTCGTACTCAAAGAGGCCCTCACCGAAAAACTGATCGAATAGCCGGCTGGGGTAGAAGGGGCCCAGCGGACGCTTGAACCACGGGTGCTGGATGGTGACGTCCATGTTCAGCTTTGGCACTGCAGGGACCTGGAGGCTGGAGAGGAGTCGGCAGGGGCCTCTGGGCAGTGCAGTGGGGAGCCAGGGCCGAGCCCTCCCTATATACGCCCTGGCAGAATGGAGGTATTAAGGGATTTCTCTGGAAAGGCCTGAGCTCATGAGGAAGGCTGCCCAGTCAGCAAAAACGCGGTTGGGCCGGGCGCTGCCCCCAGCCCTGGGAGGCCCTGCGCTGACAGTCACAGAGGCCTGGCACCTGGGGCTGCCAGCAGACAGTCCTCCCAAGGAGGAGCTCTGTCTCCCACGCTGGGCTTGGGGGACAGTGGCCCTTCTCATCTCCCACATTTTGGGCCAGAGCGCTGCGTGCTGTACATGGTGCCCTCCCCCCACCTTGTCCTGCATGGTCCCCACCGCTGCCTTGGGGAAGGCGCTCATATACCACTGCTTCACATGGGAAGGAGCTGAGGCGCAGAGCTTACACGGGTAGTCCCGCACATCTCACAGCTCCGAGGTGAGAGTGCCTTGGTTTTCCAAAACAGGATTACCTCTATCACTTCTCACTGATTATGCAAATTATACTCATGACATTATCAGGGAAGACAGAAATGACAGAGAAGAAACTCAAAGTTCATCGCTGGGCAGCAGGGGCCTATTCCTGCTTGCCCCCCAGGGTCGGTGTGCCCCGGGCAGGGCTGGAGGCTGGCTCCCTCTGTGCAGACAGGCCACAGTGGGGGGCTTTCCTCACTGAGCCTCGGCCTGGACACCTATCCCTGGACGTCCCCCTCTGGAAGGCTCCATGCCTCCCTGGGGTGACCTCTCCCTGGGCACTAAGCAGGGCTGCGATCCGTCCACCTCGCCCGTGTGGTCTGCTACAGACAGGCCTGGCCGTGCTCTTCGTCCCCTTCTGTGCTCCTCATCCAGTATTGCCAAGTGTCAGGACTTCCCCCTTTAAAGGCTTTGGATATTTTCTGGTAAGTTGACCTTTGGGGAACATTATATGTCATAACTTCCTCCCACCATGGCACAGAAGAGGCCCGGCCCACGCCCCTTCCAGGCTGGCTTCGTGGGCACAGTCCAGGCTGGGGGAAGGCTCATTCCTCTCTGCCTCCCTGTATCTGCCTCAGCATCTCGTGTCCCATTCTGTGTGTCCTTACGTCCGTGTGAGAAATGCACGCCCCGGAGCACTCAGATCCTTGCAAATGGACCTCCGGTCATGGATGTGCAAGGTGGCAAGAGGACAGACTCCCCTGTGCTGGACGAGGGCCGACTCTGCCGCATTCTAGGTACAATGGATGTGAAACCGGAACTCGGAGCACCTACAGAACCTGAGGAGCTCTCTGCTGCACCCCCCGGCATTCTGAACGTCAGCTGTGTACACAGCACTTTCCGGTGGTAAAGGGCCTGGAACCATCTTGAAAGGACAAGCTTTGCC
Organism: Nycticebus coucang; assembly: GCF_027406575.1. Taxonomy (NCBI): domain Eukaryota; kingdom Metazoa; phylum Chordata; class Mammalia; order Primates; family Lorisidae; genus Nycticebus; species Nycticebus coucang. Next base: position 3,192,170 of record NC_069795.1, read on the forward strand.
CTACAAATTCACAAAACCAGAGGAGCAATGCCCAGGGTATCTGGCAACAATGCGAGGCCCAGTGCAGATGACAAACACCAGGGAGTGACTCCCCAGGCCTGCAACCGCCCTGCTGCACCTGGGGATCCTCAGAGTCCCCCCTCGGGGCAGCTCCTGCATTAGCCCCTTTGTAGAGCTGGGCTGAAAGAGGTCAGTGGCATGCCCAGGCCACTCCGCGTGAAAGATGGGGGAGGGGGCTCCGGGCCCTGGGAAGGAGACGAGGGTCTGTTCAGGTGGAAGCAAGTGTCTTGGGCTGCGTCCTCCATGGAGAGGATCTAGCCAGACCAGGCACATGGCCAGTGCTGGTCAGAGCCAGGCTAGAGCTTCAGTTGTGTTCAACCTCTCTTTACTTAAAATTTTGACATTTTGTTCACCACACCTTTTGCATTCGGTTTTTCCTTCTTTAAATATTGCATTAAAGGCTCAGTGCCCATAGCTCAGTGGTTAGGGAGCCAGCCACATACACCGAAGCAGGCAGGTTCAAACCTGACCCAGGCCTGCTAAACAACAATAACAACTGCAACAAAAAAAAAAAGCTGGGCATTGTGATGGGCACCTGTAGTCCCAGCTACTTGGAGGGCTGAGGCAAGAGAATCTCTTAAGCACAAGAATTAGAGATTGCTATGAGCTATGATTCCAAGACACTCTACCAAGGGTGACATAGTGAGACTTTGTCTCAAAAATATATATGTATTGCATTAGAATATTATTTCAGTGGCTGTGTTTCTTGGTGCCCCTGACATTCGGCATAGAGGGGAGAGCCTTACTGTCCTCTCCTATACCCGGCCCTGCCCAGAGTCTGTCAGACAGGCTGGGACTACAGGTGGGGCAGGGCAGAGTCTCATCCTCCTGGCTACACAGCTGATGGTTGCAAAGTGGGGTGGGAGGATCCTTCAAACATGCAGGGATGGGGTGCCCCAGTGCTCACACCCCACATCCCTGCCCTGATAAGGCTGGGAACCCCACAACCTGTGGGGCCTGAAAGCTCAGAGACCACCATGAGGCATGGGGGCAGCTGCACCTGGGCTGGCTGGGCCTGCAGAGCAAGTGGCGGGGGGGGGGGCCATGGAGGTCAGGACGAGGGAGCTCGGGGACTGTGTCAACCCTGCCTTGAAGGTATTGTGTTAGTGTCTGTTGCTGCCATGCAAATCACAAACTTGATGGTTCAAAATAGAACAGCTGTCTTGTCTCAGAGTTCTGGAGTCCAAAAGTCTGAGATGCGTCTCACTAAATGAAAATAAGGGGGTGGCGCCTGTGGCTCAGTGAGTAGGGCACCGGCCCCATATGCCGAGGGTGGCAGGTTCAAACCCAGCCCCGGCCAAACTGCAACAACAACAACAAAAAAATAGCCGGGCGTTTTGGCGGGCGCCTGTAGTCCCAGCTGCTTGGGAGGCTGAGGCAAGAGAATCGCGTAAGCCCAAGAGTTAGAGGTTGCTGTGAGCTGTGACGCCACGGCACTCTACCGAGGGTGGTACAGTGAGACTCTGTCTCTACAAAAAAAAAAAAAGAAAAGAAGGTGCTGGTGGGGCTGGTTCCTCCTGATGGCCCAAGGGAGGCGGTTTCCTGCCCTCTCACAGCAGTGAGTGGTGGCATCTCTCCCCCATCACAGCCCTGGCTGGTCCCTCTCCTACTCCCTCTCATAAGGACCCCTGTGCTCACACTGGGCCCTCCCTGATAACCCAGGACTGGGTCCCTTTCTCGAGGCCGGCTGTCTGAGAACCTTAACTCCCCCTGCTCTGAGCAGTAGTGCGTCCCAGGTTCCAGGAATTAGGCTGGGGAGACTGAGGCTCTGTTTACGGCAGGCAGGTGCCCAGGACACTTGGCAGCCATTGCACCCTGGCCTATTCACAGAAAGGTCAACCCCAACTCCCACCACTCCACTCCCCAGCCTAATTCTACCTGACGTGAGCTTGATGATTGAGCCCTCCCTGCTGTCCCTCCAGATGTGCCGACCTCTCCCTTGGCCACTCCACAAGAACAGCATATTCACTCAGTGACCAGGGCTGCCCAGTCCTGTGCGCAGGAAACATGCTGTTTTAAGCAAAGTCTCTGCTTTCAAGGAGCCGACATTCTATCGGGTAGAGACCAACAACAAGCAAAGAAGTGACTGTGTGCTCGGTGGGAGCAGTGAGTGCACTGCAGGGGCAAAGGGCGAGCAGGGTGGGGAGGGCCAGTCTCTCCCGGCAGGCGTGTGCGTGTCCTAACCCACCACCCTCTTGCTCAGGCCTGCTTTCCTGCTGGAATTCACAAAAAGATGCCACTGCAAAGGCACATGGGCAGGCAGAGGGAGAGAGGAGCTGATGGCTGCTGCTCTGAGGGCTGGGGTATCTGTGCAGAACCCAAAACACAAAACCAATGACAGCCAGTGTCCCCGCTGTGATCCCTGGCACTGTCCATCTAAATAATGTCAGCACAAAATAGACCTCCGCTTTTGTGGGCTGGGTTCTAGAAATTGCTGCATTGATAACAGCGCAGATTCTCTGGGTGGTGGAGTTCTAGAACAGCGCTGTGAGCATAGAGCGGGTGCTGTGACTGCTGTGGCTCCAGAGTAACCGCAGTGTGGGCCCCTGTGAGCCTCTGATCACCACACTGTCATCAATGATCGATGTGTGACCTCACATTACGGGTTTCTGTCTAAAGATAATGCCTGGTTTGATAGACATAGTTAAATTATCAGAATTGAGCTCCCAGCCAGCCGCTGTGATGCAGCCAGGAGCCCACCTAACGCACGTGATTACTCCTGAGACCCCTCGCAGCCCTGCTCGGAATGCCAGACGGCATTTCCACACTAGGCCTGGGGGCACGTGGAACAGCAAAATCACCAACAAAACACATCAGAAATGCAAAAAAGCATGGCACTCCATAGACCTGGAAAAGCACTATTTATAGCATGAGAACTAAAACCAAAATCAGAGCCTCGGGCTCTCCTTAGCCTGGAACATGTGCATCTCAAGACAAATTTATCAGCACTCTGCAAGTCTCTGTGAATGACCTCGAAGGCTCTGCAAATGCTGATTTGAGGGTGACAAATAAATTTGACCAAATTGGAGTTGTGTTCCGAATTGTGTTCCCCCTAATTCATATGATGAAGCCCTAACCCGAGTACCACCTAAAAGTGACTGTGTTTGAACATAAGGTCTTTAAAGAGATAATGAAAGGGAAATGAAGTCATAGAGTGGACCCTGATCCACCCTGATTGGTGTTCACGCAAGAAGAGATTAGTACACACCAGGTACACCCAGGAAGTGAGCACAGAGAGAGGTACGGTGACAACACAGCAGGGACACGAGGAAGTGAGCACAGAGAGAGGTACGGTGACAACACAGCAGGGACACCAGGAAGTGAGCACAGAGAGAAGTACGGTGACAACACAGCAGGGACACCGGGAAGTGAGCACACAGAGAAGTACGGTGACAACACAGCAGGGACACCGGGAAGTGAGCACAGAGAGAGGTACGGTGACAACACAGCAGGGACACCGGGAAGTGAGCACAGAGAGAGGTACGGTGACAACACAGCAGGGACACCAGGAGGTGAGCACAGAGAGAGGTACGGTGACAACACAGCAGGGACACGAGGAAGTGAGCACAGAGAGAGGTACGGTGACAACACAGCAGGGACACCGGGAAGTGAGCACAGAGAGAAGTACGGTGACAACACAGCAGGGACACCGGGAAGTGAGCACAGAGAGAGGTACAGTGACAACACAGCAGGGACACCGGGAAGCGAGCACAGAGAGAAGTACGGTGACAACACAGCAGGGACACCAGGAAGTGAGCACAGAGAGAAGTACGGTGACGAAGTGAGCACAGAGAGAAGTACGCTGACAACACAGCAGGGACACCAGGAAGTGAGCACAGAGAGAGGTACGGTGACAACACAGCAGGAAGGGGTCCGTCCACAGCTGGGCGTGTCTGCGGGGAGTCCGCCCTGCTGACACCTGGTCCCGACTTCCTGCCTCCAGGACTGAGATACAGTGAGTGGTGTTGTTGAGGGTCCCAGCCTCTGGCACTTTGTCCCTGTTGCCCCCTGAACCTAGCACAGGAGGTGCGTTTGCAGATCTGGAATGCACATCAATGAGGAATGACATGGTTATGTCATCTCCAAATACACACAATTGCATTTCATCCCTTTCTAAGAGTTTCCCACATGGAAATGGGCCAGAGGGCCCCTCAGGGAGTTGTCCCTGTCACAGCTCACAGAGGGCTCCCTGCGCATCTGTCTGTGAGGTCAGGGCCCAGGGCAGGGAGGAGAGAATGCCATCTCCAGCCCCAGGGTCTGGTGAGTTCCAGGGCCCGACGGATTTCTGTACTTACCCAGGACACTTCACAGAAGCCTCATGAACAAAGAGCTGGGGTTATCTCTATTTGTCATCCTGTGTGACCTCTCACTGTTTCAATTTCTTCTTTAAAATGTAAAACTGTAAAGCTGTGAGACTTAGCACAACCTGAGGTGTAGTGCTCAAGTGCAAAGGTGAGCTCAGGCACAGAATAAGTCACCGAATTTTATAGAGTGATGACTTTATAATTGAAATGTATCTGTCCGTCAATCGCTTGGAAGAACAAATAGGGAAAATCTAGACTGCCCATGACTATTACGTGACTATACTGAGAATAATTGCGTTATATGGACGATGGAGAGTTCAAAACTGTGATCCGCTGGGGGTGTCAAGTGTGACAGGCCTGCCAAGCTCCTTGCTGGCGTCCCAGGGCTTCATGCAGCCCTACAAGGGTGCATTGATCTGTTCCAAGCAGACTGGAGCCCTTTGGCTCTGACCTCAGTCCCACCCCTGAGCCTAGCAACCGTGGGACCTGGAGGTACAGATGGTGCTGGAGGCAAGAGTTGGCTCCAGGATGTCAGAAGGGTGAGGTGGACCAGCACTGGCCCCACCTGCCGCAGCACGGCCCCTTCCCTCCTGGCCCAGCACTGGCACTCAAGCCACGGAACTGGTGTGATCTGTGTCAAGCAAGGACGCCTGTGTGAGGGAAGAGCCGCCAGAGAGATTCACCCAGCTGGCCCCTCCAGGTGGATGGCTGCACCCTCCTGTATGCCTGGCACAGAAGCCACGGGGATATGTCTGACTCCTGGGCCAGGCCTGGGAAGGGTAACAGCAGGGACTGCCCTGCAGCCTCCCACCTCAGGGAGGACAGGGAGGAGGCTGCCAGCTCAGACACCCCAGGCTCCCAAGTGAGAGGACAGACAGCCACCAGGGTCTGTGTGAACACCGTAATCCTTGGCAAGGGTGCCACTCTTCACTAGAGATCCCTTGGCCTTTCCTAGCTCCCTACCTCCAGCCTCCTGGAGAGTCACTGTCACCAACAGCCTGTGCTCTGTGTCGGGAGAGCACACCCAGCCCTGAGGGCAGCTCTTGCCAGCACACCTGACTGACCCACTGGGACCCAGCTTGGGAGGCACAAAACCAGAAGCCTCCCAGGAAGGCTGATGGCCTCCTAAAGAGGCCATGAGGTGACCCAGGTACTTGCCCAGCCTGCAGCCTGCACCTGCCTGGGGTCTTGGTGACCCTCATGCCTTGGGGGTGAGGCGGCCAGGTACAGACTGGCCCCTCAATCCCCAGCCCACCCTGTGAAGGGGACGCTGCTGTTGGGGCCACTGTACAGACAAGGTCACTCTTGGCCAAGAGGGACAGAGAGAGCTCAAGTGTGGGCTGTGTGTGGGAGGCCTGGGGGTGGAGGGAAGGGAGAGGCCCAAGGAGCCAGCAGGGTGGAGGCGCTGAGTGTGGGGGAGGCGTGGGTCTTAGGGCAGGGCCCAGACTGAGCCCGACTGCGTGTGGTGTGTGGCGTGTGGCGTGTGCGCTGTGTGGGAGGTGTATGTGGTGTGGCATGTGTGATGAGCAGGGTGTGTGGTGTGTGCGGTACATGGTATGTGTATTGTGTAGCATGTGTGGTGTGTGGTGGGGGTTGTATCTGCGGAGCATCAACTGTATTTCTGGGATTTTTCCCTGATGTCTCTAAGACAGGGCCTGTCAGGACCCTGTTGCACTGCCATAGGCAGGAAATGGGGCCCCAGCTGCTGCTCCTCCGCCATCCCCTTTGTCCCCTCTGCATTGTCTCCACAAGCGGCCTAATCCTGCTCTCAGCAATTTGCTGATTTGCCTCGCCAGCATGGGCCCCACGCCAGCCCCACTCACAAAGGCCACCCAGCCTCCCCGCGGGACCCCACAGCCCAGCAGTCTGCCCAGGGCACAAAGCCTGGCAGTCCGATTTTCCAGTCCAGGGCACAGGGCCCTTGCAAATCTGCACTGTGCAGGGCGGCTGAGCCATTGTGGTGGCTCAGCGGGAATGCGCCGGGGCTAAGCCCTGGCCGTCCTGGGGTCAGCAGGTCAGGCAGGCAGCCCACCAGGGCCCTCTGTCTTGCTCCTCCAGCTCCTTCTGGGACGAGGAGGGCAGCACCCTCCAAGCACTGACTAGAGGTGGCTTGTGTTAAGTCGGGGAGATGACCCTCTTTGGGAGCTGGGAGCCCATTCTGTCCCACAACACACCTTGTGGGGTCCTGGATCTGCCCCGCCACCGGCCTCCCACTCTTGGTATTACCATCCCTGGGTTTGGTTTTTGCTATTTCACTGAGTTTACTTTTATGACAAAAAATGTTTGCACATTCTCAAAGTAGAGAGGATGGTACAATGAACCCCATCAGCCAGAATCAACAATTATGAAGATTTTGCACTATTTTCTTTCTTTTCTTTGTTTTTCTTTCCTGAGCTTCAAAGCCCACCCCTGCCTAACACCCCCGCATTTTACCCCCACGAACTGCAGGAACTTCCTCACAACACGAGCGTTTCTTTACATGCACACAAATTCCATTATGTGTTTGACAGGATTCATGACATTTCTTGTTATCATCTAAAACCTAGTTCCTCATCCCGATATTCCTGATTGTCTGACATGTCCTTTCATGGTTGATTTGTTAGAATCGTGACCCAGAAAGAACCCACCCACTGCTTGCTCTTTCTAATGACTTCTCTGCATTATCAAAAAGTTCATAGGTGTTTTTCCCATTTGATATGTTAAACCAATGAACCACATGACCTGGTTGTCTAATTCCTATGAAACATTCTGGGGCAGGGCCAGGGGTTAACACTTTATTGGGAGATACAATCCCAGAGTCCCAGGGGAGCAAAAGAGAAGGGCGGAAGAGCTGGGCGGGGAGGAGTGCTTGGGTGGGAGCAGTGGCTCCTGCCAGGGCATCCCGGCATTGACTTAACTGCTGCCACCTGCCTTCCCACAGATCTGCCCCAAAGACAATACCCCCACCCCACTTTCTGGTTTGTCCTCTGGGCCCCTGTGGGCAGCCACTGAGAGACAGAGCCCTGAGGATTTGGCCTAAAGCCCCTGCCGCTGCTCCTGAGGGGTGAGGTGGGACACAGGTTTATTCCCTCAACTGTGCTTAGGATTTTTCGCCATGCTCTGAACTCAATAGGCCTATAACTTCTTTCTTGTACAGTCCTTATCTATTTTCGATGCCAAGGTTATTATTGCCTCATAAGATGGGGGATGCGGTTTCTAGTTTTAAGCGTCTCAAGCTATCGCCTGGGTAGAGTGCCATGGCATCACAGCTCACAGCAACCTCCATGTCTTGGGCTTAAGGCAATTCTCTTGCCTCAGCCTCCCAAGTAGCTGGGACTACAGGCACCCACCACAATGTCTGGGTATTTTTTGGTTGTAGTTGTCATTGTTGTTTGGCAGGTCCAGGCTGGATTCGAACCCACCAGCTCTGGTGTATGTGGCTGGCACTTTAGCCACTTGAGCTACAGGCACCAAGCCATTTTTTTTTTTTTTTTTTGAGACAAAGTTTCACTGTACTGCTCTCGGTGGAGTGCTGTGGCATCACAGCTCACAGCAACCTCCATGTCTTGGGCTTAAGACTATTCTCTTGCCTCAACCTCTCAACTAGCTATGACTACAGGCGCCCGCCACAATGCCCGCTGTTTTGGAGTTGGAATTGTCATTGTTGTTTGGCGGGGCCAGGCTGGATTCGAACCCACCAGCTCCAGTGTATGTGGCCGGCACCCTAGCCACTAACAGGCACCGTCTAGTTCCTAGTTTTCTTTCCTTTGAAAGACTTTCTATAAAATTGAAGCTATTCTTACATATTGATGAAAATTGCCTGTGGACATCTCAGCTCAATGCTTTCTATTTGGGGACATTTTTTCCTACTGATTCCTTTTTTTTTTTTCAATAGTTATATAAGTTCTTATTTTCTATTTTTTTTTTTTCCTGAATCAATTTTGGAAAATCGCAGTTTTCCTTTTTTTCTCTTTTTACTTTGAAAAAATCCCCCCATGTGTGGGGTTCACACTCACTGGCCCCGGCTGTTCCCGCGTGCCCCGACCCTTTGCAGTCTCTGCCGCAAGCATAGCAAGCATAGCTTTTTATTTTTATTTTTTTTTGCAGTTTTTGGCCGGGGCTGGGTTTGAACCTGCCACCTCTGGTATATGGAGCCAGCGCCCTACTCCTTTCAGCCACAGGTGTCGCCTGCAGGCATATCTTTTCATTCCCGCTCCTGCTGTCTCCCCTTTTCCTCCTTTAATCAGCGAGGCTTATCAATCGCATTAGATTTGTCAAGAGGCTGCTCCGCCGGCCCTCTACAGTATGCTGTTTTAATTCATCCTCTTCTGCTTCTGTCTTTATTTCCCTCTGCTGTGCCCCTGCTGCTAATTTCCTCAGCTCGTATGAGGCTACGTGGCTGTCAGATGGACATGTCCCTTCGTGTCACAGACATGAGGCTTGACTGAGTCTCTTTGCGTATCTGTCTGTATCCCCCTGACCCAAAAGCGCTTTCAGGCAGAAGTCCCAGGCATCCGCTACGTGCAAAGGCACTAACAATTCCTGTGTAAATACCAAAGTGGAGGTCGACGACCTTGGGAAACCCATGGACCTTGGGAAAGTGAACACTCACTGTCACTACACCTGGGTCCTGAGCGTTTCTCAGGGATGAGCCCACTTACTCCCCACAAAACTCTCTGCACCCACAACGATTAGCACCCAGTGCCGGGGACACAGGAGGCAGTGCGTGGAGTGACTGATGGGACATTCACAGACGTGACAGTCCCAGGGCAGACTGGCTTCCCCTGCTTCTCTGCCTAAGATGACGCCCACCACCCACGGCCGAGCGCAGGCCAGTGGGCCACTCACCCGCCCACCGTTTGCTGTAGCTTCCCAGGCCTCATGGCAGACAATCTCATTTTTAACAGCATCTGTGTGGGGCTTCTTGGCTCTCTCGGCCGTGGGCTTAGAGGCAGAGACACACCGGGACTGAATGTGTAGTGCCCCTGGGAATCAGCAGATCTGCCAGGATACTGAGCACAGCTCCGGGGAGTGAGAATGCGGCCAGGTTCTGGGTGCTTTGTTTCTGGTTCCTGAGCAACACAGTCCAACTTTCCTGAACTGGAGACCCACCCACCCACCCAGCACAGGGCCAATGGAGCCACGGGCATACTGGAATCATGTCCAGGGCCCGTTTGTTTGTGTGTAGGGCGCAGGTATTAACCAGGGGCTAACTGTCCACTGCATGTAGACAACAGTGTGATCCCACCGTGGAGAGCGGCGCTTCCTTCCCTGGTCAATGTGCGGGTGTTGGTGCTCCCCAAAGTGAGGACTGAGAGGAGGATGCCAGTCTGGTCCTTTGGAGGCTGATCCCGGAAGATGCAGGTAATCAGGAGACCAGGGCAGGGAAGGGAGAAAAGCCAGCAAGTCCTTCCTCAATGAGAGGGTCCCTGATCTGAGCCACAGGGCCCCATCCCATGGGGACTCTCCCTCTGAGGAATGCGCAGGATGTGTCCAGGGACCCTCCTCCAGCAGTGGGCAGATGCGGCTGTGTCCCAAATACCAGCCCTCATTGAAGGTTGCTCCTGAGGGGACTCTGGGCTTCTGGGTGCTTTCACAGCAGACCTATGAGCAGACCCCAAGGGAAGAGATGCGGGCCCCTCAGAAGTCACCCCCTTAGCCTCGGTGGGCTCAGAGACTGGTTGGAGGTGCTGGACAGGGCAGCAATAGGGTCTACAGCCAGGGTCAGAGACCAGGTGCAAAGTAGGCCACAGCGTCAGTGGGGGTTCTCCAGAGAAACAGGGCCGACAGGACAGAACCAACGGGGTAAGGGGACAGATGAGGTGAGCACAGATTTGTTTGGGTTTTTTTGTTTTTGTTTTTGTTTTTGAGACAGTCTCACTATGTCACCCTCGGTAGAGTGCAGTGGCATCACAGATCACAGCAACCTCAAACTCTTAGGCTCAAGCAATTCTCTTGCCTCAGCCTCCCGAGTAGCTGGGACTACAGGTGCCCACCACAACACCGGGCTATTTTTAGTGATGGGGTTTTGCTCTTGCTCAGGATGGTCTTGAATGCCTGAGCTCAGGTAATCCAACCCACCTCAGCCTCCCAGAGTGCTGGGATTACAGGTGTAATAAGCCTCACAAGGTTTATTTTAAGGAATTGGCCCATGCAACAGTGGAGGTGGCCAAGTCCCAAACCTCCAGGGCTGGCTGCAGCCCAAGGACCAGGGGAGAGCTGACACTGTGGTGTTGAGCATGGAGCCTGCAGGGCAGCAGGCTGGGAACTCTGGTGGGTTCTCATAGCGAGGTCTTGAGAGAGACAGAGACAGGACGGGGGCCCACCCACCCATGAAGGTCACCTGCTTTACTCAAGTAGTAAATATCAGTGGCATCTACAAAATGTCTTCAAAGCAACATCCAGACGGGTGTCTGACCACACGACTGGGTGCCGTGGGCTGATGCACATGTTAAACATCCCATGTTGGGGGGGGGTGTCCTGCTACCAAAGTCCTGCTAATAGACGGCCATGACCCCACAACTACCGTATGCCAGAGCTGTCATGTGTTGTCACATGTGAAGACCTAACTGGTGCTCAGTCCGTGCTGACCCCCACTAGCGGGAAGACGGTCCAGAAGCCATTTGTGACAAGAAGGACCACATGGCAGACCCTGGCAGAGCTGCTCTGCGCCCACAGCCATGCTATTCTCTTGTGCATAAATGCCCTCCCAGAACACCAGCTGGGACAAGGGCCCTCTAGACTGTGATACAGTGAGGCAAAACCAGGACGTTGGAAATTGTGTCTAATCACAAAAGCTGTGCAGCCCACAAAGCGTCAGGCACCTCTGCTCTTGCCAAGTGAGAACCCCAGACCTGTCCCCTCTGCTGCCCATACCTGGTCTAGAAAAGACACCTGCCTCAGACCCTCTCCAGCCCTCTCTAGAAACGCCACCCACTCAGTCCCAGAGCGAGCTCTTCCCTGCAAACCCAGTCTGGTCACCTGCAGGTGTGTGCATCACTGTGTCTCTAGCTGCAGGGCACTGTCAGTAACTAGACACCAAGTGGCCATGAGCATGCCTGAGCTGGGCCCTGGGCATACACGTCCTCAGCCCAATGTCCCCCTCCTATTTGCTCCAATCAGGTTCTGGCCATGACTCCACCAAAACTCTCCATGTTGCCAAGCATAGCAGTCCGTTCTTGAGCCTCTGCTGACCTCGCCTGGCCTTCACCAGCCTCCCTGGCCTCCGCTATCCTCCCTGACCTCCACAGGCCGCTGCTGGCCTCCACTGTCTGGCCCCGCAGGCTGACGCAGTGGCTGCTCTCCGGATGTGCTGTCTCCACTTGGCTTCTGGGATTTGAGGTCTCCCTTTCCCCCACCCGCACCTCACCAACTGCCCCTTGGGGGCTCCTCCCCATCTCCCCTGCCCACCGACATTGGGGTACCCTGGGCTCCGTGCTTGTGTCCTCTCCCCATGTCCACGCTCTGACCAGCCTGGTTGCTCTTATCATGCCTCACTCTCTGTGCTGCTCCCTCCTGAGTCCACCTGCAGATTCCGTAGCTACTCCCAGGAGTACTCACAGCCCCACCTTACACAGGCATATTCCACGTGCAGCTCCCGCCAGCCCCACCAGCTGGCTCTTCTCCCACCATCTACTCATCAGAAGGTCTTTTCATTTTTGGAATAGGTGGAGTCTTACTGTGTTCTTGGGGCTGGACTTGAACTCCTGGGCTCTGGGGCTCTGCAGCCTCAGCCCCACACAGCTGGGCCTGCAGGTGTTACCGGCGTGCAGCTCCACACTGCACCCTGGCCGGTGCTTCGTTTTGACCGCTGCTCAGGCCACACTTTCATTCCAGTCTTGACTCCTCTTTTCTGACCCTGGTGATGGACTGAATCATGTCCCTCCAAAATTCATGAGTTAAAGCCCTAAGCCCAACATGGCTGTTTGAAGATAGAGGGTGGTAATAAAGGTCAAATTAGGTCATCCGGGTGGGCTACAGTGTGTCTTTAAGAAAAAGAGGTGAGCTGGGCGAGGTGGGGCCTGGAGATGTGACACAATAGGAGGAACGTGTAGCACTAACCGTCACACCCAGGGTCTGCCTTGCTTTTTCTAAGAGCCAAAGGAGAGTTGCAGATTTGCAGATGGGTATGCAAATGCACCCAAGGGATTACCTAGGGGTTGACACTTAAGGAGTCTCTAGCAGGATTGCTATAAACATCACAGTAACCGCCTCTTCACACACATTTCTGTGAGGGTGTTTCTATGAATCAAATTCCCAGAAGTGAAATTGCTGAATCAAATTTCAGTGGAGATGGGAGGCATGGCTCCTTCCTAACCCTCCCTGCGAATTCATAAATGTGGATACAAAATGAACAAGTATAAGCTTGTATCCACTTCTTCCCCTCTGGGAAATTACACGAGTGAATTTCTCTAAATCAAATCACACATCAAAATAGATGAGATGATCTACAACTCTTTCTTCTGTGGGTATCCAAGATGTTCCCTCCCCATTAGAAGGAAAAAAGAAAACAACTGCCTGGTGACCTCAGCACAGAGGTGCAGCCTTTGTCCTGCTTCAGTGGCTCCCCTGGAGACGGGTGGAAGGCTGCAGGTCTTTGACGCTCCTCAGACACAGACTAGGGATATGGGAGCAAATAAGGCACTTTCTCCTTGTAACTTGAGCCTCTCAGAAACCAAGGGCCACCTCCAAGGTAGGGAAGCCTTGGAGGGTGGCCTTGCCTGGGGGAGGGTCCCATATCAGAATCTGTTTGTCAGTGAGTCTGGGTACAACAGAAATTCTCATTAACATTTTCATCCCCAGTGCATAAGCCCTTTTTTTTTTTTTTTTTTTGGTTTGGTTTTGTTTTGTAGAAATGGGGTCTCACTGTGTTGCCCAAGCTGGTCTCAAATTCCTGGCCTCAAGCAATCCTTCTGCCTTGGCCTCCAAAAGTGCTGGGATTTCAGGTATGAGTTGCCATACCCGGCCTAGACTATTTCAGTAAATCCATTTGTGAGTGCACGGATTTTTTTAATTTCCTTGGTCTGAGTCCACATTCACCACTGCCCTCCCATGAGAGCTGGACTAAAAGGAAGAGAAAGTTCTAGCCAGATGGACACCCACAGTATGGTCTCCAATCCAGGACTGTCATTCTGTTTTTTCCCACATGCCCCCACCTTGGGGGTTGTTTGACCAGGGCTGTCAGCACCTCCACCTAGCCAGCCAGAGGCTTCCAGAACCCCATGCTCATGGCATCTTTGTCTCTAACCCACCAGCTTCCATCACCCCCAAAATGGACTGTTCCCTTGAAGTTCACATACAGAACCTGGGATCAGAGAGGGAGCAGGAGCCCCAGACCAGTCTGACCAAGGTTCCATCTCAGGATCCTGTCAGGGACAGAGAGTCCCTGTCTACCTCTGTTCTCTGCCCTCTGCATTCTCCTACACAGGTGGTTAATCTCTCTGCACCTCAGTTTCCCCAACTGTAAACTGGCAATGAAAGCTGTGTGATAACGCCGCTTCTGTCCCCTTCCCTTTACCCCTTTAGACGGTGAGTCGGGTGGGGGAGGTGGAGACCCAAAGCAGATGGGGAGCTGCAGCTGCTGCTGTGCTTCCGTGGGCCACTGGGAAATCCTGGGAGGGAGAAGAGGAACAGCCTGCTCTGCCAGAGGCCTGGTCAGACACAGGGGGCCAGATAGGGACTGACCACCTAGGACCCATGCAAGAGACAAATGATGGATGGGGACATTGCCCAGGAAGGACTGGGGAGCAGACTGAGGAAACTCCCCCTCCATCAAAGCCCCAAGACCCCAGCCGGAGTGAGCCTGGCAGCCCTGCACTGCCATGGATTCCATACTAGGACCACTTGGCCCCTACCCAGCTGTCCCCAGGGACAGCTGGCAGCCCCCTGGCTCCCCCTGTGTTCCCCCAAAACCCCTGCAAGCCAGGGAGTTCGGTAGGTAGGAGAGCATCCCTGTGCTGTGTGGGCAGGTAGGGGGGTGGCCTGCACTGGGCCCACCAGGGGGCAAGAACCTTGTGCCCCCCCATGGCCTCTCAGCAAGGCTGTGACCCCCAGCAGACATTCCCCATAGGTGGACCCCAGAACTACATCTGGAGCAGAGGCCTGACCCAAGTGCAGAAGCACCTCTCTGCATGCAGCTCAAGGGGGCCAAGTGCCCAGTCCTGGCTAGGACTAAGAACCAGGGGACATGTGCCCACTTTTCAGCAGGGACCCCCATGACCTGAAGGCCAGGGCCACTCAATTAAAACAAATACAGAACACAGCCAATCCTGGATGTTGATGTCTAATGTTAATGGGAAAAATCATCACTTCTGGGTGGGTGCAGCCAGTGGAGAGCCGAGTCCACTTGTGTTTCCTCTGGGCACTCCAGTTTCCTCCCACATCCCAGCGCCACGCGAATTGGGTTCAGTGGCACATCTACATTGCACCCCATCTGAGTGGTGTATGACTGCCCTATGATGAGATGTGGCCTGTCCAGCAGGCTCCCACCTCCACCCTGAGCCACCAGGAGAGGTTCTGGGCACCTGGACCCTGAACTGGAATAAGCAGGTTGGAAAATAAATGAATGCATGACTACAAATTATCACCAAATAAAACATCACAAAGTCTGCAGTGGTCACACAAATGCTCAACAACAAATGTCGAGACCTAACAATACCTGGCGCTCAAGTGCTGTGATTACTTCTGACCTGCCTGGCGCCAGGAGGTGCTCCGGAAAAGTTTTGCTCAGCAACATTGATTCCTTGATTTTACCCACTATCGCTACGACTGCTGTCGCTCATTGGTTTATAAAAAAAATGGATACGTAATTATCTTACTTGCTTTTATTAATCTTTCTTCAATATAGGTATAGCTCACATTTGTTCCAGTGTTTAGTGATAGAAGTGTTTGGGGTCTTTATTTAGAAGTTATTGATATTGATGTGTTTTGACCAGAAATAGGCTGCAGGGACTTAGCTCTCGTTTATGCCAATTAGCCCATGGTAAATGGGTTCCTTACACATCATCTTACCTACAGGCACAGTTCCCAAGAGCCTATGACAGGAGCAAGGACTTGCTGTGTGCCATTACCTGTTTAAAAGAAATTATAGTAAAAAACTCTGGGCCCTATTTCTGTGACTGCTCGAGGTGAAAGGCGATGGCTGACGCCGGGGATGGTCTCAGGCCAGGACATCGCAAAGGAAACTCCATGGCCCCTACGTCTGTCTCATCTCCAATCCCTGCTCTCTGTCCTGTGCGGTTTCCATAGGGAGCACCTACCTTTCCTGTTAGGGGTCCCAAAGACTCACATCTGCACTTGCTGAAGCAGAGCTGACTGATCCTGCAAGGGCCCTAAAGTAGGAAATTCACGCCATCTAGTGTCCGTTGTGGCAGCAAGCACAGAGCTGCTGTCTCCCAGGTGGGAAGACTGGTTTTTCAAAGGTATAACCCCTTGACTATTGACTGATCATTACACCCATGACCCTCCCACCACATGTGAGATTTGGCACATCTGAAACCAGCTTATAATATAATAGTTGCCAAATTAAGATGACTTAAAGACACGGTAACAAATTCTAATACAAAACCACATCCTATTTGATGTGGCAATTACTCTTTTAGAAATGTACTCTTTAGAAATGACCTGTGCAGGAGGTTTCTTGCTACAGTTGCGCTTGTGCCAGTGCAAAACAGACACTGCCCAAATGTGCATCAATCGGGAAGTGGTTACCAGATCCTGTGGCAAGAATATTCTGCAAAGGTTCAAAAAAGCTAAGAAAATTTTCACACCATGTTCATAACAGCCTTGTTTACAAAAGCCAAATGGTGGAAATAACCCAAATGTCCACAGACAGGGAGCTGATGAACACAAGGTGGTCTGCACACAGATGGGGTGTTTACCTTAAACAGGAAGGGAGTTCTCACATAGGCTACAACAAGGGCAAATTTCAAGGATGTCACTGAGCAAAATGAGCCAGACACAAAGGAACCAATCCTGTATGAGTCCACTTGTATGAGTGTCTCAGAGGAGTCAAATTCACAGAGACGGCGAGTAGAACAGTGGGCATCAGGCGCCGGGGAGACAGATGGAGAGTCAGTGGTTAATGGGGACAGACTTTCAGTTTTACAAGATGAAAACAGTTCTGGAGATGAATGGTGGTGATGGTTACACCAAAGCAAATGCACTTCATGCCCTGAACTTAAAAAGTATTGAAATGGCAAATTGTATCTTATGTATAGCTTACCACAATGAAAAATTGAGATCTGTTATAGCATATTATGGAAACACCGCCAAGCCACTGCATAAAAATTAGGTGGAGAACAACTGTATGGGTGCTAACATTTACAGCAACATAGGAGACACACATGTAATTGCCTGTAACTACAGGCAGTCCCCAGCTTATGAACAAGATAGGGTTGTAGGTTTGTTCTTAAATTGAATTTGTATGTAAGTTGGAACAGTTACATTATCTATAATAGCCTCCTTTTGCAAGTGCTAGTCTTGCATCACTCAGATGTTTGTAACTCTGGGACTGCCTCATTGTAAAATATATCTTGGACCCACACGAAACTGGTAACATTGGCTGCTCTGGTGAGGGCTCTGGGAGGCTGGGTAAGAGCCCTCAGAACCCTTCTCGCTCTTTTATTTTGAACCATTAGAATGTATTAACCACACATAAAGTAAGTTATTAAAGTAAAATCACAAAGAATAAAGACACTTAAGGAAAGCCATAATGTGGGCTGCCTCTGTGTACAGACTTCCCTTGCTTTGCCAGAAATAAAGGTGGCCCACCCGAGGTCCAGGTGCAGATCTGTTATAGAATGAATGTATGCCCCCAAATTTGTATGTGGAAACCCCAAACTCCAACAGGATGGTTTTAGGAGGTGAAGACTCTGGGTAGTAATTAGGTCATGAGGGTGAGGCCCCTCATGCTGGGATTAGTGCCCTCACAAGAAGGGACATGAGGTCTTGCTCCCTCTCTCTCTCCCCACCATGTACAGATATAATGAGAAGGCAGCCACCTGCAAAGGAGGAAGAGAGCCCTCGCCGTCACCCTCTCCAGCACTCTGACCTTGGACTTTCAACCTCTAGAACTACGAGAAATAAATTGTGGTGTAAGCCACCTGTCTATGGCATTTGTTATAGCAGCCCAAACCAAAGAAGGCCTTAAGCCTTCTAAGGAAGGTTTTAACTACATGGTCTTATTAATGACAGATGCTTATAAAAGAAAACACAAGCACTTTTCTTTTACTGAGAATCACTCGTCACATGGTTTCCCTGAGAGACTCGTGATAACCACTCGTGTTTACATCCCAGAGCGTGAAAGTGAAAGGCCACCAGACTCCAAGGTTCTGCTGTGTCTCAGGCCACCAGGGAGGTGAACTTTAGTCTCAGTAAATGTCACTGGCAAGTGAGATGTCACGGCTTTCCTTGGACCAGGCAGGGCTATTGCATTCTGTGTCACAGAATCACAGAATTGAGGCTTGAGAGAGGACCTCAGGAATCAGCTAGCCCAACTCCCATGTACAGATGAACAGACCAAGGCCCAGAGCAAGGAAGTGACTCTGCAGCCCCACAGCCATGCAAGGCTACACTTGGCCGTCAGCACTTCCTCGGCCCTCAGACCTGACCCCAGCAGCATGCTGGGAGATGAGAACTTGATTGCCTTTATCTGGTTTCTGTTGCTTGCAACAAAATGCCTGAAACTAGGTAATTCATAAAGAAAAGGAATTGTCTCTAGGACCCACACAATATGTGGGTTTGTGTGCTGGTTTCTTTCACGTGGCATAATGTTTCTGTGGAAGCTGCAGACACTGAGATGACCTCACCGCTGCAGGTCCAGGCGCAACAGGGCTGAGAAGACTGAAGAAGAGGTGGCCCGTGCTCACACGTCTGAGGCAAGGGCTGCTCCCAAGGACTTGCTAAGATCCCTCTCTCTGCCTCACGCATGCGCTGCTTTGACAGGGGTTGTGGCTAGACCTTCCTTGGGATTGCAGTAACTCAGCTGAGATGTTCTCGGAGGACACCTGCCCCGTAATGGCATTTCCACCAAGGAACTGGCGACAGCTGGCTTTGAGCTCTGCAGCCAGTGACCGGCTAAGTGCTGCTGAAGCTCTCTCCTTGCTACTAAAGCTCCCCTGCCCCGTCCCCTCACTGCATGCACTAATGGCATGCCATTTCATGACCACAATCCTCACATATTTAGAGTAATGTGAGATAATCCCAACATATTTAGAGAGAATTTTCTCTGGCCTCTACTTTTAGGTTTGTGCCTGTTGTAGTTCCTATCAGTGATTCATTTCTTTTTATGCCTGGATAGTGTTCCACTGTATGGCGGGGACCACATTTTGTTTACCCATCTGGGAGGAACTTGGGCTGTTTCCACCCTTTGGCTGTTGTAAGCTAGGCTCCCGTGAATATTCTTGTATATGGTTGTATGGACGTTCTACTTTTGACTTTTTTTATATTAAAGTGGGGAGCTAGAAGGAGACATTTCAAGTTTCCTTGCTTTCTAAACTTTTTTGGAGACAGTGTGTCATTCTGTGGCCCCGGGTAGAGTGCAATGGTGTCATCATAGCTCACTGCAACCTCTGAGCCCTGGGCTCAAGCAACCCTCCCACCTCCGCCTCCTCAGTAGCTAGGTCCTACTAACCGTTCTCAACTGTGGGTCGCAACCTCTTTTGGACTGTATTAAAGGTTCGCAGCATTAGAAAGGTTGAGAACCACTGATAGGACTATATGTGCCCCACACAATGCCTCACTAGTTTTCCTGTTTTAAGTAAAAACGCATTCTTATTCTTGCTAAAGCTGGTCTCAAAGTCCTGAGTTCAAGTGATCCTCCTGCCTTGGCCTCCCAGAGTGTTGGGATTGCAGGTGTGAGCCACCATGCCCAGGTAAGTTTGACTTTTAAAAACCTGAGTCAGACTTTAATTCTGCCCTTGTTCAACCCCCCTGTAGTGTCCTTGGAAAGGTCGTAGGGTGATTCACTCTCTGTGTCACAGCCCACCTGATCTGGAGGGCAGCCCAGACCCCCCAGCCTGCTCCCCCAACACTGAGCTCTCCCCAGTCCCCCACCCCAGCCTTCACTCACTCCCAGGTCTTCACGCCTTTTTGGCATCAGCTCCAGTACAGTACTGGCTGCTGAGGTCTTCCAGAGGCTCCTTCCTCCTCACACCTCTCAGCAAGGTCTGAAGCTGGCTCACTCTGTCTGCTGCGTGTCTCCTCCCTGAGGGTGGGGACTCGGTCTCATTCGTCCTGCACGCGGTGAAGGAGGAAGGAAGGGCCAGACAGCCGGACGTGGGGTCTCACTTCATAGAGTGCCGACCAGAACCTGGCCGCTCGCCCAGTCTCACCTGGCGCGCTAGGGCGGGACAGGGGCCATGTTCGCTTTGTTTCAGTTGTTGGTTAATATTGGTTTGGGGGTTTTCTCCTGTATAACCAGAGACAGGAGAGGAGTTCTCCTTTCCTAGGGCTGTAAGACGTCGTGGCACTACAGGTCAGTTGTGTGTGCTGCTGGCACACACACGTGACCGCTTTGTTACTGTCCTTTAAACACCAGATGAGAAAGAACAGACTCACGGTGCGAGGGCATTAGGGTACAAAATCAACTCTGGGCCCCCACGGCCGTTCACATCTGTAATCCCAGTGCTCTGAATTAAGGCTGAGGTGGAAGGATCACTTATGCCTAGGAGCTAGGGTTTGCTGTGAGCTCTGATGATGCCATGGCACTCTAGCCCAAGTGACAGAGCAAGACCCTGTCTCAATAACAAAACAAAACAAAATAACTATAACCAGCAAAGCATCGAAGACACAGATCGACCCTTGGGTTCTGCCAGGAGTATGTTCCTGCCCAGGGCAGAGCGTGCTTGGCTGACCAGCTCAGCTGCCCCCAGACAGCTCTGGAATGCCCACTCCTGCCAGCCCTCGGGCATGTTCAGCTCTAGATCCACCCTGCTGAGTCTACTTCCTGATGCCTCAGCTGACACATACAGCAGTCACAAAGCGATGGGGCAGTCACAGCTCGCTGGAACTCTGGGCTCAACTATCATTTCAGTGATGGAGCTGATCTTTACTTCAGTTTGAAAAGCCACCCTGCTGAGCAGCTTGTCTGCTGTCTGCTGGGCAAGTGGGCTGGCCTCCACACGGGGGGTTCGGTGCTCCAGCAGGCAGGGATGACAGGAGAACATGCCATCCTCTGGAGGCCTTGACTCGGAGCTAGCACCAGCCAGGCCCACCCCACTGCTGCCTGCAGCCATGCTCCTGCGCATGCCACAGCCAGAGAGGGAAACTAGAAACCATATATGTTGTTGCAGAGACGGGGTCTTGCTGGGTTGCCCTTGCTGGACTCAAACTCCTGCCTCAGCCTCCAAGTATCTGGGACTACAGGTGCAAGCTGCCATACTTGGCTCTAAAGTCTTGTTTCTAAGGGGCATGGAAACAGTGCAGGAAAAATTGAGGCCAATTTTGCAAATGAAACATTCAAACAAACTGTTCAGAGCTGAATAAACAAGTAAGAACAAACACTATCTATTGCATAAGCCCATCAGCGGTCTGGGACAGGAACGCCCAAATCAAATACATTAATATTTCTGCAGCCCACATTCATCACACCAAATGGGGCAAATATCCCCTAAATAGTATTATGGCTTGCTCCCAGCAGATCTGCATAGTAATAAAGAAGTTCATGAAATAGCAAGACAACTACACACCATAAATTTTCTAGTACTTTTTAAACTCAAGGAAAATACTCAGTGAAGATTCAAACATGTACAGGTTGAAGTGAAGCCGAATGCCTGTATAAAAGAGAGTAAAATGTCAGTACCCTCTCAACTTATTATGCCTAGAGATAAGTTAAGCCCTGAAGGCTAAGCCATGTAACACGTCTGCATCTCTGCTTCTTAGATTCAAGAACATGCTCCCTCAACGCTCCAGAGACCAGACCTCCCCCTTCTCATCACCCATCTTTATTTTATAAATTAATTGCCTCCCCATTGTCCTGTACCTAATTCAAATTAGATAGGACTAAAAGACCCTATGTCTGTTACATCTGCAGCATGGAATGATAAATACACCTTTCCCAAAAGAAAAAGATCACCTCAACTAATCAGATCATTGTAACTCAGCAGTAAGCTATATATAGAAAGAAGTTTAAATTAGCTAAGCTTCCTTTAGCTTTGTGTATAAACGATCCCAAATATCTACTATTTATTTATTTTTGAGACAAATTCTCACTATGTCGCCCTCAGTAGAGTGCCGTGGTGTCACAGCTCACAGCAACCTCAAACTCTTGGGCTTAAGTGATTCTCTTGCCTCAGCCTCCCAAGTAGCTGGGACTATAGGAGCCCTCCACAACACCTGGCTATTTTTTATTGCAGTTGTCATTGTTGTTTCAGCTGGCCCGGGCTGGGTTCGAACCCACCAGCCTCAGGGTATATGTGGCTGGCGCTGTAACCACTGAGCTACAGGTGCCGAGCCCCAGATGTCTATACTTTAAACACTGATTTCCAGTCTTCGGAACCTGTGCTTTCTGGTGATCATCTTTAAATGTTGCACTTGAGTAAATTCTCTTTAAACAAGATTCTGGCCCTTTTTATTAGTTTGGCACCTATATGTATACGTGCAATGACTCAGGTCTATATCTGCCTGCTGGGGGTGCTGGGACGGAGCACAGCAGTGTTGCGTCACTGCTCACGCACCAAGCGGCTGCACCATGACAACAGGACTTCTTAGCACATCTTCCCAAATCACTGAGTGCTGTGACTAAGGCCTGGGGGTCTCCTGCTCCCTAAGAAATATCCTTGAAGCCAGCAATCAGCAGGTCACACATTACAGCCAGGAGCCCTGTAAGGGTCCCTAGCACCCACCGTATTCCCTCACCCTCCCCTCTCTGTGAGGGCTCCCTGACTTCCACTGTTGATAAAGAGATTTGTTATTATCTTCTGCTGTAGGACAAGCTGAATCTTTAGGTTCAGTTCCAAGAATTGTTTCAGGTAGCCGGGCGAGGTGGCTCAGCCTGTAATCCCAGCACTCTGAGAGTCTGAGGTGGGAGGATCTCTTGAGCTCAAGAGTTCAAGAACAGCCTAAGCAAGTGCAAGACCCCCATCTCCATAAAAATAGAAAAATTAGCTGAGTGTGGGGGGTGACTGTGTCCCAGTTACTCTGGAGGCTGAGATAAGAGGATCACTTGAGGCCAAAGGTTGGAGGTTATTGAGAGCTATGCTGACAGCATAGAGCTTTTTGACTATGGTCAGTCACAGGATTGGGACAGGAAAAAAAAAAGAAAAGAATTGTTTTAGGCTCAGCACCCATGGCACAGTGGTTACAGTGCCAGCCACATACACAGAAGCTGGTGGGTTCAAATCCAGCCCGGGCCTGCTAAACAACAATGACAACTGCAACAACAACAAAAAAAAACAGCCGGGCATTGTGACAGGCGCCTGTAGTCCCAGCTACTTGAGAGGCTGAGGCAAGAGAATCACTTAAGCCCAAGAGTTTGAGGTTGCTGTGAGCTGTGATGCCACAGTACTCTACTGAAGGTGACACAATGAGACTCTGTCTCAAAAAAACAAAAAACAAAAAAACAAAAAAGGAATTGTTTTAGGTCAAAGTGGTTATGTAGTTGACTGGGCCTTTATCAATGGAGAATGTATGACTGTGTAAGTGGCAATCCTGGGACTGACCATAGTCAAAAAGCCCTAGTTTCTGTTAATGGCAGCGTTCTCCCTCCTAGAAATGCATTTATATTCATACTTCATGGAGAGTGAAACTCCTTTCACAAATCAGTGAAAAGTAAATGTCAGAAACATTACATCTCAAAAGACATTCAGTGCAGGAATGTGTGGAAGGCTGTGCAGAAATAACAAAATGTTCACTTTTTTAAGCCAGCTCATCTGCAGTGAATTCATGGTGCTGATACAAAAGGGTTATTCTGCCAGACAGAAGGATTCCACAGGTTCCCAGTATGTGTCCCACGGATAACAGCATCCACCATCCACAGCCAGCCTGGGCCAGCTACATCCTGCCCTTGGTGGTCCCTGGACACCTGCTGTGACTCCCTTCGTAGAGAGGGGCACAGGCCAGTGTGTCTGAGCAGTGCCAAAACTCATTCAGACTAAGGTTCCATCAGACACAAACCCAGTGCAGTTTTCAGCTGTTTTCGGATGGGAACTTTCCCCACCACAATTATTCAGACTGTTTTATACCTTCACTTCCTGAATATTCATGCTCACCTTTAAAGATCAGTTCTTCCTGCTAGATTCCAGCTGGTTTCATGACCAACAAACCACTCCGCCGCATATGGTGGCTTTTTCATTGCTAACTCCACTCAATTCACTCCTCCTCAAGCTTTCCTCCTACCCACCCAGCCCACCAGGGTTTTCCATTTTGTGATGGTTTGGGGTCATCACCATTATGTAAATCCTCAACTCCTTGGGTTTTGCGGGCATTTTTTTCTTTTTGGGTAGTTTTTGTGTTGTAACAGAGTCTCCACTCTGTCACTCAGGTACAGTGCAGTGGTGTCAGCCCGGCTCACAGCAACCTCAAATTTCAGTACTCAAGTGTTCCTCAGCCTCCCACCATCATGCCTGGCTAGTTCTTCTATTTTCAGTAGAGATAGGATCTCTCTTGCTCAGGTTGGTCTTGAATTCCTGAGCTCAAGAGATCCACTAGCCTCAGTCTCCCAGAGCGTTGGGATTACAGGCCTAAACCACTTTGCCTGACTCAGACATCTTTATTTTAACTTAAAACATTCCAAGCCTCCCAGGGGTCCTCAAACTACAGGCCCACGGGCCACATGAGGTGGTGTGATTGTTATTTGTTCCTGTTTTGCTTTTTTACTTCAAAATAAGATATGTGCAGTATGCATAGGAATTTGTTCATAGTTTTTTTTTTTTTTTAACTGTAGTCCAGCCCTCCAACAGTCTAAGGGACAGTGAACTGGCCCCCTGTTTAAAAAGTTTGAGGACCCCTGAATCAATTACAAATCAAAGAATCTTTAAACCCATAACCTGCAATCCTCTGCTTCAAGATGTCCCGCCTTTTTGAGCCTGACTTATATACGTCTTCCATGTACTGGTTTCTGACTTTACGGGCAATCCCTCTCTCCCTGAAACAAACAAAACCAAACTGTAACCCACCACACTGAGATCCCTTGATCAAGGCTTCTCGAGCATGGCTCTTGGGACCGTGGTTGCACATATTCAGCTCAGAATCAACCTGTTTAGAATATTTGATGGAGTTTGGGTCTCTTTCCTTTGACATTCCAAAAGGTCAAGTGTCATACAAGTAATTTAACAAACAGAACTGTTCTCTGACCAAGAACTGAACCCCAGCTGCAACCACGAAGGCACAGACACTTAGCCACTAGAGTGGAGGCTCTATAAATCCCACAGAGGACCCAAAGCCGGCAGCATTTAAAGGACTGTAACCTGTTTCAAATCTTAGCTGCAATGCTGCTTAGCTAATTCCCTGGAAGTTAACAGTTCAAACACATGATAAGGGTTGTCTCCAAGAGACTGCAAAGTCCAGCAGGGCATTTAAAGGGTATTGTCTGATATTGGGTCAATAAATCCTTAGTGTCACTAATTAAGCCTGGTTTAGAAAAAAAAATTATTGGATCTGTAATTTCATATTTTCAGTAGTTTTATTCCTTTCCTGTAGTTGTCTCATTGTTTCTTTTGGTTTGAACTTAAAATATATTTATCCCCACCCTACCCCACCCTTTTATTTGAGACAGAGTCTCACTTTGTTGCCCTCAGTGGAGTATGATGGCATCACAGCTCGCAGCAACCTCAAACTCTTGGGCTCAAGCGATTCTCTTGCTTCAGCCTCCTAAATAGCTGGGACTACAGGCACCCACCACAACGCCCAGCTAGTTTTTGTTTAGAGACGGGGTCTGACTCTTGCTCTGGCTGGTCTCCAACCCGTGAGGTCAGGCAGTCCACCCACCTCAGCTTTTTATTTTTATTTTACCCCCCACCCCCACTTTTTATTTTTGAGACAGAGTCTCAAGCTGTTGCCCTGGGTAGAGGACTGTGGTGTCATAGCTCACAGCAACCTCCAACTCTTGGACTCAAGCAATCCTCTTGCCTCAGTTTTTCTATTTTTAGTAGAGACGGGGTCTCACTTTTTGCTCAGGCTGGTCTCAAACTCATGAGTTCAAGCAATCCACCACCTTGGCCTCCCAGAGTGCTAGGATTATAGGCGTGAGCCACCACACCCTATTTCCCCCTTGTGAGAGAAGGAAATGTTTGCATTGTGGAATTTCAAAATTCTCTACCTAAGAGATGTGTGGAAGCCCAGGACACAAGTGGAAAGGGATGAGTTCAGTTCACAGAGGAAGAATAATAAGGAGTAGTCGAGGGCAAAAGTAAAAAAAGTCTCCAAAGTCTTTCTTAAATTAGATAGTGTAGATAATTTTTTTCTCTTGCAAATAAATGACTTCAGCAGAACCCCTTTTAGAAGGTTTTAAGTATCATTGAAAATAGCAATCCAGGCTATTTAGTTTTAGAGACAGCTTTTCCTAATCAAGTACACAAATAAACCAGCTTATGTATTTCTAAGGTACCCCATTTTGGCCGTTGTAACTGAGAATAGGTGCTGTAGGTCTGCAGGTATTAAAAATAAAACTGGTTGGAGAAGAAAGGCTCAGTGACAGAAGCACAACTGCTCACTATTTAGATTTTCCTTCCTGAATGACCAAAAACATAGTGGGCCTCATAAACAAACAGCCTGTTACTATTTCGGTCACTGAAGAAAGTTACAGATTTGTTAACTGAACTGAGCCTCAGAATCTGGCTAGTTTTAAAAATTATAATTTTTGTTGAAGCCACAGAGATTCATTTCCTCTTTTCAAAAAGAAACTGTTTTCTTCTTGGTCAAACTTTTTTTTAGACAGTTGCACTTTGTCACCCTCTGTAGAGTGCTGTAGTGTCCCAGCTCAGAGCAACCTCAAACTCTTAGGCTCGTCTGAGTCTCTTGCCTCAGCCTCCCAAATAGCTGGGACTACAGGCACCTGCCACAACGCCAGGCTATTTTTAAAGAGGTCTTGCTCTTACTCAGGCTGGTCTCGAACTCGTGAACTCAGGCAATCCACACACCTTGGCCTCCCAGAGTGCTAGGATTATAGGTGTGAGCCACTGTGCCCAGCCTCCTTGACCAAATTTCTAATGAGATGATCATGGTTGTAAACTCTAACAAGTCAGAAAAGCCTTAACTTCACAGAAAAGGGAAAATCACAAATCTGCACTCAGCAGAATCTCTAGAGCAGGGGTCCTCAAACTTTTTAAACAGGGGGCCATTCACTGTCCTTCAGACCGTTGGAGGGCCAGACTATAGTTTAAAAAAAAAACTATGAACAAATTCCTATGCACACTACACATATCTCATTTTGAAGTAAAAAAACAAAACGGGAACAAAACAATCACACCGCCTCATGTGGCCCGCGGGCCGCAGTTTGAGGACCACTGCTCTAGAGAACAACGAATGTAACTCTGCCTTTCAACAGAACTTCAGCTCCAACCTCATGGAGTTAAGAATGAGTGTGGCTTGAATAAAGCCTTAATTATTCAATCACGCCAGGAGGATTCACATCCTCTGGGGTCCTCACCAGAGATCCCCATTGACTGCAGTCAGGTCTAGTGAGAAGTTGTTCAGCTGGCATCAAGGCTTCTATGCAAAGTGACAGGGATTGCTGGAGGCTTGCTTGGGGTACCGTCTGGCACACCAAAATGTCAACCTTAAATAATGAGATTCACAAAATTTGGCTAAACATAGGGTTTTATTTGAGCCCACTTGAGGATGACTCCCTGCAAACACAGATGCAAGCTGTTCAGAATATACACTCCTGGTTGGCCATCTTCTCACTTTGGGCTTGAATAAATTCTCTGCTATTGTTTGCCACTTGTCCTCTGAAGCTGCATCAGAAAAAGAGGGACAAGTGGTTTGAGAAGGAAGGAGACGTTTATTACTTTGTTGGAAAAGGAGAAAAATGACAGATAATGGCTTCAAAATCCAAATTCTTGTTTTTAAGAAGCATACAGCTTTTTTTTTTTTGAGACAGACTCACTATGTCGCCCTTGGTAGAATGCCATGGCGTCACAGCTCACAGTGACCTCAAACTCTTGGGCGTAAGCGATTCTTTCCTCGACCTCTCAAATAGCTGGGACTGCAGGCGCCTGCCACAAAGCCCGGCTATTTTTTTGTTGCAGTTGTCATTATTGTTTGGCAGGCCCCAGACCAGGTTTGAACCTGCCAGCCTTGGTGTACATGGCTGGCACCCTAGCTGCATGAGCTATAGGTGACAAGCCTGAAGCATAGAGATTTTAAAGGTTCTGATCCCATAATACCATCTTGGCCCCAAGATGATCTTCTGGCCTCTGCGTGAGTCATCCCATTTTTGCCCAAGATAGACTTGTGACCTCTACCTGGATTAATCCCTTCTTCAACTAAGACGATCTTGTGATCTCTGCCCAGATGATTCCCTTGAGCTATCTCCTGTGGCACAAAGAACAAGAGACATTCCCTGCCCCTCCTGACCACTGGCCACTGGCCTGAGACAGAGATGCAGGTTTCAGATCCCAAAAAGTTGAGGAGACAGAAAATATTTTTGCCATTTTTTTCAGGCCATTCACTGTAAGATTATACTTATTCATATTTTGGGTGGTTTTGTTTTTTGTTGTTGTTTTGCAGTTTTGGGTTGGGGCTGGGTTTGAACCCGCCACCTCCGGCATATGGGGCCAGCGCCCTACTACTTTGAGCCACAGGCACCGTCTTATACATATTTTCTGAATATCATGATTTAAGGTTGACACTGGCTTCCAACTCTCCAGCAGGCTTCCCTCCTGAACACCGGAGGCTGCACCCTCTGGACATGACACTGCCTGCTTAGGATGGCAGCTGTCTTGTCACTTCTCTGGCCTCACTGTTAGGTCCAGGCTGAAGTAGAAAAATACCAGGGAACTCCTGGCAAATTTTTCGGCTGCAAGCCCTTAACAAAATGGAATAAGTCTAGTTCACTCCCAAGACAGATGGGAAAGTACTCACTAACTTCTTGCTCGACTAACTCCTGGGCCTGGGAAACAAATGGACTATCCCCAGACGTGGAAAGAATACTGAGACGAAGATGTATGGAGGAAAAGTACTGGAACTAAGATGGATGGGAAAATATTAAAACACAGATGTATGACGTATGGCTAACCGCAAAATTCTGCTTCTGTACAATGCTTGCTTGCTACCCCCACCTGAATGCACCTGGACAGCCTGTGTGCCAACCAGGATGCAGACTAAGCCTTAAAAACCTGACCCCTTGGGTGGTGCCTGTGGCTCAACGGAGTAAGGCACCAGCCCCATATGCCGGAGGTGGTGGGTTCAAACACAGCCCCGACCAAAAACTGCAAAAAAAAACAAAAAAAAAACCTGACCCCTTAAGCACTTGGGGCTGCTTTCAGAAACCCCATTTTGGGACACTGAGGCAGTCACCGGCCAGCTCTTCAATAAAAGGACTGTGCTGTAAACTTGGCTTGTTTGGCAGTGTGGTCTTTGTGGAACTCCTGGGCACATCACTTCTGAGGCTCTGCTCTTCCATGGAGAGATTTCATTTGCTGATCCAATCCTTCCCCAGGTGGGAGAATGCTGTGTTGCCCAGAGAAATGCTTTTCTGACAGGGAATTTCATCTAAATGCTGAGGCTCAGCATTCAGCTCTGCTCAGTCAGGATGACCATAAGATCCTGCCCCATAGCCAGATGCTCACCTAGTGGAGGAGATAAGTAGGCCCTCTCTGTCCTACTGTCCAATCACAGCAGACAGTTGCACTGGAAATTGGGTAAACTGAAGGTGACTGATGAATGAGGGAACCAGATGAAAATGACTACATCATGAGGTTAAACCACTAGAAGAATGACTAGATTCTTTCCAACTGAATGGTTCCAAATTTGTTTCCTAGAGGGAAAGACAGGGTATCCCAGGAGCAGGTCACAGGCCTTCAAGCTCCCCCTCTGGGTGAGGCAACGGTGCACGGTCTGAGAACAGAAAAATAAAATAGCAGGAGCACTGGTAAATACTAGACTCTGCACCAAACTTCAGTCCTGGCTCCCATGCCCTGGATGAGGCTGGCAGTAGTTGTCCACGGCATTTGACCTGGACCAGCAGCCTAGAGCTCCTGCCCAGCATCTCCTCCTACCTGGAATTTGCCATGCAGATCCAAACTTAGGGACACTCTGAAGCTTGTTATTTTAATGCAAAATCTTGGTAAATGACTTAAGAACTGCCTCTTCTTTTCCTTGAAAAAGCTATTGGTGGGGCTGGGTGCAGTGGCTCATGGCAGTAATCCCAGCACTCTGGGATGCCAAGGCGAGTGGATTGCCTAAACTCACGAGTTTGAGACTAACCTGAGCTAGAGTGAGAACTTGTCTCTAAAAAATAGCTGGGGGGCTGGAGCATGATGGCAGACAGCATAGATGTTTAGCTCAGCTCTCCTGGAACAACAGATCAGAGTGAGTGAGCTAGATCGTTCCCAGTGTGGAATACTGTTGTGGAGCAGAAATTTGGGGTGTGCAGCAAAGTGGCAGATCGTTAGACTTGGGAGTGTAATCCAGAGCTATGGAGACTGCCAGGAAAATTTCTGTGCCACAGCTGTGGTAGTGGGCAGCTGGCGGCAGCAACCAGCATCCCCCCACCCCATGGAGGATTATAATTCCCAGTTTGTGGGGAAACTAGGTGTTACGTAGAAAGATTGGTGAAGTGTGGACTCCTGAGTGGAATTTGGCAGCCAGAGTGGGGTGCCGTCTAGAGCAGCACCACCATGGTTAGGTGGCAGGAGAGACACTCAGACAGGAAAGATCCCAGATAAGAAGCGGACATTTTTTTCTCTTCTTCCCTTCTTATGGTTGCTGACAGGGCTTACATCAGGCTATTTTTTTTTCTTTTTTGGTTTTGTTTGTTTCTGATTATCTGTTTGTGTGTCTGGTTGCTTTTTTGCTTGTGTTTTATTTCAATGTGTCTTGTGTTTTGCTGAATCCTATTAGCTATTTTCCCTAACTCCAATTTTTACATTCAACAAGAATAAGGGGGAGTTGGAGATGATGGCTGACTGGAACCAGCTTTCAACAGAAGCTCCAGTCCAGAGGGAGAGATAACGGCCAGAAAGAACCCAACAAAGCTGAAGGGCGGGAGCTGAGCTGAGAGAAGAGATAGATAATTGCACGTCTTCTCTGCTGAGGCAAGCTGCAACTCCAGGGAAACAAATTTCAGGTACAGAACTCATCTCAAAGAGGATGCATGTCCATCCCCTCCCCCAGGAGTTGCTTGCTTGCTGTGGGATCACTACTAGTGAGCGGTGAACTGAGGTTCTCTTCTCTCAGCCCACCAGAGCAAGTTGCTGGAAGCTGGAACTCCTTCTCCACAGAGTCCCTGCTGTGAGCCTGGGAATTCTCTTGTCTGGCAGGAAGGTTGAATATTTTCCCTGCCACTTTAAACTTCCAGGCCACCCTTCCTCGCTTGCCTTGCCTGGCGGTCTAGAAGTCCAACCCCTGCAGAGATCAGAATGTCTGCAGTTCTTTGCTAGGACTTGGCATTGCAAGGCTACACTGTATCTGTGAATCCAGTAACAGTGCAGAAAGGCACAGGGGGGAAGGTGTCTGGCCTGGCTCTGAAAAAGTGCAACTCAGCAGCAGGCAGAAGCTTGGGTCTCCGCACAAAGGGTGAAGGTGCAGGAACTGCTGAGGCATGAGAAGCCGAGTGAAGACACCTCCCACCCAGCATCAGCGTTAACAGAGCGATCCCACTGGGGTCTAATTTTGGAGAGACACCTCCCCAACTCTGAGGACTGCGAGAAGGAGCCAGACCTATAGGGATACCAGAGCTATAGGGATACCAGAGCTACAGAATGGCAGGGGAAAAGGTGCGGTGGCTGAGGGAGAAAAACATCTGCTGTCTTGTTATCCTCAGGTTTGGACTGAGCTCAGATGGAACACTATCCAGTTGCCATTGAGTAACTGAGGCAAGCAGGCTTCAGCTCCCCCTGCCAGATGGTGGCAGAGGGTGATGGCCAGGCTGAAAAGGCACTGACTTTCCTTTCATTCTGGCTGGCACATTTGCTTATTGGACAGAACTGGACCACAGAGACTGGTTTACCAGAGACTGGTGGTGGGATTACCAGAGACTAGAGTTACCAGAGACCGGGGGAAAGGAGGTGCAAGGTGGAGAAAGAGGCATCAGCCCTCTTTGTCCAACTCTTCTATTGGGCGGGCCTTTCTGACTCCACAGAGCACCAGAGCAAGCCACACTTGAGCTGCCAATTTATAGTGTTGCAAGCCTTCCTCAAGAGAACAGAAAGAGGAAATCAACAACTTCATGGGACATCACAAGCAACTGGAAAAGGAAGAACATTCCAATCCCAAACCTAGCAGAAGAAAAGAAATAACCAAAATTAGAGCATAATTAAACGAAATTGAGAATAAAAGAATTATATAACATATCAATGAATCAAAGAGTTGGTTTTTTAAAAAGGTGAATAAAATAGATAAACCTTTGGTAACCTAACCAGAAATAAAAGAGTAAAATCTCTTATTTCATCAGTGAGAAACGACAAAGATGACATAGCCACAGACTCCACAGAAACTTAAAAAATCCTTAATGAATATTACAAAAAACTCTATTCTCAGAAATATGACAATCTGAAGGAAATTGACCAATACTTGGAAGCACGCCAACTTCCTAGACTTAGCCAGGAAGAAGTGGACATGTCAAACAGGCCTGTATCAAGTTCTGAAATAGCATCAACTATACAAAATCTCCCCAAAAAGAAAAGTCTGGGACCAGATGGCTTCACATCAGAATTCTACCAAACCTTTAAAGAGGAACTAGCACCTATATTACTTAATCTTTTCCAAAACACAGAAAAAGAAGGAATAGGGCGGCGCCTGTGGCTCAGTGAGTAGGATGCCAGCCCCATATACTGAGGGTGGCGGGTTCAAACCTGGCCCTGGCCAAACTGCAACAAAAAAATAGCCGGGCATTGTGGTGGGCACCTGTGTCTCAGCTACTCGGGAGGCTGAGGCAAGAGAATCGTCTAAGCCCAAGAGCTGGAGGTTGCTGTGAGCTGTGACACTATGGCACTCTCCCAGGGCGACAAAGGAAGGCACTGTCTCAAAAAACAAAAAAAAGAAAAAGAAAAAGAAAAAGAAGGAATACTTCGCAACACATTCTATGAAGCAAATATCACTCTGATCCCTAAAGCAGGAAAAGACCCAACAAGAAAACAGAATTATAGACCAGGATCTCTAATGAATATTGATGCAAAAATATTCAATAAGATCCTAGCAAATAGAATCCAGCAATACATAAAACAAATTGTACAATAACCAAGAGGGTTTTATCCCAGGGTCTCAAGGCAGGTTCAATATATGTAAATCTATAAATATAATACATCACATAAACAAATTAAAAAACAAACACCATATGATTCTCTCAATTGATGCAAAAAAAGCTTTTGACAATATCCAACATCCTTCATGATCACAACACTTAAGAAAATAGGTATAGGGCGGTGCCTGTGGCTCAAGGAGTAGGGTGCCGGTCCCATATGCCAGAGGTGGCGGGTTCAAACCCAGCCCCGGCCAAAAAAACCACAAAAAAAAAAAAAGAAAAGAAAATAGGTATAGAAGGGACATTTCTTAAACTGATAGAGGCTATCTACAGCAAACCCACAGCCAATATTATATTGAATGGACTAAAACTGAAAACATTTCCACTCAGATCAGGAACCAGGCAAGGTTGCCCACTGTCTCCACTGCTTTTTCACATTGTAATGGAAGTTTTAGCCACTGCAATCAGGCAAGAGAAGGCGATCAAGGGTATCCATATAGGATCAGAGGATATCAAACTTTCACTCTTTACAGATGATACGATTGTATACCTGGAAAACGCCAAGGACTCGACTACAAAACTCTTAGAAGTGATCAAGGAATACAGCAGCGTCTCAGGCTACAAAATCAATACTCACAAATCAGTAGCATTCATATATACCAACAATAGTCAAGTGAAAAAAGTCAAGGACTCTTACTCCCTTTACAGTAGTGCCAAAGAAAATGAAATATCTGGGAGTGTACCTAACAAATGACGTTTAATATCTCTATAAAGAGAACTATGAAATGCTAAGAAAAGAAATAGCTGAAGATGTCAACAAATGGAAAAACATACCATGCTCATGGCTGGGAAGAATCAACATTGTTAAAATGTCCATACTACCCAAAGCAATCTACAGATTTAACGCAATTCCTATTGAATCACCTCTGTCATACTTTAAAGATCTGAAAAAACTAGTACTTCATTTTATATGGAAACAGAAAAAACCTCAAATAGCTAAGACATTACTCAGAAATAAAAACAAATCAAGTGGAATCATGCTATCAGACTTCAGACTATACTATAAATCTAGTTATTAAAACAGCATGGTACTGGCACAAAAATAGAGTGGTAGATGTATGGAACAGAATTGAGAACCAAGAGATGAATCCAGACACTTATCATCATTTGATCTTTGATAAACCTATCAAAAATACAAATTGGGGGAAAGACTCCCTATTTAACAAATGATGCTGGGTGAACTGGCTGGCATTTTGTAGAAGACTGAAACTGGACCCACACCTTCCACCTCTAACAAAAATTGACTCTCACTGGATAAAAGACTTAAACTTAAGACATGAAACTATAAAGATTCTTGGACAGAGTGCAGGGGAAACACTTAAAGAAATGGGCCTGGGAGAAAACTTTATAAGGAGGACCCCCTGGGCAATTGAAGCAATACCAAAAATACATTACTGGGATCTGATCAAACTAAAAAGCTTCTGCACTGGGCAGCACCTGTGGCTCAAGGAGTAGGGTGCCGGTCCCATATGCCAGAGGTGGTGGGTTCAAACCTAGCCCCGGCAAAAAAAAAAAAAAAGCTTCTGCACTGCCAAGAACACAGTAAGTAAAGCGAGTACACAGCTCTCAGAATGGGAGAGGATATTTGCAGGTTATGTTTCTGACAAAGGTCTGATAACCAGAATCCATAGAGAACTCAAACTTATTAATAAGAAAAGAACAAGTGATCCCATTTCGTTGTGGGCAAGAGACTTGAACAGAAGCTTCTCTGAAGAAGACAGGTGCATGGTCTACATGAAAAAATGCTCATCATCTTTAAGCATCAGAGATATGCAAATCAAAACCACTTTGAGATACCATCTAACTCCAGTAAGAGTAGCCCACATAACAAAATCCCCAAACTACAGATGTTGGCATGGATGTGGAGAAAAGGGAACACTTCTTCACTGCTGGTGGGAATGCAAGCTAATACATTCCTTTTGGAAAGAAGGTTGGAGAATATTCACAGATCTAAAAATAGACCTGCTGTTTGATCCTGCAATTCCTCTAGTAGGAGATTTCCAAAAGACCAAAAATCACTTTGCCACAAAGATATTTGCACCAAATTATTCACTGCAGCTCAATTCATAATTGCCAAGTCATGGAAGAAGCCCAAGTGCCCACCGACTCACGTATGGATTAATAAATTGTGGTATAGTATACCATGGAATACCATGCAGCCTTTAAAAATGGAGACTTTACCTCTTTTATGTTTACAAGGATGGAACTGGAACATAGTTTCCTAAGTATCTCAAGAATGGAAGAAAAAGTATCCAATGTACTTTTATGAAACCAATTTATATTTACTCACACTTTCTTATGTAAGATAGATCACAACTAGAGCCCAGGATGGAGGGAAATGGAGTGGGAAGGGAGGGGAGGGGAGGGGGAAGATTTGATAGAGGAAAGGTAAACAGTGGGACCACAACCATGGAGCATATTGCAAGGGTACAAGTCAAATCTATCAAGTATAGAACATAAATATCTTAACACAATAATAAATGAAGCAAAACCTATATTAATTAGTTTGATGGAAGCACTCCAAATTGTATTAAAAAGTCAACACATTGTACCCCACATATGGCATAAATGTATTCATGATCTATGTGTATATGACTTAATAAAAGGAAAAAAAATAAATAAATAAAAATAAGGACGCCAGCCCCATATACCCAGGATGGCAGGTTCAAACCCGGCCCGGCCAAACTGCAACAGCAGCAAAAAAAAAAAAAAAAAAAAAAAAAAATATATATATATATATATATAATTTAAAAATAGCTAGGCATTCTGGCGAGTGCCTGTAGTCTCAGCAACTCCGGAGGCTGGAGCAAGATCACTTGAGACCAGGAGTTTGAGGTTGCTGTGAGCTATGATGACGCCACAGCACTCTGCCCAGGGCAACAGTTTTTCTGTCTCCAAAAATCATTAAATAAAGGTTCAGTGCCCGCCCGTAGCACAGTGGTTGCAGCGCCAGCCACATACACCGAGGTTGGCGGTTCGAATCCAGCCTGGGCCAGCTAAAACAACAATGACAACTGCAATTAATACATACATACATATAGAGAGAGAGAGACGTGCGTTGTGGCGGGCGCCTGTAGTCCCAGCTACTCGGGAGGCTACAGAATCGCTTAAGCCCAAGAGCTGGAGGTTGCTGTGAACTGCGACGCTACGGCACTCTACCGGGAGCGACAACTTGAGACTCTGTCTCAAAGAAAAAAAAAAAAAGAAAGAAAAAAGAAAAAAAGCTGACGGTAGCTGCTAACGAAGTGTATATCGGGCAACCTGGGTCCACGCCCCGGGGCTGCACTCTTCCTTAGACTCATTCTGCCTCGGGTTTTTTCTTTCAGGACGCCGGCACTGCCCAGTGCTCCCGCGGCCGGGCGAGCGGAGTCCCCCAGGCCCCGGCGTTCGCAGAGGAGCGCTCGGCCTGAGCTCCACTCCCGGCTGCCGAGGCCCGCGGGACAGCGCGGGCTGACAGGCGTCCGAAAGAGCCGCCGAGCTCCCGCGTCGAGGGGCGGAAGTTCTCCGAGGCGCTGAGCCCGCTCCCGCGCAGGCAGCGCCGCGCCGGATTGGGTAGCGCCGCCACGTCGGGGGCGGGTAGAGCGTCGTCGCGTCCGGGTGACGTCGCCTTCAGGCGTCGGCAGGGTCGGCGGCGTCGGCAGCGGTGTCGGCCGCGGCGGGTGGGAAATGGCGGAGTACTTGGCCTCCATCTTCGGCACCGAGAAAGACAAGTGAGTAGAAACCGCCTTCCGGGGCTCTAGGCTGGGGCGCAGCTGGGGCGTGGGGCGGCTGAGCGGTGGCGGGAGGACCGGCGGGTCGGGGGAGGGGCTCGGCGGCGGGAAGGAGCGCCGGCCCTTCCGGCCTCTGGCGCGCCCGCCTGAGCCGCCTCGTGGGCCGCGCGGTGGGAGGAAGGAGCTGGGCGGCTGCGCCTCTGCCCCCGGGCCCCGGCGGCGCCCGGACCTCCTTGCCGCCGCCGCCCGGAAGCCGCCTCGCGCGGGCGGGAGTTGTCTGCGGACCTGGGCCTCTTCGCGGCTAACACATTTTCTCAAGCTCGGGCTTTGAATGTCACGGGGCCAGCCGACGTTAAATTGTTGGAGAACTTAGGACCCTGAGTGCTGGCGTTTTATCCACTGAACAGGCTTCTTGACGGCTTAAGCTAGTATTGGGCCGGCACTTTACAGACATGAGACGTGAAGAAGTATCACGGAGACCGCGGTGTTAACCATAAAAGACATAGTCTGCTCGTAAAATACGGATGTTCCCCCCATTTACGGTGGGATTGCGTCCCGGTAAGCCCACTGTAAATTGCGTTTGATAACGCCGGGTAAACCCATCGCTAAAGTCCACAGATGTTAAGTCGGGGACTGTCTGTGCTTGCGTATGCAATTCCAGTATAAGGAAAAGATGTTTTGGTAGTTTTCTTTTTTTTTAGATTCCATGCCTTCTCTAATCAATTCTTAGGTTAAAAGTAGAAATTTTAATTTCTCTTTTGTTTTATTGTCACCTTGGCACATACTAGTTTTTAGTGTATTGCTTTAATAGACCCGAAGGAATGTGTTCAGACATTTCAGAGGATAGTTCTTAATTTGAAAACCTACAGACTAAACGTCTGGGTTAATCTACTCTTAAGTAGTTGTCATCTTGGCGTTTTTCAGTGCCATACAAAGCTTGTGTGAATATATGTTTTCAGTGATAAATTCCTAAATGTGCTATGGTAATGTTTTTAATGCCACTTTTTTCAAACACAGTTTTAAATGTTTCTGTTTTCCAGGATGGAGTCTGTTTTGTAAAATGTTCTCTTTACACATGATAGAATCTAGTGTGTTGCTTGGAAGAGAGTACTAAATATAGCTAAATAAGGATTTTCTAGCAAAATCTTATGCAGAAATCATTCCAGAAACATTTACTTAGGTCAACTATAGACTAGTTTCTGGGAAATCAAAGATGGATAAAATTGGGGTCTTGGCCCTCAAGGAAGTCATTGAGGAAGAATATACATGTCCTCCTAAGGATAATTAAAGTAAAATGGCATTAAAACGTGTTAATGCAAAACTCTTACTTTAAAGGTTTATCCCAATAATGTTCTTCTACTTCTGCCATAATCAACTGTATCTCATCCTGTTAGAGCTGTACTGTGAAAGTAAGTCATGGTATCAATTCAGAAAAGTTGATTTTTAAATCTAAGTTACTCTTGTTTTCATTTCAGGGTTTTAGCTTCTAGGAAACAAGGATCAACTCCTAAAATATGAAGATGGTGGTTCCTATGAACTTTTTTTTGTTTTCTTTTTACTTTAGTAGTGAAATTTAGGTCTCTTAAGCAGTTGAAAAAAATACATAATCCTGGACAGGAGGATCACTTGAGGCCAGGAGTTGGGGCTGCAGTGATAACTCTCCACCAAACCCTCAACTCAAAAAAAAAAAAAAAAAAAAGAAAGAAAAGAAAGAAACCCAGCTTATTATGCATTTGAAATTAGAGACATCTACTAGATCCAAGCATAGCCTTTCTGATACCTTGTATCTTTTCATTTCAGTGATTTAGTAAGTAGACTACTGGAATTTATTGCTAGAAAAGTTGTAATTGATTGGGAGGCACCTGTGGCTCAAGTGGTAAGGTGCTGGTCCCATATGCCGGAGGTGGCGGGTTCAAACCCAGCCCCGGCCAAAAAAAAAAAAAAAGAAAAGTTGTAATTGATTTACTAAATTCTGTCTGGTCTCTGTGAAAAGAAAGCCATCACTAGAAGTACGGGAAGAATAAGAATTATTTTGATTATATGAAATAATTGGGTATTAATTTTAGGGAGGTTGCCCATTCTGAGGTATTTTTTAAATAAGCTCTTCATTTTCAGGTGACTTCCTAAAGATAAGTTATTATCTACTCAACTGAGCTTTCTAGGCTAGGCACAGTGGCTCACACCTGTAATCCTAGCACTCTGAGAGGCTGAGGCAAGTGGATTGGTTGAGCTCAGGAGTTGGAGACCAGACTGAGCAAGAGCAAGACCCTGCCTCTACTAAAACTAGAAAAATTAGCGGGGTATTATGGTAGGTAACTGTAGTCCTGGCTAGTAGGGAGGTAGAGGCAGGAGGATCACGTGAACCCATGACACCAAAGTACTCTACCCAGATAAGAAAGTGAGCCTTCTAAAATAAGCTTGCAAATATATTGTAATCATTTTCCTCTCCTGATAAGGTCAGACTTGCCCACGTTTATTGCTACCTGATAATAAATCAGTGGCCATTAGTCTTCATGGTTCCTCAAATTTGATTGAGGTTGAGGATTTTCTATCTTAACTCTGGATTTACTATTTAAATAGATGACACTTGCTAAAATGAATTTACAGGTAGCCCTCCCCCCCTCAGCAAGTTGAAATTTGAGAGGAGCCCACCTAGTTCTAGGAACATTTCATAATTCATCATAGCTCTGCTAAACCACTCACTATTGCTGTCAGAGAGACATGATTTCTCTTTTCCATTTGATCAGGATCAAAGTATTTGAACAGCATTAAGGGAGGGCTTTGCATTGAAGACAGGGTGACCTCAGGTGTCTCTTAAGACATACTGAGTCAGTCCCCTAATAGCTCTTCAGAGTGTTGAAACCAGGAGAGTTACTTACTTAAGACCTATTTTTTGTTTTTTTAATTTCCTGTTAGTATAGGAAACCTATCTCAGGTTTTTCAGAGAACCTGAACTACTACTGTTTTTCCTATGTAATGATAGCACTATGTATAAAGCACACATACGTTCTCTCTAGTTCTTGGAACAATGCCAAGGCATTTTTTTCCTTTTCCAGATAACATCTAAGACCTGGGGAACTTCCCGTGGCCCAGGCAACTAGTGGCAGAGGCAGAATCTTGACATACTATACTGCTTTATGTTTCAAGAGAGAATTTCATTGTGGAAAACTAGAGAACCGACATGATTTAAGTTAAATTTAGGTTTTGATGAGGAAGAATTGGGTTAGAATTCAAGGGGACTTTATTCAAAGAGCAGCATGTTGGCCCAGCGCCTGTAGCACAGTGGTTACCGTGCCAGCCACATACACTGAGGCTGGCAGGTTCGAATCCGACCCAGGGCCAGCTAAACGACGACAACTGCAACAAAAAATAGCCAGATGTTGTGGTGGGCTCCTATAGTTCCAGCTACTTGGGAGGCTGAGGCAAGAGAATCACTTAAGCCCAAGAGTTTGAGGTTTCTACTAGCTGTGATGCCATGGCAGTGTATTGAGGGCGACATAACGAGACTCTGTTTCAAAAAAAAGAGTAACATGTTTATAGAGAGGAAAGTTGATTTAAGTTGTCCTAAACTATCACAAGGAAGAGGAACGTCCTTACTACCACAGAAAACTATGTGCCTGTGTTTCTGTGAAGTTAATGAAAGTTTGATAGTGTGTATCATGGTAATGACATAGTTCCGTGTGCTTGATAATTTCCCAGCAAAATCATCAGTTCTTATTTTCCCTTCCAGAGTCAACTGTTCATTTTATTTCAAAATTGGAGCATGTCGTCATGGAGACCGGTGCTCTCGGTTGCACAATAAACCGACCTTTAGCCAGGTTTGTTTGCTTTTTCTTTTTTTGTTTTCATGTAAATTATCTAAACTTTTATGTACTTTTTTAGAGGCAATTAATAATTTTCTCACATTGAGCAAGTCACTTTTTTCTCTAGTTTTATTTTCCATTTGTGTTCCTGAGTATGTTCTTTTGTTAAAATAAGAACAAGGCAGATAAACCACTGCCAGCAGAAGGTCCAAGAACTCCATTCCTGTTTTTTATTAATTGAGGAATTTTTTGAAAATAACTTCTACTTTTTGTGTACTGGCTGTGTCCAGTAGTCACTGCCCTGCCATCCTCCGTACCCCTCTGGTAGATGTGTGGCCGGGGCTGGCGGCACCTCTCTGCAGGCCTCAGGATGCAGAGTGGGCTTTCCCTTCTTGTTCCCTGCTGCCAGTAGAGGTGATGGAGCCACCTTACGAGCTAGAGTGATTGACTAGGTCCATCATACCGTACTAAGGTTCCTCGGGGTGTGTCCTTCCTTTCAAATCCTTAGTTGAGGAAACAGCAAGTTACATTGTGTTATGCAAATTGGTGAAAACAGAGCTTAACCAGTGAGAGATGAGCATGCATGGCTCATGGTAGGTCTGTTAATCAAGAGGTAGTTGCCTATTATTTTGGGCTTAGACCTTCTGAGTTCGATTGAACCAAAAATAGTGATTTTAGTTTGATTTTTGGTTAATTGAAAAGGCAAGAGTTTGCACCCTACAAGGAATCACTGGCAGATTAAGGGAGAAAGATAACTTTTGCCCACGTTTGTGGGAAAATTTGAAAATCTACTCTGGAGTCTTTCTAAACTTAGAGCTAGTGAACTCCTTCTAGCCCTGTTTCATAGTCTGAACGTGCAGCCTTTGAACTATTGGATAACTATCATGTATGGTCCCTGGAAGCTGCCAGACCCTGCCTTTGAGTTCATATCTTTCTGTATGTTTTCCTGTAAGCATTTAAGGAAATCCACCATTCAGTGTAAGTGAGCAACCTGGGTGTTTTGCTTTTGAAACCCACAGAAAATCCCACATAGTGCAGTGTGTATTAGGAAGGAATCAGGTGATGGCTTTTCCACTTCACTGTTCCTAATTACTAAGTGGTTAGTATAATAAGACTCTATCTGTTAGTACTGATTGTGTCTGCTGCTTTTGGGGAATTTCAGAATATTGGAGAAGTTGCTTTTAATTTCTATTCTTTTTTTTTTTTTTAAGTATTTATGAACAAGGGCTGGGCACAGTGTCTCATGCCTGCAATCCTAGCACTGTGGGAGGACGAGGCAGGTGATCATCTGAGCTCAGGAGTTGGAGACCAGCCTGAGCAAGAGTGAGACCCTGACTCTAAAAATAGCCAGGTATTGTGGCAGGCATCTATAGTCCCAGTTACTTGGGAGGCTAAGGCGAGAGGATAGCTAGAGACTAAGAGTTTGAAGTTGCTGTGAGCTATGATGCCATGGAACTGTAGCAAGGGCGACAAAGCGAGACTCTGTCTCAAAAAAATAGTTATGAGCTAAATCTCCCCAGCTAACCCACTGGCCATAGATGGTACAGTAACCATGCTCCTTAAGTGTGTGTCCACCCAGTACTTTATAAAAGTTTTCTTTAAGCTAGCCAGAGACTTGATTTTTTATTTTTTTTTTCCAGAATGGTTGACTACCTCAAAATACCAAATGTGAAGTTGATTGGGGCACTGTGGATCAAACAGCATGGTGGTGGTGATTGCATTAGAGTTTAAGGGGTTAGTGGTATGTTAGCTTAAGCATCTTAATTTGATTAAGATGATTTACTAGTTTGGTGTTTTTGGTTGGTTTTAGGTAATCCTAGCCACCTATGGTGGTATTGGAACTGTATTGCCCCTTTAAGTGAAGTTTTCTTCATTAAACAGCCACCACCACATTACTTGAGTGAGACCCACAGTGAATTTTACTGTTGACAGTTAGAGCTCAGTTGAACTTTGCATCAGAGTTTTCATGCTGCAGTGTCCCATTTGGAAACTTAGTAAAGTCAGTTTGAGGAAGGACCTGAGGCTTGGGGAGAGTCCTGGACCTGTTTGAGTCCAAGTGGTTAAGTGTGTGCAGCCTGGCTGCTGGGACATTCCTGCCAGGTGAGTTTCCCAGCCACAGACCCTTGGGGACCTCCCCTCACACAGCACTCCCATTTAAACAGCTGCTTTTGTAAAACCACTTACAAAATTGCTTTACATACATACTGTTTAGACTGAACATTTATTTTTTTCTCATACAATTATTGATTAAGCTTGTAAATCTTTAGTGTAACTCAGGGTGGGTTTCTTTGTAAGCTTCTTACAGTGATGTGGACATTAAGATTTATGTAATATATTAGCCTACTAACTTAAACATGGTTTGTTTTTTCAGACAACTTGATTTTAAGAAGAACGGTACAGTGTAAGGTTTCAAGTCTGCCTGATCCAGTTTAAAGCACAAGGGCTAAAAGGATCTTTTCCTTAAAAGAAGGATCGGAAAAGAGCAAATGTTTTAAACTATTGTATTATGTAAACAGAGATCCCACCAAGAAAGTGTAAATAAGAGTCAGGTATCCATGACAGTTAAGAAACCTGTTTGGTGTGCCTGTTTTGCTAAGACCAGAGAACTTGATGTACTGCATACAGTTGAGTTATGCATTTGGTTTCAAAAAATTATTTTGTGTGGGGAATATGATTATAATGTGAATTTTTCTACATCTTAGTGTCTGGTAGCTTGAAGTACAAGAACATGTTAGTGTTCTATTATTTATCTTGTATTCAAACACTTTAATAACGTGGGACTACTTAAAACAATTACAATTTCTTCTTGGTTGCTGGCTGACTTGACCCAAGTCACTGCTCAAACTCTGTTTTCATAATATGATGGTTTTGGTGTACTCTTCAGAAGACAAGTGTCTGACTTGCGGGAAAAACGAACGTTTAGCCATTTGCAAACAAATTGTCTCTTTGCAATTGTCTAATATATGCACAGCAGCCAGTAGAATTCCCCTTTTTATTTTTTTTTCCCCGCAGACCATCTTGATTCAAAACATCTATCGTAATCCCCAAAACAGTGCACAGACGGCTGACGGCTCACACTGTAAGTCCCACAGTTGGAGAAATTTTTTTAAAACAATGGTGTTAAAGAGCCCACTCTTAATTGAGACAAATAATGTTGGCTTCTGAGCTGCTGACATAGAGCTGTTGCAAACAGGACAAGGTGCTGGAACTCCTTGGCGCACACAGCAAGAACTTGATACTTGGCCACGTTCAGGAGGCTTTCTTTTCTAGGGAAGGTTTCTGGCTTGGCCTTTTCCATTCATTGACCTTTGTCATGAGAGTGGCCTATCCATGTGAAATGGGTTTTAACATTATTGGCCGATCATTGGTTTTTACAGTGACTGAACGCCTGGCCTTTGTTAAGTTCTTTCTGTAAAATTAAAAATCTTAGGAATATTAAGGAATCAATAAGGTAAGTTGCCCAATAAGTGTGGGTTTTATTTCACCATTATAATTTTTTCTCTAGGAAGTAGAGATTTCATGATATGTAATTATTGTATTTCTCTAATACAGTAATTTTTTCATCATTTGATATAGGCACTTTTCTTTCTCAGTTCATTAAAAGTTTTCTGTAACATCTAAAAAAATTTCAGTAGGCTGGTAAGCTCTTTACACTTTTACCTGAACTGAAATTTTGAAATGGAGACTTTTCATTTCTGTAAACGGAAATACAGTATTAGTATATCATGAGATCTCTGTTACATTGCAGTGTTAGGGTGTTTCAGGACAGCCATCAACTAAGAGAAAACATCTCTGCTTCTGAAGAAAATAACTTGCTCTTTTTCAGCACTGAATCTCGACTGAAGTGATTACCAAAGGCAACCGGTTAAGTGTTTACATTTAATTTTCCATAATATAAAGTTGTTGCGTTTTGTATTTCAGACCATTGCCCTCTTGAACATTTACCGTAACCCTCAAAACTCTTCCCAGTCTGCTGACGGTTTGCGCTGTAAGTTCATACAAGTTCCTTCCCTGGTTCCCTGGGCTTGCGTGTCAGAGCTCAGTGTCCACTCCATCTGGTCTGCCGCGGTAGTGTCAAGGACCACTTTTCACTAGAGGTGGCAAGAAGCTTTTGTCCCACTGACCCCATGGAAACCTGTTGGCGATTTGAATTGCCCACATGTTAAGGGGAAAGGCCTGGAAAG
Source organism: Nycticebus coucang (assembly GCF_027406575.1). Lineage (NCBI taxonomy): Eukaryota > Metazoa > Chordata > Mammalia > Primates > Lorisidae > Nycticebus > Nycticebus coucang. The sequence goes on from NC_069795.1 coordinate 3,236,612, forward strand.
GGTGCCCTTTACAACAGTCTGATGCTTTTTTTACTCTCTTGTTCTTTATTCAGACCGTCATCCTAGGGGGAATGTACTGGAACTAAACATCAAGTTACAGTTTTCCCTCTAAGAACAACAGTGTTTGAATGTTTTTCCCATTTTCTGGCACTTTATTTTTTATTTATTTTTTATTTTTTTTGAGACAGAGTTTCACTTTGTCACCCTCAATAGAGTGCTATGGCATCGTAGCTCAAAGCAACCTCAAACTCTTGGACTCAAGCAATTCTCTTGTCTTAGCCTCCTGAGTAGCTGGGACTACAGGCTCTGGCCACAATAACACCCAGCTATTTTTTAGAGATGGGGTCTTGCACTTGCTCAGGCTGGTCTCAAACCTGTGAGCTCAGGAATCCACCCGCCTTGGCTTCCACTTTCTGAAACTTTAAAAAACAAACTGTTTTGAAGTCATTTTTTCAGATTTTATTTCTTATCCTTTTTTTCCCCCTTAAACTCCATTTTGGAGTTCATGCTTTAGCTGTGAGAGGGTTGTTCTGAGCATGTTTCCCAAGTAAGAGTCTGCAGCTTGCATTGACCCCCTGAGTTTTTCTCACTCACCAGCCCTGTGCCAGTTACTCACACTGGGTGGATGTGCTCAGTTCAGATAGGTCCTTGACAGAAAAGACACTCAGTGCACTTTGCATAGATACGATCTCCAGCTATAGGAGTTGGAGTTTGCTACATTTGGAAAGTTAAAGAGTATTTGATGGGGAAATAAATTTAAAATGGGCATTCAGTAGACATTACCAATTTCTTCCTGTACTGGAAATAAGAAATTTAGGTTGTGAATATTTACTGAGTGGTAGTTTTTAGAGAACAAGATACAGATTACTATGGTTGGAAAGTTCAGAAAAGTAAAATTTAATTTATTTTTTTTTTAAGTATCCAGCTGTGGTATCACTGGAGTTTGGTCATTTGTGGATAAATTGAATCAAACACCTGGACTTTTAACTAAAATCAAGGAGTCCAAACCAAAGTAGTTTTCATTGGCCAGTATGCTTCAAGGCAATAAAGATGGAAATACCCCTGGCCAGCCATAAGCTTACATTGGATCTGTCCTTCACTCAGATCCCCTCAGTTTATAGGGTGACCTGCACTGGGAGGAATGATCCTGGGGCCACCCCTCTCAAGCTGGCCCCAGGTTGGGAGGTCTGGGTTATGCTCAGAGAGAGATGTACGTTCTGTGTGGGGAGAGGATTTCTGGCAAATTTTCCCACTGAGACACTGAATGCTTTTCTGTGCTAATGCTGACCTGGCAGCAGAGATTTCTTTCCCTGAATCTGATGGTAGCAGGATTTACTTGGTGACCCTTGGTTTAAAATACCTGGTTTTTTTGTTTGTTTTATTTTGTTTTTGTTTTGGTCTTTAATAAGATTAATGGGTGGAGGGAAATGTTTATATATTGACTTATTAAATAATTTTTGTTAACCACTCCTCCCTGGGATAAAAATGAATGGCAAGTAGGTGACTAAGTAACAGTAATTAATCATTCTTTACCCTGGTTGTTTACTTGGGGACTGTGTGTGCTTTATTGACAATAGAATGTTGTATTAGTTTCCTTTGTGTCTTTATTTACAATTCACAATACTCTTGCTTTGCGTATACTATAAATAAAAGTTTAGTTATTGCTAAATATTCCAATTCTGGGGTCCAAATTATAAAAGTTAAATGAAATTCTAATTCTTCATTTTAGGAAGAAATTAATTACCTAAAATTACTGGCTCTTTTTAACAACATACCCTTTCACGTGTAGAAAAAAGGTTCATATGTGTGGATAAAAGTTAAATGTGAATCCCAGTTTAATAATATTTCTGTAAGAAAACTGGTTTATTTTTCAAGTTTATTATTTAAAATAGCTTGAGTCACTTAAATCAATTTGTAGTTAATATTTTATTGCTCTTGTCTCCGCCTTCTAGTCAGTTTGATTCATTCAGAAACTTTAAGCAGAATGGGTGTAACCAGGTCATTTAAAATAACCACCACAGGGCGGCGCCTGTGGCTCAGTCGGTAAGGCGCCGGCCCCATATGCCGAGGGTGGCAGGTTCAAACCCAGCCCCGGCCAAACTGCAACCAAAAAATAGCCGGGCGTTGTGGCGGGCGCCTGTAGTCCCAGCTGCTCGGGAGGCTGAGGCAAGAGAATCGCTTGAGCCCAAGAGTTAGAGGTTGCTGTGAGCCGTGTGATGCCACGGCATCTACCTGAGGGCGGTACAGTGAGACTCTGTCTCTACAAAAAAAAAAAAAAAATAACCACCACAAAACCTTTTCTCAAAGCTACTAATACTTTGAGCATGTAAATATTATTTTTCCTCCTCACATTCTTTATGATGTGGGAAAGGAAATGAGTTTTAGCTTTTGAATCAGAATATCCTATGGTACCATTTGCAGGCTGTCAGTAAGTTTTGGGTATGAAGATCAACTATATTCCTAGAAATTCAAAAATTACTGCAACATAGCCCCAGCTAGGTTAGAAAGTGGACTTAAATCATTTTCAAAGTCAGAAGATGAGTTAGGTTTTGTCTTTAAAGATAAAAAAGCTCTGAGCAAACTTAAAGTCAGATGCTTTGCTGGGTTGCACCAGGTGAGGCAGCCAACATCATCAGCTGATTGGTCACAGGAGCATGGCCTGTGGAAGGTCTCAGACTGAGCTCGCCTACCTTGAAGCCAGTCGGGCCTTTGCCTGCCCCCATCTGTCCGTTTAGAACATGAGTTTACTGACATACCAGCTTTGTGATATCTCAGAGTTTAGAAAATTCTAGATTTGAACATAAAATTAGATAAGTTTGCAACATCTATCCACATAATGGATGGCTTCACTTAGTGCATGTGAATTGTGAAGAATGAGTGGGTGAAAACAGTTTTGAAATTTAAGAATGCTTCCTTCAACAAAAGCATTGTAACTTTCTCCTTATGGGGGGGCATCCAAAATACGGTAATTGTGCCTGGTAATGATCCTACTGCGTTTTTATGGTTGCTTGGGTTTTAATCGCATCAGAAAGAATTTTTTTTATAGCATTCTATGGCTGGCAGTCTATAAAAGAAGCTAGTTAGGAACATAAACTCTTAATCCCTTACCCTGATTTCCATTTCTGTTTTAACATAGTAAAAGGGGAAACAAATCAACGTGCTTATGGGGCCTCTATTCTAAATCTTAAAAGAAAAAATTTTTATTTGAAAGTTCCTTAATTTTAGATTCAATTTTTTCCCCTTATACTTTCTGAAACTTGTGGCCCTTTTGATGCTGATTAAAACTGGTTGTGGTTTTAATATTTTAATAACCAGAATTGAGACTGCGATAGGGACATTTAAGTCTCGGCACAGTTGCCACCATTAACAAGTAGCTGTGAGACGCAGCCACCTCAGTGTGCTGTGGAGAGCGGCTCTGCCGGGTTTCTCTAGATAATCTCGTGTGTCGTTGTAGCAGGTTGAGTTTAAGCACAAGAGTTTGCTCTCCGTCAGCTCGTCCTAACCAGCAAGATTTCTGTTGTTTGCAGGTGCTGTCAGCGATGTTGAGATGCAGGAACACTATGATGAATTTTTCGAGGTAAGAAAATAGAACTCTTTGCCTCTGAGAAGCCATGAAAAAAAAAAATTGACCTCTAGCTGGTAGACCTATTGACCTTCTGTGTTCTCTTGGAAGGAATTTAAATTTTTCTCCACTAATAAACATACTTAACACTTGAGCTTTATTTAATTACAATCTTTTTTGAGACAGAGTCTCACTTTGTTGACCTGGGTAGAGTGCCGTGGCATCATGGCTCACAGCAACTTCAGGCTCTTGAGAATCTCCCAAGCGATTCTCTTGCCTCACCCTCCCAACTAGCTGGAACTACAGGCCCCTACCACAACACCCGGCTATTTTTAGAGACAAGGTCTCAGTCTAGTTCAGGCTGGTCTTGAACTCGTGAACTCAGGTGATCCATCTTCCTTGGCCTCCCAGGGTGGTGGGATTACAGGCGTGAGCCCCCACACCTGGCCTTTTTTTTTTTTTTTTTTTTTTGCAGTTTTTGGCCGGGGCTGGGCTTGAACCCGCCACCTCTAGCATATGGGGCCGGCGCCCTACCCCCTTGAGCCACAGACGCCACCCCATATAACTAACCTTACATCACTGCAATCTCTTTTCAGGAGGTTTTTACAGAAATGGAGGAGAAGTATGGAGAAGTTGAGGAGATGAACGTCTGTGATAACCTGGGAGACCACCTGGTGGGAAACGTGTATGTCAAGGTAGGAGCAAGACAGCCCTGGCGCCACATTGTGGGCGGCAGCGGAGGCAAACGGCTACGAGCGGTAGCCCTGGAACCCTGTGTGCTCAGGCTCACTGCAGGGCTGGGGCCGTGACTCAGCTCTGCCAACTGGACCAAAATTGGGCTTACCGGCCTGTGTGTCCTGTCAGCACTATTAGGGCGGCACACCGTGGTCATCAGCATTTAGTGAAAGATGTGTTAATAGTTGTTGGTTAGAAACTGCTTAGACTTGGGGGAGTTAGTTGTTTTTTTTTATATGTTTGGTCTCTTTTTCCTTTTTTTTTTTTTTTTTAAAGACTTTGCCTATACAATCATTAAATTTGCATCTTTAACCAGTGGATTTGAAAATGAAGGCAACATAAGGCATAATCTTGGACTATAATGAGATTAAGCTTCCTATATAAGAGGTTGGCTATTTTTTTAATTGTCCAGCAGCATCATTCCACCCTATTATACAAGTGAGTGCATAGTGTCTCTGGGTTACTAGTTGGAAACATGTTACGAAAGTGTGAGTGCCAAGTACCTTGGTTTTGTTTTTTTCTTTCTAGTTTCGCCGTGAAGAGGATGCAGAAAAGGCTGTGATTGACTTGAATAACCGTTGGTTTAATGGACAGCCAATCCATGCTGAGCTGTCACCCGTGACGGACTTCAGAGAAGCCTGCTGTCGTCAGTATGAGATGGGGTGAGTGTGGGACGAGTGGATGCAGCCGCCATGGTGGCTGAGCACAGTCCAGGGGCCTGTGTGCACGATGTGATGAGCTCTGCTTTTGACCCACAGAGAGTGTACACGAGGTGGCTTCTGCAACTTCATGCATTTAAAGCCCATTTCCAGAGAACTGCGGCGCGAGCTGTATGGGCGCCGTCGCAAGAAGTGAGTACCTCGGGTAGCTGTTGTCTTGCCTGGTGGCTTTTATTGCCCTTAGGAGAACAAAAATGTCAGAGGTATCATTTCTTTTTATTTTATAATAAAAGCACTGCTTAGAACATGGTACATATTTTAAAATATAAAAATGTGTGCTTTGGAGAAGAATATTAGCCTGCTCACAGACGAAAGTTTCATTGCCCTGTTTGTCCAGTAGAGATCAAACCTTAGTACCTAAGCAAGGGGTTGTTAAGTGGGTAACCATTAAAATTAGGTTAATGAAGAAATTGAGTATTTATTAGTTTCTCTCCCTGACAGGTAACATAACTTTCTTTAAATACTGCATATGCCCACTGGGACTTCTTTTGATTTAGGGACAGATTAGTGGTGTCTTCAAAACACTGGCAGAAGTGGGCACAGTGGTCATGTATGTCTGCTTGGGCATTTAAATGCCCAACCATTGTGTCAGAGCAGGGAAAATCAAGGCGTTAGAGTGTGGTTTGTGCTTGATAATTAGATCCAGTTCTGATCATAGCGCAGTTCTCCCATGACACATACTGGTGATTCTATCTTACTGTCAACAAGAATATGGGAGAAAAACAACCCTGCTCTCCCCATAGTAGTTAATGAGCAACTGTGGGTTGGGCCTGGTTCCAGGTGAAGGGAGAGTTTGGTGTATGTTCAGTTCACTTTTTCATCAGGATTCCCTGTAGTCATTTAAGTTGGTTCTAGAAGGTATAGAAGTTTGAAGATACCATACTTACTCAGTTTTAAGATGTTTGGGTTTTTGCCTCAAACTTGAACTAAATCAAGGCCAGGCACAGTGGCTCATACCTGTAATTCTAGCACATGGGAGGCTGAGGCAGGTGGATTGCCTGAGCTTACAGGTTGAAGACCAGCCAGAGAGAGACCTCGTCTCAAAAAAATAGCTGGGTATTGTGGTGGGCGCCTGTAGTCCCAACTCCTTCAGAGGCTGAGGCAAGAGAATCGCTTAAGCCCAAGAGTTTAAGGTTGCTGTGAGCTGTGATGCCACGACACTCTGTCAAGAGTGACAGAGTGAGGGTGGCGCCTGTGCCTCAGTGGGTAGGGCACCGGCCCCATATACCAAGGGTGGCGGGTTCAAACCCGCCCCGGCTGAACTGCAACCAAAAATAGCCGGGCGTTGTGGCGGGCACCTGTAGTCCCAGCTGCTCTGGAGGCTGAGGCAGGAGAATCGGCGGAAGCCCAAGAGCTGGAGGTTGCTGTGAGTCCTGTGATGTCATGGCACTCTACCGAAGGCGGTAAGCTGAGACTCTGTCTCTACAAAAAAAAAAAAAAAAAGAAAGAAAAGAGAGTCTGTCTCAAAGAAAAAAATCTCAAATCAAGATACAGCTCCCAAGTGATGGCTTGCAGTTTAATTGGCAACAATTTTTTCTTTTCTTTTTTTTTTTTTTTTTTGGTAGAGACAGGGTCTCACTTTATGGCCCTCGGTAGAGTGCCATGGCCTCACACAGCTCACAGCAATCTCCAACTCCTGGGCTTAAGCGATTCTCTTGCCTCAGCGTCCCGAGTAGCTGGGACTACAGCTACTGGCGCCACAGCGCCCGGCTAAACAATTTTTTTTTTCTTTATTGGCATCAGTTTGACAAGATGCAGCATCTCAGTATGTTAGTAATTGTGGTTTTGTTTTGTATTGATGCTACAGCTTTCTTTCCTTTTCTTTGCTTTAGGCATAGGTCGAGGTCCAGGTCCCGGGAGCGTCGTTCTCGGTCGAGAGACCGTGGTCGTGGTGGTGGCGGTGGTGGTGGTGGCGGCGGCGGCGGTGGTGGAGGCCGGGAACGAGATCGGAGGCGATCACGTGACCGTGAAAGATCTGGGCGATTCTGAGCCGAGCTGTTTTTACCATGTCTGCTAGGAAGTGTTGTAGTGATTGACCAAACCAGTTCATAATGGGAATTTTTTTTAAAAAACAACAAAAAAAAAAACCACAAAGATGAGTTTGTGAATAAAATTTGTAGCGATACAGTATTCTTGATGTGACATTTCTTGTGTAAATTTCTTTATTTGTAATTTCTTTTCCTTATGAACCTGCCAGTTATCAGTCCTCAAAGTAAACATTAATTTAATATTCATCTATCACTTTGAGAGTATAAGTGAAATCAGACCTTTAAACTTGGGGAATAGGCTTGGCACCCATAAGCACAGTAGTTACGGCGCCAGCCACATACACCAAGGGTGGCAGGTTTGATCCCAGCCCTGACCAGCTAAACAACGACAACTGCAACAAAAATAGCTGGGCATTGTGGTGGGCGCCTGTAGTCCCAGCTACTTGGGAGGCTGAGGCAAGACAATTGCTTAAGCCCAAGAGTTTGAGGTTACTGTGAGCTGTGACACCTCCGTACTCGGTATACCAAGGGCAACATAGTGAGATTCTGTCTCAAGAAAAAATAAAAATAAACTTGGGGAATGAAATTAAAATACATACTAGGTGAGGGAAAATTAATGTAGGAAAAGATGTTTCTTGTTATCTACTTGTTGCTGAGTAATCCAGAGCCTGTTGGGGTCTCCTTCACTAGTTAATGAACAAATGGATGTAACTCCTTTAATGCACATTTCTTAGGCTGGGTGTGGTGGCTCACGTCTGTAATGCTAGCACTCTGGAGGTGGGTGGATTGCCTAAGCTCAGGAGTTCGAGGCCAGCCTGAGCAAGAGCAAGGCCTCATCTTTAAAAATAGCCAAGTGTGTTGGTGGCCACCTGTAGTCCCAGCTACTTGGGAAACTGAGGCAAGAGGATAGCTTGAGCCCAAGAGTTTGAGGTTGCTTCGAACTATGATACCATACTACTTTGAGGGTAACAAAGTAAAAAAAAACAAAACAGATTTTTTATCTTTTTATTTACTTACTTTGAGATAGGGTTTCCCTGTCGCCCAGGGTGGAGTGCTAGCTATGGCATCAGCCTAGCTCACAGAGCCTCAAATCCCTGGGCTCATGCCATCCTGCCTCCACCTCCAGAACACCTGCAACTGCAGGCGCCCACCACAACTCCGAGGTATTTTGAGAGACGAGGTCTAACTCTTGCTCCGGGTGGTCTGGAACTCAACTCAGGCAGTCCTTCCACGTTGGCCTCCCAGAGTGCTAGGATTACAGTCCATTGCAGCCTGCCTGTCAGGAGTTTGCTAGATTTTCTGGAAGAGCACAGTGTGTTCTTAAAATGTGAGTGGCAAAGAAGACAGGAGTGTGCTCTGCACAGTGTCCGGAGCCAGCTCTTCCTCACATTCCAGCATTGCTAATGGCCAGTAGACAGCACAGCCCTGTAATGCACACCCACCTTTAAAACCTGTCTGACTGGGTGCCCATAGCTCAGTGGCACATGCCCCCAGGCTGGTGGGTTCGAAGCTGCCCCAGGCCTGCTAAACAAACAAAATAGCCAGGAGTTGTGGTGAGCACCTGTAGTCCCAGTTACTAGGGAGGCTGAGACAAAGAGGATCGCTTGAGCCCAAGAGTTTGAGGTTGCTGTAAGCTACAGCACTCTACAGAGAGTAGCAAAGTGAGACACTGTCTCAAAAAGAAAAACACTCCTGTCTGAGGTTGGGCTTAGTGTTTCATGCCTGTAAGACATCGGAGGCCCAGGTGGGTGGATTGCTTGAGCTAAGGATTTCAAAACCAGCCTGAGCAAGAGGGAGACACCAGCTCCAAAAAATAGCCAGGTGTGTTGGGTGCTTGTAATCCCAGCTACTTGGAAGGCTGAGGCAGGAGGATTGCTTGGGCCTGAGAGTTTGAGGTTGCTGTGGGCTGTGATACAATGGCACTCCACTGAGGGCGATATAAATAAGACTTATCTCGGGCGGCGCCTGTGGCTCAGTCGGTAGGGCGCCGGCCATATATACCGAGGGTGGCGGGTTCAAACCCGGCCCTGGCTGAACTGCAAACCAAAAAATAGCTCGGCGTTGTGGCGGGCGCCTGTAGTCCCAGCTACTCCAGAGGCTGAGGCAAGAGAATCACTTAAGCACAGGAGTTGGAGGTTGCTGTGAGCTGTGTGATGCCATGGCACTCTACCGAGGGTGATAAAGTGAGACTCTGTCTCTACAAAAAAAAAAAAAAAAAAGACTATCTCAAAATAAATAAAACTTTTCTGTCTGGTGTTAGTTCTCCTGAACTAGTTTGTCCTAAAGATGTGAGTGGTCATTCTGTATGTTGATAGGTAACTGTGGTGACAGTTATGGCTATTGACTTTCTCAGTGCCTGCCCCACCTCTGTGCTAGGGCTGGGTGTATCCAAAACCAGAACGTGGTTCCAAGGGACCACCTGAAGTCATCACCAGGTGTTTTATGTGAGGACATTCTAAAATGTGAGTCTATGGCTCGGCGCCTGTGTCTCAAGCGGCTAAGGCACCAGCCACATAAATCTGAGCTGGTGGGTTCGAATCCAGCCGGGACCCACCAAACAATAATGACGGCTGCAACCAAAAAAAATGGCCGGCGGGCGCCTGTAGTCCCAGCTACTTGGGAGGTGGAGGCAGCAGAATTGCTTTAGCCCAGGAGTTAGAGGTTGCTGTGAGCTGTGATGCCACAGCACTCTACCCAGGGCAACAGCTTGAGGCTCTGTCTCAAAAAAAATAATTAATAAATAAAATAAAATGTGAGTCTATGGAGTCAATATTGGTTTTGATCAGGTTTGGGCTGTTGAAATTTTTTTTTTTTTTAATGGTGATGGGCAGATAATTTTGGGTGAATTAGTGGCAGTTTTTCGTGGTGTACGTAGTTTAAATCTTATTCTCTCTATACCTTCAAAAGTCAGCATAGATACTTCCTCTGCCTTTAGTTTGGTCAAGTTGTGGGCATTTATTAAGTCATTTACACTCAGTCTGAAGGAAGGTGGCAAAAATTATATTTTCTTAACATTGACTAGAATCAGCTTTTCCTCTGAAAGTCTATTTAAAATATAAATGAAATGCATTGTAAAAGATGTCTTCAAACTCTGACAGGAGGTGACCTTACTGGTCTGGAGCCAGAGGCAGTGGAGGCGGGGTTGTCCCTAAGCACAGCCACACTGCTGCTGTCTGGCTGCATTTGGGCCACAGCAGGCACACAGCTCAGCACAAGCCGCGGTGTCCACCAGTGGCAAAGTAATAACTTTTATATTCGTTCCAGTTCCGAGCAGCATTTTGTTAAAAGGAAGAATACAAAAGCTACTTGAAGTAATTTTGATTGTAATGAATTGGGTCCAAATACCACTCTAAATTCTTTTTATCCTGAATATTATAGAATGTATAGTAGACGTATACATTTCAAGTTTATTTCTACAGCTGTTCACCACTTGGTGTTCAGCTATAGAAATAAACTTGATGAGCCCAGGAGTAGGAGGTTGCTGTGAGCTGTGATGCCACAGCACTCTACCCAGGGCAACAGCTGGAGGCTCTGTCTCATAAAAAAAAAAAAAAAGGAAAGAAAAGAAAGAAAGAAAGAAAAAAGAAATAAACTTGAAAAAGGTTATCAGCACATGTAATTTGTTGGGAGCCAGGGGTCCCGGTTCCCCCAATGCAGTTGACCTGGTTCAATTACTGAGTTCAACAGAGGCATGGCAGTAATTAAAAGCAAAAATGGAAACAAAATAAAACCAGAGCAGCACGGGCAGTGGCAATAGAAAGCAGGAGTAACCTGCACAAGTTTCAGTGTAATAAAGATGTTATTTAGGAAGAACAGAGAAAGTTTAGAGCACTTCCAAAGAGAGTTGGAAATGGGTTCCATGAAGGAGAAGAGTTGAGAGAGTTGGAAATGGTGGCGACTCCTCATTGGCCTCTCCGCCCTCTGGGAATTATTGCTCTTGTCTATGGGTCATTGGTTGCCTCATACCCACATTCTCATGGGCCTCTAGACTTCCTTGTTGAGGGGCCAGGCTTTCCCCCACCCCCCTTGAAGCCCCTTTTTAGTGTGCCTTCTCATAAGTCAATGGCTGTGTTTCTTTTTGTTCCTTTGCAGAACTTTATGTTTTGCTTGCTGTTCTGTCAGTAGGCCTAAAGTTTACTGTACACATGTGTGTATAGTAGTTAAATGACTATCATTTTAAGCTGGGCGCCCATAGCTCAGTGAGTAGGGCACCAGCCACATACACAGAGGCTGGCAGGTTTGAGCCCGGCCCAGGCCTGCCAAACAACAACGACAACTGCAACAAAAAATAGCAGGGCTGGGCGGCACCTGTGGCTCAATGAGTAGGGCACTGGCCCCATATACCAAGGGTGGCAGGTTCGTATCCAGCCCTGGCCAAACTGCAACAAAAAAACAGCCAGGCGTTGTGGCGGGTGTCTGTAGTCCCAGCTATTTGGGAGGCTGAGGCAAGAGAATCACTTGAGCCCAAGAGTTTGGTGATGTTGTGAACTATGACACTATGGCACTCTACTGAGGGCGACACAATGAGACTCTGTCTCAAAAAAAACAAAAAATATATTAGTCATACCCAGTCTGACTTCCACCAGGTAGTCCTTGATGCCAAGATTCACTTTTTTTTTTTTTTTTTTTTGCAGTTTTTTTTGGCCGGGGCTGGGTTTGAACCCACCTCCTCCAGCATATGGGGCCTGCGCCCTATTCCGTTGAGCCCCAGGCACTGCCAAGATTCACATTTTTGACCTGGGGCGGAAGATGGCAAAACTGGATGAGTTCCCACTCTGTTGAGCAGCTCTCTGAAGGCGTGCCTCTGCTCCCATCTGTGTCACCACCAAGCAGGTGTGAGCAGTGCCTGTGGTAAGCCCCAGAGTTCACACTGGCAAGGTTATCATGTCCATTTGCACCAAGCTGCAGAACAAGGCACCTGTCCCTGAGGCCCTGTTCTGGCCAAGTTCAGGCTTTGTGACCTCCAGAAGATGCACGATTCAAAGAAGTTGGGCTTTAACAAGTTCACCACAAATGAGTTCACCACAGATGGCAGCGGGGTCACGTGCCGCTCCTATCATGGCCCCCTAGACAACTAGCAGGCCCTGCAGTCATGAGGGCTTCTACCCTGCCACCCCTCCTCTGCCCCAAGACACCCTACTTCCTGTCCAAAAAGGAAAGAATTTTAACTTTTCATTTGGGAAATACTTAAATATACATGTAAGTAGAGTACACTGTAATGAAGCCCAGACGCTTTGACCTTCATACCTAAGTCTACAACCCTGTCATGTAAGGGCCTTTGCTCAGACTGCGCACTCAGAGGGAAGGTGTATATCGTGGCCTGCTCCCTGCAGGGCCTGCTTTAACATAGCTCCCTGGTGGTAGGGCTTTAGCAGTCTCAGCTGGCCAACACCATATGTGTAGGCCACACACCCAGCGACCTCTGACCATCCTGTGGGCACCGCAGAGCTCCCTTAGCCCAGACAAGCACCATGGCGAGGACAGCAGGATCCTTGGGAGGCTTTGGAAGTAGCAAAGTTGAGTGGAGGTCATGGGGTGTGGAAACTGAGTTATTTTTCTGAAAATTCAGACATGGGGGCGGGTGGAGTGGGGAGGTGTAATTTTGACACAGGACAAAGCAGGAAGGAACGTGACCCCTTTGGATCAGGCTCTTTGTCCCAGTTAATCCACATAAACTCTGGAGAAACTGGAGTCTCACTTTACAGAAGAGAGAATAGTCTCAGAGATATGAGGGTGTGGGGAACAGGCGGCCTTTTACATGTGGCCCTCTCCATCCTCAACTGGGGCCTTCAACTAAATTCAAACTTCACAGAACGAATCGCTTTACTGAAAGGATCGGTTCTATAAAATTTGTGTTCAGTCAAAAGGCTGCACTTAAGGATCCAGAAGGCTACGTGTGGCCCTCCAAAAGCTGCCATAATAGACGATCTCAGAACTACCTTCAACAACGAGATGTGCTGGCTCCCTTAGGTAGATGTCCTTGGGGCTGTCCTGACTACCTGACCCCATCTGGCTCTGTAACCTTGATAGCTGAGCTCCGAGGTCTGCTCTTAGTGGGATGTCACCTCATGTCAGGCCAACATTGAGAAGCCTGTGGCAGGAACTACCTGTGCCCAGAGACTCGAGTCTGTTTGGCAAGTTGGAGCTACTTATTTTTCCAATCAGAAAAAAAGACCGTTTCCAAATTTTTCCCCTGAAATGGGTATGATACTGATAAAACTTGGCCAAATGACCTACAGAACTACAGAGGAGTTCTAATTCTGAACATGGACACAAAAATCCAACCTACAATTTTGTTTTTTGTTTTTGTAGAGACAGAGTCTCACTTTATGGCCCTCGGTAGAGTGCCGTGGCATCACACAGCTCACAGCAATCTCCAACTCCTGGGCTTAAGCAATTCTCTTGCCTCAGCCTCCCAAGTAGCTGGGACTACAGGCGCCCGCCACAACGCTCAGCTATTTTTTGGTTGCAGTTCGGCCGGGGCAGGGTTTGAACCTGCCACCCTCGGTATATGGGGCCGGTGCCTTACTGACTGAGCCACAGGCGCCGCCCCCCAACCTACAATTTTGACACACAGAATCTGACACATACAAGAGTAAATATGTCACAATTAGGTGAGTTTTTTTTTTTTTTTGGTTTTTGGCCGGGGCTGGGTTTGAACCCACCACCTCCGGCATATGGGACCGGAGCCCTACTCCTTGAGCCACAGGCGCCGCCCTAGGTGAGATTTTTTTTTGGTCTACTTTTCAGGTGGGATTTATTCTAAGAATCCAAGGATGAATTATATCAAATATTTAATCTATTAAGTTTTCTTAGGCAAATCCTAATTATGCTTACATTGTATGCCTTAGATGGCTTCTCTTTGTCTTATGGCTTTTTTTCTTTAGACAGATTTCAATCGCCTTATATAGATTGGCTCAGCCTCCAGAGTAGCTAGGATTACAGGCACCCACCATAACGCCCAGTTATTTTTCAAAGACAGGGTCTCACTCTTGCTCAGGCCAGTCTTGAACTCCTAAGCTCAAGTGATCCACCCGTCTCAGCCTACCAGAGTGCTGGGATTACAGGTGTCAGCCACCACACCCAGCCCTGTCATATGTATTTTTGATGAGATGCAAAGTACTCCAAACCTCAGTCTAGATCAAAACCAGCCTGAGCAAGAACGAGGAGACCCTTTTCAAAAAAAAAAAGAAAGAAAGAAAGAAAGAAAGAAAAATTAGCCAGATGTGATGGCAGTACCTAAAGTCCCAGCTACTCAGGAGGCTGAGGCGGGAGGATCACTTGAGCCCTGGTGGAGGCTGCAGTGAGCTGTGATAGGTAACAGAGGGAGACCTTGTCTCAAAGAAAGAAAGAAAGGGAGGGAGGGAAAATTTTGGCTGGCTTTGCTTGTCATGCTGGACATAGCTGGCTTGAAGTTTACAGCTGGAGGTACATCAGTTTGGTGAGAAGAGAGCAGAGCATTTAACAATGGTGGTGGCACAATTGAGCAGCTGGAAAGAAAAAAGGACTTTGAAATCAAGTCTTTTGCTCATTTTTAAAAATCGAATGGTTTGCCTTTTGCTTACCTATTTCTAGGAGCTCTTTATATAGTCCAGAGATGCTCATGTTGTGGATGTGAGTTGAACATGTCTTCTCCCAGCCAGCTTTCCCCTCTCTTAACGGTGTCTTTTGAACATAAGTTCTTAGAATCAATCTAGTGCAATTTGTCAATCTCTCTTTCACAGACTGTGCTTTCCATATCCTGTGGGAGAAATTTTTGTCCCCCCAAGTTTCTGCTGATATTTTGTCTTTGCCATAACTTTATTACCTTTCACATTCAGCTCTATAACTTACCTGCGATTGTTTTGTACATATGGTGTGAGATTATTTTTTCTACATGGATAACCAATTGCGCCAGCAGCATTTCTTTTCTTTTTGAAACAGAGCCTCAAGCTGTCACCCTGGGTAGAGTGCTGTGGCATCACAGTTCACAGCAACCTCCAAGTCCTGGGCTCAAGCGATTCTCCTGCCTCTGCCTCCCAAGTAGCTGGGACTGCAGGCACTCGCCACAATGCCTGGCTTTTTTTGGTTGCAGCCGTCATTGTTGTTTGGCAGGCCAGGGCTGGGTTCAAACCGGCCAGCTCAGGTGTATGTGGCTGGCGCCTTAGCTGCTTGAGCCACAGGTGCTGAGCCGCCAGCAGCATTTCTATTAAAAACAACCACCACCACCTTTCTCCACTGAATTGCAGGGTACCTCTGTGCTAAGCCGAGTGGCCATAAGAAGCTGGGCCCATTTCTGGACTTTCTTCTGTCCCTTGGTCTTTTGTATGTCCTTGTGCCTGGGACATATTTTGAAGGAGCCAGAGCTGAAAGGATGTGCTGGCAGGGCAGATGTGGGCGGAGAGGATTCAAGGATGACTCCAAGGGTGTTAAGCTTGACACTTGGCCTTTATCAACTTTATTATTGACAAAGCTGATCTGCGGTTTCAAGGCCTGAAGAACTTGTAGTACCACCCATCCATGCTCTGACCTTGGGCTGGCCCAGGGAGTGTGTACATCCACCAGGATGGGTTCCTGGTAAGGAGCAGGAGACAGCACGACCCCAGGGCCTGCACCTTGGAGACAGACTGGCGTCTAGCCATCTAGGAACTTGTACAAGAAGGTGCCAGAACCCTGTCATCGCATGGACCACTCATGCCGCCTCCCCCAGGAAAGAGGAGGGAGGGAGGATGTTGGCCTCTTGTGGGAACACAATACCCCTTGGCCCAGTGTTTCCAGCCGCTGTCTCTCAGCCCACTAGGCTTGAGCTTGCAGCCACCCAGGACTGGCCAGGAGAGGCTGTGTTCCCTGTCCCTACCCTGCTACCCCACTGCCTCCCACTGCTCCTCCGAGGCTCCTCCCGGCTCCACAGACAGATGGTGGCTCCTGCCCCAGGAAGGCTTTCAGCAGGTGAGAGCCATGCAGTGGTGCCCTGCAGCCGCGCTGACACGCTGCCCCTCTGCCTCCTCAAGGGTGAGGCCTGGCCCCATTCAGTGAGGCTCCCAAGATTGCAGAAGGTTGCACAGGAGCACTGGCAGCAATGGAAAATATGGCCCTCCTCCCACTCTTGTTCCTTTTTTTTTTTTTTGTAGAGACAGAGTCTCACTGTACCGCCCTCGGGTAGAGGGCCATGAGGTCACATGGCTCACAGCAACCTCTAACTCTTGGGCTTACGCGATTCTCAGCCTCCCAAGCAGCTCGTACTACAGGCGCCCGCCACAACACCCGGCTATTTTTTTGTTGCAGTTTGGCCGGGGCTGGGTTTGAACCCACCACCCTCGGTATATGGGGCCAGCACCCTACTCACTGAGCCACAGGCGCCGCCCTCCCACTCTCGTTCCTAAGAGAAAACATGGTCCAGAGCTGAAATCCCCTTGCCCTCTTTAATGTTCAAATAAATAGAAGTTCAAGGTCCTTTCTTTCCACCACATCTTATGTAATGGAACCTTCTCAAACAACCCTGAAACAGAACAAGCAGGTGGCCGTCTTCCCGTGCCCTTGTTCCAGGAGCAGCAGGACAGTTGCTGCAAGATGACGTGGCCATTTCAGGAAGGACCAGAGCTTAGCTTCAGCTTGTCCCACTGCATGGACCCAGTTAGATGGTGTGTTGCGGCCCAGGGGAGAGGAGTTATCTCAATTAGGGCTCCCTCATCTCAGGACAGACTACAGTCTTGCTTGGAGGATGCCACCACATCCCAGTGCACCCTTGGAGAGAACTCGCAAACCAAGCATAGCAAAACCTTAGACTCAGAAAATGCCACCTGCTGCTCTCCGGCACCTACTTCAAGTCCTAGAAATGTCGTGTGTGTGTGTGTGTGTGTGTTTAATAAGTCAAATCATAAAATTGCCATGTTTTTGAAGGTGAATAAAGGAGAAATATCAGCAATTTCATGAAGTTCAAACTAACATATGGGGCCGGCGCCCTACTCCCAAGGTTGGGATTGATTGTCATTGCAGGAGGGTGCAACAGATTCAAGGGTCAGGCTGCCTGGGTTGGCCCTGTCTCTGCCCCCTGCTTCTGTGGACCCAGGCAAGACACCTGACCTCTCTGCACCTGTTGCCCTCTTCTGTAAGGTGATGACTGGCTAGTGACCCTCCTGCAGCTGCAGTGAAGGCTTCATTAGCTCACACAAGTGGGGTTCTCAGAGCAAGGCCCACACATGCACAGCAAGGGTGAAGGTCAATGGAAGTTGTGACAATCCTGGTAACTGAAGACAGGCCAGAGGGCGAAGCACCCAAGAGAGAGTGAGCAGGAACCTAACAGGCCTGTCTGGCAAAGGCGAAGTGTTGAGAGATGGTGCAAAAGTTAGTGCAAAGTTCACACTCAGAAAATGACCGCGCAGGACTGGAAAAGGTGAAGGAGACCCAAGAAGGAGACATTCAGTGTTCCGGGAGCAGAGGTGTGCCCCGAGTCAGAGAGAATAGAACACTTAGGAACAGATTTAGCCAATGAGGGGCAGGAACTGCACCCTGCAAATCGCCAAACATTGCTGAAAAAAATTAAAGACCTAAATGAATGGAAGGATATTCTGTGTTCACAGATTGGAGGAGTTAATGTGTTCCAGATGACAGTACCCATAAGGCCATCTGCAGACTCAGGGTACTCCTATCACAATCTCAGTAGCCCGTTTGTGGAAATAGAAAAGCTGATCCTTAGCCGGGCATTGTGGCGGGCGCCTGTAGTCTCAGCTACTTGCGAGGCTGAGGCAAGAGAATCGCTTAAGCCCAGGAGTTGGAGGTTGCTGTGAGCTGTGTGAAGCCACGGCACTCTACCGAGGGCCATAAAGTGAGACTCTGTCTCTACAAAAAAAAAGAAAAAAAAAAAAGAAAAGCTGATCCTGGGTGGCACCTATAGGGCGCCAGCCCCATATGCCAGAGGTGGTGGGTTCAAACCCAGCCCCGGGGGGCAGCACCTGTGGCTCAAGGAGTAGGGTGCTGGCCCAATATACCAAGAGGTGGTGGGTTCAAACCTGGCCCAGGCTAAAAACTGCAAAAAAGTAAAATAAAATAAGATAAAACCCAGCCCCGGCCAAAAACTGAAAAGAAAAGAAGCTGATCCCCAAATTTCATATGTAATTGCCAGGGACCCTGAAACGAGACAATCTTACAAAAGAACAACGTTGAGGGGCATGCACTTCCTTATTTCAAAACTTTGTACAAAACTACAGTAATTGAGATGGTGAGGGGCTGTGTAGTGAGTTCCTACAGGTCCACTTTGAATGGAAGCCCCCCCCCGTATGGTTTCCAGGCCTCCTCCTCCCATAACCTCGGGGTAGTCGGTGCAGACACTGCCTCACACCTGGAGACCCTCCCCACCTTCCTATGGGAGAGCTAGAGACAGCCTGCTCGGTTCTGCAGACCCTACACCCCTCTCAGTCCCAGGGTAACCCATGGAGCTTTTCATTTGAGTTTCTCTGGACTGCAAGTGGCACCATGAATGGTCTATGTTTGTGTGTGTTAAGTTATGATACATTTTAACTTTTATCAATAGATTTGCGTGTGTGTTATGGAAGTAAATGAAAAAATAGACCAGTTCCTATATGAGGGTGGCCATAAAGTTCGTGTGCAGTTAAAAATAGTAAACTACCTTATGTATTCATGACACACCCAACTTTTTCTTATTTTTTTCTATATTCCTAGGGTACATGATTCATCTGCCAGTTCTTCTTCTTTTTTTTTTTTTCAGATTGTTGAAAATCTCCCCCCAAAACCTGCATATAAGTGGATCACGCAGTTCAAATCCACTGTTGGGAGGGTCAACTGTCCTGGCAAACTCTGAACAAAGGCTGTCGATGAGATCACAGTTTTGTGTCAGTGTTAATATTTTGACTTTAACAGTTAGTTGCATTGTGATTATAGAAAAATAATTCTTTGTTTTTAGGAAATACACATACTGTAGCATTGAGGGGGAAAGGCCCATCATGGCGCAACTCAAAGAAACCAGATAAAACTTTAGCTCTCTGTTGTCCCACTCCTCCTTCAAAGAAACCAGACAGATGGACAGACAGACACATGGATTCATTCACCACTGTGTGTGCGTGCACACGTGTTAGAGACAGAGACAGGAAGCAAAGTAAAGGTGTAATATTTGGAAGCTCTGAATGGACTTTGGGAATTCTTTGTGTGGTTCTTTTTTGTTTTAGATAGAGTCTCACTCTGTCACCCAGGCTAGAGTGCCATAATGACACAGCTCACAGCAACCTCAAACTCCTGGGCTCAAGTGGTCCTTCTGCCTCAGACTCTAAGTAGCTAGGACTACAAGCACCAGCCAGCCACAAGGCCTGACTAACTCTCCTATTTTTAGTAGAGATGGCGTCTTGCTCCTGCTCAGGCTGGTGTGGAACTCCTGGGCTCAAGGGAGCCTCCTACCTTGGCCTCCCAGAGTGGTAGGATTACAGGTGTGAGCTACCATGCTCGGTCCTTTTATGTGGTCTTGACACTTTTCTGACAGTCTAAAATTATGTCAAATAATTTAAAAATTAAAAAAAAAATACATGGGCTGCTGTAACAAACTTACAAACTTGAATGGAACAACACAGATTTATCATCTTTGACTTCTAACGGCAATAGGCCCAAGTCTCTCCTTGCTCTCAGGTGGCTGCTGAGATTCCTGGGGTTTGTGGTCTTGGGCCAGCAAAATTCTAGTCTCTGTCACCAGCCTCACACAATCTTTTCCCCTTCCCCTGTATCTTTCTTGTCTGTGCCCCAATTTTTCTTTTTTTTAAATAAAGGTTGGATTAGATTGAAACATCTCCTTCCTCAAGCACACACCTTACCTTGTTCCACTTAATGGTGCCAGGAAAGACCCTGCTTCCAAATAACCTCAGGTTCACAGGTCCAAGGGGTGAGTAAGCAGCTGACATTTGGGAAACAGGGAGAGGGGTGCCTGGGAATCCTTTGTACTGTTCTTGCCATTTTTATGATATGATTTATGAAATGTGTGATTTAAAACATACATTTGAGTATATTCGAAAACTGCTACCTCGACCCCACCTCCCCCCAACCCCCAGGCCCAGTGTGCCTCAGCAAGGCTGAAATGCAGACCCTGACCTTGGTCTAAGCTCTGGGGCCCCCACAGTTCCTGCCCCAGGAGTTTGCAAGAGTGGTTTTCAGGGCGGCACCTGTGGCTCAGTCGGTAAGGTGCCAGCCCCATATACCGAGGGTGGCGGGTTCAAACCCAGCCCCGGCCAAACTGCAACCAAAAAATAGCCAGGCGTTGTGGTGGGCGCCTGTAGTCCCAGCTGCTCGGGAGGCTGAGGCAAGAGAATCGCTTAAGCCCAGGAGTTGGAGGTTGCTGTGAGCTGTGTGAGGCCACGGCACTCTACGGAGGGCCATAAAGTGAGACTGTCTCTACAAAAAAAAAAAAAAAAAGAGTGGTTTTCAGCCCAGAACGTTCCTACTCAGAACGTTCCTAGCCCAGAAAAGATGTGGCACCTTGGGCCTCAGCTCCCGCCACCTGTCCCGAGAGGCTCTTCCTGACCGCCTGACCTGACCCTGCCTCCTCCCATTCCTGTCTATTCTGCTGCGGAAATGTTACCACGAAGTATGCCTCGTTCTCGGCCCCAGCACGGGGGACAGAGAACGTACCATGAAGTATGCCTCGTTCTCCACCGCCAGTCTGAGCCACACCCACTGGTGGCAGCGGAGAAACCCCTGCAGGCAGCCCAGGAGGCTCAGAGGCCTCTGTCCAAACTTGGGGATACCGCCTGACCGGCCACTGGCCGCGGGTCTTGGGAATGACTCACGGGTCTGGGATTCTTCACGCAGCCATGAGGCATAAGATTTAACCTTTTAAAAAGTCAAGAACACCAGTGTTTGGGATGCATGTTATTAGCGGCCTCCGGGTGGCCCCGGAGTGTCCGCGCTAGGTCCCTCTGGTCAGCCTCTGGAACCCTCTGCGTGGGGACGGGGCGGACACTAAGGGCCGCCGTCCGATGGCCCCGCAGGCAGCTCTGCCCGTGGCCCAGGGCCTTTGGGCGGCGCGGGGATGTAGGGCGGGAAACAAGTTCTGACCTGGCCCCGCCGCGACCACGGGGTCCGACCTCCCGAGTCCCGCGCCCGCGAACCCGCTCCCCTTTTCAAGACCGCACTATTTAAGACTCGTCAGTAAACATTTCTTGAATTCCCCAAGAAGGAGAAGTGAACCGAGGAAAACAGAACGGAAATACCGCACGGGCGCATGCACGACCCTGCGGACCGGGGGCTCCGGGGCGTCAGGCGGGAGTGGGGGTGGGGTAGAGGTCAGGTATGGGAGGAGGGGCGGGGCAGGGGCGTAGGGGCGGACGCGGGGATCTGGGGCTCGGGGGGAGTGAGGGTGGGGTGGGGGTGGGGCAGAGGTCAGGTATGGGAGGAGGGGCGGGGCTGGGGCGTAGGGGCGGTCGCGGGGATCTGGGGCTCGGGGGGGAGTGAGGGTGGGGTGGGGGTGGGGCAGAGGTCAGGTATGGGAGGAGGGGCGGGGCAGGGGCGTAGGGGCGGACGCGGGGATCTGGGGCTCGGGGGGAGTGAGGGTGGGGTGGGGGTGGGGCAGAGGTCAGGTATGGGAGGAGGGGCGGGGCAGGGGCGTAGGGGCGGACGCGGGGATCTGGGGCTCGGGGGGAGTGAGGGTGGGGTGGGGGTGGGGCAGAGGTCAGGTATGGGAGGAGGGGCGGGGCAGGGGCGTCAGGGGCGGACGCGGGGATCTGGGGCTCGGGGGGGAGTGAGGGTGGGGTGGGGGTGGGGCAGAGGTCAGGTATGGGAGGAGGGGCGGGGCAGGGGCGTCAGGGGGCGTGGGGGTGGGGTGAGTGGGGGTGGGGCAGGGCTCGGGCACGGGGAGGAGGGGGCGTGGCCCGGGTTGAGGCGGGACATTGGCGGGCGCCGGCCCTCCGCCCCCGCCTCGCGGCCAATCGCCTTCCTCCCTCGCCCGACCGCCGGGTCCCTGGAGGCCGGCCAGCCCCGGGGTCGCGGTCCCCGCGTCGCCGCTCTCCCGCTCGTAGCTTGCCTCGCCGGACCAGTCCCGCCACCGCTTCTTGCGGCGTTTCTGTTGAGGTGAGCGCCCGCCGGGACAGCCCCACGTCCGGCCCCGGGTTGAGGGTCCCCACTGGGGTCCGCGGTCGGCCCCCTCCCCACAGGTCCCGGCGCTGGGCGCGGGGTTGCGTCATCTGCACCTGGACGCGCGGGCCGCGCTGGCCCCTCCGCCCGCGTCTCGGGCCTTTCGCCCCCCGGCGCCGGCGAGTCCGGGCCTCCCTGAGGCCGGGGGCTGAACGACCACGTGTCCCCGGCCCCCACCCCAACCCCGCGGCGGACCCCGCCGGCCTCGAGCCCCTGAACGTCGGGCTGCGACCGGGGGTGGAAATTTTGAGAGCGATGCTCCGTTTCGGTGCGGATCATTGATTTCTCGCTGCATTTGAGATGTAAAATGCAATGGCTGTTCCGCAAATTGCTCTTTCCCGCAGATCGTGTGGGGTTGGGGTAAATGTTGATGTGGTTGCGCGGGCGGCACGCAAGGCGGGTCCCCGACTCGGCGACGCAGGCCTTGGGGACCCTGCCCTGGCTGGTTTGGGGGGCCGGGAGGGGTCCTCAGAGCTGCCGCCCAGGTGAGGCGGAGGCTGAGCCTGAGAACGCTCGGGGGGAGGAGGGGCGGGGACGCAAAACTTTACGTTTCTCAACGATTTCCTGGTGTATTTGTCCCAGAGTTTGTGCCAAAGCGTCCTTCGGAAGGCCGCGTGGCCAGGAGGTTTCCCGATTCCGTGCAGGGCGCCGCCCTCTTACCTGGAAAGTTGCGCATTGGAGGGTTCGCTGCACTCCTCCTCTGGGCCGATTGCGCGCGTGCAGGGGGCGCCCTCCCGGCGTCGGACCCCGAGGCGTCTGCCGAGCCGCCGGGCGGCGCCAGGCCCGGGGTGGGACCTGGACCCGGCCGCCCCTTCCCTGGGCAGAGGTTGCTCCGAGGCGAGGTCAGGCGAGTCGCCCGAGGGGGCTTGGGCCGGGTCTCCGGGCCTGGGCGCCGCCTTTGGGGGCACCCGGCCTCGTGCAAGGTGGAGAATCACCTCGCCCGCGAGGCTGGCGCGTCTCATGCAGAATGCGCCTTTCCAAGCAGAGCTCTCGAAAAGGTTGGGGAAAGAAAAGCAAGGGACATCCCTAGTGGCTTCAGGAGGGACATGAAGCGGCGAAAACGGGTGCATTTTTCTGGGGAAGAGAAGGTCCAAAGCCTTAGGATTCTTTTTTTTTTTTTTTGATACAGTCTCACTATGTCGCCCTCTGTAGAGTACTGTTTGGTCGTAGTTCACAGCAACCTCCAACTCCCGGGCTTAAGCCATTCTCTTGCCTCAGCCTCCCAAGTACCACAGGAGCCGCCCACAACTCCGGCTGTTTTTTTTTTTTTTTTTTGCAGTTTTTGGCTGGGGCTGGGTTTGAACCTGGCACCTCCGGCATATGGGGCCTGTGCCCTACTCCTTTGAGCCACAGGCGCCGCCCCCAGCTCTTTTTTTGTTGCATTTGTCATTGTTGTTTAGCTGGCCAGGCTGTGTTGGAACTGCCAGCTTCCGTACATGTGGCTGGTGCCTTAACCACTGCATGCGGAGCCTGATTCCTAAAATAAATCCATAATCCCAAGACCCTGAAAACACCACTCCCTGGGAACGTTTGAGGCCAAACCAGCCCCAGCCTAGTCCGTATTCCACCCCACCACCCATCTCCCTGGCCCTGTGGGGCTGTGGGTATCTGTTAGGTGCTGGTCTGGGTCTGGCCACTCGTGTTAGGGGATGGGAACTGTAGATGGGGGGCTTCTTCCGTTCTTGCTGCTGCTGGTGAACGGTGAGGGGTGGGCTCCTGGGAGGGGGGCGTCCACAGCCTCCACTTCACTTACAACTCCCAGGAAGGAGTCTTTGCACCTTCAACCCATTGGAAACAAACTGCCCATGGAAGCAGGGGAGGTGGGGGCTGGGTGGGAGCTGGGCGCAGAGACTACCTGAGCCACAGTGTCTAGGGTGAGCTCCTCCACCCTTACAAACCCAGAGGGCTCCAGCAACTTATTTTTTTTTTGTTTGTTTGTTTTTCTGGCTCCTTATACTAATGAGGATAGCAACTTATTATTTTTTTTTTTTTTGTAGAGACAGAGTCTCACTTTATGGCCTTCAGTAGAGTGCCATGATGTCACAGGACTCACAGCAACCTCTAGCTCTTGGGCTTCAGCGATTCTCCTGCCTCAGCCTCCCAAGCAGCTGGGACTACAGGCGCCCGCCACAACGCCCGGCTATGTTTTGGTTGTAGTTCAGCCGGGGCTGGGTTTGAACCCACCACCTTGGGTATATGGGGCCGGCGCCCTACTAACTGAGCCACAGGCGCCACCCGCAACTTATTTTTTAATAGACTCTTTTTCTTAGAGCAGTTCTATTTATTTATTTGAGCAGAATCTTAATTTGTCTCCCTGGGTAGAGTGCCGTGATGTCATAGCTCACAGCAACCTCAAACTTTTAGGCTCAAGCGATCTTTTTGCCTCAGCCTCCCAAGTAGCTGGGACTACAGCTGTCTGCCACAACACCCGGCTATTTATAGGGGTATCTTGCTCAGGCTGGTCTAGAACTCCTGAGCTCAAACAGTCCACCTGCCTTGGCCTCCTAAAGTGCTGGGGTTACAGGCAGGAGCCATGGTGTTAGAGCAGTTTTTGATTTACAGGTAAATTGGGAAGTTAGTATAGAGAGTTTCCGTATACCTGCCCCCTCATGCACACACATGGTTTTCCCGGTTAAGATCTTAATGTGGTTCATTCGTTACAACTAATTAACCGATTACACTGTCCTGGAATCATCATTAATTTCATCGTTAACTGAAGTCTGTACTTGAGTCAGATTTGTGTGGTTTTCTCTGCTCTCCTTTTTCTGTTCCAGATTCCACATTATATTTTGTTGTCATGTCTCTTACAGAGTTTGAATTGTGGCAGATTATCAAAGTCATCAGTCCGGTGAGTGACGCTGTGGCACTTGGCTATGGACTTATCTTCCTGTAGAAGTGAAAATTGAAGAGGGGCTGGAGATGACGGGGGTGCTGTCTGTTCATTGTCCCCCAGAGCAGAGAGAGAGGGCTGCAGCCATATGGGATCTCTCCTTGGAGAACTCTTGTCCTCTTTTTCCTACCTTGCTTTTGTGTGTGTGTGTTATCTATTGTAAAGTGCTGGTGTGTTTTCAAGTTGTGGGTAAAATGTATATAACATAATAGTTATTGTCTTAACCATTTGTAACTGTAATTCAGTGGCATTAAATACATTTATGGTATTGTTCAACTGCCATCACTATCTGTATCTGAAACATTTCCATCATTCCAACAAAATCTCTGTACCTGGGCGGCGCCTGTGGCTCAAAGGAGTAGGGCACTGGCCCCATATGCCGGAGGTGGTGAGTTCAAACCCAGCCCCAGCCAAAAAACAAAACAAACCCAAAAAAACCCGTCTGTACCCGTGAATCAGTAACTCTCCCTTTCCCATCACCCCAGAACCCCTTGCAGCCTCCATTCTACCCTTTTTTTTTTTCTGAAGTGAACATAATCTCAAGATTTTATTGTCTTCATGATAAAACAAAAGATGATCAGAACTGTATCATTTGACCCTTTCCCTTATCTCCTCCCAGTTCGGAATGCTTGCATCTCTAAATAGCCAGCATTCTCTTAGATCTGCAGCTGGGCTTCACACCCTCCAGCCTCAGCACAATCTTCTTTGTAGTTTTAGCCTTTTTCCGGAAAATTGGCTTAGTCTGCCACCATAGCCGCTCTGCTTCCCGTCATAACACCGCTTTCCCTGGGCATAGAGAGAGTCCTTGCCCTTTTTATACTGTGTCACTTTGTGGGGCTGGTGCTTGCCATACTTCTTACAGAAAGTCCGGTGGGTTTTAGGAACGTTCACCATGTTTGTGTGAGTGCTATCGGCAACGAAAGAAAGAGAGGTCCATTCTACTTTTTGTATCTGTGAACTTGCCTGTTGTGCAAACCTATCAGCCAGACGTAGGACATTTGACTGTAGGTGCCGAATACAAACAGAATCACACGGCATTCGTCCTTCTGTGATTGGCAGATTTCACTGTGCATAATGTCTTCAAGCTTCATCCCTTTTGTAGCATGTGTTAGAATTCCATTACTTTTTATGGTTGAATAGTCTATTGTGTGTATAAACCACATTGAACACTTGGGTTGCTTCCACATTTTGGCTATCCTGAGCCAAAGGAATCATGAATTCATTGTGAATAATGCTGCTACGAATGTGGGTGTACAAATACTGTTTTCTTTTTTTTTTTTTTTTTGGATACATGCCTAGGAGTCAAATTCCTGGGTTGCATGGTAGCCGTATGTTTATCCTTCTGGGAAACGTTCAAGGTGTTGTGCACAGCATCTGGGCTGTGTCTCTGTGCCTGTGCTTGCCCGCTTATTTGAACAAGTGGAGTCCTGCACCCAGTGGAGGCAGGTGGGCAGGATTTGCGGGTCCAAAATCATCAGCCTGAATATCTCCCTGCCTTTGCCAGATCCCAGCATGCCTTCCGAGAAACCTCAGGCAGAAGAGGGGTACCCCTACCTCTCAGGGGCACACTCTGGGACAGGGAGCCTGGAGAAGGGGCCCTCCGGGGATGTGGAAGCCATGGAGCATCTGTGGCTCCGACCCGATGCCCCTAGCAGGTGCACCTGGCAGCTGGGCAGGTCCAGCGTGGACTCTCCGCATCACCACACCACCCAGTAAGTCCTTGTCTTTCTTACAGACTGGTTGATCTATTGCCTCAAGGATAGGGAAAGCCACATAGCCCATTTGTCACTGGGAAGCCACATACTCTGGAGGACCACTGAGCTGAAGGCCAAGGCCTCTTTCCACTGCAGCCCAGCAGTGAGGCCAGTGCCCTGTGCGACAGTCAGTGCTCAGTCATATTTGCTGAATGAATAAATGAATGTGCCAAGTCACATGCTTTGAATGACTGGTAGACCGGTGAGATTTCTAAGTCTGGGCCATCTGGCTGCACATGCAGGTTTGATGGAGGCGTGGGCATCTTTCCAGGGATTGGGAGTCATACCTGCTCTTTTGCACTTATCTCTAGGTCATAGCCATTTCTCCTGGCCATTACTTTTTTTTTTTTTTTTTTTGAGACAGAGCTTCAAGCTGTCTGTCGCCTTGGGTAGAGGGCCTTGGCATCACAGCTCACAGCAACCTCCAACTGGGCTCAAGCGATTCTCCTGCCTCCACCTCCCAAGTAGCTGGGACTATAGGCACCCGCCACAACACTCAGCTATTGTTTGGTTGCAGCCATCATTGTTGTTGGGTGGGCCTGAGCTGGATTCGAACCCACCAGCTCAGGTGTATGTGGCTGGAGTCTTAGCCACTTGAGCCACAGGCGCCAAGCCTATATATTTTTCTTTCTTTCTTTTTTTAAGAGTCTCACTCTGTCACTCTGGGTAGTGATGTCATAGCTCACAGCAGCCTCAAACTCCTGGGCTCAAGCGATTCTCTTGCATCAGCCTCCTGAGTAGCTGAGACTATAGGCACCTGCCATAACACCTGGCTAATTCTTAAAGATGGGGTCTCACTCTTGCTCTGGCTGGTCTCAAACTCCTAAGCTCAAGCAATCTACCTGCCTTGGTCTCCCAGAGTTCTAAGATTACAGGCCTGAGCCACCGCATCTGGCCATTGCATATTTTTTCTATAGTGGGCTCTTTTTATGGTTGGTCAGAGACTAGTGGATAAACTGTATGTTATATATCTATTTTTTGTTTGTTTGTTTTTGTTCTTGTTTTTCTGAGATAGGATCTCACTGTGTCTCCCAGGCCAGAGTGCAGTGATGCTATTATAGTTTGCTTCAGCCTCAAACTCCTGGGTTCTGGCAATCCTACCTTGGCCTCCCAAGTAGCTGGGACTACAGGTGTGGACTACAACGCCCAGCACGTTTTTTATTTTTATTCATTTATTTATTTTTTAGTGATGGAGTCTTGCCTAGGCTGGTCTCAAACTCTTGGGCTCAAGTGATCCTCTGGCCTCGGCTTCCCAAAGTGCTAGTATTATAGGTGTGAGCCTCTGTGGCCAGCTTAAACTATATTCCCTCCCTCCCTCTCTCTTTCTTTCGTTCCTTTCTCAAGCAGTCCGCCTGCTCTGGCCTCCCACAGTGCTAG
The DNA here is from genome assembly GCF_027406575.1 of Nycticebus coucang. Taxonomy (NCBI): domain Eukaryota; kingdom Metazoa; phylum Chordata; class Mammalia; order Primates; family Lorisidae; genus Nycticebus; species Nycticebus coucang. Next base: position 3,264,742 of record NC_069795.1, read on the forward strand.
GATTATAGGTGTGAGCCGTGGCACCCAGCCTAAACCATTTTTTTTTCAAAGCACTCTATTGGGTACTAGTTATTTGCATTATTTCACTGTAAATAACTGCAATAGAAAATATTACACATTCGTTCAGTCAAATCTTCACTGATTATCTATGATATTGCATGCCTTGTTCTGGGTGCAGAAGATACATCACAGAAAATAAAAAATATAAAAAAATTCTGCCCCATCATGAAACTTAAATTGAGCTCACTACATTTCTGGATTATCTTTGATTATTCCCTTAGTATAATCTCCTTGAATTGGAACTAATGGGTCAAAGATTATACTTTTCAGGCATCTGATTCTTGCACCGTGCTACTCACATTTATAGTATTGATTTAAAAACCAGAAGCAGGGTGGGGGGAGTGCATGCTCAGTGTGGCCAGTAGGAAGAAGTGAAAATGGACAAAGCCAGCAGCTCTGAACTAGACTCGCCTCCATGCTGGGAGCACAGGAGCTCAAGTAGGCCTTGGCAGGTGGCTGGGCCCTCACTGCCAAGGTAAAGCAGAGCTGCAGGTGAGATGCCATGTGAGGCTGGAGTGTGGGGCAGAGGTCAGATTCTTGAGGGCACCATAGCTCCTACTTGTGAGCAAGTGGCCGCCAGTCTGTCAAATGGCATTGCACCTTCACTCATTGGCTTAATAGCCTCATGAAACACCCTGAGGGCTGACATCTCATCCTGAAGTGCAGAGCCAGGGCTTGGCCCAGGTCGTGGACCCACTCAGCAAGGGGTCCTGCGGAGACTTTTCCCACCTCACTAGATCAAGGACCCTAGGAGGGAGACGGCTGGGGACTGCTGGTGGTAACAGTATTCAGGCAGTGAGGTGGCCAGGGAGGGCCAGAACAGAAGGTGCTGGAATAGGTATCCGGGGAGGGGTTTCTGGGATGGGCTTGAAAGAAGGATGAGGGGCAAGGCTGCAGGATGGGCAGGTAGGGCTTGTCCCTGGTAAGGGGTTTGGAATTATTCTTTTCTTCCTTCCTTTTTTTTTTTTTTTTTTTAAAGGAGCGCACTATGGGGACATTGTTCTCCCAGCGGCCTCCTGCAGATACAGTGAAAGTAGACGCACAAGCTCAGCGCCTATAGCTCAGCAGCTAGGGCACCAGCCACATACACCAGAGCTTGGCGGGTTCAAATCCAGCCTGGGCCTGCCAAACAACAATGACAACTGTAACCAAAAAATAGCCAGGCGTTGTGGAGGTCACCTGTAGTCCCAGCTACTTGGGAGGCTGAGGCAAGAGGATAGTTTAAGCCCAAGAGTTTGAGGTTGCTGTGAGCTGTGACGCATGGTACTCTACCCAGGATGACAGCTTGAGACTCTGTCTCAAAAAAAAAAAAAAGGACACACAGAATCCAGGGCCATTCTTGCAAATTTATCCTTTACCGTACTGTGTGGGGCCCCTGTCCTGATGCCTCTGCAGATTTCTCAGGTGACTCTGTGGCTACCAGGGCCCATTGCTGCTAGGTCAGCACATCTGAGTTCTCAGGGCCCCCGTCCACCTGAGTGCAGGGGTCTGCCCTGCCCCTCTTCAGCTTGAACTGAATTAATGAAAGAGCCCCTGGTGTCAGCACAGAGGGCTTGGACTCCTGCCAGGCCTCTTCATGGTATATAGGCAGAGCTCTTCGCCCTGGCCAGCCTCTCTTTACTTTGCTGAGCCTGGTTCCATCCCACCAAGGGCTATGCCCCCCAGTGTGGCCATGACTCCTGTGGCAGCTCCTCTCTGCCTCCTGGGGGCAAGGCGGGGCTGAATGAATTCCCGTTTTGCCCTGTCACTGTCTACTTGGGGCTTGGGGAGGCTTCTCCCTACCGCATAATTGACAGGACCCCAGGGAGCTGGGCCCCGCTGTGTTAGGACACCCCACCCCGGGCCCAGGCAGCCTGCTTGCAAGTATGTGCCTGTGCTGGGCAGCCCCCCACTTAAGGCTGGGGAGTGGCCCATCAGAATCTGAGGTTGGGAAGCTCTTGCAGTTCTGGAGATACAAGGAGGTCTGCCGATTCCCAGGTGAGGAGTTAAGGTTTGGTGAGTGTGGGCTTGGCAAGGAGGGAGGGGGGGTGGGGTTAGCTGTCCCTCAGCGGAAGGATGGCAGGAGAAGTGGGGCCACTTGGGAAGCTGCCTAGATCAGAGTTTGCACACACAGATGCTACAGAGCAGTGTCCTGGGCCTGGCTGACAACTGCCTCCACCACCTGTCACCACTTTGTGAGGGGAAAGAACTGTGCGGAGAGTGGCTAGCCACCAACCCCGGCCCCAAGTGAGGGAGTGGCTGGCAGCTAACCCTGGCCTCAGCTCTGTCTTCTTCGTCCGGAATGCAGCTCTTCGTACCCTGAGCAGGACAGACCCTGCAGTGCCCAGCATCAGTCAATGGTTGGTGGCCTGAGGTCTAAGGATTCTCTGCCCTAGGGGACAGCACTTCACTTTTTTGACCAGAAAAAAGAAAAGGAGGTACCACAGCAGTTACATGCAAAGAAATGGAAGGAGCTGAAATTCCTCAGTAAAGATATTCTTAAAAGATGGACCTGAATCTATTGTTTTGAAGTGGATATTTGCTTATTTTATTTATTTATTTATTTACTGTGTATGTAGACAGACTCTCAGTTTTGTCGCCCTCAGTAGAGTGCCGTGGCGTCACACAGCTCACAGCAACCTCCAACTCCTGGCTTAGGCTATTCTCTTGCCTCAGCCTTCTGAGTAGCTGGACTACCGGCGCCCGCCACAACGCCCGGCTATTTTTTTGTTGTTGCAGTTTGGCCGGGGCTGGGTTTGAACCTGCCACCCTCGGTATATGGGGCCAGCGCCCCACTCACTAAGCCACAGGTGCCACCTTATTTTATTTATTTTATTTTATTTTATTTTTTCTTTTTTTTTGAGACAGAGTCTTACCTAGACACCCTTGGTAGAGTACTGTGGGTATCATAGTTCACAACAGCCTCCAGCTCTTGGCCCAAGCGATTCTCTTGCCTCAGCACCTCAAGTAGCTGGGACTGCAGGTGTCTGCCACAATGCCTGACTGGTTTAAATGTCAGGGTCTCACTGCTGTCCATACTGGTCTTGAACTTGTAAGCTCAGGCAATCCACCCACCTCGGCCTCCCAGACTGCTAGGATTATAGGTGAGAGCCACCTTGTCTGGCCACTGTTTTTCCAAATTAAAAATTAATAAGCAATGCTGGGCGCAGTGGCTCATGCCTGTAATCCTAACACTCTGGGAGGCCGAGGCAGGTGGATTGCCCTGAGTTCACAGGTTCGAGACCAGCCTGAGCCAGAATAAGACCCTGTCTCTAAAAATAGCTGGGTGTTGTGGCTGGTGCCTGTTGTCCCAGCCACTTGGGAGGCTGAGACAAAAAGATCATTTGAGCCCAAGAGTTTGAGATTGTTGTGAGCTATGATGCTACAGCACTCTACTGATGGCAACAAAGTGAGATTCTGTCTCAAAAAGTAATAATAATAATTTGGAAAAACAATTTTTTTCAAAAGACAGGGTCTTGGGCGGTGCCTGTGGCTCAAGGAGTAGGGTGCCTGCCCCATATACCGGAGGCGGCGAGTTCAAACCCGGCCCTGGCCAAAAACTGGAAAAAAAAGAAGAAAAAAAAGAGAGAGAGACAGGGTCTTGCTTTGTCACCCAGGCTGGAGTGCAGTGACACGAACATAGCTCACTGTAGCCTTAGACTCCTGGGCTCAAGTGATCCTCCTGCCTCAGCCTCCCACGTAGCCGTGACTACAGATGAGCACCACAATGCCCAGCTAATTTTTTTACTTTTTGTTTTTTGTAGTGATGGGATCTCACTATATTGCCCAGGCTGGCCTCAAACTCCTCCTGGGCTCAAGTGATCCTCCTGCCTCAGCCTTCCAAAGTGCTGCAATCAGAGGTCTGAGCCACTGTATCTGACTTAACTGGGAATAATTTAACAGTCACCAGAAGTTGCAAAAATAACAAAGAGGCGCTGTGTGCTCTTTTCCCAGCTGCCCACTTATGTGACTATAGTATATTTTCATGGGACACTGATGTTGGCGTGATACTATAAACTACGAGCTTTATGCAGTTTTCATAGGTTTTTAGGTGCACGTATGTGTGTGATTTAGAGGGTGTGTGTACAGATTTGTATAAACACCCTTGATTCTTAATTTGTTTAAAATAGTGCATTTGGACTGAATACTTGTGGACTCTTCTGTTTTAGGACAAAATCTCCAAAAATCTTGCCAGATATTCTGAAAAAAATTGGAGACACCCCCATGGTCAGAATCAACAAGATTGGAAAGAACTATGGCCTGAAGTGTGAGCTGCGTGAGTGCCCGGCTTGTGAGAGGGACTTTCTCTGCTCTGCACTGGGCTCAGTAGTGGCTGGGGCTCGGGAGGTCCAGGATAGGCCCTGGATAAGACCGTATGGGTGTGGGTGGCTGGCTCATGAGTGGCCGCAGTCACATCGAGGTCAAAGGCAGAAACCATGGGAGTGGGGAGATCAGTGTGGTGGCTCCCTCAAGCTTTTACTGGAAGGAGTGGACAGGTCACAGATGGTCATAGCTGGACAGGATGAGTTGGTCACTGTTTTGCTACTGCTGGGGGACTGACAGTTTAGCTAGTCATTTAGGAGACAAAGAATGGGGATTGGTGGGGTCTTTGCTGGCCTTGTCCTAGGTCAGCATGGAGTTTCCGTGGTCCTGGAGCTATCTGGACAGGGTGGTTCTTTGCAGGAAGCTGTGCACAGACATGAGGGTGGAGGAAGTTCACAATCATTGCTCCTCTGAGAGCAGAGGACCCAGGTAGACTCGGTCATCCTCATGGGGAGATTGCAGGTGCCAAGGCCCTGGGGGAGTGGGGAGAAGCCTGGAACGGGGAAGGGGCAGAGAACCAGCCCCTTGGACATTTTTATTCTGAGATGCCTGTTTGACAAAGAAAAGATGCCACTGCGGTAAGGACATGGGGGTTGGAGGTGGAGGCTTGAAGTAGGGGGTGGGTGCACTGGGAACTCTTGGGGACCCTGGCCCTCCTCTGTGCCCACCTGTCTGACAGATAATAGAACACGTTGACTAGCACCCAGCAGGTATGAGCCTGTGCTGACCACGCTCCACACATGACTCTGAATTTGGCCTTTGGAGTAGGTTTCAATAAGCCCATTTTACAGACAAACCAAGGCTAAGATTGGTTACGTGGCTTGGCCAAGGCCAGCAGCTGGTCAGCTCTGATTCCTGCTTCTGAGCCAGCTTCCATGGGCTGCTAGAGGGAGCTGACTGGGTGGTGCACAGTGCAGGGCACAGGGGTCCCGGGATGCAGCTTTTCCTTCTCAGCCCCACCACACACGATACCTCTGTCTAGTCTTTGGGGTGAGTCTGTCTGATGGTCGCTTTCAGAATTTTGTGGGTGCCATAGGCTGGTCCTGGGTCCTTCAAATCAAATTAGTGTCCAGCTTTTTAAAAACTCAGCATTTTTCAGAGCTGGGGAGAAAGAAGACTGGCTTGGCTGGGTGTGGGCCAGGGGTTCCTTGCAGGAAGGGGGGATGATGTGAGGCCGTCCTGGAGGATTTGTGGGCCCCTATCAGAGGGCAGTGGCTTCAGAAGGTTGGACTGATCCGGCAGGGTGGCAGGGCAACAGCACGGCTGGGCTAGGAATGTGTGGGATTCAAATCTAAGCTTGTTGCTCCTGGAACTCTGAGGGGGAGAGAGAGAGGTGTTCCTGATCCACAGGCCGGCCAGGGCTCTTGGTGCCTTCTCTTGTATGGTCTGCAGGGTAGGTGGGTGGTACCCAGGAGCAGGTGGGGGACAGGGTGGACCTGCAGCACCAGGCCAGAGCACCATCAGCCAGAGTCAGCTGGGGTAGGGTCTTTTCCTCCCTGTGATGGTCCCCTCCGGCCCCCCACAGTGGCCAAGTGTGAATTCTTCAACGCGGGCGGGAGTGTGAAGGACCGCATCAGCCTGAGGATGGTGGAGGACGCCGAGCGGGAAGGGGTTCTGAAGCCTGGGGACACAATCATCGAGCCGACGTCTGGGAACACAGGTGGGCCAGGCTGAGCTGCAGCTGCCCATCTGGCCTCTCCTGTGCTCGGCTTTCTGCCCCTGAGCTCCCTCCTGACCCTCTTGCCAGAGGGCGGCAGCCAGCTATTTTGGGCATTTGGGTGGTTTTGGAGTCTCACAGGAAGGACCCTTCCCCTGGGCCTCCTGGTCTGGTGCCCTAGGCAGGACAGTGCGCCCTCTCCCTCTGTGTGTGCCCTCAGGGATTGGGCTGGCCCTGGCTGCAGCTGTGAAGGGCTATCGCTGCATCATTGTCATGCCCGAGAAGATGAGCATGGAGAAGGTGGGCAGGGCAGGCGGGGACGGCCGGGGAGGGATGCAGTGAGAAGGGCCAGCCGGTGGGACCCACCTGGCTGGAAGGTGAAGGCCATCCCTCCGTACAGGTGGATGTCCTGCGGGCCCTGGGGGCCGAGATTGTGAGGACACCCACCAACGCCAGGTTCGACTCCCCCGAGTCACACGTGGGAGTGGCGTGGCGGCTACGGAATGAAATCCCCAATTCTCACATACTGGACCAGGTGAGGCATCTGGGGGCTGAGGGCAGGTTTGCATTCAGAGATTTGTGCCTAAGTAGGGCTTTTCCTAGGGCTCTCTGTGAGGGATTGGGAGTGGTTACTGAGGCTGTGCTCTCCTCCCGTGCAGTACCGCAACGCCAGCAACCCCCTGGCCCACTACGACACCACCGCCGAGGAGATTCTGCAACAGTGTGACGGTGTGCACTTCTGTCTTGGTTGTGTTTGTCCCTGGTTACCTGGGACACTTCCCTTTCCTTGGTAAACTCCTATTCACCCTTTAAAACCCAGCTCAAAAGTCTACTTTCTGTGAAATGCCTTCCAGAGCATTTCCCTAGAGCAGTTCCTCTCCTTTCTGCTCTTAGCCTTTGTCCGTGCCTTACCTATGACGCCAAACACACCAGAGCAGCAGTTTACCCGGCAGTCTCCCGGCTGGGCTCCCAGCCAGCTGTGTGTTGCTGGATGGCAGCAGCTCTGATCAAGCCCCAACTTGGGCGTTGAATTTATTCTCAGAGCCAGGGGTGGTGCCGTCTGCCATTGGCTCCCTCCTTATGCAGGCATGAGGTTCCTTGGCACCTTTTCCACATGTACAGTGCCAGGGCCCATGGGCTATGGAGGTGATGTTTTCCCAAAAGATCCCTTTAGGGAGAAATTGCTGGGAGGCTGGCACTGTGGCTTCCTGTGGGAACCTGCTGTTGGCATTGGCCCAGGTGCAGCTTGATCTGTGAGCAGGCACCAGGGGGGGAAGTCCAGGCATTTTATGTGTGAGAACTGCTCAACTGGCAGAAACAGCCCTGTCTTCACTGGGTGTGCCATGCCTCGGCCTGTCCCCCAGATGCCCAGGATGGCCACACAGCAGGCTGAGCGCCCAGAGGCTTTCTGAGCCAAGGCCTGAGGGATTTATTTCCTTTTAAAATTCAGTTTACTTATTCACATCACCCCAAAACCCAACAGCCTAGGAGAGTATATAATTGAGAGTCTGGCCCACTTCTGCCTGGGCCCCACCCCCACGGGTATCCAGCCAAGTGGGTATTTCAAAGGGCCTAGTGTCCCAGGGCAAACAAAGACCTGGACACACCACACGGGCTCCCTGATTCTGAGTTCTGTTTGCAGATAAAGCACGATAATGAGAGGCTGCACGAATTAGAGAATTTTTGTTTTGTTTTGTTTTGAGACAGAGCCTCAAGCTGTCACCCTGGGTAGAGTGCCGTGGCCTCACACAGCTCACAACAACCTCCAACTCCTGGGCTTAAGCGATTCTCTTGCCTCAGCCTCCCAAGTAGTTGGGACTACAGGCGCCCGCCACAATGCCCGGCTATTTTTTGGTTGGAGTTGTTGTTGTCTGGCAGGCCCAGACTGAATTCAAACCTGCCAGCTCTGGTGTATGTGGCTGGTGCCAAACTGAGGATAATTTTTTCTTTTGAGCTTTTTCATCACCTGCCTTGCTTTGGGTTGAGTGTATTCTCACTGATAATTACTGAGCATGGTGGGCTGGCCAGATTGTGACCTGAGAATGTCTTGTCCACCAGGGAATCTGGACATGTTGGTGGCTTCAGCAGGCACGGGTGGCACCATCACAGGCATTGCCAGGAAGCTGAAGGAGAAGTGTCCCAGCTGCACAGTGAGTGGCACAGGTGGGCGGGGGCATCGCTGGCAGCCTCTGAGGCCTCAGCACATGGAGCAGCCTCTGCTTTAGACAGGAGCTCTCAGTGAAACCATCGCCACCTTCTGTGGCGCATGTCTGCACTGCCAAGGAGGTGTCTGGGGTGACAGTGCTGCAATAGGGCAGCCCAGCAGCTTGGGACTGGCAAGAGCTGGCCTGGGTGTTCTCTCCCTGCCCAGTGTCCGGGAGAGGTGTCCTGTGCTGGGCAGGGCTGAGGTTCCATCTGGGTGGCCTCTGTCACCAACCAGCAGCTCTGAGCTCTCTGGGGTTTGCAAGCGTCGGGGTAGCCTAGATTGGGGGTGAAGAGCAGGTCTGAGGAGGGTCTTCCAGCAACACCAGCTGGCTAGGCTGAGAATGACTACTCTGTGACCGTCCTGCCTGCCTCCGAAAAAGAGGTCCAAAGACTCCAGCTGCCCCCACACTGGGGTCTGTCTGGGCTTTCTTAGGGCCCAGATCAGAGGAGCCTTCTAGGGAGTCACATCCTCCTGACACCTGCTTTCACTTTTGAGTGTCCTACACTGCCCGTTTAGCTCAGATTAGGTGTCACACTCAAATACTTGGGGCCTGGGTTCCTGCTCTGAGGCCCAGGACAGAACTGCTTCCCACCAGCAGGTCTTAACAGGCACCTGGTTGCAGCTGTATCGGCCGCTCCAGTAATGGAGTGTCCAGGGGCAACTTTGCTGGACTCTAGCCCTCAGCTGCCTGGTTTGCAGATTATTGGTGTGGACCCTGAAGGATCCATCCTCGCGGAGCCGGAGGAGCTAAACCAGACAGAGGTGACGGCCTATGAGGTGGAAGGCATTGGCTACGACTTCATCCCCACAGTGCTGGACAGGACGGTAAGTTGGGGCCAGGGCTCCCCCTGCACAGTGGCACCACTGCAGCCTCTTAGCTAGTTTCCCCACTGACTGGGAACAGAAGGGGTGGCCCTGCCAAGAGCAGTGAGTGGTGATCTGGAAGGCAGAGACAAGGCAGAATGCAGCACAAGGCCCACGTTCCTGCCCTGACATTTCTAGGCAAAGGCTTGTAGATGGCTCCGTGGAGGGAGGGACTGCTAGGCAGCCCAGGTGGCGAGCAGAGAAAACTCTTGTTATGGGCTGGAATGGGTGGCCTTGGTCTCAGAGTGAGTGGAGATAAAAGGAATCTTGCAGATTCCAGTCCTTGGGCCACACCTGGGGTCCCAGCCACCTGGACGGGGGTTGGCTGTGCCCAGGCTGCGGTGTGCTCGAGGCTGATGGGCCGTCTCTGGGGATGCAGGTAGTGGATAAGTGGTACAAGAGCAGCGATGAGGAGTCCTTCACCTTCGCCCGCATGCTGATCTCACAGGAAGGGCTGCTCTGCGGTGAGTGTGCCTGCCCGGGTCACCTGCAGGCAGGCGAGCTGGAGGGCCAGGTGCAGCAGCTGTGAGCAACCTCCCAGATTGTGTTTCTAGGACGTGGCCACAGACACTGTCTAATCAAGACTAGCATGTCCTGCAGTGGAGGTCCCTTCCCAACAGGGTCCAAGGCCAGGACTGGGTGTCCCAAACACTCTGGGAAGGCTGGAGAGGTTTTGTCCCTCTGTCCTCCAGAGCCCAGGAGAGCTGGGATGGTGCTCTCTTGTCATCTCTGTCCTCTGTGGAGCCTGTCCCGGACCCACCCACCATCCTTCCCAGCTCCATCCCTGTCTGGCTGCCTGGCCAAGGAGTGCCACTGATCAGGCACACAGGGAGCAAAGGGGACAGCAGCTTGCCTGGACCTTGGGGGACTCAGAGAGCACACAGCAGGCATCTGCAACTTACTTGGGAATATAACATATATGGTCATTTAAATGTGGCTCCCTGCAGGTTGTGTCACTTTAGGGTGGGGACCCAGGAAATGAGAGGAAACCAGTTCTCAGTGTGGCCTGGTCCCCTGACAGCTGAGCCCTGAACTTCAGACTGGAAGCAAACCCCTCCTGACAGAAAACATTTTCCAAACTGACATTGTTGGAAGAGGCGTTGGTTCCCATCATTGTGGACTGTCTGTCTTCTCAGTCTCTGTAGTAAAGCCTGTGCCCTCCAGGCTGGAAGGCAGGTTCCTGGTGACCATCTCAGGGAGGAGGCTCTATGCCCTGGGGGGTGCACTCCCGAGGCGAGTGGTGCTCCTGGCTTGTGGACCGGCTGTGGGCAGTGAGCGCAGGCCTGCTGTCGACAGAGCCCTTGTTTCTCTGGGCTCTTCACGTGTCCTCGTGAGGGTTCAGTGGTGGATCTCTGAGCGTGTGTGAAAGCTCGGGGGTGCGTGATGGGGAAATTCATACTCAGTGAGAAGTGGGGTCCTCGCAGTCCTCAGCCCAGTTCCCTCCCAGAGGCAGCTGCTCTGACAGTTGCCTAGGGACCTCGCAAAGCTTGTCTGAGTGTACATGCGTGCACATAAGTGCTCACTGCTGATGCTGCCCCGCGGAGCCTTCCGGAGCCTGGCGAGTTACCCAGCATACGTGCCTCGTGCATACACACGTGCACACGTGCGTGCCTCTACGCACACTTGCACTGGTGGGTCTGACTGATGGGCCCTCTCGGCAGGTGGCAGTGCTGGCAGTGCGATGGCGGTAGCCGTGAAGGCTGCCCGGAAGCTGCAGGAGGGTCAGCGCTGCGTGGTCATCCTGCCCGACTCGGTGCGGAACTACATGTAAGAGCCACCCCTCCTCTGGGGTCCCTGCCCCTCGCCTTCTGGCACCCACAGTGACCCCAGTACCTCCCCTGAGAGTGGCGGCAGTCTGTGAGGTTAACACAGAGCTCTCACGGCAGGCAGCTCTCCTGGAGTATGCTCTGTCACTCCTCTGAGGTCGCTGGGCTTCACAGACCAGCCCGTCTATATCCCTGATGTCCACACGGGACAGGCCTTGTGCTGCCTCCAACCACTCCCTTGCTCTGTGCCTCTCCCACACTCAGCTTGGCCCCATGGGGAGAGCCCCACTGGGGTTAGGTGGTCTGAGGCCATGGGCTTGACACAGTGTGATTCAGGTGGCCCCTTAGGACTTGCTGTGACAATGGCCACCAATTCCCTGACCCAATGTCAGGCCTACAGATACAGACCCAACTCCTCCCTGGGCAGCTCAGATCCTGTGCCGCTGAATTCTTCCCTGCTAGACTGACACCTGCTGGCTTCACTGCCTGGCCACTGGCACCCAGCCTCGAGCAGTGCTGGGCCTTGTCCCCCCACCCCTTGCCTGCAGGATTTCCTCCAAGGCCCTGGAGCTGCGGGCTGCATACCTCTGCCCTTGGGGCCAGGCACAGCTGGGGGAACCCCAGTGGGTCCCCACCCACAGGGAGATTTGTGTGAAGTTGCCCTGAGCAGGGCTCCTCCCCACCCTAGCAGTGCACCAGAACACCCATCTCCCAACACACTTGGCTGGCCTGCTATGCGTACACACGTGTGTGCTCTGTGTCAGCATGAGGGCCAGAAATTGTATAGGGGGATGTGTTTGTGGGTGCACGTGAGACATGTGGGTGCTAGTGCACCTGTTGGCCTTGGGGCAGGGGAAGGTCACCTCTGCTACCCACTCCACCTGGCAGTCGCTGGCCTGCCTTTTTACGGAAGGTCTCTGCAGCGCTTTGACTCTGAGTGGAACAGACTTCTCTGCCAGAGCAACTGCAGGGGGAGCAGGAAGAGGCCACATGGGCCCCAGGTGGGGACTTGCACAGAGGCTCCTCGAACCTTCTGTTCTGAGCTCACTCCACTTCAGGCACATGCATCCTGCTGACCAGGTGCCCCCTGACCCGCCCTGGGAGGCCCCAGGCTCCCCAGGAACCTCCAGCCAGCCATTTGGGGTTTCTGCTGACCAGTGAGGGGTGGTCAGGCCAGTCCCTGGGTGTAGTGTGTGCCCCAGCAAGGGCCAGAGGCTGAGGAGGGATCCACGGGGCTCAGTGACTCCCCGGCCCCCACAGGTCCAAGTTCCTGAGTGACAAGTGGATGTTACAGAAGGGCTTCCTGAAGGAGGCAGATCTGACTGTGAAGAGGCCGTGGTAAGGGCATCTCGGGCAGGAGTGCATGTTCTGGCACCAGGCACCTATGCTCTGTCCCACGCCCAGCTGGTGATAGGCAGGAAGGAGGTGGTCTCCTGACCTCCCCACCTTGCCCTCTGCCCTCAGGTGGTGGCACCTCCGGGTTCAGGAGCTGAGCCTGTCGGCACCACTGACGGTGCTGCCGACAGTCACCTGTGAACAGACCATTGCGATTCTCCGAGAGAAGGGTTTCGACCAGGCGCCTGTGGTAGACGAATCGGGGTCAGTTCCAGCAGCCACCACCCAGGCCAGACTGTCCCCTGGGCTCTGCCAGGAGCTAGCGCCTGTACCTCACACTCCTCCATGTCAGTATTGCTGGGTGGGGTAGCCGTGGGCCCTCAGCAGAGAGACTGCCTGGGTCCCTTTGCATGCAGAGTCCAGAGCCACTGGCCCACCCCAGGAAGTCCTGTCCCCAGGCAGGGCTGGCACACTGACCCCTCCTGCATGCTTTCCCAGGGTGATTCTGGGCATGGTGACACTTGGGAACATGCTGTCATCCCTGCTGGCTGGGAAGGTGCAGCCCTCAGACCAGGTCCACAAAGTTATCTACAAGCAATTCAAGCAGGTATGTTCCGTGCCAGCCACCCACCCAGCCCTTGAGGCAGGACACTTCCTGTGTGAGGTTCCAGGTCCCACTCAGAGTCAGCATGAGGCAGCTGGCGGCACCTTGCAAAGCTGTGAATTTGCTCCGCCTTTGTCGGTGGAGAAGTCTGGGGACGGGGCTCTCACTAGCTTGGAGGGCGACGCCTGGAGGTCACTTGTGGCCCAGAGACCCTCACCCCAGCCACAGCGGCACCTACCAGGGTGCATGGTTCTTGGCACTCTGCCCTTGTGCTTTTCTGCATGTGTCTCCATTAAAGAAAATCAATTGAGCTTAATTATCTAACAAGAACAACAATGTTCTGAGAGACGTCCCCAAGGGGCCGCTTATGCTGGTCAGGCTCCATGGTTGGTCTGGGACCCCACCCCACCCTGCTACCCCAAGGTTGGCCACAGGCAGCACCTGAGTGTCCACAGAAACCCCCCAGTGCTCAGGGAAGGGGGTGTTGGGTGTTTCATGCTGGAAGGGTTGAGGGGTTCAGCCCAAATCCAGGCAAGGATTTGACTTTGCCCCTCTCATGCATGCCCAGAACACCCCAGGACCGGCTTCTGTTTCCATTCCCAAGCTGGCAGGGTTTGAAAGAGCCAAGGACACCTCCAGTGCTGCCCTTGCCCTGGGACCTGGCTGGGCTCCTGGTGGTGGGGAGGGGGTGAAGATTATGAAGGGACAGGCCCCCTCCTGGGGCGCCTTGGGGTATGAGCTCACCACACCTGGGGTCATCACAGTGTCAACCAGAGAAATAGGTTCCCAGCCATAACCACCCTCCCCCAAACCTGCTTCCTCTCCATCCCCTACCCTGGCAGCCACTGAGCTCTGTCTTTGAGGGAGGGTCAGAGAGTTGGAGACCGCAACCCTTGACCCCCTCAGACTGGTTCGTGTGGTGTACACACTTATGGCCCTCCGAATCCCTCCTAGTTTGAGAGCTCATCAAAGTGTCTTTTTACTACCCTGTCACAGTAAAACCTGTGGGGTTCTGCCCTCAGGTCCCTCTGTGCAGGGCCAGAGGGGTTGCACTGCCCTGCGTTCCTTTCCTGGGCCAGTGGGCAGAGGACTCTGGGGCCACAGTGCTCAGCCTCTGGCCCAGGGAGCAGTGACCAGGCTTCTCTTCCAGATCTGCCTGACAGACCCGCTGGGCAAGCTTTCACACATCCTGGAGATGGACCACTTCGCCCTGGTGGTCCATGAGCAGATTCAGTGTGAGTGGGGCCCTGCTCCATGCCTGGGGTTCTGGTGGGGCCGGACAAGCTCGCCTTCTGCTTTGAGGGGCTTTGGGTAGCAGGTGGTGCTTAGCTGCAGTTACCCCAGCCTCCCCCACAGCCCCAGCTGATGGCCATGCTCAGCCTGTGGGTCCAGAGTGCATAAGCCTGGGTGTCCAGGACCCCAGCCTCCCAGGGGGCAACCCCATGAAAACCTAGAACAGGTGGAAACCTCAACCCCGTGACATCCCGCATCCCTCCAAGGGGCTGCCGCCTCCTGAACAATCTTACAGGTGGTGCCTTGGTAGGCCCACTCCTGGGCACAGAACTATCCAGGCATCCTGACCACATCTCCCCTGGCCTGGAGAGGGCTCTCATGTTCTGGGTCAGGGATTGCAGGCACTGGCCTGGGGTCCATAGGGAGAGCTGAGAGGGGCCCTGTTGACCAGAGTCTGGACAGTGTGCACATGGTGGGTGTGCGCTCAGCTGGGCTGCCCCTCTAGGGCCTGGGGCAGCCTGAGCCTAACCCCCTCTCCCGTCCTTGGCTCTGCAGTGGGACCAGGCCTGGTCAGGAGTGGGGGGCCTGCAGGTATGTACGCCCTGTCCACCCTAGCCCTCGGAGGCAGCCCTTGGGCACCATGTTGCCTGCGGCCTGGTCTGCCAGCTGGCCGCAGCCCTGCCCCGGCAGTGCGGTGGAGGGGGTGGCCCGGGTTACTGGGCTTCCTTAGGTGTCGCCCTGGGCTCCCTGGCAGCTCCAGCAAGGGGCTGGGCAGCAGCTCAGGCTCAGAACCTGAGCCATACCTGTACACCTGAGGCCCTGTTTTCTCCTTGGCAGACCACAGCGACAGCAAGTCCAGCCCGCGGCACACGGTGTTCGGGGTTGTCACTGCCATTGACTTGCTGAACTTCGTGGCCACCCGGGAACGGCACCAGCAGTGAACGTGGATGGCTGGGTGCTCTGCCTCCCTTCACTCTCCCTACTTGGAGCATTAGCTTTTGCTTTTGTAAATAATCAGCAAATGTGCGATTAACTACCCGAGGCTGGGCACTGCTTACCCCAGACAGGCATGGAGGAGTGGGACACCCAGGCTCAGCCAGCACCTATCTGCTTGGCCCCACTGACACTCTCTGCCCTGAGTGAATGTTTCTGGTGTCTTAGATTAAATGGATCCGTCTCTACTGTGACCTCCTCTTAAGATGTTTCATGAGGCTCAGCGCCTGTAGCTCAGCAGGTGAGGTGCCAGCCACATACACCAGAGCTGGTGGGTTTGAACCCGGCCCGGGTCTGCTAAACAACAATGACAACTACAACAAAGAATAGCCGGGCGTTGTGGCGGGCGCCTATAGTCCCAGCTACTGGGGAGGCTGAAGCAAGAGAATCACTTAAGCCCAAGTGTTTGAGGTTGCTGTGAGCTGTGACACCACGGCACTCTACCGAGGTTGACATAGTGAGACTCTGTGTCAAAAATAGATATACATAAATTTAAAAAAAGATATGTTTAAAAAAAAAATGTGTTTCATCAATGAGATGTGGGAAGAGGAGTTGCCCAGCTGGAGCAGGAAGGAGTAAAAGGAAAAGGAAGTGTCTTTACCAGAGAGGAGTCCAGAATGGGGAGCCCAGGTCAGTTAGTTCAGCGTCCACTCCTAGGGGCAGGGTGGTCCACTCAGGGCTAAGATGGATGGAGCAGCTTATGTGTTTTTAAATTGAGGTGGGATTCACATAACCGAAATGTCATACAGATCAATAATTTTAAATTAATAATTTTGAAGTGAATAGTTCAGTGCATTTAGTACATTTCGAGATCTGCAAAGCCCCCACCTCCGTCAAGTCTCAAAACCCCCCCACCCCACAGCCTGTGAAGCAGCCACTTCCCACCCCCTCCCTCCGTCCCCGGCATCCTGTGATCTGCTTTCTGGCTCAAGTTACCTTCCTGGACTTTTCATATAGATGGAATTGCACTGTCTGTAGGCTTGTGTGTCTAGCTTATTTCACTTTGTGTGACGTTTTTAAGGTCCATCTGTTATAGCATGAACTTTGTTCCTTTTCATGGCTGATTAATATTCCATTGTTGGAGAAACCACATTTTGTTTATCCATTGATGGACATTTGGGTTGTCTCAATCTTTAGCTGCTGCTCGCCATGAACATTCACGGACAAGTCTGAACACGTTTCATTTTTCTCGGGTGCGTCCGCAGGCAGGCCATTGCAGGTGATGCTGTGACTCTGTGGTGATCCTCATCCTTCCTAACACTTGTAACTTTGACAGAGAACAGCCTTTCTACATGAAGCTGGTAAAACCCAGTTTATGGAAAAGGGACTGGAAATAACTTAGTTTTGATAATCCCAGTAGTCAATAATTAGGATTTGTGACTCATGACCTGACCCATGAAACGGGTCAGTGGCCTGAAACAGGACCTTCTGGTGACCCGTGTAATCACAAGACTCCTGGACAGGTCAGCAGTCCACTTTTCAGTCAATGCAGACACTCAGCGATTTTTTTTTTTTTTTTTGAGACAGTCTCAAGCTGGGTAGACTGCCATAGCATCATAGCTCACAGCAACCTTCAACTCCTGGGCTCAAGAGATTCTGTTGTCTCAGTTTTTCTACTTTTAGTAGAGGTGGGGTATTGCTTTTTGCTCAAGCTTGTCTTGAACCCGTGAGCTCAACCTGTCCACCTGCTGCGGCCTCCTAGAGTGCTAGGATTACAGGCGTGAGCCACTGCGCCCAGCCACATTCAACTATTTTTAACAGGACTATTTTGTAGCCTGGCCCCTTGGGACCATGGAGAGAACCCATGACAGTGACGCTGCTGTCACCAGGGAGCTTAAGAGCCACCTCTGTCCCCACCCCTGGGTCTGCACAGAGAGCTCAGTGCCCCCAATGGACAGGCTGCAGCCCTGACTGGCAGCTGGCACACAGGCAGAGCTGGAGCCTGCAGCCCTGAGGTGCCCTCCTCACTCATCATGTGCCAGGGCCGCCTCCTCTGGGGTGGACCTCCAATCCCAGTTCCTTCATTACCTTTTGGGTTGGGCTAGCCCTGAGCGGTCAGCCTGGGTTTCAGCAGCTGCCAGCATCCCGTCCCTCAGCCATCTCCTGCCCATCCCCCACGACATCCTACCTTGCCCACACCTGCCACATCCCACCTGCTTCCTCCTCTTCCCGTCCTTCAGACAGAGCCTGTCGCTGCCT
This sequence comes from Nycticebus coucang, assembly GCF_027406575.1. Taxonomy (NCBI): domain Eukaryota; kingdom Metazoa; phylum Chordata; class Mammalia; order Primates; family Lorisidae; genus Nycticebus; species Nycticebus coucang. Next base: position 3,281,961 of record NC_069795.1, read on the forward strand.
CCTGGTGTCTTTCCCCTCAGCAAAGGTATCTTTTGGAAGCATTTGGTCGCTTGGCCATTAATTCTTTGTCCCTGAGACTGAGGCCCTTACCAGGTGTGTTGCCAGCCGGGAGGCACCTGTGGTGGTCATGCACAGCCGCCTCAGTGCTCCCTGGCCGCCTCCTGCTGGCGGTGTCAGGAAGGGTCCCTGTGAAAGCCAGCATCGCCCCAGTGGAGGGCGTCAGGGCTGCGCCAAGCCAATGGAAGGTGTGCTGTGTGGCCCTTGGGTTAACTTTCCTACATGATTTAGCTGAGGATGATAATTTTTTAAGTATTTTTTTGAGGGTGGCACCTGTGGCTGAAGGAGTAGGGCGCCCATCCCATATGCTGGAGGTGGCGGGTTCAAACCTAGCCCCAGCCAAAAACCAAAAAAAAAAAGTATTTTTTTGAGACAGTCTCACTCTGTTGCCCTGGTTTGAGTGCAGGAGTATCACCATCGTTCACTGTAACCTCAAACTCCTGGGCCCAAGTGAACCTCCTGTCTCAACCTCCCAAGTAGCTGGGACTACAGGTGCCCACCACCATGCAGGGCTAATTTTTTTTTGAGACAGAGTCTCACTATGTCGCCCTTGGTAGTGGTGTCACAGCTCACAGCAACCTCCAACTCCTGGGCTTAAGCGATTCTCTTGCCTCAGCCTCTCAAGTAGCTGGGACTACAGGCGCCCACCACAACGCCCAGCTACTTTTTGGTTGCAATTGTCATTGTTTAGTTGGCCCAGGGTGGGTTAGAACCCGCCACCCTGGTGTATATGGCTGGCGCCCTACTCATTGAGCTATGGGCGCCAAGCTGAGCTAATTTTTTTTTTTTTTTTTGTAGAGACAGAGTCTCACTTTATGGCCCTCTGTAGAGTGCCGTGGCCTCACACAGCTCACAGCAACCTCCAACTCCTGGGCTTAAGCGATTCTCCTGCCTCAGCCTCCCAAGCAGCTGGGACTACAGGCGCCCGCCACAACGCCCGGCTATTTTTTGGTTGCAGTTTGGCCGGGGCTGGGTTTGAACCCACCACCCTCGGTATATGGGGTCGGCGCCCTACCGACTGAGCCACAGGCGCCGCCCTGAGCTAATTTTTTTATTTTAGTAGAGACAGGGTCTTGCTTGGGCTGGTCTTGAATTCCTGAGCTCAAGGGATCCTCCCACCTCAGCCTCCCAGAGTGCCTAGATTACAGGAGTGAGAGCCACCACACCTGGCCTAAAAATGTATTTTTAATAAAACTGTGGTAAGCCAAATAATGTCTCCCCACTCCTGCAAAGGTATCAGGTCCTGATCCCTGAGACCTGTGAATGTGACCTTTGTAAAAAGTCCTGGGCAGATGTGATCAAGTTAAGGATCTTGAAGCAGGAGGTCCGCTAGATTATCCAGGAAAGCCCCAAATGCGGTCACGTTCTGTCTTCAGTTTTCCCAGCGACAGCTGCAGAATTGCCCCCGTATTAGTTTGCTGAGGCTGCTGTAAAAAGTACCCAGATTGGGTGGCTGTAACAGCAGGAATTTATTCTCTAACAGTTTTAGAGGCCAGAAGCACAAAACCAAGGTGTGATGGTTCTATCAACCTTAAATGATGAGATTCAGAATATATAATGAAGTATATAGTTTATTCCAGCACAAAGCTTGAGGATGGCCATCCAGGGAATACAGATGCCAAAAGAATGGATCAGCATTCCAGAGTGGGGGAGTTAAGGTTTCACCTGTATCAACAGAGACATAGAAATTTAACAGGGGTGTAGCATTTCTGAGGCTGGTACATGTCACAGCTGCATTCTGAGGAGGACCAGTTTAACTTCCCATAAGGAGGGGTAATGGTCTTCAGGGGCCTTCTCTCTGGGACCTTTCAGATCCCTAATCATCTACGGAGAACTGAGGAAGAGATTTGACTTGTAAGCAGAGATGCAGAAGCTGCAGCTGCATTGGTGTGACTTCTGCCACAAAGCCACACTCCTCTCAAGGTTTGAAATAATTAAAAGTCCCAACACCTTTATTCAGTTTCACAGTTACTGAATCTGTCCTAAGACTCTCCCAACTTCTGGTGGTCTGCTGGCGATGTTTGTTGTTCCTGGACTTGTAGAAGCATCACCTGACATCTGCTTTCAGTGCCACCTGGTGCCCTCCCTGCACATTCATCCCCATGTCCAAATGACCCTTTGATGAGGATACCAGTTCCTGGGTTAGGACCCACCCTAATGACCTCACTTAGCATTGATCACTTCTGTAAAGATTCCCTCTCCACATTAGCTCATGTCCTGAGGTCCGGGTGTTAGGACTTCAGCAGAAGAGTTGCAGGGATGCAGTTTAGCTCATAGCAGCCCCACCCAGACATGCCTCCCAGTGGTGGGACTTCTTATGTCTGCAGGAAGCTGCAGCCCTGGACCTGGTCTGATCTGGGTTCTTAGGCAAGTTGCCTCCATTTCCATGTCCACCAAATGGAGATAAGGTCTGCTTCATATGTACTTAGAATCAAAACAGGTCAGGGCCCCACCCAGCAGCCTGTCTGGGTAATTGGTAACACTGCCGGCCCGGTCCCTGTGTCTCAGCCCCTCCAGCAAGGCTCACTTCACGGACCACACCTGCCCAGGCACACATGCTTCCCAGGCCCTGCACACTGTCGGGGCTTAAGCCCATCGTTACACAACCAGACTAAATTCAACCTCTGCAGGGAGTGATGCCAAAGCTTGTTATCTGAGAGTTTTTGGCAGTTCAGTACGTTTACCCCTCTTGCCCATTAGTAAGAAACAGGAACCCACCAACTCAGAATGTCTCAAGCCTAGTTCTCTAGGAAGTGTGCTTTGGAATGTGATAATTAGAGCAATAATTTCCATTTGTGTAGAGCTGTCAGCCATAAACACTTTTCCTCTGGACAAAAGGACTCCTGTGAGATAAATAGCTGTACAGCTGTATAGTGTTGTTGGCCAAGTGTGGGCTGAAACGAAGTTAGGTTTCTTTTCGCAAAACTTCTCAGAGCCTTCAGTGTGCTAATGAGCATCGAGAGCCCGTATCAGTTACAATTTGGTTCTGCTGCAAGTGACAGGGTGGCTTTGTTCATTAGTTAGTTTTTCTCATTGAGTCTCAGTCCAGAAGCCAGCAGGCCAAGGCTGATATGGCAGCTCCATCAGTAGCACAAACCTGAAACCTTTCCACCTTGCTAATCCTCCATCCTTAGCACATGACTTCTACCTTGAGGTCCAAGGCCTCCTCCCTTGGTGGACACGGGTGTTTTGTGCAGATCCCACTGGCCAATTGGGCTGCCAGCCTACAAAGTGCCTTTGGGTGAGTCTGAGAAAAGGAGCCTTCTCTAAATGCAGTCCTGAAGACACAGCTTAGCAAGCAACAGGGCCTTTGTGCTAATTAGAAAAATAGTGAATGAGCTTGATACTGCCTTTTCTCCAGATGGGTGCAGGATGCTGCCCTGCGCAGGGGACATGCCTGGTTGAAGAGAGCTCAGACTGGGTTTCAACCTTCACATCCCCACCCTCCTTCACACCCTTGCTCTGGGCACAACCTACTGTCATTAGCACAGGTGGCTGCCCCCGTCCACTGGCCTTAGCTCAGGGAAGCGGCTGCACTTGGCTGCAAGGGAAGCTGGGCAGTGTAGCCTGGAGCTTTTATTCAAGAGGCCAGAGGCCCAGCTAAAAAGGGAATGGGGGCTCTGGTCCTAAGAAAAAAGCAAACAATAAAGATTGGGTGCCAGTTTGGTCTCTGCCACCTGCCCACAAGGGGACAGCACCCACCCACCTTAAAATGCCGTGTCCCACAGGGAGAGTCCACAGAGGTCTTTGGCTCCACCAGGCATCAGCCAAGTGGCAGGTGGGCCCCTTGCTCGCTCTGCTGGAGAGGTGGCACCAGTCACATGAGGCTGTCCCCACCAGGCAAGGGCTGCTCCTGGGCTGTGATCAACTCCTCTCATGATTTATTCCTGAGATGTAACCTCCCAGCTGATCACCCTCCCCCATTGTCCCTTGCAGCTGAGGCCTAGGTACCTGATGAGCAAGGTTGGTGGATGAGATGTGCCATCTAGACCAGATGCAGCAGGGGGAGCAGGGGCCCTGAGAAAGGACGTGGGCAACCCTGGGGGCGGGGTGGGGGTGGGACGGGAATCTGGCTGGCAGGTGGAGAGCAGCCTGCCACACCTACTGGGGGTGGCTGAGAGTGGCCGCCACCTCATTCCTGGTGTACCCGCCCTGGTTTCGGGGCCACCTTCAGTGAGGCAGCCGGATGAGCCCCAGAGCTTCCATTTGCTTGCACACCCAAGCAGCCCTGTGGGGCAGGCCTGGGATTAAGGTGATGAGCAAACCCCAGCAAATTTTCATCGGGGTTTCTCTGCCAATGAGAGAGCTTAGCAAGAAGTAGTAATCATGTGGTATTTGAGAAGGAAGCACGTGCTAGCAAGGAGAAGAAACGGGCAGGAGGAGGGTAAGCAAGATGTAGGCTACCCATACGACGAACTGTTATTCAGCCTTTAAACAGAAGAACATCCTGTCACATGCTACAACGTGAACTTTGAGGACATTATGCCAAGTGACAAAAGGACATTCAATAAAAAATTGGGAGAGACAGGCTCGGCGCCCATAGCACCTTGGTTATGGTGCCAGCCACATACACCGGGGCTGGCAGGTTCAAACCTGCCTGAGCCAGCTAAACAACAATGACAACTGCAACAAAAAATAGCCGGGCGTTGTGGCTGGCACCTGTAGTCCCAGCTACTTGGGAGGCTGAGGCAAGAGAATCCCTTAAGCCCAAGAGTTTGAGGTTGTTCTGAGCTGTGATGCCATGGCATTCTACCAAGGGTGACATAATGAGACCCTGACTCAAAAAAATAAAAATAGGGTGGTGCCTGTGGCTCAAAGGAGTAGGGCGCCAGCCCCATATACAGGAGGTGGCAGGTTCAAACCTGGCCCTGGCCAAACACTGCAAAATAAAATAAAATTGAGAGAGACAGAACAAAGGAAAAATCCACTGCCTAGAAATAAAGCTGTCAACAGAACCAGATTCAGAAACACCCCAGGCTGCTTTTGTAACTCCTGCCACCACAGACAGGGGTGCACTTGTCACCTCTGTGTAGGTCCTTGCACACCCGCTGAGCCCAGGACCCGGAGCAGGTGGTCTGCTCTGGGAAATGGACTTACATTGCAAAAACCATGTTTCAGTGAGTGTTAAACCCAGATGCCACAGGTGTCCCAGGAGATTAAAATGCAGCTGAAAAGTTCCCTGTCCCCTAGTAATGCTGTAGCTGTGGTATCTGTGTGTGGCTCGTGGTTTGTGGAGGTGGCAGGGGCCCGTATAAATGTGCCAGATCTGGGGCTGCCATGTGCCACTGAGCAGTGCAGAGCACCTTCAGCCCCCCAGCTCCCTTCCAGGGGAGGCGTGGCCTGTGCAGGTGACCCCTTGATCTCTGGCGCTGTATTTCCACTGGGCCCTTTCTGTGTTCAGATGAACACTACATCATGTCATAGCTGCCCCTGACATTTAGGTTTCAGCCTGGGAGCTGCAGCGCCCCGAGCATGTCCACACAATGAAATCACCTAATGACTTGGAATGACGAGTTTCTCAGGATGTCATTAGGTGCTGCACTGAGTTCCACCAAGCACTGTTAGATGTGCTCCCAGCTAGCAAACCTGCACAGCATGTGACAGATGACATGGGTGTCACTGTGGTTCTAGTCGGCACTCCCTGGCTGCAGCAAGGCCAGTGCTGCTTCACACACCTTCAGCCCTCTGTTTTCTCCATTCAGTGAACTAACCATATCCTCTGTCAGTCTGTTACTGACTCCCAGTCCTTAACCGGTTGATTTGCAGAAGTTGCCCTTAGTCCTAAATCTTGACTCTGTAACAGCTTTATATGTGAAAAAAGAAAGGGGAAAGTGTCTTTCTCTGATGACCACCTGTTGACAGCCCATGGTGTACTTTGCTGCACAGAAAAACTTAATTTTGATTTGGCCACATCCACCCATGTTTTGTCCTAGGGTTTAGGCATTTGGGGTCTTGAAAGAACGCCTTCCTCCCCTAGTAACAAAGCACCTCATGGCCACACCCTCTGAACCCTCTTCCCTAGGACCCCCGCTCGTGTCTAGCCCCCAGCAGCCCCCTGCTCCTGGCTCCCCCCATGCCGGCCTCACGTTGCCTCCTCTCCTCCGTGGTGGTGTCATCTTAGGTCTACACTGACAGACAGAAAGCACAACCTGTGAACAGTCCCACAACTCACTTCTCAAGTGGATCCTGAGCTAAGATTATTACTGTCAGAAAACCTGGCCAGACTCAGGCCTGTAATCCCAGCACTCTGGGAGGCTGAGGCGGGTGGATCATCTGAGCTCAGAAGTTTGAGACCAGCCTGAACAAGACAACCCTGTCTCTAATAAAATAGAAAAACTAGCTGGGTGTTGTGGCAGCACCTGTAGTCCCAGCTAGCTCCTCGGGAGGCTGAGGCAGAAAGATCACTTGAGCCTGGGAGTCTGAGATTGCTGTGAGCTGTGACACCACAGTAGTCTACCCAGGGCGACACAGTGAGATTCTGTCTAAAACAAAAAGAAACACTAGCTGGTTGCAAACTAATACAACCTATTTGGGAGTATGGAGAATCCTCAAAGAATTCAAAATAGACCTTCCATTTGATCCCACAGTCCCATTGCTAGGCATCTACCCAGAAGAAAAAAAAATCATTTTATCTTTAAGACGTATGTGCTGGATTATTTATCGCAGCTCAATTTACAATGGCCAAGATGTGGAAACAACCTAAATGCCCATCAACCCAGAAATGGATTAATAAACTGTGGTATATGTATACCATGGAAAACTATTCAGCCATGAAAAAGATAGACATTTTACATCTATTGTATTAACCTGGATGGAGCTGAAGAATACTCTTTTTAGGAAAGTATCACAAGAATGCAGAGCAAGTATCCAAGGTACTCAATGGTAACATGAATCCAATAGATGAACTAATACACACCCACATGAGAGAAAAACTCAATTTAATTCAAGCTGGGGGGAGAGGGATGGGTGTGCTCCCACCTAATGGGCACAATGTAAGGGTATAGGGCACACGTCCTAGGTGCAGGACACAACTACAACAGGGACTTTATCTAACACAAACAGAAACATTGTAGGCTAATCATTTGTGCCCTCATATTAATCTGAAATTAAAAAACAAAATTAGCTGGGTGTGATAGCACGGGACTGTCGTCCCAGCTACTCAGGAGGCTGAGACTGGAGTATCACTGGAGACCAGGAGTTTGAGGCTGCTGGGAGCTGGGCTGAGGCCACTGCACTTTGGGGTCTTAAGTGAGATAGAGCAGACACAGATTCTATGTCTCAAAAAAAATAAAATAAAAAAGAAGAAAACAATATAAACCAAAATATTTAAAATATATGTGATTTTTCTATAAGCCATTTTATAAAAATATCTAAGCAACCAAAGCCACCATAATCATCAAAATATTCCTTTTTAAACATGCTGGAATAAAAGAATTTCTGACTTTATTAAGCCATTATTGGTTTTTACAGGGACGAAGTCTTAGATGCATTCAATTAATAACAAAAAGAACAAAAATATCTGGTCAATATCTTCAAATTATCATTTTTATATAAAATACTCACAAATGTCCAATAACAACACTGACTAAACTTTTATAGATGACCAAAGTTAGACCTGGAGGGGCTCTGGTGAGGAACTGTCCTGCAGCCACCTCTGCAGAGGCCAGCCCCGGGCCAAATGATGGAGACAGGGGTTTGGGGGAAGCAGCCCCTGGGCCCAGGAGCCACCTGCGGGGCCATCACTCACTGTTTTCAATTATGTGGGCTGATATGCTGCAGCTCACAATCTTGCAAATTTTAGTTAAAACACAATTTTGTTCTTCTAAGGGTGTTTTCTTGCAAAAAAAAAAAAAAGTAGTATGGAGATCTGAGGTCTTAGTGAAGGTAAAAAGATCTAATTGTGCATGGGCAAAAATAATTTGTACTAAGAATTTCTCCTGGCTCAGTGCCCGTAGCACAGTGGTTATGGCGCCAGCTGGAGGGTTCGAGCCTGGCCTGGGCCAGCTAAACAACGGTGACAACTGCAACAAAAAATAGCCAGGTGCTGTGGTGGGCACCTGTAGTCCCAGCTAGTTGGGGGGCTGAGGTAAAAGAATCGCTTAAGCCCAAGAGTTTAAGGTTGCTGTTAACTGTGATGCCACAGCATTCTACTGAGGGCATTGTAGTGAGACTCTGTCTCAAAAAAAAAAAAGAATTTCTCATTGGGGGGCGCTGTAGCTCAGTGGTTAGAGCACTTGCCACATGCTCCAGGGCTGGTGGTTTTGAGCCCAGCCGGGGCCTGCTAACCAAACAAACAAAAAAATAGCCGGGCTTTGTGGAAGGCGCCTGTAGTCTCAGCTTCTAGGGAGGCTGAGGCAAGAGAATCACTTGAGCCCAAGAGTTTGAGGTTGCTGTGAGCTGTGACACCATGGCACTCTACCCAGGGCAACATGGTGAGACTGTCTCAAGAAAAAAAGAATTTCTCCTTAAAGTATATAGAATGGCTTGTGAGGTAAGCACAGTATAGTATACATTATCTATGACATTTGCATAAATCAATAAAGTGTGAAACACTAAGTATTTAATCCAAATTAGTTCCTATTTTAAGGATTTCCTCATCTTTCCTAGACCAGCGGTTCTCAACCAGTGGGTCGAGACCACAGAAACTGTATTTAAGGGCCGTGGCATTAGGAACATTGCAGACTACTGCTCTAGATAGAATCTTGTTATACACATGATTTTACAGCTAGAATAAACCTTGTAAGTCAAATCCTTCCTTTCCACAAATGAAACCCTTGAAGCCGGGAGAGGACAGGTGCACTTTTTAAAAGTACTTGCATGTGCTGACATTAGCATCTGAGCTGGAACAGTTGCTGGGAAACCCAGCGTGCAAAGGGAGAAAGCCCTTCAATACAGCCTCACACTCTCTTAAATGCAACCAGCAACTGCCCTGCCATGAGATTTTATAATACTGTATAAATAAGCTATGAGAGGTAACTTGTTACCCTACTGATGAATCATTTTCTTCTTATTACTGTCAGATTTATGAGAACTACAATAAAAAAAAGAAACCTACCCCCCTATCAATGATAAAATGAAGTAAGCCATTTAAGAAAAGATTCCTGAAAATGTCCATGATCTAACTGTTCCAGTACAGTGTGATCTTTCCTCATTTTTTTTTTTTTGAGACAGAGTCTCAAGTCGTTGCCCTGGGTAGAGTGCCATGGTGTCATAGCTCATGACAACCTCAAACTTGGGCTCAAGTGATCCTCTTGCTTCAATTTTTCTATTTTTAGTAGAGACAGAGTCTTACTTTTGCTCAGGCTGGTCGCGAACTCCCGAACTCCTGAGCTCAAGCAATCCACCTGCCTCGGCCTCCCAGAGTGTTGGGATTATAGGCGTGAGCCACCGCGCCGGCCCCTTCTTCATTTCTCATACGTGCAGGGAGGACCCTACAGAGCACCACAAAACATGGAAACAATCTGCATGTTTTACATAAAGTGGAAAAGCCGCTTTTGGTTACATGAGCTTTATAAAATAAAACATCCATAAAGCATGTTTCTGTTTTTAATTTTTTTGATTTGATAAATCAATTGCTTCACAAAAATCCTTTTTAAAGACAACAATCCAAGAAAACATATTGTTACAGTATTCACATTTTAAAGATTGTCAGTTTCGAAGACCAAACATAACTAGAACCAAGGAAGCTTGTGGAGTTACTTCTGTCACTAACTGCCAGAGCCAGCCACTCTGGTGAGCACCTGTGGGTGCGCTGCCGCCAAGTCAACAAAGTGCTCTGTCGCCTCCTCACATCAGGGGGAAACGGACCGTTCAACAGGTCACACGGAAAGGACGCCTGGAACCCTCTGCTGGGAGGTCTTCTCTGCATACTTGGCATTCCCCTTATTTCACCACCTGAAGAAGCACAGCACACCACGCGTGACCCCTTTGGAGCTTGCTGAGCACACAATGACACGCTCAGTTTCGGTCTCAAAACCCACTCAGAATGACCCCTCCAAGGGAAGACCCACCAAGAACAGAGTGGGGCTAGACTCTGGTCATCTGAAATGGAATCTGACAGCGGACCCACTTTATAGTTTCTCCACTGTGCAAAGGCTGGAAAACAGGGCCTGGAAGGGACAGACTAACATGCCGGGCGGCCGTCTCCTTAACGGAACCAGCGCCATGCAAAAGTTACCTAAAAGCATCTTAGTCATTCATGGAGAACGTAAAGGAAACTCAGGCTGTGTCGGTAGTGACTTCCCTTTAAACCTCTGCCCTACTTCTCTAAATTTAGTTACGTAAGAATTTAGAGCTTAAGAAATGGGTTTCAGCTGAAGAGAATCACGGGTGCCATTTAGCATGGATGTTCAACTCTCTGGCCGGAGCACCCCCTACCAGCTAAGTCTCCAGATAGAGTCGTGCCTGTCACCTGGGATGGAATCAGTGGCAGCTCTCAGGAGCAATCTGAGAGCCCAACTCTTGGGAGCCCAACTCTTGGGAGCCCAACTCTCAGGAGCCCAACTCTTGGGCTCAAGTAAGCTTCCCACCTTCAGCCTACCCCGTAGCTGGGAGCTGGGACCACACAGTCAGCCACCGTGCCCGGCTTGGTAGCATGCACAGATACACCGTCTACGGCTCCAGCAAACATGATTTCTGGCAGGAAGAAACAGAGACCAATCCACAAGTCCACATTCTGTGAATGTTCCCACTAATCTTCTGCATGAAAGAACAGGAAGCCAAAGAGACAGAGCGTGTGAGGGAAGGAAGGAAGAAGGGGTGGGCTTCCACGTGGCTCATTTTGAGTAGTCCCTCAAAGCTGGAACTTAAGTAAAAATAACCTTTCAGACTTGTGTAGACCTGACCTAAAATATTAAAAACTGTTTATAAATAAGGAATGCAATGGCTACTTAAAAATGTTATTCTTTCCCCAAAAGAGATGATAATCAAGTTTTTCTTTTAGTTATAGCTCCTGAAATATTTTTTAAGTAATTTCTTGCTGACTTCAAGTTATCTAGGAAATATTCTCCTATGATCAATTAATATATTTTTGGGGAAAAATCAGTTACAGAAAAGAATCTGCACTAGCTCAAAATGTCCCTCAATGTAAGCCTGGTTTACACCCGACCGAGACTGTTAAGTCTCAAGAACTGATGCCTTCTGACTGTCCTTTACAAACAGACGGAGCTGTGCCGCCTGCAGCCCACCCAAGCTGATAGAAAGGGGTCTGTGTGAGACAAAGTGGCCAGTTTTCTCTGAGAAAAAGCCCCACTCCTACTAAACAAATCAAAGTAAATCAAAACCAAAGACGACAAAACCCAGCCTACTCTCAATTCATCTTGTTACCGGAAAACAGAAGTCCTAAATCATTCCAAGTCTTGTGCCAAAAGACAGAAGTCCAAAAATTATTCCCAATCTCAGGTCATCAGTGAGAAGGGAAGGCTCTGGAAATTCTGAAACGATGTGTGGAAAAACAATTGACACCAGAGGCCCCCTGTGAATGTGTGTGAACCAACTAGGTGGGACGCCTGCCACGGTGCCGTCCTCAGTTTATTTTTAATTCATTGCTACGCCTTTGTGGGTATCTGCTAACTACGGGACAAAGTCAGGAAGTTTGCTACTTACCCTAGCTCTGAGCCAATAGGGTAGAGCACATTTTATATTAGTCTGTAGTAAACATTCTATGCATAACATATTCCAAATAAAAAATCCTAAAATAAGACACAGTGGCCCTGGTGAAGCAGCCGTGAGGCTGCAGTCAAGTCTCGGTGGTCTGGCACACGCACGGCGAGGGCTCTCCTCTGCTGCCTTCCGGCTACCGTCCACCCCACTTACCCGAAGTCCTACTTAGCAAACACCTTCCATACATGTTTACATCAGTCTGAGCATTCTATATAAAGAAAAACTTGAAAATACCAACATTTCATTAATAGCTTTTTGTTTTATAGTAGTAAATGTAAATTACTACCTGAGGGAGCAGAAGACCGCAGGATGGGAGCTAACTTTGGGCAGGTTCCTTAAATTTGGTAAATTCAGAACATTGCAAATTGAAATAGCAAGCATGTATTGTTTCTTCTCTAGAAATTTTATCCTCAATATAGTCATAATCCAATTCATAATGAATTTATAAAAATAGCTTTTTATCCAATAATTCCAGCAAGGTAAAAATAGGAGTTTCTTTTTATATATAGCAAATGAAACAGGCTCACTGAATATGAGAGAACGTAACTTGTCAAACCGCCACCCACTCGCTGGAGTCCCACGCGGGCCGCGCTGGGAGTCGCCACCCCACACTGGCAGAGGCAGGTGCAGGAGCTTCTTTCAAACCTGTGGGCTGTGCACATAAACCAGCCCGCTGAGATCTGCTGTAAACCACAGAACTAAATTAAAACTGCATAATTTTTTAGAAAATGGCAGCACTATTCCTTAACCTAACCAGGGACAAGGGGAGGGGTGTGTCTCTCGTCACATTTCTAGAGTTAAACCTTCAAAGAATTTCTTAAAAAACCCACACACGCAGACACACGCACACCTGAAAGAAGTTGCTGCACTGGCAAGACGCACCGTAAGCTTACTATGAAGTACAAAAGTGCACTCTCCTATGTCTACATATAAAACATAGTAGAAGTAAAACTGCAAAACGTCTGCTGTGCAAACTATAAAAAGTCGGTGGCTGCTCCTCTGTCCTACTGCAGGGAGTCACTATTCTCCAGGACGAGCCCGCTGATGTGGGGGGAAGCCAGCGCACCCCCGTCATCCTCCGTGCTGTCCACAGACTCGTCCTCACTCTGCCCCGCCATCATGACCTGCTGTACCGCCAGGGTGGCCCCGTCCGAGGACAGAGACTGGAGGCTGTCCACGTTCATGTTCACAGGTGTGGTGATGGTTACAACAGCTCCTATAGCAGGACACAAGTTTGTCATGATTTAAATTAGTACTTACAGAGAAAAATACTTTATTATTCAATTAGGTACTGTTTACTCGTCTGAGCTAAAGTGAAAACTCCTATATGTTTATGGAATAGTAGTTATAGAATGGAAAAGGATTTAAGAAAGTGTTTCTGGGGCGGCGCCTGTGGCTTAGTCAGTAAGGCGCCGGCCCCATATACCGAGGGTGGTGGGTTCAAACCCAGCCCTGGCCAAACTGCAACAAAAAAATAGCCGGGTGTTGTGGTGGGCACCTGTAGTCCCAGCTACTTGGGAGGCTGAGGCAAGAGAATCGCTTAAGCCCAGGAATTGGAGGTTGCTGTGAGCTGTGTGAGGCCACAGCACTCTACTGAGGGCCATAAAGTGAGACTCTGTCTCTACAAAAAAAAAAAAGAAAGTGTTTCTGGCTGAGCTCAGCGGTTCACACCTGTAATGCGAGCACTCTGGGAGGCCGAGGTGGGTGGATTGCCTGAGCTCATAGGTTTGAGACCACCCTGGGCAATAGCAAGACCCCCCCCCACCATCTCTAAAAAAATAATAGCTGGGCATTGTGGCAGGCGCCTGTAGTCCCAGCTACTTGTGAGGCTAAGGCAAGAGAATCACTTGAGCCCAAGAATTGGAGGTTGGTATGAGCTATGACATCACGGCCCTCTACCAAGGAAGACAAAGTGAGACTCTGTCTCAAAAAAAAAAAAAAAAGAGTGTTTCTGAATCAGCCTCAGACCATGCTTAGCTAATAAGGTCTTGGCCTGAGAACAGCCTCAGTGGAGATCAGGACTCTCAGGAACACAGATTCCAGAGCCAGGTGCAGTGGCTCACACCTGTAATCCCAGCACTGTGGGAGGCTGAGGTAGGTTCCAGACCAGCCTGAGCAAGAGTAAGACCCCATCTCTAAAAATAGCCAGGTGTTGTGGCGGGCATCTGTAGTCCCAGCTACTGGGGAGGCTGAGAAGAAGATGGCTTGAGCCCAGGAGTTTGAGGTTGCTGTGAGCTATGATGCCACCCACAACACTCTACAAGGGTGATAAAGTGAAACTATGCCTCAAAAAACAAAACAAAACAAAACACAGATTTGCAGGGCAAAAGTATTGCAAGGAGAACAGAAGAAACCAAGAACATAGGAAAAAGCTGTACAAAAGGAATATAAATGAAGAAACAAAAAGGAGAAAAAATCTTCTAACAGGCCAACCTGGTGCACAGCCTAACCACAGAGGATGAAACAGCCCCGCGTGCCCAAAGCATGGCCAAATCACAGACATTGAACATGGGATGCTGTGGCTCATTGATGCACGGTACAGTGGGCCCACACATGCTGACTTCAGTCATTTGAAAAAATCTGCTGTTATTTTGACTGCAGATGAGAGCAAGTGGAGACGGTATCATGTGCTAACACTGGGGCAAGTTTAAGAGACACATTCACTCATAGGCTGTCACGTCACGCATGCACCGAGCATGTACAGGAAACCGGGAACAGTGATCAGAGAAGATTAGAAGCCAGGAGAGAGAGGAAGGAAAACCTTTCCAACTAGTTCTTGGATTAACAGAGAAAAAAAATATAAATTATTTAAATATGAATATAAATTCTTTAAATATGAACATGAGACTACTACTCATCAAAACCTAAATGATGGGGTGGGCATGGTGGTTTACACCCGTAACCCAGCACTCTGGGAGGCTGAGGCGGGTGGATTGCCTGAGCTCACTGGTTCAAAATCAGCCTGAGCCAGCCTGTCTTGGATACGGAGTGCTGGCTGCAGACCCACGGTGTGTGTTATGGCTTCTCTGCTGCAGCTGCTCCCACCAGAGCCTCTTTAAGTCTCACCCAGAATGAAGCTGTGTCATGTTTTTGATGCAGAGGGAGAACTGGGTGGATTTTGGTTCACAGCGTTTTCTGGAGCCCACAGCTAACAGTGCCAGATCCAGGCCTCCCGTTCACAGATTCCACCCACCATCTGCACGTCTGACCGTGGGGCCGGCCGCCCATACCTTCCGTCATGGCGAGTTCGCTGGGCGGCGGCTGTGTGACCCCAGATGCAATAGAGTCAGGCCAAAACCTCTGAACTGGCCTGTTCTGAGCAGTTTTTTTCTTTGTCTTGGGGGTCTCTGAACAACTGGAATCCAACATGGGCTGGAGAATCCGTCTTCTAGCGTTGATGAACCTGAGGGCCAACAAGGGGAAGCTCCCGTCAAAATGGCCGTGAAGCCTCACGCAGGACAGACACTTCTTACAGACACGCTGGGAAGAAGGATGCGCATTCTCTGCTGCAATCAATACGTAAGAGGAATCAGACAGCTATTCTCAATTATCTTAATTATTGTCTCAAAGTTCAGAAAAATAGGCCCTGCTATTTTAAAAATCACTCCTTTAAGGAGCAACGCCTCCATGGCACCTTTTTTTTTTTTTTTTTTACCTCAACTGATGTAGTCCACGTTTGTGAATTAGACATTCATCACAACACTGGTGGTTTGAATTTGACATTATATTTTCTCTAAGTGAGAAAAATATTACACAGCAACACTTTATGATTACTGTGGTCACATTATGCCTGAGACTGCCTGGCAGTCTGCGCCTGTCTGAACACCAGCAGCGAGGCCCACCTCGGGGTATGACTGCTTGCCTGAGCCATCAGGAAACATGACTGCCCACTCTGGTCTTGGTTTCCAGACTATTCTACACGATGAGCTGGCTCTCAGATGCCCCAGTCCTAAGTTGGTCAGTATTCCCCCACACATGGAGCAAAGTGCCTGCGTAGGGCAGTGAGGAAATCCCTAACAGACTTGAGCTGCTCTGTGAGACTCCGCACTCCCACCTGTGAGATGACCCCACAGAGGAGGCCAGCAGAAATCACAGTCTGGCAAAGCGGGCTAGACGTGGTTTCATGTCCAACGAATACGGCAGCAGTCTCGGAAAACATTACAAGACTGTTTGGTCAATCTCCATCCCTCTGAGCGCCCCAAGCTGTTGCCTGTAAATGTGAGAAAGTGGGGGGAGGGGTGCTGGTGCAAGGAGGAGACACAAATCTCCAAATTAAATCTCCCTCTTGAGGTCAGTGCATGTCACAGCCTGGCCTCCACGCTGCTGTCCTACACCACTCTGTGGGGTCACCTTGCTGCCACGTGAACAGCGATGAAAATGTTCATCAAATCAGAACCTGCCCAGATCCCCCATATCCCTAAGCTAATACAGAAACAGCCCCACCAAGCTGAGGGACCCAGCTCTGTCTTCTTTCTCCATAGTGACTGGTGAGGACAGCCCCTTGCCAGACTCCCTGGCTTCTGTGGACAGCCCTGTGGCCCTGTTCTTGTGTCATGGAAATAAAAGCATTGCTTTTAGACTCAGATTCTACTCCAGTTTGTCACTTTTCTTTTAATGCCCCCACCTGCAAAATAACAGAACTAGAACTGAACCAGCTCTCAGGTTGCTTAATTTTAAAATTACAAGATTAGAAAACATCTAAGATTACATGAGGACATATTCTAATAATAACAAAGTAGAGTCACTTGCTGGTCCCTGCAGTACAAGAATGACCAGGGCAGTGGACAAGGGACTGGAAGACATTGGAGCTGCCTCAGGGGCTGGGGAGGCGCCAGCCTGATGTCCAGTGCTGCTGCTAGGCAGGACGCAAGCTAAGGATGGGCATGTTCAACCTCACTACTCCAAGCTGTAATTGTTATAAATGTAAAAGGAAACAGTACAAGATGTCAAACGTAAAAGTAGCTACAAATATTAAAATATTTTAGAAATCTGGAATTTAAGAAAGTAATGTTATTAAATTGTTATTAATTTTAAAAGCTGAAAGTTGATATTAAACCTGGTGGGGACACCTGCATGGGGACACCAAAACGGGCTTAGGCTACCACAAACATCACAGCCACTATATACCTGAACCTTTAAATTTCTGACACTATTAAAAAAATCTAACAGGAAATAACTCAAATAGTAGGGTCTTTACTGCCACCAAATCTGCAAGATATTAAGAGCATTTAATGTGAGACCAGACACACCCCTACATATGTACCTACGTGGATAGGAAGATCTTATTGTTTCTATTGGAAATTCAACAAGTTAACATTTTAGCCTAGTTAAAAAGATACTGTTTATGAGGGGCAGAATGTGTGCTTTCTTTTCTTTTATGCATGCCAATTTTATTAAGCTGAATTGCTTCCTACATCTGAACATCTCAATAAAAATGTGATAACTGACCCATGACCACAGTGGAGCCCACACTGAGCCCAGCACCACTTAGCCGCATGTGGTAGCCAGCTGTCTTAAGGGAAGCACATGGCAGTGTCCACGTATCCCTGGGTGTGTGACGGCAGAACTGGAAGCAGCACAACTGGAGGAGGAGGCTTTACTTAGCAAACCCAAGCGTCCTCCTGGGCATCTCTGCCCCAGCAGTCCTCCTGATGCTCCTGTCACCATTGCGCCAACAAAGAGAGGGACTTACTTCCCGAGCTCAAGTTGGAAAAGTGACACAGGTTTCAAAAGCAGGAGAGCAGCTGACAGTCCCACCAGAGGTCAGGACTCCTCGCCTGATCACCCACCACCCAGGGCTTGCCCTCTGACATGGTGCAGTTCAGGACAGACATGGGGCTCAAGGGTGGTGAAAGCACAAAGCACATGTCCAGTGAGGCGGGCAGGAGGGAGGCGGAAGTCCTTAGCAGGCAGTCATCACTAAAACTTGGGCTCAAAGTCAGCGCTGGCTTGTTCTTAAGAACCCTGCCTCAGGGCCCAGTGCTCCCACAACAGATCAGTACCTGTTAGAAGAACTGTCTTTTTTTTTTGAGACTGAGTCTCATTGTGTCACCCTCGGTAGAGTGCCGTGGCGTCACAGCTCACAGCAACCTCAAACTCTTGGGCTTAAGCGATTCTCTTGCCTCAGCCTCCAAAATAGCTGGGACTACAGGTGCCCACCACACACCCAGCTATGTTTTTGTTACAGTTGTCATTGTTGTTTAGCTGGCCTGGGCTGGGTTCAAACCCGCCAGCCTCGGTGCATGTGGCTGCCACCGTAAACACTGCTACGGGCACTGAGCCAGAACTCATATTTTCCACAAAGTCTCACCACGTGTCTGCATGAGGGCCCCAGGGCCCCCACACCCGCCTTCTCCCCCAATCCTCCCATTTCCAGCCAGCAGGCCCAGGCTCAGGGAGCCAAGCACCTTACCAGTTGTTGACCTGGAGCAGTGTCAGATTTGTCTGAGCAGCAATCTGTTTCTTCTCATCCTCAGTAGGGTAGGGGTGCTGAAAATAAAAAGGGGCGTTACCATCACCTGTCACTGTTTACAAAGGCAGTCAGGATCAAGCAGTCACTGCTGAGACCCTGTGACATCAGCAGGTCTCTAGCCAACCCCACTGGCTGTCCCATACCACAGGATGAAGTGTCTCCTAGCCACAAAGAATGTCCTAATGCCGCAGTAGTTGGGCAGTGCACAGACCAAGGTGTGACTTATTGGCCACGTCTAAGGTTCCGGGATGGCGAGAGCTTCTCTGGGCCGGGCACTGCCCTGAGCACTCGGTACCATCTATAGATTCTGTATCAGCCCCACTGAGGCTTAACGCAGGAACCACATACCACGTGCAGGTAGAGCAGGAACATAGGCGAGCTTGCCCCGAGCAGCACCCAGCACCTTCCTCGACCTGGCGCATTCCACGGCAGCTCACTGAGTCCTCACAAGGACCTTATAGGGTGGCAACTGTCATGGGCTTCACTACAGAAGAGGAGGCTGAGGCATGGAGTGCTCACACACTTTCCCCAGCCATGGGCGGCACAGTGGGTGGAGGCAGGAACTGGCCAGGGTGCTGGGGGGACACGTTTCTGCCATTGGTGCCTGGGATCAACTGGGCTCAACTCTGCCAGGCTAACCTGCACTATCAGGAGAGAACTGAAGCCAGGGCTGGAGATGGGACTGTCGGTTGTGTTACCCTTCTTTTGTGTATGATTAAAACATTTCACTTAAAAAAAAAATAGAGAGTCCAACCAGAATTATTATTATTCATTTTTTGAGACACTCTCACTATGTCACTCTCGGTAGAGTGCCGTGGTGTCACAGCTCACAGCAACCTCAAACTCTTAGGCTTATGCAATTCTCTTGCCTCAGCCTCCCAAGTAGCTGAGACTATAGGCGCCTGCTACAATGCCTGGCTATTTTTTGTTGTTGTTATTTTTGTCATGGTTGTTTAGCAGGCCCTGGCCAGGTTCAAACATACTAGCCCTGGTGCATGTGGCCGACACCCTAACCATTGAGTTACAGGCGACTCGCCAGAATTGTAAATAGTAAAATTCACAGAAGTACCAAAAGAAAATGACTTCTACCCACAGCAATGAACCATTTCTCCAAGACTGATTATTGTCTACATATGGAAGACAAGGAGACATCGACTCTTAACTGAAAACACAAGAAATCCCTTATTTTGGAGCAGCCAGAGCCCAGGAGAGTGAATGGCACCAACAAAGCCAGGAGGTGGGCGCTCCCTTCAGTTCTGATCTGAAAGGAACACTCAGAGTGGTTGGAGACAGAACCATCTGTCGGCCCCAGGTAAATGGCAGCTGCCCCTGCCTGTCTCCTCAGACCAATCAGTGTGATCCAACTGGAGTCCACAGACGAGTGTGTGGCTCTGAGCTCAGAGTGAGGGAAGTATAAATCTTATTCTCACCCTGTAAAAAGCTCATAAAACAGAAATAGGGCAAGAAACAAGAGCACAGAAGAAAAACTAAATGGTAACAAACGCTGTCTTAATGTGTCCGGAAAACTACATGTGGACAGTACCAAGAGAAATGGGGCCACGAAGAAAGTGACATTTTAACTGAACCTTATGAGAGGTTTATTAAATTTGTCTTACTCTGTCGCTCTGGGCAGAGTGCCATGGTATCACAGCTTACAGCAACCTCTAACTCCTGGGCTTAAGTGATCCTTTAACCTCAGCCTCCCACGCAGCTGAGAGTATAGGTGCCCACCACTTCACTCAGCTAGTTTTTCTATTTTTGGTAAAGATGGGGTCTTGCTTTACTCAGGCTGGTCTTGAAATCCTCAGCATAGGCCAACTGCCCCCTCGGCCCCCAAGAACACTGAGATCACAGGTGTGAGCCACCACGCCCGGAACCCCAGAACGCTGGGATCACAGGTGTGAGCCACCACGCCCGGAACCCCAGAATGCTGGGATCACAGGTGTGAGCCACCACGCCCGGCCCCCTGGAACACTGGGATCATAGGTGTGAACCACCACGCCCGGCCCCCCAGAACGCTGGGATCACAGGTGTGAGCCACCACGCCTGGCCCCCTAGAACACTGGGATCATAGGTGTGAGCCACCACGCCCGGCCCCCCAGAACACTGGGATCACAGGTGTGAGCCACCACGCCTGGACCCCCAGAACGCTGGGATCACAGGCATGAGCCACCACACCCGGCCCCCCACAGCACTGGGATCACAGGCGTGAGCCACCACGCCTGGCCCCCCAGAATGCTGGGATCACAGGTGTGAGCTACCACCACGCCCGGCCCCACAGAACGCTGGGATCACAGGCGTGAGCCACCACACCCGGCCCCCCCACAGCCCTGGGATCACAGGTGTGAGCCACCATGCCCGGCCCCCCAGAACGCTGGGATCACAGGCATGAGCCACCACGCCCAGCCCCCTAGAGCACTAGGATCACAGGCGTGAACCACCACACCCGGCCCCAAAGAATGCTGGGATCACAGGCATGAGCCACCACACCCGGCCCCCTAGAGCACTGGGATCACAGGCCTGAGCCACCACACCCGGCCCCCCACAGCACTGGGATCACAGGCATGAGCCACCACGCCCGGCCCCCTAGAGCACTGGGATCACAGGCGTGAACCACCACACCCGGTCCCACAGAACTCTGGGATCACAGGCATGAGCCACCACACCCGGCCCCCCACAGCACTGAGATCACAGGTGTGAGCCACCATGCCCGGCCCCCTAGAGCACTGGGATCATAGGTGTGAGCCACCACGCCCGGCCCCCCACAGCGCTGGGATCACAGGTGTGAGCCACCACGCCCGCCCCCCTAGCACACTAAGATCACAGGTGTGAGCCACCACGCCCGCCCCCCTAGCACGCTGAGATCACAGGTGTGAGCCACCACACCCGGCCCCCCAGAACGCTGGGATCACAGGCATGAGCCACCACACCAGGCCCCCCAGAACGCTGGGATCACAGGCGTGAGCCACCACGCCTGGCCCCCCACAGCACTGGGATCACAGGCATGAGCCACCACGCCCGGCCCCCCACAGCACTGGGATCACAGGCATGAGCCACCACGCCTGGCCCCCCACAGCACTGGGATCACAGGCATGAGCCACCACGCCCGGCCTCCCAGAACGCTGGGATCACAGGCATGAGCCACCACACCCGGCCCCCCAGAACGCTGGGATCACAGGCATGAGCCACCACACCAGGCCCCCCAGAACGCTGGGATCACAGGCGTGAGCCACCAAGCCTGGCCCCCCACAGCACTGGGATCACAGGCATGAGCCACCACGCCTGGCCCCCCACAGCACTGGGATCACAGGCATGAGCCACAACGCCCGGCCCCCCACAGCACTGGGATCACAGGCATGAGCCACCACGCCTGGCCCCCCACAGCACTGGGATCACAGGCATGAGCCACCACGCCCGGCCTCCCAGAACGCTGGGATCACAGGCATGAGCCACCACACCCGGCCCCCCAGAACGCTGGGATCACAGGCGTGAGCCACCACACCAGGCCCCCCAGAACACTGGGATCACAGGCGTGAGCCACCACGCCTGGCCCCCCACAGCACTGGGATCACAGGCATGAGCCACCACGCCCGGCCCCCCACAGCACTGGGATCACAGGCATGAGCCACCACGCCCGGCTCCCCACAGCACTGGGATCACAGGCATGAGCCACCACGCCCGGCCCCCCACAGCACTGGGATCACAGGCATGAGCCACCACGCCCGGCCCCCCACAGCACTGGGATCACAGGCATGAGCCACCACGCCCGGCCCCCCACAGCACTGGGATCACAGGCATGAGCCACCACGCCCGGCCCCCACAGCACTGGGATCACAGGCATGAGCCACCACGCCCGGCCCCCCACAGCACTGGGATCACAGGCATGAGCCACCACGCCCGGCCCCCCACAGCACTGGGATCACAGGCATGAGCCACCACGCCCGGCCCCCCAGAACGCTGGGATCACAGGCGTGAGCCACCACACCAGGCCCCCCAGAACGCTGGGATCACAGGCGTGAGCCACCACACCAGGCCCCCCAGAACGCTGGGATCACAGGCGTGAGCCACCACACCCGGCCCCCCAGAACGCTGGGATCACAGGCGTGAGCCACCACACCAGGCCCCCCAGAACGCTGGGATCACAGGCGTGAGCCACCACACCAGGCCCCCCAGAACGCTGGGATCACAGGCATGAGCCACCACACCAGGCCCCCCACAGCACTGGGATCACAGGCATGAGCCACCACACCAGGCCCCCCAGAGCACTGGGATCACAGGCGTGAGCCACCACGCCTGGCCCCCCACAGCACTGGGATCACAGGCATGAGCCACCACGCCCGGCCTCCCAGAACGCTGGGATCACAGGCGTGAGCCACCACACCCGGCCTCCCAGAACGCTGGGATCACAGGCGTGAGTCACCACACCAGGCCCCCCAGAACGCTGGGATCACAGGCGTGAGTCACCACACCAGGCCCCCCAGAACGCTGGGATCACAGGCGTGAGTCACCACACCAGGCCCCCCAGAACGCTGGGATCACAGGCGTGAGCCACCACACCAGGCCCCCCAGAACGCTGGGATCACAGGCGTGAGCCACCACACCAGGCCCCCCAGAACGCTGGGATCACAGGCGTGAGCCACCACACCAGGCCCCCCAGAACGCTGGGATCACAGGCGTGAGCCACCACACCAGGCCCCCCAGAACGCTGGGATCACAGGCGTGAGCCACCACACCAGGCCCCCCAGAACGCTGGGATCACAGGCGTGAGCCACCACACCCGGCCCCCCAGAACGCTGGGATCACAGGCGTGAGCCACCACACCAGGCCCCCAGAACGCTGGGATCACAGGTGTGAGCCACCACACCAGGCCCCCCAGAACGCTGGGATCACAGGCGTGAGCCACTGCACTAGGCCACTTGTTGCTCTTCTTGACATGTCTTGCTCACTACCTTGCACTCCTAGAAACAGCACATAGAGACCGTGACACCAGAGCAGAGCCTGTGCTCATAAGAGCCCACCCTGGGCTCCCTGTAGGCCTTCTAAGGCCCAGATAGGGGGTTTCCTTCCCATCCAGGGCTGCTCAGGACATCACCTGCCACTTTCAAGCCTATGAGCCAATCGCTTCCCTGGACCTCTGGCCTCCACCAAGGAGCCTCGTGTAGTCAGAGGAAAGGGGGACACTCAACCACAGGTGAGCTAAACTCCAGAGGGCCATAAGACAGTGAGATGGCACTGGGCTCGCCGTGCCAAGGACAAATGCAGGTGCCAGCCCCAAGCAGCAGGCAGCCGGGAGAGGTGACTGCAGGAAGGACAGGCTGAATGAGGCCACAGACATCCCTGCCTACAGCAACAGCACATGGTGCAGATGGGAAGGCAGGTGGACGTGAACACAGGCCCTGGGAAGACAAGAGTCAGCAGTGATGCTGTGAGGGAGAGGGTAGAGCTTGGTTGTAGCCAGGAGGAGGGGCCCAACTGAGGTAGCAAGTGCCCTGCAGTGCCCAGAGGGAGTGGACGCTGGCCAGAGAGCCTAGGAAGACTGAGGTGGGGAGGGCTCACGAGCCTGCAGGCCGGGTCCCGCCCAACCCCAAATGGGCTCGCCCTCCTCCTGGGAGCCCACTTTGCCACCATAGCCTGTGTGCACACCCCTCACCCTGGCTGTTAGTGGGGTAAGCATGCCTATCACTCGGCATGACACGGTCATTGCCACCCCCTGACCCAGGGCAGCTTTCAGACGGACCTCCACCAGTCTAACTTGGCAAAGTGCCCCTCACTGTGCTTCCTGTGATGTCTGGGGACAAGGAGAACCTGCCAAGGAGGCCCAGGCAGGACAGAGGCAGCGCACAGCCTGGACAAGCTGGGGCCACCTGCTGGGCCACTCGATCCACAGTAAACACACCCACCTGCTGTCCCCTGGTGGTAACGCTCACCTCCACGTCTGTGTCCCCGTAGTGTCCCTTGCACCGTACGCCCCTCACTGCATTCAGGTTTTTGAAGCAAAGACCCTCCCTCTGCTTCATGCTCCAGTCACAGACATGCAACATAATACCGGTGCTAAGTCAAGCCCAAGTCCATTCTCCAAGATGGGTAAGCCAGAAGGAAAGCCTCTCGGGGCTGCTGAGGGCATGGCCCCGCGTCCTTACCCCTATGTGCTGGAAGAGCCAGGACCGCATCACGTTTGTGGCATGCTTCGGGAGAACGCCCCTTTTATTCTTAGATGAGCCGTCATCTTGATGCAAGATGCTCAGATCTTGATTTAGCTGTAACTGAAGCTTTTAGACAATTGAAAGATCATGTCAGAAAAGATAGAAGACATACCCAAGCAGCTTACCACTCACATAGAGAAAATGACCAAGGTCCTACAGAGAAATGACTATTTACAGTGAAGGCACACACACTGCACTCTGCACAGACTGATCTTTTGGGGACACAGCTCTGTCTGCATTGTAACTCTAAACTAGTGGCAGTCTGCATGGGCCCCTCACCTGGACAAGCTGATGGGAAGGGCGCTAAGAAGGCCGCTGAGCCCCGAGCCAGGCTCTCTGCAGGCCAGGGATGCCCACGTCCTCTCACCCAGCACCTGTTCCCACCTATGCCCCCTGTCGTGAGGTGAGAACATCAATTTCCTTGCCTAAAAGAGAACTCAAGCAACCAGTGACAACACCCAGGGTCACTAGGAAGCAGCACAGCAAGAGCAGGATGCTCCAGAGGGGCAGAGGGGACAGAAACACGCTGTGCAGGAGGCCATGGAGAGTCAGAGCAGTGGTGTGTTGCTGGCAGAACAGGGACCGAAGACCCCATTCTTGGCAAAGGAAAGCTAACAAGTAAGCTTAGTGAGTCAGAACAGAAAGTCAGCTAGTTAACATTTAAGCTAGCCATTGCTAGCAAGCTTCTTGCCTTTTCTGAAATTCTAGCCTGTTGGGGATACAGCTTACAAACACCTGCTGGGTCTGTGAGCAACTCTGAGGAGAGTAATGGCCATAGAAGAGATCATGGCAAGTCCTAGTAAAAGATACATCTTCTAGGGTGTTTCCTGCCCATTAAATATGCAAAGCAGATACCCATGGTGAAGATTTGCATTTGCCTGGGGCAGAGATCAAGGGAGTAGCTGGAGCTCCGAGATATGGGCAGAAGAGCTTATATCCCTTATTGCAGAGGAAGATCTTCTGTGGTGGTGATGGGAGGAAAATGCCTTCCTCCCACCGATCCCTCAGAGGAGATTAACACTGGTGGCATTGTACTCCACAGAGAACTAGCAGAGCTTAACACTTTCCTAAAAATCTCTGTGATCTCAAACAGGAGGCTCTCCAAATCCAAGGCTCAGATATCAGATTTTGAAGACTACCTTTAAGATTAATTATAATGACAATAGAAGCTGATCCCGATCAATCCAAGAAACTGCTGACGTCTTTGTTCCCTCCCTCATCTTACCATCTGGGCAAATAGATTTCAATAAAATCAGAGTGGAGCAAACACTCTGGGCCATTGCTGAAATCCCACCATAGGCAATGGACTCCTGAGCTCCCACTTTTAATTCTACTCGATGTCTCTTGTCTTTCTTTTTCTTTTTTTCGTAGAGACAGTTTCACTTTATCACCCTCGGTAGAGTGCCATGGCGTCACACAGCTCACAGCAACCTCCAATTCCTGGGCTTAGGCGATTCTCCTGCCTCAGCCTCCTGAGTAGCTGGGACTACAGGTGCCCACCACAACGCCCGGTTATTTTTTTGTTGCAGTTTGGCCACCCTTGGTATATGGGGCCGGTGCCCTGCTCACTGAGCCACTTTACAATTGCTCCTAAATTTTACATTTCTTCAGTCAATTGCTGCCAATTTCCACAGGCTCAGCAGGCGCTGCTCTCGGGGCAGGACCCTGACAGGGTGCCAGCTGCCACCCTTTCCTGAGACACCATAGCAGGCACCCAAGATACTGACCCTCCCTACAGGCACTGAGGAAAAGATAAATCACATCCTTTCAGTTCTACTTAACAAGAAAAGGACCCATCTAGCATTCCTTTGGAAAGTGTCTTTTTTTTTTTTTTTTTTCCTTTGGAGAGACAGAGTCTCACTTTATTGCCCTTGGTAGAGTGCTGTGGAGTCAGCTCACAGCAACCTCCAACTCCTGGAGCTTAGGTGATTCTCCTGCCTCAGCCTCCCGAGTAGCTGGGACTACAGGCATCTGCCACAACGCCCGGCTATTTTTTTGTTGCAGTTTGGCCAGGGCTGGGTTTGAACCCGCCACCCTCGGTATATGGGGCGGGCAACCCTCTCCACTGAGCCACAGGCGCCGCCCAGTGTTCTTATAAGAAGACAGGTTGCTCCCGGCCCGGTGTGCTCTCCACACGGCATCTCTCCCCACTATGTGCAGAGATGGCACCATCACTGCTCCCTGCACAGACCCAAGAAGGGAGCAAAGTTGCCCCTGAGGCCACCGCACAGACAGGTCAGGCCTGGTCATACACATGAACCTGACTAGTAAGTGAGCATTTAACTCTGCAGGTCAGCAGCAGGGCACCATCTTCATAAACATGGTTTAAAGGATTTGGAAGTTTATTTTGGAGAAATTTTTACTTTACTTTATGCTACCTTACCTTTACTTCCTCTGGATTTGTATGTTTTTGGATATATTCGTCAAAAACCTGAAAACCAACATCTAAAGAGACAGCAGAAAGGGATTGCATCTTATGACCTTAAAAGATGAGGGTAAGGTCATAAATCTTAAAACTCAGGTCACTACTAAGGGAGTAATTATTTTGTGAATGTGTTTGTTCAAGGGCTGGGAGCAAATTGTGTTAAGAAATGCCTATAGCGGGCGGCACCTGTGGCTCAGTGAGTAGGGCGCCGGCCCCACATGCCGAGGGTGGCGGGTTCGGACCCAGCCCTGGCCAAACTGCAACAGAAAAATAGCCGGGTGTTGTGGCGGGCACCTGTAGTCCCAGCTGCTCGGGAGGCTGAGGCAAGAGAATCGCGTAAGCCCAAGAGTTAGAGGTTGCTGTGAGCCGTGTGACGCGACGGCACTCTACCTGAGGGCGGTACGGTGAGACTCTGTCTCTACAAAAAAAAAAAAAAAAAAGAAATGCCTATAGCTCAGTTTGTGTATACAGGAAAAATAATAAAAAATTAACTTTTTAAACAAGTTCCAAACATCAGGGCCAAACTTTAGTTTGTTTGCTGTACTTGTCTCAACTGAATATATGAGGATAACCTTAATAAAATTTGACATGTGTTTCGGCATCAACTTTTCTGGTTTAAGGTTAAGGCAAACATGGCTTATTTCCCCGGCCCCACCCAGGCCCCCTGGTATTTGCTATTATTCTCAGTAAAACACCAACATCCCCATGGCTGGTGACTTAAAAAAAGTTAACAATAAGGATGTAGATTGTGCAGGTCAAAGGCCAAAGCTGACATAAAGACCAAACCAACATCTTAAAATAAGCAGCAGCAACACACAGTGGGCTGACCCTTGCAGAGAGGCCTGGCAGCTTGTATGGCTCAGGCCAGGCCATAGGACATCGTCCCACTGGAGATATGGGCCAACCTTGCTGGTCTAGAGCCAGCCTGGTGCTGTGCTACTCCCTGGGGGCCCTGGGAGTGTGAGCCCACAGGACCTCCAGTTCCTGACGGCCAGCTCACACCCCAATGCTGACGATGGTGACACTGGTTGCTCCTAGGGGGAGGGTCATGAGTTACTTTTTCCCTGCTTCTTCAGAACTTTCTCAACCGTGATGTCCTCCTGAGAAAGATGCATAGTGTAAAGGATGAGCATGTTCAGAATTACACATCACACAAGCACAGCCCTCAGGCAGAGGCTGCTCCAGTCTGCTCTGCCCGTGTCCCCGCCGTGGGCAGCACTCGCCCCAAAGCCCTCTTCCATCAGCTGGCACACACACCTGCGAGTTCTGGATCCTAATTGTCCCAGGTGATAGCGCCTGTGTGACCACCTGGCCTTGAGGAGTGACAACCGTGACGGGCTGATACACTGTGCCACCTTGAAAGGGAGAGGGAAAAATAAGCTACTGTTAAGTCTTTTTCTTTTTTTTTTTTGAGACAGAGCCTCAAGCTGGCACCCTGGGTAGAGTGCAGTGGCATCACAGCTCACAGCAACCTCCAACTCCTGGGCTCAAGTGATTCTCCTGCCTCAGCATCCCAAGTAGCTGGGACTACAGGTGCCCACCTCCATGCCTGGCTATTTTTTGGTTGTAGCTGTCATTGTTGTTTGGCAGGCTCGGGCTGGATTTGAACCTGCCAGCTCAGGTGTATGTGGCTGGCGCCTTGGCCGTTTGAGCCACAGGCACTGAGCCTACTTTTAAGCCATAATGATCCCAAACCATTCTTGTTTATGTACTTACAGAAGGTCATAAAATCTCTAGCTGGATGAATTTTTTATTTTTATTTATTTTTCATTTTTTTATTTTTTTTGGCCGGGGCTGGGTTTGAACCCACCACCTCCAGCCTATGGGACTGGCGCCCTACTCCTTGAGCCACAGGCGCCACCCAGCTGGATGAATTTTTATTCATTTCAAAGATCAACAATACTTTGCCAGCTGATTTGTAACTGTAAATGACCAAAACAAGTTCCTTTTCTACCTTTTCTTGCAACAAACACATATTTAAAATTTGGCCAAAGGTACAGAATAGCAGACATGTGCGTCCAGCCTGTGGTTTAGGATCAAAGGCACTCCCTTTCCCTGGGAGGCTCTTTGGGGTACATTTCTCTCCCACCCTGCACACCCCACCCTATTCTCAGTGCGCTCCTCTCACACCAGGAACCCTGCAGCCTGTCCCCGTCCTGTGCCAGTTCCTGCTCCACGAGTAACATGGAGACAAAGGCTGCACTTTTATTTCATTGTCATCAATAATAAAACTTAAGGCTTCAGGATGCTGCTAGAAGCACATTTAAAAACTATGAAAATGATAATTGATTTTTGCTATATATTTTCAGCTCTCACATAAAACCTTTTTTCTTGTCTCACCCTCGGTACAGTGCCGTGGCATCACAGCTCACAGTAACCTCAAACCCTTGGGCTTAAGCGATTCTCTTGCCTCAACCCCTGCCAAGTAGCTGGGACTACAGGCGCTCACCACAACACCCGGCTATTTTGTGTTGCAGCTGTCATTGTTGTTTACCAGTCCTGGGCCGGGTTCAAACCTGCCAGCCCTGGTGTATGTGGCCGGCACACAAACCACTAAGCCAGAGGCATTGAGCCTATAAAAACTTTTTTTCTTTCCAATGTATTTGCAGTAGAGAAAAATGATTTACATAAAATCTTTGTTATTGAGAAT
Source organism: Nycticebus coucang (assembly GCF_027406575.1). Classification (NCBI taxonomy): domain Eukaryota; kingdom Metazoa; phylum Chordata; class Mammalia; order Primates; family Lorisidae; genus Nycticebus; species Nycticebus coucang. The sequence continues at coordinate 3,311,429 of NC_069795.1, forward strand.
TAACAAGAAATGAGCAGAGAGAAATGACACTGCTCTATCATGAATTGACACTAATTAAAAATTACATCCATGGGCGGCGCCTGTGGCTCAGCGGGTAGGACGCCGGTCCCATATGCCGGAGGTGGCGGGTTCAAACCCAGCCCCGGCCAAAAAAAAAAAAAAAAAATTACATCCATGGCTCAGCACCCACAGCACAGTGGTTACAGCGCCAGCTACATACACCGAGGGTGGCAGGTTTGAACCTGGACCCGGCCAGCTAAGCAACAATGACAACTGCAACAAGAACAACAAAAATAGCCGGGCGTTGTGGCAGGTGCCTGTGGTCCCAGCTGCTAGGGAGGCTGAGGCAAGAGAATCGCTTAGGCACAAGAGTTTGAGGTTGCTGTGAGCTATGACGCCACAGCACTCTATGGAAGGTGACGTAATGGTACTCTGTCTCAAAAAAACAAACAAACAAAAAAAAAAACTTACATCCATACACTCATCTAACATACAGGACTTCCTTCCACAAACGCTCATGGACAGTGTCCACCCCATCATCGCACCTGCCACGGTCGCCATGGCCACGTTCCCCTGTTGCAGCGCAGACGCCGGCACCACAATTCCTTGAGAGCTGATGGTGCCTGTGATGGCACTTGGAATCTGCTGCAAGTCAGAACACACATTATGAAGGTATGATAGGAAGCAGAAAAGTCACGTTTAAAACTTCAGAGTAAGTGGCATAATGATATCATTAGTAAGGAAAAGAGATGCTTGGAGCAAAGAGCACCCCGGGCGACCCAGCTTTCAGAAAGCTCACGTGGCAAACGTGGGCGCCGACAGACGCAAGAGCAGCTGTGCACTAAACACAAGGCCAAATGCTGGTTTGCACAGTGGCTTCTCAAACAGTCCTTCACCTCCCACCACAGTCCAGTCACCATGAAGCCCTGGAGACCCTGCTTTCTGTGACTCACCCTGTGGGAGCCCTCACTTCGTGTAGAGCACCTGGGACTGGGCTGCCTGCAGCAAGCATGTTTGTCAGCTCCACCCGTCCAAGTCATCCATTTGGGCTACTTTATCCATTTGCTGTGACCCCTGGGTTTGTAACTGGGTGGGTGGGGGCATCTAGCACAAGGCCTGGCACACAGCATGCTCCCTGATATCTGAGCATTTAAACAGCAAAGTGGATATCACCCAAAGTCTGTGGGCAACCACTGACTTCAGTATAATGCCTACAGTCAGTCACATTAATTTGGTCATAATAAAAATTAAACCACCAGAATCAATAATTGAAGCACTAGGGCTGGGCATGGTGGCTCACGCCTCTAATCCTAGTACTCTGGGAAGCCCAGATGGGAGGATCACTTGCCCTCAGGAGTTCAAGACAAGTCTGAGCAAGAGGGAGACCCTATCTCTACTAAAAAATAGAAAAAAGAACTTGACATTCTTTTTTTTTTTGTAGAGACAGAGTCTCACTGTACCGCCCTCGGGTAGAGTGCCGTGGCGTCACACAGCTCACAGCAACCTCTAACTCTTGGGCTTATGCGATTCTCTTGCCTCAGCCTCCTGAGCAGCTGGGACTACAGGCGCCCGCCACAATGCCCGGCTATTTTTTTGTTGCAGCAGTATAGGAGTTTGAAGTTGCCGGGAGCTATGATGACACCACTGTACCCTAGCCAGAGTGAAAGCAAGACCCTGTCTCAAAAAAAATAAATAAATAAAAATAATAAAAAGTATTAATCTAAGGTCTAACCTTAAGATCCTAGTAAAAGAAGAACAAACACAAATGGGCCAGACGTGGTGGTTCACACTTAAAATCCCAGCACTCTGGGAGGCCAAGGCAGGAAGATCCCTTGAACTCAAGAGTTTAAGATCAGCCTGAGCAAAAGCAAGACCCCATCTGTACTAACAATAGAAAAATTAGCTGAGCACTGTAGCAGGGGCCTGTAGTCCCGGCTACTCAGGAACCTAGAAGTTTGAGGTTGCTGTAAGCTAAGCTGACATGGCATTCTAGCCTAGGTGACAGAGTGAGGCTCTATCTCAAAAAAAAAAAAACAACAAAGGCTCGGCGCCTATAGCTCAGTGGCCAGGGCGCCAGCCACATACACCAGAGCTGGCAGGTTCAAACCCAGCCTGGGCCTGTCAAACAACAATGACAACTACAACCAAAAAATAGCTGGGTGTTGTGGCAGGTGCCTACAGTCCCAGCTACTTGGGAGGCTGAGGCAAGAGAATAATTTAAGCCCAAGAATTTGAGGTTGCTGTGAGCTGTGATTCCATAGCACTCTGAGGGCGACGGTGAGACTCTATCTCAAAAAAAAAAAAGAAGATGAACATAATTAATACAAAGCAGAAGCACAAGTTGGCCTGTGGCTTAGTGAGTAGGGCACTGGCCCCGTATACCGAGGGTGGCAGGTTCGAATCCGGCCCTGGCTAAACTGCAACAAAAAAATAGCCGGGCATTGTGGCGGGTGCTTGTAGTCCCAGCTACTCAGGAGACTGAGGCAAGAGAATCGCTTAAGCCCAGGAGTTGGAGGTTGCTGTGAGCTGTGACACCACAGCACTCTACTGAGGGTGACAAAGTGATACTCTGTCTCTAAAAAGAAAGAAAAGAAAATGGGCAAAGCACATGAGAAGACATCTTACGAGAGAAGATACACAGATGGCATAAAGCACAGGGAAAAGGGGAAAAGGCTCAACATAATCAGCCACCAAGGAAATGAAAACTGAGACAGCTCAATGGCCCTGCAGGGCACCAGAGCGGCTGCAGTGCAGTAAGTGCCTCAGCACAGACGAGACTTTAAGGCTCGACCAAACAAGCCAGTAACAAGATGACAAATGGCTCCTGACTCCCTGTGTGAGAGACCTGGGGACAGAAGGAGGACGGTGGGGGCGGGGGGAGCGGCGGTCGGTGTTTAGCAGCACAGAGTTTCAGTTTGGGAAGATGAAACAGTACTGGAAATGGATAGTGTGATGGCCGTCCAACAATGCCCTTGAAATGTACACTTGAAAATGGTTAAGATGGTAAGTGTTACATTATAGTATTTTACACAATTTTGGGGGTTTATTTATTTATTTATTTTTAAATTTTTATTTCTTTATTTTTTTGAGACAGTGTCACTATGTCACCCTCAGTAGAGTGCAGTAGTATCATAGCTCACAGCAACCTCCAACTCCTGGGCTTAGGCGATTCTCTTGCCTCAGCCTCCCAAGTAGCTGGGACTACAGGCTCCCGCCACAATGCCCAGCTATTTTTGGTTGCAGTTTGGCTGGGGCCGGGTTTGAACTCACCACCCTTGGTATATGGGGCCAGCACCCTACCCACTGAGCCACAGGCGCCGCCCAACAATTTTTAAAAATTAAATTTTTTTTTTTTTTTTTTTTTTGTGGTTTTTGGCCGGGGCTAGGTTTGAACCCGCCACCTCCGGCATATGGGACCGGCGCCCTACTCCTTGAGCCACAGGCACCACCCAAAAATTAAAATATTTTTAACAAATGTACACAGCTATGATTTAATAATTTAAAAAAAAGAAAAGAAAGAAAGAAAGAAATCAGCACAGGACTGGGGATCCAGTACACAGACTGAGGATTCACTTCAGGCAGGGTCATTCCCAAACTGGCAGGGTCAGATATGTAGAGAGTCCTTTAGCAGGAAACCATTGCGACAGACTGGCAATTGTGAAAGGGCCAGTGGTCTCACTCAGTAATGCAGATGTAGAACAGTACCCCAACATATGTACCTGGGACTGCACAGGGGAGTACGGACTCCCAGGCTCCCCACTCAGCAAGGTCTCACTGTTCATTTTCGTTTTTAAACAAGCAATATAGCGACTGCAGAAATCTTTGCAGAGTTCATTAACCTTTTCCAGCTCCAGAAGATGAATACGCAAAACCTGGATTGCTTTTACCATCTAAAAGCAGAGAAAAGAGAGACTTTCAGACAACAAAAAAGTAGCATTAAGGTGAGTTCTCATTGTCAGACATAACCAGTTCTTAGTTATTAGACAAAACCTAGTGAAGAGAAGGATTCCCATCAGAAGTCGCACAAATTGATGACCCATTCCAGTGCCACCGACCTGTGCTGTGTGGGAGCACGGGGACAGACAAAAGTGCCCGGTGCCTCGCTGCACTGCTCTGTGACAGTCCATGTTGTTTACCCCGTCCACTCAGTCTCTGCATTCATAAATGGGAATATATCCATACCCACTCCCAGGCGGTTCTCAACTTTTATAATGCTCAATTTTGGTATCAAGTCTAAGTTGTGGGATAATTTGTCCCATAGCAATAGATAATAACCATGAACCCCTTTCCTAAGTACCATGCTCCTGTGAATCAACAACTCTAAAGCTCCTCTCCTTCACCTATGAACTTGGAGGTGATGACTCGTATATATTTGTGCAATGAATGAGTGAACCAGAGTACCACGCCCTGCCAGGCCCCAGGTCAGGCGGACCTTGTCCCTGCCAAGCCAGAGCGGAGAGAGGACATCTGCTCCACACTTGCTGGCAAGGCAGGAGTGGGCCGATGGAAAGAAGGATACACAACAGAATCAGGCAGAGAGAGCTTCTGATCCTCACCCCAAAAGGGCCAGTACTGTGAAGTCTCACTTCAGGGATGAGGATCAGATAACTCACCTATAAACTCTATTAGTGGCCAGGCACCATGGGTCACAACTGTAATCTTGGCACTCTGGGAGGCTGAGGCAGGAGAATTGCTTGAGGGCCAGAAGTTTGAGACCAGCCTGAGCAAAAATGAGACTTCATCTCTATGAAAAATAGAAAAATTTGGCTCAGCACCCATAGCTCAGTGGTTAGGGCATCGGCCACATACACAGAGGCAGGCGAATTCGAACCTGACCCAGGCCTGCTAAACAATAATGACAATTACAACAGAAAAATAGCCGGGCGTTGTGGCGGGCGCCTGTAGTCCCAGCTACTTGGGAGGCTGAGGCAAGAGAATCGCTTAAGCCCAAGAGTTTGAGGTTGCTGTGAGCTGTGATGCCACACACTCTTCTGAGATATAGTAAGACTGTCTCAAAAAAAAAAGAAAAATTAGTCAGGGGTTGTGGCAGGTGCCTATAGACCCAGCTCCTTGAGAGGCTGAGGCAGGAGGGCTGCACGAGCCCAGGAGTGTGAGGTTGCCGTGAGCTGTGACAACACCAGGCAATAGAGCAAGACTATCTCCAAACAACAACAACTATCAGGACTAGTAAGGACTGAGCTATAGTAACAATCTTTTTTATTTTAAAGATACAGGGTCTCATTCTGTCATCTAGAGTGCAGGGTCTCATTCTGTCATCTAGAGTACAGGGGCAGGATGATAGCTCACTGCAGTCTCAAACTCTTGGGCTCAGGCCATCCTCCTGCCTCAGACTCCCAAGTTGCTGAGACATGCACCACCAAGATGGGCTCACTTTTTAAATGTTTTTTGTAGAGATGAGGTCTTGCTATATTGCTCAGGCTGGTCTCAAACGATCTCTTGCCTTAGCCTGCCAAAGTGCCAGCATTTATAGGCATGAGGCCCACATGGGCCTGCTTTTTTTTTGAAAAGTCTTACTCTGTCACCCTGTGTAGTGTGCTGTGGCGTTATAGCTCACAACAACGTCAGACTCCTGGGCGCAAGCAACCCCCCAGCCACAGCCTCCTTTGTAGCTGGGGCTACCGGCGCCTGCCACAATACCCAGTTAGTTTTTCTATTTTTAGTTGAGACCGAGTCTCGCTCTTGCTCAGGCTGGTCTTCAACTCCTGAGCTCAAGCAATCCTTCTTTCTCAGCCTCTCACAGTGCTGTGATTACAGTTATGAGTCACTGAGCATGGCCCTTTTGTTTGTGTTTGTTTTGTTTTTTTAAAAGCTAAAACCGGGCAATTTATTCAGAAAGTTTTCCCAAGGCCTTTTTGAAGGGCCCTGCCTACGGTTTTGATGTGAGACCTATCAGGCTCTAATGGAGTACAGGGACAGTCCCTGATGCCAGACCTCTGTGCTACTGCCCATCTGAGAGAGAAATGCTTGCCAATGCTCAGGTGGGAGCAGAGTGGTGTGCTCAGATGAAGGCTGTGCTACCGCAAAGCTCCAAAAGACACAGCTGACTCTGGGTCCACCAGAGACGTTAAGTCCAAGTAATTCTCCATGTCCTTTGGAGAGTGCAAAAAACACTGGATTTTGGAGCCACGGACCTGGGAGTAGGTCCCTGGTCCCTGGGAGTACCACAAATTAGTGGGGGCCTCAAGACAGTGCTGTCTTGGAGAATAAAGTCACACAGTGACCTAGCAACAGAAGTTGAGCAGACCCCAGCCCCTGTGAACCTTTACATATCCACAGGAGATACCCAAATCCCCCAGTCCTGTCAGGAAGGAGGCGCACATCATTTATTCACCCAGTGAAGGAAAGGGCGACTAGACAGGGCTGGAGGTCTCAGGGCCATCAGAGCACACGACTGGACAGGGCTGGAGGTCTCAGGGACATCAGAGCACACGCCCTATCAAGCAAATTACTCTGTGACTGGATGGCTCTCTCCTCCAGCAGGACTCCAAGTGTCTAAAATTCTACTTACACGTTCAAAATTTTACTTACTAAATTGTCAGTTTCTGGATCTTCACAAAAGAAGGGTTTCCCCTCTTTCTCTTGCTTCCTTACAAAATTTTCAATGTCCACATCAAAACTGGCAGAAGTTGTGCCTTCAGAGCCCTGGGTGGATTGTTCACATTTTTCAAACAACAAAGCTAATAATGGAAACAGTGGATGCCTAGGGAGGAATAAAAAGAATAAACATACGTCTCACATGTCTATGAGAATGTGTTAGTGTGTGTGTAAGCATCATTTTATATAACACATTTGCTGGGTTCTAATTAATATATAATTCATCCATTTAATGTATAAAAGTCAACAGTTTTTAGTATGTTCTTACACTTGTGTAATGATTAGCAATCAACTTTAGAATGTTTTCATCGTCTCCAAAAGAAATCCTGCACCCATTAGCAGTCCACTTATGCTAAACCGCAGCCCATCACAAATCTACTTTCTATCCCTATATATTTACTTCCTTTCGACATTTCATATAATTGGAATCACACACGATGTGACGTGTGGTGTTTGGCCTCACTCTGTATATTTTCAAGGCTTATCAATGTTGTAAATGTCACTGGTTACTTCATTCCTCCTTATGTCCAAATAACGCTCTATTATATGGATGCACTACTTTTTTTTTTTTTTTTTGAGATAGTCTCATTTTTGTCACCCTTGGTAGAGTGCCGTGGCATCACACAGCTCACAGCAACCTCCCTCCTGGGCTTAGGCGATTCTCTGGCCTCAGTCTCCCAAGTAGCTTGGACTACAGGGATCCGCCACAACGCCTGGCTATTTTTTTGTTGCAGTTTGACTAGGGACGGGTTCAGCCCCCCCACTCTCGGTATATGGGGCCAGCGCCCCACCCACTGAGCCACAGATGCCGCCCCTGATGTACCTCATTTTATTTGTCAATTTGTCCATTCGTTGTTGGACAAGTGGGTCGTTTGCCCCTTTGGTTTTCATGGTTAATGTCGCCATGAGCACTGACGGCCCCGTCTCCTTGTGGACACGTGCTCTCATGTCTCCTGCGTACGTGCACACAGTGGGACTGCCAGAGCATGCGCAGCTCTCTATCTAACTTCTTCAGGCACTGCCAGACTTTTCCAAGCGGCCACCCCATTTTTTTTTGTCTATAAGATGCAACTTCATTGTGCCTTTGCAAACAGGGTACATTTCTTTAAAAAGGATCAAAATGTTCCATACATAATAGCTCTATGCGATAGATTACAGTGCAACACTATTCTTGTTACATAAGCATAGAAATACTATAGAGTGGCCACCCCATTTTATGCTCCCACCAGCAGGGTATGAGGATTCTAATCTCACCACATTCTCAACACTTTTCCTTTCTGTTTTTATTATTATCACATCATAATGAGAGGTGTATCTCTGGTATTTATTTTTTTTGTAGAGACAAAGTCTTACTGTACTGCCCTCGGTAGAGTGCCATGACGTCACATGGCTCACAGCAGCCTCCAACTCCTGGGCTTACGCGATTCTCTTGCCTCAGCCTCCCGAGCAGCTGGGACTACAGGCGCCCGCCACAACGCCCGGCTATTTTTTGGTTGCGGTTTGGCCGGGGCTGGGTTTGAACCCGCCACCCTCGGCATACGGGGCCGGCGCCCTACTCACTGAGCCACAGGCGCTGCCCTCTGGTATTTATTTTTACACAATAAATCAGTATGTATCTCTTGAGAACACTTCAGACCACATTTGCACAGATCGAGCAGAAATCCACTGGGCAGCACGCTACTCCCCCACCCTCCTCTCCCCGAGTGATGCTGTTAGTGAGTTAGTGGGGTCCTTTCCGTGAGGACACCGCATTCTCACGCGGTTCTGTAGCTGGGTGTGTTCTTCAGAGTGTTCCTGCATCACACAAGCAGGACTGGCTCCCAGTGCAAGCCTCGGGAGCTGGCCAGGGCCCCGACTCACTTGAATGCTCAGCTATTACTGTCCTTAACACTTAACGCATTTGGAACAAGGAGCTCCACACTTTATTTTTGCACTCCCCTAAATTATGTAGACAGTGCTGCTTAAGAGATAATATCAGTGCACCTTAACTGTGTCAATGCAGGGCAGTCTGAGACCCCACAGTGTCACCATTTACCTGCCGTTTGTTGTTTGACTTGTTTACAATGTAGGAGAGCCTGGGTTCACATATGCAATGACCTCTTAGGAGAGCTATGCAGAAACAGAATGGCATAAACATTGTAACAGTTACTACAGGTCAGGGTCGGTGGCTCACGCCTGTAATCCTGGCACTCTGGGAGGCCAACACAGGTAGAGTTCAGGAGTTCGAGAACAGCCTGAGCAAGAGACCCTCTCTCTGCTAAAAATAGAAAAGCCAGCCAGGCATCCTGGTAGGTGCCTGAGGTCCCAGCCACTCAGAGATTGCTGTGAGCTATGATGATGCCAAGCACTCTATCCAGGGTGACAGAGTGAGACTGTCTAAAAAAAAAAAAAGAAAGAAAAGGAAATATTACCATCACAGGCTGCAATAGGATAAACCTTGAAGACATCAGGCTAAGCGAAATATTCTGTCACAAAAGGAAAAATATTATATAATTCCACTTACATAAGCTCTCTAAAATAGTCAAGTTCCTAAAAACACCAGAGTAGAATGGTGGCCAGCAAGTGCTGGGTGAGGGAGGAGGAGGAAAGGTGGCCGTGTTTACTGGGCAGAGTCTCAGGTCTGAAGATGAAGCAGCTCTGGAGCTCTGTTTCACAGCAAGGTGAACACACTTTACACCACCAAACTGTACCCTTTAAGACGGTTAGGATGGTAAATTGCTGTGTTTTTTTATTATAATTAAAAAAAAGAGAAAAAAAAACCCAGCAATCAATTTTTTAAGGAAGTCATTTGAGAACCAAACTGCTCTCCAGAGGTCACCTCCACTCACAGTGATGGGGCACCTTCACGTCCCAGCCAGGCTGCCCAGAGGATGCGCCCAGGGACATTGCTTTGCTGACTGTTTTCATGGGTTTGGCCACTTAGTGGCCTCTTCTGGGACTTGGCTACTTTGTCACTTTAGGCTGTCTTTCTCTTATTGATCATATTACTTTTAGGATGTTAATACTTTGTTGCACAAATGTTCTCCCAGTCTGTTACTTGTCTTTGTTTATGATATTTATTTTTCGTCACTTAAACAGTTTGAGGTATTCATATTTGTCAGGCTTTTTCTTTTTTCACTTTGTGCCTTATTTAAGGCATTCTCAAAGTTACACAAATATTTTTCTACATTTTTTTCTGATTTCTGACATACTTTAATCTTATAAACACTTGGATCCTGAATCTAAATGGAATTAATTTGTATGAACAAAGTGAGGAACAAACTCAGGTTTTTACCAAATAGCCAATAGTTCCTACAGTACATTATTAGCTTGTCTTGGAGCGATTTGAATTCTCCCATTTATCACATATTTTCATACATATCCATAGCCCCGAATTCTCAATTCTGTCATCTGATCCATGTATATATTCCTATATTTAATGTGCTAGTTAAAAGACTGTGATTAAGCTGCTCGGGAGGCTAAGGCAAGAGAATCGCATAAGCCCAGGAGCTGGAGGCTGCTGTGAGCCGTGTGACGCCACGGCACTCTACCGAGGGCCATAAAGTGAGACTCTGTCTCTACAGAAAAAAAAGACTGTGATTAATAGACTGTTTTAAAAGTTGTGGTGTGACTTTACTTAAATTGTTCTTTTTTCCACAGTTTCTTAGCTATTTTTGCACATTCTCTTCCACCAGATGAATTTTAGGTCACTTTGTCTTTTTTAAGCCTGACTGGGCTTTAATTATATTGCCTTAAATTTACAAATTAATTCAGGAAAGAGTGAAACTTTAAGTGTCTACATCTAGGGACGTGAGGAAGCTCTCCCCTGAATCAGGTTTTTGTTTAGTCTCATTAAGATTTTTAAAGCATTCTCTATATAGTTCTTGCACGTTTATTATTAAGTTTATTCCTACTTATTTTATAGATTTGTTTCTATTTTAAGAGGAATTGTTTTATTAAAATTTTTGTTATTTTTATTTTCATTTCCACAGGGATCAATACAGACTATTTTTTTTTTTTTTGAGACAGAGCCTCAAGCTGTTGCCCTGGGTTGAGTGCCTTGGCATCACAGCTCACAGCAACCTCCAACTCCTGGGCTCAAGCTATTCTCCTGCCTCCGCCTCCCAAGTAGCTGGGACCACAGGTGCCCACCACAACACCTGGCTATTTTTTGGTTGCAGCCATCATTGTTTTTTTTTTTTTTTTTGTAGAGACAGAGTCTACTTTATGGCCCTCGGTAGAGTGCCGTGGCCTCACACAGCTCACAGCAACCTCCAACTCCTGGGCTTAAGCGATTCTCTTGCCTCAGCCTCCCGAGCAGCTGGGACTACAGGCGCCCGCCACAACGCCCGGCTATTTTTTGGTTGCAGTTTGGCCAGGGCCGGGTTTGAACCCGCCACCCTCGGTATATGGGGCCGGCGCCCTACCAACTGAGCCATAGGAGCCGCCCTGCAGCCATCATTGTTGTTTGGCGGGCCCATGCTGGATTTGAACCCGCCAGCTTAGGTGTATGTGGCTGGTACCTTAGCCGCTTAAGCCACAGGCGCCAAGCCAGACATTTTTTTAAAACTGAGTTAGTTTTGAGGTGTATAAACCCCATTTTTAAAAAACTCTATCATACTGGGTGGCGCCTGTGGCTCAGTAGGTAGGGTGCCAGCCCCATATACCAAGGGTGGTGGGTTCAAACCCAGCCCTGGCCAAACTGCAACAAAAAAATAGCCGGGTGTTGTGGTGGGCGCCTGTAGTCCCAGCTACGTGGGAGGCTGAGGCAAAAGAATCACCTAAGGCCAGGAGTTGGAGGTTGCTGTAAGCTGTGTGACACCACAGCACTCTACTGAGGGCAATAAAGTGAGACTCTATATCTCGCCCCCCCCCAAAAAAAAATGTCATATTTATTTTTTAAATTATCTAACGGTAAAGCTGTTCTTGGAGTACAGACAGACCCTGGAATTTGGCACGAGACCAACTCAGGGAAGCACCACCGGATCCAGATGCAGAAACAGGCCTTTGCTCTCCAGCTGCAGCCCTATCCCAGTGTCAGCAGCCACCAAGCTGGTCATTGTTACCATCCTTTTATCTTTTCAAGGATGCCACGTAAGTGAAATCTTACGCTACATGACCTTTTAGGAATGGCTCACTCACATGGGATCCTGCAGTAGGAACTGAAGCTGCCCCCACTTTTCGTTATGGAGAAACGTTTCATTGTGCAAATATGCAGTGAGTCCTCATTTCATCCTGACAGGGTCTTAGGAGCTGCTACCTACAGCAGGTCCTCAATAACATCACATTGAGGAGGTTTTGTCATTGTTTTGCATCCAATTCCAGATACTGAGAGCCTGGGATGTTTAGTGAAGCCTTACTGTAACGCCATTTGTCTATCCATTTTTCAGCTAAGAAATTTTGGGTTGCTTCCAATTTTTGACAAAGCACCTTGAAACACCAGTGTACAGTTGAATAGATATCAGATTCCTGATCACTGCAGCATTATTAACAATAGCCAAAAGGTGGCAACAGCCCAAGTGTGCACTGAGAGATGACTGGATATCTGAGTATGGCATATACATACAACGAAATATCGCTGAATCTTAAAAATGGAGGAAAATGTGACGCGTGCACATGGATAAACTCTGACGACATGCTAAGTGAAATGAGCCAGTCACAAGAGGATAAACACTATGTGATTCCACTTAGATGGGACACCCGGAAAGTGGAATGACGGTTGCCAGGAGCTGGGAGGAGGAGGGAAGGAGGAGTCACTGTTTAATGGAGGGAAGTTTCAGTTTGGATAATACTGAAGTTCTGAAGATAGATGGTATTGATGGCTGTACAACAATGTAAATGAACTTAATACTGAACTGTATACCCCAAAACGGTTAAGATGGTAAATTCTATGTTATATATATTTTACCACGTTAAAAAAATTCACACAGAGGATTTTGTGTGAACTTCTTTCTCTAGGGTAACTCTCCAGGAGTACTGGGTGTCCAGAAGCACTGGGCCATTTAAGATGCACATATTTGTAAGGAAAGCACAAGCACTTCCCACAGTGACGGGCCGCCTACATTCCCACGGCAGCCTGTATGCGTCCCGGCTGCTCAGCACCATTTGCCAGTATTTGGTGTTCTCACTGCTTTTTTCCTTGGCCCTTCTAACAGGTGTACAGTGGCAGCTCACCAGGGCTCTACCATCCACCTCCTGATGGGTGATGACGAGGGGCACATCTTCCCAAAGTTTGGCCACCTGAATCTCCCTTTGGTGAAGCATCTGCTTAAGTCTCCTGCCCACTTTTTAGCTGGACTGCTAATTTTCTTTTGTTTGTTTGTTTTTTTTTTGTGCCAGGGCTGGGTTTGAACCCGCCACCTCCGGCATATGGGACCGGTGCCCTACCCGCTGAGCCACAGGCACCGCCCCGGGACTGCTGATTTTCTTACGGGTGAACTATGAAAGTTATTTCTGTATCTACATACAAATGCTTGGTTGAATATAAGATTTGCAAGTATTTTTGCTCAGTGTGCAGTATGTTTTTTCATTTTCTTAACAGCATCTTTGTCAGAGTAGAGGTTTTTTATTTTAACTGGGTTTAATTTACCAACTTTCTATTTTACAAGTCATGCTTTTAGTCTTCTTACACTTAGGACTTTTAGCCTAACCCAGGACTTTCTCCCATGTTTTCCTCTAAAACTTTTACACTTCTGGTCTCTCTCATCTTTTCTCCTCCATAAGAGAGACCCACTTTCAACTCTCTTTGGAAATGTTCTAAACTTTCTCTTTAAAAGAGTAAAAAAGAAAAAGTTTCAGTTTAAAATTTTAACATTTGTATTAATCTTCTTTGCAGAAACCTTTGTAGGGAAATGAGGTTGAGAATCTGTTTTTCTTTGCATATGTGTGTCCAGGTATTTGCTGAAGTCTATCCTTTCTCCACGGAATTGTCATTGTAGCTCTTTCAAAGATCAAATGACCCATGTTTGTGCAGATCTGTTTCTGTGCTCTTCACTTTGTGTCGTTGATCCAAGTGTCTATCCCATCACCGGCACCACAACACAACTGGTTTCCAATAACCTTATAGTTAGAAATGACATACATGTAGACTGATTGCTCCAACTTTATTCTTTCTCAAAATCATTTTATCTTTCTAGTTCTTTTGCATCCCATATGAAATTTATAGTTAGTCTATTTGTATAAATATATCCTGCTGAGGCTTTGCGACTGAGTTAAATCTACAGTTCAATTTAGGAGAATCAGTATCTTTACTACATGGAGTTGTCCAACCCCAAACTAAAGAAACCACCATTTACTTAAGTTTTGATTGTTTGCATCAACATTTTACAGTTTTCAGCATAGAAGTTCTGCACATTTTGTTGGATTTATATCTAAAGTTTTTAGTGAAGCTCTACAGATAGTATTGTCTCTGAATTTCCAACTGTACGTTGCTGGTACAGAAACAGGACTGGCTGTGGTGTGTGGCCCGTGTAATCAGTAACCTTACAAAGTTCACTTATTTAGTTGACCAAATTTTTGGTCAACTCTTCATGACTTTCTCCATAGACTATCATGTCATATACACACAGAACTGGTTTTATTTCTTCCTTTCTAATATATGGTATGCCTTTTCTTTCCTTTTCTTGCCTCACTGCATTTTCTAGAATTTCCATTACAGCTCTGAATAAGAATAGTGAGAACAAACATCTTTGCCTAGTTTCCAATTTCAGGGTGAAGACATCCAATCTCTCCCCGTCAAGTATGATGCTGCTGCAGGCCTGTGTGGATCCCCTTCATCAAATTAAGAATGTCCCCTGCTACTACCCTTTGCTGATAGTTTTTCATCCTAATTGGATGTTGAAAACTATCAAATGCTTTTCTATGATAATGGCTGATTCACAACCCAAACCAGTCTGGTCTTCCTGTGATAAACTCCACTTGGTCACTGAGTATTATTCTTTTTACATACTGCTACATTCGACTTGTATTAGTATCTTACTGATGACTCTGAAGATGACTTAAACCTCGAAGTTCCCGGGAGCACTGGTCCGTGTTTTCCTGTTTTGTGTTGTCTCCGCCTGGTCTCACATCAAGGGTGAGTGAGAAAGGACTTGCTGCTCTTTCCTTCTTTATGTGTTCGGGAGAATTCTCCAGTAAAACCACCTGGGCCTAAAGATTTCCCCTGCAAGGTTACCTTAAATGTAGATTTATATTTCAAAACATTTTTTTACGTTTTAGAAATAACATCTTAGTCTGAGAAGACTTTTCACCCAAGCAGCTATCGCATCGTCATGGAGCAACCGCACTAGCACTCCCCTACAAGGCTCCCATCCCCTCTCCCCTCCCGGCACCCCCATGCCCACAGTCTCCTCCTCCAGGCTACCTATAAATGGCCTGCTTGTCTGCATCCATCGGTGTCTGAGACTCCACAGGAGGAGGGCTCACTTCTTCCACGTCAGGCTCAGAGCAGTGTGGATCTTGCTCTGTTTTTAACTCTGTTACTACTTGCATCTGTAAGAGGAGGAGGAAAAGTTTTGTTACCAAACACAAAATAAATGGCTAAGTGTCTATTCTCCAACAGGAATGTGATCAAAATGGCAAACTGCCAGATAGCTATGATTGGTAATAACACAGAAGGAACATCACCAACAAAACTCCCTTGAATTTAAAATGCTTTAAACGTACATAAAGCTTAAATTCCAAAACTGTTGTAAGAACTGAGAAGACCAATATCTCTTAAGTCCTCAGGATTTTAAAAATCACAGTAACTGTACACCACTGAAGGGAATTCTTGCTATATATCCTCACTTTTAATAATATTATGCGGCCAGGAGTGATGTCTCACACCAGTAATCCCAGCACTCTGGGAGGCTGGGGCAGGAGAATCACTTGAGGCCAGGAGTTCAGGGTAAGCCTGGGCAACAAAGACCTTGTCTCAATCAAAAAGCAAAACACCACAAGAAAATTACAATATGAATAAGAATAAAATGAAGTATAAAGAAATAGTCCAAGTTTTTACCTTGTCATAAAAAAACAACTCAAACCCAATAAGCTACGTACCTGTGACAGCACTGAAACTCTCTCACAAATACCTCAAATCTCAGGAATATATAAGCTATAAAAATGTTAAGAAATGTCACTGAATTCAGAAAATAAAGACCAGATGTGTTTACTTAAAGTCTTACATTTCATTTAAATTGCTTTAAACAAGTAATGTGTTTGTCACTTAGGTAAAAAAGTATTTAAATCCTTAAGCAAAGATTCGGTTTATAAAAAAATACTGCTGCAGTAAACTTCTAGTTATCCATGAGCAGCAGATTAAATTGTCCTGACCTCAGCCTCTTCAGGCCCAAGACAGGTGTGTCTCGGCCCGGGAGGAAGCAGCCGGGGGAGGAGGCCGGTCTGAGCCCAGCGCCCTCTTCACTCCCTCAAGATGGTGCAGCAAGCCTGGGAACTGTTTTTCTTCTTCTCTTAAAACAGAAAAGCAACCAAACCCCACTCAAACACAGTATTTCTGGAGGAGAATATGATAGGGTGTATAAGAAGCCTTAAACTATTTACTTCACTGTTTTTTAAATGATTATGAAAAAAGAGAAAACTAAATATTTGACCTTGGGCTCAGTGCCTATAGTTCGGTGAGTAGGGCTCCAGCCACATACACTGAAGGTGGCAGGTTCGAGCCCTGCCCAAGCCTGCTAAACAACAATGACAACTGCAACAAAAAAATGGTTGGGCATTGTGGTGGGCGCCTGTGGTCCTAGCTACTTGGGAGGCTGAGGCAAGAGAATTGTTTAAGCCCAAGAGTTTGAGGTTGCTGTGAGCTGTGACTCACGACACTCTACCGAGGGCGACAAAATGAGACTCCCGTCTCAAAAAAAAAAGAAATAAAAAGAAAAATCACTTGGCAACCCCAAAGGACTGCCAGGCTAGGAAAGCAAGCTAACACTACCGCATGCAACTTTCTTTCCTCAAAAATTACAACAAAACCAAACAAAATCTCTGCAAAAGAGCCAACCAAGGACCATGCAGACCAGCCACGAAGGACAGAGGCAGACCCACCTCAGCACATAGTCGCCCTCTGCAGGCACGCTGGGTGGTGTGGTGAGCCACCCTACCCTGCCAGCTCTGCGGGGAAAACCTGCTGCCCGGGGAAGCAAGAGGCAGGGCTGAATCTGCTCCTAAGGAGAACAGGCTAAACCCCAGTGGGTTCGGAGCACACAGTAAACTCTCTTGCCCACTGTGCCTCAGCTGAGCCTCTCGTCCTACAGCCCCCGCCCCCTCAGTTCCTTCTGGTCAGAGATCATAACACCCAGATGTTCAAGAACACAAATTCTGTAGCGTCCAGGAAATGAGGGTCTCATCTCCAGAGGGAGGACAGTGAGTGACTGCCCACCAGAGGACAGCCATGCCAGCATGCACACAGTAAAAGGGCAAGTGTCAGGACCCTGCAATGTATTACTGGGACAGCCTCCCTCATGCTAATAACTGGGACATGAAACCACAGAATTCCCATCAGAAAGCTGATCAAGTAAGACATTCAGATTAGCAACTGGTCAAAGGGGCAATCTGTGATTAACAAAGCCAATCAGCTACTCTTTAAAAGCAACAACACAAATACTGATGTAAAAAGATTAATTCCCAAGAAACTATCACATGATTGGGAGAGGTCAAAATTATCAGCAATCTTGGTATCAATTAAGGAACTAATACAGAAAATTCTGCAGCTTATCTTCCTGAACACCAACACTGAGTGGAAGTGGATGTGCCCCCAGGGGAAGGGTGGACACACAGAGCCCCTTGCGTGTGCAGACAGAGCGACTGTGAGGAGCGCGGGGAAGGTCAAGTCTCACTTGCTGCCCGTCTTGGTAGCTGTCTATGCTCAGCGTCTGTGTGGCCATCATGGTTACTGAGCGTTTTACGAGGCCTCAGATCATCCTGAGTGAAAGTGCATGGACTCTGGAGAGAAAAGGAGAAGAGCGTCAGTGTGAGGTGGAGAGTAGCTGTGTCCCCACTTGTTCCACAGCACCTACATAATTTTTTTAAAAATACATATTTTGGCTCGGCACCTGTTGCTCAGTGGTTAGGGCGCCGGCCACATACACTGGAGCTGGCCAGTTCAAGCCCGGCCTGGGGCTGCTAAACAATGACAACTGCAACCAAAGATAGCCAGGCACTGTGGCAGGCGCCTGTAGTCCCAGCTACTGGGGAGGCTGAGGCAAGAGAATTGCTTGAGCCCAAGAGTTTGAGGTTGCTGTGAACTGTGGTGCCATGGCACTCTATCCAGGGCGACATAGTGAGACTCTTATCTCAAAGAAAAAAAAAAATATTTATTTTTACATGGAGAGAAAGAATCATCCTGATTACTGGGTGAGAAGCCAGTGCCTGCCAGCAGCACTTGGCTTCCTCAGCCAACTTGCCCACTGTGCTGGGCCCTGACTCGCTGCATGGCTTCGGCCCCTGCCCTGCTCATATCCTGAGTGCACAGCTCTCTCCCTTTCGAGAGTGGGCAGGCCAGCCAGTGTTCAGGCACCCTCTCTAAGCGCTCAGTCTCATCATCTTGGGACTTCTCCTCTGGGGTGAACATCTGGTCTTCATGGCATACACCCTGCAGAGTGCTGGGGGGGAAGGAAGGGCTGACACACAGCCCCGCATCCCGTCTCAGCGCACACACCACAGCCACGTGTGCACTCAGTGGTACATGTGCACGCGTGAGCTGTGGAAGTAGACGCCATGCTGTGCTGCAAAGGAAAGCCTGGGGGTGAGGAGCAGCGCTGCCATGTTCCCAGCACAGCGGAGCACTCGGCTCTGCAGTCACCCTTCCTGCCGGTGACAGCAAGATCCTCACTTCATTAGGCAGTGAGTCAGACACACCCCACGACACAACTCTCTGGCAGGACACCCATCAAGAGCTACACCACAAAAATCAAGTGACTTTTAGCTGTAAAAAGCAAACCTCCTTGGGTTCCAAGTTCTGTTTTTTTGTTTTTAAAGGTTAAACATGCAGAAGGCTTTTTAAGATAGGGAAAACTGTTCTAGTTTGAAAGAGCATAAATATGTGGTCCATACTGAGAGCTAGGGCTCTTGGTGACAGAGGAGAGGTGACACAGATGGAGGAAGCGGCTAGAACATACCCTGTGGTAGAGGGATGGGAACAGACGTGTCCACGTGAGTTCAGGACTTTTAAAGAAAAAAGCAGAAATAGACGCGGTCAGGTACGGTGGCTTGTGCCTGTAATCCCAGCACTTTGGGAGGCACAGGTGAAAGGGTTGCTTGAGCCCAGAAGTTCAAGACCAGCCTGGGTAACATATCAATACTCTACAAAAATTTTTTTAAATTAGCTAGGCGTGGTGGCAGCATCTATAGTCCCAGATCCTAGGGAGGCTGAGGCAGGAAGATCGCTTGAGCCCAGCAGTTGAGGTTGCTGTGAGCTATGATTCCATGCACTCCAGTCGGGGCAACAGAGTGAGACTGACTCAAAAGAAAAAAAAATTTGTTTTAAAATAAATACAGAAAGAAAAGCTCCATCCAGACTAACAAAAATGAAGATGACACAACTTTTCATGTACAGGAGTATTAAAGCTTACTAGCAATTGAAGAAATAAGAATTTTTAAATAATATATCCTTTTCCATCTAGCAAGTGTTAAAAACAACAGTAGTACACTTTGCTAGCAAAATGAAGCACCACCTGGAACGCGGCGGAGTCAGTCCCATGAGTCACAAATAGTACAAATAGATTTGGAAAGCAGTTTGACCATGTACCTTAGCCATAAACAATGTTACACTTGTCTCAAAATCAACCTAAGAATATCGCTTTAGTGTTTGACTTTATAGGGAGACAAAAATATGAAATATAGGCAGAATCTAACAGGCTGGCATTTTGATATTTTTAAGCATTCCAGCCTGGATGAATGGGGGGACAGGAACACTTTTCGGAAAAGGATCTGACATTCACGGATTAGTTGAATCCTGCAGGTGGTGAAGTCTTCCCTTTGTTCAGATCAGAGGAATGAATCTGGAAGGGAGGCCAGCAATGCACCCCAAGAGGCTGGGCAGGACACACAGGTGATGGGGGCATATCCCTCTCATCCAGGTGGGGCCTGCCTGCTCAGAGGGCGTACTCACTACTCTGCCCACAGAGTGATACCCCTTTAAGCCCCATCAACTATTTAGATCTTGACATTTTGTGTTTAGCTCCAGAACCATCTATGTATTTGGCATTACAGGCGTTTGAAGTATTTAAGAAAATCTGGCAAGTTATTCTTAGATTCTGGCCTTGATTCCAATTTAAAATGTATAACTGGGTTACTAGTTTTAAACATTACTTTTTTTTTTTTTTTGAGACAGAGTCTTACTTTATTGCCCTCAGTAGAGTGCTGTAGTATCACAGCTCACAGCAACCTCCAATCACAGCAGCCCTTCCTGGGCTTAGGTGATTCTCTTGCCTCAGCCTCCCGAGTAGCTGGGACTACCAGCACCCGACAGAATGCCGGGCTATTTTTTTGTTGTTGCAATTGTCACTGTTGTTTAGTTGGCCTGGTATAGGGCTCAAACCCACCACCCTTGGTATAGAGGGCCGGCGCCCTATGTACTGAGCCACAGGCACCACCCTAAACATTACTTTTTTAGTTATAAAGTAAAACAGAGAAATTAACTCAGATTGTAAACAGGCCCTCATTTAATCAAGTTTATGAACTGTCAGAGCCTCTCCTTGGCACTGGGAACACTGCAGGGAACAGAATCAGGTCCCAACACCAGGTCCTGCCACACCTCTGAGAGCAAAGTCTGAGCACCTGAGATCTGCTCTATGTGTAATTTTAAATTGTGTGCAAGGGAATTTGCACTGCAAATGGAACATGTATCACTAAAAGTGATATATTTGGTCTGGATCAACTTAAGTTATCCAAAGGTTGTCTTAAAGGTAAAACTTACTGAATTTATAAAGAGAATAATAAAATTCATGAATTCAACATGAAAGTGAAGAGAAAAACCAGATCTTTAACTTTGTAGCATTAATAAACGTTGGTTTTAGTATTAACCTGGATAGAGTTGAAACATTCTTCTCAGTAAAGTATTACAAGAATGGAGAAGCAAGAATCTGATGTACTGGCTCGGCCGCAGCTCAGGGGTTAGGGAGCTGGCCATATACACAGAGGCAGGCGAGTTCGAACCTGGCCTGGGCCTGTTAAACGACGACAATTTTAACAAAAAAATAGCCGGGCATTGTGGCGGGCACCTGTAGTCCCAGCTACTCGGGAAGCTGAGGCAAGAGAATCGCTTAAGCCCAGGAGTTGGAGGTTGCTGTGAGCTGTGTGAGGCCACGGCACTCTACCGAGGGCCATAAAGTGAGACTCTGTCTCTACAAAAAAAAAAAAAAAGAATCGCTTAAGCCTAAGAGTTTGAGGTTGCTGTGAGCTGTGACGCAACAGCACTCTACTGAGGGCGACATAGATGCTGTCTCAAAAAAAAAAAAAGTGGGGGGGGGTAGCACCTGTGGCTCAAAGGAGTAGGGCACCAGCCCCATATGCCAGAGGTGGCGGGTTCAAACACAGCCCTGGCCAAAAACTGCAAAAAAAAAAAATCAGGGCGGCGCCTGTGGCTCAAGGAGTAGGGCACTGGTCCCATATGCCGGAGGTGGCAGGTTCAAACCCAACCCTGGCCAAAAACCACAAAAAATAAAAAAAAATCTGATATACTCAATACTAATATGAAACCAGCAGATGATCTAACACACACCCATGTAAGAGAAAAACTCAAATCAAATCAAGGTGGGGAGTGAGGAATGACGGAGTGGGGAGAGGGGAGGAGGGGGAGGGTTGGGTGTGCTCCCACTTAATGGGCATAATGTTAGGGTGTACGGCACAGCCTTTGGGGGTGGGACACAATTATGAGAGGGACTTAACCTAACAAATGCAAACACCATAACCTAATCTTTGTGCCCTTAATTAACCTGAAACAATAAAAAAAAAAGAAAAATTAAATAAAAAAAGAAAATTTACAAGAAAAATGAAAAATAAATGTTGGTTTTTGTTTTTGTTTTGAGACAGAGTTTACTTTGTCGCCCTCGGTAGAGAGCTGTGATGTCACAGCTCACAGCAACCTCCAACTCCTGGGCTTAAGTGATTCTCTTGCCTCAGCCTCCCGAGTAGCTGGGACTACAGGTGCCCACCACAACGCATGGCTATTTTTTGTTGCAGTTTGGCCAGGGCTGGGTTCAAACCTGCCACCCTCAGTATAGGGGGCTGGCGCCCTACCCACTGAGCCACAGGTGCTGTCCATAAATACTGGTTTTACAGTAATGTCAAGCATTCATTTCTGTGTACAAAAGCCTCATTTCAAAGCAAGAAAGCTAGATGGTAAAGACGTTTTTGATCCTCAATAATACAAAGTGGAATGGAAGCCACATGTCCTTCCACAGAAGAATGAGGAGTCAATTGCAATCACCCATTACTCAATCTTCAGACACGAGGCAGCGAGGAAAAGCGTTCTCAGCAAGCTGCCGAGGGAAACGGCAGGCTCACAGTATATGCATTAGACCCAGTGGTTCATTCATTCCACAAATACCTACTCAAGGTCCTCTCTGTGCCTGGCTCTGTCTCATGGATGGGCAATAGAGCACCAAACACAACAAAGGCCCTGCTGCCAACAAACAACTTTCTAACAACTCGTAAGACATCCTCTGGACTATCTTCATAGGCCATCCCCTTCGTTTCCTCAGATCCTTGCCTCTGACCGCACTGAGCTCGATGGTCTTCTCTGCACATGTCTTCTTGGGTTGGTTATTCTCAGTCAAATTATTTTCCATTTTAGGGTCTTCCCTCCTGTTTTTACAACTATCTATTGCAATTATACTTTCTGGTGGGCTGCCGGTAAAGCAAATGTCACTGGTTTGTGCAAACAGACCTTGTGTTGGGCATCTCTGCAGACCCTCCTTTGGCTCTAAGGCTCCATGGACATGGAGATGGCATTGGGTTGTCTTTATCGATCTGTGAGTCATGCAGATGCCATCCCAATAGAAAGCCCTGTTGTTTCTGAGAAACTCCAGAGAACTGCTCTCAAATGTAAATGGAGGAAGAAAGGTCCCTGAACAACTAAATTACCCTTAAATAAGAAACACCATGAACTCAGAATGCTCCGAACATTAAAAAAAAAAAAAAAAAAGAGAGAGAGAGAGAGACAAACGCCTGAGGTGACAGATGCCCCAATTACCCAGACCTGATTGATTCATGTTGTAGGCTTCATCAAAACATCACATGTTCCAACAAACAACTTTCTTTTTTTTGTAGAGACAGAGTCTCACTTTATGGCCCTCGGTAGAGTGCCGTGGCCTCACACAGCTCACAGCAACCTCCAACTCCTGGGCTTAAGCGATTCTCTTGCCTCAGCCTCCCGAGTAGCTGGGACTACAGGCGCCCGCCACAACGTCCGGCTATTTTTTGGTTGCAGTTCAGCCGGGGCCGGGTTTGAACCCGCCACCCTCGGTATATGGGGCCGGTGCCTTATCGACTGAGCCACAGGCGCCATCCCAAACAAACAACTAACAACTCGTAAGACATCCTCTGGACCTATCTTCATAGGCCGTCCCCTACAGACATATAATATTATGTACCCATAATAATTAGAAATAAATTTTTTAATTGAAAAGAAATAGCAGGCTCGGTGCAGTGGCCCCGACTGTGATCCTAATAGCACTTGGGAGGCCTAGGCAGCCTGGACAGCATAGTGAGATCTGTCTCAAAAAAATTTCTGCCAGGCACAGTGGCTCATGTCTATAATCCCAGCATTCTGGGAGGCCAAAGTGGGAGGATCCCTTGAGCTCAGGAGTTTGAGACCAGGCTGAGCAAGTGTGAGACCCCATCTCTACTCAAAATAGAAAAATTAGCTGGGCATCATGGTGGGAGGTCAAGGATCACTTAAGCCCAGGAGTCTGAGGTTGATGTCAGCCATGATGATGCCACGGCACTCTACTCCAGGTGACAGAGTAAGACTCTATTTAAAAAAGGAAATCAGGGCAGTAGTTAATGTGTACAATTCTGGAGTCTACAGAAGTTATGTCAATTCAGTCTATTAATTATGGTGTCACTGGAAATGTCAAACACTATTTTTGTTTTTGAGACAAGAATCTCACTATGTTGCCCTCAGTGGAATGCCATGGAGTCACAGCTCACAGCAACCTCAAACTCTTGAACTTAAGTGATTCTCTTGCCTCAGCCTCCCAAGTAGCTGGGACTACAGGCACCCACCACAATGCCTGGTAATTTTGTTGTTATCGTCATTTTTGTTTTAGCAGGCTCGGGCTGAGTTCAAACATGCCAGCCCCAGTTTATGTGGCTGGCGCCCTTAAGCACTGAGCTGCGGGTGCTGAGCCTTTTTAAAGACAGGGTCTCGCTCTTGCTCAGGCCGGTCTTGAACCTGTGAGCTCAAGCAATCCACCTGCCTCGGCCTCCCAGAGTGCTGGGATTACAGGCATGAGCCACTGTGCCTGGCCGACGTCAAACACTATTTAAACAAGTTGATGGAGACTTGTTCCATGAATAGACCAGGCACCATGATTCATGCCTATAATCCCAGCACTCTGAGAGGCTGAAGCTGGAGGACTGCTTGAGGCCAGGAGACCCAGGCTAGCCTGGGCAATATAGAGAGGCTCCATATATACAGAAAAAATTGACAATTTTCCAGGCTTGGTGGTGGGCTCCCCTGCAGCCCCAGCAACTCAGGAGGCTGAGACTCTGAGAAAAAAGAAAGAAATGTAGGGTAACAAAGATCCTGACTGCCATTGTGAAGATTATTTCCAGAAGTTCACTCTGGGGAAGAGTCCTCTAGCTTTAACAATCAAGTTTACACTGGCTGGGCACCTATAGCTCAATGGCTATGGTGCCAGCCACCTACACCAGAGCTGGCAGGTTTGAACACAGCCAGAGCCTGCCAAACAACAATGACAACTGCAACCAAAAAATAGCTGGGCTTGTGGGGGCACCTGTAGTTCCAGCTACTCAGGAAGCTGAGGCAAGAAAATCACTTAAGCCCAAGAATTTGAGGTTGCTGTGAGCTGTGACATCAGGGTACTCTACCAAGGGTTACATAGTGAAACTCAATCTAAAAAAAAAAGAAAGAAAGAAAAGAAAACAACCAAGTTTACAGAAAGACTCAGATCACCTCACTGAAGAGTAGGTAAAGCACCCCATCATGTCTCCACCTGCTGAACCCCAGAAACGGTTCCTGGGCCTTTCTCCCACCCCACACTTCCTACGACCCCTCCCCAGTCCCTTCTCTACATTGGAGCCCCAGTGATGGGATTTTAAATGCCTGCTTCTTTCCCTTTGGTTATCAGTTTTCAAAATAAAGTGCTGGTTCTCTAGTGTTTTCTAAGTACTGCCCAGAGAGGCTGTTTTCAGCACATTATAATCCCAAGAATTTAAACATTTTCAAAGGAGGTTTCTTTTACACACACACATATTGTATGATGCTCCAAATTATCCCATCTTTGGCCAATGTAAGCTCCTTCTATGAGCTCCCACAGCCCTTCACATGGCCCTGGTGATTCTGAGAGCTTTCTTTTTTTTTTAGACAGAATCTCACTGTGTTGCCCTCGATAGAGTGCTGTGGCATCAGAGCTCACAGCAACCTCAAACCCCTGGGCTTAAGTGATTTTCCTGCCTCAGCCTCTGGAGTCGCTGGGACTACAGGTGCCTGCCACAACACTCGGCTATTTTTAGAGGTGAGGTCTTGCTCTTGCTCAGGCTGATCTTAAACTGGTGAGCTCAGGTAGGTAATCCACAAAGCTCAGCCTCCCAGAGTGCTGGGATGACATCAGGTCTGAGCCAGCTTGTCCAGGCTCTGAGAGCTTTCTTGCTTTCAGGTAAAACAAGATATCCAGGTGCATCATGTTAATTTTCCGTGTTAATCTTGGACTCTGCCATTTGTCCAATGGGCTCTGACTCCTCACAGTCCGGATGACACTTAGAGAACGTAGGTGCTACCTGGGCTCACTGCTATTGCCTGGTCACTGTAGGCCTTATCGATGAATATTTTCTCAAAAAAAAATTTTTTTTAAATATGTTAACACTGGCTGGACACAGGGGCTCACACCTGTAATCCTAGCACTCTGGGAAGCTGAGGCAAGAGAGTCACTTGAGCCTAGGAATTCGAAACCAACCTGAACAACAGACTGAAACTTGTCTTTACAAAAAAGACAAAACTTAGCCTGGTGTGGTAGAGCCTGCCTGTATCCCAGCTACTAGAGAGGCTGTGGTAGAATACTTGAGCCCAGGAGTTCGAGGCTACAGTGAGCCAGGCTGATGCCACCGCACTCCAGCCTGAGTAACAGAGCAAAACCCTGTATCAAAAGAAAAAAGTTAACACTGATACCTCCAATTCCAACTTGGAATTACAAGGTATTTACTTAACTGCTTTGATTTCATATTTACTTCATAGCCTTTTGTTTTTATGTTTGTTTTTTTTTGTAGAGACAGAGTCTCACTGTACCGCCCTCGGGTAGAGTGCCGTGGTGTCACACGGCTCACAGCAACCTCTAACTCTTGGGCTTACGCGATTCTCTTGCCTCAGCCTCCCAAGTAGCTGGGACTACAGGCACCTGCCATAACGCCCGGCTATTTTTTTTTGTTGCAGTTTGGCCGAGGCTGGGTTTGAACCCACCACCCTCGGCATATGGGGCTGGCGTCCTACTCACTGAGCCACAGGCGCCGCCCTTTATGTTTTTTTTTTGAGACAGAGTCCCACTATGTTGCCCTGGGTAGAGTGCCATGGCATCACAGCTCACAGCAACCTCCAACTCTTCAGCTTAAACGATTCTCTTACCTCAGCCTCCCAAGTAGCTGGGACTACAGGCGCCTGCCACAACGCCTGGCTATTTTTTTGTTGTAGTTGTCATTGTTGTTTGGCAGGCCCGGGGTGGGTTCTAACCAGCCAGTTCCACTGTATGTGGCTGGCACCCTGGCCGCTGAGCTATAGGCGCCAAGCCCTTTGTAAATACTTTGTCTTTAGGATTTACCCAGCGAGGATGGACAATTTGTTTCGATGTTACTTGAAATAATTCTTCTCTCTCACAGTTAAATCACCAACTCAATTCCTTCTAGGTTCTTTTGATTCCTTTCGCTTTCAAGTTTTGGAGACTACTTCCTCCCTTCTCCATTTTGATTTAATTTTATTTCAAAGCTATATAAAAACATTCATATAGCTTTGACAAAGGTCAGGATATACTATCCCCAAATCTGGCATCTTGGCATGTTGAATGTTTTAAGCTGAAAGATACAGCAAGTGCAGGAAAGTCTTGCTGACCTTTCCCAACCCTTCTCCCAGAAGGGTTCTCTGATCTTCCCTGCAGCAGGGTACGAGACCCACAGGAGACACACCCTCCCTATCTGGAGGGAGGAAACACGCTGATCTCCAAAGAAAAACGGACACCGACATCTGACCAGACAGGCCTGTTCATTACACTTAGCTCACACTCCCTCTTTCTAATCAGGTTTCCCCACAACTTCGTACTGTCATTAAACCTAGCACACAAACACCCAGGCACAGCCATATGCTCAGGTCATTTTCTTATGAAAATGTCACCTAAATCCTATATTAAATAAATGTGTGTGCCTTTCTCTTCTTAATCTGTCTTTAGTTACGGGAGTCCCAGCTATGAACCTAAGATGAGGAGAAGGAAAGCATATTTTTCCTCCCTTATGGTGCCAAGACCACAACTACGGGTTGGGAGCATAGGTTCAGGCCTCCAATCCCAGAACTTTGGATGGCCTGGGCAACACAGAGCCACCTCATCTCTATAAAGAAGGAAAAAAACTTAGCCAGGTATGGTGGCAGGCCCCTGTAATCCCAGCTACTCAGGAGGTTGAGGCAGGAGGATCACTTGAGCTATGATCATGAGTGTGCGACTACAGTGAGCTATGATCATGCCACTGCACTCCAGCCCAGGTGGCAGAGCAAGACCCTGTCTCATAAATGAATGACTGAACTAACTATAGAAAATACAGCCAGAAATCCAGCTTACAGCCATGTCCTTTCTGTCCTGCACAGGGAAGGGAACCCCATGCTTACTAGTCTGAGCTTAGTTGTCTTTTTTATCATAAGCCAATATTCACTGGACTTTCCTAGATAAAAGGCCATAGGTCTGAGCCTTACTTTTTTGTTTCATATATGCTGAAGATGCTCCCTGGCAGCGTAGAGATCCCCTTTATTCCCGTTCAACACGCCATCATACTCTACTATGTAGACCAACCGGTTCCCTGCCATGTTTCCAAATCTTTAAAGAAAGTCTCTGGGAACCTCAATCTGATGGCAAACCTGTCTAAAACCCTTCAAGGGGTTTCTATTGGCTTCCAGATAAAGATCAAAAAAATTTTTTGGAGACAGAATCTCACTCTGTCTCCCAGGCTAGAGTGCCGTGGTGTCATAGCTCACAGCAACCTCAAACTCCTGTGTTCAAGTGATTCTCTTGCCTCAGCCTCCCCAGTAGCTGGGATTACAGGTGCCCGCCACAACACCTGGCTAGTTTTTCTATTTTAGTAGAGATGGGGTCTCACTCTTGCTCAGGCTGGTTTCGAACTCCTGGGCTCAAGAACTCCTGGGCTCGGGGAGGCACCTGTGGCTCAAAGGAGTAGGGCGCCAGCCCCATATGCCAGAGGCAGAGGGTTCAAACCCAGCCCCGGCCAAAAACTGCAAAAAAAAAAAAAAAAAAAAAAAAAAGAACTCCTGGGCTCAAGAGATCCACCTGCCTCTGCCTCCTAGAGTGCTGAGATTATAGGAATGAGCTACCATGCCTGGCCCTCAATTTTTTTTTTTTTTGAGACAGAGTCTCAAGGTGTCTAGGTAGAGTGCTGTGGCATCACAGCTCACAGCAACCTCAAACTCTTGGGCTAAAGCGATCCTCTTGCCTCACCCTCCCAAGTAGCTGGGACTACAGGCGCCGGCCACAACACCCAGCTATTTTTTGGTTATAGTTATCATTGTTGTTTGGCAGGCCCGGGCTGGATTTAAACTCACCAGTGGTGTATGTGGCTGGTGCTCTAGCCGCTTGATCTACAAGCGCTGAGCCCCCAAATTCTTTTTTTTTTTTTTGTAGAGACAGAGTCTCACTTTGTCGCCTTTGAGGGCCATGACATCACACAGCTCACAGCAACCTCCAACTCCTGGGCTTAGGTGATTCTCTTGCCTCAGGCTCCTGAGTAGCTGGGACTACAGGCGCCTGTCACAACGCCCAGCTATTTTTTGTTGTTGTTGTTGCTCTTTGGGGGGCCGAGTTTGAACCTGCCACCCTCAGTATATGGGGCCGGCGCCCTACTCACTGAGCCACAGGTGCTGCCTCCCCCCCCAGATTCTTAATATAGTCAATTAGGGTCCTTGCCGTCTCCTCTCCACTCCCTGTCCTTCTCCCTTGTCCATTTATTTTGAAAAGTCTTTGATAAACTTGTTTCCTTTCATACTTCCTGGCAGGCAGGGACTCTGTTTTTGTCCACTACTGTATTCTCAGCCATGACTACAATCTGGTACATAGCAGGTGCTCAAGTTTCTGTTTAGTAAATAGATGCTGTAACCTATACCACATAGGAGTTAGTTACCTGTTCCATGAGACTTTGCTTTAACAGATCCATCTGTGCCTAGTACCTTTTTAAAGATAAATCTGGCACTGTGGCTGGCACTGTGGCTCATGCCTGTAATCCCAGCACTCTGGGAGGCTGAGGTGGGTGGATCCCTTGATCTCAGGAGATCAAGACCGGGAAATAGGAAAACTAGCTGAACATCATGGCAGGCGCCTATAGTCCCAACTACTCAGGAGGCTGAGGCAAGAGGATCTCATAAGCCCAAGAGGTGAGCTGTGATGTCACAGCACTCTACTGAGGGGGACAAAGTGATTTATCTTTTTTTTTTCTGTCTCAAAAAAAAAAAGATAAATCTTTGACTACTTTCTCAATGTCATCTAAAGTGTCTGGTCTGCACAGCTTTTCTACCCCAAAGGTCAATTCTGTCATTTATCTTCCATACCTTCTCAAATTTATTCTCACCACATTGTAGATGGTGTACAAATCTACAACCCTCCCTAAAAGTACTATATTCTCATTTCTTCTTAATCATTTGAGAGTAAAACCAGACTTGCCTCTATTCTCCTTGAATTAATTTTATTTTTCTAATGTCTTTTTTTTTAGAGAGAGACTCTCACTTTGTCGCCCTGGGTAGAGTGCTGTGCCATAACAGCTCACAGCAACCTCTAACTTCTCGGTTTAAGCAATTCTCTTGCCTCAGCCTCCCAAGTAGCTGGGACTATAAGCGCCCGCCACAACACCTGGCTCTTTTTTGGCTGCAGTTGTCATTGTTGTTTGGCAGGCCTGGGCTGGATTCAAACCCGCCAGCTCTGGTGTATGTGGCTGGTGCCTTAGCCGCTTGAGCTACAGGCACTGAGCCAATTTTTCTAGTGTTTTAGGTTGAAATCCGAATTCACTGTTTTTCTTTTTTTCCTTTTTTTTATTTTTGGCCAGGACAAGGTTTGAACCCGCCACCTCTGGCATATGGGACCGGGGCCCTACCCCTTTAAGCCACAGGCGCCGCCTCACTGTTTTTCTTGTCCGCTAATAAACACACTGAAGGCTATGCCCTGCCCTCCTCATCCCACGGGTTATGAAATGGCGCCCTCTTACTGTCATTCATTCATTTCTACAGAGTCTGAACAGAGTCTCTGACCTCCTCTCTAGCCCAAGAGATACACAAAGAGGGACTTAAAACGTCCAGGGAGACAGGTTAGCTATCCTTAGGTTCTAACCAAGGGGCATCACTTGTGGTCTAAGACTGTGGCCTACAGTATTCTTTTTTTTATTTTCTTGCAGTTTTTGGCTGGGGCCACCTCCAGGACCTGGGGCCGGCGCCCTACTCACTGAGCCACAGGAGCCGCCCCCAGTATTCACTTTTTTAAACTTGGGATCTTTCTTTGTGGCCTAACACACAGCTAGTTTTTATTAACTATTTCATGTAATTGAAGAGAATCTATACTTCATGTTTTGTCGGGCACAAATCAGCCACATGGCTTAAATCTTCTATATCAGTGGTTCTCACCTGGAAACAGTTTGGCTCTGAGGAGGAATTTGGCAATGTCTGGAAACATTTCTGGTCATCACAGTGACAAAGGCTGGGATGCGGCTCAGTATTTCACGGTGCACAGGGCAGCTCCCAACAGAGAATCATCCGGCCCAAACTGTCACTAGCGCCCTAATCCTGACTTCTTTTCCATCTACTTGGTTTACAGTTCACTGAGACTCATTATTAAAGTCTCTCCCTGTGTGTGTAGAATTGTTAATTCCTCCTATTTCCATCCATGCTGTAAGTTTTATTTGTTAGGTATACAGAAGTTTATGATTATTAATTATACCTTTGAATAATATGTTAGTACCCCTCTTTTAACACTTTTGAGTTCAGCTTGTCTAACGTTTTAAACCTGCTTTGTCAGGACTGACACGGCTTCCACCTCTTTGTTTTGTTACTACTTACATCAGTTGTACATAGACCATTTATGTAAAGCAATTGACCAGATACCATTTTTCTATGGAACAATAAGTGTTATCACCTGGAAGATTTAATCCTCTTATGTTAATTGTGAGTCCAGGTATATAGGGACTTATTCATGCCATTTTATTTTATTTATTTTATTTTTTTGTTTGTTTTGAGACAGAGTCTCACTGTGTCACCCTGGTTAGAGTGTCATGGCATCACAGCTCAGAGCAACCTCAAACTCTTGGGCTTACACGATTCTCTTGCCTCAGCCTCCCCAGTAGCTGGGACTACAGGCACCCGCCACAACGCCCAGGTATTTTTTTGTTGCGGTCGTCATTTTTGTTTTAGCTGGCCCAGGCCAGGTTTGAACCCGCCAGACTAGGTGTATGTGGAAGGCACCCTACCCACTGAGCTTACAAGCACCACCACCTATTCATGCCATTTTAGTTTTTTGGGATTTTTTTTCTTGGTTTCTTTTTTAAATAGATGTGGGCTTATTTGTGCAAATTATTTTTTGTTGTTCTTGGGTTTTTTTAATATACCATGCAAACTTCTTGTTTTTGTTTTTTCTTTCTTCTTAACTCCCTTTAGTTGAAATGGTAAAATTTGTTTTGTTTTGTTTTTTGAGACAGAG
Organism: Nycticebus coucang; assembly: GCF_027406575.1. NCBI lineage: Eukaryota > Metazoa > Chordata > Mammalia > Primates > Lorisidae > Nycticebus > Nycticebus coucang. The sequence goes on from NC_069795.1 coordinate 3,343,138, forward strand.
TGTCACTTTGTCACCCTGGGTAGAGTACTGTGGCATCATAGCTCACAGCAACTTCAAACTCTTGGGCTTCAGCAATCCTCTTGCCTCAGCCTCCCTAGTAGCTGCAACTATAAGCACACATCACAATACCCAGCTGTATTTTTATTTTTAGTAGAGACAGGGTCCCGCTCCTGCTCAGGCTGGTCTCAAACTCCTGAGCTCAAGGGATTCACCTGCCTCCACCTCCCAGAGCCTGGGATCACAGGTGTGAGCCACCAAGCCTGGCCTACAGTCTCCTTTGTTCCATGTTTCCCTCCAGTGCTTTGGAGCTGCACATACTATCCTCAGTCCTTAGTGGTTACCCTCATCCTACCTAAAATCAACATTTAACACCCACATCTCAACTGAGTTCTAGAACAATCCTTGTACCATTTATTAAATATAAAGTTGTGTTCATTAAACTTCAATATCTTAATTTACCCTCTCTGGCAACAGGAATTATAACTTATCCATAGTACTGATAGCGAGTACAGAGCACTCTGGGAAGGTAAACACATCGAGGATCATTTGGAGGCGTTCTTAAATACCCTGAAGATGAACTATAGGGCATTTAAAGGTTATGCTGTTTTTTCTTTTAGACAGTCTCACTAGGTTGCCCTGGGTAGAGTGCCGTGGCATCATAGTTCACAGCAACCTCAAGCTCTTGGGCTTAAGTGATTCTCCTGTCTCAGCCTCCCAAGTAGTTGGGACTACAGGTGCCCACCACAACACCCAGCTATTTTTTGGTTGAAGTTGTTATTGTTGTTTGGAAGGCCCAGGCTGGATTCAAACCCACCAGCTCTGGTGTATGTGGCTGACACCCTACCCGCTGAGCTACAGGCACTGAGCCTAAAGGTTATACTTTATCATCTGTGGGATTCACTGAGCTGTAATGCCTCATTCCCAACTGATCCCACGTAACCTATATAGTACAAAACACACACACATATTTCATACTGTACATATTCATAAATATAATATTATGATGCCTCCTTTTAGTGGGGGACCATATCAAACTTAGCAAAGCATATTATATACAATAAATATTTTTGAGCATTTGATTATTTGGACTAGATAAAAATTCATATAATTTTAATGACACCCTATCAGGAATAGAGTTAAAAAGAAAAATATATTAGAATATTTTATTTGTACTATAATTGTCACTTTCAATATTATTTAATATTATATGAGAAAATTATATTAGAAAAACATTTTAGGTTTTGAAGGGAGAGATACTGAGAAGATGCCACAATATGTATTCTATTCCATAAAAACAACTACATTCTCTATTTGGAACAAAATTCATATAGTTATTTTATTTTATTTTATTTTATTGAGACAGAATCTCACTTTGTCACCCTTGGTAGAGTGCCGTGGTATCACTCTTGTTCACACTGGTCTTGAACCGTGAGCTCAGGCAATCCACCCACCTCGGCCTCCCAGAATGCTGGGATTATAGGCAGGAGCCACCGCTCTCGGCATAGGTATCTTTTTAAATAAGGAAAAATAACACACATAAAAGAGATTTTTTTTTTTTTTTTGTAGAGACAGAGTTTCACTGTACCGCCCTCGGTAGAGTGCCGTGGCCTCACACGGCTCACAGCAACCTCTAACTCCTGGGCTTACGCTATTCTCTTGCCTCAGCCTCCCGAGCAGCTGGGACTACAGGCGCCCGCCACAATGCCCGGCTATTTTTTTGTTGCAGTTTGGCTGGGGCTGGGTTTGAACCCGCCACCCTCGGCATATGGGGTCGGCACCCTACTCACTGAGCCACAGGCGCTGCCGAAGAGATTTTTGAAGTTTAAAATAGTTACTGATTATATTCTTAGGATACAGTGGACTAATATCAAAACTGAAACAGAAACATACACTTAAATAAACAAGTACATCCTCAGGCCAGTTAACTAAAAATTATCCTGACCAGTCAAAAGGTCCATAAAAAAACTACCACAAAAGCACTGAGAAAAGCTGGGGATTATTCAGTCTCCTTTTTAAAATTTCTTTTACAGAAGAAATTCTAAAAGAGACATTGAACAAAAAATAATAGGGAGGGAATTCTACAAAGAGAGGCCCTCACCCAGCACCCTCACCCCCAGCCCCGCAGGTACTGGCCACTAACACCCCGTCCGGCCCTCATCAGCCCTCCTAAGCCAGCCCTGACCAAGGGGGCTGCCCTGCTTTCTGGGGCATAGAGGGAGGTGCATGTGGGGCTCCGCACAGCGGCTCTGGGTGAGGTACAGAAGCCACAGGAAACAACATGACCCTGCATGCTGACTTATCTGGCACAGGTGGCTCCCCAATGCTCAGCAGGAGCTAGTCATCAAAGCGGGGTTCCAGGTATTACCTTGTAACTCTACTGATGACTTAAGAGCTATTTCTCCGGGTACTATTTTTACACAGATGGCAAGGTACGCCAGTCACAGCAAGGTGTGCGTTCCCCAAGAAGAATTTCTCACCTGTTACCCACCTGTCGTTCCTACTCCCCCAAAGGCCATGTTATTTCATTTCACTGAGAGCCAGACCAGCTTTAATTTGCTTCAATTAAGAAATGCAGGGTGGGGCGGCACCTGTGGCTCAGTGGGTAGGGTGTCGGGGCCACATACCAGGGGTGGGGGGTTCAAACCCGGCCCCGGCCAAACAATAACAACAACAACAAAAAAAAATAGCTGGATGCCTGTAGTCCCAGCTACTCCGGAGGCTGAGGCAAGAGAAACGCCTAAGCCCAGGAGTTGGAGGTTGCTGTGAGCTGTGACACCACAGCACTTTATTGAGGGTGGTAAAGTGAGACTCTCTCAAAAAAAAAAAAAGAAATGAGGGGTTGGGGTGAGGGCTGACCAGCAAACTGTAAAGGGCCACATAGTAAATGGTTTGTGGACCACATGCTGCTGCTATTACTTACTCTTCTTTTTTTTTCTTTACAACTCTTTAAAAATGTATACATCATTCTTAGCCATAGGGCCATACAAAAGCAGGCTACTGCAGATTTGGCCTGAAGATCTGTGGTTTGCCAACCCTTGGCCTTAATTATAGATTTACAAAGAGATATTATATATTTTTAAAAACTCTAACTCAAAAAAAGAAATATAGGAACTCGGGCGGCGCCTGTGGCTCAGTCGGTAGGGCGCCGGCCCCATATACCGAGGGTGGCAGGTTCAAACCCGACCCCGGCCAAACTGCAACCAAAAAATAGCCGGGCGTTGTGGCGGGCGCCTGTAGTCCCAGCTACTCGGAGGCTGAGGCAAGAGAATCGCTTAAGCCCAGGAGTTGGAGGTTGCTGTGAGCTGTGTGAGGTCACAGCACACTGAGGGCCATAAAGCGAGACTCTGTCTCTACAAAAAAAAAAAAAAGAAAGAAAGAAATATAGGAACTCTCACCAAAGCCTTAAAAAAAAACAAAAAAAAAAAAAAAAAAAAACTCTAACTCTACTTTAAACCATCTAAAATGTGCTCAGTTTGGTGACACTCTCTGTGAGCTGCCTGCCTGGTAAGTCCAACCAGCCTGTCCCCCTCAAAGGACTGCTTTCTGCACAGCAGCACAATTCCCTGCCATGGAAAGGAGGGAAACTCTAGAGTGATTTTAGTTCTAGTACCTTCATAGGGCAACAGGTAGCCTGGAGAAGCCAGAAATGGCTGGAGATACACTGTATCTCTCAATTTTTTGTTACCAAACTTCTGGAAACATTTAGAAACATTTAGTCAACAACCCGTTCCCAGGCCAAACTTGTGTCTTAGCAAAAGGTATCCAAGAAAACAGCTAAAATCCTACATTCAAAAAAGGTACTTTTACAAGGTATCATTTAGGTATAGTTAGCGAGCCTGCATATCCCTATAGTTCAGTGAGTTTACATTTTGTGTGAGAAGTTTTAGTGATTATGTCTCAGAAACCACAGCCAAGTTGTCCCCCTCCCTTCCACGCACCCCCATCCCTGAGAGTATTCAGTCAATAAATTACTCGTTCCAAAGAAAACATTTGTCAAGAATCACTTTATTTTTCAAACAAGGTTTGGGAGATGCCATTTAAAGTTTAATATTAAAATAAAATAACAGACAGTAAATCCTGTTAAAACAAAATCTGCACCAAAAAAAGGATTTCTAAAACCCAAAGGTCCATATATGTCCACAAAGCAAAATTTTATTAACAAAGGCATTTTAATGGCTTTACAATTTGGTTTCTCTTGTTTTTCTGAGGAAAGAGAGTTTCACTGTCACCCAGACTAGAGTGCCATGGCCTCAGCCTAGCTCACAGCAACCTCAAACTCCTGGGCTCAAGCAATCCTCCTGCCTCAGCCTCCTGAGTAGCGGGGGCTATAGGAACCTACTGAAACACCCAGCTAATTTTTCTATTTTTTTAGTAAAGACAGATCCCACTCTTGCTTAGGCTGGTCTTGAACTCTGGACCTCGATAGATCCTCCCGCCTTGGCCCTCCAGAGTGCTAGGAGTATAGGCATGAGCCACTGTGCTCCATCTACAATTCATTTTAAAAGACTTTGAGCTGGATGATCTACTATGGTTGGTAAATTTAAAATTCACTATCACTGCCATCATTAAAAACTGACTCAAGGCTCGGTGACTGTAGCTCAAGTGGCTAAGGCGCCAGCCACATACACCTGAGCTGGCGAGTTCGAGACCAGCCGGGCCTGCCAAATAACAATGACAACTACAACCAAAAAGTAGCCAGGTGTTATGGTGGGTGCCTGTAAGTCCCAGCTACTTGGGAGGCTGAGGCAAGAGAATCGCTTAAGCCCAAGAGTTGGAGGTTGCTGTGAGCTGTGATGCCACAGCACTCTACCCAGGGCGACTGCTTGAGGCTCTGTCTCAAAAAAAAAAAAAAAAAAAAAAACTGACTCAAACCTTTCATAATGTACTTGTCATTAAAGAATCAATGATAGCCAGGCGTTGTGGCGGGCGCCTGTAGTCCCAGCTACTTGGGAGGCTGAGGCAAGAGAATTGCTTAAGCCCAGGAGTTGGAGGTTGCTGTGACCTGTGTGAGACCACGGCACTCTACAGAGGGCCATAAAGTGAGACTCTGTCTCTACAAAAAAAAAAAAAAAAAAAAAAAAGAATCAATGAATATGTTTTATGAAAAATAAGAACTACAGCCCTATGAAGCAGGCCCCTTCTCCCACTGACAATGTCTTCAGTCTGTGGACAGGCACCAGCATACCCCCTTACCCAGCAGTGGCCCTTCCCACCTACATTCCCTGTCCGCCTGGCTGGTACTAAGCTTAGTAGGGTAGAGGAAACCCAGCTTTAAGATGGCAAAACACTAAATGCTCAAAAGGTTCCGAAACATCAGGCATGGCCATAAAACAATATAAAATCACAAAAATGAATGAGATCTTAAATTTTTAAAATAAAAAATGGCAGATTATGGCCAGGCTCAGTGGCTCACACCTGTAACCCTAGCACTCTGGGAGGCCGAGGCAGGTGGATTGCCTGAGCTCACGGGTTCAAGACCAGTTTGAGCCAAAGTAAGACGCTGTCTTTAAAAATAGCTGGCTGTTGTGGTGGGCATCTATAGTCCCAGCTACTCAGGAGGCTGAGGCAAGAGAATTCCTTAAGCCTGGGAGTTCGAAGTTGCTGTGAGCTGTGATGCCACAGCACTCTACCAAGGGTGACAAAGTAAAAAAAAAAAAAAAAAAAAAAAAGGAGGCATGTACATGTTGTTATGTGCATTTTACCACAACAAAAATATTGGGCGAAAAGTATGCATAAATACACACAGAACTTAAAAAAATGTAAAGTTGGCAATTTAATGTTTATTATACTTTTTCCCTGCAAAATTGAATTCCTAATTTCTTTTTGTTTGTTTTTTTTTTTCTTTTTTGAGACACAGCCTGTGCTGTGGCATCACAGCTCACAGCCACCTCAAACTCCTGGGCTTAAGCGATTCTCTTGCCTCAGCCTCCCAAACCAGATTTTTTTTGTTGTTGTTGCAGTTGTCATTGTTGTTTAGCTGGCCCAGGCCTGGTTTGAACCCGCCAACCTGGGTATACGTGGCCAGCACCTACCCACTGAGCTACAGGCGAGGCTCTACCCAGCTATTTTTTAAGCCGCATACTTGAAGTCAGACTGCTCCCTGCCATCCTGAAAATCTAGTGAAACAGCCAGTTACTCCTCATAGGTCACAGCTGGCAAACAGTATAATCAGCATTTCCAGCACACAGTCCTGCACAGTCTCATGGACGGAAGCTGTCCCCTGATGGCTTTCCTCTTCTAGGGGATGGGGCATAAGTAACAAGGGCTTTTGGGTGATGGGATCACCCTGAGCAGAGAAACGATCTCAGACAGGAGGGAACACTCACACCTTGAGAGGACCTGGGGCTTGACCTGTCAGAGGGACAGTACTATATCACTTTAGAGACAGAGCCATGACAATAAAATGAATCTAAAATTTTTACTAATTCACAGACCCTCAGTCGCTCAACCTGGTAAACTACTGGTTTTCAAGATTTTGAAAAGGCTGTAGGCCCTTTCCCCAAAGAAATATTAGGTAGAGGGTGGCGCCTGTGGCTTAGTGGGTAGGGCACCAGCCACATATACCGAGGGTGGCAGGTTCAAACCTGGCCCTGGCCAAACTGCAACAAAAAAATAGCCGGGTATTGTGGCAGGCACTTGTAGTCCCAGCTACTCGGGAGGCTGAGGCAAGAGAATTGTCTAAGCCCGGGAGCTGGAGACTGCTGTGAGCTGTGATGCCACAGCACTCTACTGAAGGCAACAAAGTGAGACTCTGTCTCTACAAAAAAAAAAAAAAAGAAATATTAGCTAGAATTAAGAAAACTGCTCTGTCCCCTTCCCTAAGCTATGTTCTCCAAACCCTAGAGCTTTAAAGTATCCAGAGTTCTGGGGTGGCACCTACAGCTCAAAGGAGTAGGGTGCCGGCCCCATATGCCAGAGGTGGCGGGTTCAAGCCCAGCTCTGGCCAAAAACTGCCAAAAAAAAAAAAAAAAGTATCCAGAGTTCTAAATCTCAAAGTCAGACAACACATTTGCTATAGTTACCACAATGCCTTCTGTGTGAATTTTCCAGAAACCATAACTAATCCTGGAGGGTCTGACAAATAGAAGCAAAGGGCTACTGTCCACTGAGGGCAGGCAGCAGGCCAGGCCAGGGCTTTGCGAGGACTCACGCACAGCTTTTGTAGGCTTCTGGGTTCTTTCCCCCAGTGCCCATGCTTCCCAGCCCTTATAGGAGCTTCTAGCAATTCCCAAACTGACTTTTTCCTACACTGTATTTCCACTATACACATCTTCTTAACAGTGAACACAGGATATAACCATCACTCAACCATTCAGAGCTGCTACAGCTCTCCCCAAGTGGCTATAGCTATGTCCCTCACCCCATGATGACCTCACACTGCTATGCTCTGAGTTCTCCATCTGTGCTGTTATTATTTCCTTGTCACCACTGCCATCAATTGAAGAAGGAAAAACATCACACATGCATATTCCTAAAACAGATGGGCTGAGAGTAAATCAACTTCTAGTGAAGAAGTTCTTTTTTTTTTTTTGTAGAGACAGAGTCTCACTGTACCGCCCTCGGTAGAGTGCCGTGGCGTCACACGGCTCACAGCAACCTCTAACTCTTGGGCTTACACGATTCTCTTGCCTCAGCCTCCCGAGCAGCTGGGACTACAGGCGCCCGGCCCCAACGCCCGGCTATTTTTTGTTGTTGTTGTTGTTGTTGTTGCAGTAGTTTGGCCGGGGCTGGGTTTGAACCCGCCACCCTCGGCATATGGGGCCGGCGCCCTACTCACTGAGCCACAGGTGCCGCCCAGTTGTTCTTAACTTGATATCTGTGAACCTGAATAAAAAAACTCAGATTTCTTTTTCTTTGAGACAGAGTCTCACTTTGTCATCTTCAGTACAGTGACCTGGTGTCATAGCTCACAGCAACCTCAAATTCCTGGGTTCAAGCAATTCTCTTGCCCCAGCCTCCCTGAGGAGCTGGGAAGTTACTACACCCAGCTAGTTTTTCTATTTTTAGTAAGATGGGGTCTCAAACCCCTGAGCTTAGGCAATCCACCCATCTTGGCCTTCCAGAGTGCTAGGATTACAAGCCTGGCAAAATGTCAGATCTTTATTTGCAATAACTTCTAGCTGCAATGTAGCACTCTTTCAATTATGAAGCCCTAGGGCTTTAGCAGCACCAGTGACAGGTATTATCATAGAGCACTGAGAGCTGTTACAGAAATCTGACCACTATTAACAAAGGAATTACCACAGCCACTGCTGGATCTGCCTACTCAGTGAGTTAGTAAATGGGAATGTACCACTAGTCTGGGTCAACACGATATTTAGATAACTGTATTCCAATATAACTGGTTCTCTTCTTGAACTCTTTTATTTTGTTTAACATTGTTAAGAGGGGCCCAGAGGCTCCTGCAGTCTATACTTGGCATCACTTTAGCAGCTACAGCTTCAAACAGTTTTTAACAATTTGCATGGAAATGAAAGCTGCAAATACAATCTTACTTCTCACACGCAGTACTTTTCTACTCCTTCTATTCAAAGCCACACTTTGCTAAGTTGTAATACATTGCAGCAGAAACATACACACAGGAATCCCAATAAAACACAGTCACAGTCAGTATCACTAAACATGGAACCTGCTGACGCTTAAATCATAAAGCAAAGACTGCTAGTCTTTGAAACAAGCCATACTTTGCTGATCATGTTTCATCAATTCTAAACACATCTTTAAAGCTATAAAGTAGGCGGTGCCCATAGCTCAGTGGGTAGCTCAGTGGGTAGGACGCCGGCCACACACATGGAGGCTGGCAGGTTCGAACCTGGCCTGGGCCTGCTAAAACAACAATGACAACTGCAACAGTAACAACAACAACAACAAATAGCCAGGGCTTGTCGCCCATAGCTCAGTGAGTAGGGCGCCAGCCACATACTTTGGAAGCTGGCAGGTTTGAGCCTGCCTGGGCCTGCTAAACGACCACAAATGCAACCAAAAAATAGCTGGGTGTTGTGGCGGGCATCTGTAGTCCCAGCTACTCGGAAGGTTGAGGCAAAAGAATCACTTAAGCTCAAGAGCTTGAAGTTGCTGTGAGCTCTGATGCCACAGCACTCTACTGAGGGTGACATAAGGGCACTGTGGCGGCCACCTGTAGTCCCAGCTACTTGGGAGGCTGGGGCAAGAGAATCGCTTAAGCCCAAGAGTTTGAGGTAGCTGTTAGCTGTGACAACACAGCACTACCCCTGGGCAACTCTGTCTCAAATAAATAAATAAATGAATAAAATTATGAAGCATGAAGCATTCTATAACTGCTGCGGGAAGACAGCACCATGTCAGTAGGCATTATGGGCATTATTTAATGACCTTGAACAATCAAGTTAGATTCAATTAACTACATGAAGACCTCATTTTACTTCCCTTCTTTACTTTATTGCACTTCACAGATAATGCATTTTTTTTTACAAATTGAAGGTTCCTGGCAAACCTGCACCTGGAAGTCCATTGGCACTTTTCCAACAGCCTGTGTCCACTTCGTCATGTTCTGTGTCATATTTTGATAACTATCATAGTATTTAAAATTTTCCATTATTATATATTATGGTGACCTGTGCTCAGTGATTTTAATTGTTTTGGGCACTTATTATTATTATTATTATTATTTTTTTTTTGTAGAGACAGAGTCTCACTTTACCGCCCTTGAAAGAGTGCCGTGGCGTCACATGGCTCACAGCAACTTCCAGCTCTTGGACTTACGTGATTCTCTTGCCTCAGCCTCCCGAGTAGCTGGGACTACAGGCGCCCGCCACAACGCCTGGTTATTTTTTTGTTGCAGTTTGGCCGGGGCTGGGTTTGAACCCACCACCCTCGGTATATGGGGCCGGCGCCCTACTCACTGAGCCACAGGCACCGCCCTATTTATTATTATTATTATTATTTTTTTTTACAGACAGAGTCTCACTTTGTTGCCCTTGGTAGAGTGCTGTGACGTCACAGCTCACAGCAACCTCCAACTCCTGGGCTTAGGCGATTCTCTTGCTTCAGTCTCCCAAGTAGCTGGGACTACCGGCACCAGCTACAATGCCCGGCTATTTTTTTGTTGCAGTTTGGACAGGGCCAGGTTTGAACCCGCCACCCTCTGTATATAGGGCCGGTGCCCTATTCACTGAGCCACAGGCACCACCTGATTTAGGGCACTTATATAAGATGGTGAACTTAATCGATAAATATGTTTTGTATTCTGACCACTCCTGACCATTCTGTCTCTCCCCTCTCTTGGTGAGGAAGGCATGTTGAAAGCCAAGATCAACTGAAAGCTAAGCTTCTTGAGGAAACATTTTGCCAAGTTGTGAATGCAAAAAAAAAAAAAAAAAAAAAGGTTTTAAAAGAAATTAAAAATGCTTCTCCAGTGAACATACAAATGATAAGAATGAAGCAGTCTTATTGTTGATATGGAGAGAGTCTGAGTGGTCTGGACAGAAGATCAAACCAGCCACGGCATTCCCTTAACCTAACCCATAGCAAGGCCCTACTCTCCTCAATTCTGTGAGGGCAGAGAAAGGTGAGGAAGCTGCAGAAAAAAAATTGGGCTGAAATCAAGGTTAGTACATGAGGTAGAAGGGAGAAACTGTTTCCATAACATAAAAAAAGTGCAAGGTGAAGTAGCAAGGGCTAAAATAGAAGCTGCAGCAAGTTATCCAGAAGACATAGTTAAGATCATTGATAAAGGTGGCGACACTGAACAGATTTTCAATGCAGACACAGCCTTCTATTGGAAGAAGATGCCATCTAGAACTTTCATAGCTAGAGAAGAAAAGTCAATGCCTGGCTTCAAAGAACAAGTTGACTCTTCTTTGGAGGTACTGTAGCTGCTGACTTTTAAGTTGAAACCAGTGCTCATTTGCCATTCTGAAAATCCTAGATAATTTAAGAATTATGCTAAATCTACTCTGTCTATGCTTTAAAGTAGAACAACAAGATTAGATGATAGCACTTCTGTTTACAGCATGGTTTATTGAACATTTTAAGCCCTCTATTGAGATCTACTGCTCAAAAAATTCACTTAAAAATATTACTACTTGGCTCAGTGCCTGTAGCTCAAGCGGCTAAGGCGCCAGCCACATACACCACAGCCGGCAGGTTCAAATCCAGCCCGGGCCTGCCAAACAACGACAGCTACAACCAAAAAGTGGTGGGCACCTGTAGCCCCAGCTACTTGGGAGACTGAGGCAAGAGAATCACTTGAGCCCAAGAGTTCGAGTTTGCTGTGACACCACCTAGGATGGTGGTGTCCTCTCTACCTAGGATGACATAGAGAGACTCTGTCTCAAAAAAAAAAAAAAAATGTTTCATAAGGCTTTCGCTGCCATAGTGATTCCTCTAATGGTTCCGAGCACAGTAAACCGAAAACCTTCTGAAAGGGATTCACCATTCTAGATGTCATTAAGAACATTTGTGATTCATGATGAGGTCAAAATATCAACATTACCAGGAGTTTGGGACAACCCTCAGGGATGATTCTGAAGGGTTTAAGACTTCAGTGAAGGTGAGGCGCCTGTGGCTCAAAGGGGAAGGGCACTGGTCCCATATGCCGGAGGTGACGGGTTCAAACCCAGCCCTGGCCAAAAACCACACACACACACACAAAAATAAATAAATAAAATAAAATCTAAAAAAAAAAAAAAAAAGACTTCAGTGAAGGGGGTGGCGCCTGTGGCTCAGTGGGTAGGGTGCCGGCACCATGTACTGAGGGTGGCAGGTTCAAACCCAGCCCCGACCAAACTGCAACAAAAAAATAACTGGGAGTTGTGGCGGGCACCTGTAGTCCCAGCTCCTTGGGAGGCTGAGAGAATTGCTTAAGCACAAGAGTTTGAGGTTGCTGTGAGCTGTGACACCACAGTACTCTACCGAGGACAACAAAGTGAGACTCTGTCCCAAAAAAAAAAGTAGTTTTTTGAGATGGAATCTACTGGTGAAGATCCTCTAAACATTGCTGAAGAAATAACAAAGGATTTAGAATATTCCATAAACTTAGTTGATAAAGCAGGAGCACTTTGAAGGAATTCCTGCTGCAGATAAAATATTATTAAACAGCAGCTCATGCTACAGAGAAATTTTTCTTATATAGCAAACTTTTATTATTGTCTTATTTTAAGAAATTGCACCAGCCACCTCGACCTTGGGCAAACACCACCTCCTTGATAAGTAACAGCCACCAACATTAATGCAAGCTCTCCCACCAGCAAAAAGGCTCCAATGAGCATTAGCACCTGTTCTGTTGCCTGGTGTGCTACTGGCCTCTCACAGCTCACTGCAACCTTGAACTCCTAGGCATGAGCAATCCTCCTGCCTCAGCCTCCCCAGCGGCTGGGACTATAGGTATATGCCACCACACCCAGCTAATTCTTTTCTTTTTTGTAGTCTTACTATGTTGCTCAGGCAGGTCTCAAACTCCTGGGCTCAAGCAATCGTCCTGCTTTAGTCTCCCCAAGTGCTGAGATTACAGGTGTGAGCCACTGAGCAAGTCCATCATTAGGATTTTAATGTAAGGTGTGTACATTTATGTACATCACTGTACGTTCACAGTATTGCTACTATATTATTAAGAGGCTACAATATAGTATAAATACAACTTTTCTATTCACAGAAAAACAAAAAAATTCATGTCACTTGCTTAATTTGATATCTGTCTACTGCCATGATCTAGAACCAATCTCTCAATACCTGTGGTATGACTGTCCTGCAACGGAAGGCTCCACATACTACTCCCCACGCTAAGAAACCAAGGTGAAAGTGATGAGAGGCAAATTGAGTCATTCTGCTATCTTCCATATCACGGTATTACAACTAGATTCCAAAATCTCCAATAACTGTAATTATTCTTTATGATATTTAAAGAAAGACCCTTGTTCAATATGCCAAGAAAAATAATGTAATTATTAGTTAGCTATACCTAACCAAAGCTGGGAGCTTCTTTCACCCTAAAGTGGAAAGTACCCACTTCCTAAGAAAAAAACCCACTTATTTCTTTAACAACCTCTTTCTTACACCACCTAGTTAAATCTGAACCCCCTTACCTATGCCAAAGATGTCTTGAGTTGCTGCAAATATGCCACCCACTTAGCAAAGGCACTTGGGGTGCGTACGGGCGGACCCCACCCGGCCTCGTTCTGCCCTCAGCCACACGTGCTCAGACACACGTGGGCAGGACACCTAACGGACCCACACAAACAAGGTACTTCGGGAGCCATAGCACGAAATAAAGCTGACTCGGTCGTTAACTTTTTTCAAGTAATATAATTTTCTCAAAAGGAATGTGATAATCCATGAGGCGGCCAGACCCTGCCAAACACTTCCTGTCATCCCTGTCACATCAGCCGTTTAAGTCAGACATTGCAAGCAATCCAGGAACCCTCCAGCAGGGCACCCAGAACACAGCCCTCAAAGCACCCCCGGGCATCCCACCAGTCGGCGCGCGCCGAGGCCGGGGTAGCTGGGGCAGCCCGTGACACCTGCCCTTCCGCGCGCGCTCGCTCCCGTGCGTCCCTCGGCGCCAAGGCCCGCGGGGCCGGGGTCGGCGGCCGCCATCTTCCCGCCTCCGCCAGCACGCGGCCCCACTCGCGCCCCGCAAGCCGGCCCCGCCCCGCCCCCGGCCCTCACAGCAGCCGCGCCCCCGCCCGCGCGCCCCCGGCCCTCACGCCCGCCCGGCCCCGGCCCCGCCCCCGCCTCCTGCGCGTCCCCGGCCCTCACGTCTGTCCCGCCCGCGCCCCCGCCCGGCACGGCTCGGCGCGCCCCCGCGCCCCTCGCCCCCGCCCCGCGCAGGGGCGCGCGCCGCTCTCCGAAAGGGACGGTTAGGAGCGCGCGCCTAGAGCGGGCCCAGCGCGGCGGCAGCGGAGCCTTCCAGAAATTTCCGCGTCCCTAAACCCACACTAAAGCACAAACTGGGCGCGCCCCCGTGCGGGCCCGGCAGACTGCGCCCGCACTCCCCGAGGCCGCCCGCTCCCCTCCCCCACCCGCGCCCCCTCCCCGCCCCCTGCCCCAGGCGGCGGGTCAATTGCGGGCCCTCCAGGGCGCCGCTGGCCCGCCCGATCCGGTGGCAGCGGCAGCAGTGGGCGACGGCCGCGGGCCGGTGTGATTGATAGGGACGGCGGCGGCGAGAGCGGCGGCGGCGGCGGAGCGGTTGAGTGACAGCTTACCTGGGTGCCAATCTTCATCACACTGACAAGCGGCTGCAGCAATCGGGACCCGCAGTGCCGCGCCCGCGTCCAACCGTCACGCCGACGCTAGGCCACGCGACACAGCCTCGCTCAATGGGAGGAGGGCGACGCCGACGCACACCGCATCAATATTCAGGCAGGGGGCGGGGCCTGGTCAGGCCTGGCCCCGCCCTCCCTGCGCGTCGGCGGGCGCGGGGCAGGGCCTTTCCGCAGGGGGCGGAGAGTGAGGCCCGGGGCTGGGCTGGGGGCCGGTCACGCCCCCGCAGCCAGGCCCCGCCCCCATCCCGCCGCGCCCGGGAGTAAGCAAAGGCCTGCTGGGCCTCAGGGCCGAGCTTCCTGCTTTATGACTATGCAACAGGGGCGGGGCTAGCGCGTTTGCCACGCCCCCTCCGCGCGCACTGCTCTGGGAGAGAGGTCTGTGTGGCCCGGCGAAACCATACTTGGCGCTCAGGCGCGTAGGTGGGTTGTACCATCAGACAAGCGGGCCGTTCCGGCGCCACCCTAGCCGAGGACACCCAATTTGGGTGAAGGCCCGCAACAGCCTAGCCGCCGCCTCCCAGGCTCCTGAGCCCCTGAGGGCGCGAGCCGGGGAAGCACGGTGAAGGCGCATGTGCACCGGGCATCTGAAGTCTGTGCCCAGGGCCGCGCCTGGGTGTGAAGGCTCCAGCCCCATACTAGCGCTGCATGCTGGAGGGACATTTGTGCTTTGGACAGACCTCCGGCCCTTCCTGAGTACACCTTCTGTCCCAGATTACCAAGCCAGGCCTGGCTCCAGGTCAAGTCGGCCACCCTAAGGGGTGGCAGACCAGTGTGTGATATACACTCCAAGTTAGACTTTGGAAGACCATTCTATCTGAGCATCTGTCACATGTACCCAAGCATGCACCCTCCAGTGCCCGGGTGCTCGCCTCTCCATGATGTAAGGTTGGGGCAAGAGTTAGGGATAGGTTAGGCACGCGGTTTGTCTTACTAGTTGTTCGCTGTTACAGAAGCACTTACATATGCTGTGGCCCCCCAAGTGCACCAGTGCACTGGAGTCCGTGCACGGCTCAAAGAAGGGCAGCCTGCGGGCCCCGTGCTCCTCCTGGGAAGAAAGGCCGGCCTGGGACGGAAACTGCTGGATGGCACTTGGGTAGGTGCAGTCAGGTAGGAAGTCATCCCTCCTATATCCATGGCTCCAAAGACAACAAGCAGAGCCTACTTTTTAGGAAGAAGTGCTGTAGCTGTGTCCCTAATGGGAGGCCAGTGAGACACTCGCTTCAGGCAGAAAATTAAAAGGGACACAAAAAAGGCCCCTCCATAATCTGCAGGGCCTACTGCAAGATGGAGATGCAAGGTCCCTTGTTCAAAAGTCACAGTATTAAGGATTTCAAAGCATTTATTTACCCCATACAGCGGCTCACACCTGTAATTTCAGCACTTTGGAAGTCCAGAGGAGGGTTGTTGGAGGCCAGAAGTTCTAGACCAGCCTGGGCAACATAGTGAGATCCCCATCTCTACAAAAGATTGAAAGATCAGGGTCAGTGCCTGTAGTTCAGTGGTTAGGGCACCGGCCACATACATCAGAGCTGGTGGATTAGAACCCAGCCAGGGCCTGCTAAAACAACAATGACAACTACAACAAAAAAGTAGTCAGGCGTTGTGGCTGGCACCTGTAGTCCCACCTACTTGGGAGGCTGAGGCAAGAGAATCCCCTAAGCCCAAGAGTTTGAGGTTGCTGTGAGCTGTGACACCACAGCACTCTACCAAGGGCAACATAGTGAGATTCTGTCTCAAAAAAAATTTTTTTTTGAAAAATTAGCCTGGTGTGCTGGCTCTGGCTGTGAAACTGGGAAACTTTAGTGTCTGACCCTGGTTTCCTGACATACAATGCCTAAAATCTTTACACTATCAAAGGGATGTCTTTTTATATGCTAATGTTGACTGGTGGGTTGGCAGCCCCTAGGACAGGACCTGATCAGAGGATAGACCACTGCAGGATTACAGGGTTGAGACTTTCAGTGCCACCCAAAAGCTATTGAGAGGCCACAGGGGCTAAAGGTTAAGTTGATCACCAACAGCTAACGGGTTTAATCAGTTACTATGAATTAAAACTTTTAATCCCCCCGCCCCGCCCCCAGCCAACCAAATGGATCCCCTCTTGGCCCCAGAACAACCTTAAAGCTGAGTTTTAGACCTTGAAGAGAAATGATATCAGAGACACCTCATTATTCCCCTTCCCTTTTGGATGTATTCTTTGTAACAAGATACTAAATAATCAGTAGGCCTACGGCCGTGCCAGGCAGAACATAAACCATACCTACAGACCATCAGCTCACTTAACAGATCACGCCAGTCATCTGTCCAGTGGCTTGTCTCCAATAAACAGACTTCTGTGTCTTAAAACATTCAGACCCTTTAGACAAAGCTTCATTTCTTTAACCAATTACAAATCAAAGAATCTTTAAACCCACCCATACCCTGTGAACCCCAGGCCCTTTGAGAAGTCCTGATTTGGGGACTAATTCAATGTACACTTTCTAAATACTGATTTATGATTTTATGTGTAATTCCTGTCTCACTAAAATGCATGAAACCTAGCTGTAAGCCAACTACAACAGGACCACTTGCTTGTGGCTTCTTGAGTGTGGCTCTGGACCATGGGCACACATATTTGACTCAGAATAAACCTCTTAGAAATATTTTACAGAGTTTGAGTTGACGATGCCTTCTTTAATGCAGCCTCCAGAAAAGTCCAAAAGAACAGGGTTGATGGAGCTTCTGTATAGCTGAACCCATGGAGGCTCCTGGAGGGCAGCGCACCAGGGAAGATGAAGAACCCCAGAACTGCTTCCCCACCCCTGTCCTATGCAGCTTTTCATCTGTATCATTTGTAATATTCTTTATAATAAACTAGTAAACTCCTGGTTTACATCCCTCAGTTCTGTGAGCCACTCTAGCAAATTAATCAAATCCAAAGAGAGGGTCCTGGGAACTCCAACTTGAAGCTAGTTGGTCAAATGTTCCAGAAACCTGGACTCAAGGCTGGTGTCTGAGAGGAGGTAGTCTTGGGGTCTGAGCCATGAACCTGTGGGTTATGTGCTATCTCTGACAGGTAAAATGAGGCCCAGATCAAAACACATAAGACCAAAAGTAACAAACTTCCTGGAAAAGTTGATTTTACCCTTGGAGTACAGCGGGCTGAAGCCTCGAGAGATGTCAGCAGTGCTAGGGAGGGAGGTGGTTCTTTTAAGGCAGGCTAAAAAGCAGCTGGTTGTACAGACAAGTCTTTTTTATCAGGGCGCCAAGGATGTGCAGCTCATTATTGGACTTTCTGGCCCATTCTTATCATGGTGTCAGGCTTGGGGTGTAAGTGTATTTCTTACTTGTTTGTAACTGGACAGGTGTAAGGAGGCGATGAGCCTGTGGCATGTCTCTCTCATCTGAGTTATGTCCTCCAGTAACAGAGTCTCACATGATGGTTTTTTCAGATCTAAGATGGGGTTAGCTTGGCCAACCTAACAATCTTCAGATAGACAGTGTCAGAATTGAACAGGAGGACAGCTAGCTGGTGGCCACTGCAGAAATGATCGCTTGCTTGGTGGTGGGGAGAAACCCAACACACAATGCACACAGTCATAGAAAGTTTTCTGTTGACTGTTGTTGAAGTGTGAGAACAGAGGAAAACCTGAGTTTGTGTCTTCCCCTCACAATGGCAGAGTACATGAGTCGATGTAGCAGAGCAGGCCAGTGAGGAGCGGGGCCTGAGGACTGACCATCATGAGGAGAAGCGGCTGGGGCAGGGGGCTGAGGGCTGCCACAGGAAAGGCAGAGCTGCGTCCCTGGCCCAGTCTCGGCTGGTAGGGATATGAGAGTAAGTAAGGGGGGGCTCAGTGGGTAAGGCGCCAGCCCCATATACAGAGGGTGGCGGGTTCGAACCCAGCCCTGGCCAAACTGCAACAAAAAAATAGCCAGGCATTGTGGCAGGCACCAGTAGTCCCAGATACTTGGGAGGCTGAGGCAAGAGAATCCCCTAAGCCCAGGACTTGGAAGTTGCTGTGAGCTGTGACTCCATGGCACTCTACCGAGGGCAATAAAGTGAGACGCTGTCTCTAAAAAAAAAAAAAACAACAACAGAGAAAGGCAGGTGGTACACCTTGAGCTTCAGAGTAGGAGGCATTTGGGAAGAAGGCTGGAGTGGGTGGGAGGAGGCAGGGCTTGGGTGGTCCTTAAAGGATGGTTGGAATTGGAGAGGCTTCAGTGAGAAAGCGTGGGAGAAGACCACTCAAAACTAAAGCAGGTTGGCTGATGCCTGAACTGCCCCAGTGTGCATGGGCAGGCCGCAAGTGGGACGTCACTGGCAATGAGCGAGGGGCGATCGTTTTGAATCTGCAAGTGAAGCAGTGTCTCTGCTCAACCTGGTCTCACTCAGAACAAAGCAGAGCCCTTGTAGCGAGGGTCTCCACACTCTTCCCTGTGTGTGGACACCTCTGTCTAGCTCCCCCGAGGCACCGGCACCCCCGGCTCCAGCAAGGCCCCTGGCTGCATCTAGACTCCCCAGGCATGATCAGCCTTGGTACCTGTGCATTGGCCATCCCTTCTGCTCAAAGTACTCCACCCAAAGATATCTGCATGGCCCTCCCTTGCCTCCCTAAAGTCTTTTTTTTTTTTTTTTTGGGGGGGGGGTTTGCAGTTTTTGGCTGGGGCTGGGTTTTGATAGATGTGTTTACTTAGTTCAATGTAAACATTTCACATTGTATATCAAAGCAGTACACAGAACCCATAAATGCATCCATGTACAAAGTTGATTTAACAAAAAATAAAAAATAAAATAAAATTTCAAGCTCCCAACTTGCTGTCCTCCTCCCCTTTCTCCATAGTATTTGAGTAGGCACATGTAACACATTCTGTAACTGTAACTATATGCTATGGATTGCACCTTGTGTCACCCCAAAAGTCAAACATTGAGGTGCTAATTCCCAACGTGATTTTGGGAGGTGGGGCCTTTGAGAGGTAATAAGGCTCGGGAAGGTGGAGACCCCATGGTGGAATTATTACCTAATGAAGAGGGTCTGGCTGCCTGTCACTGTCAGCCAATATGTGGAGACAGGATAAGTCCATCAAACCTTGTCAGAAGACCTGTGATTCTGCAGAACATTGAGAGTAGCCTCTCCAAGACTGGTCTGTTCTTCCAATTCCAAAATCACAGTTTTATACATAAAAGTTCAAGGGCGGCGCCTGTGGCTCAGTCGGTAAGGCGCCGGCCCCATATACCGAGGGTGGTGGGTTCAAACCCGGCCCCAGCTGAACTGCAACCAAAAAATAGCTGGGCGTTGTGGCGGGCACCTGTACTTGGGAGGCTTCTTGGAGGCTGAGGCAAGAGAATCACTTAAGCCCAGGAGTTGGAGGTTGCTGTGAGCTGTGTGATGCCATGGCACTCTACCGAGGGCCATAAAGTGAGACTCTGTCTCTACAAAAAAATAAATAAATAAAAATAAATAAAAAAGTTCAGAGTAAAAGTTATGTTAATGTTTATCTTAAACAATAATCAGTATAACCCAAACAACATTCATACTCAAAAGCCTATCTCCCAAATCAATTGCGCTAAACTACGTAAGATACACACTTTAAGGTTAAAGCTGAATTTACAAAACAGCAAGAATAGGAGACGTGTAAAAGGCTAGTTTACAATTAAAAACAAAAGAATAGGAGACATGACCTAAACCAACCAGCCCAGCTGTGCCGCCTCAGCCCTGGCCTGGGTGACTCCACCTCAGTATCACTACATGTGCTTTCATTCCCCACTCTGTTACATTTCGTATCTATGAACTAGATTTTTATTTATTTATTTTTTTTTTTTTTTGAGACAGAGTCTCAAGCTGGCGCCCTGGGTAGAGGGCTATGGCGTCACAGCTCACAGCAACCTCCAACTCCTGGGCTCAAGCGAATCTCCTGTCTCCGCCTCCCAAGTAGCTGGGATCACAGGCGCCCGCCACAACCCACGGCTATTTTTTGGTTGCAGCCCTCATTGCTGTTTGGCGGGCGGGGCTGGATTCCAACCCGCCAGCTCAGGTGTATGTGGCTGGCGCCTTAGCTGCTTGAGCCACAGGCGCCGAGCCTATGAAATAGATTTTAACAGAAATAATTACTACAAATTATTGCATTTGTCCCGGGATTGAATTTATTTGGGAGACGGATGGGTGTAAAGTTACACTGGGCACAACGTGGAGCACCATGATCCAAAGACAGCCCGGGGTACACTAAACTCAGCAGCACGGGGTACACTAAACTCAGCAGGAACACGGGGTACACTAAACTCAGCAGCAACACGGGGTACACTAAACTCAGCAGCACGGGGTACACTAAATTAAGCAGAAACACGGGTATGCTAAACTCAGCAGCACGGGGTACACTAAACTCAGCAGGAACACAGGGTACACTAAACTCAGCAGCACAGGTACACTAAACTCAGCAGCACGGGGTACACTAAACTCAGCAGGAACACGGGGTACACTAAACTCAGCAGCAACACGGGGTACACTATACTCAGCAGCATGGGGTACACTAAACTCAGCAGGAACACAGGGTACACTAAACTCAGCAGCATGGGGTACACTAAACTCAGCAGGAACACGGGGTACGCTAAACTCAGCAGCACAGGGTACACTAAACTCAGCAGGAACACGGGGTACGCTAACCTCAGCAGGAACACGGGGTACACTAAACTCAGCAGCACGGGGTACACTAAACTCAGCAGGAACACGGGGTACACTAAACTCAGCAGCACAGGGTACACTAAACTCAGCAGGAACATGGGGTACGCTAACCTCAGCAGCAACACGGGGTACACTATACTCAGCAGCATGGGGTACACTAAACTCAGCAGGAACACGGGGTACACTAAACTCAGCAGCACAGGGTACACTAAACTCAGCAGGAACATGGGGTACGCTAACCTCAGCAGCAACACGGGGTACACTAAACTCAGCAGCACAGGGTACACTAAACTCAGCAGGAACATGGGGTACGCTAACCTCAGCAGCAACACGGGGTACACTATACTCAGCAGCATGGGGTACACTAAACTCAGCAGGAACACGGGGTACACTAAACTCAGCAGCACGGGGCTAAACACAGCAACACGGGGTACGCTAAACACAGCAGCACGGGGTACGCTAAACTCAGCAGCACGGGGTACGCTAAACACAGCAGCATGGGGTACGCTAAACTCAGCAGCACGGGGTACGCTAAACTCAGCAGGAACACGGGGTACGCTAAACTCAGCAGCACGGGGTACACTAAACTCAGCAGGAACACGGGGTACGCTAAACTCAGCAGCACGGGGTACGCTAAACTCAGCAGGAACATGGGGTACGCTAAACTCAGCAGCAACACGGGGTACACTGAACTCAGCAACGCGGGGTACACTAAACTCAGCAACGCGGGGTACACTAAACACAGCAGCGCGGGGTACACTAAACACAGCAGCACGGGGTACGCTAAACTCAGCAGCAACACGGGGTACACTAAACTCAGCAACGCGGGGTACACTAAACTCAGCAACGCGGGGTACACCAAACTCAGCAACCCGGGGTACACCAAACTCAGCAACGCGGGTACGCTAAACACAGCAGCACGGGGTACGCTAAACTCAGCAGGAACATGGGGTACACTAAACTCAGCAACACGGGGCACACTAAACTCAGCAGCACGGGGTACACTAAACTCAGCAGGAACACGGGGTACACTAAACTCAGCAACGGGGGTACACCAAACTCAGCAACGCGGGGTACACCAAACTCAGCAACGCGGGGTACACTAAACACAGTAGCACGGGGTACGCTAAACTCAGCAGCAACACAGGGTACACTAAACTCAGCAACGCAGGGTACACTAAACTCAGCAACCCGGGGTACACCAAACTCAGCAACATGGGGTACACTAAACACAGCAGCACGGGGTACACTAAACACAGCAGCACGGGGTACGCTAAACTCAGCAGGAACATGGGGTACGCTAAACTCAGCAACACGGGGTACACTAAACTCAGCAGCATGGGGTACACTAAACTCAGCAGGAACACGGGTACACGGAACACAGCAGCATGGGGTACACTATACTCAGCAGCACAGGGTACACTAAACTCAGCAGGAACACGGGATACACTAAACACAGCAGCACGGGGTACGCTAAACACAGCAATAAGCACAGATGTCTGAGAGTGATTTACTTTCCATCCTGACAGTCGAAGCATTTAGCCCTCCTTGCCGCACAGCTCTGCAGTCCACGGTTCAGCTTGAGTTCCCTGGTTTTCCTTAGGGGGATAAGGCTAGATGTGGGAATGATGTAATCCAGACTAGCAGGGAGCAGGACGTCCCGGGGGGCCAGTCCACCTTCCCCAGAGTTGCTCCTCAGGGCTCTCCCTCCAAGTCCTGAGGATAACCTGGTCACCAGCTGGAACATATGAAAGTCTCACAAAGCAAAGCAAGGGGCCTCTTTTTCAGCAATTCAGAGTGTGGCATAGTGTAGCTCAGGAGGTGGTGGGTATGTCCTCACAGAGATCGAAGGCCGTCTGCTGGAGGCCTCTTCAAGTCTGCAGGGCCATCTTGGGTGGAGGGTCTAAAGCCAGTGGAGTAAGTTCCTTGCTCTGGGTGGGTCTGCTACCAGAATGCGGGATCTGAAGATAGATATCTCAAAAACTACTCCAGGATAAAGAAGTAAACAGAGGCTCAATCTGCCTTCTTTACACAGACATGGACAAAGTCAGGGTTGTGTCCAGGGTAAAAGAATGAAACCATTTAGCAGTTACCCACAAATGTGACCAAGTTCTGAGTTTTGAGGCTAAGGTTTGCATGATGAAAACATCAGTATTCTTATTTATAGCCGTAGCACAGTTCTGAAGATAATACTTAGCTTTAAGAGTCCTTATAGAACTAACCTGAAGTTCTGGGCAATCCAAGGGAATATTTCTGAAAATCAATTGGTGTACGGGGAAATTTTTATTCAGGGTTCATTTTCTCCTGAGGCATCTGTATAGACACAGCAGAGAGTGTTTAATCCTGCACAGATTTCTCCAGTGCAGCCGACAGCAAACCCAGCCCTGTCTGATGATCTGCAGTCCCTGGGCTGGCGAGGCAAGCCATCTTTGTTGAGCCTTAAGGCTTTTGCAGTTTCTTCCCCACCAGTTTTAGAGTCAGAGACAAATCTCTAATCACATTTCCTTCGGCATGTAGTCTGTAGACTGGGACAAGCATTTTAGCACGGTTTTGCGATGTTACTTCTGGGGCAGCCATCCCCAAATATGCCAGAGACATGTACTTTGGGATAAATATTTTTAATATTTTTAACTTTGTTTTCTTCACTACCTCTTTTGAAATTAAAAGATTATGGGTGGGCAGCACCTGTGGCTCAAGGAGTAGGGTGCCAGTCCCATATGCCGGAGGTGGCAGGTTCATACCCAGCCCCGGCCAAAAACCACAAAAAAAAAAAAAAAAGATTATGGGTGGCGCCTGTGGCTCAGTGGGTAAGGCACTGGCCCCATACACCGAGGGTGGCAGGTTTGAAAAACAGCTCCAGCCAAACTGCAATAAAAAATAGCCAAGCCTGTGGCGGGTGCCTGTAGTCCCAGCTACTTGGGAGACTGAGGCAAGAGAATCACCTAAACCCAGGAGTTGGAAGTTACTGTAAGCTGTGATGCCACAGCATTCTACAGAGGGTGATAAAGTGAGACTCTGTCTCTAAAAAAAAAAAGAAAGATAAAAGAAATTAAAAGATTTTACACATTAAAACCCAATACGTTATCTCAGGACTAAAATAGTAAAACCCAATTGGAGCCAATCTGACCACTGTATATAATTCTGTATTCTTTGGCCAGTCTCTTAGTCCTGTTAACAGACCAGTTTGGTTAAACAGCCGTGTGTCATCACATGAACTGGCATTGCAGAGAAGGCTGGCAGCTAAAACAGGTGGATCATAGTTTCTTATTTTTTAATCAGTTTTTTCTCTCTCTAATTTTCCATTTTATTAAAGAAAAATCATAGCAGGATCAATTTATTTGCCAAAACAAACTGTATTCTCAGTATACTGGGTCTGATTATTTGCATAAAGTTCAGTAAGAATAATTATTAGCCATCTAGGCTTTTCTTTCTTTTAAAATTAAAAAGGCTTTGATGGAACCTTTTCTTTCTTT
The DNA here is from genome assembly GCF_027406575.1 of Nycticebus coucang. Lineage (NCBI taxonomy): Eukaryota > Metazoa > Chordata > Mammalia > Primates > Lorisidae > Nycticebus > Nycticebus coucang. The sequence goes on from NC_069795.1 coordinate 3,367,507, forward strand.
CTTTTTTGAGACAGAGTCTCACTATGTCACTGTTGGTAGAGTGCTGTAGTGTCACAACTCACAGCAATCTCAAACTCTTAGGCTTAAATGATTCTCTTGCCTCAGCCTCCCAAGTAGCTGGGATTGCAGGCACCTGCCACAATCCTGGCTATTTTTGTTGTTGTTTTTGTTGCAATTGTCATTGTTGTTTAGCTGGTGTGGGCCAGGTTTGAACTGCCAGCCTCGGTGCATGTGGCCAGTGGCGTAATCACTGTACTACAGGTGCTGAGCCAGATGATGGAAGCTTTTATTTATTTATTTATTTTTGTAGAGACAGAGTCTCACTTTACTGCCCTCAGTAGAGTGCCGTGGCGTCACACAGCTCACAGCAACCTCCAGCTCTTGGGCTTATGTGATTCTCTTGCCTCAGCCTCCCGAGCATCTGGGACCACAGGCGCCCACCACAACGCCCAGCTATTTTTTTTGTTGCAGTGCTGGGTTTGAACCCACCACTCTTGGTATATGGGGCCGGCGCCCTACTCACTGAGCCACAGGTGCCACCTGATGGAAGCTTTTATAAAGAATCTCAGGTTAGGCCAGATGCAATGGCTTCATGCCTATAAACCCAGCACTTGGGAAGCGAAGGCAAGTGGATTGCCTGAGCTCACAGATTCAAGACCCTCCTGAGCCAGAGCAAGACCTCGTCTCTAAAAATAGGCAGGCATTGTGGCGGGTGCCTGTAGTGTCAGCTTCTTGGGAGGCCAAGGCAAAAGAATCTCTTGAGCCTAAGAGTTGGAGGTTGCTGTGAGCTGTGACACCACAGCACTCTACTGAGGGTGACAAAGTGAGACTCTGTCTCAAAAAGAAAAAAAGAAAAGCATCTTGGGTTAGACATTAATTCCTCTCACAAACCAAAGTTTCATCTGTGCCATTAGATACCTATATGCATTGGGTAAATTCCTCTTTTCTTGAGGTTCCCAAAGCTACTTAGAGTTCCTGGACCTGTCAGAAAATGACATTCTTTTTCCTTCTGATCACAGATGAAGAAACCTTATTGATGAGGTCAGTGGCCAGCTTTTCCAGTGGGCTTTTTTATTGGCCTTTTAAATTCAACCTTAGGCTTGGCGCCCATGGTACATACACCAAGAGTGGCGGTTCGAACCTGGCCCAGACCAGCTAAACAACAATGACAGCTGCAACAAAAATTAGTCGGGCATTGTGGCGGGCACCTGTTGTGCCCTGGGAAGCTGAGGCAAGAGAATCAGTTGAGCCCAAGAGCTTGAGGTTGCTGCAAGCTGTGATGCGACATAGTGAGACTCTGTCTAAAAAATAATAATAATAACAATAACAATAATAATAATAAGGATAATAATAAATTAAAGGGTAACAGGCAACCAAATTTTATAAATCATAGCCAACTGAATCACATGCAAGTTCTTTCTTCTTATGAGTTCTATTTAACCTGCACAGACAATCCACAAACATGCTAAACACAAAAGTTTACTACACAAGATCCTTTCACACGCTACTCGGGAGGCTGAGGCAAGAGAATCGCTTAAGCCCAGGAGTTGGAGGTTGCTGTGAGCTGTGTGAGGCCACGGCTCTCTACCTAGGGCCATAAAGTGAGACTCTGTCTCTACAAAAAAAAAAAGAAAAAAGATCCTTTCACACACAATGCCATCTTTCTGTTTAATCTTTCTTACCCTAAAAAGCCACTTTTCACAAAACAGAATCACAGTTTACTATAAAGTTAATCCTTCACTTAGCCAAACTGATCATTAGAAGATTAAAAAGGCAAAAATTGCCAGGTATGGTGGCTCATGCTTGTAATTCTAGCACTCTGAGAGGCCGAGGCCGGTGGATTGCTTGAGCTAAGCAGTTGGAGACCAGCCTGAGCAATTGTGAGACCCTGTCTCTAAAAATAGCCGGGCACTGTGGCAGGCGCCTATAGTCCCAGGTACTCGGGAAGCTGAGGCAAGAGAATCCCTTGAGCCCAAGAGTCTGAGGTTGCTGTGAGCTATGATGCCATGGGACTTCACCAAGAATGACAAAGTGAGACTATGTCTAAAAACAAACAAACAAACAACAACAAAAGAAAAACCCTAAACAATCTAAGCAGCCAAAGTATTACTTTTTTTTTTTGAGACAGAGTCTCACTATGTCACCCTGGGTCGAGTGCCGTGGAGTCACAGTTCACAGCAACCTCAAACTCTTGGGCTGAAGCAATTCTGTTCCCTCAGCCTCCCAAGTAGCTGGGACTATAGGTGCCTGCCACAATGCCTGGCTATATATATATATATATATTTTTTTTTTGTAGAGACAGAGTCTCACTTTATCACCCTTGGTAGAGTGCCGTGGCGTCACACAGCTCACAGCAACCTCCAACTCCTAGGCTTAGGCGATTCTCTTGCCTCAGCCTCCCAAGCAGCTGGGATTACAGGCGCCCGCCACAACGCCCGGCTATTTTTTTGTTGCAGTTTGGCCGGGGCCGGGTTTGAACCCACCACCCTCGGCATGTGGGGCCGGCGCCCTACCCGCTGAGCCACAGGCGCCGCCCGCCTGGCTATATATTTTTTGTTGTTGCAGTTGTTCAGCTAGCCTGGGTCAGGTTTGAACCTGCCACCCTCAGTGTATGTGGCTGGAGCCGTAACCACTGGGCTACGGGTGCCAAGCTCATTTTCTTTGTTTTTTAAAAGCCAATTAATTAGAGATCTTTTGCATATTTTAATAGTGAAATATCACAGGCATTGACATATACAGACACATAGACAGGCATACAGAACGGAAACAGAAGTTATATTTGTTGGCTTTTAAACATATATTTTTGCTCACTCCTGTAATCTCAGCACTTGGGAGGCCAAAGTGGGTGGATTTTCTGAGCTCACGGGTTCGAGACCAGCCTGAGCCAGAGGGAGACCTCGTCTCTAAAAATATCTGGGTGTTGTGGCAGGCGCCTGTAGTCCTAGCTACTTAAGAGAAAGAGGATGAGGCAAGAGAATTGCTTGAGCCCAAGAGTTTGAGGTTGCTGTGAGCTATATGAGGTCATGGCATTCTCCCGAGGACAACAAGCGAGACTCTGTCTCAAAATAAATAAATAAATAAATAAGTATCTTAACCAGACTTGTTATTTTAAACAATGTAACATACTTACAATAATTCAAGGATCTGGGTGGTGCCTGTGGCTCAGTCGGTAGGGCGCCAGCCCCATATGTCGAGGGTGGTGGGTTCAAACCCGGCCCTGGCCAAACTGCAACAAAAAAATAGCCAGGTGTTGTGGTGGGTGCCTGTCATCCCAGCTACTTGGGAGGCCTAGGCAAGAGAATCGCCTAAGCCCCGGAGTTGGAGGTTGCTGTGAGCTGTGTGACGTCATGGCACTCTACCGAGGGCGATAGAGTGAGACTCTGTCTCTACAAAAAAAAAAAAAAATTCAAGGATCCATTCAAAGGCCACTTTCCTCCAGAGTCAACATGATACATCTGCCAGGTTACAATAAAATTTCATTGCCGGGTGGCACCTGTGGCTCAGTCGGTAAGGCACCGGCTCCATATACCGAGGGTGGTGGGTTCAAACCCAGCCCCAGCTGAACTGCAACCAAAAAATAGCTGGGTGTTGTGGCGGGCGCCTGTAGTCCCAGGTACTCGGGAGGCTGAGGCAAGAGAATTGCTTAAGCCCAGGAGTTGGAGGTTGCTGTGAGCTGTGTGATGCCATGGCACTCTACCGAGACCCATAAAGTGAGACTCTGTCTCTACGAAAAAAAAAAAAATTCATTGCCTTTTTAGTTATAAGCAGGTACCCATGCAGGCCTTGTGGCGGGTGCCTGTAGTCCCAGCTACTTGGGAGGCTGAGGCAAGAGAATCCCTTAAGCCCAAGATTTTGAGGTTACTGTGAGCTGTGACACCACCACACTCTATCCAGGGCAACTGTTTGAGACACTGTCTCAAAAAAAAAATAAATAATAAATAAATAAAAACAACAACAAAAAAACCCAAAACAAAAACAAAAAAGTTCACTGGGAGGCCAAGGTGGGTGGATTGTCCAAGCTCAGGAGTTCAAGATTAGCCTGAGCAAGAGCAAGGTCTCTAAAAACAGCCAGGCATTGTGGCGGGTGCCTGAAGTCCCAGCTACTTGGGTGTACTTGGGAGATTAAGGCAAAAGGATCATTTGAGCACAAGAGTTCGAGGTTGCTGTGAACTATGATGCCACATCACTCTACTGAGGGTGACAAAGTGAGACTAAAACCAAAGACAACAAAGTATCACCAACTGAATGGCTCAGACAACAGAGATTTACTGCCTCACAGCTCTAGAGGCTGGAAGTCTGAGATCCCGGTGTTTTGGCAGATTGGTTCCTCTGGAGTCTGCGAAAGTCTATCCCAGGCCTCAGGGTAGCCTCTGCGAGTTTGCTGAAAACCTCTAGCATTCCTTCCTTCTCATGGGGTGTCTCCCTGTGAGTGTCTGTGTCCAATTTCCCCTTTAAGGACAACAGTCAGGTTGGGTCAGGGCCCATCCTGTTGAACTCATTTTAACCTGCTAAAGACCCTGTTTCCAAGTAAGGTCCCATTCAGAGGGGATCGGGGCAAGGACTTCAGCACGAGTTTGCGGGGACATAATTTGTGATGCTGTGATTTGTAATAGGATGCATTCCGACTTGTGGCAAACTGCTAAAACCTTTGTCATTTCCTGAGTAATATTTCGAGCTAGGAGAATGTGTTGTTCTCGTATTTGGTCTGTGACCCCGGATCCTGACGAAGAACTCCTAATCCCTTGGAATTTGCTGGGTGAGCAAAGTGTCTTTTCTTCCTGTGAGGGTTCCAGGTTGGAGGCTGCTCACCCAAAAGACCAAGCCCGGATTAGAAGCTTTGTGCTCTCAGCTTATCCCACTTCTTCCAGGAAGGAGAGGGGGCTGCTGAGCTAATAGTGGTCCTGAGGACAAAGTCTCCATAAACGTCCCGGAACTCTGGGTTCAGAGCTTTCAGGTCATGAGACCTGTAGGGGTGGTGTGGCCTCACCGCAGCCTGCCCTGTATCTTCCATCAGGCCATCCCGAGTTGCACCCTTTTATACCAAGGGGGTACATGTAGTGAAGTGTTTCCCTGAGTTCTGTGAGCCATTCCAGCAAACGAGCAAACCTGGGGGGGAGGGGAGTCGTGGGAACTTGTGATTGATAGTGGATCAGTCAGAATCATGGGTCACAACTGGGACTGGTGACTGGCACCTGAAGTGAGGCAGTCTGTGGGGCAGAGCCCTGAACCTGTGGGATCTGATACTGTCTCTGGGTAGGTAGTGCTGGAATTGAGTTATATCAGAGGGCACGGCACCCACTTGGTATCAGCTGGAGAACAGATGCATGGGGAAAATCTACCCATCTGAGGTCACAGAAGCATTCTATGTTTTTGAGACAGAGTCTCAGTCTGTTGCCCTGGGCAGAGTGCTGTGGCGTCATAGCTCAGAGCAACCTCAAACTCTTGGGCTTGGGCGGCACCTGTGGCTCAGTTGGTAAGGCGCCGGCCCCATATACCGAAGGTGGCGGGTTCAAACCTGGCCCCGGCCAAACTGCAACCAAAAAATAGCCGGGCGTTGTGGTGGGCGCCTGTAGTCCCAGCTACTCAGGAGGCTGAGGCAAGAGAATCGCCTAAGCCCAAGGATTTGGAGGTTGCTGTGAGCTGTGTGAGGCCACGGCACTCTACCGAGGGCGATAAAGTGAGACTCTGTCTCTACAAAAGAAAAAAAAAACTCTTGGGCTTGAGCAATCTTTGTGCCTCAGCCTCCAGAGTAGCTGGGACTTCAGGTGTGCCCAGCTAGTTTTTCTATTTTTTTAGAGACAGGGTCTCACTCTTGCTCAGGCTGGTCTTGAACTCTTGAGCTCAAGCAATCCACCGGCCTCGGCTTCCTAGGGTGCTGGGATTACAGTCATGAGCCATCGAGCCTGGCCAAGCAGTTGGTTTCTTTTTCCTACTTGTCCAAATTCTACCCACACTATCTGGAAACCTGTGTCTTCTGGTTGAGGAAATGCCCGCCTGGAAACATGGCTTGCCAGGCAGAATTATAGAGGGGTGCCTTGGGCCTGGCTCTAGTCACAGCATGAGGTGGCCCAGATCCTTGCTGGGTCAGGATTCCTGTGGTCCCTTCCATGACTGCCACTCTCCATCCACACCTGTCAGTGCCAAGGGCTCTCTGGGCAGTGGGCTCCAGCCCTGGCTCCAGGGTGACGCAGCTTGCGTGGGGCATCTCTCGATGGGTGGCTCACAGCTGACTTCTCAGTCACATGTTCACTGAGTGTCCACTCTGGGAGGACCGCTGCTGTCCCTGCTTTACCAGGGCAGCATCTTCACCAGAAATTATAACCAGCAACACAGACTCCATGGGGATCTGGCCTTCCCCTGACTGCAGAGGTTTTGACAGCTATCAGGTGAAAAGGCTTCGTCCCAACTCCCAGCCCAGAACAGCTGTGCTCACGGCAGGAAGCTTCCCTGTGCGCTTCCTGTCTGCCGGTCTCAACAACAGGGTCCCCCCATGCCATGGCTGTTCAGGCTTCAGTGAGGTGGCAGGACCATAAAGCTGTCCTGGTAAAACTGGTAAAGTGACACCTGTCCCTGGTTGTCTGAATAGTATTATGCTGCTCCTGGGGAAAGCAGGAGTGTGTCTTTTGGACCAGACCACAGCAAGCCTACCTGGGCTATGAGCCGCAGAGTGACCACCACTTTCTTTTTTTTTCTTTTGTTTTTTTTTTTTTGCAGTTTGGCCGGGGCGGGGTATGATGGGGCCGGCGCCTTACCGACTGAGCCACAGGCGTTGCCCCGACCACCACTTTCTTAAAAGCAACTCTCTTTGCTCTTAGAGTTCCATGGCGTTATAGCTCATGGCAGCCTCACACTCGAGCATGAGCGATCCTCTTGCCTCAGCCTCCCGAGTAGCTGGGACTACAAGCGCCCACTACTCCTCCCTGCTCATGTTTCTATTTTTGGTAGAGAAGGGGTCTCACTCTTGCTTAGGCTGGTTTCAAACTCCTGAGCTTGGCCTCCCAGGGAGCTGGGATTACAGGTATGAGTGGCTGCACCCGGCCAAAAGCAACTTCTGAAATGAAGTATTGATTCAATTTCCTTTAAGATGGGTCCAGTTTCTAAATTAGATTAACAGTCAAAGGCTGTTGTCTGAATATTATTATTTTTGTTTTGAGACAGTCTCACTATGTCACCCCCGTAGAATGCCGTGTGTCACAGCTCAACAACAACCTCAAACTCTTGGGCTTAAGTGATTCTCTTGCCTCAGCTTCCAGAGTAGTTGGGACTACAGCTGCCACAACACCACAACCCCCAGCTATTTTTGTTTTTGTTGTAGTTGTCATTGTTGTTTAGCAGACCCGGGCTGGGTTTGAACTTACCAGTCCCAGTGTATATGGCTGGCGCCCTAACCACTGAGCAACGGGTGCCGAGCTTGGATGTTATTTTTGTAAAAATATTTTTGCCAGGGCGGCGCCTGTGGTTCAGTGAGTAGGGCACTGGCCCCATATACCAAGGGTGTCGGGTTCAAACCCAGCCTTGGCCAAACTGCAACAAAAAAATAGCTGGGCATTATGGCGGACGCCTGTAGTCCCAGCTGCTCGGGAGGCTGAGGCAAGAGAATTGCGTAGGCCCAGGAGCTGGAGGTGAAGGTGGTAAAGTGAGACTCTGTCTCTACAAAAAATATATATATATATTACCACTGAAGTCAAAAGCCTTTGTAGGGCTGCCCAGACTTCACTCTTCTGGTACCTGCTGCCCAGCACGGGGGCAGGGGAACTTGGCACATGAAGCCCCGTCTGCCCGGAGCTTCCAGCCTGGCTGAGCCCGGTTTTCTAGTTGAATACACGGAGCCAATAAGCAGAGTTGTGCTTCCCCTGGTTGTTTGATCCCTTTTGTACATTTCTTAGAGTTCCCTGGCTTATTTCACATAGGGCAATGTCCCCAAGCTTCACCAGGTCATAGCCTGTGACAGGATCCCATTTTTTTTTTTTTTTTTTTTGAGGCCGAGCAACATTCCATGGTATAGATGGACAGACCACATCTGACCAGCCCACCCAGCGGTGGACACTTGGCCTCTTCTGCCTTTAGCTACTGTGCCCTGTGCTGACATGAACATCGGGGCGCAGATGTCTTTTTGAGACCCTGCTTTCAATTTTAGAGGGCTTGTACCTGGAAGAAGGGTCGCTGGGCCCTGTGGTAGTTTTAAGTTTCTGAGGAGCTGCCATCCTGTTTCCCACAGGAGCTGCACCACTTTCCTTCCCACCAGAGTATTCAAGGTGCTGATTCTCCCCACACCTGCCAACACTTGTTATTTTCTGGAGGTTTTGATGGTAGCTGTGCCAGTGTGTGTGGGTGGTGTCAGTGAGCTCTAGATCTCTTTGGTCCACAGTTTCTCTCTCTCTCTTTCCCCTACCAACCTACTGAAATGTGGAAGAAGTTAGGTTTATAAGACATTTCCTACATATAAGGAATCAGGAAGGTTAAATGTATGCCATCCTGAGCTCTCCCGGCCAGAGACTGTGATGCCAACACTTCACAGCTGGCTTTGGGCTCATGAAAGCATGTGCGTTGGGAATTAAAACTGAGGCCGGGCGCGGTGGCTCACCCCTGTAATCCCAACACTCTGGAGGCTGAGGTGGGTGGATTGCCTCAGAAGTTCGAGACCTGCCTGAACAAAAGCCAAACCCTGTCTCTACTAAAAACAGAAAAACGAGCCAGGCGTTGGTCATGGTGGGCACCTGTAGTCTCAGCTACTCGGAGGCTGAGACAAGAGGATTGCTCGAGCCCAAGAGTTTGAGGTTGCTGTGAGCTGTGATGCCATAGCACTCTACCCAGGGCTACAGAGTGACTCTATCTCAAAGAAAAAAAAAAGAAATTGAGTGTTTAATAAAATGAATAAATTAAATGAATTTCTTCCTCAAGGACCTTCCTATGAACCCGTCAGCTTTCTTGCAGTGAGCAGGTGGTGAGGAAGCACACATAGTCAACCGGTGGACACTGCGGCTGCTGCCTCATCTGTGTGGAGTTTCCAGTAGTCTGGCCCACCATTGCTATTGTGCCATCATCCCCCACGTCACAGGGAAGAGCTGAGTACCACCTTAGTACTGTTCTAAAAATAGTTCTGACAGGTCTTGGGGACCCTTGGGGCCCAAGGGTCACTCTGTGAATAGCTGGTCATTTGATGTTACACAGAATGAAGTTCTCTGAACTGGTTTCTAATTAGTTACTTGGCAGGAGCTGTTTTTAGAGTTTTCTTTTCCTCCTTCATGTAATTCACCTGCTTATGAATTTGAAATTGAGAGCCAACACGAGTAGCTGTCTTGAAGTGTGCGGTCCCAGGCTGGGCGCTAAGTGTCACAGGCGAGCTTGCTGGCTACTGACTTCAGGTACAGTGCTCACGCACCACAGGGAGGAATGATCAAATGCTGAGTTAACATGTGCTCTGATCGGCATGCGAGTTGCTCAAGTCTGTGATCCGAAAAAAGTCAGTTCTTGGAAGATATAGTTTCTTTCTTTTCTTTTTTTTTTTTGCAGTTTTTGGCCGGGGCTGGTTTCAACCTGCCATCTCCGGTATTTGGGGCTGGCGCCCTACTCCTTGAGCCACAGGAGCCACTCAAGATATAGTTTCTTGACAAGGTCAGTGAACAGTCTAAACTCAGAGACGGAGGGGACCAAAGCCTGGGGAGAGGGGATGCATAAAACCCAGCAGGGCTTGGGGTCCCTGATAGACAGTGGGCTCACCCTGAGCCAGGTCAGCTCAGACAGGTGGATGGTAGCTCCCTGTGCAAGAACCGTGGGGCACAAGGAATGCCCCTGCCCACTGCACAGGATATTTCAAGGGCCCTGTTACCCGTGGTGGTTAATTTATTGTGCCCACAGCAGGGTCACTGTGCAGGTTGGCCCCCTCACCTCCCCTGCCTGTACGGGCCCACAGATCTTGGACATTCTCACCTGGTGGGCTCTGATGAGAGGGAGGTGGGGGAAGAAGAGGGAGGGGTGGGAGGGACCGCAGGGCCTGCCTGCTGCTCTGGCCATCTCCCCCAAGGGCCAGCTGGGGGGCTGAGGATGAATGGCCAGAAGCAGGGGAGGAGCTGGCACTCTGCCCTCCTGTGTCAGGATAGCACGGTTAGCACAAAAAGGAGCCTCAATCTGGAAAAATTCTCCTGTTTCTTCTTAACCCTCTTACTCTTGGCTGTTTTCCTACTCGTGCTGAAATGAATGTTTGCCATCCCTTGAGACATCTGAGAACATAGTTTCTGTTTCTGCAACATATTTTCAATGAGGATAAGAAAGAGTCAAACACTAATCTCAGATGGAAACTGTGGAAAAAAAAAAAAGAATGAAGCAGGCTGGGTGCAGTGGTTCCTGCCTGTAATCCTAGCACTCTGGGAGGCCAAGGCAGGAGGATCCGTTGAGGTTAAGACATTGAGACCAGGCTCCGTGCCTGTGGCTCAAGAGGCTAAGGTGCCAGCCACATACACCTGAGCTGGAGGGTTCAAATCCAGCCCAGACCCTCCAGACAACGATGACGGCTGCAACCAAAAAATAGCCAAGCGTTGTGGCGGGTGCCTGTAGTCCCAGCTACTTGGGAGGCGGAGGCAGGAGAATCACTTGAGCCCAGGAGTTGGAGGTTGCTGTGAGCTGTAATGCCATGGCACTCTACCCAGGGCAACAGCTTGAGGCTCTGTCTCAAAAAAAAAAAAGACATTGAGACCAGCCTGAGCAAAAGGAAGACCTCGTCTCTACTAAAAAAAAACTAGAAAAATTAGCTGGGCACTGTGGCGGGCACCTGTAGTCCCAGCTGATTTGGAAGGCTGAGGCAGGAGGATCACTTGAGCCCAGGAGTTGGAGGTTGCAGTGAGCTATGAGGATGCCACTGGACTCAACCCAGGTGACAGAGGGAGAGTCTGTCTCAAAGAGAAAAAAAGAAAGAAGGAAGTCACAGTGGGCCCAAAGGCTTGTCTGGAGAGCGCTGTGAGCGGCCGCTGTGGGTGGGAGTGCTGGCCCTCCCTTTCCTCCCACCAGTTATCCTGGACATCCTCTTCCTCCTCTTTCACTGTTTCCACATCAATTACACCCCCAAGAATAAATGCTAATCAGGATCAGTGGAAAGATTAAAGAATAGAGTTGTTAACAGGAAACAGAATGCACTCCCAGAATTCTAGGGCTGGAAGGAACCTTTCCAGGTCCATTTACTTGGGAGAAAATTCTTAGGCAAGTTCAAGAGGGGCTCCAGGTCCTGGCCTCATTGTGGTCAGTGCCCTTCACTCTTACCTTTGAGGAGGTCCCTGTCACAAAAGTCATAGTTTTTTGTTGTTGTTGTTTGTTTGTTTGTTTTTTTTTTTTAATTTGGCCGGGGCTGGGTTTGAACCCGCAACCTCCGGCATATGGGACCAGCGCCCTACCCGCTGAGCCACAGGCGCCGCCCTGTTTGTTTGTTTTTGAGACAGAGTCTCATTGTGTCGCCCCAGGTAGAGCGCCATGGTGTCACAGCTCACAGCAACCTCAAACTCTTGGGCTTAAGTGATTCTCTTGCCTCAGCCTCCCTAATAGCCGGGACTACAGGCACCTACCACAATGCCAGGATATTTTTTGGTTATAGCCGTTATTTATTTATTTATTTATTTATTTATTTATTTGAGACAGGGCCTCAAGCTGTCACCCTGGGTAGGGTGCTATGGCATCACAGCTCACAGCAACCTCCAACTCCTGGGCTGAAGCTATTCTCTTGCCTCAGACTCCCAAGTAGCTGGGACTATAGGCGCCCGCCACAACACCCAGCTATTTTTTGGTTGCAGCCATCATTGTTGTTTGGTAAGTCCGGGCTGGATTCGAACCTGCCAGCTCTGGTGTATGTGGCTGGCGCCTTAGCTGCTTGAGCTACAGGCGCCAAGTTTATAGCTGTTATTTTTGTTTGGCAGGCCTGGGCTGGGTTCAAACCCACCAGCCTCAGTGTATGTGGCTGGCGCCCTGGCCACTAGCTACAGGTGCCAAGCCACCAAAGTCATATTAACAAGAGAAAAACAAATAGCCGGGCGTTGCGGCGGGCGCCTGTAGTCCCAGCTGCTTGGGAGGCTGAGGCAGGAGAATCGCGTAAGCCCAAGAGTTAGAGGTTGCTGTGAGCCGTGTGATGCCACGAGGGCGGTACAGTGAGACTCTGTCTCTACAAAAAAAAAAAAAAAAAACAAGAGAAAAACAAATGAGTTTATTAACACGTATCTGTCATGTATACATGGGAGAAACTTAGGAATGAGTAAACGTGAAGAAGTAGATTGGAATTTGGGCTTAAATACCACCGTCAGCTAAGACACAGGAAGCAGGGTGTTGGGAAGCAAGTTATGGAAAGGTGACCCAGGTGAGGAAAGTGTGGTGAGTGAGAGTAAGGCTGGCTAAGCTGATTTATGTGTCATTACCAAAAGTTTGGTACTTGTCCCCACGACCAAACAGGCCAAATGAAGAGTGAGGGCAAGTAGCTTGAGAAGAAGGAAAGAGAAGTTTATGAATTTGCTCAAAATGAGAAGGGCAGACTCTTACCGTCAAGCGCTGAGAGAGGATACCCAGAAACAGTGAGGTCTCAGAGAACAGAGGTCTTCTCAAGGAGACCCCAACAAAACACCTGCAAGGTCCTTGCCGTGGTGACTCAGCTGTTAGGAATTTGTAGAAAGTTAACTTCCTGGGACCTGGAAACTAACACTTACTTCTGCTTCTGTAAAAGCCCCCAGTTCGGCTCGGTGCCCATAGCACAGTGGTTATGGTGCCAGCCACATACACCAAAGTTGGTGGGTTCGAACCCAGCCGGGGCCAGCTAACCAACATTGACAATTGCAACAAAAAATAGCTGGGCATTGTACAGCTACTTGGGAGGCTGAGGCAAGAGAATTGCTTGAACCCAAGAGTCTGAGGTTGCTGTGAGCTGTGACGCCACCGCATTCTACCCAGAGTGACATAGTGAGACTCTGCCTCCAAACAACAACAACAAAAATGCCCCGGGTTCTGTAAAAGCCAGACCCCGCTTCTCCAGCTTCATTCAAACTGACCACTGAGAAAGGTCCCCGTGGGCCAGAACTTTTGACTGGGGATAAGAAGAAGACCAAGCCAGTTGGGGAGCTGGCTATTTTTGGACTTTGTCTGCCTTTACTCTGCCAGTTGGAATAAAGCTCTTCCTCTTTTTTTTTTTTTTGAGACAGAGTCTCACTATGTCGCCCACAATAGAGTGCTGTGGCATCGCAGCTCACAGCTCATTTAACTCTTGGACTTAAATGATACTCTTGCCTCAGCCTCCCAAGTAGGTGGGACTACAGGCACCCACAAAAAAGCCTAGATATTTTGTTGTTGTTGTTGTTGTTGTTGCAGTTGTTTAGCTGGCCTGGGCTGGGTTTGAACCCGCCACCCTTGGTATATGTGGCTGGCGCTGTACCCACTGTGCTACTGGCACCGAGCCAGCTCTTCCTCCTTTAAACACAGTGGTTCTCTTTCTCTCCATTGGGCCTCTTCTTCCTGCAACAGCACCATTGTCCTCCCTGTGAGGGAGAATCACAGAGCTTTTAAAAGGGGCTTTCAGCTTGGGGCTGCTGCTGTTTAACTATATTTGGGGGTTATGATACGCCTCATCTCCAAGCAAAGACAATCTACCAATGTCTCGACCTCTGCCTGGACAATTCCACTGAGGAGGCTGTAATCTCAAGTAAAATCCTAAACCAGTCACTGAATAGATTTCAATAGTCCCTGTTGGCTACAGGGACTTTACAAAAACTTTAAAAACTGAGTTCCGGGCGGCGCCTGTGGCTCAGTCAGTAGGGCGCCGGCCCCATATGCCGAGGGTGGTGGGTTCAAACCCAGCCCCGGCTGAACTGCAACCAAAAAAAAAAAAAATAGCTGGGCGTTGCGGCGGGCGCCTGTAGTCCCAGCTGCTCGGGAGGCTGAGGCAAGAGAATCGCTTAAGCCCAGGAGTTGGAGGTTGCTGTGAGCTGTGTGATGCCACGGCACTCTACCGAGGGCCATAAAGTAAGACTCTGTCTCTACAAAAAAAAAAAAAAAAGAAATAAAAAAAAACTGAGTTCCTGGCCCTGAAGGGAAGGTAAGTCTAATAAGCCTCATCGCACCCCTCCCTTTTGGAGTTTAGCGTAACAATTGACTGGTATTAATGCTAAAACTGAGACTATAGACTGACAAAATGCAGTCTTTGTGGCAATAAGATATCTTTTTTTTTTTTGAGATATCTTACTGCCTCTGTCGCCCTGGCTAGAGCGTCTGATAGAATCAGGTGGACCTGCCCAAATAGACCTGCCCCGCCCAGGTGAGGCTGAACTGCTCAGGTAGAACTAACCTGCCCAGGAAGAATCCAGTGTCTGTCCCTCCCAGGAAGTGGTGGACGGACCCGTGATTCTCTCCCTAGCCCTTTAAATGCCCTGTCCAAAATTACTGATGTGTGGATTTCTTCCTGGTTGGAAATCTTTATTCCACCTGCACCCAGGTGGAATAAAGCCATTTTAATTGCACAAACCAGGCCTCTGTTTTCCTTCCGTCTCGAGCCTCAGAACAATCTTTCATCTTTGGCTTTGTGACCTTTCAGTGCCTTGGCATCATCATAGTTCACAGCAAACTCAAACTCTCGGGCTCAAGAGATTCTCCTGCCTCAGCCTCCTGAGTCGCTGGGACTATGGGCAAATACCACCAGGTCCAGCTAATTTTTTGGTTTTTAGTAGATAGGGTGTCGTCACTCTTGCTCAGGCTGGTCTTGAACTCCTGAGCTCAGGCAGTTCTCCTGCCTGGATCTTCCAGATGCTACCATCACTCCCAGCCAAGATACTAATATTTTTTTTTGCGGGGGTGGGGAGGGACAGAGTCTCAGATTGTCACCTTTGGTAGAGTGCCATGTTGTCAGAACTCACAGCAACCTCAAACTCTTGGGCTCAAGTGATTCTCTTGTCTCAGCTTCCCATGTAGCTGGGACTACAGGCGCCCACCACAACACCTGGCTATTTTTAGAGACAGGGGTGGGGTAGGGTCTCACTCTGGCTCAGGCTGGTCTTGAACCTGTGAGCTCAGGCAATCTACCGCCTCGGCCTCCCAGAGTGCTGGGATTATAGGCATGAGCAACCAGCCGACCCAAGATACTAAATTATTGACAGAATTTAAGTCCCTGCTAGATAAAGATTACAGGTAAGTCATGCCTGCAGGCCATCGATTTACTTAACAAAACACTTTGAATCAGTATTTTGTGGCTTGCTCCTTCCTTAACTTAAAACATTTCTTTCTAAGGATTCTAAGATGTTAGACAAAGATTTATTTATTTAACAAATTACAAATCAAAGACTCTTTGGACCCCCTGGTAACCTGTAAGCTCCTCCCCCCCTTTTCATTATTGATTTGTGACTTTACCTACAATTCCTCTTTTCCTAAAATGTATAAAACTAAACTATAACCCAGCAGCCTCAGGATCTCTTACTCAAGGCTGCTTAGATTTGTGGATCCTGGGCCACACATATTCTCTTTAAATTATTTTATAGACTTTGTACTTTTTTCCCTATTAACAAGACATTCTTTTCCTGAGTGTTTTATTACTAGTGTTAACATAATTCTCTTTATACCATTATAGAAATATTAAATAAGCCAACAATATGGCTGGATGCAGTGCCTCACGCCTGTAATCCCAGCACTCTGGGAGGCTGAGGCAGGTGAATCGCCTGAGCTCAGGAGTTCATGACCAGCCTGAGCAAGAGGGAGACCAGGTCTCTACCAAAAATAGAAAAATAATGGTGGTGGTGAGGGGTTTGACACCTGTGGCTCAAAAGAGTGGGGCATCCCATATGCCAGAGGTGGCAGGTTCAAAACCCAGCTCCGGCCAAAAAAAAAAAAAAAAAAAACCTGCAAAAAAGAAAAATAGTGGGGGCGGCGCCTGTGGCTCAGTGAGTAGGGCGCCGGCCCCATATGCCGAGGGTGGCGGGTTCAAAGCCAGCCCCGGCCAAACTGCAACAACAACAAAAAAAATAGCCGGGCGTTGTGGCGGGCGCCTGTAGTCCCAGCTACTCGGGAGGCTGAGGCAAGAGAATCGCGTAAGCCCAAGTTAGAGGTTGCTGTGAGCTGTGTGACGCCACGGCACTCTACCCGAGGGCCATAAAGTGAGACTCTGTCTCTACAAAAAAATAAAAAAATAAAAAAAGAAAAATAGTGGGTGTAGTGGCGCATGCCTGTAATCCCAGCTATTCCAGAGGCTGAGGCAAGGGGATCTCTTGAGCCCAAGAGTTTGAGGTTGCTGTAAGCTATGATGCCACAGCACTACCCACAGTGACAGAGTGAGGCTGTCTCAAAATAAAATAAAAAATAAATAAAATAAAATAAAAAAATAGCCAACAATAATTTATTTTCAAATTTTTCAACCCAAGGGGAGAACCTAAAACAAAAAAAGAAACAAAACAAATTCTCATCTTTCTAAGTCAAGACAAGGTTTTTGTTAGTAATTTTTTTTTTTTCCGAGACAGGGTCTTGCTCTATTGCCTGGGTTTGGTCTCAAACTCCGGGCTCCTGCACATACACAGCACGGCACCCGCTGTCTGTGATTTCTAATGACATGCACACTATTACAAAACACACTTACGTGCTCTAGCCTATGTACCTCCCTGCGTTTTTCACAATGCAGAGTTTGTGTTGTGATAGCACAGTTTGCTAAATTTATTCCTCAATAACTTATCTCTTATTATCTCATTAATTCCCTAAACTCAACGCACTATGGCCTGTTAACATGGGTTAGGGTGATGGAAATTAACCAGCTTTTGCAAGAGCTTTTTTCTATCACTGTACTCTTCTGCCTCCGGAAGCCACTGATTTATAAATAAAAATTTATTATTTATCATTTATGAGATGAGAAATGTTATACACAAGGAACTCCAGAAATAAATTGCCAGCTACTAGGCAACATATTTCTGATATATTGTAAGTTTATTTCCTGTATCATCAATTTGCCCAGATGGGCTCCACATTCTGCACACCGAGATGAAATTTCCAAGAGGCATCTGTGCTTTGAAAGTTTCATCTTTGTCTTTCATTGCTGTTCTTCCCATGGGCTCTAATCTATTTTCTGTCTCCTTGTCAACAACACCTCAAAATGTGATGCAATAATTTTAGGGCCACGGAGTAATGACTTGATCTCATATTATGTAGCATCCTTCTCCAAGGAGCAAAAGGTGCCCTGAGGACAACCCTTAGAGCCACGGTGTTTTGATGTGTCAGGCTGGCCCGAGTGGGATTGTTTTCTTTTTTTTTTTAAACTGGAAATTTTCTCATACATGGAGGTAGACGAGTGTGATGAGCTTCTCCATGCCCAGACTTAGGCTGTTTGTTATTAACACGTGCCAACCCTAGTTCATAGATTTCCCATCTTTTTTCCCCGTGAAGATTGTAACACAGATCCCAGACGTCCTGTTGTTTTACTGCAGCACGGGCAAGTATGGTTAATAACATTTTGTGGGACGATGATATAGGCACAGAAAAGTCAAGAATTTCATCCAAAATGACAGGCAGAGTCTGGGGAGAAGTGTAGTACCAAGAGTGGGTTTCTCTCCAGCTGATGCTGCCCCCTACTAGCTAAACCAGCCCAGCACGCAAGGCTCCTTCCTCAGATGCTGGTAGGGACACAGTCACGAGATAAGCCTTTCGCTTACCCCCAAACCCAATCGCGGCGATGGTATTCAAACAGATTAATTAGAAAGATTTATTTGGGCAGCACCTGTGGCTCAGTCGGTAGGGCGCCGGCCCCATATACCAAGGGTGGCGGGTTCAAACCCGGCCTCGGCTGAACTGCAACCAAAAAATAGCTGGGCGTTGTGGCGGGCGCCTGTAGTCCCAGCTACTCGGGAGGCTGAGGCAAGAGAATCGCTTAAGCCCAGGATTTGGAGGTTGCTGTGAGCTGTGTGAGGCCACGGCACTCTACCCAGGGCCATAAAGTGAGATTCTGTCTCTACAAAAAAAAAAAAAAAAAAAAGAGAGAGATTTATTTGTTTCAGTCCTTAAGCACTTAGATAAATTAAGAGCTTACTTCCTGAAACTCAAAATTAGAGACTTTTTAAAAGAATTTTGAACTAAAATAAAATCTTTAAGGCTCCCTGCTCGTGGCTGACTGACTAGACGTCCTCTCGGCCAACGGGATCCCTGAAATGGAGTTGCTAGCCATGAGAAAGAGCAGATGGACCTCAGCATGCCCTGCTCCCCTACTCAGAGTTGTCCTTTGTGACTCATTAAGGGGCCTAAGGCTCTGCAAGGTACACCTGCAGGTCCTCAGTACACACAACACACCACTTGAGTCCCGGCATATGTCCTGGAGTTTGTCTCTGATTCACAGACCTTTGCCCTAACTCAGCATTCCTTTGCACTGACTCCTGGTCTATTAGACAAAGATTAACACAGCTAAAGAATTTTTATTTTATTTTATTTTATTTTTTGGTAGAGACAGAGTCTTACTGTACCGCCCTCGGTAGAGTGCCGTGGCGTCACATGGCTCACAGCAACCTCTAACTCTTGAGCTTACGCGATTCTCTTACCTCAGCCTCCCAAGCCTTCCTGAAACTCAAAATTAGAGACTTTTTTAAAGAATTTTGAACTAAAATAAAATCTTTAAGGCTCCCTGCTCGTGGCTGACTGACTAGACGGGAATTACCGGCGCCCGCCACAACGCTCGGCTATTTTTTTTGTTGTTGCAGTTTGGTCGGGCTGGGTTTGAACCTGCCACCCTCAGCATATGGGGTCGGCGCCCTACTCACTGAGCCACAGGCGCCGCCCCTCAACTAAAGAATTTTTAAACCTGCGCACCCCCTGCTTTGAGATGTTCCACCTTTTCGGGCCAAACCAATGTATGTTTTCCAGGTATTGATTTATGACTTTACCTGTAATTCCTGTCGCCGTGAAATGTATACAAGCGAACTATAACCCTGCCACTGTGAGTCCACTGGCTCAAGGCTTCTTGGGCGTTGCTCTGAGTCATGTCAAATTTGGCTCACAATCAACTTATTTATTTATTTATTTTTTAGAGACAAGAGTCTTACTTTGTCATCCTCAGTAGAGTGCTGTGCTGTCGTAGCTCACAGTAACCAGTGTCGTAGCTCACAGTAACCTCAAGCTCCTGGACTCAAGTGATTCTATTACCTCAGCTTCCCAAGTAGCTGGGACTACAGGCGCCACCACAATGCCCAACTATGTTTCTTTTTTTTTTGAGACAGTCTAACTATGTCCCCTCAGTAGAGTGCTGTGGTGTCACAGCTCACAGCAACCTCAAGTTCTTGGGCTCAAGCAATTCTCTTGCCTCGGCCTCCCAGTAGCTGGGACTATAGGTGCCTGCCACAGCCATAATGCCGGGCTGTTTTTTGTTGTTGTTGTTGTTATTGTTGTCGTTGTTGTTTAGCAGGCCCCCCTGGCCGGGTTCAAACCCACCAGCCTTCGTGCATGTGGCTGGTGTCCTAACCACTGAGCTATGGCCTGGCTATTTTCAGAGATGGGGTCTCACTCTTGCTCAGGCTGGTCTTGAACTCCTGAGCTCAGATGACCCACCCGCCTCAGCCTCCCGGGGTGCTGGGATCACAGGTGTGAGCCACGCACCGGCCAGAATAACTGCTCTGAATCGTTTTATGGAGTGTGGTTTCTTTTCTATTGACAGAAAAAATAGGAAACTAAATCCCAAAAGTTACATTGACTCATAAGAATGTTATTTAAAATCCAAACAGAAGGAGTCATAAAGAACAAATATATGATTGTTGGATAAGCTGGAACTCCAAAAATACTTTTGGTTGTTGTTGCTGTTACATTTATAACAGAATATTCCTCTGAGAATATTATCATTAGCCAACGCCATCCTTTGCTGAACCCCCTCACCTGTCTGGGCTGTGCACCTGATCAGTCTTGGCGCATCAGACACCTCGGGATCAGGGGAGGGTAGCCAGACACCTCAGCACCCACGGGCTCCCACAGGAGTGTGACTGTCATCCGAGAACAGAAGGCTGATTTGGGGCTTGTCTTTGGTCCCCTTCAGTGCCGCTGGGAAGCTGTTGTGTAGCAAAGAATTTGGCTGGTCTTTGTCCAGATTCCTGCTGAAACCACCTTTACAGGTTGATGAAGGGGTGCAAGGAGAGAGCTAGAGGAAGGACCCCAAACTCTGAATTTCACTAAAATAATAATAATCATCAGCCACTCTCCCCTCACTTGCTGGATAATTATCTCTGTTCCCTCTGTTTGCTGCTTTACCCTGGAGTCACACCTAGTCGTCCACATAGAATGTCACCTGTTTGGAGCCTGGGGAGACTTTGAGATGCCTTACAGGTCCTGCATTTGAGTGACAGACCCACCCAGACAGAGAAACTGGCTCCTCTGGCCTGGGACCCCCACCCAGGGTCCTGCACTGTGGTACCTGACCCGCTGTGCAGCCGCCCCCGCCCTGAGACCAGCCATTCTGCAGACCCTGGTTATCTTACCTTCGGCCTGCCAGACTGTCCTTAGAAACCCTGTCTCCCCAGTTCTCAGGGAGGCCGATTTGAGAAATTGCTCCCATGTCCCCACTGGGGCTCTTCGGAATAAACTTTCTCTGTGGTGAACTTCCTATATCTGGACACTGGTGTCCTCTGGGCAGCAGGCTGATGAATCTGGCTGGGCAGCAACACTAGGACGGAGCCTCTATATCAGTGTTTTTCAATCTTTTTTTTTTTTTTTTGAGGCAGAGCCTCAAGCTGTGGCCCTGGGTAGAGTGCCATGGTATCACAGCTCATAGCAACCTACAACTCCTGGGCTCAAGTGATTCTCATGTCTCTGCCTCCCAAGTAGCTGGGACTATAGGCACCTCCCACAATGCCTGGCTATTTTTTGGTTGCAGCCGTCACTGATGTTTGGTGGGCTCTGGCTGGATTCAAACCTGCCAGCTCAGGTGTATGTGGCTGGCGCCTTAGCTGCTTGAGCCACAGACGCTGAGCCTCAATCTTCTTTTTTTTTTTGGCCGGGGCTGGGTTTGAACCCACCACCTCCGGCATATGGGACCGGCGCCCTACTCCTTGAGCCACAGGCGCCGCCCAATCTTCTTTTTTTTTTTTTTAGACAGAGTCTCACTTTGTCACCCTTGGTAGAGTGTCATGGCGTCAGCACTCACAGCAACCTCAAACTCTTGGGCTCAAGTGATTCTCTTGCCTCAGCCTTCCAAGCAGCTGGGACTATAGGGACCTGCCACAATGCCCAGCTATTTTTGGGGGTACATTTGTCATTGTTGTTTAGCAGGCCCAGACCAGGCTCTGGCTCAGGCTGGTCTTGAACTCGTGAGCTCAGGCAATCCACCTGCCTTGGGCTCCTAGAGTATTAGGATTACGAGTGCGAGCCTGGCTCCACATGTGTTTTAGGTGACAGTTCAGTGTGCACATGGAAATGTCTAGGGTGAATTTAAAATATGTAAGGAGGCAGCTTTAGGCTTCTTTTAACAAAGAAAATAAAGAAAAATATAGATAAACCAATAAATGAAACACCCTCGGCATCTTCTGAGGCAAACAGCCCCCCGATGGTTTCCTCGTGAAGAGGCCCCTGGAGAGGGTTCCTGCCATGTTGAGGGGCAAGGGGCAGGGCAAGCTTGGCCCCCACTGGAAACCAACGTGGGGGACCTCAGTGTCTTCCGTGTCCCCCTGCTCAGGAGCCACCTGCATGGGCTGTTCTCTGGACTCCTCCCCTTCTGGTGCCCACTTGGGATGGGCCAATGGGAGGCACCTGCCAGAAGTCAGAGGCCTGGAGGAGAGTGAGGGCAGGGACTTGTGCTGGGCTCACACAGGCACAGCGGCCCTCTGCCCATGCCATGCACCACCCTAGCAACCTGGGTTCTGGGTGTTCCGTGGGCCAGGAGTTATTGCCAGACCCAGGGACACTGCAACACCCCGTAGCCACAGCTTGGGCCCAGTGCATGACTGAAGTGTCCTCAGATGGCCAGGGTTGTGTGTGCATTCAGAATCCTACTGGACCCCAGGGGACCCATGGGAATGAGGGGAGGTAATGGTCTGGAGCAGGGGTCCTCAAACTACGGCCCGCAGGCCACATGAGGCGATGTGATTATATTTGTTCCCGTGTTATTTTTTTACTTCAAAATAAGATATGTGCAGTGTGCATAGGAATTTGTTCATAGTTTTTTTTGTTTGTTTGTTTGTTTTTTAACTATAGTCTGGCCCTCCAACGGTCTGAGGGACAGTGAATTGGCCCCCTGTTTAAAAAGTTTGAGGACGCCTGATCTGGATTGCCAGCTGCGGTCACCTGCCCAGCACTGACGGTTGTCATAGAGATGCCCCATGAAAAGGGCCACGCCAGTGAAGGTTGCCTAGGCAGAGGCCACAGAGCCACCAAGCGGGCCACCCATGCTGGGGACATCAATCATGAGGAATGAGTAGGCCTGAGTCTACAAAGTCTACAAATCTCCTGGTGAACAGGAGTAACAGCAGCGCTGGAGAGAAGCTAGGTGTCTCCCCGTGTCCTGGCCTCACTCAGGCCCCACCTCACCACTGAGGTTATCACATGACAAGCCAGCATTGACCCAAGATGCCGATGGTGCTCCCAGGTACCAGGGTAGTGCCGGCATCACTCCGCTGCACTGAGCAGAGTTTCTTGCCACAGCAGGTCTGCCTGTCCTGAGCTGCCAAAAGAGCACGTTCTCAGCACTGCCCACGAGGAGCGTCACCCAGCCTGGGCTCCCGGAAACAGTTGCCTGAAGAAATTCCACATGTATTTTAGGTGACAGTTCAATGTGCACATGGAAATCTTTAGGCTGAATTTAAAACATGTAAGGAGGCAGTTTTAGACCTATTTTAACAAACAAAATAAAGAAAAATATAAACAAATCAATAAATGAAAATACCCTCAGTGTCTTCTGAGGCAAACAGCCCCCACGGGGGCTTAGGCAAGTCTCACCTGTCAGGGGGCTGTGAAGACCCCCGCCCTCATTCACGCTTTCTCTGGGTTCTACTAGCAAGGGGCCCCCAGAGTCTGAAAGCATTTTGACTTGGCCGGCAAGAAGGAGTAAACCAAGCAGTGGAGGCGGAGCCTGCTGGAGAAGAGGAAGTCAGGCAGCAGCGGGGTTTAACAGAGAAGTTCAGTTCTTTAAAGCAGACAGAATGCGCCCAAGAGGAAGGTGTGGTCTCCTCCTCGCCAATGAGGAAGGGCGCCTTACAAATGTTTCCCTGGTTATTGCTCCATATTTTGTTGCAGCAATTGTCTGATTTCTTTTCTGAATGTATTTATCTTCATTCGTTTTTTACGAGGTTTTTGTTTCTAGTCCTTGTCTTGAACATTGTTATTGTTATTAAATTTAAAGCCTTTTTAATTTTGTGAAGGCAAAAAGTGGAAACCAAATAAACACATGTAGATGTATAGAGAAAATAAAAAACAAAAAATACTTTCCCTTGTGTTTATTCTCCAATTCCTACCTTCTTCTCCTCTACTTCTAATGTTTATGCATTTCTTTTTCTTTCTTGTTTTTTAATTTTTAAAAAGTTTTGTAGAGACACAGTCTCACTTTATTGCCCTGGGTAGAGTGTTGTAGCATCACAGCTCACAGCAACCTCCAACTCTTGGGCTTAGGTGATTCTCTTGCCTTAGCCTCCCAAGTAGCTGGGACTATAGGCACCTGACACAATGCCAGGCTTTTTTTTTCAGTTTTGGCGAGGGTCGGGCTTGAACCCGCCACCCCTCGTATATGGGGCTGGCACCCTTACTCCTTGAGCCACAGGCGCCGCCTTTGCCCAGCTATTTTTTGTTGCAGTTTGGCCGGGGCTGGGTTCCAACCCACCACCCTCGTTATATGGGGCCGGCACCCTACTGACTGAGCCACAGGCACCACTCTTTTTTTATTTC
The DNA here is from genome assembly GCF_027406575.1 of Nycticebus coucang. Taxonomy (NCBI): domain Eukaryota; kingdom Metazoa; phylum Chordata; class Mammalia; order Primates; family Lorisidae; genus Nycticebus; species Nycticebus coucang. The sequence goes on from NC_069795.1 coordinate 3,391,336, forward strand.
TATTTCTTTTTTTTTTGTAGAGACAGAGTCTCACTTTATGGCCCTCGGTAGAGTGCCGTGGCCTCACACAGCTCACAGCAACCTCCAACTCCTGGGCTTAAGCGATTCTCTTGCCTCAGCCTCCTGAGTAGCTGAGACTACAGGCGCCCGGCTATTTTTTTGTTGCAGTTTGGCCGGGGCCGGGTTTGAACCCACCACCCTCGGTATGTGGGGCCGGTGCCTTACCGACTGAGCCACAGGCGCCGCCCTTATTTCTATTTTTTATTGAGACAGAGTTTCATCATGTCACTCTTGGTAGAGTGCTGTCACGTCACAGCTCACAGCAACCTCCAACTCTTGGGCTTAAGCGATTCTCTTGTCTCAGCCTCCCAAGTAGCTCAGACTACTGGGGCCCGCCACAACGCCCGGCTATTTTTTATTGCAGTTTGGCCGGGGCTGGATTCGAACCCGCCCTCTGTATATGGGACCAGCGCTCTACCCACTGAGCCACAGGCACCGCCCCCTTTCTCTGCCTGTCCCTGACATCACCATGCGCTCCTTCTCACAGCTCTGGGAGACTCCTGGAAGGTGTCTGTGTTTACGGGTGACAGGGCCACAGCCGGGCCTTCCCCCTTTGTCTTGTGAACAGTCAGGGAGACCATTGAGACATAAATGTGCTCAGCTGAGACCTCCTTGGACTGCAGACACCCCGCACCAGAATCACCCTCTGGAGCCTCATCTGGTCTGCCCTATCTGAGGCCATCACCCGGTCAACACTTGGATTTTCTATTTTGAGGCTTCTCCCAGAATCTTGCAGTGGCCTGAATACAGCCTAGTCTCCTTACTCCTTTGGTTTTGTCTTTGAGAGCCCCGCCCTAGGCCTTCTAAGTCAGGAGCCTCATTTCAGCTGGGCAGTTCCTATGTTCAGCCCAGTTTGAGCTGCACTGCCCTGGGGGCTAGGATTATCAAGGGACATCACAAGGCCACACAGGGAGCCTCAGACACACATGTTCTGTGTGAGCAGGTGGGGGCACCATGGCACGCTGGCTGGCTATCAGCTCTTAGAATTGCAGTTCTGTTCTCACAGGCCACTCTGATGTGCCATAGGAGAAATAGACCTTGTAAATAGAAAGATTTAAATAAACCGATAATAGGAATTTTGAGGCTGATACATTTTAACGTGCTCGGACCCAGCCTTCCCATCCCACCTTTGCTGGGTTGCCAGCATCGCCCTGCTGACAGTGATCTCCTCACTGGGAAATCACAACAACTCTACCAACGGCCAGAATTCTTTGGCACAAAATTCTCTGAGTCAGAGCCTAATGCTGTTAGCAAGGGAGGAGCAGCTGCATAGGCCACACATCTGTGGGTCATTTGAAAATTTTATGATGAATAAAAATTCCCCATGACACAGACTTGTACATCACACATCAACTAATACCCCCACAGCTGCACCGCCAACAGTTCTTTTTGTTATATTTTCTTCTAATGACACTCTAACAATAAATTCAAAATCCAAAACTTTGAATATCCAGTAACACATCATAACATTTTCTATTCTTGTCACATCCTTAATAATAAAAACAATAAATATAAAATACACTGAAAGGAGAAAAGAGAAGTGGAAACCCCCAGAATGTTACAAGTTGGGAAGAGAATTATGTGTTTCAGATTAAATCATCCAAAGATGTACGGAGAACACCCAGAGATGCTGAAAAATAAACCTTAAAGTACTCTAAGCGCCATGGCTTCTCTTAGGACGCGTCCTGCGTGTGGGTCATGTGAGCTCGTAACTAGGTATCTGGCCACACAAGCAGGATCTTTTAAGGACCCAGTGGCACGAGAAAAGGGGAAGAAGGGCGGGAACCAAAAGTCTGAGGAAAGACGAGGGCTGGTTTAGGTTTGCGCTGGCGACAGTGCCCGGGGGGAGGAGCTTTCAGATCCCAGGGCTATGGATGCCTTCTCTCCTTTCTTTCTTTTCTTTTCTTTTTTTTTTTTTTTTTGTGTGTGTGTGTAGAGACAGAGTCTCACTGCACTGCCCTCGGGTAGAGTGCCGTGGCGTCACACGGCTCACAGCAACTTCTAACTCCTGGGCTTACGCGATTCTCTTGCCTCAGCCTCCCGAGCAGCTGGGACTACAGGCGCCCGCCACAACGCCCGGCCATTTTTTGGTTGCAGTTTGGCCGGGGCTGGGTTTGAACCCGCCACCCTCGGCATATGGGGCCGGCACCTTACTCACTGAGCCACAGGCGCCGCCCCTTTCTTTTCTTTTCTTCACAAACCTCAAGGTTTAAAAGTTGTCTTCTGGGCAGCGCCTGTGGCTCAGTCGGTAAGGCGCCGGCCCCATATACCGAGGGTGGCGGGTTCAAACCCGGCCCCATATACCGAGGGTGGCGGGTTCAAACCCGGCCCCAGCTGAACTGCAACCAAAAAATAGCCGGGCGTTGTGGCGGGCACCTGTAGTCCCAGCTACTCGGGAGGCTGAGGCAGGAGAATTGCTTAAGCCCAGGAGTTGGAGGTTGCTGTGAGCTGTGTGAGGCCACGGCACTCTACCGAGGGCTATAAAGTGAGACTCTGTCTCTACAAAAAAAAAAATAAATAAATAAAAGTTGTCTTCTGAGGCCGGGCGCGGTGGCTCACACTTGTAATCCCAGCATTCTGGAAGGCCAAGTTGGAAGGATCACCTGAGATCAGGTGTCTGAGACCAGCCTGAGCAGGAGTGAGACCCTGTCTCTCCAAAAAACAGGAAGACTAGTCAGGCACTGTGGCCAGCACTGCCCCAGCCACTCAGGAGGCTGAGGCAGGAGGACCCCTTGAGCCCAGGGGTTGGAGATTGCTGTGAGCTATGATGCCATGAATGAAACTCTAGCCTGCGCAACAGAGAGAGATTCTGTCTCAAAAAAAAAAAAAAAAGTCTTCAGGAAAGTAGTTTTTGGTGGCACAAAGCTTTGCCTATAGCTTTAGAACATCTTTTCTAGAATTTCTCCCTCATTGTCACAGCAGTGCTTTCCACGTGTTTTGGAGAAGACAATGTTTTATTTGGCCTGTGTCTGGTTGGCGCAGGGCTGAGGATAATATATTTTAAGCTCTATATTTACAAATAAAACCCCAGGCAAGGGTTCTGATGAACTAAAAACATCAAAACACGCTTGTGTCTGAGCCTGAGCAAGACCCCCATCTCTACTAAAAATAGAAAAACTGGCTGAACGTGGTGGTGGGCACCACTCAGGAGGCTGAGGCAAGAGGATCACTCAAGCCCAAGAATTTGAGGTTGCTGTGAGGGTGACAGGGTGACAGAGTGAGACTGTTTAAAAAAAAAAAAAAAGACATGGTTGTGTATCTGCGCTCTCATCTGTTTGGATTTCATAAGGTTTCTTTTTTTTTTTTAAGAGACAGAATCTCACTTTATCACCCTCGGTAGAGTGCCATGGCATCACACAGCTCACAGCAACCTCCAACTCCTGGGCTTAAGCGATTCTCTTGCCTCAGCCTCCCGAGTAGCTGGGACTACAGGTGCCCGCCACAACGCCCAGCTATTTTTTGGTTGCAGTTCAGCCGGGGCCGGGTTTGAACCCACCACCCTCGGTATATGGGGCCAGCGCCTTACCTACTGAGCCACAGGAGCCGCCCGGATTTCATAAGGTTTCAAAGCCAGTGTTTAAAAGAGGGGAAAAAAATAAGACTACTGGGTGCCCATGCAGGGCGGGACCTCGGCCTTGTAGCCTTGGTCTCCCTTTATAGACTGGGCTGGCCCCACAGGGCAGAAAGTGGCCAGCTTCCTGGGCTCTGGGGATCCAGCTGGCCAGGCCTTGGCTAACTAGGAAAATGCAAAGAAGCTGCCCTTTTGTAAGCCACTTTCTTTCCTGAGTTTGTGAGACGCTGGTTGCCTATTTGAGTTCTCAGACTAGGAACAGCTGTCCCTGGCTATGCTCCGTCCCCAGATCTGGTCTGCTTGCTATACTCCCTGTGAGGTCCAGGACTCAGTAGGCAGAGACAGCAGGAGACATTTTCAGCCTCTTCCAGTAGGAAGACTTGCTTGGCAAACAGCCAAGGGCCCCGTTTTCATGGCTGCCTCCTGGTCCAGCGCAGTAGCTGAGGGGATGTTTGGTTTCCCATTTCACCCCCAACACTGTTTAGGTTAATACCTACTTTGTAAGTGGGAAAATCCTGTCTAAATGAAAATTTTTTGCTTTTTTTTTTTTTTTTGAGACAGGGTCTTGCTCTGTTGCCCTGGGTAGAGTGCAGTGGTGTCATCATAACTCAGTATAACCTCCAACTCCTGGGCTCAAGAAATCCTCCTGCCTCAGCCTCCCAAGTGGCTGAGACTACAGATGCCACCATTCCTGGCTAGTTTTTCTAGTTTCTGTAGAGAGGGAGGTATCACTTTGCTCAGGCCAGTCTCGAACTCTTGACTTCAAGTGATCCTCCCACTTGGTTGTTCAGAGTGCTGGGATTACAGATATGAGCCTGCCTAAAAGGTATTTATTTATTTATTTTTTGCAGTTTTTGGCCGGGGCTGGGTTTGAAACCGCCACCTCTAGCATAAGGGGCCGGTGCCTTACTCCATTGAGCCACAGGCGCTGCCCCCCTCCCTTTTTTTTTTTGGTAGAGACAGAGTCTTACTTTATCACCCTCGGTAGAGTGCTGTGGCATCACAGCTCACAGCAACCTCCAACTCCTGGGCTTGGGCAATTCTCTTGCCTTAGCCTCCCAAGTAGCTGGGACTACAGGTGTCCACCACAACACCCGGCTATTTTTTTGTTGCAGTTTTGCCAGGCCCGGGTTTGAACCTGCCACCCTCGGTATATGGGGCCAGCGCCCTATCCACTGAGCCACAGGCACCACCACCTAAAAGGTATTTTAATAGCTGCAGAGCAACAGTCTCCAAAGGGACACAAAGGCCTTGGGGGCCCAGCCCAGGTCCTTTGGAGGGCTGTCTTTGCAGATCTTCAACCTCCCTGCCCGAGTGTGCTCTTTCCAGCTTGTGTTTCCAAGAAGCCCTGGGTCTCTGGCAGAAGCAAGCCGGGTAGAGGTGGATGTGGTTGCAGTGGTTCTCAACCTGTGAGTCCCAATCCACAGGAACTGTATTAAAGGGCTGAGGCATTAGGAAGGGTCATTTGGACTGGCTGGGGCCAGGCTGACTGGGGCTATTGTAGGCCTGGGGCTAATTGCTAATGGAGACCTTGCAGGTGAGTTGTTCTGGTTGTTTGGAGGATTGATTAATGTCCCTGGGACTTTTGATGTACACACATAGATACAAGTTATGGGAACATATTGTGGAAACAGTAGAGTAAAGGGAACCCTTTGTGGGAATGTAAATTAGTGCAGCCATTGAGGAAAACACGAAGAATTCAAAACATTAAAATTAGAACTAGCGAGGCGGCGCCTGTGGCTCAGTGAGTAGGGTGCTGGCCCCATATACCAAGGGTGGCAGGTTCAAACCTGGCCCCTGCCAACTGCAACAAAAAAATAGCCGTGCGTTGTGGTGGACGCCCGTAGTCCCAGCTACTGGAGAGGCTGAGGCTACAGAATCGCTTAAGCCCAAGAGCTGGAGGTTGCTGTGAACTGTGACGCCACAGCATTCTACCCAGGGTGATAAAGTGAGACTCTATCTCTAAAAAAGAGAAAAAAAAAATTAGAATTAGCGTATGAACCAGGAATCCCTGATCGGGTATATATCCAAAGGAATTGAAATTGGTATGTCAGAGGGATACCTGTGTCCCGTTTCATTGCAGCACCACCCCCCACAGCCAAGACGTGGAATCAGCCCGTGTGTCCACCAGTGGTGAATGCACAAAGACAATGGCATCTAGGGTCGCGATGGGACAGCAGGAAGCCTTAAAAAAGAAGGAAATCTTGGGCAGCGCCTGTGGCTCAAAGGAGTAGGGCACTGGCCCCATATGCTGGAGGTGGTGGGTTCAAACCCAGCCCCAGCCAAAAACTGCAAAAAATAAAAAAAACAAAAACTTTAAAAAAAAAAAAAAAGAAGGAAATCTTGTCATTTGTATCAACATGCGTGAGCCTGAAGGATGTTATGGTAAGTGAAATACCCGGGCAGACCCTGCGTGATCTTGCTTGCATATGGAGCCTAAAGAGTTAAACTCACAGGGGTGGGGGTGGGGATCCCAGAGCCCGGGGACGGGGCAGGGGGTGATGTTGGGCAAAGGGTACACAATTTCAGTGAGACAGAGAACTATTGGACAACATGGTGACTATATTAATAACAATGAGCTGTATTCTTGAAAATTGCTGAGGGAAGGCCGGGAGCGGGGACTCACGCCTGTAATCCTAGCCCTCTGGGAGGCCAAGGCAAGTGGATTGCCTGAGCTCAGGAATCGGAGATCAGCTTGAGCAAGAGCAAGAGCAGGATCCTGTCTCTAAAACTAGCCGGGTGCTGTGGCAGGCATCTGTGGTCCCAGCTACTCGGGAGGCTGAAGCAAGAGAATCGCTTAAGCCCAACAGTTTGAGGTTGCTGTGAACTGTGATGCCAACGCACCCTACTGAGGGTGACAAAGTGAGACTCTGTCTTAAAAAAAAAAAAAAAAAGAAAGAAAAAAGAAAATTGCTAAGAGAGTAGATTTTAAGTGTTATCATCCCCCCAAAAATAAGTACATGAGGTAATATTGTTTAATTAGCTCAATTAGCGATCCCACAATGTATATGTATTTTAAAACCACCTGATAAATATAATTGCTATTTGTCAATTTACAATTAACTTTAAAATTTAATGGAGAAGAAGAAATTGAGAAAAATGAAGAAATCGCTCAACTTCAGATAAGTGTTTTTTTTTTTTTTTTTCAGGAGAAACTTGTTCCAAACAAATCCTGCTAAGATTAGGAGATAGACTGTAGGAACCATCAGCACTCAGTCTCCCTTCACGCCGCGTTTCCACTGGACAGTACTGACTGATTCGCTCTGGCAGATGAGCTCGCAGCGTCCTTTCCCTCCTCCAGACTCTTGGTCTGTATTGTTCCTACTTTGTTAGGGTTTATAATGTTTCTTCCTGTCTTAATTCTGCCTTAATTCTTGGCTCCCATCCTTTCACAGCAGGCCTCAATTCTTGAGTTTTTAATGAGTTCACATGTTGATTGGCTGGATTGATTGTCCAGTTTTTCTCTTATGAAGGCCTTGCACAGGCAATGTAGTCTCTGAATAAAGGCGGTTAGGTCGGGTGCAGTGGCTCACACCCGTGACCCCAACACTCTGGGAGGCCAAGGCAAGTGGATCGCTTGAGCTTACAGGTTCAAGATTAGCTTGAGCAAGAGTGAGATCCCATCTCTACTAAAAATAGAAAGACTGAGGCAGGGTGGCGCCTGTGGCTCAGTGAGTAGGGCGCCGGCCCCATATACCGAGGGTGGCGGGTTCAAACCCAGCCCCGGCTGAACTGCAACCAAATTAAAAAAAAAAAAAATAGCCGGGTGTTGTGGTGGGCACCTGTTGTCCCAGCTGCTCTGGAGGCTGAGGCAGGAGAATCGCAGAAGCCCAAGAGCTGGAGGTTGCTGTGAGTCCTGTGACATCATGGCACTCTACCAAGGGCGGTAAAGTGAGACCCTGTCTCTACAAAAAAAAAAAAAAAGAAGAAGAAAGAAAAACTGAGGCAAGAGGATGGCTTGAGCCCAAAGAGTTGGAGATTGCTGTGAGCTATGACGCTGTAGAACTCTACCCAGGTGACAGCTTGAGACTCTGTCCCCCCCCCAAAAAAAAATGAAGAGCGGCGCCTGTGGCTCAGCGGGTAAGGCGCCGGCCCCATATACCAAGAGTAGCGGGTTTGAACCCAGCCCCGGCCAAACTGCAACTAAAAAAATAGCTGGGTGTTGTGGTGGGCGCCTGTGGTCCCAGCGACTCGGGAGGCAGAGACAGGAGAATTGCCTCAGCCCAGGACTTGGAGGTTACTGTGAGCTGTGATGCCAAAGCACTCAACCGAGGGCGACAAAGTGAGCCTCTGTCTCTAAAAAAAAAAAGTGAATAAAGGCTTGTAGAAGGTGTATATAGAGGATAGAAAAGTGATGACAACAAAGGCTAAATGACCACTGAGTAGGAAGGAAATAAAGAAGTGTGTAGACACACTACAGGAACATTTTCTTTTTTTTTTTTGAGACAGAGCCTCAAGCTGTCATTCTGGGTAGAGTGCAGTGGCATCACAGCTCACAGCAACCTCCAACTCCTGGGCTGAAGGGATTCTCCTGCCCTCACCTCCCAGGTAGCTGGGACTACAGGTGTCCACCATAATGCCCAGCTATTTTTTGGTTGCAGCCGTCATTGTTTGGCGGGCCAGGGCTGGATTCGAACCCGCCAGCTCAGGTGTATGTGGCAGGCGCCGAGCCAGAACATTTTCTTAAAATGAAAGATTGTATCAAAGAATTGAAAGAGCAAATGAAATAATATTTAGGGACACACAGCTTTATTAGCAAAGCAACTTGCTTTTTATGCCTCCGAGGCTGGAGAAAACGTACTCATCACACCAATAGTAGGGTAAGTTATCAGATTAACCAACATGAAACTGGATGCAACCTAAGGCGGCAGAGGTGGGAGGGGCGCCGTGTTCATGGACTCTTGGAATGGTGTAAACTGTGCCGTCTTTCACGGGGTGGTTTGGCTGTGATCTCAGAAGCTCTGAGTTACCTGGGCGCCAGCTGAGGTGCCAACCCTGAGCTCAGCAGCCTGACACCCCTTGCTTGGGGGAATTGCTGTGTCCTCTGCCTCAAGCTTTTTCTTTCCCTATTCCATTCTCCGCATCATTAGCCTGATTATTATTTCTTTTCATTATAGATGTTTCCAAACAAAGAGTATTATGAACCCCCATGTGCACATTACCAATGTCAACAATTATCAATATTTTGCATTCTCTCTCCCACTCTGCAGCTGCATCCTCACACTTGTGTGTACATGCGTGTCCATAGTTTTTCAAATTATGGTTTAGTTTTCATTTTATGTTTATTTATTTATTTTATTTATTTTTTTGAGACAGAGTCTCAAGCTGTCTCCCTGGGTAGAGTGATGTGGCGTCGTAGCTCACAGCAACCTGAAACTCTTGGGCTTAAGCGATTCTCTTGCCTCAGCCTCCTCAGGCTTTACAGAAAGCCTGCCCTCCAGCTTTAACAGAACAAAACAATCTGTTGTGGGGACGACAGGTGCCCGCCGCAACCCCTGGTTATTTTGTTGTTGTGGCAGTTGTCAATGTTGTTCAGCAGGCTTGGGCTGGGTTTAACCCGCCAGCCTCGGTGTATGTGGCCGGCACCCTACTCACTGAGCTATGGGTGTGGAGCCACTTTTTCTGGTTTTAGTAGAGATGAGGGCTCACTGTCTCCAGCTGGTCTCAAACTCCTCAATTGAGGCAATCCGCCCACCTCGGCCTCCCAGAGTGCTGGGATTACAGGCGTGAGCCACCGCTCCTGGCCAGAAAACCTTTTCTGATAAATATCCACCTTCATTTCTTCCCCAGCAGCTCTTGGCTCCCACTTTGCTCACCCGGCCACATCACTCGTGAATTCCTTCCCTGTGCCTCCTGCCTTCCTCATCTTTGAAGCTATGACCTACGGCATTTAAGATAACCTTTAACACAGGTTTAGTCGAGTGAGAATTACTGCAGAAGGAACCCTGCTTTAGCTTTTGTTCATTTTCTGTACCCCAGTGTTTCAGATCCCTTCTAGAATAAAGGCAAAGGGGGAGGGGAGGAGAATCAGGGAGAGAAGTCGGGACTGAGGGAGCAAGCTCCTAACATAGCCGCTGGCTTCAGCCTTATTTATCTCTGGCTAGCCCTTTTATTGTTAAAATTCCCCATTGTGGCCTAAGGTGGAAGTTGATAAACTATGGCCCACAGACAAACCATGCTCGATGTCCCCTTTTATGTTACATTTTGAAAGTATTGTTTAAAAAAGACTGTGTCGCAGAGATTTTATGCAGTCTGCAAAGCCACATACTTACTGTCTAGCCCTTTACAGAAAGCCTGCCGGCCAGCTTTGACAGAACAAACCCATCTTGTGTAACTCCGAGCTCAGGCATCTTCCCTGCAGGGTGTAGTAAAGTCTGCGTTGAGTTCATTTTACAAAATTTTGATTGTTTACTATGACGAGGTTTGGGACCACAGTCAGATACCCTTGGGTGGTGAGCTGTTAGCCAATGAGCACATCCCAGGGTTTTGAATGCAAGTTGATACTGGCAGGAAAATATAAGCTCTTAAAACACAAACCAGGCACTGGGAAGCAGAATTAGAGGCGCCCCCATCATCTGCTGCATGTCAGTTACCAGCCAGCTGCCGGGACGTTTGGGCAAGAGTCTGTGATTAGCAAGGGCTGGATCTGACTTACAGCCAGCTCCTCCAGTGCAAGGGCAATTGTACCAGGTGCAAGAGAGCTAGTGTCCAGAAAGGCACCAAGGTTCAGGCGACAGGAAAAATATATAAGGAGGTAAAATAATTATTTAACTCAGATTAAACTGGTTTAAAACTCTAGGAGAAATAAAAGCAGGAGCAGTGTTCACATTCTGTGATTCAGCCAGTCCATGTGTGGAAATGCATCTAACAGTCACATACCATTGGGGGTCAGGGACAGTCCGAGGTGGGCGTCTGTAAGGAAACAGCACAAAACACACAGTGAGTCACGTCCACACTGCTGTAACAGAGGCCCCAAGAATCGACTCTGTGGTAAGCCCATGCTGCCACCAGATGGAGCATCAGGAAGTCATCAGCCTTGGTCAGAAAACAGACGCCCTGGGGCTGGGGCTGGGGCTGAGGTTGGGTCCGGCCACACCCTCCCAGTGAGTGAAGGCGAGTCAAGCCCCCAGGCTGAAAGACCAGCCCAACAGGACCAGCTCTAATGGAGAACTTTGAGTCTCGTGCTTCATCTTACAAACATACACAGATTAAAATATATTCATTCTCATCATACTCATTTTAATACCAGAAGACTTTCAGCTTGACAGCATCAATAACCCAGGATACTCAGCTTCACATCCCCCAGCCAATCACCACACAAAACTGGGTTCCAGACCCCACTGTGGGAAGGAATTTAAAGATAAAACAAAAAATGTGAATAGCAGGATGAAAACTACACATACATCAACCCCCACGCTGGGGAGACGTGAGGAACAGTTAACAGTAGCTGAGTTAGCATATATTACCATGTTACCACTATTTTCTACTTTTTATTTTTGATAATGTGATTTTATTACTTTTATAATAAAAAAAGTGTGTTTAGGATAATCTTGCTGAGTTGCTAAGTCTCTTAGGTGGTAACAAAATCTGAGGCAGATGATTATGTTTTTAATTTTGGTTTTCCTTTTTGGACTAATTTTAAGAAATGTAGGATTATAAAAATATGAATCATAAGTTACAAGTACACTGTGTTGAGTTTGTTGTAAGTTGACTGGAGGCCAAGGACCAGAATTTAAATGAAATAAAACCCGCAAGTTTGGGCCCATGAACAAGTCCGTGAAAGGGAGTGTGAGGACAATACTGCAAAACAGGAAGCAGTGCCACGCGTGTGCAGAGTGGCCTTTCCACGTCAGGCCCTGACATGTCGCCTCTGCTGAACTGAGCATCTGCTCCGCACTCAAGACGGCAGCATCCTCACCCTCATCTCAGTCCCAGGAAGACAGGGGCCTTCCGCTGTGTGCTTCTCACCCCCACCTGCAGGTGAGTAAAGCTACCAAAGTCATCACTGTCAGGGAAGATTGCTCGGCCATCCCAGAAAACCTAAATAGCTAAATTAGTTCAGTCTCCGGAAGCCATGGGGGGGGAGGGGGGCAAAGCCGGGGCTGGACTGTACAAATCTTCCACCTCTTCCTAATCTCACTTCTGAAAAATTCCCCAGGTACATCAAATATCTAATAGAGGCAAACAAAATAATTCTGTTCTTTTCTGACAATAAAACACTGTAATTTAGTACCATTTCTTTGTGATCCAGTAATTAATAAAACTGCTGTTTCTTATCTATCAAAAAGTAGGCCTACAGGCTCAGCGCCCACAGCTCAGTGGTTAGGGCGCCGGCCACGTGTACCGGGACTGGCAGGTTGGAACCCGGCACGGGCCAGCTAAATAGCAATAACAACAACAAAAAATAGCCAGGCGTTGTGGAGGGTGCTTATAGTCCCAGGTGCTTGGGAGGCTGAGGCAAGAGAATTGCTTAAGCCCAAGAGTTTGAGGTTGCTGTGAGCTGTGATGTCACAGCATTCTATGCAGGGTGACATAGTGAGACCATGTCTCAAAAAAACAAAACAAAACAAAAAACTAGGCCTATAAAGTTAGAAGTCCCTACTACACGTATTGATACTTAGCTATTAATTAGTTCAATGCTAAATTGGGCTCTGCACAGAATTACACTGGTCAAAAGCATTTGAATTTCTTGGTTTTATAGATTTGCCTAGTTAGTCATAACCTTATAAAGCAAAATTCCTTATACATAGTAGCTCTTGCTAAATACATGAAAACCAGCAATGGGATTCCTGATTCACCATTCACTACAAAAAGTGTAAAGGGAAACCAATTACAGAAACTGGGCTTTGTGACTCTTGAGTGGATTTTATTTTTGTAGGCAAGAGTGCAAAAATGACGTAAATTCATCTTTAAACTGAGGGTTCTCAGTGCCGGGGTGATGTTCGTCCTGATGAGGGCTGAGGCATCCTGAATTTGGAGAGGTCCAGGTTGAGGTCCAAGAAAGTGTACGTGGTATAGTCATGATGCTGTAGGTTCTTGTAGGTGGTGGAGTCCGATGGCTCAGGAGGCTCCCAGGCAGGCTCTGCAGAGGAAACAGGAACACGTGAGCAGGCCTGGGAGGACGATTCTGCCTGAATGACTGGGCTCCCACACCCATCTACCATTCATCCATCCGAGTGTGCCGGAACAAACTGTCTAACTAGGAAAGAAAAGCTCACGAAAGCCACAGTGTAGTTATCTTAAATAGCAAAATAAAGGTATTAGTTGAAAATTTATCCTAAAACATACAGCCTTAATAACAATTGTTACAATGAGTTGTGCAAGAAACGGAACAGTTGTAATTATGTGTCTTCATGTCTGACTTGGTACACTTCTAGGAGTCAGATTTCTCAGAAGTTTTAAAATGCCAAGAACAGGGTGGCGCCTGTGGCTCAGTGAGCAGGGCGCCAGCCCCATATACTGAGGGTGGCAGGTTCAAACTCGGCCCGGGCCAAACTGCAACAAAAAAATAGCCGGGCGTTGTGGCAGGCGCCTGTAGTCCCAGCTACTCGGGAGGCTGAGGCAGGAGAATCGCCTAGGCCCAGGAGTTGGAGGTTGCTGTGAGCTGTGTGAGGCCACGGCACTCTACTGAGGGCGATAAAGTGAGACTCTGTCTCTACAAAAAAAAAAATGCCAAGAACAATTATGGAGGGGCTTTCGGGTCACTTAAAGATGCATGAAAAAACGTAACTTTTACGAGAAATCTGTCTATAATAGAAACAAACTGTGTATGAAAACGTCTGAAATGCAGAAACAAGGAGAGCACCCAATTCTCTGAATACAATTAGATAATTTCTCTTATAACAACAGAGTTAAGGGAGCTGGAAATGAAATGTATCGGTTTTGTTGTCTTAGCTTTTTTTGACAAAACTGTTGGAATATTTTAGATTCATAGACTAAAAATACTCACTTAGCTTTGTATCTTTAAATGGAAAAATTGAAAAGAATCCACCTGAACCTTTGCTTAACACCGTCAGTGTGGAGCTGAAGAAAAGCAGCACTCTGGGGTCCTGCAGACGATAGGCTGACATGTGGGTTAAGATTCTTACCAACGAGACTTCTGGAAATCATGGCATTAGGACTTACATTGCACACAAAATATATTTTTTTCACTATTTCAATTATTACCCAAAGCCCGGGGTTTTTTTAGTTGTATTAAACAAAAATGATGTTTTAATTAAAGAGCTGGGGGCGGCACCTGTGGCTGAGGGAGTAGGGCTCAGGGAGTAGGGCACCGGTCCCATATGCCAGAGGTGGCGGGTTCAAACCCAGCCCTGACCAAAAAAACCACACACACACACAAAAAAAATTAAAGAGCTGGCATCTTTTCGGTCTCACCTTCCATGTTATGACAGTGAGCACAGAGAAGGGAGGCGTGGGTCATGACACTCTCCTCCCAAACCATCCACCTGGAATGTGATGGGGCGTGGGGCATGGAGACTCAGTGAGTCCAGTCTGCCCTGCACAGACATGGCCCTGCAAAGTGGGCTTTGCTCTTGGGTGTCTCTGAAGGGCAAAGGGAATACATGAAAAATGACTCGGCTCTGAAACACCAGAAACAAGTTTCTTTTCAAAAAGCTTAGCCAGCTTAAAATCCCCCGTGTTCAGGGTCTGGGTCCTGCCAGTTTGGGCATTCCCACTCTCCACTGCAGAGCTGGAGACCACAAAGGGCAGCCCCAGAGAGTGCAGGCCCGAGGCGCAGCGGGACTCTGCACAGAGATGGCAGAGGGAGGAAAACAGACACGTCCTGTTGACATAATGCAGCCAACAGTCCTGGACCAGGTGATGCAAATGAGGCAACAGGTGGCATTAAACAGAACGAACAGCAGTCGCAGGAAGGAGCAGGATTTGTTAGCAATAGTGCGTTTTCAAGAAGTCTTGAAGAGGCAGATTCTAAAATGGAAGTCCTGCTTTTCATGTTTCCCTTGACCCACCTAAAGCAAATTTTATCAAGTTTAGGGCCTAAGAAAATAACATAATAGGAATAACACTCTTTTCCTTTAATAGCCCTTCATAAAATTCATTATAGAAGAATAAAGCAGCCCACATGTGTTTTTCAGGTAAATCATACAGTGCATCCATGGCTGCCCTGGTAAGATACTCACTGCTTTAATGCACTAGAATGCAATCACCAGCTCAGCTTACCTGAAGACTACCATATGGGGCGTAACCACTCTCACTGCGCAAGTTACATAGGAGACTCCCTTTTCTTCAAGTTCATGAAATGAACGCTCACACACCCTCAAAAGTTGAGGGTGAGGACGTTAAACTGCTAGTTTTCAAGATTACATTAGTTAATAGTCAAGAGTGCCACGGGCATACTCTTTCATTTTCATTTTTTGTTTTGAGATGGGGTCTTGCTATGTTGCCCTGGCTGGGCTCAATCAATCCTTCTGCCTCAGCCTCCCAAGTAGCTGGGACTATAGGCACAAGCTACCATGCCCAGTTCATTTTCAAATAAGTTTAAAATATCTTGGGAATTCTGTATATGATTTGTGTTATCCATAATTAAGACACACTTCTCTGCTTAGCTGAGCCAGTATTATAAGCCATATTTTTTTTATGAAATCTCATTAACACTTTCTAATTACAGAGAAAGGTAGCTAGTTCTTTAGAGTCTAACCACCCCTCAGGAACAGGAGAGCTCATAAGCACAAGTCAAAGTATACCCTGGGTGCCGTCCTGGTCTTCCACTGGCGGGGCGGAGTCTTCTACCGCCTCACTCTGAGGCTTTAACACTGCAGCTTGTTCACTGAAAACATCTGTATTCTCAGCAGGAACTGTCTTCAAATCCGTTATTGGTGCCTGATCCTCCAAGATGTCTTCTGCAGCCTCGGCGGGTCCTCCTATTCCCTGATTCCTCGGGTGCTCGTTTCTGAGCAGGGAGGAGGTTGCCTTTCCATTAAGCTCTGGCACTGGTTTTTCCAGATGACTCTGTCTAGCCCCAGGAGTGGCTTGGAGCTGCCCCTCCACTCTGGCTTCCTCTGTCAACAGGGTGGGCGCTGGGCCGCTGTCCAGCTGTGAAGACAATGCTGATTCTGTGTGGTCAGTGAGGACTCCTGTAACTCCACGTGGCTTCTGGCTTTCTTCCTCTGTTTCATTTGATCTAAATACTTTGTGCAGTTGCTTCTCCTCTGTATCTTGCTTCAAAAGCTCTTCATTCACTTGTGGCCTGGGAATCAGAGTTTCTGGTTTAGCATCCTTTCTGTCCTCCGAGAGCTGCGGGGTAGCCCCCTTTTTCTTTGGCTGACGGGGCTCTGGATAGGTGGCGTCTGTGTGAGGCTTCTGCGACCGGGGTTTCTCTTTTGCTGATATGTTTTCAAGGGCATGAGAGGCCTCTGTTTTCCGAAACCCTCTTTTGCTTTTGCTTGCCACTCGAGGACCAACTTCTGAGCTGTCACCCTCCTTATCAGACTCTGAATCAGAAGAGCTGGATGAAGACGAATCATCTGTCACTTTCTGGACCTTCTGACGAGCTTTTGAAGCAGAACCCTGTTTTCTGAACGGAGACGGAACTTTCTGAGGAAACTCTACCAAAGTCTTTCTTGACAACACTTCCGGAAGCCCTTCCTGTGTGAGCAGCATGCTGTCATCGGGGTTAGGGCTAGCGCCCATCCCACCTTTATTCACGACTGATGGGTAAGAATTGGATGAAGGTAAGTTTTTAGATAATTCAGCTGCTGCTTGGGTGGCCAGCAGCCTGCCCCTCTCCTTTGGTGCCACTACATCTAGGAAATGGCATAGAGAAGAATATTTTTAATATTCAATAAAACAACTTAAAATCATTAGTCTAAACCACAGACACTTCGTTACGTATCAACTTGTCATTTACGATGTCTTCACTGTACTCGTCCTGGGACGGGTGCCACAGACACTCCTGCTCAAGTGAACTGAGCCCCAGGAGTAAGGCAGCAGAAGGGAACAGAGATGCTTTCCTTGGTAGATGAAAACTTTAAAAACAAGTATTTTTACTAATCAGAGTAACAAACTTGTTCTCATTTTTCATACTGACAGCCTTTATGAAAATTATTTTTAAAACTATTTTCCCAAAATGTGAGATAAACTATGTATCTGTTTTTTTTTTTCTCTTTGAGACAGAGTATCACTTTGTCGCCCTTGGTAGAGTGCTGTGGTGTCACAGATCACAGCAACCTCAAACTCTTGGGCTCAGGCGATTCTCTTGCCTCAGCCTCCCAAGCAGCTGGGACTATAGTGCCTGCCACAACAGCTGGCTTTTTTTTTTTGTAGTTGTCATTGTTGTTTTAGCAGTCTCTGAATGGATTTGAACCTGCCAGCCTCAGCATATGTGGCTGGTACCCTACCCACTGAGCTACGGGCACCGCTCTTGAATAGCTTCTAAATCCAGAGCCTTTATATCTAGTAGTCTATTATATACTAAAAATATCTCATTCCTATTTGTCCCCTTAATTATTGTATCTTAACATATCCAGATGGTTTTTTTTTTTTTTTTTTAAACAGAGTCACCCTCAGTAGAGTGCTGTATGTCACAGCTCATAGCAACCTCTGGCTCTTGCGTTTAGGTGATTCTCTTGCCTTAGCCTCCTGAGTAGCTGGGACTACAGGTGCTCACCACAACGCCTGGCTATTTTTTTGTTGTTGTTGCAGTTTGGGTGGGGCCAGGTTCGAACCCGCCACCTTTGGGTTCACTCACTGAGCACAGGTGCCACCCCAGATGGTTCTTTTCTCTTTGTCTCACTATGTCACCCTCAGTAGAGTGCCATGGCCTCACAGCTCACAGCAACCTCCAACTCTTGGGCTTAAGCGATTCTCTTGCCTCAGCCTCCCAAGTAGCTGGAACTACAGGCGCCCGCTACAACATCCTGCTATTTTTTTGTTGCAGTTGTCTAGCCTGCCTGGGCCAGGTTTGCACCCATCAGCCTCAGTGTATGTGGCTGGTGCTGCAACCAATGTGCTACAGGCGCGGAGCCTTCAGATGGGTTTTCAATTGTTTTCTGAGTTCAGAAACTTACATTTAACAGAATGATCAAAAATGCTATTCAATTCCATGATCCCAGCACTCTGAGAAAGGAAGGTCACTTGAGGTAGGAGTTCTAGACCAGTCTGAGCACCTTGCCAAGACCCCATCTCAACAAAAAAATATTAGCTGGGCATGGTAGCTGGCACACGCCTGTAGTCCCAGCTACTTGGGAGGCTGAGCCAGGAGGATTGCTTAAGCCTAGAAGTGCAAGATCACAATGAACTATGATCACACCATGGCACTATAGCCTGGGCAACACAGTGAGACCCTGTCTTTAATTAAAAAAGAAAAAAAAAGAGGGTGGCGCCTGTGGCTCAGTCGGTAAGGCGCCGGCCCCATATACCGAGGGTGACGGGTTCAAACCCGGCCCCGGCCAAACTGCAACCAAAAAAATAGCCGGGTGTTGTGGCAGGCGCCTGTAGTCCCAGCTACTCGGGAGGCTGAGGCAAGAGAATCGCTTAAGCCCAGGAGTTGGAGGTTGCTGTGAGCTGTGTGAGGCCACGGCACTCTACTGAGGGCCATAAAGTGAGACTCTGTCTACAAAAAAAAAAAAAGAAAGAAAAAAGAGAGAGAAAAAGAAAATGATCAGAGCGGCTCCTGCGGCTCAGTGGGTAGGGCGCCAGCCCCATATACCAAGGGTGGTGGGTTTGAACACAGGCCCAGCCAAACTGCAACCAAAAACAGCTGGGCCTTGTGACTGGCACCTGAAGTCCCAGCTACCCAGGAGGCTGAGGCAAGAGAATCGCCTAAGCCCAGGAGCTGGAGGTCATTGTCAGCTATGACGTCACAGCACTCTACTGAGGGTGACAAAGTACAACTCTGACTCTAAAAAAGAAAAGAAAGAAAGAAAGGAAGAAAATGATCAAAGGAAACTGAGTCTGTGGCTCTGTGCTGTCCTGGACCCTGCCTGCCCTGGGGCTCTGTGGAGATGGCACTGATTCAGGTCACTCTAAGAGCTCACATGGTGCTTCTGGCCATGTTACACATAAAGTAGAGTAAGGGGCAAGGTGCTGACATGATCTTTCTGCATTGCTCAGAAAGGCCCAAGGCTAGCCCTCAGCCCTGACAGCCTGCTCACATGTCACTAATCTGTTGAGCATGAATTATTTTGCGAACGCATTTTCCAAGTATGAAAAATTAACTTAAGGGCGGCGCCTGTGGCTCAAGGAGTAGGGCGTCAGTCCCATATGCCAGAGGTGGCGGGTTCAAACCTAGCCCTGGCCAAAAACCAAAAAAAAAAAAAAAGAAAAAAGAAAATTAACTTAAAATGAGGCTTATCTTAGATCCACTGAATAGAAAGATAGTAACAACTGAGTCTTCCAAAATTTATTGTAGGCTCAGCACCCCTAGCTCAAGCGGCTTAGGCACCAGCCATATACACCAGAGCTGGCAAGTTTGAATTCAGCCAGGTCCTGCCAAACAACTATAACCAAAAAAAAAAAAAAAGTCAGGTGTGGTGGGCACCTGCAGTCCCAGCTACTTGGGAGACTGGGGCAAGAGAATCGCTTAAGCCCAGGAGTTGGAGGTTGCTGTGAGCTGTGATGCCACAGCACTCTACCCAGGGTGACAGCTTGAAGCTCTGTCTCAAAAAAAAAAGAGAGTATTGTAGACATTTTTTTAAATTGTAAAGAATATCAAAATTGCATTACACGATGGTTTATTACCTACTGAAAACAAAAAATTAGAAATGAGATTAACATTGAAATGACTCAGAAATTTTGTTTGAAAAGGAAATGTTTCGGGCGGCGCCTGTGGCTCAAGGAGTAGGGCGCCGGTCCCATATGCCAGAGGTGGTGGGTTCAAACCTAGCCCTGGCCAAAAAAAAAAAAAAAAAAAAAAAAAAAGAAAAGGAAATGTTTCTACTCGGGAGGCTGAGGCAAGAGAATCGCTTAAGCCCAGGAGTTGGAGGTTGCTGTGAGCTGTGTGAGGCCACGGCACTCTACCGAGGGCCATAAAGTGAGACTGTCTCTACAAAAAAAAAAAAAGAAAAAAAGAAAAGGAAATGTTTGTCTATCACATGAAATAAGGATTTCCTCTGTTCAAGCCAGTCACTTGGAGAATTTTCAGGAAAGGCTGAAAAGTGTTGTACAGACAACAGTACCTCACTTTGCTTTTTGTCAAAAGCCAGTAGCCAACACACTCTGACAGTGGCTTTCCTCTAAAGACAAGCACAATTATCCCTCCACATTTGTGGATTCTGCATCTGAGGATTCAACCACCTGCTGACTGAGAATATTCAGAAAAAAACCTGCTTCGGTACTGAACACATACAGACTTTCTTGGGTCATTCTTCCCTAAATAACAACTATTTACATTGTATTGGGAATTACAGGAAATCTAGAGATGATTTAAAGTACACAGAAGGATGTCATAGGTTCTACGCAAATGCTATTGTCATTTTACATTAGGAACTCGCACAACTTTGGTATCTGTGGGAAGTCTTGGAACCCAGGGATAACTGCACAGGACCAGCTGTGCAGACCTATCTCACAGCATAGGAAGGGGACCTCAAGGGACTGTTTCTAACCTCCCAGAGACCACAGCAGCCTCTGTAAGGTACAGGGGCGCAAATGCTTTGGTTTTTTTTTCTGTAGTTTTTGGCCAGGGCTGGCTTTGAAACCGCCACCTCCGGCAGGCATATGGAGCTGGTGCCCTACTCCTTTGAGCCACAGGCGCCGCCCGCAGATGCTTTTTTTTTTTTTTTTTGATGCTTTGTTGATGAACAGCACAGCAAGCATCCCCTGACTGTGCCCCTATCCTTTCAAGACAGAACTTAAATTTTCTGAATCTCTTTTCTGTTTAGCTAAAAAGTGAGAGCACGACCTTCAAGTTTTTAGTGTTTAGTGGTACCTCTACCAAAAGCAAAAATGACTATGGTGTTACAAATGGATTTGTAACCTTAAAATACTTGCTGCATCGTTAACAGGTCACAAAACTAATTTGAGAAACAGCACATTCAAAAACAAAGATGCATTTATTTAAACTAACTCCAAAGGATAAAATTACTCAAATTTATTTGGTAATTAAGACTTTCTTTTATTAACAAGTATTTGACTGTAAAAGTGTTTTATTGTTTTTCTTCTTTTTTTATTTTTATTTTTTATTTTATTTTATTAAATCATAGCTGTGTACATTAGTATGATCATGGGGCACCATACGCTTGGTTCATAGGTCGTTTGACACATTTTCATCACACTAGTTAACATAGCTTTGGTGGAATTTTCTTAGTTATTTTGCTAAGACCTTTACATTCCACATTTACTAGGATTCACACATACCCTTGTAAGATGCACCGCAGGTGTAATCCCATTAATCCCCCTCCCTCCCCTCCCTTTACCCCTTCTCCCTATTCTTAGGTTGTAACTGGGTTATAGCTTTCATGTGGAGGTAGTTGGCATGGATGTGGAGAAAAGGGAACACTTTTGCACTACTGGTGGGAATGCAAATTAATACGTTCCTTTTGGAAAGAGATATGGAGAACACTTAGAGATCTAAAAACAGATCTGCCATTCAATCCTGTAATCCCTCTACTGGGCATATACCCAAAAGACCAAAAATCACATCATAACAAAGATATTTGTATCAGAATATTTATTGAAGCCCTATTCATAATTGCTAAGTCATGGAAAAAGCCCAAGTGCCCATCAATCCACGAATGGATTAATAAATTGTGGTATATATACACCATGGAATATTATGCAGCCGTAAAAAAGATGGAGACTTTACCTCTTTCATGTTTACATGGATGGAGCTGGAACATATTCTTCTTAGTAAAGTGTCTCAAGAATGGAAGAAAAAGTACCCAATGTACTCACCCTTATTATGAAATTAATGTAGGACCTCCACATGAAAGCTATAACCCAGTTCTTTTTTTTTTCTGAGACACAGTTTCACTTTGTCACCCTCAGTAGAGTGCGACAGCATTGTAGCTCATAGCAACCTCCAGCTTTGGGGCTTAGGTGATTCTCTTGCCTCAGCCTCCCAAGTAGCTGGGACTATAGGCGCCTGCCACAACACCTGGCAATTTTTTGTTGCAGTTTGGCTGGGGTTGAGTTCGAACCTGCTACCCTCGGTATATAGGGCCAGTGCCCTACCCACTGAGCCACAGGCGCTGCTCTATTGTTTTGTTTTTTTAAAGTGAACACATGAGGACTGAGAATTTGAAGAGGCAATTACAGCATGAACTGCTGAGCCTGAATGCCTGCGTTCACCGCTGGGCTCCACTGCTCATACTAGTGTGACTATGGGCTGCTCAGGGTGTCTCTGAACCTCAACTTCATCGTCCCTAACACGGGAACAGCAGGAGCCATCTACTCACAGAACTGAGGCCTGGATAATATGCGGAATGTGCTTAGGACAGGGCTCAGCACTTTTACAACTAAATAGCAAGTGTGAACTCCTCGCTTTGAAAACTAAAATAAGGACTGGAAAGGGATAATTAACTTTGGCTTTTTGACATACTCTCTAAATAGCCACAAAGAAATTACTCAATTATTACTGACTGCTGAAGCGTTCTGTCTAGTGACTGCATTCAAGGAAACCACAAAGCTGGAGAGCCAGGTGGTTCCCCAGAGGGTGCCTTTCCGACAACACTCGGCCCCTGACATCTGCGCTAGCAGTGGTCCTGGAGGAGGCATACGCTGCAGCAGCAGGGAACCTCTGATGGAATAAGGCAGGGCACGTCCTGCAGCCCCGGGCCCACCCGGATAGCAGACCCTTTGGCCAAGTGTGACCCCAGCTGTGAGCGCCCTGGGCCCCCCACTCGCGTGCAGGACACTTCTGTCAGAGCTTCCAAAGCCAGTTCTGGCCCAGAGGGCTCTGACCTGCCAGAGCCATGTGTCGTCGCCTGGGAAGACAGAGGTGGCCTGTGTCCATAAAGCATTATTTTTTTCCTTTGTACAGGGAATTTTTTTTTTTATTTTTTTTTAATTTTTTTTTAATTTTTTTATTAAATCATAACTGTATACAATGATATGATTATGGGGCATCATACACTCACTTCATAAACCATTTGACACATTTTTATCACAGTGGTTAACATAGCCTTTCCGGCGTTATCTCAGTTACTGTGCCAAAACATTTACATTCTACATTTATTTTTTTTTAATTATGAGATACCAGTGTATGTGCATTGAAGACAGGTTAGTGCTGGAAACTGTCTTTGCACCTGAAAGCACTCTGTGATTTATGCAGCACACTGCCGTGCTGCATCACAAAGGAACCAAGGGTCAGAGGCCTGAGAGCCGACCACAACCAGATGCAGAGACTCCATGAAAGCCCCAGGCCAACCCCCAGCTCAGCGTTCCCCTCCCATAACCTCACCCCAAATTGTCACAAGATAGAACACCCCATTTCTTTTTTTTTTTTTTTTTTGTAGAGACAGAGTCTCACTGTACCGCCCTCGGTAGAGTGCTGTGGCGTCACACGGCTCACAGCAACCTCTAACTCTTGGGCTTACGCGATTCTCTTGCCTCAGCCTCCCGAGCAGCTGGGACTACAGGCGCCCGCCACAACGCCCGGCTATTTTTTGGTTGCAGTTTGGCCAGGGCTGGGCCTGAACCCGCCACCCTCGGCATATGGGGCCGGCGCCCTACTCACAGAGCCACAGGCGCTGCCCAGAACACCCCATTTCTATTCCATACAGATACATTTCTAAAACTCCCAGGCTCTGCCAAGATACTTGAAGATCCATCTAATGAAAATTCATTAATCTATGAAGTAGGATTGCAGATATAAGACTAAAATTCAGAGGATACGTTAGTAATGAAATGCAACTAATTGTTCATCAATAAACATTTAAACAATGTCAAAAACATGCCAGGTATAAGTTGGTGCAGTGGTATGTGCCTACAGTCCCAGCTCCTCAGGAGGCTGAGGCAGGAGGATCCCTCAAGGCCAAGCCTGGGCAACATAGCAAGACCCCATGTCAAAACAAAATGAAAAATATGCCAGGTATAATACGAAAATTAACTAACATTTCTTGTTGCAAACATTTTAAGGAGTGATAATGGTACTGTGATTATGTTTAAAAATAAAAAGAAGAATCCTTAAATTTAAACTGCATATTAAAACATCAGTGCATTAAAAAAGAGCAATGGGTTTACAGGGCGGCGCCTGTGGCTCAGCGGGTAGGGCGCCGGTCCCATATGCCGGAGGTGGTGGGTTCAAACCCAGCCCCGGCCAAATTAAAAAAAAAAAAAAAAAAAAAAAGAGCAATGGGTTTACAGGACAGAACTAAATAATGTTTCTGTGGAATTCAGGCCTCACATCAACAGGGTATGCAGATGCCACCGAGATGGTAAGTTTCCACAGCCCAGGTTAACACACTGTGAGAGGTAGCCTGGGGCTGGCACTTTCTACAAAGCGTGTGTATTTAAAAACCTACCAACGTTCTCTGCACAGACCAAAGAGGAAAAAGTCAAAGATTCTAAATACTTCCAACCATTCAAACTGAGGTATTTTGATGAAAGAAAGACCAAATGCAACTATCATCCTACAACCCCATATGAAGACTGAGGATTTGTGAAGAGACAGGACCGTATGTTCTTTCAAGAATAAACTAGGGGGGGGCGGCGCCTGTGGCTCAGTTGGTAGGGCACTGGCCCCATATACCAAGGGTGGCGGGTTCAAACTCGGCCCCGGCCTAACTGCAACCAAAAAATAGCCGGGTGTTGTGGCGGGCGCCTGTAGTCCCAGCTACTCGGGAGGCTGAGGCAAGAGAATCAAGCCCAGAAGTTGGAGGTTGCTGTGAGCTGTGTGAGGCCACGGCACTCTACTGAGGGCCATAAAGTGAGACCCTGTCTCTACAAAAAAAAAAGAATAAACTAGGGGGTGGTGCCAGTGGCTCAGTAGGTGGAGTGCTGGCCACACACACTGAGGCTGGTGGGTTTGAGCCCGGCCCCAGCCAGCTGAAATCAACAGTGACAACTGCAACAACAACAACAAAAAATAGCCAGGGGTTGTGGTGGGTGCCTGTGGTCCTAGCTACTTGGGAGGCTGAGGCAAAAGGAGCACTTAAGCCCAGGAATTGGAGGTTGCTGTGAGCTGTGATGCCATGCGGGCACTCTACAGAGGGTGAGACTTTGCAGAGTAAAAAAGAGTAAACTAGGGTTTCGTCAATTAAGGCTACATGCAATGCACCTGCATAATAGATTCCCATAATTATTGTCAATAATCATAATCAATTACCAATAATGAGTCGGAGCAGAAAATAAAATTATTCCCAAAAAAGAAGCATTTAAAATATACTGTTGCATTTCTTATTTTCCTTCAATGAGGATATGCTACATTCCTACATTAAGGGAAGAAAAAAGTTCTAAGGGTGGCGCCTGTGGCTCAGTGAGTAGGGCACCAGCCCCACATGCCAAGGGTGGCGGATTCAAACCCAGCCCCGGCCAAACTGCAACCAAAAAATAGCCGGGGGCGGTGCCTGTGGCTCAAGGAGTGGGGCACTGGTCCCATATGCTGGAGGTGGCGGGTTCAAACCTAGCCCTGGCTAAAAAAACAAAAAACAAAAAACAAAACAAACAAACAAAAAAAAAATAGCTGGGCGTTGTGGTGGGCACCTGTAGTCCCAGCTGCTCGGGAGGCTGAGGCAAGAGAATCGCGTAAGCCCAAGAGTTAGAGATTGCTGTGAGCCGTGTGACGTCATGGCACTCTACCCGAGGGCGGTACAGTGAGACACTGTCTCTACAAAAAAAAAAAAAAAAAAATTAAAAAAAGGGCGGCGCCTGTGGCTCAAAGGAGTAGGGCACTGGCCCCATATATACCCGAGGTGGTGGGTTCAAACCTGGCCCCAGTCAAAAAACCGCAAAAAAGAAAAAAGTTCTAAAAAATGTAAAAAATAAAAATAAAAAATTGGTGCTAGGCAGTGCCTGTGGCTCAAAGGAGTAGGATGCCGGCCCCATATGACAGAGGTGGTGGGTTCAAGCCCAGCCCCAGCCAAAAAAACAAACAAACAAAAAAAAAAACTGGTGATAAAAGTCAAAATGACTTTCAGAAGCTGGCAACAGACCAGACATTATGCAGAGCGAGTCCCAGTGGGAAGCGGCCTGCTCTCCACTCCCTCTCCAGCCATCAAATGACGGCTACAGCCCTGCACTGTGATTCAGCAAAGCTGGGGGACTCAGACACGTGTCAAAGGGACAGAAAACATCAGATGGGGAACCTGTGGCCCTAAGGCCAAATGTGGCCTTGCAGGTTCTTAAGTGTGACCTTTTGACTGAATCCAAATCCAAATTTTACAGAACAAATCCTTTTATTTTACTAATACATTCTTTTTTTTTTGAGACAGACTTTGTCACCCTCTGTAGAGTGCCATGACGTCACAGCTCACAGCAACCTCCAGCTCTTGGGCTTAGGTGATTCTCTTGCCTCAGCCTCAGCTATTTTTAGAGATGAGGTCTTGCTCTGGCTCAGGCTAGTCTCAAACCCGTGAGCTCCGGGAATCCACCTACCTCAGCCTCCCAAGTGCTCAGATTATAGGCATGAGCCATGGCACCCGGTCTCTCTCTCTCTTTTTTTTTTTTGAGACAGAGTCTTTCTTTCTCTGTCGCCCTCAGTAGAGTGCCGTGATGTCACAGCTCATAGCAACCTCAAACTCTTGGGCTTAAGCAATTCTCTTGCCTCAGCCTCCTGAATAGGTGTGACTACAGGCGTCTGCCACACCACCCTGCTATTTTTTGGTTGGAGTTGTTGTTGTTTATCAGGCCTGGGCTGGGCTGGAAACCACCAGCCTTAGTGAATGTGGCTAGAGCCATATTCACTGAGCTATAGGCACTGAGCCTCCTTTTTAGCTTTTGATAAGATTTTAGCTCTGCAAGAACAGATAAATTTTATGAAGAACAGAATCAGCAATGTGAATTATTGAAAGATGATTTCTTTCTTTTTTTTTTTTGTAGAGACAGAGTCTCACTGTACCACCCTCGGTAGAGTGCCATGACGTCACACAGCTCACAGCAACCTCCAGCTCTTGGGCTTACACGATTCTCTTGCCTCAGCCTCCCGAGCAGCTGGGATTACAGGTGCCCGCCATAACGCCCGGCTATTTTTTTGTTGCAGTTTGGCTGGTGCTGGGCTTGAACCCACCACCCTCGGCATATGGGGCCGGCGCCCTACTCACTGAGCCATAGGCGCCACCCTGAAAGATGATTTCTTAGAAATGAAAGTAAAAGGAGTTATTAAAAGATTTCTATAGAAATGCAACATTTCTGTGAGATATCATGTCAAATCAAAATGAATATTTCTTTATAAGGTAAAACCAAGTCTATATATGAAATGTGGCAAAAAAAATCCAAGCATTAAAAAAAAAAATCCAAGCATTTCAGAAAAAGCCTTTTTTTTTTTTTTTTTTGAGACAAAGTCTCACTTTATTGCCCTGGGCACAGTACTGCAGTGTCATAGCTCACAGCAACCTCAAACTCTTACACTCAAGTGATTCTCTTGCCTCAGCTTTCCCAGTAGCTGGGACTACAGGTGTCCGCCACAATGCCCAGCTATTTTTTGAGATGAGGTCTTGCTCTGGCCCAGGCTGGTCTCGAACCTGTGAGCTCAGGCAATCCACTCGCTTGAGCCTCCCAGAGTGCTAGGATTACAGGTGTGAGCCATGGCGCCCGGCCAGAAAAAGCCATTTTTAAAAAATTACTTCTTCAGGGTGGCGCCTGTGGCTCAGTCGGTAAGGTGCCGGCCCCATATACCGAGGGTGGCGGGTTCAAACCCGGCCCCGGCCAAACTGCAACCAAAAAATAGCTGGGCCTTGTGGCGGGTGCCTGTAGTCCCAGCTACTCGGGAGGCTGAGGCAAGAGAATCGCTTAAGCCCAGGAGTTGGAGGTTGCTGTGAGCTGTGTGAGGCCACGGCACTCTACCGAGGGCCATAAAGTGAGACTCTGTCTCTACAAAAAACAAAAAAAAAAAAAAATTACTTCTTCAAAAGGAAATTTCAGACATTTTCCCCACTTAGCAAAGGTCAATGATGACCAGGATGATATATGTAAATCATCTTAAGAACACACAGCTGTTACCGGCCTATTAATAGAGAATACAATGAACGGTTCACTTTGAGAATCATGAAGTCACACTCAAATTAGCATTTTGGCCTCACTTAGATGATGTCATCAAGGCACCTAAAGAACTACAGAAGGAACTAACTGAGCTCTCAGTAGATCACAATGTAAAGTCATTGTTTGATGCTGAGAAAGATCCAATTGAAATGCAGAAAAATGAAGATCACCTATGTTTTCAGGCAACTTGTCTGCAAAATGTTTTCTTACTTTTAAACCACTTACTCCTGTGAAATCTGCATTCTCCTACTTAACCTGAATCAAGTCTCTCTCAAGGTCACAGGTGACTGATACCATCTAGAGCAGCGGTTCTCAACCCCTTTGTTCAATTTGTAACAACATGGCAAGTAGGAAGGTTGAGAACCACTGATTTAGAGGATCAACTGAAACTGGGGACCTCCATGTTGTAATCAGATATTCAAATACTTTCTAACAAAAAGCAGACACAATGAAGTCATTAAAAGGTTAGCTAACTTAAAAATTAACAAATGGTTTTCATTTTTTGAAGTTATTAAGTACACAGTAGTTGATTTTTACAAGCTAACGCACATTTTCAAGTATATCGAATTGAAGTTTCTTGAATGTGGCCTCATTTGTACAGCTAAATTAATGTGGCTTCCAACATGAAAAGGTTCCGCAATCCTGGCCTTTACCCTTGGCACTACTAACCCCATGTGGAAGTGTGGCAATTAGAAAATGCAAAAAGAGGGGCGGCGCCTGTGGCTCAGTCGGTAGGGCGCCAGCCCCATATACCGAGGGTGGCGGGTTCAAACCCGGCCCCGGCTGAACTGCAACCAAAAAAAAAAAAAAAGCTGGGCGTTGTGGCAGGCACCTGTAGTCCCAGCTACTCGGGAGGCTGAGGCAAGAGAATCGCTTAAGCCCAGGAGTTGGAGGTTGCTGTGAGCTGTGTGATGCCACGGCACTCTACCGAGGGCCATAAAGTGAGACTCTGTCTCTACAAAAAAAAAAAGAAAATGTAAAAAGAATCAGTTCAGGTCTCAACACGGAGTCAAACACGATTACGTTTCAGATGTGTTTGGTCTACAGTCTGTTATAGATCTTATGTCCAACCATAATCTGGACATTGACAAAAATGAAGAACCACAAGTTACGCAGCTAGTAAAACTATTCTCATGCTAGAAGGCTGAATGATCAATTGACTTTGTATTCTCTTGCCCTTATGACTACCAATAAAATCTTACTTTTTGGTGGACTTTGCTTCTTAGAATTTGGTGGCAGTCCCTTTTCACTCTTGCCTGATTCCACAGAGAGAGGAACTGTAGAAGCAAATCCTCGAAACACTCTTGCTTCCAGGAGCATAGTCTGACAAAAGAAATAACAAATTTGAATGTGCAGAATAATGCTATTTATAACAGGAATCACTATGTTAACACTACTATATACAAATGCAAAGCATTCATACAGTATGCTTCTAATGGCTATTTAAATTTTTATAATGTATGTGTATTATGGAAATTTTGGAAAATACAAAAAAGTGGCAAGAAGAAAACACCCAGATTTTAGGGCAATCACTATTAAACTCGGGTTAATGAAAGGTCAGCCAGATACTTTCCCGTGCATACTTTTTTGTAGTCTCCAATTATCTGTTAACCTACAAACTACTGTTTCTTTTCAATTTTTTTATTATTTTTTTTTAAGGAGTCTCACCCTGTTACCGGGGCTGCAGTGCAGTGGTGGGATCATAGCTTGCTGTAACTTCCAACAGGGGGGCTCAAGTGATCCTCCTTCCTGTCTCATCAGCCTCTGGACCAGCTGGGACTATAGGTGCAGGCCAGCATGCCCAGCTAATTTTTAAATTTTTTTTTCTTTTTTTGAGACAGTCTCACTTTATTGACCTAGGTAGAATACCTGGCGTCACAGCTCTGAGCAACCTTAAAACTCTTGGACTCAAGCAACTCTCTTGCCTCAGCCTCCCCAGTAGCTGGGACTACAGGCGCATTCCACAATGCCTGGCTATTTTTTAGAGACAGGGTCTTGCTGAGGCTCGTCTCAAACTCCTGAGTTCAAGCAATACACCCACCTTGGTCTCCCAAGTGCTGGAATTACAGGCGTGAGCCACCAAGTACGGCCTTAAATTTTTGTAGGGATGTGATCTCCCTATGTTGCCCATAGTGCAGATCTTCTTACCTCAAGCCACCCCACCTTAGCCTCCTACTGAGATTATAGGCATGAAACACTGGGCCCAGAACAAAATACCAAGATAAAGTTTTTTTCTTTTTTTTTTTGTAGAGACAGAGTCTCACTGTACGGCCCTGGGTAGAGTGCCGTGGCGTCACACGGCTCACAGCAACCTCCAACTCCTGGGCTTAAGCGATTCTCTTGCCTCAGCCTCCCGAGTAGCTGGGACTACAGGCGCCCGCCACAACGCCCGGCTATTTTTTTTTTTTTTTTGTTGCAGTTTGGCTGGGGCTGGGTTTGAACCCGCCACCCTCAGCATATGGGGCCGGCGCCCTACTCACTGAGCCACAGGCGCCGCCCGATAAAGTTTTTTTCATATTTAGAAAGTAAGTATCTTTACTGGAGTAGGGGAAACAAAAAAAAAAAAAAGAGAAATACAATATGGCTATAAAAAGTGATGTAGATGAATAATAACTGCTCGAAAGTGTTTACAATATACATATCATTTTAATTCACTCAGCAGATACCAAGACCTAATAAGTGCTAGACAGCACAATGTTCTTAGAAACTAGACCCAGGACGGAGGTGCCTACTTGTGGACATACGAACTTATATAAACATGTACATATAAAAGCTGAAAACATTTCTTAGAAACTAGGTACTTGAAAGAGTATTCTCCCTTTTTGTACTTTAAATTATCTTGCAGTGAATGGCTACTGATTTTGTAATAACCATTTTTAAATGGTGAAGTGGCCTTAGCTTTTTATATGTAGAGAAAGCAAACACTTCTTTCCCTTTTCACGGGTCCAGTAATGTAAACCGGCTTCTAACGGCTGCCGGGTAAGTAACTGGGTCACCTCGGTCCCTAAAAGTTTCTTCAAGTCCTCTGTCTGCTAGAGAAGCCAGGCGGTTCCGGCAGAAGTCACCGCGGCGCAACAGCATCGCTGGGGAATGTGCGTCGCCGTCTGCTGCCCAGTGAGAAGATCCCCAAGAGAGCCGAGTCCCCCGGGGGACACCCCTACGCAGGGGGCCGGTCTGCTCCGCGCGCCCAGCCTCAGCCCTGCGTCGCGGCAGGGGCTGCGGGACGCCCACGGTGCGACCTTCCAGTCCTGGGCCCAGGCAGTGGGTCAGCAGGCCAGCCAAGACGGCCGGAGGTCCCCCGCAGGCCGCGGCCTAGCCGGCGCTGCCCCCCACCCCCCAGCCCGGTCATAGCTCAAGGTGACGCAGCCGGCTCGGGCACGGACCTCCTTTACCTTCACCGCCCCAACTCGTCCTTGCCGCAGCAAAAGCAGGGAAGCCATAATGGCAACAGCTGGGCGCACCGAGCGCTGAAGCGGCCGCTGCGCGCGCATCCGCACCTCAAACCCCGCCCCTTGTGCCGAATTCACCAATCACAGGATAGCTGAGGGCGGCCCAGAAGTCGTGGGCCCTAGCGCTCATCCCCAGCCGGCGTTCCTGTGCAGCTCGAGGCCACGCCCCTTGGATCGGGGCCACCAATTACAGGCAGGAGGAAGAAGAATCAGCGCTCAGGCAGGTGCGCCCCTGGCTGGGCTGGAGCGGCGGTCCCCGCGCTGTGCGAGGCGCCTGAGCGCGCTAACTGGAGTGCAGTGGAGATTGCAGGCAGTAATCACCAATTGTCCGCTTCCTCCCATTGTCGGTGGAGGGCGGGCCTGACCCGGGCGCACAGTCTTATAAACCAGGCCTTGAGCATTTCTGGTGCTACCTGATAGTCCCCTGTGTTTTGTGTGCGTATTGTTTTTTTTTTTTTTTTTGTAGAGACAGAGTCTCACTTCATCGTCCTCAGTAGAGTGCCATGGGGTCACACAGCTCACCGCAACCTCCAACTCCTGGGCTTAGGCAGTTCTCCTGCCTCAGTCTCCTGAGTAGCTGGGACTACAGGCGCCCGCCATAACGCCCGGCTATTTTTTTGTTGCAGTTTGGCCGGGGCCGGGTTTGAACCCGCCACCCTCAGTATCTGGGGCCTGCGCCCTCCCCACTCAGCCACAGGCACTGCCTTGTTTTGTGGGTTTCTCAGCACATTACCTCTGGGTCCACGCCACGCATCCAGCCTCCTTCCGTGGTTACAGCTGCGGCGTCGAATGAGATCTCAAGTGGTCACCACCATTCACTGCCCTTCCTCCTTGGCACCAGCTTGTTTTTTGGCCTATGCCAACTCTAATACTAGAGTTAGGCAGATTGGAAATGGAAACTTTATTTTACCTGAATATAACTTTCAGAGCAAAGATTTTGCCCCCAAAGTTAGGCATTAATTGTGGAGCAGCTGTAATTAGTTTTCAGCTTCTCTTCCTATTGATGCAAGTTCCCCTGCCCCTACCCCGTGCTCCATATTTCATCCATGATGAACACATAGGGAAACAGGCCCTTTCATAATTTAAATTGACTGACTCAAAGTGGAAGATTCATTGAACTAGCAAGATAAACTGGCAGAAACACATACCTCCCCCTTATCAAAGGGGAATTTGGAATCAAGTAAGTGCAAGAGCATCTGCTGCCATTTACCCTGAAAAGCAAAGAGAACAACTTTAGGTCTTAGGGTACTAATGAGAGAATCCTTTGTCCCCAAAAGAAGAAAAAAAAAAAAGGAAAGAAAAAAGAGAAAGCTCAGAACATAATAACAGAATTTTCCCTTTTTTTGTGTGTGCATTTTTTTGTTTGGCAGGATTGGGCCAGGTTTGAACCCACTAACCCTGGTGCATGTGGCCTGCGCCCTAACTGCTGAGCCATGGGCACCGACCCTAACAGAATTGTCCTTTCCTTAACTCCAGACTCTGTCGTCTCCAAGGGAAAGGTTGCACTAGTCTTTGTGAGGTGTGTTTACTTTACAGGTTAACAACATTGAAGTGATACACCACAGAGCTGTCACTTGGGGAACCTGTTCTGGAATTGGGAAATCCGTATTACTCTTTCATGGGACCTGGAGTCCCTGCCCCACATCACCACCAATGAGGCACATTCAGCCAAAGTTTGGTTTCCTACTGGACTTGCAAAGACTCGGGAACAAAAAGGAAAAGAACATCTCTGGTGAGATGGAGAGTGATTACCAGCCAGGTGGTCTTGTGGTGGGCATATGTTTAGGAGGATGGCCAGGGAGAGACTGGGTGAGCAGTGAGGAGCCGTCTGGATGGTTTTTTGAACTGATTAGGACCTTGAAAATAAAGTATGGCTCTGTGCCCATAGCTCAGTGGCTAGGATGCCAGCCACATACATTGGGGCTGGCAGGTTCCAACCTGGCCCAGGCTTGCTACATTGACAACAACAACAAAAAAATAGCAGGGTGTTGTGGCGGGCACCTGTAGTCCCAGCTACTTGGGAGGCTGAGGCAAAAGGATCGCTTAAGCCCAAGAGTTGGAGGTTGGTGTGAGCTGTGACTCCACAGCACTCTACCAAGGGCAACATAGTGACACTCTGTCTCAAAAAAAATAAAAAAAGAAAAACTATGGTAACGGCATAGATCAATGCCTAAGGCTGCAGGAAGCAGCACCTACTAGGAAATTCATGAAGTATGGTGAGGAGGTTAGTGCGTACATAAACCCAATTTGGCCAAAGAGTATAAAAAAGGACAGGGCCAAGTGCAAGAGGCAAATGTAAGGCACCACAGAAAATTTTAAGAAGCAGTGGCTAGAGAAAGGACAGGTTGATTCAGTTATATTCATGGAGAGGGGACTGTATCACACTTTCCAATCAGCTGGAAAATGGAAGATTTTGTTGATCGCAGAATTTGTTCTTCCAATTGGTTTTTATTTATTTATTTATTTTTTTGAACAGTCTCACTATGTCACCCTAAGTAGAGTGCTGTAGTATCACAGCTCACAGCAACCTCAAACTTTTGGGCTCAAGCGATTCTCTTGCCTCGGCCTCCCAAATAGTTGGGACTACAGGTGCCTGCCACAACGCTCGGCTATTTTTTTTAATTGTAGTTGTCATTGTTGTTTGACAGGCCTGAGCAGGGTTCGAACCTGCCAGCCTCAGTGTATGTGACCAGCGCCCTACCACCGAGCTATAGGTGCTGAGCCAGTGTGCTTGCAATTGTTAATTCTCTGCCCAGAACTTTTCTGCAGGCACTAGTGCCTCTGCTTGGAGCTAGAGCATGTAATGACCTAGCAATTTTAGATGAAACCTCCTGTTTGTACATGTTCTTTCCTTTATGACTTACATTTAATTCTATCTGAACTACTAGAAATCCCCCGTTATGTCTCCTAAGGGAAAATTAAGCTTTCCCCCCGCCTTATTTTTTGAGACAGAGTCTCACTTTGTTACCCTCAGTAGAGTGCTATGGCTCACAGCTCACAGCAACCTCAAACTATTGGGATCAAGTAATCCCCTTGCCTCAGCCTCCCGAGCAGCTGGGACTACAGGCGTCTGCCACAATGTCTGGCTATTTTTAGAGATGGTGGTGGAACAGGTGGGCACATGCAGTCCACCCACTTTGGCCTCCCAGAGTGCTAGGATTACAGGCGTGAGCCACCGTGCCCGGCCCATTCTGTTTGTTTTACTTGACTATGTTAAGACATTATAGAAAAAACTGACCAGTTTTCAAGCAGAATTTAGAGGACACGTTTGGCTGTGGAGGCAGAGGGAGGGATGCTCACCATCAGGCTGTTGTTGGAAAAAAATCCTCAAAATAAAAACTTGGTACAAACATCAAATTCAGGGCGATGCCAGTAAAATATGGCTTCAAGAACTATGTCCAAGCCAAGGAGATTTTGATGATTTCAATGAGGCCTAGTATATTCTTTCCCCAATAATAAGGCCTTCTTAAAAGTCTTATGGAAGAGGCTTCTCTCAGAAGACCAGTGGGAATGGCTTCTGGGGTTGGGGTTCAGCTGAATCAGATTCATGTGAAGCCCACAAAATACTTAAGGAAGTTGTATTTTATAAAGCACTGCCGGGCGGCGCCTGTGGCTCAGTCGGTAAGGCGCCGGCCCCATATACCAAGGGTGGCGGGTTCAAACCCGGCCCGGCTAAACTGCAACCAAAAAATAGCCGGGCGTTGTGGCGGGCACCTGTAGTCCCAGCTACTCAGGAGGCTGAGGCAAGAGAATCACTTAAGCCCAGGAGTTGGAGGTTGCTGTGAGCCATGTGACGCCACGGCACTCTACCGAGGGCCATAAAGTGAGACTCTGTCTCTACAAAAAAAAAAAAAAAAAAAAAAAAAAAGAGGGAGACAACGAAGAGGGCCAAGGTAAGAAGTCAAGCTGAGATATTGCCTGGGCAGATGCTGAAGGCCAGGCATAGTTGAGGAATGTTTCTTCCTCTTGTAGGACATTGAAAATGTCTTCCAATGGATTTTAGAATTGCTATGGACCAGGGATCACTCCGTGTCTCCTGTTCTCCCCCCCCCACGCCCCACGTATTTATTCTGCTTACCCTTACTTGTTTCACCACCATACTCTGGGTGTGTACGGTACACAAGCCATCTTTTTAGTCTGCAGGTCTAAGCTGGAGAGGACCTGGATGGGAGAAGTCACCTCGGACCCTGAACAGACCAGAACATCCTCGATTTTGGCCTGATGCTGAGATTAGATGAGACTTTGGGGGATCTGAAGAACAACACTAGTAAATAACCGTAGCATGGGTGGAAAGTATCACTTCTAGTGGGAGACTCAAAGTGTGAGGTGTTTTTGGCTTGTGTTAAGAGTAGAAGGAGGCTCACTGCCAGCGTCCCCAGCCTTGACGGCAAGACGCCGCCACCCTGACCCCCTCCGGGACCTGATATTCGCTCAAAATCAGTTATTTCTTGAAGGAACATTTACTGGGCACCAAGTAGGCACTTTGTTCTGTCCAAGGCGCGCCAGCTACAGCGGGAAAAGGATCCGGAGGCGGTGATGCCCAGCCTGAGGGAAGAAAGTAACACTAGGTGACCACTTGGAATCGCGTGGGGGTGAGCTCACTGGGATAAACCCACTGAGTCACCGGCCCCGGGCAACCTACGAACGCCTAACTGCTCCGGAGGAGCTGCCGCTAAGCGCACAGCGCCTTTTGCGCACGCGCGGGGGACAGGGCAGTGCGTCACTTCGCGGCGACTGCGCGTGACGCCACTATCCGACGACGACCGGAAGGGGCGCCGGGTGGGTACACGTGCGAGGTGGCGCTGCTGGTGAGCCTATGGCGAGTTCCGCGGGGCTGGCATTGTGCGGGCAGACATTGGTGGTGCGGGGTGGTAGCCGATTCCTGGCCACTTCCACTGCGAGCAGGTGAGGGGGTCTTGGGGCAGGGACCCCGACTCCCCCGGCCGCCGGGGTTGCAGCACTGCGGGGATTTCGGGGGGAGCCCCGCCGCAGCCCCTTCGGCCAGCTGCATCTCCGGGCGTCAAGTGTCCGCTTTCGCCGGCCTGGTGGTGGTTGTGCCGTGCTCTATGCGGGTGGGTGGCTGGACACTTCTTTCCTCTGGGGATCGGGTGGGTTGGGTCACGTGGGGACGAGGCTGCCCAGAAGCGCTTTGGCTCACGGGGAGAGCCGGCGGCCTAAGTCTCCCTGGTGTGGGGGACTCACCCTTGGCGAACTGTCACGGAGCCCCAAGCGCGTTCTCTGTAGCCTACCTCTTCTTGCGGTGGTGCCAGTTTCCCCCAACACCTCCGTGCCCGTGGGGGCACCTCCCTAGTAGCCTGGGCAGCTCTGCTTTTGCTTTCTATGATTTTGATACCGGAGTTTCGGGTTCTTGGTCTCAGTGATTCGAAAAATGAACCCACAGACCACAGATCAGTGGTAAGACAGGATTTATTGACAGAAACAAAGAGTACAAAAACACCAAAGCTCCTGGCGGAGAGGACCCAGGTCGGGAAACAAACTATCTTGCTCCCTCTCTCTGTCTCTGGGCTCTCTGCCCAGGGTTATATATAGTCTCAGGGGGTTATTGAGCCGGAACCCAATTGTTATATTTACCGGGCGTGGGTCGTCTAAAGTGACTT
Organism: Nycticebus coucang; assembly: GCF_027406575.1. Classification (NCBI taxonomy): domain Eukaryota; kingdom Metazoa; phylum Chordata; class Mammalia; order Primates; family Lorisidae; genus Nycticebus; species Nycticebus coucang. The sequence goes on from NC_069795.1 coordinate 3,428,130, forward strand.
TCAGCCTTACATTTAGCAGCTTGGGGCGGGAACTCAATTTACTGAACGGCTACAATCCCTTTCATTCAGGCCTAGGAAACTTACATGAAATTGAGAATAGGTGGGGTTCCCCCTTTAGCTGGAAGTGCTTGGGGAAGGAGACACCCAGGCGGGTGTCTTCCCCCGTTCTGCTGGAGCCTCCTAGGCCTCCCCTGCCTACTCTCCAGCCCACTGGCTCTTCTGCTGGCTGCCGCACCAACACCGCCAGGACTAAGGCGGCAGGTCTGGCGCCGCCTGTACTGTATCAATTTCATTCCCTGCCTTAGTGTATCTCCAGTGCTGGATGATGCCCCAGACTTTATTTTTTTTGAGACAGAGTCTCACTTTGTCACCCTTGGTAGAGTGCTGTGACGTCACAGCTCACAGCAAACTCTTGGGCTTAAGCGACTCTCTTGCCTCAGCCTCCCAAGTAGCTGGGAAGACAGGCGCCCACTACTACCCCCGGCTATTTTTCTGTTGCAGTTGTTATTGTTGTTTAGCTGGCCCGGGGAGTTCGAACCCGCCAGCCTTGTTGCTTGTGGCCCGCGCTGTAACCATTGTGCTAGGGTGCAGAGCCTGATGGAATACACTTGACCCAGGAGCCTGGGCGGAATTAGTGATCTTTAGTTGTGGCCCCTTGTTTCTTGTCCTAGGGCAGTGTTGATTCTTTCCTATTGGAAGCTTGGCTGTCAAATGAATAGCATTGTCTTTTTTTTCCTTTAATTAAATCACAGCTGTGTACATAAATGCAATGGTGGGGTATAATGTGCTAGTTTTATATACAATTTGAAATATTTTCATCAAACATAGCCTTCATAGCATTTTCTTTGTTACTGTGTTAAGACATTTATATTCTACATTTAGTAAATTTCACATGTACCCTTGTAAGATACACCTTGGATATGGTCCCACCAATCACCCTCCCTCCACCCATCTTTCCTGAACAGCATATTCTTTGAAACATTTAGTTTCAGAAAGCCAATTTGTTGCCAAGTTTAGATCTCACAAAAAATTAACTCAGAACCTATCACGTTTCTTAGATTATTTTGTTTCAGAGATTCACAGCCTAATACACTCCTCAGTGAGCCATTGGTGTATTAAACTCAGTAAGCTTCAGTCTGTGGCTCTTGAAATATGGTGTCTGGCAAAGTTTGGACTTAAAAGACCAATTCTTTTGGGCAGCACCTGTGGCTCAGTGGATAGGGCCCCAGCCCCATATACCGAGGGTGGTGGGTTCAAACCCGGCCCTGGCCAAACTGCAACACCCACCCCCCAGTGTTGTGGCGGGCGCTTGTAGTCCTTGGGAGGCTGAGGCAAGAGAATCGCCTAAGCCCAGAAAGCTGGAGGTTGTTGTGAGCTGTGATGCCACAGGGCAATAAAGTGATACTCTGTCTCTACAAAAAAAAAAGACCAATTCTTTTTCTATAGTTAAGTGTTCCATATGGACAATGTTCTGGTGTAATCACTGTGAAGACTGGATATATATACAAGATAACTTCCTTTCCCTTCCCATCTCTTCCCCTTCCTCCTCCCCTCTCCTCCCCTCCCACCCTTCCCTCCCACCTTTCCCTTTATAGCTCACTACAACCTTGAACTCCTGGGCTCAGAAGTAGTTCCTCCCACCTTAGCCTCCTAAGTAGCTGGGACTACAGGTGTGCACTACTATGCCCAGCTAAGTTTTAATAATTTTAAAGTAATTTTTGGTAGAGATAGGGTCTCACTATGTTTAAGCTGGTCAAAGTCCTAACCTCCAATGGTTCTCCTGCCTTGGTTTCCCAAAGGCCAAAATGTGAGCCTCCATGCCTGGCCCATAATTTCTTTATTTCTTCTTTTTAAATATGGAATGCTTCACGAATTTGCGTGTCATTCTTGTGCAGGGGCCACGCTAATCTTCTCTGTATTGTTCCAATTTTAGTATATGTGCTGCTGAAGCAAGCACCCCCCCCCCTTTTTTTTTTTTTGAGACAGAGTCTTGTCTTAACTATTTTGCCCTTCGGTAGAGTGCTGTGGCATCACAGCAACCTCAAACTCTTGGGCTTAAGTGATTCTCTTGCCTCAGCCTCCTGAGTAACTGGGAATACAGGTACCTGCTACAACGCCTGGCTATTTTTTTTGTTGCAGTTGTCAACTGTTTAACAGACCCGGGCTGGGCTCAAACCTGCCGGCCTCGATGTATGTGGCTGGCACCCTACTCGCTGAGCTACGGGCACCGACCCCATAATTTCTTCTTATAACCATCTTGCATTGATGTTGTGGTTCCTGAAAGAATAGTATATTAGTTACTGTGGAGTGTTTTTCCTCCATTGTTTTACTGAACTAATTTTATTTTGACAGAACCATGCAGGTTGTGTGTGACAGATTCAAACAGGAGATTAAGCAGTAAAGCTCCATAACTGGTCTGTACTGTGCCTAGACAACTTTTTCATTGGGCCTAAGACCTTTAATTTAATGAATAGGCAGATATTTTTTGTTGGGGGGAATCAGCATTTTTGTTAACGAAGTCCTCCTTTTGAAATCATTCTCTTATTCCTCTTTAGTGATGATAACAGCTTCTTTATCTACGACTGCAATAATGAAGAGAAGACGTCACAAGAAGATAAAGGGTGAGATGATGGGGAGGCTTTTCAGGGCCCGATTCATGGCTTGAACAATACTCAGAGCCTAAGAAGTCATTGTTTTACTTGCCTAACTCTGAATTTCTGTTGTTTGCCTGGGTGGATACAAGCTAAGTACCACCTCAGGAAAGAAAAGTGGAAGCAACTCCCAAACTAGGCATTAAGGGTATGTTATTAGGGCCGGGTGCCGTGGCTTACGCCTATAATCCTAGCACTCTGGGAGACCGAGGCTGGTGGATTGCCTCATCTCACAGGTTTGAGATGAGCTTGAGCAAGAGCGAGACCCTGTCTCTGAAAAATAGCCAGGCATGTGGCGGGCGCCTGTAGTCCCTGCTAATTGGGAGACTGAGGCAAGAGAATCACTTGAGCCCAAGGTTTTGAGGTTGCTGTGAACAATGACGCCACGGCACTCAATGGGGCGGGGGGAAGGGGGGTGACAAAGTGAGACTCTGTCTCAAAAAAACAAACAAGTACATCATTAGAACTTTTCTAAATATTTTTAGTTTCTGTCATTAATCAGCTCGCTTATTGGCTCCTTGCAATAAGCATGAATGTTTAAAATGCATTGTAGGCAAGTGTGGGAGATTAATTTCAGTTCACTGAAACAAAAGCAGAGTGTGTGATTTCGTATATGGTGGCTTTCTTTAGTAGAACTGGTCTGGTGGCTCAGTTTGTCTTATTATATTATTGTGGGTTTTTTTGAGACTGTCTCACTCTGTGCCCTGGGTAGAGTGCTGTGGCATCATAGTTCATAGCAACTTCAAACTCTTGGGCTCAAGACATCCTCTTGCCTCAACCTCTGAGTAACTGGGGCCATAGGTGCCTGCCTCAACACCAGGCTAGTTTTTCTAATTTTAGTAGAAATGGGGTCTTGCCCTTGCTCAGGCTGGTTGAAAACTCCTAAGTTCAAGCATTCTACCCACCTTGGCCTTTCAGAGTGCTGAGATTACAGGTGTGAGCCATCTTATTATTATTATTATTATTATTATTTTTTTTTGTAGAGTCAGAGTCTCACTTTATTGCCCTCGGTAGAGTGCTGTGGCAACCTTCAACTTCTGGGCTTAGGCGATTCTCTTGCCTCAGCCTCCCAAGTAGCTGGGATTACAGGCGCCCACCACAATGCCTGGCTATTTTTTTTGTTGCAATTTGGCCAGGGCCGGGTTTGAACCCATCACCCTGGGTATATGGGGCCAGCGCCCTACTCACTGAGCCACAGGCGCTACCTTTTTTTTGAGACAAGAGTCTTACTACATCGCCCTCACTAAAGTGCTCTGGCATCACAGCTCACAGCAACTCTTGGGCTTAAGCGATTCTTTTGCCTCAGCCTCCCAAGTAGCTAGGACTATAGGCGCCCTTCACAACACCTGGCTATTTTTAGTTGTTAAGCAGGTCCGCCGGGTCTGAACCCCCCAGCCCCCATGTCTGTAGCTGGCCCTGCCCACTGAGCTATGGGTGCCGAGCCAACTTTTTAATGTGATTTTATCCCTACTTCTAGCCTTGGATTTGTCCTTGTCCATAGGGGTTGGTTCCTGTGGTCACTGGGTGTCCTTCACTCAGCTCTTTGGGCTGGCATGTGTGCTCAGAGGTTTTCCACTTAGTTAGCTTTGCTTTTGTAAAGCTAGAGCTGTTTGAATCTCCCCATGTTCCCTTAATATGTCTTTATATTCTCAAGCTGGCCACTGTGGTATGCAGACTGTCTTCTAGATTGGATCCTAATCGTTTTCCTGTTCTCTTTCTCAGGGAGGATGGGCCGCCCTTCGCCCCCGAGAGCGGTGCAATTCTGGCATCCACCTTCTCCAAGTCTGGCAGCTATTTTGCTTTAACTGATGACAGTAAGCGTCTGATTCTTTTCCGTACAAAACCATGGCAATGTCTGAGTGTCAGGTATGAAATGCTAACTCTGGGTAACTAAGATGTTGTATGCACTCCATGTATTTGCATGGCTGTAGTGATAGTGCAGAAATAGCAGTGAGAAGCAGTACCAAGAGCACCATTTAGTACTAGACACTGTTTTCAGTAATTTCTGTGTATTAACTGATCTGATCATAGCAGCCCTGGGGGGGAGGTGGCACAGGCTTTGTTCTCTCTCACAGTGGGTGGCATTGTGTAGGTGCCTGATGTCAACTCAGCCAGCTTGGAAAGGCAGAGCAGGGCCCTAGAGCTGGTCACTCTGGCTTCAGGGTCAGGGCCCTGATAGCTGTGCTTTCCTGTATTCCAAAGTGTACCTCCAGCCTCGTGATTAACAGGAAGGGGTTGTCAGCTTGCATCCTGCAGGAGTTGAGGTTTTAGCAGGTTAAAGCTGCTGTACCACAGTTTTAAGCCTGGTGGGTTCAGTGCACTTGTCTCTGAGTGTCTGAGGGTGGTGGGGAGTGGGCGAGCCTGGGTAGGGAGGTCAGCTGCATCCACAGGCACGTCAGCACCACTGGGCCCCCCTTACCCTGTTGCCCAGCAGAGTCCTGCAGGTGTTTGTTTGCCTGCTTTACTCTGCTTCAGGAGTGTTCCCCATCACTTTCTTCTTTTTTTTTTTTTTTTTATTTGATTTTTTTTGAGACACAGTCTCATTCTATGCCCTGGGTACAGTGCTGTGGCATCATAGCTCACAGCAACCTCAAACTCTTGGGCTCAAGCGATCCTCTTGCCTCAGCCTCCTGATGATTGGGACTACAGTCACCTACTACAGTGCCCGGCTAAGTTTTCTATTTTTAGTAGAAACAGGGTCTCATTCTTGCTGAGGCTGGTCTCGAACTCTTGAGCTCAATTGGTCTTCCTGCCTCAGCCTCCCAGAGTGCTGGGATTACAAGCAATTCTCTTGCCTTTCTGAAAGGGAAGGAACCCTGCAGTTGTATGACTCTTTCCTGAGCTGCTGTCTCTTTGCACTGCCACTGTGTCCTGGTAAGAGGAGGTAGGCGATGCTATGGTGCACAGTGTTAGGTAGATTTACATTTTTGTTGGCTCCTAATGTGTGTTCTCAATTTCTGTGATAGGGTGATGGCCACAGTCATACTTATCACTCTGTGACATTGATGTCAACTCACATACATAAGCAGAATTGGCCTTCAGCCCCTCATCCTTGTGTTCCTGAAACTGTGTGGCTTACTGTCCCTTGATAATCAGAGACAAACATTCAAGTTATAATGTTTGAACTACTAAGCTTGTGGAATTTCCCTTTGTAGCTGCCTCACACCTGTATTGGGTTCAGCTAAGCTTTATAGATTATTTTCTTCTTATTTTCTAAATAAAAAGCCAAATTCTAAATGGCATCAAAAATAAGAAATACCTGTCCTCTGTTCCAGTCAAGTTAAAAGTCAAACTCTGAAATATTGTGTAATTTTTTTCCCTCTGTCTCCTAGGCAGGATTATGGTGGCATCATCATAGCTCACTGCAGCCTCCAACTGCTAAGCTTAAGTGACCCTTCGATCTCAGCCTCCTTAGTAGTAGCTGGGACTACAGGCATGTGCCACTGTTCCTGGCTAATTAAAAAAAAATTATTTTTATATTCTTCTTTCCTGAGATGAATAACTTTAAAATTTTTTACAGAGATGGGTCTTACTATATTGCCCAGGCTTATCTTGGACTTTTGGCCTCAAATTATCCTCCCACCTCAGCTTCCCAAAGTGCTAGGATTGTAGGTGTGAGCCTCTGTACCTGACCCACATTGTTCTTACTCTCTATGTTTTTGTATATCAGATAAATAATTGATGCACATGGTTTAAAAAGTTAAAATACAACACTTTTTTTTTTTTTTTTTGAGACAGAGTCTCACTTTGTCACCCTTTCTACAGGTGCTGAGCCATGCCTGACTATTTTTTAGAGAGGAGGTCTCGCTCTTGTTCAGGCTGGTCTCGAACTCCTGAGTTCAGGCAATGCACCCACCTCAGTCTCCCAGAGTGCTAGGATTACAGGTGTGAGCCACTGCACCCGGCAAAACAGAACAAAATTAAAGAGTATGCAGTGATATGACAGTCTCTGTCCATGTGCACCCTCCTGCTCCCCTCCCTGGGGCAGTGATGTCTTGCCAGGTGGAAGATGACTTTTTTTTTTTTTTTTTTTTTAGCAACCCCCAACTCCTGGGCTTAGGTGATTCTCTTGCCTCAGCCTCTCAAGTAGCTGGGACTACAGGCGCCCGCCACAACTCCCAGCTATTTTTTTGTTGCAGTTTGGCTGGGGCCAGGTTCAAACCCGCCACCCTCAGTATATGGGGCCGGCGCCCTACTCACTGAGCCACAGGCGCTACTGCCCAGGAAGATGACTCTTAAATGTGTGTTGTCACGTGTCCAAGTTATAATTGGTATTACGTGCTAATACCAATTAATTCTGGTATTAACTAACTGCTGTGAATTCATATTATCCTTATTTTTTATTTATTTTGTTTTTTGAGAGTCTTACTTTGTCACACTTGGTAGAGTGTTGTGGTATCACAGCTCACAGCAATCTTTAACTCTTGGGCTTAAGGGATCCTCTGGCCTCAGCCTCCTAAGTAGCTGGGACTATAGGCGTCTGCCACAATGCCTGGTTATTATTATTATTATTTTTTATTTATTTTTTTTTTTTTGTAGAGACAGAGTGTCACTGTACCACCCTCGGGTAGAGTGCCGTGGCGTCACACGGCTCACAGCAACCTCCAACTCCTGGGCTTACGTGATTCTCTTGCCTCAGCCTCCCGAGAAGCTGGGACTACAGGCGCCCGCCACAGTGCCTGGCTATTTTTTTTTGTTGTTGTTGCAGTTTGGCCGGGGCTGGGTTCGAACCCACCACCCTTGGCATATGGGGCCGGCGCCCCACTCACTGAGCCACAGGTGCTGCCCTATTATTATTTTTTTAAATCATAGCTGTGTACATTAATGAAATCATGGGGTACTGAGTGCTGGTTTTATATACAATTTGAAATATTTTCATCACACTGGTTAACATAGCCTTTACCGCATTTTCTTAGTTATTGTGTTAGGACATTTATACTCTACACGTAGTAAATTTCACATGTACCCTTGTAAAATGCACTGTAGGTGTGGTCCCACCAATGACCCTCCCTCCACCCGTCCTCCCTCCTCCCTTCTCTTCTCTTCTCCTTCCTCTCCCCTTTCCCCTTCTTCTTGGGCTATAATTGGGTTAAAGCTTTCATGTCTGGCTATTTTTTTGTTGCAGTTGTCATTGTTGTTTAGCAGGCTGGGGCTGGGTTCAAACCCACCTGCCTTGGTGTACGTGGCTGGCACCCTAACCACTGAGCTACAGGCACCACCAACATTATCCTTATTTTGAAAGGCTTGTAAACAGCATCCTCTGGCCAGGATAGCTGAAAGGTTAGAAGGTTGTTTGGGACATAGAAGGTGAAGTGTTTTGCGGTTTGGGTGAAGGCCCCATTGTGGCCTTGAGGTGTCTGTCTCTGAGCCCCTCCCCCTCCCATGGGGACCTCTGGGCACAGGGGCTCTCTAAGGCTACATAGATTAACCCTAACTTTGGGTTTCTTGAGAAATCTGATGGGAAAGAGGGAGGGATGGAGTTTTCTCCTCTTAGTGATTAAAGAAGATGTCACAGACTAGGAATTAACAGATTAATCTTACAGTTCTAGAGGCTGCAAGTACACAGTGAAGGGGTTGGTAGAACGGGGCTGATTTCCTCTGAGCCTCTCTCCTTGGCTTGCAGATGGCTGCCTTCTTGCCGTGCCCTCAGGCGGTCTGCCCTCTGTGTGGCCTCGCTGTGTCCTCATGTGGTCTGCCCTCTGTGTGTCTGTGTCCTCGTTTCCTATTTATTTATTTATTTATTTATTTATTTTTTTATTATTTTTTTTTTTTTATTTGGCCGGGGCTGGGTTTGAACCCACCACCTCCGGCATATGGGACCGGCGCCCTACTCCTTGAGCCACAGGGGCCGCCCTCGTTTCCTATTTATTTATTTTATTTATTTATTTTTTTTGTAGAGACAGAGTTTCACTTTATTGCGCTCGGTAGAGTGCCATGGTGTCATACGGCTCACAGCAACCTCCAACTCCTGGGTTTAGGCGATTCTCCTGCCTCAGCCTCCCGAGTAGCTGGGACTACAGGCGCCCGCCACAACGCCTGGCTATTTTTTTGTTGCAGTTTGGCTGGGGCTGGATTTGAACCCGCCACCCTCGGCATATGGGGCCAGCGCCCTACTCACTGAGCCACAGGCGCCACCCATCCTATTTATTTTTTTGTTGACACAGGTCTTGCTGTGATGTCTAGGCTGGTTTTGACCTCCCGGCTTCAAGAGATCCTCCCGTTGGCTCGGTGCCTGTGGCTCTAGTGGCTAAGGCGCCAGCCACATACACCTCAGCTGGCGGGTTCGAATCCAGCCCCAGGCCACCAAACAACAATGACGGCTACAACCAAAAAATAGCCCGGCGTTGTGGCAGGCGCCTGTAGTTCCAGCTACTTGGGAGGCGGAGGCAGGAGAATCGCTTTAGCCCAGGAGCTGGTGGTTGCTGTAAGCTGTGATGTCACAGCACTCTACCCAGGGTGACAGCTTGAGGCTCTGTCTCAAAAAAAAAAAAAAAAAAGAGATCCTCCTGCCTTGGGCTCCCAGAGTGCTGGGATTTTAGGCATGAGCCACCTAGCCTTATCTTCGTCTTTTTTTTTTTTTCTTATAAGGACACTGGTATGATTGGATTAGGGCCCTTCCATGTAGCCTCTGTATCACCCCTGTTAAAGGTCACATGCTGAGCTACTGGGTAGGTCAAGGCTTCAATGTACAGGTTTTGGGGGAACAGTTCAGTACACAGGAGTTACTGTTTTTCTTACATCAGTTGTTGTAGAGAGCTTCTGTATGGACATCAGATTCTCAAAGGGGACTTTGGTCCCCAGAAGTTCAAGATTGAAAGGGGTCTGTTGGTAATTCTTTTGCTAAAGTAAATGCTGTGGCCAAGCTCTGACACAGACAGGTGCAAAAGTGTCAGGGCCCGGGACTGGCCAGGTCTTGGGACTGGTTTAAGTAGGTTCTGGACGCGGACCGTTAAGCTACCTTGCTCAGGAACAGTTTCTCTTAGGTGCCTGAGGGCTATCTACTTTAGCCGGAGAGTGAGAGGGTGAGAGAGTCTTAGAGTAAAGCAGTCTTAGAATAGATCTTAGTCTTTAGTAGAGCTTGGCAATCTTCAGCAGAGAGACACTGTGCTGGCGGTCCGCAGGCAGGAGAGGAGACAAAGTTAGAGTAAGCCAGTCCATGATAGAATGCGCATGCCCCCGACTGCCTGCTCCTCCAGCCTAATATAAGGCTGATCGTGTGCTTCTCAACACCACAGGTTGCCAATTCACCACTGCTCTCATTTCACGAGCTCTCATGCTTGTTAGGAGAGCTAAATCCCTCTCCATGCCCTTTTCACCAAGGTGTTCCATTATTGCGCTATATAGGTGTTTCTTTTTTTTTTTTTTTTTTATTAAATCATAGCTGTGTACATTAGTGCAGTCAAGGGGTGCAATGTGCTGGTTTCATATACAATCTGAAATATTTTCATCCAACTGTTTAACATAGCCTTCATGGCATTTTCTTAGTTATTGTATAAAGACATTTGAATTCTGCATTTCGTATTTCTTATAACTCTCACTCTTAGCCATAGGCAATACGGGCTGCTACACACAAGAGTCACCTGCGTGTCTTGTGAGAAGGTGGCAGACACTGATTGATTTGGCTTGTGTGGGGCCACATCTTCTGGGATTTTTGTTTTGTTCTTTGTTTTTTTTTTTTTTTTTGAGACAGTCTCACTGTCACCTGGGCTAGAGTGCAGTGGTGTCATAGTTCACAGCAGCCTCATTCTGGTCTCCAGCGATCCTCCCACCTCAGCCTCCTGTTTAGCTGGGACTACAAATATGCCCCACTGCTAGTGGCTAGTTTTTCTGTTTTTTTAGTAACGGAGCTTTGTTCTTGCTCATGCTGGTCTCAAACTCCTGGGCTCAAGTAATCCTGCCTCCCAGAGTGCTGGGGTTACAGGCGTGGTTTTGACAAGCTCCCAGGTGATTCTAGTGCTGCAGGCTGTGACGTGACAGAGCTCAGATTGCCCTCTGACCTGCTCTCTCCTTAGGTCTGCGGCTGATCACCCATGGGAAGGGGATCTGCAATGATGGAACCTTGGGGTATTTTGCCTGGGTGAGAGGAGACCTGGATGTCTCCTGGGAATGAAGGGTTGTGTTGGAGAATTGAACTTAGGCTGTTGAGGCTCCCAACGACACATCTGGAACTGATGGATGAAAAAGAAGGGGGGCAGTCAGGCTACAGGCTCTGTGAAGAGTTAGACTGTAGGGAGAGAGTACGGCTGTATGGAGTTCTGTTGTGTGGGCCTACAGCAAGTTTCTTCACTGTCCATCTGTTGGTGGTGGATATTTTTCTTTTTTTTTTTTTTTTTTTGTAGAGACAGAGTCTCACTTTATGGCCCTCGGTAGAGTGCCGTGGCCTCACACAGCTCACAGCAACCTCCAACTCCTGGGCTTAAGCGATTCTCTTGCCTCAGCCTCCCGAGTAGCTGGGACTACAGGCGCCCGCCACAACGCCCAGCTATTTTTTGGTGGCAGTTTGGCCGTGGCTGGGTTTGAACCCGTCACCCTCGGTATATGGGGCCAGCGCCTTACTGACTGAGCCACAGGCGCCGCCCGGTGATGGATATTTTTCACTTAACGTTTTGCTGTCTTGGCCAGGCGTAGTGGCTCACGCCTGTAATCCCAGCACTCTGCGAGGCTGAGGCAGGTGGATTGCTTGAGTTTAGGAGTTCAAGACCATCCTAAGCAAGAGCAAGACTGTCTTTAAAAAACTACCTGGGCATTGTGGCAGATGCTTGTAGTCCAAGGTACTTGGGAGACTGAGGCAAGAGGATCGCTTGAGCTCAAGAGTTTGAGGTTACTGGGCGGCACCTGTGGCTCAGTGAGTAGGGCGCCAGCCCCATATGCCGAGGGTGGCGGCTTCAAACCCAGGCCCGGCTAAACTGCAACAAAAACAAAAAAATAGCCGGGCGTTGTGGCGGGCGCCTGTAGTCCCAGCTACTTGGGAGCCTGAGGTAAGAGAATCGCGTAAGCCCAAGAGTTAGAGGTTGCTGTGAGCTGTGTGACGCCATGGCACTCTACCGAGGGCGGTACAGTGAGACTCTGTCTCTACAAAAAAAAAAATGAGTTTGAGGTTACTGTGAGCTTTGAAGCCATGGCACTCTTACTTGGGGCAAGAAAGTGAGATTCTGAGCAGCGCCTGTGGCTTAATGGAGTAGGGTGCCGGCTTTTTTTGCTGTTTGATTTTTCAACATGCACTTCAATGAATAATCATACCCAGTAACTGTATTTTACATTTGTGAGTAAATCTGTAGAAGGAATTCCCCAGAAATGCCAACTCAAAAGGTGTGTGCATTTGTAATTTAAGTAGACAATCCCAAATTGCCATCCAAGGGCCTTTTATCTCTCTTCCAGAGTTTAAGAGTGCCCCTTTTCCCCACCTTGGACTAATGTAGTATCATTAATCTGTATAATTTTAGACAGTCTGATAGAAGAAAATGGTATCTTGTATACCATTGTATACTTGTATCTTGTATACTTACTATGAAACAGACCAACTTTTTATATACTTAAGAATCATCTTGGGCGGCGCCTATAGCTCAGTCGGTAGGGCGCCGGCCCCATATACCAAAGGTGGCGGGTTCAAACCCAGCCCCGGCCAAACTGCAACCAAAAAAAAAAAAAAAAATAGCCGGGCGTTGTGGTGGGCGCCTGTAGTCCCAGCTACTTGGGAGGCTGAGGCAAGAGAATCGCTTGGGCCCAGGAGTTGGAGGTTGCTGTGAGCTGGGTGAGGCCACGGCACTCTACGGAGGGCCATAAAGTGAGACTCTGTCTCTACAAAAAAAAAAAAAAAAATCATCTTTATTTTGCAAACTTTTTTATATCCTTTATTTTTCCTTTGGGAGTGGGTCTTTTGTGTTGATTTGTATGCGTTCTTTATACGTTAGGAAACTCACATTTATTAGCTAAGTCCATCCACCAAAGGTATACTTCTGTGTGGCCTTTCAAGGAGTACGGCTGTGGTGTGACTGCTGAGACTCTGGGTTGGCGGTTTCTAGTACATCTGCCTCAGCTGGCATGGGCTGGGGGGGGCCTGGTACTGTTGTGTGTTGACAAGCCCTTTGCAGATGCCTTCGGGTCCTCTCTCAGCTTGGAAGTCAGATCGTGGAAACTGAGAATAAGTTCTTAGTTCTCTCTGCTTTCCCTCAAATGCCACCGGTGTGGCACAGTCCTGCCATGTTAATTTTTACATTTTCCTCCTTTGATTTTGGTTCATACAGAAAATTGGAGACCACAGAGAAGTACAGATGAGATTAAGAACATCTCCCTTAGTCCCTTGTGAGTAACGCTGGGGTGCGTCCCTGCTAGCTTCTCTGGATGGAATCATCGCATTCAGCTGTCAGTGCGTGCTGGCCTGTAGCCTGTTTCTTCTTCATGGAGCAGTCTGCTGTGGCCATTTTGACGGTCCCTGTTGTTGGACAGTTAGGGCATTTCTAGTGTCTACTGTTAAAATGATCCTGTTCCCTGTACCTCTCCTGCCTGTACGTCTCTGGAGATTTGAGTCAGAGGATGTGAGTTTACGGGAGTATTCTGCAAAACCACTCTTGCTTCAGACACTAATGGCAGGTTTTCAAGTTCACTGACTCACAAGAATGCCTTTCACAGCTCACTGAAAGCTGTTCCACTCCAGGTCACTGTTCACTGCAGTGAAAAGACCCAGATACATCAGCCAGGGAAGAAATGTGTCGGGCAGTGTCCCGAAGAGTTCCAAGTGTGGAGTGTCCAGGGGTCATCTCCTCGTGGAGGTGTGACAGCATTACTTTCCTGGCACTGGTCTGTGATAACGCATGTGGGAGCCCTGCCTGAGTCTTGGGGCACAGTCACATATCGTCTGGGTGGCTGAGCTTAGTCTCCAGCCTCTCCGTAGGTACAGTGGGTACCGTGTGGCCCTTTATCCTAAATCGCATTGTAAGGCTGTCTGGTGGGGCCCAAGAGTCCTGCTCTTCCTAGAATTCACCTAAGAGATGCAGGCAAATGCCTGGTTAATTCTTTTTTTTTTTTTTTTTTTTATTGTTGGGGATTCATTGAGGGTACAATAAGCCAGTTACACTGATGCCTGGTTAATTCTTTACCACTCAGCTCTAAGGCTTTTGACTGTGGTGCCAGAAGTGAATCCCACCTTTTTAAGAGTGGCTGCTGTGGGCAGAGGGGTGGGAGTAGGCTGGACCCGGGTGGGCCTCGCTGGTGGTGGTTGTGAGTGGCAGGGAGCTTGCACGTACTCCTTAGGTGTCTTGCAGACATTAACCCTGTCATGTCTGGGTGGCTGTAAAAGTTCTGAGTAAGATGGAGACAGGAGTAGAGGTCGCTAGCCTTAGTATGGGCTCACAGCCCAGGGGACAGCACTTCATCTGGATGGGAGGGTGGGTGCCAGCCAGCCAGCCCGTTGCTCTCCTGATTCCTAACAGTGGGGCCTCTGTACTTGGCAGAGGGGGAATGCCCAGGGCTCTTTTCAGGCTCCGACTGCTCTTGGAGGGATGGGGTCTGTGCTGCTGGCGTTGTGTGTGTGGCCATTTGGATTTCAGATTTTCACTGAAAATCATACGCTGAACCTGTCCTGTGTTAGTGAAACATATAGCTGGTGCCTGGCCATGTTTCACGTTAACCATGTGTTTGCTCTTGGCTTTTGAATTGGCATCAGTGAGAAATCTGCATGGGGCATGTTCGCATTGTGTGGAGTGGAGGATGGATGATGTGATTGCCTGGCTACAGACTTGGGGCCTCTGCAGTGTGGGAGCTGTGTGCCAGACGTTGTGCTGCCACCCATGAACCACGGGGTGAGGCCTGGGCTGCCTTCCTCACGTCCCCTTTCCTCTGTGTGAGGTGCAGCGCCACCTTCTCTTCTCGGGGTGACACCGTTGGGTGGTGGGTGCAGGTGGCAGGTGTGTAGTTATTGTCACCCTCGAAAACTTGACCCATTCCTCAGCACTCTTTTTTCTTAAAATTCTATTAGAATTTTGGACTTGGGAAGTTTTCAGCATCAAGTGGAGTGAAATCTTTGTTCTTTCTCTAGTGGGAAGTCAGAAGAGAGTTTAAGGGGAGTAGATTTGGAGACAAGGGTGGGAAGGGGAGTGCGACGGCTGATCTGCTGTGTGGGAGGGGAATAGCAGAGTGTGCTGGGTGGCATCCTGGTGGCTTTTGGATCTGATGGACCCTCCTGGCCTTTACACATCTGATTGGCAGTTCAGTGTAAGGGATCCTCGTGCTCCGTCGTCTGCGTCTGACTGCCTGAGGCCCTGGGCCCCAGTGGGGCTCATGTGAGTGGCTGCTGGACGTGTGCGTCTGGGGAGCTTGGTTACTGCTTTCACACTTCATGGTGGAAGCGTTTGAGGCACAGCCTTGGTGGAAGTTGTGGGCAACAAATGTTCTTTTCCAGGGAGCAGTTTAGCATGACAAAGGGCTGGAGGACCTGTGACTTGGTCAACTCAGGATACATTTTTCTGGCCCACAGAATTGCAGCCAGGTTTTCTGAACCAATGGTGAGGACACATGGTGGCAGATGATACTTTCAGTTTGACACATGCATTTATACCTGAGAAATCTCACCAGTGCAGGTGCTGGCTTGGGAATTGCCCGTGTGAGAATAGGAGCAGTGCAGGTGAGGGCCGGAGCCCCGGGAAGACAGATCCAGGTCTGTTCCACCCATGGAGGGGGGTCTGCTCCGCCTGCTGTGCCCTTGGGGTCTAACTGTTGGAAGTGTAGGTCTTAGGAGCTTGGGCTGACGCAGGTGTGGGCACTTGGAATCTTCAGTTCCCTGGCAGGACCTGACCGATCGGTGGCTCTCTGGAGGCACGCTGGGGAAGTGCTAGCTCAGAGTGGGGGTTCAGGGCTCAGCTGTGTCTCCTTTGATACATAATGAGGGTTTGGGGGGGGAGAAGAACAAATCCCTCAACATTTCACAATGACAGTGGTGGGGAACAGTTTCCTTAAAGAAAAATATTATAAAAGTAAAATTTGTCCCAGGCCTTCACTCTGTTGGGGCTCCTTGTCTGGCACTGTCCTTGGCAGCTGGAGCATGTGGCTGGGCAGTGGCACATGCCATGGGACGTGCAGCTTGCAGATGAAGGATCCTGTGCCTGTGGAAACTAACTGGGGGCATCTCTCTGGCCTTGTAGGACTGTGGTGAGGAGGTGTACGGCTCTGACCTTCACCGCCTCCGAGGAGAAAGTCTTGGTGGCCGACAAGTCTGGAGACGTCTACTCCTTTTCAGTGTTGGAGCCACGTGGAGATGGCCATCTTGAACTTGGACACCTGTCTATGCTGTTAGATGTGGTGAGTGGAGTGCGCGGAATTCCCAGCTGCTCCAGTCAAGGCTTGGGTGGGCAGAGGTCTGGGTCTGTGTGCCTGAGCCCCACCATGAGCCCTCTGCACATCTGCCAGAAACGGGCATTAGGAAGGCAGAGCAGCCATCAGGGTGAACACAAACGAGTCAGTAGCAGGGTGGTGGTTCTGGCTTCAAGAAACATGCTAGTCGGACACCAGGTGACCCCAGGTCAGGGGCATCTGTAGAGAGAGGTAGGAGGGGCAGGTGCGGCCTTGGCTCGGCCTCCTTGGCTGGCTATGCCATATGCTTTATGGACATCACTTCCCAGCAACGCTGATAACCTACTCTGCCTGTCCACGTGTCAAGGGCCCTGGGGGCCCCAGAGGCTCAGTGAGGCCAGGACCCCCAGCTGGAGGTGGAGCAGGGGTTGACCCATATGGGGACCGTCAGAAACATGGGGTGGGGTATGCAGGGAACCTCATGGGATATGGGGATATGGGGAAATAGGGAGGGGAAGGCATTGAGACAGGAAGGTGCAGTAGGCAAGGGGTGTAGAAACAGGAGTTGGGTTTAAGTTGCCGGGGCGGAGGGGACAGGGTGGCAGAAGTGGCTGTGACCTCTGGGAACCTGGCCCAGCTCTAAAGGAGCAGTGCTGATTCTTCTTTGGCTGAGGCCTGCACACAGAGTAGGAAGGCCCAGTGGCTAGGCTTTAGGGGACGGGAGGAGGAGAAGCCCACGCTGGCCTGTTCTGGGGTCCTTCCTCTTGGGGGTTGGCAGGTCTCCTGCTGGACGTCGCCTGGAGAAAATCCAGGCGTTTGGTGATACTAATTGAGCAGGCAGCAGGCTCTCGCTTCTCTAACCCCAATGCAGGCTGTGAGTCCTGATGACAGCTTTGTCCTCACTGCCGACCGGGACGAGAAGATCCGGGTGAGCTGGGCGGCTGCACCACACAGCATTGAGTCTTTCTGCCTCGGACACACGGAGTGAGTGCAGCCCTGGGCCCCTCCCGCAGAGAGTGGCGGGTTAAACAGAGGTGTCTAGGGCTAGCGCACCCTCTGCAGAGGGGACCTGGCTCTCCCTGGCTCCTGCCGCTGTGTCTCCTGGATGATGTGCCTGGTGGCCGAGCTCTTTCTGAGCCGTCGCCTCAGGTCTGCTGTCCCTCACTAGAGAATTCTGTGTTGGCCTCCTGACCAGGGCTTGAACCTGGAAAACTCTATTGTCAGCACAGACATCTCTGGGTAGGGCTTGGCAGTTAATAGTGTGTGGATGTGCTGAGGGATGAGGAACGTGAGCAGCCTCTGACCCCGGCAGTCGTCTGTACCCCGTGAGTCTCATGGCCTGAGCGCTCCTTCCAGGCAGGTTTTGAGGTGGGGATGTTCTGGAGAGTACCATATTTTCAAGCAGAAGGCTAAGTAGAATTCATGTGGAGCAAAAGTGAAGAGTTAATTGGCTGAAAAACATGTTTTTTTTGCAGTTTTTGGCTGGGGCCAGGTTTAAACCAACCACCTCTGGTATATGGGGCCGGTGCCTTACTCCTTTGAGCCACAGGCCCTGCCCTGGCTGAAATGTTTTAAAGTATGTTATTTGAGGCAGTGGAACAAATTGGAGGTGTTTTTTTCTTTTGAGACAGTCTCAAGCTGTCGCCCTGGGTAGAGTTCGTGGCATCACAGCTCATAGCAAGCTCAAACTCTTGGGCGTAAGCGATTCTCTTGCCTCAGTCTCCCAAGTAGCTGGGACTACAGGCACCTGTCACAACGCCCAGCTATTTTTAATTTGTTGTTGCAGTTGTCATTGTTGGTTTAGCTGGCCCTGGCTAGGGTCGAACCTGCCAGCCTTGGTGTATGTGGCTGGCACCCTACCCACTGAGCTACAGATGCCGCCCCAAATTGGAGGTATTTAATTCAATCTGTGGCGAAGAGGGAGGAGCGTCTTGGCAGCAGAGGCAGCACGTCTCTGGCAGGCCTCAGGGGCTGCAGAGACCCAAATCAGACACAGCATGAGATTGCTTATGTTTTCTTTTTTTGAGACAGTCTCACTTTGTCGCCCTTGGTAGGGTGCCATGGTGGCACAGCTCACAGCAACCTCTAGATCTTGGACTTAGTGATTCTATTGCCTCAGCCTCCCAAGTAGCTGGGATTATAGGCGCCTACGACAACGCCCGGCTATTTTTTTTTTTTTTTAGAGACGGAGTCTCACTTTATCACCCTTGGTAGAGTGTTATGTCATCACAGCTCACAGCAACTTCTAACTCCTGGGTTTAGGCGATTCTCTTGCCTCGGCCTCCCAAGTAGCTGGGACTACAGGTGCCCGCCACAACGCCCGGCTATTTTTTGGTTGCAGTTTGGCCAGGGCTGGGTTTGAACCCACCACCCTCGGTAGATGGGGCTGGCGCCCCACCCACTGAACCACAGGTGCTGCCCACACCCGGCTATTTTTTTGTTGCAGTTTGGCCAAGGTCAGGTTAGAACCCGCCACCCTTGGTATATGGGTCTGGCACCCTATTCACTGAGCCACAGGCACCGCCCATTTTTCTTTTTTCTTTTTTTTAGAGACACAGTCTCACTTTATTGCCCTGGGTAGAGTGGTGTAGAGTCACAGCTCACAACAACCTCCAACACCTGGGCTTAGGCAAATCTCCTTCCTCAGCCTCCTGAGCAGCTGTGACTATAGGCACCCACCACAACACCTGGCTATTTTTTGTTGCTGTTTGGTCGGGCCTGGGTTCAAACCCACCACCCTTGGTATATGGGGCCAGGCTCCCTACCCACTGAGCCACAGGCGTCTCCCTTTTTTTTTGAGACAGAGTTCCACTATGTCACCCTCGGTAGAGTGCTGGGTGTCACAGCTCACAGCAACCTCCAACTCTTGGTCTTAAGTGATTTTCTTGCTTCAGCCTTCTGAGTAGCTGGGACTACAGGCACCTGCCACAACCCCTGGGTGTTTTTTTTTTTTTTTGTGGTTGCTGTAGTTGCATTGTTGGTTTGGCAGGCCTGGGCCAGATTTGAACGTGCCAGCCCCAGTGTAAGTGGCTGGCGCCCTAGCCACTAAGCTACAAGTGCTGAGCCTGCTCATGTTTTCTTGATTTTGAATGAAGCACAGAAATTCTGCCTTTAAGAAGGCCAATGGGGCTGAGCATAGTGGCTCACCCTGGTAATCCCAGCACTCTGGAAGGCCGAGGTGGGTGGATTGCCCTGAGCTCACAGGTTCGAGACCAGCCTGAGCCAGAGTGAAACCTTGTCTCCAAAAATAGCCAGGCATTGTGGCGGGCGCCTGTAGTCCCAGCTTTTCGGGAGGCTGAGGCAAGAGAATCGCTTGAGCCCAAGAGCTGAGGTTGATGTGAGCTTTGCTGCCACGGCACCCTACCAAGGGTGACAAAGTGAGACTTTGTCTCAAAAAACAATGGCCAGTGGTCACCAAGTTTACTCCTCGTGCCAGCTTATGTTGACTTCTGTCTAGTTCTCTAGCTCTCGGGCTCGTGTGACCTATCAGCCCCTGGCCCACTCCCCTCTGCTGTGTCTGATTGGGGTCTCTGCAGCCCCTGACCCTGCTGGGGACGTGCTGCCTCTGCTGACAGGATGCTCCCCCTCCTCCCTGCACCTCCTGCTCCTCACCACGTGGCCCCTTGTCTGTGCCACCTGCTGGGCGCTGCCCCTCCCTCGGGACTCCCCCATCACTTGGGTAACTGAGTTCAGTAAATGTAAATGTTGAAACACTTTCACCTGGTTCTGTTTACTTTGCTAACATGGTGGCTAGCACATGTTAGCGACATCTGTGGACTGCCATTTGTGGCTCGAATTGAATTTCTGCTGGTCGGTGCTGGTCTGAGCCCTTGCTGATACTTAAATATCTGTGTGTGGCCTCTGGCATCCTGGTGGTTTGTCGGTCAGTTTTTTTTTTTTTTTTTTTTTGTAGAGACAGAGTCTCACTTTATGGCCCTCGGTAGAGTGCCGTGGCCTCACACAGCTCACAGCAACCTCCAACTCCTGGGCCCAAGCGATTCTCTTGCCTCAGCCTCCCGAGTAGCTGGGACTACAGGCGCCCGCCACAACGCCCGGCTATTTTTTGGTTGCAGTTTGGCCGGGGCCCGGTTTGAACCTGTCACCCTTGGTATATGGGGCCGGCGCCTTACCGACTGAGGCACAGGCGCCGCCCTTGTCGGTCAGTTTTGATCACTGCTGTATCCTCCCTCAGCAGTGCCTGGTGTGGAGCAGGTGCTCAGTATCCATGATTGAATAATTTATTTATTTATTTATTTTTTGTAGAGACAGAGTTTCACTTTATGGCCCTCGGTAGAGTGCCGTGGCCTCACACAGCTCACAGCAACCTCCAACTCCTGGGCTTAAGCGATTCTCTTGCCTCAGCCTCCCGAGTAGCTGGGACTACAGGCGCCCACCACAACGCCCAGCTAGTTTTTGGTTGCAGTTTGGCCGTGGCCGGGTTTGAACCCGCCACCCTCGGTATATGGGGCCGGCGCCCTACTGACTGAGCCACAGGCGCCGCCCTGAATAACTTATTTTTTGAATTGTGTTTTAAACCCATGGAGTTGTGGGCTCCGTCCTTTCCTGTTGAGAACTGTGAGGCCACACATGCCCTTTGTGGTGACCCTGCTGTGCCATGTCTGTCTGGAACTGTGGGTTGTTACTATTTCTTTTATAAGGCCTGAGGGTAGAACCTCGAGCACCTGTGTGGAAGGTGGGCTGCCCGGGTCAGGATGGTGCTAGTGCAAGGAAGAAAAGGCAGGACGTCCCCTCTGCAGGTGATCGAGGCCACGTTCATGACCAGCACGTCCAAGACGGGTTTCAGGAGAGCCGGGTGGCTTGTGTCACTCTTGAAGGCTGTCTTGGTGGAAAAGTGGCTGGTACTTTGTGTCCCGTGTTGTTGCAGGCCGAGCCCTCCGGTCCTCGTGCCCAGGCTGCACTGTCATTGAGGGGCTGTTGGGGCTCTGGTCCCATGCTGCCTGTCAGCCTGGCTGCCCCCTCCCTGTGCTCAGCTTCTGAGTCTTGCTATAGGTGCCCAGGAGCCTTCAGCATAGGTGCCCTTGCCCAGAGGGTGGTGGTCACCCCAAGGACATGGTGTGTGGTCCTGCCTTGCCTTAGTCCGTCCAGGGGCTGCCACCTGGTTACATGTGTTGCTCTTCCTGGCTGGTTTTGTCAGAGGTCAGGGGTTGGGGACAGAAGGGTTCTCTCTGAGATGAGCAGGTAGAGTCCGCAGGTCCCCCAGGTGGCTGACACCTGCTTCTGCTCTCCCCTCAGGTTTGTGAGCCGCATCTTTGTGTTACCCGGTTATCCTGAGCTGCTCCTGTCCTCCTCCGGGGTGAGTGCCTTGCTCAGCTTCTGCTGGGGGATTGGGGATGGGAAAGGGCCCTGTTGGGGGCATTTGGTTCTCTAGTCCTCACCAGCTAGCCACTAGAGGGTGCTGTGTCTTGGTGCTGCCCAGGCTTGCTGCCCACAGGGGTTGCTCAGAGTGGCCTGTGCACCTATGTCCACACATGTGCGTGTACACATGGGTGTACACGCACATGTGTGGTGAACTAGACCAAGTCTGAAAGGCGTTTGTTCTGAGGGCTGCTGATCCATACACAAGAATGTCAACATCTCAGTTAAAAGATAGCTGACAGGGAGACCTCTGACTCCTGGACGTCTGGCCCCTCATGTGAGCTGCTGGACCCTTCAGCCTACCTGGAGGGCACCTACTGACTAGCTGTCAAGGTACTTGGCCACACACATTTTTTTTTTTGTTTGTTTTTTGAGATAGATTCTCACTTTGTCACCCTTGGTAGTGCCATGGTGTCACAGCTCTCAGAGCAACCTCAAACTCTTAGGCTTAAATGATCCTCCTGCCTCAGCCTCCCAAGTAGCTGGGACTGCAGGCACCTGCTCCAAGGCCCAGCTAGTTTTACTTTTATTTTTTTAATAAGAGAAAGGTTTATTTTCAAATATCATGTACATGGGAGGAACCACAAGAATGATTACCCCCACCCAGCTATTTTTAGAGATTAGGTCTTGCTCTAGCGGCTCAGGCTGGTCTTAAACCTGTGAGCTCTGGGCAATCCACCCGCCTCGGCCTCCCAGAGTGCTAGGATTACAGGCGTGGGAGTGAATGGACACACCCATTGATGCATGAGTTGGTTCCCACATTTATTTGCCAAATTTGTGGCAAGGGGGTATGTGTGCGTGTGCGTGTGTGTGGTGCACAGTGGTCTGTGTGTTGCGCATGTGTGGTGTGTTTGTGGGTGTGTGTGTGTGCATACATTCATTTCCCAGCACCCCGTGGACGCGTGGCTGCCATTAGCAGTTTGGGGTGTTAACTCTTCATCTCTTCCTTCTGGTGATGCGAAAGTGCTCACAAATGCTGCCCTCTCCCTCAGCTTTGGTAAGCTTCAAGCCCTGCAGTGTGTGTGGCTGTGTGCCTGTCTGTCCCCAGTGACCTGGGGCGGCTCCTGGGTGGATGCCTGGACCAGTCTCAGCTTGCCTGTCGCTCCACAGACTCAGGCTGCTTCCCCTGCCCTCCACGTTCCTCAGTGCAGGAGTTCATTCTTTAAAACAGAGACTTTTTCATGTGGTTACTTGAGAGCTCTGGGGCTCCTGGCATACACGTTGCTTCCCTGAAAGATTGTACCAGTAGCCGATGGACCTGTCCTCTCCACCCATTTTAAACAGTGACGTGGCACAGTGGTGACATGCTTATGAGCCTCCGCATGTCCCCTGTGTGAGTGCATGATCCCAGAAGTGTCCGCACCGTTACATGTGTGTCACGCCTGGCATAGCAGACTGGGTCTTGACCTCCTAGTGTGTGATGATCTGGTTGTAGGTGTCTTTGGCCCATTCTGCTTTGGGTCACCTCTTTCTCTTGATGTTTTGCAAGAGCTCTTCATACATTGGGTGAGCAGGGAGCCTTACCTTTGTAAGATGGTGGTGGCTGTCACTGAGTACCCACCTCCAGCTGTCCCTCTGTGTCACCCAGAGCTGGCGGAAGCCCTGTGACCCTGCTTACTAACCTGTCTCTTTCATGTTTATAGGATGGCACTCTGAGGCTCTGGGAGTACAAAACCGGCCACCAGCTGTGTTGCTGTCACCTGGCCAGACTGCAGGAGCCGGCGGAGCCTCAGGACCACAAGGTAGCTGTTTGTGCTCACCCCATGGCCTCTGGGTACTGACGGGGTGCCTCCCAGTCATGGGGGATGTGTGAGCATCGCCTGGTTGCCGTGCTGTCCCTGCCAGCCTCTCAGTGTGGGGCAGCCCCGTACTCCAGGTCCTGATGGTGTCAGTCACTGCCAGCCTCTCAGTGTGGGGCAACCCCGTACTCCACGTTCTGATGGTGTCAGCGTGTGCTATGCCTGGCTGCATCCGCACACAGGTGTACAGAAAGGCCTCTAGTTCCCCTTGGAAGTTGGAGAGAGCCTGAGTGGTACTTCATGGTGGACTTGTGTGCGGGGCAGGCCTGTCTGCCTGCCAGTGACCTATGACACCCAGAGCGTCAGCGTCAGCATCCAGGCGTGTCAGTTCTGCTGCCACTGAGAGCCACGTGGCGGGGCCGCTGCTTAGTACCAGGCCCTCCCTCCACCTTTCAGGGGGCTTGGGTTCCTGTTCAGCATTTCCCCTGCCAGGAAGTGTGGAAGCTCTTGGGCAGTTAGGTCTGTAATCGGTAATGTCCTTCTTTCCCCACATGTCCTCTGTTTCCTCCTTACCTTTGATCCGTTGTGTTGGTTCTGGAGTGTTTCATGGGCTTGGGGAGGGCTAGGGCAGCGGAGCAGCTCATGTTGTCTGTCTTGGCATTTTGGTGCATTAGAGAACCAGGAATCACAGTTGTCCTAGAATGCTAGAATGTTCTAGCATTATGTCCTATTTCTCTTGGATGCTCTGTGGGAGCCGGGAGCATCTTTTGGTTTTGTTTCCGGTCTGTTCTGGATGGCCCTGTATGGGTTCCCAGCATGTCATCAGCTGCTTCTCCTTTCAGAGGTTTGCTGCGTCCAGGATTGCCTTCTGGTGCCGGGAAGGCTGCGTTGCGCTTCTGTGTGACAGCGTCCCTGTGGTCTACTTCTTCCAGCTTGATGCCCTCAGACAGCAGTTGGTGTACACACAGCAACTGTCCTTCCAGCACCGGGTGTGGGATGTGGCTTTTGAGGAGACGCAAGGCCTGTGGGTTCTGCAAGACAGTCGGGAAGCCCCACTTGTGCTCTGCAGGCCTGTGGACGGCCAGTGGCAGGTGAGATTCTGCAGCTTCTCCATGTCCTAGGGCCTGTGGTCCCATAAGCTTGGCAGGGGACAGCGAGGGTTTTGGTTCTGCACATGAGTCTCTTCCCGCTAGGTCACTTCTGGGTCCCAGAGGCTGCGCTTGAGGGGTCTCCATGTGGGTGAGGGAGCTGAGTGCCCAGCCAGCTTGTCCCATTGGTGATTCCCTTTGGGGGGTCGCCATCATTGGTGTGTTTCCCCACCCCACACTTCAGTGGGGAAGGCAGCATTTGATGAAACTTTCGC
The DNA here is from genome assembly GCF_027406575.1 of Nycticebus coucang. Lineage (NCBI taxonomy): Eukaryota > Metazoa > Chordata > Mammalia > Primates > Lorisidae > Nycticebus > Nycticebus coucang. Next base: position 3,452,543 of record NC_069795.1, read on the forward strand.
GCGTGTGGGTCTGGGAGGAGGAAGGCTGTGGACTGTGCACCCTCTCAGTGCTGGTCCCCAGTGACGTGGGGGGTGACGCCCCTGCCTGTCTGGCGTCTCATGGGGCTGTGTGGGGATGAGCTGGATGAAGTGTGGGATGTTCTTTGTGAATCTTTGCTCATCTACCAAAGCTTTAGAAAGGCCCTTGGAACATTCAGGTCTTTCTGAAAAGCAGCCTTCCGCCTAATGTCAGCCACGAGGTTGAGCTGGGGAAGAGCTCACCCCGGGTAGGGCTGGTCGGGACAGGGTGTGGTGCTGCCTCGTGGGGTCTTGGTGGGCGTACAGGGGCCACCAGACTGCTGGTGCCGGCCTCTTCCCAGGCCCCTGCCGTGTCGCATGTGGGGCTGGGTGTCCCACCCTGCCTTCTGACGCACGTGTCCCACTTGTCATTTTCAGTCGGTTCCCGAAAGTGCCGTGCTGAAGAAAGTCTCTGATGTTCTCCGTGAGGACTGGGCCATGCTGGAAGGTGAGAGCATGAGGCTGGCATTAGGGTGGTGCCCAGTGCTGTGCACAGAGAAAGCAGGTCACAGACTGCGACCCACAGTAGGGACTCTTTACTCATGGAGTGAGTAAAGACCAGGCCTTTAGGATGTGGGGGGCATCTGCGTCTCCTCATCCAGAAGGCAGGTGGGAGGAGGCACGCCAGGGGCGGAAGGTCACCCTCCGCATGGTCTCCAGAGGGCAGCTCACAGCAGCGGCTTCTTCAGCATGGGAGCAGGAGCCCACTGACGGGGTACAGGCCCAGCCTGGCTGCCTGGTCTCAGGTGTGCCCTGTTCTCTTGGGAACTGGTCTCTAGTTCAGCCCGTGTAGGTGCTGGGAGGTGGGCGCCATGGGAGCCCTATCAGCAGGTGATTCTGCAGTCCATGTTGGGTGGTGCCCGGTCACTGCCCAGCCACAGGAGTTCTGGGCATGTGGGGTCCCCTGCTGGAGACTGAGTCTCCTCTCACGGCCCCACCTGGCATCCGTTTCTGTCTTAGGCTGTGCCAGAGCAGGGGCCAGCTTCAGCAGTCTCTACAAGGCCACCTTTGACAACATGGCCTCCTACCTGCAGAAGAAAGAGGAGCGACAGCAGCAGCAGCGGGAGAAGCGGCGGCAGAGCCCCCTGCCAGGGCCCAGTGGGCAGGCCAAGAGGGCAAGGCCGGGGCGGGCAGCCTGGACTTGCTGAGTTTCACGCTTGGTGGTGGTGCTCCCAACCTTGGCACAGCCAGGGCAGTTTTCACTTGTTTCCCCTCACCCTGGCATCTCCATTCAAGAAGAAAAAGCTGGGCTCGGCGCCCGTGGCACAGTGGATATGGCACCAGCCACATGCACTGAGCTGGCCCAGTCCAGGCCGGCTAAGCAACAGTGACAACTGCAACAGAAAAATAGCTGAGCGTTGTGGCGGGCACCTGTAGTCCCAGCTACTTGGGAGGCTGAGGCAAGAGAATTGCTTAAGCCCAAGAGTTGGAGGTTGCTGTGAGCTGTGACTCTACAGCACTCTACCCAGGGCAACATAGTGAGACTCAAACAAAAAGAAAAAGAAAGAAAAAGTTGGTGGTTGGTGGTAGTTCAATTCTGACCAGCAGAATCGGGGGACTGGGTGGTCCCTTGAGCTCTAGAACATTCTGTCTTGCTGGGCACAGGCTCCTGTTTGTGTCTGTGCCCCTTTGGTGCGAGTGAGCTGCACAGGATGTGCCGGAAGTGCCTTGGAGCCCTTGATCTTCTTTTTTTTTGTAGTTTTTGGCCAGGGCTGGGTTTGAACCTGCCACCTCTGGCATATGGGGCCGGCGTCTTACCCCTCTGAGCCACAGGCGCCGCCCTTGATCTTCATAGTGGAGGCCATGTGGAACCTGCAGCAGAGGCAGTTGCCAATGTTTTTGCTGTACCCAGAACCTCTTTCATGCATCAGGCCTTTCTCTGTAGGCACATGGTTTCATGGCAACGTGATGGCCATGAAAACATTTACTTAGCCCCACAGGTGCCACTTGCCACATGGGGATGTTAAGACTCAAACAGAATCAACTCCTCCGCTCCTCCTAGCTCCAGCCCCGGATCTTGGGCTCTGTGTGGCGAGGGCTCCCATGTGGGACATGCAGGAACGTGTCTGTCGTGCAGGGGGCTCTGTTGGGCAGTGCTGCCCCACAAGGTGGACTTGTGTCAGGAGGTGTGGGGTCAGGGCGCTGGCTGGAAACTCTTACAGGGACAGGGTTGATGATATGTCCCCTGTATTTACTGCTGTGTGGCTGATGTGGCCTTTGCACGTGCTGCACGGCAGCTGGGGTGTCATTGCATCTACACCGGCCAGTAAGGCTTGGCACCACACCTAGAACCCATGTCAGGAGGCACCGTGTGGGACATTTGGCGCCCACACTCGTGACTGCAGTGTTCACTGCTTGATCTGGACAGAAATGTTCTTTTCACTGCTGGGCCCTGCCAACTCTGGCAGCAACCTTTCAAATATGGGACAACTGTGCGTGTGGGTGACAGTATTGGTGTGGGGTCTCTGTGGAGACTTGGAAACAAAGTCCTTTTGTGCATTTCAAAAGCTAGACCGATTGAGATTTTTTCATAAGTGCCTTTTCTTTTAGCAATGATATGGAAACAGTGCTCTGAGAAACGCCTGTGCTCACACGTGCCACATGGCTGGAGTCCAGAGCAAGGGCCGGGCAGCTGTCTATGTGAGGAACCTTGGCCTGATTTCCACTGCGGGGCCTCTGGGAAGGGCACATGTTCTCATTAGTAACCTGCTGTAAAGTCTTGGTTTTAAGAGAAATGCAGGTTTGGTCACTTACGAGATGGGTGGGCAGATAATGGCCTGGATGCCAGGTGCTGTCCTGCCTGAGAGTATAGGGCCTGTGAACCAAGAATGGCTTTTACGTTTTTAAGATGATGGGAAAAAATAAAAGCAAAAATAATATTTCATAATATGAAAATCATGAAATTCAAATTTCAGCATCTGTGAATAAACTTCTACCAGGACACAGTCCCACCACTGGTGGCTTATGCATGTCTGCCCTGTGCTACAGCGGCACAGTCCGCCAGTGTGACCTGTGAAACCAGAAGTACTGATGTGCCCCTGGCAGGAAAGTTGGACAGCTTCCAACTTAAGGTCCTTTTAAAATCTGTGTGTATTAAAGAATGATCTGGGTAGGGTGGTGCCTATGGCTCATTGGGTAGGTGCCTGCCCCCTATACTGAGAGTGACGGGTTCGAACTTGGCTCTGGCCAGCTAAAACAGCAGTGACAACTGCAACAAAGATAGCTGGGCATTGTGGCGGGCACCTGTAGTCCCAGGTACTTGGGAGGCTGAGGCAAGAGAATCGCCCTAGCCCAAGAGCTGGAGGTTGCTGTGAGTTGTGACATAACGGTACTCTACTGAGGGTGACAAAGTGAGACTCTGTCTCCAAAAAAAAAATCTGGTTAATTTTTCTAGAAAAACCTACCTGTCTGCATGCATTTTGACCTGCCTTGTCTTCAGATGCAGGTGGGTGTTTCCTGTGGGCTGGGCTGAATGGAAGTCTTGGGACACAGTAATCGGTCATTGTGTTCTCAGCTAGTGGTTCAGGTTGGGCTGGAGCCCTTGTGGCTTCAGGTCGCTGGACAGGGCAAGGGTGTTGCTGAGAGGTTGGGAGGCTCAGGCCACACTTGGCAGTGCTAGATCATTTGAGATGAGAGTAAGGAGGGACCGTCTCTGGCCTTTGCGTTTAGTCATGTGTGCATGGCAGTGGGTGTGTAGCGCTGAAGGCGGGGTGGGGTGGGGCTCAGTGGCCTGCACCCCACCCTCTGCCCTGCTCCAGCCCCGCTGCCTTCTGCCCTGCTGCCTCCCCACACCCAGGCCACTGCTTTTTCCTCAATCTCCTGACGTTTGCTGCCCACTGTCCAACCTCCCAGCAACCGTGACACCCTGTCCAACAAAGAGATGCTCACTAGGTGAGTCATTCTCCATTTGCTTTCTCAGACCTGTTTGAGCCACTTTTGTTCCATGACACGTATTGACCTCCGTTCTAGGTGGGTTTGGCCAGACGAAGCCCAGCAGGCAGTGTGGTGGTGCATGGGGGGTGGGAAAGGGGTGTCGGGCCTTGTTCCTTCCTGCTGCAGCACCCTCCCAAGGGCCTGCTAGTTCCCCAGCATCCTGCCTGCCCCAGGGCCCTTCATACATCTACGCTCAGTGTGCAGCCTTGTTCCTGCTGGGACCTTGACTGAGCCTTTGCATTTGCATGCCCCTGGCTGTCCCAGAGATTTCCTTTACAATTGGTTGTACTGAACCTTATCCACGAATTTAACCTTCACCTACAACAGCAACCCCAGTGTCTTCCTGGCCTCCACGATTGCCTTGTGGCCAGGTCTGTTCTGTGGGGTGTCTGTCATCCCACCACCTCCTGATTTGCAAAGTAGGGCTTGGCTTTCTTATCCCTTCGATTTTACTATCTTTGCTGTTTTCTGTTCTTTTAGTTTCTGCCTGTGGTACTTTTTGGAACATTCCTCGGATTTTGTTGTACCTCTTTTTTTTTTTGATTAAAAAAATCTGGTTATGTTTCTTAATTCTAAGCGCTTTCTTGTTCTTTTTTCATTTTGATTATGGTATATATACTATACTATATATAGTATTATAGAATTCAACTATAAGATTATAGTATATATAGGATTATCAATGCAAGGTTCTCCTCCCCCCATGTTTCCTTCTGGTCATTGCTTGTCCCCAGGAGAACAATGGCCGGGCTGACATCAGTTGACCTTTTGCCACTGCTGGCTTTTGCTCAACCCTCTGAGATGCAGCCACCTTATTGCCATGTGTTGGTCTCCTTTCGTGTGCCCTTGAATGTGTAGGTGCCTGTGACCACCGTTGTGGTCAGAACAGGTCTGTCCCAAGGGTCCCTCTGGCTGCCTTGCCATGGCCAGCCCCTCCGTCTCCAGCCCTAACTCCTGCAACCACAAATCTGTTCTCCTTTTCCATGATTTTATCATTTCAAAGGTGCTATGTAAGTGGAATCATACCCTGTGTAACCCTGGGAACTGGCTTTCCTTCTCTGTACAGTGCGGAGGCCCAGTCTCATAAAACTGAGCACATGCTTCATTCAGCCCCTCAACGGCATTCTGGAGGCTTAACCCCAACAAAATGAAAACTTATATTCACGTACTCATTTCTTAAAAAATCCACATGTGCTTGAATATTCACAGTAGCTTTACATAAACATGAATAGCCAGAACCCTGAGGCAGTCCAGATGCCTGCCTGCCAGAGGCCAGCACGCCCCATGCCCCCTGACCCAGGATGAGCACACCTCTGCCATAGGCAGGATGACAGGTTGACATAAACCAACACTTTGGACGTATCTCCAGAGACTTCACATGGGCTGTTAAGTCATGGGCTTTTCTGGTGGCTGTGCACCGTTTACCTCCCTCCCAGCCTCTGCTGCTGCTGTTGCTGTGACTTCACGTGGGCTATTCTGGTGGCTGGCACTGCTATGATGTCATTCCTTGTTTTCCTGCTGGCTCTGTCCTCTTCAGTGACAGGCCTCTTAAAGGGCTTTGTTATTTCTAATTTGATTTTTTTTTTTTTGAGACGGAGTCTCATTCTGTTGACCTGGGGCGAGTTCTATGGCATCATCATAGCTCACAGCAACCTCAAACTCCTGGGCTCAAAGATCGTCCTGCTGGAGGGACTACAGGACAGGCACCCACCACGATGCCTGGCTAGTTTTTCTATTTTCAGTAGAGGTAGGGTCTCGCTCTGGCTCAGGCTGGTCTCGAATTCCTAAGCTCAGGCAATCCACCTGCCTTGGCCTCCCAGAGTGCAGGGATTACAGGCGTGAGCTGCCACGCCTGGCCTGTATTTGGTTGTTTTAACTGTCATGTTTTATGTGTTCTCCATTCAGGTTGTTTGTCAGATGTGGTTTGCAAATATTTTCTCTGAAGTATTTCATTTGTCTTTTCATCATCTTAAAATAGTGCCTTTTGCAAGCAAACATATATATATATATATTTTTGTAGAGACAGAGTTTCACTTTATGGCCCTCGGCAGAGTGCCGTGGCGTCACACAGCTCACAGCAACCTCCAACTCCTGGGTTTAGGCGATTCTCCTGCCTCAGCCTCCCGAGTAGCTGGGACTACAGGCGCCCGCCACAACACCTGGCTATTTTTTTTGTTGTTGTTGCAGTTTGGCCGGGGCTGGGTTTGAACCCGCCACCCTCTGTATATGGGGCTGGTGCCCCGCTCACTGAGCCACAGGCACCGCCCCGCAAGCAAACGTTTTTTTTTTTGTAGAGACAGAGTCTCACTTTATGGCCCTCGGTAGAGTGCCGTGGCCTCACACAGCTCACAGCAACCTCCAACTCCTGGGCTCAAGCGATTCTCTTGCCTCAGCCTCCCGAGTAGCTGGGACCACAGGTGCCTGCCACAACACCCGGCTATTTTTTTTGTTGTTGTTGTTGCAGTTTGGCCGGGCCTGGGTTTGAACCTGCCATCCTCGGTATGTGGGGCTGGCGCCCTACCGACTGAGCCACAGGCGCCGCCCGCAAGCAAACTTTTAAACTTTTACTTGATCTGGTCCATCAGTTCTTTTTCTGGATCACGCTTTGACACATAACGTGTGGTCTAAGGACTGCTTGCCTAGCTCAAGATCCCAAAGGTTTTCTCCTATGATTTCTCTAAAAGTTTCAGAGTTTTGTATTTTACAGTTAAGCGCATTCTGAGTTATTACTCATTTTTGTTCAAGTAGTGAGGTGGATTTCTGTTTTGACTTCAGTTGTCTACCAGCCCCAGCACCATCTGTTGGAAAGGTTGTGTCTCCTCACTGGATTGTTTTTGTGGCTTTCATTCTGGAAACAAACTAGAAACTGGCTGTCGCTCTAGATTGACAGTTAAAAACAATTTCCTTCCTTCAGAGATGTTACTGGCCTACACGGCGTCTCCAGTGGAGTCTTACATCCTGTGCCATTACCAGTGTCTTGCCTGTGAGTTCTATGCACCTTTCTTTGCCCTGCTTTGTGATCCTGGAGCTGGGCCCTCTGTGCTATTTCTCCTTTGCTAGTTGGTGCACTGTTAAGCCTGTCCCTAGAGGGAGCTGGAGGGGTACCATAGGAGGATTCCTGATTCCAGCGTGGCTGCCAGAGCCTGGCTGTACTCAGTGACCTAGTTGGTGGCTTCCCAATGAGTCTCCAGAACACCCTAGTGGGGAGAATTCCTGGCCCGTGTCCAGCCCCCAGTGAGTCTTGTCTCCCTCATGTCCCAGTGGTGGCTTCAACAGAGTCCTGCTTAGCCCCAGCAGGAGGTCTCCTGTTGCCTGGCCTGGCCTCCTGGACCTTGGTCCATGTGCCACTATATGGCACCTCACAGCCACAGTCCGTCATGCCACAGTGGATTGTGAGAGTCATTGCTTCTGTGGGCTTGTTGCCTTAGTCCTGGTGGGGCTGCCCCTGGGCCTCAGCAGCCTCTGTCTCGGAAGCATCTTTGTACTTTACTGGAAACCCTCTGTTGTTTATTGTTCAATCATTCTTTTTTTTTTTCCTTTTTTAGAGACAGAGTCTCACTTTGTCACCCTGGATAGAGTGCCATGGCGTCACAGCTCACAGCAACCTCCAGCTCTTGGGCTTAGGCGATTCTCTTGCCACAGCCTCCTGAGTAGCTGGGACTACAGGTGTCCACCACAACGCCCGGGTATTTTTGCTGTTGTTGCAGTCTGGCAGGGGCCAGGTTCGAACCTGCCATCCTTGATATATGGGGCTGGCGCCCTACTCACTGAGCCATAGGCACCGCCCTGTTCAATCATTCTTTATGTTAAATATTTCCTTTTCAAATTTGTGACTGATAGCACTTATTTTTTCTTACTGTACATAATGTGCCTGTTTTCTCTGGCTACTTTTAAGATTTTTCTCTTTGTAAACTTTTCTGCAGTTTAATGGATATGCTATATATGTAGGGGTGGGGGGTGGTATCCTGCTTGGATTTGTTGGATTTACCATGGTTATGAAATTTGAAAGTGCTCCAGCTGTTCACACACTCAGCCCTTCCCTGCCATCTGCAACTCCAGTTACTCATGTCGACTGTTTCATTCGGATCCTAGGCCATAGATCTTTGCTTGCCTTCATTTTTTTGTGTGTGTGAGTGTTTTTTTTTTTTTTTTCCCGGGGCTGGGTTTGAACCCCCCACCTCTGGCATATGGGACCGGCGCCCTACTCCTTGAGCCACAGGCGCCGCCCTTTGCTTACCTTCTTTAGGCTTTTTTTTTTCTGTTTGTGTTTTTTTGGGCAGATTGTATATCTGCAACTTCCAGTTCATGTCTTTCTTCTAAGCTGTTATTAAGACTGAGAATTTTCCATATAAGCCATTGTAGTTTTCATTTCTACAGGTTTGATATTGGGTTTTTAAAATTTTTTTTTCCATTTCTCTTTTAGTCACCATCATGCTTTTAAAAAATCCTTGAGCATTTTGAGCTATTTAAAATAATTGTTTCTGGGTGGCGCCTGTGGCTCAGACAGTAGGACGCCACCCCCATATACCGAGGGTGGTGGATTCAAGCCTGGCCCCGGCTAAACTGCAACAAAAAAAGCTGGGTGTTGCGGCGGGCACCTGTGGTCCCAGCTACTCAGGAGGCTGAGGCAAGAGAATCGCCTAAGCCCAAGAGCTGGAGGTTGTGGTGAGCTGTGACGCCATAGCACTCTACCGAGGGTGACAAAGTGAGACTCTGTCTCCAAAAAAATAAAAAGATAAAATAAAATAAAATAATTGTTTATTTTTCTGCTACTTCTATCATCTCTGTCATTTGTAGGTCTGTTCTGTTGACCTCAGGTGGTCCCCAACTTAACAGTGGCTCAGTTATGACCTTTTGACTTTCAGTGCATTTGTTGGGACACGGCCTCATCCTAAATCAGCAAGTATCTGTGATTTGTCTTCTGTTTATGGGAGACATATTTCAGCTACTGAATATGTCTGGTAAATTTCTTTTTGTTTTGAGACAGAGTCTCAGTTTGTTGTGCAGGCTGGAGTGCAGTGGTGTGATCACAGGTCTCTGCCTTATGAGGCAGCCTCCTCAGCCTCATAAGTAGTAGCTGAGACCACAGGTGCCACCACTATGTCTGGCTTTTTTTTTTTGTAGCAATGTCTTGCTGTCTAAGCTGATCTCCCTGGGCTCAAGCAATCTTCCTGCCTTGGCCTCCCAAACTCTTAGGAGCACAGGCGTGAACCACTGTGCCCAGCTTGTCTAGTAGGTTTTTGGCTGGGTGCCTGTCACTGTGATGTCTTCACTGTTGAGTGCTGAGTATAACTATATTCCTGTAGTCCACTTGTGGATTAGTTTGATCCTTCTCAGGTTTGTTTTCAGTTTTCAGTTGCATGGGGGTAGGTCTGCAGCAGCCTCTCCCGAGGGTGATTTAGTCCTGTGTCTAAGGCATGGCCCCCCAGAGTCCTGGTGAGTGCCCTCCCAGTGTTCAGTGAAGTCACTCCACACTGGCCAGAGGGAACGAGAGGGATTCCTGGACCTCTGCATGGGCTGGAAATCGTCTGACTTAACCACCTGGAAATTGTTCTTTCCTCAAAAGTTAGTTACTCTTTTTGGCATCATGTGTAGGTTGGTGTTAGCCAACCAGACACAAGAGGACCCCATGCATACTTCCCTTTACCTGTGCAGTACTCCCCCTTCAGGTGTCAAATCTGTGCCCGATAACGTTTAAATATAAAACTTGCGCCGTCTTTAATCAGACTGATCACCTAACTTACAGAAAATCCTGGATCCAGCCTCCCAAGACTTAAGCAATCCCCCCCAACCTGTGGAAAGGTCCGTGCATGTCAGAAGGGGGAGCTGTTCCTCCTGGGGGGGTCCATATAAATACCTGCCCTTATCTGTCAGGTTGAAGACAAAAAAAAAAAAAAGCAGTGGACTTTTGGTTAATTTGTGGCATCGTCTAGAGCTGTGAGCATCTTGGTCGTGTGATTGGGAAATGTGGTGGTGGGGATAGGTCCTGCTGATTGGCTTCTTACTCTCTGCAAACTTATCACGACCATGGTTGTGGTGCTCTTGAAAAGGGGGTTATCCTGGTGAGAAATGAAAACACAGGCTTGTTGGTGGGAGGTTTCAGAGCAGGCTCTTCTCCCCGAGGCCACTGGGTCTAGGTGGAAGCTGTTTCGAGGTAGAGCTGGAGTGGGGCTGCCACCTGCTTCCAGTTGCTGTGGCCAGACTCACCCACGGCAGTGTCACATGGACGAGCTGCTGGGGAGGGCCAGTGTTTGGCCACACACAGATGATCACAGCCCTAGCAGCAAGCGGTCAGAGCATGGGAGGCACCCCCTCCACATAGGACCCCCAAGGACGGCCACTTACATTGTTCCACTGGGACTTGAGTTACTCCTTGAAAGTCCTTAGACTTTTGGAGGTCACTTGGGTGGGTCAGGGCCTTCCAGATGACCAGCAGCAGGACACTGATGAGCACAACCTCCACCATGGTGCCCCCTAGGATAGTGGCAGTGTTGGCCACACACTCTAGGGAGGAAGCACACACACCAGAGAGTCAGTCCCTCCCTGTCTCACCCAGCCCATGTGTGCCGTCAGGTCCGTGGTCAATGCACAGCATTTAGTCTGACAGAGGGTCCCACTGCCCGGGTCATTGTCCATCACCACCCTGTGTTGGTGAGAACCTGGCCCTGTCCCCACTGGAAACAAGGCCAAGCTCTGTGGTTCCATCTGACACAGAGAAGAAAGGACGTGCAGGTCACCAGCCAACCAGGGCAGAGTATTCATACTCAGTTAGGAAACAGTGCCTGAGGGACCCCTGCCTCTGAGGAAGGTGCCCCTTGGTAACCAATGGCAGGAGGCAGAGCTCTGCACTGGGGCAGGTGAGGCTGCCCGCCTGCCTCCCTCAGTTCTGTTTTGGGGAGGGAGTTTTGGAGAGACGCTTCCAGGTCTCAGTCAGCTAGAGTCCTGGTGGGCTGGGTATGGTTTCTTACACCTGTAGCCCTAGCTAAATGGGAGGCTGAAGTAGGAGGATCAGGTGAGGCTGGGAGGTTGAGGCCACAGTGAACGATGAGCACACCTGTGAATAGCTCCTGGCCCCCAGGCTGGGCTACATCTCGAGACCTCTTTAAAAAATGAGTCTTGGGAGCAGTGCCTATGGTTCAACAGAGTACGGCGCTGGCCCCGTATGCCAGAGGTGGTGGGTTCAAACCCAGCCCCAGCCAAAAACTGCAAAAAAAAAAAAAAAAAAAAAAAGTCTTGGCAGGGTGCTGGCCTGCGACTGATGGCTTCCCCTGAGTGACCTCCCCAGCCCTAGCCACCAGCCTCTGAGTGGGATTGAGTGGGGTTGCTCAGCTTCTGGGGACTGTGTCTAAGACTCAAGCTCATTATCATTGCGTGTCTGCTAAGCCCATGTCCCACTGTCCCTGAACCTTTTTTTTTTTTTTTTGTAGAGACAGAGTTTCACCCCATGGCCCTCGGTAGAGTGCCATGCCCTCACACAGCTCACAGCAACCTCCAACTCCTGGGCTTAAGCGATTCTCTTGCCTCAGCCTCTCAAGTAGCTGGGACTACAAGCGCCCGCCACAACGCCCGGCTATTTTTTGGTTGCAGTTTGGCCGGGGTTGGGTTTGAACCCGCCACCCTCAGTATATGGGGCCGGCGCCTTACCGACTGAGCCACAGGCGCCGCCCGTCCCTGAACCTTTTTTATATATTTATTTATTTTTTTAGAGACAGAGTCTCACTTGGTCATCCTCAGTAGAGTGCTGTGGTGTCACAGCTCACAGCAACCTCCAACTCCTGGGCTTAGATGATTCTCTTGCCTCAGCCTTCCAAGTAGCTGGGACTATAGGCGTCCACCATAACACCCGGCTATTTTTCTGCTGCAGTTTGGCTGGGGCTGGGTTTGAACCCGCCACCCTCGGTATATGGGGCTGGCGTCCTGCTCACTGAGCCACAGTCACCGCCCACGTCCCTGAACCTTTAGTCATCACCTAGTGTTCCTCCTAATGTACCTGCCCCACCTCCCACTCCCTTGCTGGCCCTTGTCCCCCCACTACTACTCCTCCCCCAATCTTCCTCCCCAAATGTCCCCCAAGGGTGGTCTCTTGTCTGTGACTCCCCCACCCGTCACTGCTGTGGTTCCTGCCCTGACAGGTCTGTGTCCACCCAGCCACCACTCAGATACATCACTCTGATTCTGAGAACCAGCCAGTGGCTTCCTGGTGGATTCAGGAGCAGTCCTGAACCCCCTTCTGGGACTCAAAGGGCCCCATGGTGACCTGGTGCCTACAGCCTCCACCCACACACCCTCCTGGTCCCCTCTGGATGCTCTCCCCTTCCCCTCCCAGAGACCACCGACCTTGGGACCCCTCCCCACTGTGCCTTGGTGTGGCAGGGTGAGGTTCAGACCAGAGCCAAAGGCAGTGTTTGGGAGGCAGGTGAGGCTACTGCAGGGCTGAGCAGGGCTGAGTGGTACCCAGCCTGCCTGAGACACTCCAGGGCTGGGATCTGAGCGCTGGTGGCAGATGGCACCAGCCCTGGGACTCTGGGACCTGTGCGTAGAGGAATGGCAATGTCTCAGGTGTCTACCCCAGCCCCCACCCTGGGTCAAGTGAGGAAATGAGGGACCATGGGGGCCGCAGCAGGCGGACGCTCCCCACCAGCTGGGCCTGCCTGGGCTCTGGGAGGGAGACCCTCCACCTGTAACATCCTCAAATCTGTCAGGTCTCTGCCCTGGGCCGGAGGTTGCAGCCTCACCTCGGGTTTTCTCCACATGGATGTCATACTGGTCCCACCCGTCCCGCTGACTCATCGTGTAGGTCATCCAGCAGCCCTCCGAGTCCTGCTCCTTGCACGTCCTCCAGCTCAGGGGCTCCTCCCGCAGCTGTAGGCCCCTGCACGCTGCCCTACAGTTCTTCTTGAAGGGGCCCGTGTTGAACTGCAGACACTCTGCACAGAAGCTGCAGGGGGTGGGGGGAATGCCCTGGCGTTGCTCAAGTGGGGGGCTGGGGTGCCCATGGGGTATGAGCGAGGTGGGGACGGTGGTGTGGAGGGCCCTGGACACCTGCTCCCAGCCGCAGGTGCGCAGGTGGAGGAGGAAGAGGGGCCAGGGAAGGCCCCGCCCAGGAGCGTCTGGAGGGACCCTGAGGCGCAGAGGGCTCTGGGGGGTCCGGGCTCTGGGCGCTCACGTGTGGTTGCTGCAGGTGAAGTTGCAGCCCTGGCACTCCTGGCACAGGGGCGGCTGGTAGCCCGGGTCGCACTCGCAAGCGTTGCAGCGACACCGGCCCCGGCCGCTGCACTCCACGCCCCGCTGGTTCAGGCAGCCGTCCGTGCTCTTCTGGCACTGGCAGGCCGAGCCCTCGTAGCCGATCTGGCAGTTGCACGTGCCACAGAAGCAGAGCCCTCTCTCTGGAAGGCAGGGGCGGGAGGCTCACCCCGGCCCCCGCTCCTGCCTGCTCCCCGCCCGCAGGCCCCGCACGCCCAGCGGCCTCCCCGCCCCAGTGGACCAAAGTGCTGAGACACGCCCCCCACCCGCGCCTCCTGGCCCGTCCGCCCTCCACTTGCCCCCCACGCCCGTGGGACCCCGGGTGGGCGAGGACCATCGCCTTCTGGGGCCCTCCCCACCAGTCCCAGGGACATAGACACGGAGGCAGGGCCAGGGGAGGGTCGCCCGAGGCCGGTGCCGTCTGCTCATCTGTCTCCCGCGTCCCCTCTTTCTGTTCCCACTGGCTGCCCCAGTGCACAGCGACAAGCCCCGCCTGCAGCAGGTGCCAGCACGCGAGGACCGCGGCTGCTCCGCCTCCCGCCCCCGCCCCCGCCGGGCGGCCCCCGCGCTCACTTGGGCCTCCGCAGACTTGGCCGTCGTAGCGCTCGCAGTTGACGTTGTCACACTCGCAGTACCGCCCGTAGATCTGCTTGTTGGGGACGTCGCTGGTGTGGCACACGCACTGTCCGCAGATGCAGTCCCCCAGCCCCGAGCAGACGATGGAGTTGTTGTCCTTCCGGCAGCTTCCTTCCAGCTCCTGGCTGCTCCGGCCCTGCGTCTGGCACTCACAGCTTTTCCCGATGTAGCCAGCGTCGCACCTGGGGGTGGCAGGCGTCAGAGCTCTGCCCGCAGCGCTGATGGGGACAGCCACCGCATCCTCGGGGTCCCGCGGCCTTGGAGAGCACTTGCTGTGGCGCGCTGCTCCCGCTCTTTGCTGAGCACATACTATGCTCCCTAAGCGTGTGGGGAGAGTTGCTCCCTCCAAGGACGTCCCCTGAGCACATATTGTGCTCCCTAAGCGTGTGGGGAGAGCTGCTCCCTCCAAGGACGTCCTGAGAGGGAAGCAGACGCGTGACTTTGGCTGTGAGCGGGAGTCTGGGCAGGCTCACCGGGGAGCTGTGTCCTGGGCCCTGAAGGCAGGCCATCCAGGGATGCTGGCACTCCAAGGGCGCCAGTGTCTGCTCTCTTGTGCCCCAGGGTCTATGTGGCCGGTGGGGACTTGGCACTGCCCTCTGCCACCTGCAGTGCTGCCCAGGCAGGTTTCCAGAGGATTCTGGGACAAGGTGTCTAGTCAGACTAGGACAGCAGTCCCCAAACCACTGTTACACAGATGCCAAGTGCACTCCCAGGAAGCCAAAGAGATGACCCTCACAGGCTGTCCTGCGATGGCTGTCCTGCCCCCCAGGGGAGGAAGCCACGGCACACAGTCTCAGTGACCTGTGTCTGAGACCCACTGCCACTGGCTTCAGTTCCAACTAAATCATCCTCATTCTCCCTGAGGAGGCCACCTGAGAGCTGCACAGGGCAGAGTGGCCACTGAAGAGGGCACAGGGACAGCCACAGAGACCATCATGTTCTGAGCTGCAGGAGGCACGGGGGTCGTGGGGACTGAGGGGCGGACAGGGCACCTTGATGAGGGTGTGGGTGGACAGAGCAGCCATGAGCAGAAGGTAACCGGGGCACAGGGTGGGTGCCTGGGTCACCCAGCAACTCTGGCCCAGCAGGCTGTGTCTCTGGGTTCCTGAGCAAATGGGCACAGGGGAATGGGGACTCTGGGAGTGGCAGTCCAGCCCTGGGGCAGGCAGCAGGCAGCAGGCAGGGACTGGAGTGGACAGTGGTGTGAAAGGACGTCCTGGTGGGCCTGTGCCATGGAAAGCTCCCTGCTGGACACACCTGTGCCCACCCTTTGCCCTGAGGCGGGGCACCCACCCTGACTGCACCCTGAGCCTCGGGGTGTGAGCACATCCAGGGTGGACTGTGGGGACCAGGCTGCCATGGCTGTTACCTGTCCCAGAGGCCTTCTGGCTGGGGCGTGCCCCAGGGCTGCTGGCCTGATGGCCCTAGGTCCCTAAGGTCAGAGAGAGGCCCGCAAGTGACAAATGAGGCTGGGTACAGAAAGTCACCTGCCTCAGGTATATACAATGGGGCTCCCTACACCCCTGAGATGGATCTCCCTGCTCTGCCAAGAGGCCCCCAGTCCACCACTACCCCTGCATGGGCCCTCCATGGCTAGAACATGGCTAGTGCAGGTGGGCACTGCTGGTGCCCACCCAGGGGCAAGGGCTCGGGGAGGGCTCTGGGTCGAAAGCCCAGTTCTCCACCTTCTTCTACAGGATGGGGTCCTGAGGCGCCTGTCTTGTGGGGGGGGGTGGGAGGCGTCACCTGCACCTACCTCCCTGCAGATGCTACCCTGTGGGGTGGGGGAGGGGTGTCACCTGCACCCTCCTCACCTGCAGACACCACACTCCAAGGAGCCTTTGTCATGGCAGAGGCTGCGGTCCCGGCTCTGGTCCCGGCACTGACACTCACACTGGGGAAGGACCTGAACAGTCACTGTGTCTGTGAAGCCCAGAGGACGGATGACAAATGACTGCTCCTGGATGCACTCTGTGGCCGTGACCTTCACCTGGAAGGTGATCTGCAGGGGAGGGGCAGGGCTCAGGCAGGGTCCTTGGGTGGCCAGATCATGCCCTGCCCCCATCCCCTCACCCTGGGCCCTGGGAGGGAGCAGGTCAATGTGGGGAATTCCAAGGTCATAGTAAAAATGCAACAAAAGCAAATATTTTGCTTATTAATTCATAGCCAGAAGAGAGAAAAATTCAGGTTTGGCATCCATAGCCAGCCACATACACCAAGGGTGGTTGGTTCGAACCCCGCCTGGGCCAGCTAAACAACTGCAACAAAAAAATAGCCAGGTGTTGTGGAGAATGCCTGTAGTCCCAGGTGGCCTCCTCAGGGAGGATGAGGATGATTTAGTTGGAACTGAAGCCACTGGCAGTGGGGCTCAGACACAGGTCACTGAGGCTGTGTGCCGTGGCTTCCTCCCCTGGGAGGCAGGACAGGTACTAGGGAGGCTGAGGCAAGAGAATCGCTTAAACCCAAGAGTTTTTTTTTTTTGTAGAGACAGAGTCTCACTTTATGGCCCTTGGTAGAGTGCCGTGGCCTCACACAGCTCACAGCAACCTCCAACTCCTGGGCTTAAGCGATTCTCTTGCCTCAGCCTCCCGAGTAGCTGGGACTACAGGCACCCGCCACAACGCCCGGCTATTTTTTTTTTTTGGTTGCAGTTTGGCCGGGGCCGGGTTTGAACCCGCCACCCTCGGTATATGGGGCTGGCGCCTTACCAACTGAGCCACAGGCGCCACTGAAACCCAAGAGTTTTGAGGTTGCTGTGAGCTGTGATGTCACAGCACTCTACCAAGTGCAACATAGTGAGACTGTCTCAAAAAAAAAAAAAAAAAAAAGCCGGGCGATGTGGTGGGCATCTGTAATGCCAGCTACTTGGGAGGCAAAGGGCAAGAGAATCGCTAAAGGAAGAACGGGGGAAAAAAAAAGAAATAAAAAAGAACAACTTCAAACTCTTCAAACTAAGAAGAGTGAAAGCCAGCTGAAATTGAAAGCAAAAATAAAAAAATAAAAAAATAAAGAAGAATTCGATGACTGAACAATAAACTTAAAATATCAGGCAAAGGACTCAATGCCTTTTTTTTCTTTTTTTTTTGAGACAATCTTACTTTGTCACTCTCTGTTGAGTGCTATCGCGTCATAGCTCACAGCAACCTCAAACTCTTGGGCTCAAGCGATTTTCTTGTCTCAGCCTCCTAAGCAGGGAAGCGCCCACCACAACGCCTGGCTGTTTTTAGAGACAGGGTCTCGTTCTTGCTCAGGCTGATCGTGAACCTGTGAGCTCAGGCTATCCACCCGCCTCGGCCTCCCAGAGCGCTCTCAGTGCCCATTTCCAGTGACCTGTGTGGCCTGTGCCTTCCTGCTTTTGTCCCATCCAGCCCTGATCTGTAGTTTGCACCTGCTCTGCCCGTCCAGTGCCTGCCCCCAGGATGCTGTCCTCACTCACTCGCTCAGTCTACACTGGCCAGACCCAGGGATTTGGGGGTTCTTTTGCTGTGTTGATCAGTGTGACTCCATGGTCCAAGGAGTGTGCTGAGCCTCCCTGCACCCTCCCCTGACATTTCTGACTAACTCTGTGGGAGGAACCAGGGTGCCTAGCAGGAAGAGATAGTTCCGATGTGCTGCATGACCAATTAATTTATGTTTTTTAAAACAGTAGTTTAGGCTCCATACCTGTAGCTCAGTGGCTAGGGCATCAGTCACATACACCAGAGCTGGTGGGTTTGAACCTGGCCTGGGCCTGCCAAACAACAGTGACAACTACAAGCAAAAAATAGCCAGGTGTTGTGGCGGGCGCCTATAGTCCCAGCTACTTGGGAGGCCGAGGCATGAGATTCATTTAAGCCCAAGAGTTTGAGGTTGCTGTGAGCTGTGACACCACAGCACTCTTCTGAGAATGACACATTGAGACTCTGTCTCAAAAAATAAATAAATGAATAAAAATTAAAAAAAAAATTGTAGTTTAGAAAATTCGATTAAAAGTTGATTGTGAGTTATCAACAAGGAACAGAGACTGAAGAGGTGGATGTTGAGGAAGGCACACACAGACCACAGAAGCAGCATCGAGGCTCGGCGCCTGTGGCTCAAGCGGCTAAGGCACCAGCCACACACACCAGAGCTGGCGGGTTCAAATCCAGCCCAGGCCTGCCAAACAACAATGACGGCTGCAACCAAAAAACAGCAGGGCATTGTGGCGGGTGCCTGTAGTCCCAGCTACTTGGGAGGCTGAGGCAGGAGAATCGCTTGAGCCCAGGAGTTGGAGGTTGCTGTGAGCTGTGATGCCATGGCACTCTACCCAGGATGAGAGCTTGAGGCTCTGTCTCAAAAAAAAAAAAGCAGCATCGAGGACACCAAAAGTCTGCTGGCAGTTTTAAGACAAAGACCTGTCTCTTGGTGGCTTTGCCTCTCCCCCAGTGGGACTCTGGGTGAAGGTGGTAAAGAGGGGGCCCTACAGAGGTGGGACATGCCTGTCAGTGAGAGGCACGCTGTGAAGGGGATTGGAAGACCTGACCAGCAGGTGCAGGACGTGCTGGGAACAGCGCAAGCACCAGATCTCATTAAGAGAGAAAAACCTCTCTGGGGGAGATAAGAGGAACATGCTTCTTCCCCCCAGTTCTCCGTGTGGTGTGGCATCAGCCCATCTGCCCGCAAGGCTCCGGGAGGCCTCACAACCTCTCTTGGAATTTGTGGTCTGCTTGGGGTCTGCCTTCATCTCCTGCTTCTAAGCTTTGTTCTTTGTTTCATTAACTGCCTCTCAGTTCTTCAGTTTAACGTCAGAGTAGAGTTTAAGTAAAGAATAACTTGGCTGAAGTGGCCAAAGAGCAGCGAGTTAAAGTGGTAACTACAGTAAGGATGAGGCCGAGTGCAGTTTGTTGCTTTCCCTCATGATTATTCATTAGCTGATTTAAATGACAACGTATGTAATAAATACTGCGTTAACCCAGGACACCGGGCCTTCACTGTTCCTGGCATAAAGTGGTGAAGGTCCCCCTGGGCCCACTCTTTTAACTCCTAGGCTGTCTTTATTTCCTTCATTCTCTCATCTCCGCTAAGCACTGGGGATACCCACAAGCTGTGTGGGGGCTACCCAACTTCACCGGAAGCGTCTGGCCTGGGCAGAGCTGATGCTTGAAGGAAAGAAAACTGGGCACCCCCACCTCCCTCCTGCTCACGCCACAGAGCCTCAGTTTGCCCGTGTGTGCCTTCCCTGGATCCCTATGCTTCCAGCTGTCCCCAGGACCCTGCCAACACACCAGGATGGGGACCCTCTGTCCTTTCAGCTGTCCCCAGGACCCTGCCAACACACGGTGATGGGGACCTTTGGTCCTAGCTGTCCTTGGGACCCTGTCAGTGTGCCAGGATGGGGACCCTCTGTCCTTTGAGCTGTCCCAGGACCCTGCCAGCACACTGGGATGGGGACCCTCTGTCCTTCCAGCTGTCTCCAGGACCTTGTCAGCACACCAAGAACATAGACCCTTTGTCCTTCTAACTGTGCCTGGGACCCTGCCAGTGTGCTGGATGGAGACCCTCGGCTGCACAGCCAGGCTCACCGGGACACCGATCTGCACGCCATCACAGTCCCCTCTGGGTTGGCCAGTGTGTGACATTCCATTGCTGCAGAAGGAGTCGTAGGTGACTTTCAGGGTGTCGGGGAGGGTGCTGTGATCCAGGAAGACCCTGGAGGAGAGTTTCTGTGGGCAAAGAGTGGCTGTGCTTAGAGTTGAGTGTCCTGCCCTCCTGGCCCTGCCCTCCCAGTGGTTTGGATCTGGCTCCATCTTCCACCTCCTCCTGGGTCCCAGCATCGACTAAGGACACACACACCCAGGGAGAGCACGGCAGGGTGTCCAGGGTGGCAGTGCTGCCAGCACCCAAGTCCACCCCCCAGACAGGCCAACTGCAGAGACCAACGTGGACACATGAGCCCCGTGAGAACAGGGGCTGGAGCTGCCCTCAGCCCTGCATCCCCAGTGCCTGGCACAGGGGAGGAGCTGGAGAGGTTGGTTAAGTGACGGGAGAGCCAGAGATGGAGAGACAGAGACAGGTAGAGATACAGAGCCAGAGAGACAGAGACGGAGATACAGAGACAGAGAGAGAGACAGAGACACAGACGGAGATGGAGAGAGAGACAGAGACAGAGAGATGGAGAGACAGAGACAGACAAGAAGGAGAGAGGAGGAGAGACGGGTGGAGGGAGAGGACACGGCATTGTCAGGTGAATGGCCACAGCGGGCAGCACCATCCACGGAGATGGACACCGTGGGCAGCAGTGGGGCACTAGTGGGCCTGCTGCGGGGTGTGGGGCTCAAGGAGGCTGCGAGGAGCACAGGCCTCATCAGGGGGGCTATAGTTGGACTCAAGGCCAAGAGGTCTATGGGGCTCCCACGTGCCCTGTCCAGACCCAGGGTGCTGGCTGGGTGGATCTCAGGGCAGACCTTTGGGATCACCTCTCTGGGGCTGCATTTGCTGAGAGACTGGTGCCTGGGGCCCACTTGTGCCCACTGGAACCGTGGGACCCCCAGGGTGTAGCCCTGGGTACAGCTGGCCGGGCCACACACCAGGGAGGAGTTTGGCGGGTCCGGGGTCTGTCCAGGATGGGGTGGGGGAGCCAATACCCAGGAGATGTTTCAACTGAGGCTGCCCTTGTGGGCCCTAAGAACCTGGTGATTTCTGGGACCCCCAGAGGCATTACCTGGCCCACCAGCTGCCACCCCCTCTTCTTCCCAGAGACCAGCAAGAAAGAGCCCAGAATGAAGAGGGCTGGAGCTCATGTTTCAGGAGCACCCAGGTGGGGGTCTGGGTGGCACATGCCCCGTCACCAATAAGACAGCATGTGGGGCCTGGGGAGTGGCCAGGCCAGGTGTCCAGGAGGCCTGCGGGCTGGGTGTTGTGGGGCTGCAGGAGACTGTGGCCGGCCCTGGAGGGCAGGGGGTTTCCTCCCAGAACCCTTCCTGCTGGGGGACTCACATTATAGGCATTCTTGATGAGCTGGACCATGTTGCCAAAGTCCTCGGACAGCTCCCCGACGGCTGACTTGGGGAGGATCTCGGTGAGTTTCTGTTGGGCAAGATCAGGCACAGTCCAGCCAGAACCCGGTGCTGCAGGAGCCTCTTCCCTGGGCTCCCACCAGGGTGAAATGGCCCCAGCTGTCCTCAACACAGCTTCCTATTTTGCTCAGTTACAAGAGTCACCTTCAGGGTGGCACTGGAAGGTGACAACTGGCTCTCAGGACGTAAAAAGCCCCAAGCTGGAGCTCTGCTGGCTCCTGTGCTGTGAGTCCCCCACCCTGGTGAATTTCGGGCTAGTGGCCTCACTGGGCAGGGGAGGGGTGTGTGGCTGCACCAGCTGATGGCCTTCCACCACACAGGCACAGGCACAGGTGAGTGGCCTGAGAGCATGGACCATGGTAAGATGTGGTCAGTCATCAGGAAGCGGTAGGTTCTGGGCCTCTTAATGCATCTATATGAAGTAATTTTAATAATCACCATGTTAACCCTGTGACAAGCGGCCGGGTAGGCCAGGTCCGGCTGGCCCAGGATTGTCCTGGGGTAGATGACCAGAGCCCCTCACTATATGTGGCCCCAGCCAGCCTCTCCCTGCGCCCTCCCCCACCTTCGCTCAGTGCAGGGCCTGTGGCATTTCACGGGAGATGGTTGGGTCACTTCATCTTCCAGGAACACACAATGGCTGCCAGGTCCCCTCCTGGCCTTAATCCCCTCTCAGACTCCCCAGAAGGGATCTGGCCCCTCCATAGGCCATTAAGCACCACCACAGCCTGTCACCACACCTCTTCCGGCCTCCGCTGCCCACTCCCATCTTACCAGCCAGGGGGCCCAGCCTGGCTTGGAGAAGCACTCGGCCCAGAAATGCATTCTGAGGATGGTCTGGCCAGTGCTGTCCAAATGTGCTACCTGTAGCCTGGACCATCACTCAAGATCACTGTGAACGAGGTGTGGGAAACTGAGGCTGGGGCAGGCCTGTGAGCCCTGAGTCACAGCAGGGGTTTTGGGAGATGAGTCTCCCACTCCCAGCTTCCACCCTGTCCCTATGCTGTCTTCTGGACCCTGACTCCTGCCACTAATAGCCAAGGATTGGGACCTGCTACAACCTGTGAGGAGGGGACTGTCAGCTGACTCACAGACAAGGGCATGGGGGCTGTGGGGTCCTGGCCCAGGGTGGCCTCTCAGCTGCCTCCCAGACTGCCCTGTGCTGCACTGAGCCGCTGTCCTTGCTTGGCAAGACCCCACCAGACGGCCCCACAGTGTGACATGGAGTGGGGCCTTGGGCAGCGTCAGATTGACCTCGGGAAGCAGCAGACAGGGGTCATCCAGGCTCCTGTGACTGATCCCCAATAAAAACCCTGGACCCCAAAGCCCGGGTGAGCCTTCCTGGGGGCAGTGCTCCAAGCATGTTGCTGCACATTGTGGCTGGGAGGGTGCAGCGCTGTCCACACCGCCTCTGGAAGGGACACCTGGAAGCCTGGCCTGTCTCTCCTGGACTCCACCTGTGCACCTTTTACCTTTGCGACTTTGTTCTGGACCCGCCACAGCTGTGACTTTAGTGGCTTTTCTGAGTTCTGTAAGTCTTTCAGCAAATCACTGAAGCTGAGAGTCTGGGGAGGTCTGACAAGATCCGAACATCTTGGACACGCTAACTCACACCCTGGAGATGTTGTCCAGCACCCGGCAAGTTCTCATACCACCATGCCCATGTCATTTGCAGCAGAAATGCAGGAAAGGGAACTGGTCGTGCTCTGGACACAGCGTGCCTGCCTGACCAGGCTGACAGGACAGGGCCATGGCCACAGGCAGAGGGAGCAGGGACTGCAGGGTGCACGCTAACCGCGGGCATGTCATCCTTCCCAGTCCTGCAGCCACTCCAGGCTGTGGATGCCAGGTGCTGCTGTCCAGCAGAGATCGGTGGATGGGGAGGCCCTCTGCTCTGTGGGCTGGGGGGCCAGGGCTCCCTGATGATGTGAGTCAGGCTGTCTTCTCCCGGGAGGCCTTGGTTTCCGTGGTGGTTGAGTGGCGATAAGCTCCCTGGCTTGGGGGTTTGGGGAAGTCTGGCCCAATTCCAAACCCAGGCACAGGATGCAGATAGGCCATGTCCTCCCCCAGGTGGGTGCCGAGTCCTGGGGCTTCGTCTGTGTGACTGGCTCCTGTTGCCTGGGGTGCTGATTGAAGGCTTGTCCCAGCCCAGGTCCCTAGTCAGGCCTCCATAGCCACCTGCCTGGGTGCCATCACCTCTCACCTCAACTCTGCTGCCATCTGCTTCGACCCATCTTCCTGGACTGGTCGAAGCTGATGCTCAGAAAGCTCCCAGATTGGCCCGCTGAGGGGGCCCAGAGTCCTGCCTGGAGAGTTCCACGCAGGCCTGCCCGCCTGGACGGAAGCCAGGACCCATGTGGTCCCTCCAGGCTAGGAGGGCGATGGCTGCCCCAAGCTATCCACCTCCCTGGGCAGAGAGGTGTGAAGAGGTTGCTGGTGCTTTGAGCCTCGTGCTGGGGTGCAAATCCTGACCCTGCAGTTTACTGTGGGCACATCCTGGGGCCGGTGGCCCACCCCGTCCAGCCCTGGCCTCCTTGTAGGCAGGGTCAGCCATGCAGGCCACTGTGAGGCACCAGCCTGGCCCCACGGAGGCCCCCTGACACCCGGCACTGCTTCTCCAGCCAGCTTAGAACATCCCCTCTGACACCAAGAGACATGCTGTCAACGTCATTGATTTCAAGGATGGGGGTTCCTTCTCTTGTCCACACACAGGTGCTGTCACCTGCAAGGAAGCCTCAGGCTCCTCCACCAGGGAAACAGGGGCACTCCGGCCTGTGGGATGCTAGAGGGGCGGCCCCACCCTGATGCCCTGATGCTTGGGACCCGGTTCCACTCACCTCGTAGGTCTTCACCATCCTCTTGGTCACGGCAAAGATGGGCTGGATGTTGCTTTCGGCCAGTTTGTGCGCCAGCTGGCCCACTGACGGGTAGTCCTGGAGAGAGGGATGCCCGGTCAGCCCCACTCGAGACCGGGGATGAGGCTTCCAGGCCGCCTGCCGTCCACTCCCACCCTGGAAGTGGATGCCCTGGGAGCAGAGGGCACCGCCAAGGCCCTTCCTGTGGTGTTGGTGGCTTCTTCACTGCAGAAAGTGCACAGGTGACGAAATTACAGGGTGATGGGGAAACCAGTTAGACTGAGATGCACTTAAGAAAATGTTGAAACACCTGTGGTGCATCTTAACAAGGGTACATGTGAAACTTAGTAAATGTAGAATGTAAATGTCTTAACACAATAACTAAGAAAAAGCCAGGAAGGCTATGTTAACCAGTGTGATGAAAATGTGTCAAACTGTTTATAAAACCAGTGTATGGTGCCCCATGATCGCATTAATGTACACAGCTATGATTTAATAATAATAATAAAAAAAGAAAACATTGAAAACTGACGTGCTTCTCCATCAACACCGTTACTTTCGGAGTCATGTGAGCGTGGCAGCACTGTGAGGTCTGCACTGGGGGGCGGTGCTGCAGGATCCCAGACCCGGCCCCCACGGCACCTGTTCTCACCATCTAAGCATCCTCCATTTCAGTAGAGGCCCAGGGACATGAGGAGCCCCTCTCTGCCTGCCCAAGTTCATGGACCCCAAATGCTACCCGCCCCCCAGTCTGCAGGCTCCAGGTGGAGGACCCCGAGTTGTACCATCTCTAAAATCCTTTCAGCCCCCAGATTTATGATTTCCCGACGGGACAGCACCATATCACAGCTGACAAAGACAACCCCCGGGGAAAGATGGTGGCTTTTAGGTCAAACCAGAGAGTTCCTGACCTCTCCGGCCACGTGTCCTCAGTGTCCCCTGTGGCTCCTCTCCCAGCCGGGCACTGGTGGGTGTGGGGGTTCACAGAGGAAGGACGGGACCTGACTGAGGTGACTCTCAGGGAAGTGGGAGCCCTACTGCAGCCTGGTGGTCAGTGCATCTGGTGCTCAGCAGGGTGGGAGACTGACCACAGGGCCTTGGTGCATGAGGGACAGGCATGGCTCAGCCACCGCCCTCCCCTGGCCTGAGGCTGTCCCCAGAGACCCAACTGTGCCACTTGGAACATCCAGAAATTTCTTCATGGATTTGCTATGTAGGTTGAAAGGTGGTGCCCTAGCTCTGGTGAGGTGGTTACCCTGCCCTTGTCCCCTCCATAAGTGGCTGGTGGCCACAGGGCCTTCCTCCCCCTGAGCGTGTTGGCCCCTTGTCCTGCCAGGCAGCGCCGATGACATGGGGGGCGGGTGCTCACAAATTCGTTGCTGCTTTTGTACATGTTGTCCTCCAGGTGACAGCGGCCGTCGTTGGGAGTCAGGATGGCACCAAGCTTCCCATCACCCGCAAAGTGGAAGCCGTCGTCCGTGGCAAACACCAGCAGCTGTGTGACATTGCGCCAGCCGATTTCCTCCTGAGAAGATGATGGGGTGTGTGGTGTGGTTATCTGGCTCTGTTTCCCCGGCTGAACCCTCACAGGCGGGAGGAGAGGAGGCAGAGCCGGCAGCAGCCCCGAGGCAGCGTCAGCTGCAGAGACTGCAGGAGAGAGGACCTGGCCCAGGGCCAGTTTCTCCTTTTGTCCCGTGTCCAGCCAGACACCAGCGCCCAGGAGGAGCCTGAAGAATGTCTGTTAGGATGACAACTTCCAAACGCCTGTGACTATGAGGCGGGAGAGCGAGCTCCATGGAGACAACGCCCAGGAGTTAGAGTGCTCACAGCGTTTACTGTGCCCGCCCAGGAGTTAGAGTGCTCACAGCCTTTACTGTGCCCGCCCGGGAGTTAGAGTGCTCACAGCCTTTACTGTGCCCGCCCGGGAGTTAGAGTGCTCACAGCCTTTACTGTGCCCGCCCGGGAGTTAGAGTGCTCACAGCCTTTACTGTGCCCTCCCGGGAGTTAGAGTGCTCACAGCCTTTACTGTGCCCTCCCGGGAGTTAGAGTGCTCACAGCCTTTACTGTGCCCTCCCGGGAGTTAGAGTGCTCACAGCCTTTACTGTGCCCTCCCGGGAGTTAGAGTGCTCACAGCCTTTACTGTGCCCGCCCGGGAGTTAGAGTGCTCACAGCCTTTACTGTGCCCGCCCGGGAGTTAGAGTGCTCACAGCCTTTACTGTGCCCGCCCGGGAGTTAGAGTGCTCACAGCCTTTACTGTGCCCTCCCGGGAGTTAGAGTGCTCACAGCCTTTACTGTGCCCGCCCGGGAGTTAGAGTGCTCACAGCCTTTACTGTGCCTGAGGACCTTTCCACACAAATGAAGAGGGAGCCTCGGGACCAGGACGGGGAGCTGGTCTGCCACAGATGGCCCCTTGAGGGCATGTGCAGAGACTACTTGCCTCCTGGACTGTGACCTTGCCCCCCTGTGCTCAGCGTGCATCTGTGCTGTGACCCGGCACACCCAGGTGACTGTTCACGAATGTGCTCAGCGTGTGACTGTGCTTTGACCCTGCACGCCCACTGACCTCACGCATGTGTGCTCAGCATGCGTCTGTGCTGGGAGCTGGAGATCAGAGGGGGACCTGGAAGGTGAGGACAGTGCCTGCCCTGGATCATGGGCCCAGGAGACTGTGACTCTTCTGTTGTGAGCACAGTCCATGGGCAGAGCAGGCAGGGACCTGGTGAGGGACATGTGCTTGGGACAGCCATCGCCCTCCCAGCCTGGAGGGACCACCTGGGTCCAGGCTGCCACTTGCACAATGTTAAGCCTTCAAAAGATGTGTCCAAGGTCACAAATGCAACTCACAGCTAACAGTGACCCGTGGGGATGTTCTGGGCTCCATTGCCATCCTCCCTCTGTCACTCTCCTGCTCTCCCACCTGGAGGCACCTGGGGCTGCTCTCCCCAGGCCCAGGCTGGCAGTGCTGCAGGTGGGGCGAAGACCCTCGACCCCTGTCCCTCAGACAACCTGCTGGCCAGTGCAGGTGGCCCTGTAGCACTTGATGGAAGCATCCATGTTGGGGAAACCGCAGACCCATGAAGGGGCAGCAGCCTTACCGGGCAGGCCGCGACCTGCATCATGGCATCCAGCCCACCCTCGGGAGTGTCCAGGTGTCCAGAGATCAGCTGCTTCCCGACCTCCGTCTGGAACTGGTTGGCATTGTCGGTCAGCTTCAGCACATGCCTGAAGGTCTTGTTTACCAAGGACCCGAAGCCTGGGGGGCACATGGGTAAGGCTGGGGGTGGGGCGGGGGTGGCAGGCTGTTCCCTGGACAGGGAGGCTAGCTTGACAACACAAGGGTGGAACCATGAGCACGTTAGTGTGTTTGCACACACCCGGTCTCACACATGGGGCATGACTGTGGGTGTGCTTGCACACAGACATGTGAACATAGTGTGCATTTGCATGTGTGCGGGGGTGCAAGCGTGTGTTCCCGTGTTTCAGCATGCATGTGTGCCTCCCGCATGTGGAGCAGGCAGCAGAGCACTGTCCTGGGAGAGCCGGCTGGACTGAGTGGCTGTGGGTGCCTGGTGTGGGTGCCAGCCTTTGTCCTGGCTCCTGCCTGTGAGGTGCTGAGACACTGGCCCCCACCCCAGAGTTCACTGCCATTGTCTCCTAATGCTGTTGTCACTGTGTGGGTTCTGTGCTTGTGTGTTCTTTTTTTTTTTTTTTAAGACAGAGCCTCAAGCTGTCACCCTGGGTAGCGTGCCATGGCTTCACAGCTCACAGCAACCTCCAACTCCTGGGCTCAAGCGATTGTCTTGCCTCAGCCTCCCAAGTAGCTGGGACAACAGGCACCTGCCACAACACCCGGCTGTTTTTTGGTTGCAGCCGTATTGTTTGGTGAGCCCAGGCTGGATTCGAACCTGCCAGCTCAGGTGTATGTGGCTGGTGCCTTAACTGCTTGAGCCACAGGTACCGAGCCTGCTTGTGTGTTCTTTAATGCTTAATAATTAGCACTGAAAGACTTTTGTCTTTTAAACACCCCAAAAAACAATAAAAGAAGGGGGAGGGGATGAGGGGGCTGGACAATGTCTGCAGGTCTCTGGGATTTGATGACTGGGCCTGACCCTGGCGGGACGCAGGCCCCACTGCAGCCCTGTGTCAAGAGTCCCTCTCCCCACAACCCCCAATGGCCTGCAGCGGCTGTGGCCCTCACCAATGCGGCCGGACTCCGTGATCTCATTGAGGGCCCGGAGCAGGTCACCGCCCAGCTTCTTGACTTTAATGAGGTCATCCAGCATGGGTGAAGAGAGGTCCATCAGGTAGTACAGGTCGATGGGGTAGCCCTTGACCCGCCGAAAGGTCACGTTGAACACAGCCGCCTGACCTGCATGCAGGGCCACAGAGAGAGAGAGGGGTCCCCTCCTGATCTTGCACAGGCCTGCGTGCTGACCATCTCTCCCCCGGCCCCAAATCCTCCAGACTCCCCTTGCCTGCAACCTGGTGGACGCCCAGGTGGACTTGAATTTCAGAGAAAGGACACACACTACAGTCACGTGCATCATGATGTTTTGGTCAAGGAAGGACTGTGTGTTCCATGGTGTCCTTGAGACCATCACGCCATATTTTCACTGACCCTTCCCTGTGTTTGGATGTGGTCAAGGCCATGGATACTTGCCCCTGAGTCAGGGCCCGTGCAATCGGCATCATCATGAGGTGCACAGGGCGGCAGCCCCAGATTGTCACCACACCACACGGCCCCAGTGCCATGCAGGCTTCATGGCTGTACCCCGTGAGGTCTGTGTGGGGAGGCACACAGGGGGTGTGTGAGACTGTCCATCTTCTGTGCTAGAAACGTGTGTCCCCAACACTCCTGTGTTGAAATCCTCACCCCTGAGGGGATGGTATCAGGAGGTGGGGACACCAGGGCAGGGATAGGACCCCTGCCATCCCCAGGACACCTGGATCCTGCATGCTGCTGGCCCCAGGACGCTCTTCTTCCTGCTGGCCATCGCCTGACTGCCCCCACAGCCCCATTTGCCCCAGGCTAACCCACTGGCCCTCTGACCAGGCTACTCCCAAGGGCCATTCTCCTCAGCCAGAGCTGCTGAGTCCTCCAAAGCCACCCCTCCCTGAGTGCTCACAGCCTTCTCCCACAGGCAGTGCTCAGGGATGGCTGTCTGTCCCCCACTGGCCTCACCATGGCCTGGGCACTGGCTAGTCAGGTAGAGCCACGAACGCCAGGCCTTCTCTTCCATCCACTGCTCTGCCAGAGCCCTCTCCTGGGAGTGGACAGGGCTCTGTGGGCAGGCCAGTTTGGATAACGCAGTGTAAATAGCTAGCCAGAGCCTTGAGTCTGCTACGAGGACCATGGCCTTCTCAGCAGGGGATAGAATAGTGTTACCCAAATGGCCTATTCTCCCTCTTAAAAAGACACAGAACATAGGGTGAAAAGGGAGCCCAGCCGTCCAGCCTCGACAGTGGGGGTTGGGGGGAAACACACCTGGGGACAGACAGGAAGGGCCAAGGTGGAGCTCAGACTCTGGCCTGCCATGTCCAGCTGTCCTTGGGTCTCACCAGCCCACCCTGGCATCCAGCCTGGACACATGTCTGACCTGGTCAGCCATGACAGCCTAGAGAAGGGCTGAGCTCCCAGCAGAGCCCTAAACACCCAGCACACGGGTACCCGGCCCACACCCACCGAGGCCGCCCTACCTGGTCGCAGGTAAAGCGTCACTTTTTGTGGAGACAGCTGTTTCTGACCCCGCTCCAGGTCTTCCTGGGCTTTAGCAAGGCTCTTGGGGTCCACAATGTCGTCAGATGCACAGCCCCTCATTAGCAGCTGCTCCCGCGTGTCACAGTGAATAGAGTCAGGGTCTCTCAGCCAAGTGACGTTCTGGGGGAGGGACTTTGGGGGTCAAGATGAGGGCAGAGAAAAGATGGGGGCTGCCCTCCCGGGGCTGCAGGAGGCCAACCAACCCTTGGGGTCCCCCTCTTCCTCCACACCCAGAACTGGGTCCCTGTGGGGCTGGGTGGGGGTCAGAAGCCCCTCTCTGCAGGCTTCTAGGCCACACCCAGAGATGCTAACCCTAATCCCTCCTGCTGCCTCCAGCAGTGATGAGGACTCAAACTTCCCCAAGGCTGACTGAGAGGGGAAGCTGCAGACAGCCCAGAGCTGGGAGAGTGCACATTGTTAGACAGCTGGCCCGGGGCTTTGAGCCTCCATCAGCAGAATCTGTCCCCAAGGACTGCTTGGCCACTCTCAGCCTGTGTCCCAGGGCACCTGGAACCCTGGCCAGGCTCTGGCTGTGCTCCTCAGTCAAAAGAAAGGAGAACAATTGCCACACTGACATCCCCTGTGTGGGAGCCTGTCACAGGGGCCTGGGCTGGAGACTCAGAAAACCCTGTGTGTGCCGCGGAACTGAGAAGAGGAGGAAACGCGTGGAGGGTATAGGGAGCTGGAGTTCCACAAAATAAACAAAGGGCCCTCGGAAACGTGTGGACTCTGGGGCAGGGGAACGGACATACACAGTGCTGGCAGCATCTTGTTATTTCCAAAAGCAAGAAAGTGCTTAAGAAAAAGATGGGGCTGTATGGACAGGACACAGAGGGGAGGGAGCAGAATGGTGTGTTCCAAATGGTTTGCTCTCCTTTTTTATTTCTTTTTTGTAGAGACAGAGTCTCACTTTATGGCCCTCGGGTAGAGTGTGTGGCATCACACAGCTCACAGCAACCTCCAACTCCTGGGCTTAGGCAATTCTCTTGCCTCAGACTCCCGAGTAGCTGCGACTACAGGCGCCCGCCACAACGCCCGGCTATTTTTTTTGTTGCAGTTTTGCCGGGGCCGGGTTTGAACCCACCACCCTCGGTATATGGGGCCAGCGCCCTGCCCACTGAGCCACAGGTGCCGACCCCTTTTTTTTTTTTTTTGAGATGGAGTTTCACTATGTTGCCCTCAGTAGAGTGCTGTAGTGTCACGGCTCACAGCAACCTCCAACTCTTGGGCTTAGGAGATTCTCTTGCCTCAGCCTCCCAAATAGCTGGGACTACAGGCGCCTGCCACAACGCCCAGCTATTTTTTGTTGCAGTTGTCATTGTTGTTTAGCTGGCCCGGGATAGGTTCGAACCTGCCAGCCTCGGTATATGTGGCTGGCGCCTTAACCCGGGTGCTACAGGCACCAAACCAGCCAACATTAAATTTCTAATTTTGATGAATTTATTATCCAAATTCACTTCTGTGGCTTTGTAATTGAATACCTTGCTCTTAAGAAAGCCTCTTGAAGTACTGAAGGACAAGGCTGCATGCCTACAACCTCCTCTCAAATGGGTGAGAAAAAATAGTACTGTGTGATTGTGTGTTTCCAGATACGCCTGTGGCCCCCGGGGAAGGGTGTAGTTGGGGTCAGGGGTCTCTGGAGAAGGGTGTGGTCAGGGTCTGGGGGCTCAGGGTGGAGCCGTCTGCAGGGACTGGGGGAGGTGAGCTTGGGGCCCAGGAAGTCACCCTGAGCCCCGGGTGCCTTGGGGCAGATGGCCCCAAGTAGAACAGGTGACGTCACTGAGCCCCTGAAGTGTTGAGAACCCAGACAGGAAACTTTTCTGCATTTTCCTCAGACCTTAAAACTGGCTTGTCCCTGCTCCCTGGGCGCCTGGCACTGCTGGGAGCACCATTGGGCCACCTGCTGCCCCTCTGGGAAGTATCTCTCCTGGGACATCTGGTAAGGGCCCCCTGCATAGCCCACACTGCCTGGACAGGTGTCTCAGGCCAGAGCTGGTCTGGGGTGACCGGGTCCATCTGTCTTGGCCTCAGACCAGCCTGGCTCTGGGTCACTCCCGCCTCCAACAGAAAAGAGAGCTGGGTCTTCCTGGTGCCACTAGCTTCAGACATAGGAAAGGGGCCCCACCCCAGAGAGGGGACGGTGGGAAGGCCCCCCAGCTCTTACCAGCTTCTGGCACCAGGCGCAGCCTGGCCCCGACTGGATGCAGTCCCGGCAGGTGCTGACCTTGTACTTGGTGCACTCCTCAGCAAGGCCTGGGGGAGGAGGCCTCTGGTGAGTGGACACCCGTCTGCCCTGGGCTGCCCTCAAGGGTGAGTAGAGGAGGAGGGTGGAGAGGTGGCCTCAAGGAGGGGATCCACATTAGCCCCCAGGTGAAGAGCAAACTACCACCACCCCCCAGCACCTGGGGAGACTGAGGCCCACACCTAGGACCTGCTCCCAGCCACCTGGGAATTTCTGTCCAAGGGGACATGAGGGCGGGCCCTGGAGTGGCCCCCATGGGACTCACCAGACCCGAGGCAGAGCAGCCCCACCAAGGTGAGCAGCAGGTGGCTCCAGGCCACCATTTCCTGTGGAGGGAGGGGTCTTAGTGGCGGGCCTCAGGCCCAGACTCTGGGTTGATGCCTCCCAGAGCACTCCCTGGCCTGGGATATGGAGCCAGGGTACCATCCCTGTGCCATGGGGCCTGAGGCTCAAGCCAACACTGTCAGTCACCCCAAGTCCCTGCACTGGGCCCAGCTGCCAGCAGGGAGTGGCACACCTGCTTGGCAGACACACATGTCTGTAAAGGCAAGTGCATACATGTATACACATGCACACAGCACACACATCACTCACATGCACACACCATATACACACACACACATCACACACATGCACACATATACACACCCACCACACAGATACAGACACCCCCCCACCGCCACACACATACCACACTATATACAAACACAGATACACACACAGGCACACACACAGTGTGGTCTGGGAGACAAACTCACTGGACTGACAGAGGAGATGTGCAGAGAAGAGGAGACTGGCTCAGGCAGGACGAGGCAGGCCCTAGGACCCTCCTGTATGACCAGCTGTACCAGGACCCACCCATCAGCCTAGGGGGCCTCGTGAGCCCCCAGCCTCCTCCTGGCCTTGCTGGGCTCCAGCCCCCATGTCCCAAAGCTCAGCCAGTGTCCTCACCCATGAGGGTTCTCCAATGCCCCATAGAGCTGGGTCCCAGTTGAAGGGGACCCTGGAGTGAATGGTGCTGAGACCCCTTCCTGTCAGACACCCCAGGGCCAGGGTCATGGGAGATGCCTCCCTTTGGAAAGGCAAAGGCTGCTTCTGGGGGAAGAGCCAAGAATGGAATGGCCCCCTTTGAAAGCCTGTGTGGACGTGGAGGGCCTTGCGCACTCACCCTCCCATGTCCTGGATGCCCAGCACTGTGTCCCAGTGGGCTGGGGGCTCTGTGACTCTCCATAGGCAGGTTCTGGGCCACAGCTGGAGGCAGAGACTCTGGGCCTGAGGCCTCGGCTTCCTGTTGCCACCAGCTCCTCCTCGGAGGAAGTGGAGTAGCAGATGGTGACACTTGGGGCCCTTTGTCCCAGCCTTTCTCCGCTCCACACCTGTTCCCCATGTGGTGAGGTGTCAGAGAACAGCCATCAGAGACAGGTACTATTCACTATGTGTTTTCACGGACAGAGCCAAAATGAGGATGATTACATAAATTGTTTTAAAATAATAATCCTTGCCTATGAGAATTAATACCATGGGTGGCATTAGCCCAAAGCTGAACAGGCAGTTCATAGAGGTGGCCTTTGGGCAAGGTTGTGGTTCTTTGTGCAAAGTTGCGGGTTGGTGCAATTTCTTGCAATAGTTCCTGTTATCAGGCAAATTGTGTGTAAGGCCCTCACCTGGTGGCCTCTTGGTTCCAGTTAGTTTTGTTTTGACATGGGTGATTCCACTGTGGTGTTCATCACTTTCTCTCTCTTCTGATCTAGATCTTTCCCCCAAAGCATCACTGATCAATCATCCTGTGGTTAGGTTTTGATTGTCACTTAGTGCTGGGATGGACCCACCCAGTTCTTCTGATCCTCCACTGGAGGGAAGTGATTGATAACCAGGAGTCTGTCAAAACCTTTTAGCCACAACTGACCAAGGAGAACGTTTGGAGGGAGTGGCTCTCAGGCGAAGTTTGCCTGAAGCTCACTGTTAAGTTTAATTTTGTCAGTGCCATAGCTGTTGGCTATCATTTTGAAGTGCTGGGACAGTATTATTCTGTTCAGAGTTGTATTTCTATAGAAACTTGACAGGCAAAAAATACAAAGTTTAAAATATGTATAAATAGGAGGGGCGCTGTGGCTCATGGCTCCCACCTATAATCCTAGCACTCTGGGAGGCCGAGGCAGGTGGAGTGCTTGAGCTTAGGAGTTCGAGACCAGCCTGAGCAATAGTGAGACGCTGGTCTCTAAAAACAGCCAGGCATTGTGGTAGGTGCCTGTAGTCCCAGGTACTGGGGAGGCTGAGGCAAGAGAATCACCTGACCCTAGGAGTTTGAGGTTGCTGTGAGCTATGACACCATGGTCCTCTATCAAGGGTGACAAAGCGAGACTGTCTCAAAAAAATGTGCATAACACAAAATTAATATGCTCAACCTGGTTTGCATAATGTAGAACCTGGCTGTAAAGGTAATCAGTTAAACAAATAGAAGAAAATCTTGAGGGAGACAGACGAAGCTTGT
The DNA here is from genome assembly GCF_027406575.1 of Nycticebus coucang. Taxonomy (NCBI): domain Eukaryota; kingdom Metazoa; phylum Chordata; class Mammalia; order Primates; family Lorisidae; genus Nycticebus; species Nycticebus coucang. The sequence continues at coordinate 3,486,789 of NC_069795.1, forward strand.
TAGAAGCAGATGTTAAAGGGGACTGGAAGAACTCAGAATCCAGTCCAGTCTGCAGGCAGATAATAAGCATTCAAGAACAATACACAGGGCTATGATCTAATAACAGGTATATTATAGGTTTTAGGTATGGTTTTTCTTTAAACATAACTTTTTTTTTTTTAAGGGTGTCTCACTTTGTCACCCTCGGTACAACATAGCTCGCAGCAACCTCAAACCCTTGGGCTCAAGTGATTCTCTTGCCTCAGCCTCCCGGGTAGCTGGGACTACAGGCGCCTACCACACGCCTGGCTATTTTTAGAGGCGGGGTCTCGCTCTTGTTCACGCTGGTCTCAAACCCATGAGTTTAAGCAATCCACCCGTCTCAGCCTCCCAGAGTGCTAGGATTACAGGCATGAGCCACCTCGCCTGGCCAAAACACAATTTTTCTTTAGAAAAAAAAGGTTCCCTATAGTTAGGGTTAGTACCCCTATTTTTATCAAAGATAATAAATACCAGATGAATTTGTTTGTACAAAAAGTTCAGCCTCATCAAACTTGGCCTATTTATTTACATAAGTGCAGCAAGAATATTAATTGACTACTTAGGAATTTCACATTTAAAACCTCTTTTTTTTTTTTTTTTTTTGTAGAGACAGGGTCTCACTTTATGGCCCTCGGTAGAGTGCCGTGGCCTCACACAGCTCACAGCAACCTCCAACTCCTGGGCTTAAGCGATTCTCTTGCCTCAGCCTCCCAAGTAGCTGGGACTACAGGTGCCCGCCACAACACCCGGCTATTTTTTGGTTTCAGTTTGGCCGGGGCCGGGCTTGAACCCGTCACCCTCGGTATATGGGGCCGGCGCCTTACCGACTGAGCCACAGGCGCCGCCCGACATTTAAAACCTCTTAAGGCGGCTCTGTGCCTGTAGCTCAAGCGGCTAAGGTGCCAGCCACATACACCTGAGCTGGCGGGTTCGAATCCAGCCCGGGCCCACCAAACTACAATGACGGCCGCAACAAAAAAATAGCTGGGCATTGTGGTGGGCGCCTATAGTCCCAGCTACTTGGGAGGCAGAGGCAGGAGAATCACTTGAGCCCAGGAGTTGGAGGTTGCTGTGAGCTGTGATGCCACAGCACTCTACCTAGGGTGACAGCTTGAGGCTCTGTCTCAAAAAAGAAAAAAAAAAAACCTCTTAAGGCTACCAGGGTAGACTTCGGATTTTGTCTGCAGTAACATGTATTTCCAATTGTGTCTTTTTATTAAAAATAAAGCTTATTATTAAACATATGTAAACAACTATATTATCATAAAAAATAAGAATACTCATAAATAGTTTCCAAGTTCTGAAAGGATCAGGTAAGGAGAAAAAAGTAAATGTTTCAATTTCTGTTTACAAAAGTATGCTTTACCAGATTGCTATAAAGGATAGATAGCTTTAGAAGAAAGATTTCCTTAAATCTGGAAAACAAAACATTAAAATAAGTGATGAAATGGGCGGTGCCTGTGGCTCAGTGGGTAGGGCACTGGCCCCATATAACGAGGGTGGCGGGTTCAAACCCGGCCCCAGCCAAACTACAACAAAAAAAAATAGCTGGGCGTTGTGGTGGGCGCCTGTAGTCCCAGCTGCTGGGAGGCTGAGACAAGATAATCGCCTAAGCCCAGGAGATGGAGGTTGCTGTGAGCTGTGTGATACCACAACACTCTACCGAGGGCGATAAAGTGAGACTCCCCCCATCTCTACAAAAATAAATAAATAAAATAAAATAAGTGATGAAATTTAAAATAAAAAGTTGTAAACAGGGCAGCGCCTGTGGCTCAAAGGAGTAGGGTGCCGACCTCATATGCTGGAGGTGGCGGGTTCAAACCCAGCCCCTGCCAGAAACTGCAAAAAAAAAAAAAAAGTATAAACACATTATCTTGATCCATTATTCATTCTCATGTAAGTAATTCTTGTTTTGCTTGATCTTGGTTAGCAGTTCCCCAAATTCATCAGTTTCTTTATTAGAGTTCTGGAAATTCTTGTTCAGTTCATTGGTCTTAAAGTTATTGGAAACCCTCATTTGCCAAATGAGAAGTCAAAGACCAAAAATAAAAGATTATTCTGAAACTGATGAGAGGAAACGGAGTCCAGGTTCTGGGTGGGCAGCATCGGTCTTTATTTCCCCCCAGGGGCGAGTGAGCTGAGCTCAAGAAGGAAGTCAGCATGTGGGTTACGGTGGATGCGGGTTTTAAGGGGTGGGAAGTGTGGGGTGGGTATGTTCTCTCCTCTCTGGGTGGGACACCCTATTTGGACATCTCCGCTCTATTTGGGCAGGTCGCTCCATTTGACTCTATCACCAAGGACTTGGCAAAGTCTTTTCTAGATTTTCCATGAAGAAAGAAAGTAATTTTGGAATGGAGCTGATTTCAAATGCTTTTAAAGAATAATCAAATTAATAATTGTGGATAATAAACTTAGAATGACCATAGAAAAATATGATGAGTCCATTATGAACAAAAATTGCCGGGAGCCAAAACATCTCACAAGAATACCCCTTGCTATCTTGATTTTACAGGCAAACTGTTCTCAGGAATTCAACCGTAAACAGCAACGGTACTTTCCCCTTGCGTATCTCTTCAAAAATGCACCCCCCTGCCTTAGGGTCCTTCTCCTAGTAATTTTCCAGAAACTAGTCCCCTCCCCGCCCTGTTAGGAATAGCCCTTAGTTACTTCCTCGTTTGAATGTTTATAAGCCCAGCTGAAAAATAAACTCTTCGGAGCTTGATCAGACTCTTGACTTGCTCTCATTCTTTCGTGTCTCTTGTCCCCTCATTCGACTGACCCCTTTGTTTCCCAGGTCCCCGTTGAATTCCCTGCGGGCTGGGGCAATTGGCGCCCAACGTGGGGCAAGGGTACGGGGGGTGTCATCGAACGTTGCTGCCAGTAAGGGTACCCTTATCATTGGATTGCCGCAACACCAAGGTTGTGAGTGAAAATCCGCACTGTGATCGCCACGCCACAAGAAGGACGTGAGTGAAGATCCGCACTGAGATCGCTGCAGAATTGCCCACCTGCGAGTCTGATCCGTCAAGGTAAGAGAAAGCAACGAGTTTATGGGACAAACGTTAAGTAAACATGACTTGTTTATTCAGGGACTCAAGGAGTCCCTCAAGACATGAGGAATTCGGGTAAAGAAAAAAGATCTCTATAAATTTTTTGTTTTTATTGGTGATATCTGTCCTTGGTTCCCCCAAGGCACTATTGATGTTCTGAGATGGACTAGAGTCGGTGATTGTCTAAAAGATTATTATAGAACATTTGGCCCCGAAAAAATCCCCTTCAGGCATTTTCCTACTGGAACTTGATCTATGATATTTTAAAAACTTACAACCAATGGCCTGATGTCCAAGAGGTTGTTAAAGAAGGGGAGAAGGCGCTTAAAGAACACTCCAGACCACCCTCAGCCTGCCCTGCTGTTTCTGTTCCTATGCCTGAGCCTGAAAAACGGGGGTTCCCTGTCCAGCCCTGAGTGGGAAAATCCTGTATCAATGTTACATCTCATAAATGCCTCTCATTTGTAAAATGTAATAATTTGGTTATTTAAATTGTTCGGGAAACTGAATCTTTGTCTTAGGGTAAGATTCTTACCTTTTAAACCTTCTAGTTATCAGTTTGGCTGAGTGAATGGGTGACTTCATAGTAAACTGGGATCCTGTTTTGTGGAAAGTGAGTTTTTAAGAGTAAGAGAAATTAGACAGGAGAATGGCATTGTGTAAAGAAAGAATCTTGTATGATAAATTTTGTCCTGAAACAGAATGGTTGTGTAAGAAAGTGAAAGGCAGGGCAAAAGTTAAAGAAAGTTTAGAATGTTTGTAGATGGTCTGTGCAGGTTAAATGAAGTTCATAAAAGAGACTTTGTGAAAGAATTTACATGTGATCCAGTTGACTATGTATTTCCTTTAAAATCTTTTGGCTGGTATAGCCGGGCGTTGTGGCGGGTGCCTGTAGTCCCAGCTCCTCGGGAGGCTGAGGCAAGAGAATCGCTTAAGCCCAGGAGTTGGAGGTTGCTGTGAGCTGTGTGATGCCACGGCACTCTACTGAGGGCCATAAAGTGAGACTCTGTCTCTACAAAAAAATAAAAAATAAAAAAAAAGAGTTGGAGCAAGAAAAATCTTTTGGCTGGTAATTTTCTTTAAACAAATGTTTTAGGCCTTTGATATTTAACAAACCTTCCAAAATAAAAACTCTAAATCTGGGGCTATCAGGTTTGTCCCCCAAAACCCACCCCCTCAAGTCCAAGCCTCCTCTCCCTCTCCCGAGCAACTGCCGGCAGCGCAGGACTGGACCTCTGTTCTTCCACCAGCGCAATACTAACACCTGAAATGGGCATCCAAATCCTCTCTACTGGGGTTTATGGCCCCTTGCCCCCCAACACTTTCGGACTTCTTCTTGGCCATGCCAGTACCACCCTGCAAGGCCTCACTATTCCCCCCGCATCATTGATAACGATTACGCCAGAGAAATTAAAATACTTGCTTCCGCCTCCCTCGGCCCTATAACCATTCACCCAGGCCAAAGAATAGCTCAGCTAATATGACTTCCCCTCTTACCCTCCAACCATCCTTATTCTCTAAAAACCCGGGGTACTCATAACCTCGGTTCCTCTGACGCTTATTGGGTCAGACAAATCACACAAGAAAAATCCCTCCTTAAGCTACAATTAAATGGCAAAACTTTTGAAGGATTACTTGACACTGGGGCAGATGCCACAGTAATCGCCAGTAAATACTGGCCCCCTTCCTGGCCCCTCACTACTTCCCTAACCCATCTCCGGGGTATTGGCCAAACCTCCAACCCCCAACAGAGTGCTGAAATCCTCAAATGGACAGACGAGGAAGGCAACACTGGTACTGTCCAACCTTATGTTGTGCCTGGCCTCCCAGTCAATCTCTGGGGCAGAGACATCCTGGCCCAACTAAGACTAATTATGTGCAGTCCAAATATGAAAGAAAATGCAGCCAGATGGCTGCCTGAAAGATTAGTAAAACAAATTGATAACAATTCTAAAATCCAGGGAGAAAAACCTCCCTGAAATTATCTTTCTCCTTTCCCTTCCAGAACCACGGACTTCCATCCATGATGCTGCCTTATCTCCTGATCTTCTGCCTCCCGGCACTGGGCCAACCTGTTCCAGCAGTTACCAAGCCCTTCGCTTGGCGCTTCTATTTAACCGAAAACTCGACTGATGAAAACACAGATTGACAAACTTCATAAGCTTAACTTAGATTTACAAAAACAAAAATTTTCTTCTGAGGCAAACGAGTGGTGGAAATCCTCCATGTACTCCTTACTCATGCCCCTTGCAGGTCCCCTTATTCTTGCTATTAATAATCACCCTTGGACCCATTATTTTTAACAAAATCATGAATTTTATCAAATCACAGATTGATTCCCTGGCATCAAAACCCATTCAAGTCCATTATCATAGACTCGACCTTGCAGACCGGGGCCTTGCCGAACCTAACAACGAAGATATTCCTCTGGGAACCGCGTAAGCACTCAGAGCTATGCACGTTGACTCACCATCATATGTGAGTACAACCTGGGTACCTTTTTACGGGGTGCAATAAAGACACTGCAGAGGGAAGGCATAAACAGCCTCTCTGAGTCCCTTGGAAGCAAACCTGATTTGCATAGAGGTTAGTGTCGTAAAAATTTCTCCTCTCCTCCCCAAAAGACGCTCAAACTTATCATGCGGTCATTATGCCCGCGGGAGGAATCAGGTCAATACTTCCCCCCAAAAGGTTAATGCCCTCTCTTCTACGCTGACAACTGACAGACCCCAACAATTTAAAAAACTAAAAGGGAGGAGATGCCGGGAGCCAAAACATCTCACAAGAATACCCCTTGCTATCTTGATTTTACAGGCAAACTGTTCTCAGGAATTCAACCGTAAACAGCAACGGTACTTTCCCCTTGCGTATCTCCTCAAAAATGCACCCCCCACCTTAGGGTCCTTCTCCTAGTAATTTTCCAGAAACTAGCCCCCTCCCCGCCCTGTTAGGAACAGCCCTTAGTTACTTCCTCGTTTGTGTGCTTATAAGCCCAGCTGAAAAATAAACTCTTCGGAGCTTGATCAGACTCTTGACTTGCTCTCATTCTTTCGTGTCTCTTGTCCCCTCATTCGACTGACCCCTTTGTTTCCCAGGTCCCGTTGAATTCCCCGCGGGCCGGGGCAAAAAATTGACATAGAAATTTCCTATTTTGAGACACAAACATTTTAACATAATCATCAAAATTATGACCGATAATATATTATAATAGATTTTTAGGAATCTCGCACAATTTTTTATTTTTTGAGACAGTCTCACTTTGTCACCCTTGGGAGAGTGCTGGGGCATCACAGCTCACAGCAACCTTAAACACTTGGGCTCAAGTGATTCTCTTGCCTCAGCCTCCCTAGTAGCTGGAACTATAGGCACCCGCCACAACGCCTGGTTATTTTTTAGAGATGAAGTCTTGTTCTTGATCAGACTGGTCTCAAACTCCTGAGTTCAGGCAATCCACCCGCCTCAGCCTTCCAGGGTGCTAGGATTATAGGCTTGAGCCACCTTGCCCAGCCTATCAAGAAAGTTTAGCATCACTTATTATTTGAAAATGCTTCCCATGTAATTTAACTCATCTAATTAGCCTAATTAGCTTAATATCTCTCTTTTACAAGGTGAGAGATGTGCGTTTTAAGGCTTTCCAGAGGCTCAGATGATAAATCTCAAAGTTAAATTGAGGTAAAAAAGACTTAATTTAGAATTTGATTCTGGGGCAGCGACTGTGGCTCAAAGGAGTAGGGTGCTGGCCTCATATGTTGGAGGTGGCAGGTTCAAAACCAGCCCTGGCCACAAACTGCAAAAAAAAAAAAAAAAAGAATTTGATTCTGGGAAGTATCTCAAAAACATCAAAACGATTAAATAATTAACTATAATATTAGGTATCTATTTAATCAGAGTGAATGTAAAAAAAATTAAAGGCAGGGCTGGGTGCAGTGGTTCATGCCTGTAATCCTAGCACTCAGGGAGGCCAAGTGGGTGCATTGTTTGAGCTCAAGAGTTTGAGACCAGCCTGAGCAAGCGACAGACTGAGTCTCTAAAAATACCCAGGTGTTATGCTGGGCGCCTGTAGTCCCAGCTACTGGGGAGGCAGAGGCAGGAGGATCACTTGAGACTAGGAGTTTGAGGTTGCTGTGATCTCTGATGCACTCTACCCAAGGTGGCAGAATTAGATACTATTTCAAAAAGGCGGGGAGGGGAATAAAATATGTTACATAGTTGTGAACAAAAACTCTTTTAATATTGAGAAGACTCGCTTTTCTTGGTAAACAAGGACCTGACAGAAGACAGCAAGAAGCCAAGAAATTCTCTTGAAACAACATAGAATTATTGTTCCCTTGGCCCAATATAGCGTAGGTTTTGATTCGGTCTAATCTGTTGGGGCTTAATGCAGGAGCTCAGGAGACCCCACGATTTCACAGGTCACCAAGAGAAAAGCTCCCACACAGGCTTCAAAACAAAGAAAATGACAGCCTCAGGCCCCTGTGAAGAGTTGACTCCTCAGATCAGTCCTTAAGGAAATGTCTAAGGTCCCATAAGGGAGGGCACAGAAACTATACCTGCCTCTAACACCTAAACTAGACCCTGATGCCTCATTAGTAGTGGGTTACAAATTAATCTCACAGGTCAGGAGACAGAATCACATTCTTCCACTCATCCAAGGACATCCACAGAATCGGTGCCTCCTTCACGCTCTTGTTTTATGTAAAATGCAGATTTGTTCGGTCTTACAAGAATGTAGCCCCTGCCTCACCAGCATGCCCCCCACTTTTATCCTCCTCTGTTGCCTTTAAAATGCTGAGGTTTCAAGGGGGAAAACCAGACACAGCTTGTCTTGTGTTTGTTAGGAGAAGCTGCGCCAAGATTAGGACATGGAAGGATAAACTTCATTTTATTTATTTATTTTTGAGACAGAGTCTCACTACTGAGGAGTAGAGTGCCATGGCATGACAGCTCACAACAACCTCAAACTCTCGGGTTTAAGTGACTCTCTTGCCTCAGCCTCCCTAGTAGCTGGGATCACAGCCGCCCGCCACAACGCCTGGCTGTTTTTTTGTTGCAGTTGTTGTTGTTGCTTAGCTGGCCTGGGCTGGGTTTGAACCCGCCACCCTCAGTGTATGTGGCTGGTGCTGTAACCACTGTGCTACAGGCGCTGAGCCTATTTTATTTTTTTTGAGACAGAGTTTCACTTTGTCGCCCTCAGTAGAGTGCTGTGCCATCACAGCTCACAGCAATCTCAAACTCTTGGGCTAAAGAGATTCTCTTGCCTCAGCCTCCCAAGTAGTTGGGACTGCAGGCACCCGCCACAATGCCCGATATTTTTTATCAGTTGGGAGGAGGTGTGTCACTCTTGCTCAGGCTGGTCTTGAACCCATGAGCTCAGAGGATCCACCCGCCTCAGCCTCCCAGGGCTGGGATCACCAGCCTGAGCCACCCCTCCCCGCCTTATTTTATTTCCTTAGAAGGAGAAAGTTTGTGAGAGTGGGAAAGAGAGAAGAGAGCAGAGAATGTGTGGCACATTCAGAGAGGAAGAATGACGCTCTGAGGTCAAGTGGCTAGCTGAGTTGAAGGGGAAGGAAGGGACAGGTAATCTCAGCCAAGTCCATAGGGTGTTGTAAAACTGGGCCACACACTTTCCGCTGGCAGGATGGTTAGAGCTGTCTCTGTGTGGGAGACAGATATCTCCCTGGTTTCTGATCCTTTTGTTGATTCTATCCTGGGATACCTTTTGGGCAGGACTCACACCCTATTATTTCAGGGACAACTCAGAAACTCTTGAGGACATGAGAACAAATTCTGAAAGAGGGAGAGCTGATGAAATGTAAAGAGAAAGAATTTACATTTCCTTCCTGTTGGCTCTTTTCACTGGTTTGTGAAAACAGAAATCCATAGAAGCCTGCCAGTAAACTTGTAGGCAGAGAAGTTGGGGGATGGGGGTGGAGGGTGGAGGAGGGACAGGGGCAGGGGCCAAGGCCCAGGGAGATTGATTTTAGTCCTTTCTAAAAACTATGAGTTAATTTCTCTATCATTTAACTATAAAGACTGACTATCCTTACAGTTTCTCCTGGGTGTCCCCAAAATCTTGGTTCCGTTGCTTGTAGATTTTTGGCTTTGTTGTCTAGCTGGGTTGACCCAGGCCAGGCCACTCTAAGCTGTGCTGCATCTCTGGGCAGTAGGATCAAGAGGTCCTGGCTTCTTGAACCAGTTTTCTGCATTTTTCAAATTGTCTACAGTAGCTATGTTTTTAAAATCAGAAAAAGATGTTAGTATAAATGAAGTTAATTATACCCAAGAGAGGTGTAGTGACAGTGGTTGAGGCTGAAAAGGTTTGCACTGGATTCGGACAAACTGAAAAAGAACCCGAGGAGCCAAAGGCAGCTGTGATGTCACTGGAGAAAGAGGGTCCCGCCACCTGTCCTTGTCAGCCACTATGCAGAGAGGGGACAGGTCCACCAAGCTGCGTCAGAAGGCGGAGATTCTGGAGTACAGTGAGAGTAGCCTCTCCTAGAATGTTCTGCTTTTCCATTTCCAAAACACAGTTTTATACACATTGTTTATTTTAAATAAACAGCAGAACTCAGTGACAATCTATCACACATTTCCAATTCAAAAGTTAATCCCTAAATTATTAACATCTTCTGGGTGGGAGCTAAATTTACAGAACAATAAGAGTGGGAGACGGGTAATAAAGATCAATAGGACCTAAATCGACCTAGACAAGCCGTGTCCTGTGTGCCCTTGTCTGACTGACTCCATGTTACTCTAGCTACTTGTGCTTTCAGGGACATGCCCTTTATTCGACTTCTGGCTGACAGTGAGCAGGCCCCAGCACCCACCTGCAGTGGGCAGGGGAGCTAGCAGAGGAAGGAAGCTTCCCCTATCTCCAACAGAAAGCCTTGGACGTCTTAATAGCAGCCAGAACCGCAGTGGCTTCAAATTAAACACTAATGGCAATTACTTAAGAATAGTGGCGCTGGGTGGTGCCCATAGCTCAGGGGTTAGGGCGCCTGCCACATACACTGTGGCTGGCTGGCGGGTTCGAACTCGGCCTGCAAAAAAAAAAAAAAAAAATAGCCAGGCTTTGTGGCCGGTGCCTGTAGTCCCAACTACTAGGGAGGCTGAGGCAAGAGAATCTCTTGAGCCCAAAAGTTTGAGGTTGCTGTGAGCTGTGATGCCTCAGGACTCTACCCAGGGCAGCAGCTTGAGACTGTTTAAAATAACAACAACAACAACAACAAAAAACAGTGACACCCCCTGAATTAATCATAGTTATTCAAAGCAATCGGCCACCTCCTGGCCTTAGGTGAGAAAGTCTAATTTAACTCATCTTCCCCACAACAGGGCACAGAGCCCAGATCCTAGAAGCCTGACCTTGTCTACTGGGAGAGGGTTGAAATGAAAAGAAACAGGACTAGCAGAGACAGTGGGGCAGCCTGCTCCCTCAGGGCCCTCCCTTCTTCTCAACAGCCCTGGAGATGGTGGGACCGCAGGAGGATCAGCTCACAGCTTTACACCAAGTTCCTAAAGCAGGGAATGCCACAGGCCCAAATCTTTGCTCCTGAACTTCTTGTAGCCTCCCCACCACCACCACCACCCTCCTTCCGCCATGCCAATGGGACACGGGTGGGGGCTCACAGGTGTGTGTGTGTGGGGGGGCCGCCATGCTACCCCAGTAAGCCAGCCAGGAGCCTGACAGCTCATGCCCGCAAATTTCCTGGTTATGGAGACGCTGGAACAGCACGTAAGGACTCAAACGCAGCCCCAGGCGTCCCTGAGCCAGAACCGAAGGCCGCAGGTCACTGGGGCACAAGCGCCGCCTCTGCCCGGTTGAGACCCCAGGACCCGGGGACCAGGCGGCCTCCGTGTCGCGTGCCACTAGGCGGGCAACCACTCCCCACCTCTGCGCGCCTGGCAGGTGTCCCTCGCGGAACCGGCCTGGGGGAGGCTGGGGCGGGATTCCCCCTGCCTCAGTCTCCCCGTCCGTAACCCCGTAGCCGGGGCTGGGGCAGGTATCGGCGGCGCCCCGGGACGCAGTGTCTCCTTCCCCAGCCGCTTCCGCGGTCGCGGGTGTGTCCGGAAAGTGGAGACGGGGGCGCCTCCCCCCTCCCACTGCCGCGAGCCACTGCCGAAGCGGGAGAGGGGGGGCTGGGGTCCTGGTCAGGACGCCGCGGCCAGCGCGCGCAGCCTCCGCCTGTCCGGTCCCGCGCCGACACTGCCAGGCCACCACCGTCGGCCCGGGTCCCGCGCTTCCGCACGCGCTGCGGGGCCCCTGGCGCCCACTGGGCGCGTCCCTTGGGCCGGTGCTACCCGGGACCTCACTTGCCGGTCCTTAGAGATCTCCCAAGGCGTCCCCATTGTAGAGATGAGGAAACTGAGGCAGGGAAGTTCAGACCCTGGAGCGGGGCAGGGCAGGTGAAAGGAACCGTCCCTCCCCGGGAGAAGCGGGAGCAGGCCAGGCCGGCTGGGGCTGCGGGGAGCGCGGCAGGCGCAGGGCGGCCGCAGCGCCCGGCTTCCCGGTGAGGAGGGCGGGAGGGCTGAGCCGGTGCCGGGTCCACCAGGCTCGCGCTGCACCCAGAGGCCGGCGGCCACCCCCCACGACGCCCTGGCAGCGGGCAGGTGGATGGGGCGTCAGGGCCCGGCGGGGCTGGGGTGGGGTCAGGTGGCGACCACGCGGCTACGGCTACGGCCACGGCCACCTGGCCGGTCAGGAGCACCCGCCGTCTGCAGCAGCGGGCCGTTGCTCTAACGCCAGCCTGGAGGATCAGGACGGAGGGCCCGCGGGGAAAGAGCGTCCTCAGGCGACGCGAATCAGACATGGAGGAGGACCCCGCAGCCACCCTGGGACGCCTGGGGGGCAGCCTCTGCCACGGACGATGAGGAGGCAGGACTTGACCCAGCTGGGGGTTGGGATGGGCCGGGCCAGTGGGGGAAGGGTCTCCAGGAGGCCAGTGCGGGCCATCGGGGAGGTAGCGGCCTGGAGCCCCCTGGGGAGGTGGGCAGAGGGTCCATTCTGCTGCCTGAGGAGAAGGAGCAGTGGGTCACGGATGATGGTGAGAAGGGAAGGCCGGTCAGGAGCAGGGGTGGTGGGTAGGGAGCGTTGCCGCGGAAGGGGACCGGCTGAGGTTGGGTTTCAGGTAACAGGATTGGCCCAGGGAAGCTTTTAGCTTGGGCAGGAGCCGTTTATCTGAAGCCGAATATGGTACCTGGTGGACGGAGAATTCCATTTGGAGATTTCCAGGAAGGTTTCAGGTGGGGACAGAGTGTGGTGTGCAGAGTCCCAGAGAGGAGGCCACAGGCGCCACAGCTGGACAGAAGGTTCCAGGGCTTTGCAAAGCCGGTTGGATTAGGGTGGACAGCAGTCACCGTTGTTTTCCTGTTACTGAGATAGCATACAACCCAGGAGAGGCCACCAGCAAACCCTAAAGTCAGGGATGCCCCGCAGGCCACACTGAGCTGGCCAAGGAGAAGTGACTGGCTGGGGCAGGCAGGGGAGCATGTCCTTGGCCAGGGTCAGAGCCAGGTCTCCCTGTCCAGAAGAAAGGCTCCCTGAAGATCTCAGAAGTGTGGCTGAGGCAGAGGGTAAAGCAGAGTGGGGTTGCTGAGCCCAGAAGCTGGCCGCTGGGGTTCTCTCCCAGGCCCTTTGAAGTCCCCCCCTCCCCCAGATATTCTGACCTAATATCCCTGAGGCGACTATGCAAATGGCATCTTCTACTGTTGGAGACTGGGGAACTGGAAAGATGAGCTCTGTGCAGTTTCCAATTTCAACAGAGACCACCCAGAACAGGCCTGGGGTCACCCAAGTAGGGCTTATTAACTTTCTGTAATGCTGGAGCCCAGACACTGGGGGCACTGTGGAGCTGCTATCAGCAACCTCAGGATGAGGGGGTGCTCACTGGCAGGTATGGAGAAGTGGGGTTGCCCTCTCCCAGGCTGCAAAGCTGAGACGATTTATGAGCAGGTGTCTCAATAACTACCTGTCTCTAGAAGCAGGGAGATGAAGTAGAGTTGGCCCTAGCTGGTCAGGAATCTGTGGACGAGCCTGTCCACTGGGAGGGGGACTCTGCTGGGGGAGCACCATGCCACATAGCACACCGGACAACTTCCCAGACCCAGAGGCCCTGCACGGCTCCCTGTGGTTTTTTACTTCTAGAAAGATTCTGTGAGGAGGTGTGGGCAAGTTCATGAGCTTTCTGTTCGCAGCAAGAAAATAACCTAGTATATGTCCAAGGAGGGCATTTTTCCCCGCAGGACACCCAAAGGGAAGTTTGTGGCTGGGGTTCCTGGCAGGGCATTGGAAGCCCAGGGCACTGAAGCCTGGCTCACCCCATCCCTGGGTGTCTGGGTCACTCCCCCTTCCCCAGGCAGGCCCAGGCTGGCATCTCTGCTCTAGTCCTTGAGGGAGAAGTTCCGATGGGAGGGCAGCCGGGAATAAACCCCCTCCCCTGCTATGGGCTGGAGGCAGCTCCAGGAGTGGGAGAAGCTGCCTTCATCCCATGGTCTTTCTTGCCTCTAATTTCTTCTGTTTGTGTGCAGTTTGGGGTGAGCACCCCCTGCCCCAATTCAGGCATTAGTGGTTGAGCAGAGGTGTGAGAAAACCTGGCGGCCTGGGCCCCTCCCTGGGGTGGGAGCCATCCAAGAAGGAAGGGTGCAGACCACCCAGGAGCTGCCCCCTGCAGTGGGAACTGATGCCTCTGTGGGGAGTTTGAGGCAGAAGCCTGACAGCCCGGTCAACTGACTGGCACTGAGTGCTGAGACGATTCAAGCACCATTGACCAGATCTTCACATGGTGTCTGGCCACACCGTAGCCTGTCCTGTCCATAGCAGGACCCTGTCTCTGTCCTGCTAGCAGGATTCATAGAATTCCTGACAGCTGGCTGAGACAGTGAGAATCCATGTCTGACCCGGGGTTCAACTGGCTCCCCCTGTCCAGTGTGACTGGACATCTTGAATCTCTGTCCTGCCCCTCACCTGGGTCCTCCCTTGGTTCTGCCACCTCCTCGCCTTCCCCACCGCCCAGTGGAGAGACCCAGGCCCTCTGGTGCAGGAAGGATGGACCTGAGGACAGCCAGGGGCTCAGACCGTGGCCCCAGACACTGGTCAGAGTCAGAAGAGAGCCCTGGGTGACCACATGTGGTACCAGATCCAGGTGCTCCCGCCTGCTGTTGGGGCTGGGCCTAGGGACTCAGAGGTGTACTGAGCATGAGGTGGGGTCCAAAGGGGTCAGTGACCCAGCCCGGAACTGGAGAAGCTGCCACCCTCCCGGGCTTCCTGCCCCGGAGAAGTACATGCCTGTGTGACTCTCAGACCCCACAGGGGTCTTGCTTGGGCCAGCACCCATGGCTCTACCACACAGCAGTGTCCGTATGATTAGCTGAGTGGCCTGACTCTGTCTTCACAGACAATGACTGGGTTGTTAACAGATGCCACTGGGACCCTCTGCCTGCCTCCCTGTGCTCTGCAGGTGCTGTCCTCTGCCCTGGGGTTGCCAGGAAATGACGTCTGTGTGCACAGCCTGGCTCAGCATTCTGCTCACTAGCACATGCACTAGTCTGCTCTACCTGCTCTTGGGGTGGGGAAGAGGCTGTGATGCCTGCGGGGGTGGTGTGGTGATTTGGGTTTAATCAGATTCTCCCACTGGGCAGAAGGGGGCTGCAGAAGAACCCTCTGGGAAGCAGCTGTGAGAACTCCAGCTTTCCTGGTGACTGGGAGTATTGGCCCTATTTGATTTTTTTTTTTTTTTTAGAGATAGTTTCATTTTATTGCCCTCAGTAGAGTGCTTTGGCGTCACAGCTCACAGCAACCTCCAACTCCTGGGCTTGGGTGATTCTCTTGCCTCAGCCTCTCAAGAAGCTGGGACTACAGGCGCCGCCTGCCATAACGCCTGACTTTTTTTTTTTTTTTTTTTATTATTCCCAATATTCTACAAAGCACAAAATCCTCAGAGATGAACAGACTAATGAAGGGGTTATTTGGCGAAACTTGCCCTTTTCCCTTAGGTTGGTTCCCTGAAAAGACCAACTCACAGTTATGGTAGATTAATAAGAGAAAGATTTATTTCCAAATGCCATGGGCATGGGGGGGAACCATAAGAATGATTTCCCAAAGTCTCAGTGATGGTTAGTGGCTTTTAAACATGCCTTTTAGAAGGCAGGGGGAAGAGGTGGGGAAAAGAATACTGCAGCATTTGGTTGCTAAGGGGAATGTGTGTTGATGGGTGGAAACGGATTGATTTGCAGATTAACCTGAGAGTCAGGGCTCCTGCTTCCAACGATCTTAGGGCCAGGTCTATGTGATAAGGAGTCCAGCAGCCCCTTTTCTGATTCTAAATCAGGTTACTGAGGTTTTACAGAAGAGAGGCCAGTGCTTTCTGATCAAAAATGGCCTATTCACTGAAAATATTCTTTATACCAAGGAATCATGTTTCGGGATGAAATTTTCTTAGCTCCTTGACTACCAAGGAAGCAAATGGGATGATGTTGACCCTGAATTCCAAGAATGTTTAGCAGAATTGCAGGAGGCCGATCACGCCCACATGATCAGATTGCAGCTGTCTGATTTGAGTCAAGATCTGGGGCCAGACAGACAGGACAGGCTATGGTGTGGCCAGACGCCATCCCCCGTGCCCACTGCAGAGCAAGTTCCCAGAGACACACTTGTCCGATGGATAGTCTGGCAGCTGGTCGTGCTGAGTCCCAGGGATGCCAGCTCAGGCTGTCGATGGCAGAGGTGGCTTGGATTCAGGCCCAGGATTAGCTTCATGTGTCACTCTGGTCTGGACCAGGGCCTGCGTGGGCCTTTCCTTGAGTTCCGAGCCTGGTCTATATAAGGAAGCCACGTTTCTTGGAATCTATCCTGAAGATACAGATCCAATATATGAAAACACACACAGGGTTATTTATTGTGTATTGTCTGTAATTGCAATGCGTTGGGATCAATGCAGACGTCCATATGTAGGAGATGGTTACATTGACACGTCGGAGCACCATGTGGCTGTGACAGATTAAGGAGGAAGACCCTGGAGATGCAGCGATCTGATCCCCAGGATGCCCAGCTGAGCGCCAGTGTCAAGTGCAGATGCCTTGGGTATGGTGCCTTCGTGTAAGAGATGGGAGAGAGTGTTATGCAGGAGGCTGCTCATCTGTGCAAAAGAAGAGGGATAAATCAGAAGCTAAAGAGAGTGGTGGCCTGCAGGGTGGGTGGGTGAGCTGGAAAGAGGGGAACAGACATGGGGTTGCAGGGGTAGGGGCAACATCTTTCTACGTCTAAGATGAACAGTGAAGGAGAATGAACGTGAGTGGGAATGGCGAGGATGAGGAAGTGAAACAGAGAAGATGGGATCTGCTAAGGCTGCAGCCAGCACCAAAATACAAAGCCAGCTTTATCTTATAGCATCTCAGCAGGGCTGTTTACAAGGAAGTAGCGTAGACAAAGAACATGTTTTTGGTCTTACAATATGATTGGAAAATGTAAATAACTTTATCAAGAACAATTCATTCTGTCGCTAGTTTCTACTGATAACATTGTCAACGCATGTTAAAGATAAGAAATAAAATGGAGAGGTCGCATAGTTTTCTGTACAGTTTCTAAAGATTAACTAGGTAAAGACAGTTTACTTCTGAAGGAGAAAGGAGAAAACGTTTTAGGAGGAGGAAAAACGTGTTGACTCAGCAGGAGGGAAGCAACTGGAGGTCTAACGTCTCCCAGGCTGTGGGGGCCCTGCCACCACACGGCCGCTCTCCACAGAAAACAGTATTTTGACTGTAAGTCTAATGGCAAAAAGAACTGGATAAAATACTATACTTTGGATAGTGAATTTGCATCACACAGGCCTCCAGACTAGCAATTATGAAATTTACATCTACATTAGCATCGAATAAATAGGTAAATACAGTGGACAGTGAGGGCCATGGTTTTATAGGTGTATGTAAAGTAGATGCGGAAATTGAAACAGATGCGTGCAGATGTTTGGGCTACATATACACAGATTTTCAACCTCTTCAAGCTCAAACAGGGACACTGCAGCCACAGGGAGCTCCCACACTCCCTAATCTTGATTGTACAGCACCGTTCTCCTACACAAGAAATCAGAAACCAGGACTCAGTTTGGTTTTGTGTGAAGTTATCAAACAGTGGAGCTGTAGGCTCAGAAGATGATGAGTGCTGGAGGCACAGCCGTTGCAGGGCCTAAAAGAGGTGGTAACCAGGAGCAGCACAGCCACCCACACACAGAGTTGAAAGTCATACCAATTAAATCCCCTGCAATTACCTTGCTAGTAAAGAGCATTGGCTCTTTTTCTTTTCTTTTTTTTTTTAAGAGACAGAGTCTCACTTTATGACCCTCAGTAGAGTGCCGTGGCATCACACAGCTCACAGTAACCTCCAACTCCTGGGCTTAGGTGATTCTCTTGCCTCAGCCTCCCAAGTAGCTGGGACTACAGGTGCCCACCACAACGCCCGGCTATTTTTTGTTGCAGTTTGTGTGGGGCCAGGTTCGAACCCGCCAACCTTGGTATATGACACAGGCACCCTACCCACTGAGCCACAGGCGCCGCCCTAAATGATTTTTTAATGTTCACATTGTTTTTAGAAGTGGCTGCTCCAGCTAACCTTTAATGATATCACAGCCAGCCAGTTTTCTCTCAATAGCAGTAACTTAGCAACTAGCTTTCAAAGAAGGAAGAAAAGCAAACAATAGAGGGCTTTCCAGACTCCACATTCTAAGTCTGCCGTGGCAGGTTGACTGCCTGGGTTCTGAACTTTTCTGGAGGTGATCTGTCACCAGGGTGTACGAGTGGCAGTTTTATAACCTCAGGCATCTAAACTTTAATAACAATTTTAAGACTAGTTTTATTTACCGAAGGTTATCAAAATCATGTCAGCAAAAAAGGATTTGAGTTCTTTTTTGTGTTCTTGATATGTAAGAGCTTTAGCTTTTTCTTTAAGTTAATTAGGGCTCTTTTTACACACTTGGTAGTGAAATATCACATGCACATGATGTTGTGTATAGACGCTCACACTTACAGATAGGAGCAGACACTTTAGATGAAACAAAGTGGAAAGTCTGTATTTTGAGAGCACAGGCTAGGACTTTAGGCCTAAACACTGTACATCTTACCAAGCAGAAACAGTTGTGTGTAAAGTCCCAGCTGAGCATGTTCTGGAGCCGGATACGGGAAGGCTGTGGTGTGGAAGGAGGCAGGTGTCCCACTCGACCACAGGGTCTTCCCTGTAGTGGCTGGGGGCAATCAGGAATATTGATGGGAAGGTGAAGCCCTGATCTGTCAGGGAGCAGAGGGGCTGTGGGGGCACATGGGAGTTTGCATTTTACCTTTAACTCTGACAGTGGAGACAGAGGAGGAAAACAGAGGGCTTGAAAACTTAGGAAGAGCAGAGCAGTGGCTTTGGTATAGATCAGGACATCAAACTCCTTGCCCGTGACAGAGAGTGTTGCCCCAGGCTCAGCCCTTTCGATGCTGTGAGTGGGACTGGTTTTGAAGCCAGGACCTGTCTGTCAGAATGAAGCAGTCCCAGAGAGTCCGAGAGCATGGGGGATGTCGGCTTGGGGGGCGGGTGTGGCCCCCTGCATCTAAGAGAGGGCTCCCCACTTCCAGTGCGCCTCTGTCTTGCACAGAGGGCAGGGTCCGGTGGGGGCCTCCTGGGGCACGTCCCACTCTAGTGACCCAGCTAGTGGCAGTGGAAACAGGGCTTGGTTTTCAGAGAAGAGAACAGTCCTGGTATCTTCTTGTCCAGGCTTCCAGGGTAACTCTGTCTTTGAAAAGCTCTTTCTATAGCTGTGACCACCATCCGGAAAACTTTCTGCTCTCAGCCTGTGGCAGGTCCTGTCTCCTCTTTTCCTCTTGTGTCTGCTCATCTTGGTTATCAAAGACCTTGAAGGCCTTGTTTAAAGTTCTGCTGTGATTCTTCTCAGCCATGAGCATGGTATGTTTTTCCATTTGTTAACATTTTCAGCTATTTCTTTTCTTAGAGTTTCATAGTTTTCTTTATAGAGATCTTTCACGTCCTTTGTTAGATGAACTCCCAAATATTTCATCTTCTTTGGCACTACTGTGAATGGAACAGAGTCCTTAACTGTTTTTTCAGCTTGACTATTGTTGGTATGTATAAAGGCTACCGATTTATGAATGTTGATTTTGTAACATGAGACGCTGCTGTATTCCTTGATCACTTCTAAGAGTTTTGTAGTAGAATCCCTGGTGTTTTCCAGATATACAATCATGTCATCTGTGAAGAGTGAAAGTTTGATCTCTTCTGACCCTATATGGATACCCTTGATCACCTTTTCTTCCCTAATTGCGATGGCTAAAACTTCCATTACAATGTTAAAGAGCAGTGGAGACAATGGGCAGCCTTGTCTGGTTCCTGATCTGAGTGGAAATGATTTCAATTTAACTCCATTCAATGAGATATCATCTAACTCCAGTAAGATTAGCCCATATCACAAAATCCCAAGACCAGAGATGTTGGCGTGGATGTGGAGAAAAGGGAACACTTCTACACTGCTGGTGGGAATGCAAATTAATACATTCCTTTTGGAAAGATGTTTGGAGAACACTTAGAGATCTAAAAATAGATCTGCCATTCGATCCCATAATTCCTCTAATAGGTATGTACCCAGAAGACCAAAAATCACATTATAACAAAGATATTTGTACCAGAAGTTTATTGCAGCCCAATTCATAATTGCTAAGTCATGGAAAAAGCCCAAGTGACCATCGATCCACAAATGGATTAATAAATTGTGGTATATGTACACCATGGAATATTATGCAGCCTTAAAGAAAGATGGAGACTTTACCTCTTTCATGTTTACATGGATGGAGCTGGAACATATTCTTCTTAGTAAAGTATCTCAAGAATGGAAGAATGAAGCCAATGTACTCAGCCCTACTATGAAACTAATTTATGGCTTTCACATGAAAGCTATAACCCAGTTATAACCTAAGAATAGGGGGAAGGGGGAGAGGGAGGGGAGGGAGGGGAGAGGACGGGCGGAGGGAGGGTGATTGGTAGGATTACACCTGCGGTGCATCTTACAAGGGTCCATGTGAAACTTAGTAAATGTAGAATATAAATGTCTTAACACAATAACTAAGAAAATGCCAGGAAGGCTGTGTTAACCAGTGTGATGAAAATGTGTCAAACGGTCTATCAAACCAGTGTATGGTGCCCCATGATCACACTAATGTACACAGCTATGATTTAATAATAAAAAAAAAATAAAGTTCCGCTTGTGGAGTTTGAGGCCCTTTTTCAAGTTTGGAGTTTATGCTGAACATGAGGGGCTGACTGGGAGGTGGGATGTATTGTTAAGTTAGTGAGTCTCCCCTTGGTGCCGGGGTCTAAATTAGGAAAGAGGCAAATGGCTTTAGACAGTTGTGAGGGCGAAAGGGCTGGCATTTAGCCTGATCTGAGTAATTTATGTTTCTTGACCCAGTAACATCCAAAAGAGGGAGCTGGAGTGCAGGGGAGAGAGACTTGGGAATGGAGTGAGCGCAGCCAGGAGAGAGAGGTGGGGAGGGACGGGGGAGCAGACTGAGAAACGTCACATCACCTGGAAAGTGAAGACAGTGGGAGAGGCGCAGGGGGAGGAGTAGCAGGTGGTAGGGGCGAAGATCACCAAGTTGGGAAGCTCAGGGGAAGCCTGGGCATAGGGAGCTTCAGACCACGCCGAGACAGCAGACCGGAGCTAGGATTCAGAGAGCCATTCTCTGGCCGAATTGCCTGGTTATCTAATTTGTGTCATGAAAGGATGCGAGGGTCAGTTATACATTTATACATCGACCAGAGAGTCTGCGTGGGGCATCCCTCACTAGAAGACCTTGGGGGTGCTGTTCAGGCATCTGAGTCAGACCAACACACAGTTTAGGGCGCTGCCCAGAAGGTGGGTGTCCCTAGTTTTGAGACCAAATGAAACTAAGAGGAGCTTCCCCGAAGCCAGACATCCTGGGTCATCAGGTCCTGTCTGAGAGGCAAAGCCTACCCCTCCTGTTGAGTCTTCCAGCCTCAGCTTCCCTGTTGCCATCTGAGTTCCAGCCCCTGGGGTGTGCTTCACTGCCTGGCCTCACCCCATCCCAGAGACACATGAGGTCAGCTGAAAACACCAGCCAAATGTGTGGCTGTGAATTTTCTCAGAGCCACATTAAGAAAACAATAAAACCTGTGTGAAGGCTTGGCACCTGTGGCTCAAGCAGCTAAGGCGCTAGCCACATACACCTGAGCTGGCGGGGTTCGCATCAGGTGGGGTTCGAATCCAGCCCAGGCCTGCCAAACAACAATGATGGCTGCAACCAAAAAATATCTGGGTATCGTGGCAGGTGCCTGTAGTCCCAGCTACTTGGGAGGCTAAGGCAGGAGAATCGCTTGAGCACAGGAGTTGGAGGTTGCTGTGAGCTGTGATGCCTCAGCACTCTACCCAGGGCAACAGCTTGAGGTTCTGTCTCAAAAAAAAAAAAACCCAAAAAACAAAAAAACCCCCCAAACCTGTGAAAGTAATTTTAACAACATATTTAATTAAACCAATATGTCCCAAATGTTATCATTTCAACATGTAATTGATAAAAAACATTAATGCACTATCTACACTCCCTCTGTCATCCTGCATCCTCAGGGTCTAAGACAGTTGCACCTCCAGCAGGAGTCAGATGAGGTCAGCCGGTTCCCATAGTCAGCAGCCAGACGTGGCCGGACTAGCTGGAGCCCACAAAGGAATCAGATTACTGCGACATGGCAGGTGCTGGCTCAGTGCCCATTTACAGGAATCGGGACTTTGATACTTTTACCAAAATGCATGAGAGAAGATCTGGTCGGCCTGGGGCCAGCCCCAGGGAGGGAAGGTTTGGATGGCAGAGGGGTGCTCTGGGGGCCTTGTGGGAGGTCAAGTCCTATCACAGGGCCCTTTGCTCCACCTGCAAGTGTATGGTCAGTCTTGCTCTGCCCACGGTGATGGTGACACTGGAGTATCTGGGGCCACCTCCTTCCGCAGTGGTGCCTTTGAGATATGAATTCTGGGGACTGGAAGGCCTCGGGGAGCCTCAGATGGCCTTGCTCCAGACGGAGAGCTCAGGGCTGGACACAGAGGCTCTTGTGCCCAAATGCTCTGAGATGCCCCTACAGATATTTGCACGCTCACATTTGTAGCAGCGTTAGTTCCACTATCCGAAAGGCAGAACAGCTGAGTGTCCATCGGAGGTGAAGGGGTAAATAAGATGGAGAGTATCCGAGGCTGGGAATCTGGCAGCCCTGTGCTGAGCCGGACGACCCCGAGGACACTCTGAGTCAACCAGCCAGACCCAGGGGCAAGGGCGGTATGATTGATTGCACTTGTATGAGGTCCCTGGAGCTGTCAGGGTCACGGAGACAGAAGGTAGGATGGGGCAGCACCAGGGGTGGGGCGAGGGAGAGTCAGTGTTTAACATCAGAGTTTCCGTTCTGGAGATGGACAGTGGTGCTGGCTGCACGGCAGTGTGAATGTACTTAATCCTGCTGAACCACCCACAAAAAATAGTTCAGATGGTAAAACTTGTGTTGTACAGTCTCTTCTCCACATCGAGACCTTTTCTTGTCGGCCGCTGTGGGAAATGATCAGAGGAGCCAAGGCCTGCTAAACCGTCAGTGATCGTCTTCTCTTTGCTGCTGGGTTTTTGTTTTATTAACCATTAAACAGCTTTCAACCCAGTAATTCTCTATGCTTTCTTTTAAATTTCTTGCTTCCCACTATTGAAGCAAAGAAGGCCAGGCCCATCCTTTCCTTCCCTGGCGTCCCGGGGAAGGACGTCTTCAGGACAGAGTCTCTCTCCTGGATGCAGGGATTTCCAGCTGCTGTCTCATTTCACCATGTCCAGAGGGTGTTGATTATGGATTTAAAGGGAGTCGACACAACACTCCAGTCCTTGGGACTAACCCTAAGCTTGGTTGCCACTGCCCCCTGGAAAGCCCTCTGCAGTCTTCCAGGGCAGGCCCCCCATTCCATAGTTTTTTTTTTTTTTTAATTAATTAATTAAAATTTTGCCATAGGGTTTTTGCTTTAACTCACTCCTTTGCTTTAGGGTGACTGCTGAAAGCCTGTCCTCAGAAGAGCTGATTTGCCAAACGACCGATTCCCCAATTTATTATTTCTTTGAACTAATTTGTTTTAGTTGAGCGGGTGTCAATTTGTGCTCATGTCAGCTTTCTCAGACTGTTCATCCTGTCTCTGCTTCAGTGCCCTGCAGATGGGGAGGGTGCGTGACGGGACCAACATGGGGGTTGGTGGGTTGAAAAGGTGTCAGAAGAGGATGTTTCAGCATATAACCTCGACCACGAAGAATTCTGATCTGCCAATTCTTCATTAAAGTGACGGTCAGAATATTGAAGAGTATATACAAGACCACATCTAGTGATGGGGTCTTCACAAATACGTTTCTTTCATGGATATATTTTTCAACTTGCAGGTGTGCAGGGGGTTGCTTGTTGTCTGTGCAACACCTGGTATCCCTTTTTCCTTCATAGCAGCTTCTGTTTGGGGGCATCCCTGTGCCCGGGGAACAAGTCACATTTCCCTGCCTCCTCGATGGAAGAGCCGTCTGGCGAGATGGAAGCAAATGTATTCAGTGGAGCTCAGTACGTACGCAGAGTCCTGTAAGGGGCCCTTCTGCCTGTCTGCCTTCCGCTTACCATCTCCATCCTTTCGGGAACATGGTCCCAATGGCTGCATCTGCAGTGGCCAAATTAGTGATCTTTGTGAAGGGCTGTATATGTGAAGTGACCCCAAATGCAGAAGGAGCTGGGACACCAAAGAATGAGGTGGACAAGTCCAGTTCGCCAGCAATGGGTGATTTATTGGGGACTTACACGCCGCGGAGTGTGGTCTTGGGCGCCCCTAAGACAGAAAGGTCTCTGCATCATAACCCCCCAGATGCAGGGCTTACATCTTAGGGCAAAAGTCTATGCTTTGGAAGGAACATGTAGGTGGCTGGGAGGATACTGCAGACATCCCTGCCTATGAGGTCTGCAACAACAGCGGCATTTGGGAAGGAAAACGAAGCTTACAGTGAATAGATGTTTCTACATAAAGAGCAATACATCAGCTGGACTCTTGGAGGCTTCCCCAGACTTGGGGTGAGTTAGGAGTCACTTGACAGATTAGCATCTAAAGTGGAGTCGCTCTCGTGCCCATACTTGATGATATACAAATGGACAATGATCGGACCACATGGAAAAATAGAACTCTGACCTCCCCTATTCTGTAGCAGCTAGGTCAGTAAACTGTCCATCACTCACAGTGACCAGCCTGGGAGGCCAGCCCGCAGTCCCATAATTCAGACCACTGTCTCTAGTAACTGGTTGAGGAACATCCCCAGGACCTGATTAATAACTGCAGCTGCTCTAGGGAAGGCCAACCCCACAGGACACCCTCTGTCTTACGACTATGACCTCCTCAGCGCCCGCCTGGAGCCTTTTGTTTGCTACAGAACTTCCCCCTCCCCTGGCTTTGAGTCCCCCGCCCCCAATGTGGATGATACAGGACCTCTGTGGCCTCCAGCTCTGGACACAGCCTCTGCGCTGCTCTTCTGGGTGGTCTCCTTCATGTCCACAATCCCCTTAAAGATGGTGATGGAGAAACACAGAAGGACCTGGAACCCTGGCAAGTGGGAGCTGCTCCACTAGCCCAGGACTGTGCTAGGGAGGTAGGATTAAACCCAGATCTCCTCCCAACCCAGAAAACCTCTCCACAAAGGCAGAGGAGAAAGAAAAGGATTTTATTATCAAATAATCATTTATCTAGAATGTGATGAGCATCCCAGGAACCCACTTGCAGGACTGCAGGCAGCAGGAATCTTACTCTGTATATAGCTACATAGGTAGGACCCACTGCTTCCCTCTCAGGGAACAGCGAATTGGAGCCAGTTGACTGGAGGACTGGAGATTCAGAGATGGCTCGAGCCCTGGCAGAGCTGTGAGACTGGCCAGGAGCTTATTGGGCATTTGACCTCATGACTGTCCATCTTCAGACTCCTTAATAAAGGAAGATATAAGCCTCTGTCATGTTTATCATATTGTCAAAATAAGACACTCTTATTTTGGTTTTTCTTTTTTAGCCAGCAGCCAAACTTAATACCCAATAAATGCAGTGTTTTCTCCCAGGTCTGGAAAGTTCTCCTATCTTTCAATATGGTCTCCTTCATTTTCTCTGTTTTTTTCTTTTGTATACAACATGTGTTAGAGTTTCTTACTTTCTTAAATTTGTCAAAAGTTTTCTTTAATGTTTTCAGCTGTCAACAGAAAAGAATCCATACTCTGTAATGTAATTCCATCAAGGGAAAAGGAGCCACACTCTGTAAAGTAATTTAAAGAGGTTTATTCTGAGTTAAATTTGAGGACCATGGCCCAGAGCCACGCCCATGAAGCCTTGAGCAAGTGGACTCAAAGTGTGTGTGGGGGGTTGCAGCTTGGTTTTATTTCTACCTTTCAGGGAGACAGAAATTATAGGTAAAGTCATAAATCAATATACGGAAGGCGTATATTGGTTTGACTTGAAAATCTCAAGGAGGGGGATTACAAATTATAAACAGGTTTAAAGATTCTTTTTTTCTTTTGAGATAGAGTCTTACTCTGTTGCCTTGGGTAGAGTGCTGTGGCGTCATATCTCACAGCAACCTCAAACTCCTGGGCTCAAGCGATCCTTTTGCCTCAGCCTCTCAAGTAGCTGGGACTACAGGTGCCTGCCACCACTCCCAGCTTATTTTTCTATTTTTTGTAGAGATGGGTCTCAGTCTTGCTCAGGCTGGTCTTGAACTTCTGAGCTCAAGCAATTTGTTGACAATTGGCTGATAGAGTTAGGCTTTGTGTAAAAGACCAAGGGTCAGTGGAAAGGAAAGCTTGAGTTAAGATAAGCATCTGTTATTCAGAGACAAACTGCTAGCCTGCGTTTGTTGTGTAAATTGAGGACCTGTAGGTTTGTCCTGCAAGGCCTTCAGCTGCTTAATGAGTCGGTAGGGACATCTCTAAGAAGGCAGGGGGCATGATGAGGCTTGTCTGACTGGCAGCTCAGTTTTAGGAGATCCCCTTGGCCAAGAGGGGGTCCATTCAGTCAGCTGGTGGGGGAGCCTTAGGATTTTTTTTTTTTTTTTTGTAGAGACAGAGTCTCACTGTACCGCCCTCAGGTAGAGTGCCGTGGCGTCACACAGCTCACAGCAACCTCTAACTCTTGGGCTTATGCGATTCTCTTGCCTCAGCCTCCTGAGCAGCTGGGACTACAGGCGCCCACCACAACGCCCGGCTATTTTTTTGTTGCAGTTTGGCCGGGGCTGGGTTTGAACCCGCCACCCTCGGTATATGGGGCCGGCGCCCTACTCCCTGAGCCACAGGCGCCGCCCAGGATTTTGTTTTACTTCACGCAACTTTGATCTTCCTGTGTCATCCAGCATTACCTCCCATTCCACTCATTCTTTTTTACTGCATAATCCTTTTTTTTTTTTTTTTTTGAGACAGAGTCTTACTATGTCACCCTCAGTAGAGTGCTGTTGCGTCACAGCTCACAGCAACCTCCAACTCTTGGACTTAAGCGATTCTCTTGCCTCAGCCTCCCAAGTAGCTGGGACGACAGGCACCTACCACAACGCCCGGCTATTCTTTTGTTGCACTTACCATTGTTGTTTAGCAAGCCCGAGCTGGGTTCAAACCGGCCACCCTGGGTGTATGTGGCTGGCACCCTACCCACTGAGCTACGGACACAGCCTGTATAATCCTTGTATTAAGTATTTTATGTTTATGAATCACAAGGAATATATCTAACATTTTTATTTGCTTTGAAAAAGAATTCTCTTCTTAAAAAATGAAAATGTGTTTCATGGATGCTGCTTTTTATTTATATGATATCTAAAAAAAACTCACTTTAAATATCAATACATAATAAATAGAAAATAAAGGGCTGGGGAAAGACACACTGTGCATTCTAAAAACAGCTGGAGTGCAATACAACATTAATGTTACGGGACACCGATTTCAATACAATGAATGTTACCAGCGTGGAAGGGTCTGAATCAAAATAGGGTCATTTGTGTTAAAAAAAGAAAAATAATAACTCCTGGAAAATAGAGCAGGAGAAGCCCACAAAGAGAGGGTTCTCATGCTTTTACACCTAATAACAAAACAATCACAAAAGACTCTGCAAAACCACAGCCTTGCACAAGGGCCTTTGTAACCTTACCCAGAAAATATTTCCCCAAGGATGTCTGCCCGGCCCAAGCCTGGCCATCTTTGTGCCATCTTTGTTATTGACCCTGTAGCCAAGGATAATTATCTCAAAACAATTATGTCCTCTCCATCTTTCCTTTAAAAACCTTTGTCTTTCTTTATCTCCTTGAATATGCACATTTTTTGTTTTTTTTTTTTTGGCCAGGGCTGGGTTTGAGAATATGCACATTTTTTACCATGATACTATATTCCACACAGTGTCATGGTAAAAAATTCCCCACACATATGTATGTACCTGACAACAGAGCTTTAAAACATACCAAAAAAAAAGAAGGAAAGAACTAAACACTGAGGTAAACAAATGCACCATTACGACTGGAAACTTCTACTCTGCTCTGTTGGTAGTCACTGGAACAAGTAGACAGGCTTCTGGAAATCTGCCTGTCTCATTTTCTTTCTTTTTTATTTTTTATTAAATCATAGCTGTGTACATTAATGCGATCATGGGGCACCATACACTGGTTTTATAGACCACTTGACATATTTTCATCACACTGGTTAACATAGCCTTCCTGGCATTTTCTTAGTTATTGTGTTAAGACATTTATATTCTACATTTACTAAGTTTCACATGTACCCTTGTAAGATGCACCGCAGGTGTAATCCCACCAATCACCCTCCCTCCGCCCATCCTCCCCCCTCCTCTCCTCTCCTTTTCTCCCTTCCCCCTATTCTTAGGTTGTAACTGGGTTATAGCTTTCATGTGAAAGCCATAAATTAGTTTCATAGTAGGGCTGAGTACATTGGGTACTTTTTCTTCCATTCTTGAGATACTTTACTAAGAAGAATATGTTCCAGTTCTATCCATGTAAACATGAAAGAGGTGAAGTCTCCATCCTTCTTTAAGGCTGCATAATATTCCATGGTGTACATATACCACAGTTTATCACTGTCTCATTGTCTTTGGCCCTCGGTGTGGGGGATTGAGACCACTGTAGTCAGGAGCTGGCTGGGGGTGTGTGTGTGTGGTTGTTATATAACCTGTTGTTGTTATATAACCGTAATAAAGAAAGAACTATTAGGTGATATTTATTGAAGCATGGTTGAGGCAGATTCCAAATACCTCCAGGTGTGGGGCGCCGCACCTCATGCTTAGAGGGGGTGGGGTGTGGGAGGGGTCTTCTCAGAGTTCCTGTTCCTCTCCCAGCTCTTAGCTGTCCCTGTGAGACAGCCCAGGAACTGGACTCGGGCCTCACTTCTGACCCAGGGAGGCAACACGGGGTTGTGTGACCCAACCTGATTAACCCAATGACCTCCCTTGGAATTCGCCCATGCCCACATAAGGAGGGGGTCAGGAGTCAGACTATTGTAGGTAGAAGCCTTGAGCAAGTGGACTTGCTACGAAAATAGCAAGACAAGGAAAATAAGATGCTGGCTCCAGCTGATAAGGAACCTGGCCGCACAAAAACCAGACCTACCCAGTGGTGAGACCCACTGCCTAGCCACCTTTCTAATCTAATGTAAGCTCCCCTTAAGTAAAGGATCCCATCTCTTCTACCGATTTGTCATGCAAATCAGCCTTTAAGAATTTCCCTGGGCCGGGTTTGAACCTGCCACCCTCGGTATATGGGGCCGGCGCCTTACCGACTGAGCCACAGGCGCGACCAAAAAATAGCCGGGCGTTGTGGTGGGCGCCTGTAGTCCCAGCTACTTGGGAGGCTGAGGCAAGAGAATCGCTTGGGCCCAGGAGTTGGAGGTTGCTGTGAGCTGTGTGAGGCCACGGCACTCTACCGAGGGCCATAAAGTGAGACTCTGTCTCTACAAAAAAAAAAAAAAAAGAATTTCCCTGGGCAGTGGCTCAGACCTTCGATCCTAGCCCTCTGGGAGGCTCTGGATCACTTGAGCTCAGGAGTTGGAGGTGAGTCTGAGCAAGAGAAGAGACCCTGTCTCTACTAAAACTAGCTGGGTGTTATGGTGGGCCCCTGTAGTCCCATCTACTCAGGAGGCTGAGGCAAGAGGATTACTTAAGCCCAGGAGTTTGAGATTGCTGTGAGCTATGACGCCATGGCACCCTACCAAGGGTGACAGAGTAAGATTCTGTCTCACACACACAAAAAACCCCACAAAAAACAAAAAACAACAGAATTTCCCTGAACCTTTCTTGTCCACCCGTGTGGTGCCCACCTCTTCCTTCTGTGTCCTGTGATAGGACTGTCTGATCAGCTTTTCCTCTTAGTAATTTTCCATCCGCCGGCCCCGCCCTGCTCCTTGGCGATCACTTCTCCTTGCCCACACTGCTTCCCCTCACTATAGACTCAGTGATGTTGTCCCTACACCTACCTCAATGGTCCTTAATAAAGTTGGCCTCACCATGCTTTAATAAATATTATTGAATAATTTTTTCTTGAATGCCTGTCGAAATGAAACAGTTCACACCCCTCTCGCTCCCCTTGAAGAGGCTCGTTCCATTTTGGAGCTGACTTCCCTTTATTCCCTGTGACTGCTCTCTGATGGCTCTGAGCATTCTCCAGCCTTTTCTATCATCAGTGTGGGAACAGTGTTCTTTGCAGCTTTCTACATTCTAAGAGGAAATGAAAGTCTCTGTTAAACATTTTACTGCAGCCAGAACTTAACTGATTGACTCTGTGAGCTCATCTGCTGTGAGAATTTCCTCTGTAGGAGTCCTAGGTAATGGCAGTGGCCCCCTGGGATATATATATATATATAATAAGATAAGGCCACAGCAGGAAACAGGTGGCACAGAGAACTGGGTCACTGAGGAAAGTGTAATGAGGAGACTATTCACGGAGCTGTGGAGAGGGGTTAGAGAACCTCGTATTTCAGGGCCAGGGGGAGCAGGCAGCTGTTGTTTCCCTTAGGTCTGTAAGGGCAAAGGTAGAAATTGTCACTGGGATTCAGACCGGGTGGTTGTGGGGAGAGGGGTGTCCGGCAGGAACTGTGGCCCTTAGTAAAAGATTGCAGGCTGCATGGCTAGACATAAAATAAGCCAGGATGTAGAAGAACGTAACACGTGATCATCCTACATGGTGTAGTCCACATTCATAGAACATGGCATCAACAACAGCACAACACACATTCATTTCAGTTGTGCGTGGGATATAATGCACATTTCTGTGCACACACACACACAAGCTTCACAACTGATCACGTCATGAACCATAAAACAAACCCCAACAAGTCTAAAGGAATTGACATTCGACAGAGTCACACTAGCTATTAATAACGGAAAGATAACAGGAAAATCTCCAATTTAGGACTACACAACACACTTTTAAATGATCTGTGAGCCAAAGTGGAAGTCTCAAGGGAAATTAAAAACAGACTTTTAACTTGCTCAGAATGAAAATGCAACACATGGATTTAGCTGTGAGGTACAGCTAAAGCAGAGTTGAGAGGAAAACTTATAGCATTAAATGTTTACATTAGAAGAGAGGGAAAACTCTCAAATTCATAATCTAGGTCCCAACCTCAACAAAAAAGAGCAAAGTGAACCCCAAAACAAGCTGAAGGAAGAAATAATAAGGGTAAGAGGAGGAGTCAATGCAACGAATGAAAATGCAATGAAAAACAATACATAAAATCAATTAAACAAAGAACCGGTTCTTTGAAAGGATCAATAAAACTCTAGAAAGACTGAGAAAGAAACAGAGAGATGATACAAATGAGCAATATCAGGAATGAAAGAGGTGACATCACTACAGACCCTGCAGACATCAAGAGGATGATAAGGGGACACCGCAAACATCTCTACACAGAAATTTGACAACTTACGTGAAATGGACCATTCTCTGAAAAGCACAAACTGGGTGGCTCCTGTGGCTCAGTGAGTAGGGTGCCAGCCCCATATACTGAGGGTGGTGGGTTCAAATCTGGCCCCGGCCAAACCGCAACACAAAAAAACAGCTGGGCATTGTAGCGGGCGCCTGTAGTCCCAGCTACTCTGGAGGCTGAGAGCTGTGTCCAAGAGCTGGAGGTTGCTGTAAGCTGTGACACCACAGCACTCTACAGAGGGCAAGGGAGTGAGACTTTGTCTCTAAAACAATAAATAAAAAATAAAAAGCACAAACTGAAAAACTCATCCATTATTAAATAGATATTTGAGCAGCTCTATGAACTATTAAGAAAATAGCATTAGCAATTAAAATGCTCACACCAAGAAGAAATTCTTGGGCCTAGATGATTTCATTGGAGAATTCTTCCAGGCATTTAAAGAAAAATTGACACTAATTCTACATAATGCTTTGTAGGAAATAGAAGAGGACGAATCACTTCTCAATTAATTTTACAAAGCCAATATTACCCTAATATTAAAACCAGAGAAAGATAATACAAAAAGGAGTTTATTCCAGGAGTGCACAATTGGCTCATTATGCAAAAAAAAAAAAAAAAATGCAATGGGCCAGGTGGGGTGGCTCACATCTGTAATCCTAGCACTCTGCGAGGCTGAGGCAGGTGGATTGCCTGAGCTCACAGGTTCAAGAGTGGCAAAAAAATAAACTTGAAACTGAACTTTAGACTTTATACACAAGTTATCGGCAACTAGTTCATGGATTAAAATGTATAACTCTAAAACAGAAGAACATATTCAGGGTCTAAGGCTAGGCAGAGAATATTTATTTATTTATTTGTTTATTTTTGAGACAGAGTCTTGCTCTGCTGCCCAGGCTGGAGTACAGTGGTGCTCTCCTAGCTCACTGCAACCTCAAACTCCTGGGTTCAAGCAATCCTCCTACTTCAGCCCCCTGAGTAGCTGGGACTATAGGCAGGTGCCAAAATGCCTGGCTAATTTTTCTATTTTTTATAGAGACAGAGTCTTGCTATGTTGCTCAGGCTGGTCTCCGGGTACAAGCATCAAGTGATCCTCCCTCCTCAGCTCCCAAAGTGCTGGATAATAGGTGTGAGCCTTAAGCAGAGAAATTTTAGACTTGACTTCAAAAGTAAGATTGATAAAAGGGGGTGGCGCCTATGGCTCAAAGGGGTAGGGCGCTGGCCCCATATGCCGGAGGTGGCGGGTTCAAACCCAGCCCTGGCCAAAAACTGCAAAAAAAAAAAAAAAAAAAAAAAAAAGATTGATAAAAGGAAAGTCAATAAAATTTGGCTTCATCAAAAATAAAACTGCTTGAAACATGCCATTGAGAGGATGAAAAGATAAGCTACAGAGTTGGAGAAGGAATTTGAAACTTCTTATCCAACCGGGCCTAGTACATAGAATATACAAAGAACTTTTACAAAAACTATGTAGTTAAAGCAATAGTAACAAACCCTTAAATAATCAGATTAGAAAGTGGGCCAAAGACACGAATACATATTTTACCGAAGAAGATATAGAGAGCACACCTTCTCAGGTGTTCAGCATCTTAGCCATTGTGGAGATGCAAATTATGGGCACAATGTGCTGTCACTACACCCCCATCAGAATGGCTAACACAGAATAGTGACAACACCAAACACTACTGAAGGCGTGGAACTGGACCACCCGCACACTGTTAGTGAGAATGTAAAAGGTACGGCCAGTCTAGAAAACAACTTCACAATTTCTTACGAAGCCAAACACGCAATTACCATACAGCCTAGTGATTACTGTTCCTCATGAAGACTCACATTCCTGAAAAAAACCTGTTGATGAAGATTTATAGCAGTTTATTTTAATAGCCAAATGCTGGAATCAGCCTGGATAAATGGTTAAACAGACTGTGGTCCATTTGCGTCATGGACTGCTGCTCAGCAGTCAAAAGAATAAATTTGTGATATAAACAACTTGGATGAATCTTCAGAGGCTGAGGGCGAGTGGAATTGCC
The DNA here is from genome assembly GCF_027406575.1 of Nycticebus coucang. Classification (NCBI taxonomy): domain Eukaryota; kingdom Metazoa; phylum Chordata; class Mammalia; order Primates; family Lorisidae; genus Nycticebus; species Nycticebus coucang. Next base: position 3,519,866 of record NC_069795.1, read on the forward strand.
AGTCCCCAAATGTCACAGACCTATGATTGTAACCAGTTCTGTTAACAAACTTCAATGACCCCTACATACTTTAATAATCCTTTCCTTTAACTATTGATAACTATTTGACCTTTTGTTTCTCAGAAATGGTAGATTTTCTATAAGACAAAGGAGATGAGGTTCTGAAGGCTCTTGGACAGACTTCTTGCTGCCGAGAGTCACCGGCCCTCTGCACTAGACCCTTGTAAGTTACACCATGATTTGCTCCAAGGTACACAGCCCATGATACCTGCTACTTGGAGAGACAGATATGAGGAAGTTTCTCCTGTCCTCCTGACAAGAGGCCTGATCTATTACAAATCCCTCTCCTCCTCAGCAATCTTCATTGTCCCAGTAATTGGATTTTTGCACATTGAACAATCAGACCTAGGCTGAAACCCCATATGGTTGTGACAATAATTCCATTCATTTGACACTTGCGACATGATAAAATTATAGAGATGGAGAACAGATTACTGGTTGCCAGGGGCTACAGAGGTGACAGGAGTGTGGCCATGAAGGGACTCCAGAAGGAGCCTGTGGGGACAGAATGTTCTAGAACTCGTCTGCATCAGTATCAATGCCTGGCTGTGACTTTGTGCTATCTTGTAAACTAAACTAAAACTCTAAGTTCTCCTGCTGACTGAACAGACTCTTTCTTGGCCAAGGGCCCCCTTCCAAAAAAATCCCTTAAAACTGAGTTCCCAGCCACAAAGCGAAGGGAGGTCAGACACATCTCATTATAACTTTGAAGTTTACATATAACAACTGATCAGCAATAATGTTAAAACAAGATCATGAGACTGACTATTCTATTCTTTGTTACAATAAGATACTAAATTATTAACATAATTGAAGGACCTGCAGAACAAAGGTTAAATTATCTGGTGATCATCAATTCATCAATTTGCTTATCTGATGAGTGGAGATCTGGTAAATGTCCTGTAGTTTATCTCAGATTAACAAACTTTCTTATTTTAAAACATTCCAAAACTTTAGACCAGGTGTCCTCAAACTATGCCTGCGGGCCACATGCGGCCCACCGAGGACATTTATCTGCCCCGTGGGGGTGTTTTTGCCACAGCTGCCTGTCCTGCTGAGCAGCCTGCTCATCCCAGGCGGCAGTGCGCATGTGTGGAATGTGCGCGGCACTCTCTGACTCCCCTCCTCTCTGTCTCCTCTCAGTCTTGGGTGTGATGGAACTAGTCACCAGCTTGCCTGTGCAGAGCCTGCTGCTGCCTGAGGACCACGGTAAGAACAAGTTAGGATTTATTTTTTTTGAAGTTAGGAGGTCTATTTTTTTTTTTTTTTATGTAGTTAGTAGGGCCTTTTCTTTGCGGTTAAGGGGGGGGCCGTTTTTTCCCTGAAGTTAGGAGGTCTTTTTTTTTTAACTTTGCAGTTAGTAGGGCCTTTTTTTTTTTGCAGTTAGGAGGGGCCTTTTTTCCTGATGTTAGGAGATCTTTTTTTTTTTTGCAGATAGGGGCCTTTTTTTTTTTGAAGTTGGGAGAGCCTTTTTTTTTGGTAGAGACAGAGTCTCACTTCATCACCCTTGGTAGAGTGCTGTGGGGTTACAGCTCACAGCAACCTCCAACTTCTGGGCTTAGGCGATTCTCTTGCCTCAGCTTAATGAGCAGCTGGGACTACAGGTGCCAACCACAACGCATGGCTATTTTTTTGTTGCAGTTTGGCCGGGGCTGGGTTCAAACCTGCCACCCTCAGTATATGCAGCTGGAGCCCTATCAACTGAGCCACAGGTGCTGCCCGGAGAGCCCTTTTTTTCAAAGTCGGTTAGTTGGTTGGGGGTGGATTTTAGGGGGGTTGCATCACAGTGATAATGCAAATAGCACTCAGGTCTAATGCAAATTGTCAATGCTCAGTGGTAATGCAAATGGTCAGCGCTCAGAGGTAATGTGAATAGTCAGGTTCAGTGGTAATGATAATTGTAAGTGCTCAGTGTTAATGCAAATGGTCAGTGGTCAGTGTTTTTTTTTTAATTATTATTAAATCATAGCTGTGTACATTAATGCGATCATGGGGCACCATACACTGGTTTTATAGACCGTTTGACACATTTTCATCACACAGGTTAACATGGCCTTCCTGGCATTTTCTTAGTTATTGTGTTAAGACATTTACATTTTACATTTACTAAGTTTCACATATACCCTTGTAAGATGCACCGCAGGTATAATCCCACCAATCACCCTCCCTCTGCCCACCTCCCCCCTCCCTCCCCTCCCTTTCCCCCTTCCCCCTATTCTTGGGTTATAACTGGGTTATAGCTTTCATGTGAAAGCCATAAATTAGTTTCATAGTTAGGCTGAGTACATTGGATACCTTTTCTTCCATTCTTGAGATACTTTACTAAGAAGAATATGTTCCAGCTCCATCCATGTAAACATGAAAGAGGTAAAGTCTCCATCTTTCTTTAAGGCTGCATAATATTCCATGGTGTACATATACCACAATTTATTAATCCATTTGTGGATCGATGGGCACTTGGGCTTTTTCCATGACTTAGCAATTATGAATTGGGCTGCAATAAACATTCTGGTACAAATATCTTTGTTATGATGTGATTTTTGGTCTTCTGGGTATATACCTAGTAGAGGAATTATAGGATTGAATGGCAGGTCTATTTTTAGATCTCTAAGTGTTCTCCAAACATCTTTCCAAAAGGAATGTACTAATTTGCATTCCCACCAGCAGTGTAGAAGTGTTAAAAACAAAGGCCATATGATTCTCTCAATTGATGCAGAAAAAGCTTTTGATAATATACAGCATCCCTTCATGATCAGAACACTTAAGAAAATTGGTATAGAAGGGATATTTCTTAAACTGATAGAGGCCATCTACAGCAAACCCACAGCCAATATCGTATTGAATGGAGTTAAATCGAAATCATTCCCCTCTGAGACATATCCTGATCTCAGGAACCATGCCCTCAAAATGGCAACCATCTTTGGCAGCACTTATGTCTATGAACAGACTTTTTCCAGAAAGAAACATCTGAAATCTCCAACCAGATCTAGACTAACTGATGCACACTTGCATCACTTGTTACGACTAGCAGTGACAAATATGGAACCGGACATTGACCATCTCATTAGCCAAAAGCAGGCCCATAGTTCTCATTGAAATACTGGTAAGTTTGTTGATTTAACTTTACTTGTTCCTCATTTAAATATTGTATTTGTTCCCGTTTTGTTTTTTTATTTCAAAATGAGAAATGTGCAGTGTGCACAGGAGTTTGTTCATAGTTTTTTTTTTAAACTATAGTCTAGCCCTCCAACGGTCTGAGGGACAGTGAGGAGGACCCCTGCTTTAGACAAAGATGTATTTCCTTAATTAATACAAACCCATGTATAATCTGTAAGTTACTCCTTTTCTTCCCTACAAGATGTCCAGCCTTTCTGGGCCAAATCAATATACCCCTTCCATGTACTGACTTATGATTTTTCTTCCAATTCCTGTTTCTTTAAAATAAATGAAACCAAACTGACTGAATAGCCTTGGGACTACTTATTCAAGGCTTCTGGGGTGTGGCTCTTTGGGCACGGTCACACACACTGGCTCAGAGTGAACCTTTTCAATTACTTCACAGAGTTTGGGTATTTTTCCCATTAACATTGTGCAAGATGTTATCACTAGGGGAAACTAGATCAAGGGCACACAGGATTTCCATCCATTATCCCTCACAACTGCACAGGAATCTATAATGATTTCAAAATAACAAGTTTAACTAAAAAGATCATCAGTTTCTTGCAGGTAACATGAGACACATCCAAGACAAGTGAATTTCATTCCTTCACACACTCCTGTAAAATTTGTCTGCCTGTAAAATCCCAGTCAGGAAATACTGCTGAGCCCTGTGCCTTCCCGGCGCCCAGGTCCAGTCTGGTCCCAGCAGTTCTGGCTGGGATCAGGCTGAGATGCAAGTCTGACCAGGACCACAGAGAGAAACAACCAGCCCGCTTGTTAACTTTCAACTGTGATTTTAGATTGGTGGGGACAGACTGTGAGGGGGGAGGGGTCCTGGGATGGTGGGGACAGACTGTGAGGGGGGAGGTGTCCTGGGGTGGTGGGGACAGACTGTGAGGGGGGAGGTGTCCTGGGGTGGTGGGGATAGACTGTGAAGTGGGAGGTGTCCTGGGGTGGTGGGGACAGACTGTGAGGGGGGAGGTGTCCTGGGGTGGTGGGGACAGACTCTGAGGTGGAAGTTGCCCAGGGGTGTTGGGGAGAGATTGTGAGTTGGGTGGTGCCCTGGGGTGGTGGGGACAGGCTGTGTGGTTGACTGATGGCGGCAGTTTGTCTGCCTGTCCCACAGGTGGTCACTGAGTCTCCCAGCTGTGAGCACCTTGGTCTTCTGCTGTAGAGTCAGTACCAGCTCCCCTGTGGGAATTTGAGAAGCACCTTCCAAGATCTTGCGTGGTAGGGACAGCTGTGGTCCTGCCCACACACGTGAAGGATGTGATCAGTCCCAGCAGCAAGTCTCCCAGGAGGGCCGGGCCCTGGCTTCCCTGCTTTTAAGTTTCTGGCTCTTTGTCCTTCCTAAGGAGTCAGTGCTCATTAGAAGTGATAGACTGCAGTGGGCTGGGAGGCATAGCTCATAATAAATACTGACTGACAGGGACCAGCCAGTCAGTGAATACACACACTGCGGGTTGATAAAGGCACAGGCCCCTGGCTGAGTTCCTGGGACCACAGTCCTCCCCCAGGCCCTTGTCGTCCATCTGCAGCAGTCTGGAGGTCAGCTACTGGGTCAGGCCGTGTTCCCCCAGGGTGGCAGGGGTGCTCCATGGCTGGGATCCAGGCGCTGAGGTTCCCTTTGAGCCCTTTGCCCTGCCTGGCCACGTCTTCTCCATTGCCGAGAGAACTGCGCCTGGCTGTGGACTGGCTTAGCTCTGACCCTGACCCAGACCTTTACCATGAGAAGGGAGTCCCCATCCCCTTCTGCAGCAGTCCCTCTGTCACCCTCTGTGTGGTCCTTCATTTCTGAACAAAAGTAGGTGCAGTTTCCCCAAGATAAGGTCACCAAGACTCTGTCTAGCTGACATAGAGGACAGTGGCCTGTCATAGCAGATAGACACATGCTGTCCCCAAGGCATTTGTGAAACCCTGTTGGAAATGAACAGTCTACACCCAGCTGGGCACAGCTCCATCATTTTATTTCGTGCTCCTCTCTCCCACCTTCCTCTGAGTCAGTTTTAATGCAATGTTGTAAACCTTCCCTCCAAGTAGGAGCAGTGGGCCCAGTAAGTTTACCAGGCTTGCTACTAAACCACTTTCCCAGTGTCTGCCGTTTCATTCATTCATAATTCATTCATTGCTTCATTCATGCGTTCATCAAACATCTCACTCCCGGCAGTGCCCACGGACAGAGAAGGTGGCTTCCCTGTCGTCACTGGAGCCATCACACACATAAGCAGCTTCCTCAGGATTTTCCTGAGGTTCCCAAGGAGGTGAGTCTGCTTGTCAGAGATTAACTGTCTGAAATAACAGGATTTTTTTTTTAAGCTTCATAGTCCTTATTGGTTTTTTTTTGTGATTCTAACTGATATGCTGACATGACCCTCTGTGGGGCCCCTAGTAGAGTGAGAGTGTTTGCTGTTCAGTAGAGGCTCGTGTTTATGTACAAGTCAGAACTTAACAGCTCCCAGTAGGAATGAGGAAATAGGGTGGTTATTTAACAAACAAGTTTAATCACTCGATCACAAGGTCATCCTTACAAGCTTCACAACTTGCCGCACTGTTCAAGTTGCACGATCCATTCTGCGTAATTAAGCATGTAAGCATGAACCATCAATTGAGGTCTGTCTAAGGCTCCATGCCCCTGTGCGGCCACTGCCTAGTCATGGTCACAGTCAGGCAGGACCCAGGAGCATTAGTCAGTTCTGGGGACTCGAAAGGGCCCTAGGTCCTCAAGACAGAGCTGGGCAGAGACCCCCAGGCTGGGGCTTCCAGGTGACCCACAAGTGTGGCTGCCTTTACCTTATGAGGTGGACTTTCTCTGGCAATAAATATAAGAAAAGGAAGACAAGGTTTGGATATGCGTCTTGTTCTCCTGCTCAGGCAGGGTGCACAGCCATTGTTGCAACTACGTATCTGAAACAGGTCTAACACATGTCACTGGAGGCTCTTGGAAAGAAAACCAGGCTTATTCAGGAATGGGATACTGCAATGGGAACACTGTGTCACAGCAAAGTATGTGCACATTCAGGGAGGTAAAGGAAGGCAGAGATTTATCAAGGAAAAATGAGGAGAATTGTATCATTGTTTTGAGATAGTTATCATTGGCTACAAGGATTCATAACAAGGTGATGTTAAAAACAAAAGATGGTGCCAGTTCGAGGTTGAAGAAGCATTTTGCCGGGCATATGTCCTCACAGAAGTACTTTGCAGAGTCTTTGGTGATAGTTTTGCTCAGCATTCATGTAGGAGATGCAACTTTCACACCTATGAGTCTTGGGCCATGGGGGCTGCGTTGTTGCTATCCCAGTGACACAGACTACAGTGTTCATGGCCACCTTCTCATCAAAGTCAGACATTTTCATTGCAGACGGTGAGGAAAATATGGTGGAAAAAAATCACTTGTGATTGCACCCAGAGATAATTGTGGGGACAAAGGCCCTTGGCTTTCTGAAGGTTTCCTGAAAAATCACTGATGTAAGGCAGACTGATTAATAGGAGACAGGCAGGCACATTTATTTAAGGTATATACAAAGATATAGGAGAAATTGTCCACTTTATGTTTAGGTTTAATAAAGTATGGACAACCTTGCAGAAATATGATTGGACAAAAAAGGTGTGATCTAATGCTAACAGGTGGGAGGAAACCCAGCAAGGCCTGTCTGCCTAGGGCAGTGGTTCTCAACCTTCCTAATGCCACGAACCTTTAATAGAGTTAAAAGGGGGTGGGGGAGGCGGTGCCTGTGGCTCATAGGGGTAGGGCACCCGCCCCATATGCCGGAGGTGGAGGGTTCAAACCTAGCCCCAGCCAAAAACCACACACACACACACACACAAAATAAATAAATAAATAAAAAAATACAGTTAAAAGGGGTCGCAACCCACAGGTTGAGAACTGCTGGCCTAGGGTCTTCTCAGCCCCTCTGAGCACATCCTTCCTCCTGGGTGTGGGGCAGGAACAGGGAAACGGGGGTCTTGTGACCTGTAATCAAACAGGTTAGTTCAGATAATTTCTTTATGGCCAGTTTTTACACAGAATAATTGCAGGCTTTATGGCTGGCTTTCAGAAAAAGGGCTCCTGGCTTTTTTTTTTTTTTTTTTTTGAGACAGAGTCTCACTATGTCACCCTCAGTAGAGTGCTGTAGCATCACAGCTCACGGCAACCTCCAACTCTTAGGCTTAAGCGATTCTCCTGCCTCAGCCTCCCAAGTAGCTGGGACTACAGGTGCCTACCAGAATGCCCAGCTATTTTTTTGTTGTAGTTGTCATTGTTTAGCAGGCCCGGGTTGGGTTTGAACTTGCCGGCCCTAGCCACTGAACTATGGGCACCTCCTAGGCTCCTGGCTTTTATGACCCATCTTGGGGAAGAGGGATTCTAGTTTCTATGTCCAGCTTCAGGGGAGAGTGGGACTGAGAGATAGGAGGGCAGGAGGTGGCCAGAGAGAAACTTCTGCTCCCAGACCTTCATGTTGGAGTGCTGTTTATAAGCACTGTGAAATCCTATTGTTAACATTTTTCTTTAACAAAATTAGGATCAGACTGCATGAACCATTTTGTATCACTTTTCCTTTTCTCAGATTATTTAATGTACATTTTTCAGCACAATTAAGCGTCCCTGAAACCCAAGACTGCTATGTCTGCGGCGTCCTGTGGAGGTGCTCCATGGCATCCGAAGCTCTCCCTGCCCCTGAGACACTGACATACACCTTCTTGGCATTGCCTGGAAGCCTCAAATCTCCCTTGTGCCTCTCAGGAATTGAGTGACTCTGCGCTTCCCCCATGTGGGAGGCCAAGTGTGACAATTTCAGTTAGCATTGAAGGGCTCAAAATTAAAACCTTATGTGCATTTCTAAGACTCCCTGAATTAAGTGCTTTTGCTGCAAAGCTAATATGTGAGAATTCTTCACATTTTATTAGGTACCTCTAATGACTTGCAACAATAAATATAAAACCTGGCAGGGACAAAATGCTACCAGATGCAAGATAGTCAACAGTTGTTGGCTCATAAGTCTTAGTGATTTAAATGCAGACTCCTTCCCTGTTCCCATGGAGTGGGGTGGAGTGGGGGGACCAGCAGAGCCCTTGGCAGTGCTGGGGACAGCTGACCTGTAGTGGGGGCAGATCTCTGGTGGAGACAGCTGACCTAGAATGGGGGCAGGTCTCGGGTAGGGACGGCTGACCTGTAGTGGGGGCAGGTATCGGGTGGGGACAGCTGACCTGGAGTGGGGGCAGGTCTCAGGTGTTCTCCCTAAGGACCGCATGGGAGATTTCTAGGGTCTTAGTAGTTGAAATCCTTCTGTGGGAGTCCCATGACTACAGCATCAGAAAGTCACGTTAGTTTTTCAGCTGTTGTTCATAATGTCTGTGGTGTGTCCTGACATCTATGTTGGTAACTCTTGGAAGTGTTACAAGAGGCAGTGGGGCTTGGCAGGAGAGGAGGGTGAAACAGTTGCCTAAGACAGATGGTCGAAGAAGACCTCCTGGTGTGTCCCAAGTCCCACTTTATCATGCTGGTCGATTGGAAACATGGCCGCAAACTGCCCACAGCTGTCCCCTGGAGGAGCCCATTTTCCCAGCCCTTAAATGTGGGCTCAGCCATGTGACCAGCTCTGGCCACTGTGATGTAAGGAAATGTGCATGCTGAGACTTGAGGAGTGCTTGAGAACTGGGACTTTTGCTCTCTGCTTGCTGGGAACCATTCGCCCCCTTGTGAATGAACCATGTCGGCCTGCCACACGACAGACACATGTGTGGTTGGATCTGCAGCTGCCATCCAACCAACTGCCAGACATGTGGTGAGGCCATCAAGGACCAGCCAGCTCCAGCCAACCCAGACTCTGCCCAGTTGACCCACAGAGCTGTGACAAATAATAAACACTGTGTCCAAGCTAGTGGTTTGGGGACAAGGGCTTACCAATAGACCCTCCTTTCATATCCAAGTAGATGAAGGCAAAATTTCAGGTTGGTTTGAGTGGATTATTCAATGGTTGTAATTTGTTTCCTTGGCTTCTTACTTCCCTGTCACCTCTTCTTTCTTCCCATTTCCATCAAGTCCCCTTTTGTATCACCTGTACCCGGTGCCCAGAGCTGTCCTAGCCCCTCAGAGACCTTGCTGGCTGTCCTTGGTGCTGTGGCACCCTGAGTCTATCACCGGTGCCTGCTTCTGCCTTCCTGAGATCCTGGCTTATTTGGAGGCACCCTGGACAAAAGCAAACACACCAAACAAGCAGAGCCCCCTCAGGAAGGAGGATCACTGCCTTCACCCACAGGAGCGGCTGAGGCAGGGCCCTGAGGGGCCTGAGGGTGGAGGGCCAGACGCTGTGCGGACCACTTGCCTGACATTGTTTTATTTTACTGAAACTTCAGAACAACCTGAAGAGGTGGCAGCTGACAGATAGGAAAGCTGAGGCTGTAGGGTATAGCAAGTTAAATTGTGTCCTTACAAAATGACATGTCCAGGTGCCAATTGCCAGCACTAGTGACTGTGACCTTAGTTGGAAATAGGGTCTTCGCAGATATGATCGAGTCAAGGTGAGGTGGTGCTGGAGGGCGTGGACCCTCATCCTGTGACCAGGGGCCTGATAAAGGGAGGGACATTTGCACACAGACACACGCAGAGGAGAAGGCCGTGGGAGGCAGAGGCAGGGACAGCATGGCGTAGCTACGGAGAGTGCCGGGAGCCACCTGAAGCTGCAGAGCTGAGGACAGTCTCTCTGCTGGAGCCCGGGGTCCACAGCCCTGTGGCACCTTGGCCCAGACTCCTATCTCAGGACTGGGAGAGAAGACACTGCTGTTGTTTTAAGCCACTAAGCTTATGGCAATTTTTTATGGCAGACCCTGGATATGAATGCAGCTGGCAGGTAGCCCCCAGATTCTGCAGTAGAGCATGCAGATTCAGACCCGGTCCTGCCAGGCTCCCTGCTGATGGTGGCTGCTATGTGAGCCTCTATCCTGACCACGGAGGCTGTGCCAGCCCACATGTGGGTCAGTGGCATTGTCTGAAGTCAGGAGGGGATGCAGTGTGGGCCATTCAGGGTAGTGGGCCTGTCTGAGGGGCCCATCGTGTGGTCTCTTCCCAGCGGGTAAACTGGTCAGGGTACTGCACACCTCCTGCTCGTCTGTGGCCGTGGGGTCCTGTCTGTACAGGCCTGGGAACCACCTCTGTGATGGTGGGACACACACCAGCTATTAGCTGGGCTCTCTGGTCATCACTGGGCAGTGCAGAGAGCAGCATCTGGCCAGCAGTCCACAGCTGCTGAGCACTTCCTTCTAGTACATTTTCACTGGCAGGCCTAGTGCATATTGGAGTTTTGGATAAAATTGCTTTTTTTTTTGAGACAGAGTTTCACTTTGTTGCTCTCGGTAGAGTGCTGTGACGTCACAGCTCACAGCAACCTTAAACTCTTGGGCTTAAGTGATTCTCTTGCCTCAGCCTCCTAAGTAGCTGGGACTACGGATGCCCACCACAACGCCTGGCTATTTTGTTGTTGTTGTAGTTGTCATTGTTGTTTAGCAGGCTTGGGCCAACCTGCCAGCCTCAGTGTATATGGTGGGTGTCCTACCCACTGAGTATGGGCGTCAAGCCGATACAATTGCTTTTAATAAGAACAACAGGAAATTAGTCTAGAATTCTCATTGCCATGAGTTATTGTGGGCTGTTGCTGGGGGCTTCAAGCCCCGTCTCACAGCTCTGAGAGGGACCAGCTGGCTGCCCCTACCATCCCCTGCCACACCTGTCCCTTTGTCCCTTAATGAGGCCCAAATGTTCTTTGTTTTTACTTTGTTCTCTGCCAGGTCTGATAAACCATGCCAAGGATGAGCGCTTGGCATCTTGGCGTCCTTTCAGCTCTCTCTCAGGGGGTAGCAGCGCTAGACGAGCAATGTGGGCACATAGCACGTAAGTGCACACACACGTACACCACAAACATGCCTGCCTCCCCGGGTAGCGCTCTTCCTCCTCTCCCTACAGTCTGCACTGTGATCCCTTTTCCTCACGCCAGCACCATTCAGGTGGCCAGCGCTCTCCAAGCCCATGGAAGATGTGTGGCACTGACCGGTGGAGGTGCCCGCAGCGCCCCAGGTGCCTGAGCCCACGAGCTCCGGGGCATCCAGCTCACCCCATGTACCTGGGGCCAGGTGGGGGTTAGAGAACAGCTGCAAAGGAAGGATGAGAAGGGGCACACACGGGTCCCCTGCCCCGACGGCAGTTCCAACCTGGCCGGTCTTGGCCATTGGAGGGGGATGGTGAGGGCACACGGTGCACGGCCCCCAAGCTATCTGATAAACACTGATGGAAACAAGGAGTAAGGAGATCAGTAACAGACAAAGCAGAACAATCAACTTTCCTGGGTTTTGCACTGAAAGTTCCTGGACAGAGAAACCCCTTCGGACCTGGCTGTAGGGGGTGGTCACCCTAGAGTGTGATGAGTGACAATAAAGCTGGAAGGGGAGAGAGAGGCTGGGGGTTGGGGGCAGGGCTGAGGTCAGGAGAGACCCCCCCCCCCCAACAACATGATATCTGAGTGGACAGAAATGTAGTGGACAGAACCAGGCCACCCTGCCCACAGAGTTCTGAGTCCTGAGACTATGTGCTAGTTTAATAGCATGAGGGACTTTGCAGGAGCAATCATATTCTGGCCTGTAAGATAGGGTGTGTCCTATGTCCCCAGATGTCCTAGCAGAAGGGAAGCAGAGATGGGAGAGGGAATGAGAGCCTGGGAGGAGAGAGAATGGGGGAGAGGGAGAGGAGAGGTGGGCCCCTAGAAGCAGAGGTTGGAATGACACACTTCCAAGTGGTGGAAGGAGCCAAAAGACAAGGAATGGGGGTGGCCTTAGGATGTCCCTGGCTGCTCATGGGATGGAGGAGGCCACCAAGAGGAGAGACCAGGAGGACAAGCTCACGGTCATGGAGCCAGGTGGGCGCAGGTGGGGAGTGGGCGGAGGCTCCAGAAAGGAACCGATCCAGCTGACACCTGAGTTTGGCTCAGTGTGGCTGATTTTGGACCTCTGCTTCCAGAACTGTAAGAGAATAAATTCATGTCATTTTCAGCTCAGTGCTTTGTCACAGCAGCGCAGGAACCCAATTCGAGCAGAGGTCTGAAAGAGAGCGTGGAGGAGGCGTGTGTGTCTTCCTCAGCTCCACTGCTCGGAGGGAGCTACAGGCTCACAGCAGCAGGCAGGAACTTCTCCAGTTTCAGAGGCGGGAGGTCAGGCCTGGGTGCCGGCACAGCCAGGTTCTGGCCAGGGCTCTCCAGCTGCAGACAGGTGCCGGCTTCCTGTGTGTCCTCAGGTGGGGGAGGGGGCGAGGGTGCTCCCTGGGGTCCTTCTATAAGGGCACTGACCCCATTCATGAGGCTCCACTCTGCAGTCTTGCTGCCTTCCAAGGCTCCACCTCCTAACACGATCACCTTAGTGGTGAGGATTCAGCTTAGGAACATGGGGCATACACATTCAGACCACAGCAGCTTCCCAGGCCACCAGCTGGGAGAGATAAGTAACAGAACTACAGAGTTAAGTGCAAGGGACCAGAATGCAGAATAAAAAAAGAACTTCTGCCATCAACCAGAGAAAGATGGATTGCCCTAGAGGAAAATTGGCAAAGGTCCCGACTTCCCAGGAGACGAAACCCAACAGCCAAAGAACTTGTGAAGATCAGCCCGTGCCTGTCATCAGAAAAGTGCAGATTCACCCACAGCAAGAGGCACACAGGAGGTGGAGGTGACAGGAGGTAACCATGGACTGATCTGAGGGTGGGGGTGGATGTGGGTGCACCTGTTGGAGGGGGATTTGGCAAACTGAGACTCCAGGCTGACTAGGATGGCCTGGTTATGGTGAACATGTTACTACATGAGGTCATTAACTTGGTGGTTTAACTGTCCCTAATGCCAAGAAGCAGCTTGTGGGTGCAAACCAGGTTACAAGTCATCTGTGGGCCTCTTGGTGACCCAAACCAAGCATTACAGATCCTTGTCTGATCCAGGGGTAGAGGCTCTGCATGATTTCATTTTTCCAGCTTTATTTCTCAGAAGGGGGATAGATACGTGAAGATGCCTAGAGTCTGTGGTGGGGATAGCACTTGGAAGTCCTTATACCCAGAGAGTGACAGGAAGGGGGAGACTGGCCGGCTTGTCCCCAGGCATGACGCTGCCTTCTACCTGTTCTCTATCAGACCAGAGCCCCTGGAAAGATCGACCTCCAAACTGGGATGCTCCTGAAAACAATTAGGGCCTCCTCCCTCCTTTTTCTTACATCCTTTCCTTTCATGGTACAGATACCAGGTGTAACTGCCGAGGACCAGTGTCTAGGGACACCCTAGTGCAGTCGCACTCCAGGGCTTGCTCTGGAAATACCCGCAGCCCTCGCAGACCTGCAGTCTCTAGAGCCAGGCATGACTCAGCATCCTCAGCGTCCCTGGGAGCAGCCAGGTCTGGAAAGCACTGACCCAGGTGCTGCTCATGTGATGGATGAGGCCACCAAGAGAGGTCAGGAGGACAAGCTCAAGGTCATGGAGCCAGATGGAGGTAGGAAGAAGGACAGAAATAGGTGGGGATTGGAGGCATATGGGGGCAGGACAGACAGGTGAGGGCAGATGGGAGCAGGACAGGCAGGTGGGGGTAGGTGGGGCAGGTGGAGGCAGGTGGGTAAGTGGGGGCAGGTGGGGATAGGTGGAGGCAGGTGAGGCCAGGTGGGGATTAGTGGGGGGCATGTGGGGATAATTGGGGACAGGTGGAGGCATATGGGGGGCAGGGCAGACAGTAGGGTCAGGGCGGACAGGTGGGGTCAGGTAGAGGCATGTGGGGGCAGGGTAGGCAGGGCCAGCGCTGGGATATCTGGAGCTCTCCTCCCAGTTAAAGGTTCCTGGGCCACCCAGGACTATCAGCAAGTAGGGCCTGACTACCATGGGCTGCTTCCTGGAGCTATGCGTCTCCTTCCTTTCTCAGGCACAGCGGAGTCCAGCCATGGGAGTATCTGTATTCGGATCTGTCTCCTTCTGGCTCAAGCAGGGTCCACTTGAGGAAAGGCCATCCATATCTGGACAGATGGTAACAGGATGTGCTATTACATTGAGAACAGTGGTTTTCTTTGGAAAGTGGAAAGAACATGATGGCTGTCTGAAACATTCTTGGAATCTCCTGGTAGGGGAGCAGAGCGGGAGGAACTTGTATTTGTGTGAGATGGAGCTTGGCCCCAGACCTGCAGCTCAGTGTCTCTCCAACGTCAGTAGGTTGATCCCGTCTGAAGCCAAGGATACAGCCCCAGAGACAGAGCACGTGTAACCACGGATATGTATAACTCAGAGGCAAATTTCTTTTTTCTTTCTCTTATTATTTTAAAATTTTTTTGTCTAATTCACACATTGCGACCCGTCACCACTCTTCCCTCTCTGCTCTCCCCTTCTCCTACCCACCACTGTGTACTAGGTCATTAGTTGTCCTGATATCAGAATTGAGTACAGAGGATTCTTTTTTTTTTTTTTCAGACAGAGTTTCACTTTGTCACCCTTGGTAGAGTGCCATCCTGGATGGTGTCACAGCTCACAGAAACCTCCAGTTATTGGGTTTAAGCCTCTCTTGCCTCAGTCTCCCAAGTAGCTGGGACTACAGGCGCCCTCCATAACGCCCAGCTATTTTTTTGTTGCAGATATCATTGTTGTTTTAGCTGGCTCAGGTGGGGTTCAACCCGCCAGCTTCAGTGTATGTGGCCGGCGCCCTACCCATGGAGCTATGGGCGCTGCCCGTACATAGGATTCTTATGTATTTGTTATTACAAAGAAGTGGCTCGCACAAATATGAAGGCTGAGGAGTCCAAGGACATGCAGTCAACAAGCTAGAGACCCAGGAGAGATGATAATATATTTCTAGTCCAGGTCCAAATTTCCACAGGATTACACAGGGCAGAAATTTGACTCATGAACAACTTTTTAGAGTTTTCCATAACATAAAAATGTCTGCAAATATATTTCATTATAAGGACCCTAGAATATCTTCCCCTCACTCAGAGCAAGGATGCCCCTAAATAAAGCACAATTGTTTTTCTTCATCATAAAATGTAGTAAAAGGCAGCAGCTTGGCATCTTTTCTAATTTCTCAGAAACCCCAGGAAACAGTGAACATCTTTATGTAGCTTATGGAACATTTTCTAGTCTCACTGTCCCAAATTCTCCATTCGCTCACCCACCAGATTTTAAAGATCTGCTAGGAAAACATATTGGAAATGTTAGGATTAATAGGAAAAAAGTAGTATAATATATAATTCCACCTTCCATCTTTCTTTTCAATTCCTAGATATAAAATTCAAATTACATAAATAAAATTATCTCTCTTACTAAATAATCGAGAATCCTATGGGAAGGCCCACTTATTTCATATAAAGTGTGATTAGAACCACATTTGAGAATAATAGTAGAATCTTGCTTTAGGTTAAAAATATAGGAGGAAACATTCAGGTAAGCATTTAAAAATACTTTCTGTGCAAAATATGTTTTTCAAAAATTGGAAGTAAAAGCAGGTATGGCTGTGAATGATGTAGACCCCCGAATTGAAAATGGTTTACTTGGGGCTTGTTTGGAATTCTGAGGCCATGGTCTGTGGTTGCTTAGAGATTCCACTCAAAGTCTCAGGGCCTCTCACCCCTCCATCCCCGTCAGTGCCTTGAAAGGCCTCCCTTCTTAAGGCTACTCATGACCCAAGACGGCTGCTTCAGCTCCAGACATCTCACATTTCAGCCCTTAGGGAAGAGGGAGGAGCAAAGAAGAAAGGGAGAAAACACCCCTCCCTATGGAGGATTCCTGAATGCTGCCTTGTAATGTTTCCTGTACCTTCCATTCGCTTGGACTCAGCACCTGGACTTGACTAGTTGTAGAAGAAGGAAGGTTGGTGTTGACAAGGGCACAAGCCCTGGGTGCTCGTGTGTCCAGATAAGCTCTCTTCGTCTGACCAAAGTGGGGGGCCGTCTTCAGAGGCACAGCAGGCAGGATGTGCCACAGTCTTCTGTGATGAATGTCACGGAGTTAGTCAGAGATGAGTGGACAGGCAAAATGTGGTCTGTCCATGGAGTGGGATGTTATCCAGCCCCAAGGAGGAAGGAAATCCTAACACACTCTGCAATATGGGTGGGACCCAGAGGACATTATGCTGGGTGAAAGCAGCCAGTCATGAAAGAACACACACTGTGTGATTCCACTGGTACGAGGTCCCAGGAGTGGTCAAATTCATGGAGACAGAAAGTGGCATGGTGAGTGCTGGGGGTTGGGAGCAGATAGTTGTTCTTTAATGGGGCAGAGGTGTGGCTGGTAGTGATGGAAGGTCTGGGGTAGAGCGGAGCCCCAGGGAGATGTTCAGATGCAGCCCAGACCCGGGAGTGCAGCAACCTCTGTCCCTCTGCACTGAGGAAGCTTTTTTTTTTTAGATAGAGTCTTACTCTGTCGCCCTTGGTAGAGTGCCGTAGTGTCACAGCTCACAGCAACCTTCAACTCTTAGGCTTAAGTGATTCTCTTGTCTCAGTCTCCTGAATAGCTGGGACTACAGGTGCCCGCCACAACACCCGGCTATTTTTGTTGAAGTTGCCACTGCTGTTTTAGCTGGCCGGGGCTGGGTTTGAACCCGCCACCATCAGTATATGGGGCCGCCGCCCTACCAAGCTACAGGCACTGCCCTGCACTGATAAAGTTTGAAAACGATCCACTGCCTGTCTGCCTCCCTCACTTCCCTGAGCCTGAAGAAGGCCACCCCATGGCTGGTGTTCTGGTGCCTGGGTTCCCGCCTCTGTGTCTTGATCCCTGTGCCTGCTCCCTGGGAGGGTCCCCTGGAGGTACCATCTGAGCCTCTCAGGTGGGTGGGGCTGGGCTCCAGGTGCCCCGCATCTCAGTATGCAGAACATCACTCTTCACCCTAGACACAAGTCCAGCCCCCAAAGTCCCAGTGAGAATGCATATCCTACAAACATTGCTGCAGGACATTAGGGAGGGAGACTTCTGCAGACCCCACCGTAGGGAGTAAGTGATGCCCCCTCCCAAAGGCATGTCCACATCCTACTCCTCCCTAACTGTGAACCTCACCTTCTTTGGAAGTAAGTTCTTTGCAGATGTAATCAGATGAAGATGAGCTCACTCTGGAGTTAGAGGGCCCCTAAATCCAATCACTAGGGGCCCTCCAAGAAGAGGAGAGGACGTGTGGAGAGACGGACCCGGACCCACAGGGAGGAGGCTGTGGGGAGACTGAGGTGGACACTGGGGTGAGCACCCCAGCCAAGGATCACCAGAGCAACTGGACCTGGGAGTGAGGTCAAGATGGGTTCTCCTGGAGAGTTTCCAGATGGACCCGCCCTGCTGACACCTCAGTCTTGTTCTAAGGTCTCCAGAGTTGTGAGACAAGAAAGTTCTGTTGTTTAAGCATCCGTGTTTTTGGTGCTCTGTCCCACAACCCCCCAGCCCAATTCTGGGGTACTCCTCTAGAGCAGCTGTCCCCACATCTCCATCGCTCCTCACACTGTACCAACCTTCTGGGTTCCTTTCAGAGAACCCAGAGAGCTTGCAGAGTCCACTCTGCTGAGCCCAAACCTGGTCATGAGTAGGTGGTGGCTGATGTCTGTTCTTCCTCTGTGCTGGGGGTAACCCTGAAAGGACTTAGGGCCTCTTTCTTCATGATTTCCTCCCATCCTTACCACTTATGATTTCCTCCCATCCTTACCAACCACCAACTTACCAAGTTGGTGCTCCATCCATCCACTTATCCATCCGCCCATTCACTCATCTACCCATCCATCCGTCAGTCTATACTCACGCATTCACTGATCTATCTTCACCCATCCACTCATTCATCTCCATCCACCCTCCCACCCTCTCACCCATCCATCCATTTACCTCCACCCTTCCACCCATCAACTCATTCATTCATCCACACACCCACCTGTCTACCCATCCATCTCCATACATCCATCCACTCATTTATCCATCTACCATCAATCCACCCATTCACTCCATCCATCCATCCATCCATCCATCCATCCACCCACCACCCATCCATCCATCCACCCTCCCACCCTATCACTCCATCTGCCCACCCACCCATCCACCCATCCATCCACCCATTCACTCCACCCATCCATCCATCCATCCTCCCACCCATCCATCCACCCACCCACACTATCACTCCATCCACCCACCTATCCACCCATCCATCCATCCACCCACCACCCATCCATCCATCCCCTCACCCACCCTATCACTCCATCCACCCACCCATCCATCCATCCACCCACACACCTATCCACCCACCCATCCATCCATTCACCCATTCACTCCACCAATCCACCCATCCATCCATCCACCCACCTACCCACCCATCCATCCACCCATTCACTCCACCCATCCATCTATCCACCCTCCCACCCATCCACCCACCCACCCATCCACCCACCCATCCTTCCACCCATCCGTCCATCCATCCACCCACCCTATAACTCCATCCACCCACCCACCCTATCACTCCATCCACCCACCCATCCACCCACCCACCCTATCACTCCATTCACCCACCCACCTACCCATCCACCCATCCATCCATCCATCCACTCACCCACCCATCCACCCATCCATCCATCCACCCACCCACCCACCCATCCATCCACCCACCCATCCATCCATCCACTCACCCACCCTATCACTCCATCCACCCACCCATCCACCCATCCACCCACCCACCACCCACCCACCCATCCATCCATCCACCCACCCACCCACCACCCACCCACCCATCCATCCATCCACCCACCCACCCATCCACCCACCCATCCACTCATCTATCCATCCACCCATTCACTCCACCCACCCACCCACCCATCCATCCATCCACCCACCCACCCTATCACTTCATCCACCCACCCATCCACCCACCTATCCATCCACCCATCCACCCACCCATCCATCCATCCACCCACCCACCCACCCGTCCACCACCCATCCATCCACCCACCCACCCACCCACCCAGCCAGCCATCCACTCATCCACCCACCCACCCACCTTATCACTCCATCCACCCACCCACCCACCCATCCAGCCAGCCACTTACCCCCCCACTCACCCATCCACCCACCCACCCATCCACCCATCTATCCATCCACCCATTCACTCCACCCACCCACCCACCCATTCACTCCATTCATTCACTCCACCCACTCATCTCCCTCCAGTCATCTGTTTGTCCATCCATCTGTCCATTCATCTATCCACAAAACAAATCTTTGAATACCTGTTGACTTCAGAGGACACATCAGTGAATAAAACATAAAATCCTCTGCGCCTGTGGTGCTTATATCTTAGTGGGAGGAGATAGAAAATAGAAAATCACCACTATCAAGAAGAACTGCAGAGCCTGTGAGAGGTGGTGAGTGCCATAGTGACAGCACAGAGTGCTGGGTGACCACGCACAGTGGCAGAGTGTGTGTTTAACAAGGTGAGCCGCATCACGGCTGAGACAGACTCTTCAGGGTTGTGTAATCATCACTTCAGACATAATCTCAATGAGCAAATGGCCCTGACGTCAAGGACTTGCTCCTCATGTGTACCGTTAGACCTTGGCCCTTTCAGGAAGGGGCTGCCTTCACGTGAGCATGTGGAGGGGCCATATGGGCGAGGGCACTTGCCCCTGTGCTGGGCTCTGCACACAGGAGGGGGCCGCTGGGCTGGCAGGGGCTTCCCTGCCCCCGCACAGTGAACAGTCTGAGACCGCCCCAGGCAGGGGACAGAACTCAACTCAAAACAGGAAGCCAGGGTGTCCAAGGGATATTTGCCATTTCTGCTTACATTTTAAAACTACATCATCCTTGATAAAAATACATACAGAATTAAATCCTCCTTGAATTCTGTGCTAGGAAAAAGTTGATTCCTCCCAAATAATTTGTTTGCTTTTCTGCATTAGAAAATTGGGACTGGGTATTCATCAGGTTTTTCTTTTCTTTTTTTTTTTTCTTTTTCACCTTGGCTGCCAGGAAACTCAGAACTGAATTTTAATGTCCTTTGCAGGAATTTTCCTTAGGCTGGATTTTCTGTTATAATCGACTCTCTTTTCTTTCTCACTTCATCCCACTCACATTAGGGGACGTGTTTTTTCTAGTTTAGCGTCATGGTTAGGGCACAGGTTTTGGAGCCTGAAGGCCAGAGGTCGGATCCCCACCACACCCCCCGGAGCTGTGTAAACTGGGCGGTGTGTGCCTTAGCTTCCTCACTCGTATAATGGAGAGAATAAGCGTTACCTGCCTCGTGGCCTGCGTGGGTGTAACTGTTAGTAAACATGAAGCTCCGAGGCCCAATGACCGGTGCACGGCAAGGACGCAGTGACGTGAGTGGTCTTTACCTGTCACGTCTGTTTTCAAGTTTGCACTATGGAGCTCTTTTTTGGCAAACTGTCTCAGATCCTTTCAGGAAGTAGATGGTTGTCTTTGCTCAGCCTGCATAATAAAACACAACAGTGTGGCTAGGAGGGGGAGGACAGGGGAGGGGAGGGAGGAATGGAGGGAAGTGGGGAGGGGAGAATCATCTCTGATTGAGTCAGCCCAAGGGCCGGGGAGTACCCGGGGGCCTTTCTTGGTCATTTGGCTCCTGGTTGGATGCCAGGTCTGGTCCTGGCCCCAGGAACATGGCCACAAACAGACCCTGCTGGCAAAGGGCCTTGGCTTTGACCAGAAAACTGACGGTCCTGCAGAGGTTTTTCACGGCAACCCTGGCCTGGGAGAATACTGTGCACCTGAGGGCAGTGAGCTGAGCCAGGGGTTCAGGGGATGCTTCCTGAGGAAGGGGTGTTTAAGTGGAGCCCCAACAGCTCTCTCTGCCCCTTTCTCCCGAGCTCCTGAGGTGAGGAGTCCCCTGCACAGCCTCACAGGACCCTTCTGGCAGAAAGCTCTTCTCCATGCCTCTCCTGTTCCCTTCTCCTGCTGCAGGGAGGCACTTCAGAAATGGCCTGAGAGGGGGAGGGTGGCTTGGTACCCGCGCAGTCCCTGGCTCCCTCCCTCCTTGCACTGCCACATCTCTGGGGCCCCGCACTGCATTCACAGGCTTCTCCAGAGAGACAGCTCAACAGGCTGTGTGTGTGTGCGCGTGCGCATGGGCGCTCCAACACACAGAGAGTTTTTTTTCTTTGAGACAGAGTGTCACTTTGTTGCCCTGGGTAGAGTGCCATGGCATCACAGCTCATAGCAACCTCTAGCTCTTGGGCTTAGGCGATTCTCTTGCCTCAGCCTCCTGAGTAGCTGGGATTACAGGTTCCCACCACCACACCTGGTTAACAGAGAGAGATTTTAAGGAATGTGTCTGTGGAGCTTGGCAAGTCAGAAATCTGATGGGTGGGGCCTGGGCCGGGAGCTGGGGAAGAGCTCCAGCCTCTTCTGAAGGCCACATGCTGGCAGGACCTTCTTGCTTGTGGGGCGGGGGTGGGCGTGGTCCATCTGTTTCCCGTCCATGTCACCTGGTTGGATGAGGTCCGCCACAACAGTGAGAGCATGTGCTTTCTTCAAAGTCTGCCTATTTAAATGTGAATCTCATCCCCACAGAATCTCACCCCCACAGAAATCCCCAGAATCACATCTGGGTACCGTGGCCCAGCCAAGCCGATGTGTAAACTAACTATCACACATGTTCACCCACCTCTTGCGTGTGGGGATGCTGGGTCTGCACTGCTGGGCATGCCCCTTCCTCCCCCTGCCCCTGGCTGCTCAGGGGTGTGGCACTTGCTGCATGGCCCCTGGGGGCATGGGGAAGCGGCCCACTCCTGTCTGATGGGCAGACCCTTGCCAGGCCTCAAGGCTGATATGCTGCAGCCCCACCCAGCCCATCTCCCTGTCCCCATGGCTGCACCTGGTCCAGGACCAAGTCTCCCAGGAAAGACATCCAGAGTGAGTCTGGACAGCTCCTTGTCACCCACCTGCTCTGAGACATGGGAGTCCACTCCCCCGCCATGCCTCCGTGTCCCTGCCTGTAGAATGGGGGTGCTGAGGGTTGCTCATAACAATCGTGTTCCTGGAGGCTGGTTGTGAGAGTGCCGGGGCCACGCATGTGCATCTCCTGAAGCGGCGTCTGCACCTCTGAATCAGGGTGTTCATTCAGTGACTTCTCCACGCCACAAAGACCACATAGCTGGGTGGCTTAAAGCCACAGAAGTTTATTCCCTCCCTGTTCTGGAGGACGGAGGTCTGAAATCAAGGTGCCAGCAGGGCCACACTCCCTGTGAGGGTTCTGGGGAGGGTCCTTACAGCCTCTCCACTAGCTTTAGCAGCTGTGGTCTGGAAGTTTCTGTCCCCTGAAGTTTCTATGTTGAAATCTTCACTCTGACCGTGATGGTATGTGGAGGTGGGGCCTTTGGGAGGTGACTGGATCGTGGGGCAGGGGCCTCATCAATGGGGTCAGTGTCCTTTCAAGAGAGTACCAGAGAGCTCCCTGCCCCTTCCACTGCAAGAGGACATACCAGGAAGGCCCCATCCACAAACCAGCAAAAGAGCCCCACTGGACTTTGAGTCTGCTGGCACCTTGACCTTGGACTTCCAGCCTCCAGAACCGTAAGGAACAAGTTTTGTTGTTTATAAACCCCCAGTCTCTGGAGCTTTGTCACAGCAGCCCCGGGCGTCGGTCACTGACTTTGTCTTTACATCTCAGGGCTTCTCCCTGTGGGCTGAATGTCACCGTTTCCAAACCCCATCCTTACAATAAATATCATTTGTTTATTTTATTCATGAAAAGTAAGCCATTCATTGTAGGAAATTTGGAAACTCCAGGAAAAATGATAAAAAAAATTACCCCAAAGCCCTCTCCCCCTGGCCCAGGTGTGATTCAGCCTGAATCCTAACTTGACCTTGGCAGCCAAGGGGTGGGTGTTGGGTGTTTGGATTTGGGATTGCCAACCAGCCCTCCAGCTTGCCTGGGCTGTGTCAGTGTGTCCTTGGCGGGCTTGATGACAGGCGTTTTAGAGGGAGCCTTGTCTTTCTCTGTGTCTACCTGTTGCTAATGTTTCCTAATGAACGAAACCAAGGCCCAGCCTCGCCTGAGGAGATGAAGGTTCTGGACATTTCCTCAGGGCACCTCTCTCAGCTCTCAGCAGCCTTCAGAGCTAGAGAGAACCAGGCTTCCCAGGCAGCCTCTAGTCTAGGCAGCCTCTAGGAAGTGGGGAAGGGGGCCCAGTGGGACAGAGAGGCCCATCTTCCCCAGAGCCAGGAGGGCAGCTTTGTCCTGGTGCCAGCCCAAGTTCAATCTGTCCTGAGCATCCCCTGTGTGCTGGACCCCGTGTACCTGCCTGGGGAGGTGTCCATGAGGGATGCAAGCCTGTGGGGCTGATGTCACAAAGTGCACTGATAGGACAGCTGAAGCAGCAGGCACATATCCTCTCACACTCTGGAGGTCGGAAGTCTGTGGGCAAGGGGCAGAAGGGCCAAAGCTTTCTGAGGCCTGTCCTTGGTGTATAGACAGCGTCTGCCCCTGGGTCTTCACAGACTCATCCCTCTGTGGGTTTCTGTCCCTTCTTCTTATAAGGACGCCAGTCAGACCAGATCAGGGCCCATTCTAGTGACCTTGTTTTAACTCAAAGACTCTGTCTCTAAACACAGTTCCAGGAGGTCCTTTGACATAGGGGACACAAGTCAGCTCATAACAAGGGTACTCATGCCCTACACACCTGGCTCCTGCCTCAGGCCACTTTCCCGGGTGAGAATTCTGCCAAAGCAAAGGCAAGTGTGCACCCACCCCACCTGGTGCCGGAAGACCACCTGAGGACAGAGGGGGACACCAGCCCCCCATGCACACCCTCCCCACCCCCTCCTGACTACTGATGGAGAACGCCCCCCATTGAGAGCTGGAGCGACAAATTTAACTGCCCCTTAGAGTTAAAATCTCTCAAGCCGGGCATGGTGGCACACACCTGAGGTCCTTGCCACTCAGGAAGCGGAGTTGAGAGTACCCCTTGAGCCCAGTGGTGACAGAGTGAAATGTTGTTTTAGAAAGAAAATCTTTTGACTTAGATTTGTAACCCCCACCCCCATTGTGACGTTGAAGGAAAGGTGAGACAAAGTGCACCTTTTCCAGTCACCTGCCCCTCCAGCCCTCTCCTGGCGGGAGGGAAGCCCAGCCCCAGGCCCCACCTTGACGCGAGAGGAGAACATGGGTGCCAGAGCCACCTGGGTCTCCCAGTGGGTATTTGTCTGGAGTTAAGTATTTCACACGCCCGGTGTACGCCCAACCCTCACCTTGTATGAGTCCTGCTTCCCGGTCCCCTTGCCACTTAGCTGCAGAAGCCAGAAAGCAAAGCAGCCACATTGGCTTTAGCTGCTACCAACACAGGATGCCACAGACAGTAATCGGAGTATGAGGTGGGTGGGGTCCCTGGCCAGAGGACACCACTCAGGTGCCAGGGCAGAGATGGCTCCTCACATGGAGGATGTCTCCCCAGGAAGAACATGAAAATTGAGAAAGAGTGTGGCCTGCGCTGGACCCAGTACCGTCCTGCCAGCTGGTGGGAGGTGCCAGCCTGGAATCCCAGGGGGCCATGGCCTTTGTGATAGGCAGGGTCGGGGCGCTGAGCTGCCCCTCCTATTGGCCCCCTCATCAACTTCAGCTGAGAAGGTGATGTGATTAGATGGCAGACCTGGGACCTGCCAGGCCCCGTCCTAGACACACGTATCATTCCTTGAATTGCTAGGAAAGTTCTTGCGGGGAAAACCCTGATTTGGATGAACATGGTGACGAAGGTGTGGCT
Organism: Nycticebus coucang; assembly: GCF_027406575.1. Classification (NCBI taxonomy): domain Eukaryota; kingdom Metazoa; phylum Chordata; class Mammalia; order Primates; family Lorisidae; genus Nycticebus; species Nycticebus coucang. The sequence continues at coordinate 3,544,805 of NC_069795.1, forward strand.
GGCAGGACGGTGCTGGGCCCAGCGCAGGCCACACTCTTTCTCAATTTTCATGTTCTTCCCGGGGAGACATCCTGCTTTGACGTGCTGCGTCTGGGTGGCAGCCCCAGCCCCAGCATCTCCAGCCTTGTTTTGGAAAGCACTGGGCAGCATGCCTGCCTGACACTGGCCATGCGGCTGGGCTCTGAACGTTCTTGTCCTTTATGCGCAGTGAAAACCAACTGTTTGGGAGGAAGGAATGTTCCCTCGGAAGTGCCCTGTCCTAACGGTGGTGGTGCCAGCCTACCCACAAGGGGCACCTTGGTTGGTGGGCTGTGCTGGCAGGGCTCCGTCCTCTGGGGGTGTCTCCATTCGCAGGCCCCCTCCTTTTGCTTGCCATCCCCAGGGCTGGGTGCTGTGGCACGAGGGGGCTACTCAGGGGCAAGGGCAAGCCTGACTTACTGCACCTGCAGGGCTATCTGCAGCCACCAATTCAGGTGATATCTGTGGGTGCTTTGGGGGCAGCTCTGAGCATTCAGGCTGACGGGGGTGGACAAGGCCTCAGACCACGGTGCCCTGGCGGCTACTCTGTGCAATGGGAGGGTGGCTGGTGGGATTTCTCCGCAGCCTGAAAGGAGGGATCTGTACCTGTGAGGGTGACTCCGGCTGCGCCTCATCAGCCTGGCTTGGCCTCCTGCAGCACAGAGGTATTCTCAAAGCAGAAGTCTCAGGAGGCCTCTCGTGGGGAGCTGGATGCTCCTGCACCAGTTCCCAAGGGACCCTGTTGATGGAGGCCGGGGCAACACCAAAGTCAGGGCCTATCCAGGACACTGCCCAGACCTCCTCCTCTCCTTACACGCTTGTTGTGGGTTGTGTTGTTCCAGGACATGGTATAGCCCCAAACACACCAAGTACACTGATGTGGGGGTGTGTGCGAGTATGTATCCACAGGGGTAACTGTGTGACATTTTGTTTCTTATCTGCAGCTGTGTGAAGACCCAGCTGTGGGTCTTTGCAAGTGCGAAGTTCAAGGAAGCATCGATGGTGCTTCCTAACCGGCAGGCTGGTGATGTTGGCTTCATGGTAAGTGAGCATCTTGGAGAACTCTCTCACCGAGGAAGGAGGCAGATGATAAACCTCTACATAGGATGTCGTGAGGGCATCAGTGTCCACACACCCTTTTTTTTGAGACAGAGACTTACTGTGGCACCCTGACTACAGTGCCACGGCTTTAGAGCTCACAGCAACCTCAAGCTCTTGGGCTCAAGCGATCCTCTTGCCTTAGTATTTCTTTTTGTAGTAGAGACGGGCTTTTGCTCTTGCTCAGGCTGGTCTCGAACTCCTGAGTTCAAGTGATCCACCTGCCTCAGCCTCCCAGAGCGCTAGGATTACAGGTGTGAGCCACCACGCCCACCCTCATTTTGGCTGTATTTTCACCAAAGTCATATATAGGCTTTAGCAGGGTTGACATGAAAAACAAGAAGAGGTATAGAATTCCAAGTCCCTATCTATACGGATCAGGATTCAAGAAGAGATGAGAAATTTATAGGCCAAAAGTGAATCATTTGAAGATGGGAAGGAATATTCTGGAATTCACCGAAAGGGAACAAATGCTCTGAGGAAACAGAACCCATACACCAATGAAAAGTCCACAAAGCTCAGCCCATGCAAGTTGCTTCAAGAGTCAGTTATTTAGGGTGGAGCCTTTTCAGGAGGCTATTTTGTCCCTAGAGGGGAGCAGAGAAGGTGCCACAGCCCAGGGAAGACATGTCACAGTCATTTCCCCGGCAGCCAATTCCCTTTGGGCAGCGTGAGCGAGAACTCAGGGGTGTGCCACCACCTTGGGCCAGAACAAGAGCTGCACCCTGAACGAGCAGAGGGTGAGGCCTCCCTATGGGCTAAGTGCCACCCAGAGTGTCCCCAATATAGGGCAAGAAGGAAAGGGCATCTCTCCTCCCCAAGAGACCCCCACAAATGTGCCCTTGGTCTGACACTTGCGCCACGATGTCTCCCTCTGTTCAGAAATGCAGGACACGCACACGTCCTGTGCTTAGGACACCACCCTGACGGTTCACGCTGCATTTACACGGATGTTCGTATCATGTCACACCAGCTGGCTGTGCTGAGACATGCCTGTGGAAAACGCAGTGTCATTCGCCTCCACAGGAGAGCTTACCAGAAGCAGCCTGGGACACATGACTCTACCCAAGAAAAAGTACGTACCCATTTCTGTATAAGAATATATTATTTAAAAGACAGTTTAAAAATAAAAATTCTGTACAGTATCATGAATTCCTTTTTTTTTCTTCAGTGAACAAAACAGTTCTTAGAAAATGTGGTTTTGGTGTCAGGAGCCTAGAGCAACATTTCCCATCAGGGAGGATGCCTTGAAGCTCTGACGGCCTGGTCCCCGATGGCCTTGTCCCCGATGGCCTCGTCCCCTGAAGGCTGGTCCCCAATGGCCTCGTTCCCCGGTGGCCTGGTCCCTGATGGCCTCATCCCCCGGAGGCCTGGTCCCCGATGACCTCGTCCCCTGGAGGCCTGGTCCCCGATGGCCTCGTCCCCTGAAGGATGGTCCCCGATGGCCTCATCCCCCGGAGGCCTGGTCCACGACAGCCTCATCCCCTGGAGGCCTGGTCCCCGATGGCCTCGTCCCCCAGAGGCCTGGTCCCCCACGGCAGCCACAGGTCTCTGGCTCTCTTCAGGTGCAGTCTGCTTCAGGAAGGAAAATGACTACAGGTTTGTTTTTGTTGGGATTGCAGGCAGTATTACAAATGTCACAAATGTCACTTGCCCTGGCAGTGGGGACCTGTTTGCTATCTATGGTGAATGTATCTTGCTCTGAGAGCCTATTATCTTGCTCTTACTCTATAAACCTATCTTTCTTGTCCTCAATAAACTTTGTTTCATGCCTTCCTAAAGAAAAAAACACAAGTTACAGGATTATACACGGACCACTCTAGGAGAATGAGGCCAGTCGACATATTATTGAACATGTTTAGGAAAAATAAAACAACATCAATCCCTCTTCTGAGCCATAATATAATCTGGCTTAAAAATGCCAGCATTTCCTGAGCCCTTCATATGGAGCAGCACACGGCTTGTTGAACGGCTAGCACAGCGACAGGAAGGGTGTCACTGCCTCTGCCTCAGAGCTCCGGGCTCTGGGATACAGAGAACCTGAGATGCTTGTGTATGTCACTTGGCTTGTAATTAGCAAAGTTTGGTCTCAACACAAGGTGCATCTACCCCAAAGCTTGTCACCGCTCTTCCTGTAAAACCAAGCCCGGTTGCTCTCGCCCTGTGTCTTGAATGCTGGATGAGCTGAGAGGCTCTCAGGATACCGGCTGGACTTGTGTATGGTGTGGGCCCATCACAAGGTGGCCAAGTGGGCAGCCTCTGTGTTGCATATCGACGAAGTGACTGGCCAGTATAAGTGGGCACAGGGGAAAATGCCTAATGTGATGTAATAGCTTTATTTTTGAAAAGCTTTAAAGCTTAAGAACTTCAAATGTCCTTCTAAAAAGTGCATATGCTGATTATTGATATTTCTCTATTTACTAAAGTGTGATGTTCTTTCAGAGCCTAATTCTGATTATTAGATGCAAGGAATAAAAGTTTCACTTATTAACAATACTGCAGAAACCCTATTTTCTCCTCTCTCTCCCTCCATTCCCTCCTTTGGTTCCATCCTTCCTCCTACAGATCTTCCAGACTCCCCATTTCACCCTGAGGCTGTGCGTGCTGAGACGTCAATTCACAACAGCATTACCTTCACCTTTTTTCACATCTCTGCCTTTCTCTCTGGATTTTTCGGTGCCTCTGGACGTCAAGTCCTCAGTCTTTTTCTGTAGCTAGGACAAAGTGCAGAGAAGGCCCAGTCAGGCCCCAGGAGGCAGGGCGAGTGAGTGGGGGACGGCTTCTCTTTTTCTGTGGCCGGAGACGCTGCTGCGTACAGCTCCACATGCCAAGACTCACCCGCACTGGCTCTGCAGGGACGGCTGTTTTCCACCTTCCCTGTCACCCACAGTCTCACATGAGAGTCATAGCCGGGAAGCCCTGACTTAAGTAGGCCTTGAAGAGGGTCAGGGAAACCAGAGTGGGACCAAGCCTGGGTGGCTGGGGAGACCATTCTAGCTGCGTCAGCCCTTGGAGAGGGGTGGGCAGCAGGGTGGATAGGGCCCTCAATGGCAGCTGGACATCAGGCAAGGGTCTGTGGAAGCTATGCTGGCTCTGAGCCTGCGTGCCTGGGCCTCTCTTAAAAGCAGTGTCTATCCAAGGGCAGCCAGCCCTGGGCTCTCTGGCCCCTGAGAGGTACCAACTGCCTTATGTGTTGTTGTACCTGCCTGGGAGCTGGGATGTCCCTGTGCTGAGGGCGTTGTCCCTTTCCATCCCATGTCCTCCTCTGAGCAAGTCAGACATGGGGCCTGGAGGAGGGGTGAGCCCTGCAAGGGATGCTCTGCTCGGAGGGGCCCGAGATGCCCTAAGGGCTGCAGATGCACTGAGCATGTCTGGGTGACGTGACATGGGTGACAGCTTGAGTCTGGATAACCGCACTCGAGAGAACCCCTGGAGGGGCACGGGGCGTGGACACACTGCTCTTGGCAGATGTGCTGTGGTCCTGGGAGTGTACAGAGATAGATTCTCCACTGTCACTGAGCCCGACTCTCGGGGAGCAGAAGTGCTCCTGGCCACGGGCCACCAGTGGTGGCGCCCAGCTGGGCACGTCCAGAGTCTGGCGTCAGGAGAGTGGTGCAGAGCACGCCCGCTCAGCCTACTTGCCATGAGGGAGACAGTTTCCGGGGTCTTCCGGCTCACCTCTTTCAAGGCGTCATCCGTCCGCTGCAGCTCCTCGTAACGGTCCCGCGACTCCCAGAGCGGCTGCAGCATGGTTTCCTCCACCACAGGGAAGAGCTGCGGAGACAGACTGCTGCTCAGACAGGCGCCAGGTCCACTGTGTCCAGCGGTGCCCACCTCGTGGCACTTTTGGTGGGCTCTTTGGTTGGGGCCCCTGGGGAAATCCAAGTGGCCTCCTGGGAGGACGCTGGGTCGATCCTGCATCCTGGGAGCCGCATGCTGGCTGCTCCCCCCACTCCAGGCTGGTGCTCTGTGTCCAGCCCTTGCTGCCCCTGGTGTGGGCCTGTTGAAAACTCACTCTCCCTCCCTCTGTCTGGGTCCCCAAGCCCATGAGACCAGGGCCAGGGACAGGGTCAGCGGTTCTTACAAAGCTGTGGGGAAGAGCAGCTGCCAGAGGTCTCTGTGGGGGTCTGGGGAAGGGACAGAGTGGCAGCTCTAAGCCTCTGCAGAAGGGGCCGCAGCACCCAGGAGCAGTGAAGGGGCAGGAGGACACACGGACACACACACCCTGGCCTTGGTCCCTGTTGCACTGGGTGGGGAGAATCGGGTGGCGAGAGGGTGAGTTTTGGACATGCTATGGGCGGGGGGAGGTTGAGGTGGGGGCCTCAGCAAGAGGCCACAGGCAGCCCTGGACCCCTGGAGGGAGGTGGACAGGACTGTGCCATGGGTGGGGCAGGACCACCAGCCAGGGTAGGGAGAAGGCAGGGACTGGGCTCTGGGTTTCACAGCCTGAGGACACCAATCCCACAAGGGCAGGCACCAGCTGAGGGGCTGAGGGCCGGGCTGCAGGATGCACCTGGCCAGGGAGACGGCCTGAGGGTGGCGATCGTGAGGAGGCTCCTCAGGGCCTGTGTGTCTGTGTGTGTGTCCCTGGGTCTGTGTGTCTGCGTATCTGTGTGTGTTTCCATGGGTCTGTGTGTCTGTGTGTCCTTGTGTGTCTGTGTGTTTCTGTGTGTGACTGTGTGTCCGGGTGTCCGTGTCTGAGCACATGCATGTGTGCACTTCTTGGGGGCATGCCTTGGTGTGTGGTGACAGTTACTCACCTTGGTCACTGTTTCGAACATCGGGATCAGGACAAACTTGATGAACCCAATTTGGGCCGTAGCTTTGGTCACTTTGTCCCGGTCCATGAATGGGGCCACAGGGAGGCCTTCAGACTTCTCACGGTCGCTCTGGGGGATGTGGCAGACAGTGACATTAGCAGTAGAAGTGTCCTCGGGATCTGGAGACCAGTGAGTCTCACTCTTCTTAGAGGAAGAACAAACTGAGCCAATTCACCAACCATCCACCCAAGCGCTCTGCGAACCTACATCAGCAAGAATGGGGGAGTGGGCCTAATATCAAGTGCTGAACAGCAGCCACCACTGGGTGCGTAGGACTGGGTTTAGGGACAGGGAGTGCTTAGCTCAGCAGCACACCCCTGCCCAGTTATCCGAGGGCTGACGGAGCTGCCCTGGGCGGAGCTTACTGTCCTCTGCAACACTCTGCTTTGAGCTGGCTCCGCTGTCATGTCCCTGGTTTTTCCCACGGTCACCCTAGTGAGCCACGCTGTCCATCTCAGCCACGGCAGGCTCCCTCCCACCTCCACAGTCCTTGCTTCTTGACTTTTAGGCAGTTTGTTTGACAAGTCTATCTCTAATAGTGGCTCAATTAGTGGTTGACAGGTGACGCGTTTACAGCATTAGTTTTTCTGGGTTTTCATTGCCTTTCTGGTTTCAAATTATAACTTGTTTCATTTCTGACATGCATGTGCCGTGAAGGCCTCCTGGAGGATGGTGAGGCTGTCGGCTGCTGGCTGCCCAGAGAACAGGCCCGTCCACCCTGCCTGCTGCCCCAAACACGGGCCCTGGTATGTGGGGCGAATGAGTAAAGTTGCAGGTCTGACTGGTCTGGTCTGACTGCTTTGCTGGGCTCTTACCTGCATAAAATATTCTTCTAATAAGCAGTCCACCCAAGGCTCTGCGACTTCCATGGGACGGACCTCGTTAGAGATATCACAGCATTTTATCAAAATCATCTTCAGCTGAAAAAAGAGACTTTGGAACTTAGGGACAGGAAGACACAACAGAAGCTGCTGCTGCTGCTGCTGGTGGGGTCTAGACCTTCCATTACCGGCAGGAGGAGGTGGGGGATGATGGTGCCGGGCTGAGTGAGGACAGCTTCCTCCCTTCAGTGCAGTTCACCATCAAGGTCCTGCTTGGGTCCCCTCCTTCCAGCCTTCCTGTCACCCTGGCCCTGACAATGCACCCCATAGCCCTGCTGAGTGCCCAGCACACCCTGTCTGGAGCTTTTCTCCAGATGGGTATGTTGCCAGCCTTTTGAGCAGACCGGAGGAGCCCAGTCTCCCTCTGAGCTCCAAGAATTGGCCACTCCTGGGACACTTCAGCAGCGGACGGGTGAGGCTGAAGTATTCAGCCAAAGTGTTTCCACCTGAATGAGCCAGGACCTGCCTTCAGGGCAGTTGTGGAAGGCTCGGGCCCCACAGCCTTGCCTTGCACAGGCACCAACTACTGTCGCCTGGGAGTACCCCTTCCAGATCATTGTCTGTGAGGTTTGTGGCCCTGAGCCCTGGGCTCCAAATCTGCCTGTTTGGTTTGGGGGATGTGACTTGGTGAAGGGCAGCTCCGTTTGGCTCAGTGTCTGCCCAATGCATGGCAGGTTCATGCTGACCAAGATCATTGGGACCCGCTGCCTGTTTCCTTGTGCTCATGGGCCTCCCTCATTGATCCTGGGAAGTGGTCGGGTCTTTCTTTGTCTTCTCTGAGTGGGGGACTTCCAACCAATCTCAGGGATGGCCTTTCCCTGGTGGGCCCTGGGGAGCTGCCCCCACAGACCTGGTGCACGCTCTGGGGCCCCAGGCCTCACCGGCCACGCTCCCCACTTAGAAGCTGCCTTTCAGTCAGGACTTCCCCTCCCAGCCCCCTATGTGTCCACAAGAGGCACTTGCCTCTGAGCTCCCCTCAGTGCCATGAGCTGAGTCCACACTGCCCACATCTGATCCTGGTCTGGGACGGATCTGTGGGGTCAGGTGGAGCCCTGGGACAGGACTGCACTCTGCCTCTGGCCTGCGCACCTGCCTGAGCGGGAGCTCAGGTGATGTTCAGCTGGCTCGCTGGCCCTCTTGCCCCATGTCCCATCCCTTCCCTGGCCTCTCCTCACACCCCAGAGGGAGGATAGAGGCCTCTGGGGTGAGGAGGGCAACACGCCCATCTCCGGATCCTCCCCAGTTTTCCATTTCTTGTGGTCCCTCCCACCTCAGACGATGAGGTGCCACTTCCCACACTCTGTTGGATTTTCAGGACGAGGGACTTGCTTGCTGGGAGCCACCTGCCTGCTTCCCTGGATCTCTGTCAGGGAAGGAGCTTCTGGAGGCCTGAGCTTGGGGGGATGGTACCCACTGGCCAGGCACTGAGCCCTCCCCCTGCAGACTTGCAGCATTAACTGCACTTCAGCTCCACAGAGCGTGGTCCCCATAGCCTACTGGGACTGGAGGCTGCAAGTTCAGCCTGGTCTACGAGGACTGTCCCTGCTAGTCAACCTCTCTGGCAGTGGAAAGTGACATTCTTGGTTCTACACAGACAGTCCATTTCAGGAGTGGGAAGGCCAGCAGGCCACCAACACTGGGCAAACCCCATGTGCTCCCCTTCTCTGTGCAGGGGGGGAGGGGAGCATGTGCTTCTCTTTGTATGGGGTACACTGAGTGTGTTCAGGCACAGCCTGCACCTGCGAGAGGCCCTGCCCTGGCCGGAGGGGACCCTCTCAGAAGTGGTTCTGAGTGTGCTGTGCAGGGCTGGGCCTTCACGGGAGAGCCAGTACTATATCCGTCACCTTCACCTACATGTCTTCCCCCTTCAGAAAGAGACAGAGAAGGTGATGTGCTGCCTCCAGGCCTGGAAGCAGAGCTCCCCTGGGAGGAGTGGCCCAGACCACATCCACAGACACCTCCTTGTTCCAGGGCAAGGCTGATAATCTCGTGGTTTCCATTCTGAGCTAGAAGGCTGATAATCTCGTGGTTTCCATTCTGAGCTAGGTGGTGCAACTCCCATCAGCCAGCCCCATCAGAGGCAGGACAGCCTATATACCAGGGTCATGTGCTCCTCATTGCTGTAGTCAAAATTATCCATTTTTTCTTTGAAAGAATCCATAATTTCTGCATGCCTTGCCATGTCAGTGGCCAAGATTAACGTGATCATTCCCTGAGGAGGGAGAGAACAAAGTATTAACACAGGGCATGATCTCAACAATTAGTTCACAGGTGCTGTGTGTTGAGCCCTTTGGACATATCATTTCATTTAGTCCTCATGCCCAGTCTGTATGTATCCCTCTCCCGTCCATATACTTGTCTACACATCCATCTATCCATCCAAACATCCATCCATCCATCTACAAATCCATCTATCTATCCAAACATCCATCCATCCATCCACACATCCATCATCCATCCATCCACACACCCATTATCCACACATCTACCTGTACACCCACCCATCCATCCACCCACCCATCCATCCATCCACCCACCCACCCATCCATCCACCCACCCATCCATCCACACATCCATCCATCCACACATCTATCCATCCACACATCCATCCATCCATCCATCCATCCATCCATCCATCCATCCATCCATCCATCCATCAACACATCCATCCATCCATCCACACATCCATCCATCCACCCACCCATCCATCCACACATCCATCCATCCACAGATCTATCCATCCACACATCCATCCATTCATCCATCCACACATCCATCCATCCATCCATCCATCCACCCACCCATCCATCCACACATCCATCCATCCACACATCCACACAACCATCCATCCACCCACCCATCCATCCACACATCCATCCATCCACCCACCCATCCATCCACACATCCATCCATCCACACATCTATCCATCCACACATCCATCCATCCACCCACCCATCCACACATCCATCCATCCACCCACCCATCCATCCACACATCCATCCATCCACACATCCACACATCCATCCATCCACCCACCCACCCACCCATCCACCCACCCACCCACCCACCCATCCATCCACCCACCCACCCACCCATCCATCCACCCACCCACCCATCCATCCATCCACCCACCCATCCATCCACACATCCATTCATCCACACATTTATCCATCCACACATCCATCCATCCATCCACACATCCACACATCCATCCATTCACCCACCCATCCATCCACACATCCACACATCCATCCACACATTCATCCATCCACACATCCATCCATCCATCCACCCAACCACCCATCCATCCATCCATCCACACATCCATCCATCCATCCATCCACACACCCATCCATCCACACATCCATCCATCCATCCATCCACATATCCATCCACCCACCCACCCACTCATCCATCCACCCATCCATCCATCCATCCACACATCCATCCATCCACCCATCCATCCATCCACCCACACATCCATCCATCCTCACATCCATCCATCCACACATCCATCCATCCATCCATCCACACATCCATCCATCCACACATCCATCCACCCACCCACCCACTCATCCATCCACCCATCCATCCATCCATCCATCCACACATCCATCCACCCACCCACCCACCCATCCACCCACCCACCCATCCATCCATCCAGACATCCATCCATCCATCCACCCACCCAGCCATCCATCCACCCACCCATCCATCCATCCATCCACACATCCATCCATCCATCCATACATCCACACATCCATCCATCCACACATCCACACATCCATCCACCCACCCACCCATCCATCCATCCATCCATACACACATCCATCCCTCCACACATCCATCCATCCATCCATCCATCCATCCATCCATCCATCCATCCATCCATCCACACATCCATCCATCCACCCACCCACCCATCCATCCACCCACCCACCCACCCATCCATCCATCCAGACATCCATCCATCCATCCACCCACCCATCCATCCACACACCCATCCATCCACACATCAAGACATCCACCCACCTATCCATCCATCCACCCACCCACCCACCCATCCATCCACACATCCACCCATCCACACATCCATCCATCCACACATCCACACATCCATCCATCCACACATCCACACAAACATCCATCCACCCACCCATCCATCCACACATCCATCCATTCATCCACACATCCATCCATCCATCCACACATCCATCCATCCACCCACCCATCCATCCACCCACCCATCCATCCACACACCCATCCATCCACACACACATCCATCCACACATCAAGACATCCACCCACCTATCCATCCATCCACCCACCCACCCACCCATCCATCCACACATCCACCCATCCACACATCCATCCATCCACACATCCACACATCCATCCATCCACACATCCACACAAACATCCATCCACCCACCCATCCATCCACACATCCATCCATCCACACATCCATCCATCCATCCACACATCCATCCATCCACCCACCCATCCATCCACCCACCCATCCATCCACACACCCATCCATCCACACATCAAGACATCCACCCACCTATCCATCCATCCACCCACCCATCCATCCACACATCCACCCATCCACACATCCATCCATCCACACATCCACACATCCATCCACCCACCCATCCATCCACACATCCACCCATCCACACATCCATCCATCCACACATCCACACATCCATCCATCCACACATCCACACATCCATCCATCCACACATCCACACATCCATCCATCCACCCACATATCCATCCACACATCCATCCATCCACACATCCACACATCCACACATCCATCCATCCACACATCCACACAACCATCCATCCACCCACCCATCCATCCATCCACACATCCATCCATTCATCCACACATCCATCCATCCACACATCCATCCATCCATCCATCCACACATCCATCCATCCATCCACACATCTCTCCATCCACACATCCACACGTCCATCCATCCACACATCCACACATCCACCCACCCACCCATCCACCCACCCACCCATCTACCACACATCCATCCACCCACCCATCCATCCACACATCCATACCTTCATGCATCCACTTGTCCACACATCCATATATCCATCCATTCACACATCCATCCACCCATTCATCCACCCATCCCATAAACATTTATAGAACACATCTCTGTGTCAGGTATGGTGTTCTACTTTTCTAAAAAAATAAAGCCACAAGCATCAAAAACAAAACCTAAATCAATATAGGTAGATCAAAAGGTATGTTTTGAAGGGGGGGCATCACTTGCATTTTGAATTATGCAATTTTTCTGTAAATATTTAAGTGTTGTATTATTAGTGAAGAATTTATTTGGTTATCCCTCAAATCTTCAATGACAATGTTTTTTTTTTTTTAATTGAGACAACTGATTTTACCCCCAGAAGAAAGTCTTATTTCAAAGCCAGGAAAGCACTGGAAGCAGAACAACCCTGTGTGTCCTGTGGTGGCTGCTCTGTGGATCAGACACCCCCTTGTCTCTGGAGTGCTGCTCTGACACACTGAGGTAGGGAGTCCTACACAGAGCGGGTGTCCAGGTCCTACTAGGGAGGGGCTCCCCTGGGCAGCTGCACCTCTGCATCCGAGGAGTGGCAGAAGGCAGCTCCCTGTGTGGGATTCCTGGGGCTGGCACACATAGTATCACCAATTAGCTTAAAACAACAGGAGTTCCTTCCCTCACGGTTCTGGGGCCACAAATCCAAGACCAAGGTGTCAGCAGGGCCTTGCTCTCACAAAGGCTGCAGAGGAGGATCGGCTCTTCCGTCTCTTCCAGCTCCTGGTGGTCACAGGTGTTCTTTGGCCTATTATCATGTGGGCTTTGCCCCTGTGCCTGTGTCTTCTCTGTCCTTGAACTTAGTGCCTACCTGGGCAATCCAGGCCAATCTTACCTGCAGATCTTTGGTACAGATGGAAAGACCCTTTTTCCAAATAAGGGCACACTCACGGGAGGTGGGTGCTATGATTCACCCCAGTGTACCCCTCTCCAAGCAGATCTCCCCCCGAAAAATGCTGGAGGGGGTGCATGGAGGTAAGGTTCAACGGACCGTCCCACATGGAAGGGGGTGTCATGCTGGGGGGTTGGACAGTCTTCCTCTTGTGCAGGTGTCTCTTCTCAGCCTCCTCCTATCATACCCTATGGGTTGGAAAGGACCTTTATCTCGGATGGCAGCAGGGCTGACAGGGCCGTGGGTGGCAGGTGACAGGTTACGGGCAATGGTCAGCTCTACCAGGGTGAATACAGCAGAAGTGTCTGTCCAGACAGGTGACTCACCTAACCTCTCTGAGCCTTAGTTTCCTGGGCTGAAAAATGGACAAAGGACTTAACTCGAAGGGCACTGGTAAAGGCTGACTTAAACAGTGGCTGGGAAGTGCGGGTCAGGGACTGCCGCGTGTGCATGGCAATGGTGCTCTCTTCTTGGAGCTCCAGTTTGGGCCCTGCAGGAGGCGGGGGTGGGATGGTGGGTTCCCCAAAGCCCCTGGTGGGCACTGCTGTGACCAGAAACCCAGGGGACCCTCCAGCCACTGGGGGAAGAGTTCTGCTTTGTCCCCCACCCGAATGTCCTCCCCACTCCTGTCAGAGGCCCTCGGTTACACACCTGTCTGATCTGCCTGAAGCCATCTGGTGACACACTGGAGAATATGTTGCACTCTGGCTGGGCGAGGATCTGGAAGGCCACGGCACAGTGGTGGTTCTCCAGTGGCGAGATGTCGTTATAGCGGACCGCCAGCTCCGTGCGGGCGTTGATCTGGTACCTGGGTTTAAGGGAGCAGGGGGTGGCTCAGACACCAGCAAAGCCCGTGGTAACCAGATCCCCCCAACTTGGTGTCATCCTGTCAGATGGGCCCCACCAAGGAACCCAGAGTTCTCCCAGGACGGTGCCCTCAAGACATCACGGCTCTTACAAAATTGTCACATTTTCAATATGTGCCAAAGGCAGGCTCCTGGGAGAAGAGGCTCCTGCCCTTTTGTGTCAGAAGCTGTGCGCAAGGCCTCTGTGCCAGCCTGTGGGGTGCACGGCCACACCTTGGAGTCCACTCTGCCAAACAGTGGCAAGGCTCTCAGGGATGTCTGATGGCTCCCCACACCCACATTCAAAAGAAAGAACTGATGTGTCACCGTGAGTGCATGTGGCCTGGACTTTGTCAGTCATGTGGAGTGGAGTGGCAGGAGCCAGGTGACACCCTGCAGCTCTGGGCCCATCAGCCTGTTCTCCTGCCCCTCTGCCCCACAGTGGGCCCCTTCTTCCCCCCACTCCAGACCTTGTTTCCAGCACAGCCCTGGCAGAGGTGGACCGGAGGCTGCTGGGCAGCAGTAAGCTCCAGGGCCTCACTCCCTGCTAGGGGCGGGGGTGTCAGCACTGCCAGGGCTCTGCTGTGCACGTGCTGAGCACCACACCAGGCCCGCGTGGGGTGTGGTGGCCCTGAAGGCTCCTGGACCAAGTCCAACAGCCAGAAGGAGCCGTGACCTGAGGAGGCCACAGGCAGGGGCTTGGAGCCCTTCCTGGACAGCACCACCTGAGAACTATCCGAGGTTTGGGCTGATGGTTCTGACAGCCAGGGCCCCTTCTACAAGAAAAAAGAGAAGGGCGTGCACGTACGTGTTGTTGTACCCTGGGTGGTCCAAGTCGTGGCAGATGGCTGCTGTCATTAGGATCAAGATATCCATTTGGGAAAACTTATCCTGGATTGGAAAACGAGTTTAGGTTTTTCCCTCTTCTCTCCAAGAGTGGGACAGGTGGGGTGGGGGTCAGATTGGGACGAAGGAGCCTCAGCCTGGTGGGAGGGGACCTGCAGCACTCTAGGCAGGGGAGCAGTCAGGAGCACTTGCTTGTGTAATCCCAGGTGTGGCCTCAGCCAGTGGGGTCCACAAGGGGACAGATCTGCCACTCACTGGAGGAGCCCCGTCCCGGAGCATGGAGTTGGGATGACCAGATGCAGGACTCACCTGGAGACCACAGAGCCAGACCATGCTGTACATCATCTGCGCCACACAGAAGCAGTGCCGAAAGTTGTGGAAAGGGTTGTTTCTGTAATTGTCGTGCACACAGAGCTGCAGGAGAGGCCAGGGGAGGAGCTGCCCAAGTCGGCCTGCACACCTTCCCTCCCCAGACTGCCCAGAGGCCGCCAAGGTTTCAGATACTCTCTGTCAACCTGTTGAAGCTGCAGTCAACAGTGCTCCTGTGTCTGCCACAGGGCTGGACGGGGTGGCCCAGGGAGCCCGAGAATGGCCATCAGGTCGCACGGTAGCACCTGGCTCAGGTGTGGGGATGGAGCTCCCATTGGGATTTTTACCCTGAGGTGTCCCTAGAGTTGTTTGAAAAGCCACACTGGGACACCAAGTGAGAGGGTGGAGCAGGGAGACCAAAGAGGGATTCAGGTCTCCCAGGTCCATAGAACCTCAATAGGCTTTTCATATTCCCAGCAATGTTTTATAAAAGAAAAAACATCTAGGCTGGACACAGTGGATCACGCCTGTAATTCCAGCACTCTGGGAGGCCAAGGCAGGTGGATTCCTTGATCTCAGGAGTTCAAGACCTGCCTGAGCAAAGTAAGACCCTGTCTCTATTAAAAATAGAAAAAATTCCCTGGGATTATAGTAGGCACTATAGTCTCAGCTACTTGGGAGGCCGAGGCAGGAGGATTGATTGAGCTCAAGAATTTCAGATTGTTGTGAGCTGTGACACCACAGAACTCTACCCAGGCAACACTGAGATGGTCTAAAAAAAAAAAAAAATCTGCTGCTAAACACACTTCTGCACACACACCCCACATATGCTCGTGCATACACACACATCCCACACTCTCACATATACTCCCTCACAGGCTCACGTATACAAACACCCCACACATCTCACACATGCTCAAATATGCACACACCCTACATAGTCTCACACCCCACACATCTCACACACGCTCACATATGCACACACCCTACATAGTCTCACACCCCACACATCTCACACACGCTCACATATGCACACACCCTACATAGTCTCACACCCCACACATCTCACACACGCTCACATATGCACACACCCTACATAGTCTCACACCCCACACATCTCACACACGCTCACATATGCACACACCCTACATAGTCTCACACCCCACACATCTCACACACGCTCACATATGCACACACCCTACATAGTCTCACACCCCACACATCTCACACACGCTCACATATGCACACACCCTACATAGTCTCACACCCCACACATCTCACACACGCTCACATATACACACACCCTACAGTCTCACACCCCACACATCTCACACACGCTCACATATACACACACCCTACAGTCTCACACCCCACACATCTCACACACGCTCACATATGCACACACCCTACATAGTCTCACACCCCACACATCTCACACACGCTCACATATGCACACACACACTACATAGTCTCACACCCCACACATCTCACACACGCTCACATATGCACACACACACTACATAGTCTCACACCCCACACATCTCACACACGCTCACATATGCACACACACACTACATAGTCTCACACCCCACACATCTCACACACGCTCACATATGCACACACACCCTACATAGTCTCACACCCCACACATCTCACACACGCTCACATATGCACACACACCCTACATAGTCTCACACCCCACACATCTCACACACGCTCACATATGCACACACCCTACATAGTCTCACACCCCACACATCTCACACACGCTCACATATGCACACACCCTACATAGTCTCACACCCCACACATCTCACACACGCTCACATATGCACACACACCCTACATAGTCTCACACCCCACACATCTCACACACACTCACATATGCACACACACCCTACATAGTCTCACACCCCACACATCTCACACACGCTCACATATGCACACACACCCTACACAGTCTCACACCCCACACATGCTCATGCCACCTCCGCTGCCCTCATCAGGACGCGGCCCAGACGACCCGTCCCCTAGGCTGGGGTGATCCTATGTGCCCAGGAAGGCCGTGGGGGCAGCACTCACCAGCCACCTCTTGAGTGTGATGGGGTTGATGTTGAAGTCCCTGGCCAAGCCCAGGTCATGGTACATGTGCTCCAGGCAGCTCAGCATCTGTGGGCGCAGAAGCAGGTAAGCCCCTTTCCAGAGGGTCCCCTGCAGCAGGGTCAAACTGGGGTTTGGCCCGAGAGGCCTCTCGATGGCCCTTTCAAGACCATTCAGATGGGGGGTTGTCTGAGAGAGTGTCTGGGGTCTTCTGGGGGTGGAGGAGCTGGGTTGGAAGTCAACAAGAGCTCTGTGCAGGAGGGGACAGTGATGGGGTGAGGGGTGCCCCCCACTGCCGGTGACCAGTCCAGAAAGCGATGTTGTTTATTCCTATGTGTGGAAAACAATCCCAGGAGATCAGCAGTTGAAGCTGCACACCTGGGAATCAGGTGCCTTGGAGGTGGGGGGAGAAAGGTCCTTTACCTTACTGAGGCTGGGATCTAAGGAACTTTGATGATTTACATCCCCCACCCCCCAAAAAAAAATACTTGGTCATGCCTGTCTGGAGCCCCACTGGGACCAGAGACAATTTTTTCTTTTTTTTTTTTGAGACAGAGTCTTATTATGTTGCCTTTGGTAGAGTGCTGTGGCGTCACAGCTCACAGCAACCTCAAACTCTTGGGCTTAAGTGATTCTCTTGCGTCAGCCTCCCAGGTAGCTGGGACGAAAGGCGCCTGCCACAATGCCCAGCTTGTTTTTGGTTGTAGTTACCGTTGTTTGGCAGGCCAGGGCTGGATTTGAACCTGCTAGCTCTGGAGTATGCGGCTGGCGCCCCAGCTGCCGAGCTACAGGTGCCGAGCCCAGGGACCAGAGACAGTTTTAAGGGCTTAACTGTGGTGTTTGGAAAGTGGGCACTGCCCTCCTAGTCCTTATTTCAGTGAACTACCTGCTACAGACACCCTTGTTGAAGTTGAAATAGATTTTGTTTTTAGTCCCAGAGAGGATTTATGGTCATTATGTTAAAGATCTATTGAAATATAGCTCAGTTCTTTGGAGCTAATTAAGCTCAGGAGGAAAAGATAAAATGATTTTTAAAAATGAGAGTTAGACAAAAGTGGGGCTTGCCATCAGATGGAGAGTCCAGGGAGACCAAAGGTCCACAAAATGGGGACAGAGCAGACAGCCCTGGAAGGATCCTCCGCCAGGCCGCACGCCAGGCCTGCCTCCTGCCTGGGAGGATACTGGGCTGTCCTGTGGGAACCTGCGGGCTTCCAGCTGCCTCTGGGCACTGTGTGAACTTCTCCTCCCAGAAAGGAGCATCAGGGACTGAACTGCACCCCCCAAAATCAGTACATTGCAGCTCAACCCAGATGTGCTTATGTTTGGAGATGGGGTCATTAAGGAGAAACAAAGGTCAATTAAGGTCGCGAGGTGGGCCTAGTCCCTTGGAGCTGGAGTCTTTAGAAGAGGAGAGGAGACAGCAGGCCGCATGGGCAGAACAGTCACCCAAGGACCCTCTGAGAAGGTGGCCGTCTGCAGACCAAAGACAAAGGCCCCAGGAGGAACTGCCCCTGGCAGCACCTTGGTCCTGGACTTCTGGCCTCTGGAAGAACTGTGAGGATAGACGTCTGTCCAGCCCAGATCTCAGCTTCTATTACGGTGGCCTAAGCAAGCCAGGGCAGTGCATGCTACCAAAATCCCACTTTTACCTATTGTGCAATGTATGAGGCTTAGAACCACTGCAAGTGAGGTAAATTTTTGTAAATCTAATCCTATAATCCCAGCGTCTGGGGGCTGGCTCTGAAGGAAGCAGAGAATTCTGTGGCGTTGAGCACAGAATACCCCCCCCTGGAAGGACAGCACAGACGTGGGTTAGATAACGTGCAGGGGGCCAAGTTTGGGTGGTAGCTTTCAAGGAGCCCCTTCACAGTGGCAAGACCCCCAGGGCTGGCATGAAGACAGGTGGCTGGTTTGCAGGCTGCTGCCCAGATCACCCAAGTGAGAGCCAGAGCTGTCCACTTTCCAGGACAGAGCCTGTCCTGGATGCTGGCTTCAGGACCAGAAGGGCCGCAGCCTCGAAACCCCTGGATCTCTGCCCCAGCAGCCCAGATGCGTGCTTGGCAGTCCTGCAGAGCTGACGCATTTGCTGTGAAAACAGAGTCGAGGGCGAAGATGATCGGCAGATGGTGCCATCTGGCGCCACTTCCATGGCGTGTGTGGAGCAAGAGTGACGATGCGTCTGTTGTGTCTGCGGCCCTGAGCAGGCAGGTGAGCAGGTGAGCAGACACTGTGGTGGGTCCTGGGCTGCAGGGGGCGGGGGTGTGACTGTGAGTGTGGAGGACCCAGGACAGCCAGAGCATTCTGTAGTCTTCGAGCTCTGTGCCTGTTGGAGGTGGCCCCAGGGCAGAGGGACACGGCAGTGAGAAAAGGGTCCCCTGTCTGGGTTGTGATGGGAAGGACACAGGCCCAGGCACTGAGCAGCTGTTCCATCCGCTGGCAGGGAGAGGTGATCACCACTGGAGGCCTGGGGCTTCCAGGGTAACAGCTAGATTTTCGGGGTGGGCTGGGCTGTTGAGACTCTGAGGTCCCTTTAGTCTCTGCCAGTCCCCAAGTTTCCTGCATCCCAGGCTTGCCAGAGGCCATGGCTCCTATCTTTGGGCATCTCAGGCTTGTCACCAGCAGGCAGCTGAATACTTCTCAGCTCAGGAACCCTCACCAGTCTCTGGGATGCTCTGGAGATCTGCTGGGTAGAGCCCAAGTCTAGCTGCAGGGAGCAGCTGGCTGTCTTGCCCATGAACCCCCCAACCCCCGATAGTGGCTGTGAATGCAGTCCCTTCAACCTCCTGGGGCGACCTGCACCCCGCAGCCACGGCAGTCCTGTGCTGTGGCTCCTCACGGGTTCCCTGGAGGATGGCAGCAGAAACAACAGCAAGGCCTGTTCTCCACACGGACACTGCACCATCAGTGGCCCCTGGCTTTGCTCTGCCTCTCAGTGGACTGAAGTCACAGTGACCTCGGGGACCGTGATTTTTCAGGATGATGTTGCAGAAGTGGTGTTTGATCATGGGCTGGGTGCAGGTGTCCCTGTGTCCTCACCATCCCGCTGTTTTCCAACCTGCCCTCCTGCAAGATGACAGGGAGGTCTGCTGTCCTGTGATCTTGCACTGCCTGAACTCTCAGGGCTGGGGAGTCACCGGGCCATGTGATGGCTGAGTGTTCTGGGCAGGTTTGTTCCAAGCAGAGCTGTTCTGATGGCCGCCAGGCACGGGGGTGCAGCTGTAGCTCCGCTTTTCTTTTTCTGGCCAGTGCTGCTGAGTTTGTCCTTGTGCTGGGAGACAGTGATGGCAAAAGTGGGTCACTTAGGAGGTGCTGGTGCCCCAGGCACTGGCAACTGACACCATGAGTGAACAATATGGTGCAAGACCCCACTGCCTGCCCTTGGGGCCTCATGAATGCCAGGTGGGTTCACTGGGGCCTTCGCCTGTCAGAGTTTCTGGAAGGCTGGAAAGCATCCTTGAAGTTTGGGCAGGTTGAAACCAGCTTGGCCTGATGTCAGTGAGGAGGGAACTTTTTCTTTTCTTGGAATGAAGAAAGACAGGGGCCTGATATTATTAGCTAATGAAACTAAACCAAAAAAATCTCCATGTCTGTGTTTCTCAGCAAATGGGAAATTTAAAAAAAACATCTTGCTGCAGAGGTAGCACATGGTCCTACTGGTCTGGTGCTACCCCCCCTGCCCATGTCCTGCCTCTGCTGATGGCTCTGTCTCCAGAAGACATTTGCTTCGGGCAGGGGGCTTGGCCTGCAGAGTTGCTGTGGCCCCTGGGGATCTGCACTGGCAGCAGCTGGGGCGGATGCTACCTGCCTGGTCCAGCGGGCTTCTCTCTTCAGGGCATCCCCTGCCCCCAGGGCCAACTCCCGGGCCCTCCTATCAAGTGTCAGCTTGAGCTGAATTCTGAAGCATTGGGCTATTTTTCTTTACAAAGTACAGAAAGGAGAAAGCACAGAGTGGGAAGAGCAGTGGGAATGGTCCCCATCATGGTCTTGTGACCTCACTTACCTCGTTGGGCTCCCAAAGCCAGACATCAAAGGTCGGCTTCCGCAGGGCCTCGATGGTCTCGGGAGACAGCAGGTACTGGAAGGACACAGGTCAGGGTTAACCAGCAGAGACAAAGGCCATGGCCGCAGATGTACATGGTGGGCACTTCCCCCTGTTTCCTTTTTTGGGGGTGGGAGGGCAGAGTCTCACTATGTCGCCCTCAGTAGAGTGTCATGGCATCCCACCTCACAGTAACCTCTAACTCTTGGAGTTAAGAGATTCTCTTGCCTCAGCCTCCCAAGTAGCTGGGACTATAGGCGCCCACCACAACGCCCAGCTATTTTTTTATTTTCGTTGTCATTGTTGTTTAGCTGGCCTGAGTTGGGTTCGAACCCACAAGGCCCAGTGTATGTGGCCAGCACTGTAACCACTGAGCTACAGGCCCCATCCTGTTTCCTTTCAAAGCTATCTGTGCACTGATGAACAGGCTACATTCTTCTAGAAAGGGCAAACTCAGGGACAGAAATCCCGCCCGCGGTTGGCAGAGGCAGGGCGAGGGGCAGCAGAGAGTATTTGGGCAACGGGAATGGCCTGTATCTTCAGTGGTGGAGGCCCCTGACTACATCCGCCTGTCAAAGCTCACAGCGCTCGGCATCACGAGAGGGACTTTGCTGCGTGTAAATTAGATCTCAACAAGCCCGACAGTGAAAATACAATAAAGTGAAGTCAAGGGGAAAAAGCCACCTGGCACACATTCAAACATGGCTAAGAAGCTGCTTTGAGTTTCTCTTGCTGGGAGCCACCCCCGTCTCAGCTGAGTGCAGGGAGAATCGGCTGGCGCCCAGGCCCTCTCTGGGGCGCCAGGATAAGGAGGCTGCAGTCTGAGACACAACAGTGACAGTGTTTGGAACTACACGCAGTCTTCTCCTGGATCTTTTTAGCTTTTTTTTTTCTCTTTTTTTTCTTTTTTAAAGAACTGTCATGTAGGACTGGCACCTTGTATTCTGGATCTAGGCTGTGTGTGTGCCTCCCTGGGGCAGGATTATGAGAATCATAGGTCAAATTTTCCTATGGAAAAAGGTACTAATCTCCATTCGACCACGTCAGATAACATCTAGCATGTTGTTCATAACCAAGTGGAGAGCATCACCACTTGACAAGTGGACACCAATGGAGGCTCCTGGGACAGCGGGCAGTGGCAGGACCTGTGCATGGCCCAGGTTGGCCCAGGGGAGCCGAGCGTCTGAATCCTGGCACAACAGTGTGCAAAGATGGGGGCACTGGGATTTCACCACTCACCAGCTGAAGGCTTTGGTGAGATGATGGCCATTGTCACCAGACCCTTTTTCTGTGGTTATTGAAAAAATAGGATACTGCTACTCTAGCAAGGGCCTGGCTTCTCTCATAACTTCTATTAGAAAACTTTTGCACACAAGAGCAAAACTTTCCATAACAACTATGTGTTGCTCAGGGACAGGACAGCCAATGACGTGTACTTTATTTGAGTGAAAAACCATTTACCAAGTCAGGAAAGGGAAAAAGGCCCCAGATAGCGGCAAGGAGCTATTATCTTTTTGCAAGTTAATCGTGGTCTGGGATCACTTAGGCTAGACAAATGGCAAAGAGAAAAAATACTTTCCTAAGAATATCTGCACCTCCCAAGGCCTAGGACTGCCCCAGGGCTGTTTCTGCAAATGGTCCAGGGTGCTGGTATGGGGAGCCGTGTACTCAGAGCTTGAGTTTCTGCAGGACTGGAGCCTTGCCTTACCTTGGGATAAGTGGGGACATCACGTCTAGGTGTCAGCTTCTTGTTGTTATCCAAAAAACTATACTTACAGGGACAGTTGGTCCTAAAGAGAAACAGCAAAGATTAGTTAGCTTTGGTCTGGGGGTTCACTTGTGCACTCCATGGTGGGGCCCGCATCAGAACAAAAGCAAACAAAAGGCCCAAGCCTAAACCACATCCCTAAACCCCACAAACCCGTGAAGTCTTATTTGTCTTGGGAGAATCAGTCAAGAGGGCAGCAAGCCACTTGCTGCGAGGTCCCTGAGGTTGCCTGGGGCTCCTGGAAAACCCATGGACCAGGCAATGAGGGCTTTCTTCACGCTTAGACGAGCTTCCCCCAGGTCTTTTTCTGATGACACAGGAAAACACTCCTATTCTAATAAATCCAAACAACACAGGAGTAGATAAAGTAAAAAAATATCTAAGCCCTCACTTTATCCACTTCTTTCCCTAAACCCCACACCCTGAAAATAACTTCTTACAGTTTGGTATTTCTCTTCCAAAATGTTCCTATTTATGGGTACACATGGACGGCCACCTGTACTTTCACAGGAAGGTGGAATTGCGCCAGGTTTATTCTATTTTCACCTTGCCGTTGTCATCTGGCGTATCAGGAACTCATTCTGGGTTGCCTCCCAGAGCTGACTGAGTTTCTTCGTGGAGATAACATGTTTGCAGGGTCCTCATGGGGGGCACAGCACACGTTTTCAATCCGGCCCCAATGATGGACTATTAGGATGCTTCCAGTTTCTGTGTTATATATAATGTTGACAGATGCATTTTCTGTCACTTTTCTTTGCCACTGAACATCAAGATACCCCACATGAGAACAGAATAAACTGAGCTGGGTGTGCACTGGAGGAAAGATTGTGCCGGCCTGTGGGGTCATCAGGGGCTGACTGTGGAGGGCCTGCCCCCCAAGGCCTGGCCCCCAGCAGCAGAGCCCACCGGGGCTGGATGGATCCGGGGACCAGCTGCAGATGTTGACGTGCTTGGAAGGGAACCCCACGCCCTTTAGCATGATGGAGGGGTCATACCCTGCTTATTTGGTCTTCCTCAGGCCGGTGCAAGCACTTCAGTCAGTTAAACGCAGCAAAAACTTGCACAATTTGTAAATAAAGTCACATCTTCTGGGAGAGCAATTAATACTGCAGTGTAAGAACGGCAAAGAAATTCACATGCTGTAAGCCCACACATCTACTCTGGGAATTCATCTTAAGAAAAGAACTGAGCACAAGCAAACAGCTCCATGCACAGAGATTGTCATTACAGCACTATTTGTTGTCCCAAACACCAAACTAAACCAGAAGACATCTGAAGGTCCCCAAATGGGAAGTAATTTACACCACCGTGATGTGTCAATGTGATGGACTATTATGCCATCATGAAGGTAATTATGGATATTATCTGAAGTGAGTGAACGTTAGGGAAAAAAGAAAAACAAAAATGTTATGTGCAGCGTGTTCTGAGAGAGAATGCCAACCCCCCACCCTGCTGGGAGGAAGAAAGGATCCGTTGGGTGGATTAAAAAAGAAGGCTTGATTGTGGTCTTCTAGAAGAGTCTACGAATGCATGCTGATTCCAATTCAATCTATTTATTGTTCACTGCATTGTCAGTGAAGAAAAGATCACAAAACAGTATTTCTTAGTTGTTTTTCAAAACTAGTTAATCTATATACAGAAAAAACATCTGGCAGGATTGTGTCCAGACTTAAATCGCGGCTGTCGCTGATGACTGACCACCTCCTCCCCACTAGCAGTATAGTCTGGAAGTTTTACAAGAAGCCTACACTATTTTCCAACTTAGAATCATAAATCTGTCTCCTTTTCAAAAAAAAGCCTTCAGCATTGTTTTCTTGGCCTGCTGCTCTCCCTTTCCTCGTGAAACTGCTACATAAAGAAAGCCCTTTGCTGTTCCTTCCAGGGACTCCAGCCCTTTGCTGTTCCTTCCCGGGACTCCAAAGTGCTACAGTTTGAAGGGTAGAGGAGAATTCTAACTCAGATTTGGCAAAATAACAACAAACTCAGCCAATAAAATGCACCAATCAGACAATTTCCATTGTCCCCCTGTAAACGACAAATCCCATTTAAACATTTCTCAGCAGTGACGGACATTGCGCAGCTAAGGAAACAGAACCGAGGCCGTGATGATTATCTCTCCTCTGCCTCCTGTGTAAACACTTGCACACATGTTGCCTCTGCCAGCCCTCTGCCTCCCCTGGAGGGCCCTGAGAGTCTTCACCCAGCAAGGAGGGTTGACTGTTGGAATCCAGCGGTTTCCCAGTAAATCCCAGCGCTGGGAGCAGAGACAGGTGTGCGGGGGCCTGCTGACCCTCCTGGCCTGCAGCCCCTCTCCTGCGCCCTGTTGCCACGGGAACAAGCATCCTCAGCCCACAGAGCAGCTGGCCCGGAGCCTGTGTTATTGTTCTGTGTGGAGCTTATTTTTGCTTTCACTTTCTGGGGTCCCCTCCTCCCCTCTCTGGGAGCTCAGCCCAGTGGTCAAGGCCGTTTGTGTGGATGAAAGCAGAGATTCCAGAGCCCTGGGGCCCTCAGTTACCACCCCATATTCCTGCAGCCCTGCCAGCCTGTGAGAAAGGGTGCCTCCCACACTCGGAGTCCTGCCCTGCCCTAACCATGGGCCGAGCAGAGCCATAACCATGGGCCCAGCAGAGCTGGGCCTCTCTGCTCAGGATAGGGCTGCCTGCCTGGGGTGCTGCTGGGCCCAAGCATGTGGTGCTGGTGGGTGCTGGTCCCTCCAGACCCTGGGCTCCGGGGCCCAGTGTAGGGTGTGCCCCGTGGGGACCAATGCAGGCCGTGTTACAGGCCCACATTAGCTGTGTGGCAAGGGCTGGGCTGGACCCCACTGGAGCGCATGGTTGGGCTGACATCTCGGAGGTGTGACTTCCCTCCCTGCAGTGCAGACGCAGTCACATTTTAACAAGCCTAGTCCCAGGGGCATCAGATCACTATAAGGCACTCGCCTATGATTAGAACAGAACCCCACCACCCACCAAGACAGAAGGGCAATGCAAAGAGCTTGCTTTGTCTCCATTCTGAGTTCTTCCTGTATAAGGAAAGGGAAGGAAGGAGGCCTGGGGTGGGTGATATTGCTGTAGATCAGACCAGAGCCCTGGAGGCAAGGCCTGTGACGTTTACCCCCTTCCACTTCGACTGAAGAGTTCCTGATTCCGTTTATCTGTCTCTCGGGTTGCTGCCAGAGCTGTCTGCTGAGAATGTTGCCTCTAGAAGCCTGATGGGGACTGGAAAATCTCCTTATCTTCTCACGGGCGCTGTGAGCTCTAAAAACGTACTTCTGGGGGAAGTGTGGGCGAACATACCGCGAGCAGCCATGCACCCCGAGACCAAGTTTGCCTGGGATATGCCTGGCAGGTGGCTCCCTCCCTGTGTCACAGCTGAATTATTCAATTATGTCCTCCTGAAAGTCTTATGTGGCAGTTATAAACCTGGTGCCGCGAACATGACCTTATGTGGATAGGGCAGTTGCAGATGTGATGGATCAAGGTGCGGTCAAGGTGGCCTCCTACTCCAGTGCGTCTAGTGTCCTTGTAAAGTGGGGAATGTGGACTCAGAGACAGACACCCAGGAAGCCACCAAATGAAGATGAAGGCCTGGAGGACTGCTGCCTGCCACCACCACAAGCTAAAGGGGCAACTCGAAAGGACCCTCCCTAGAGGCTTCAGAGGTGGCAGAGCCCACCCACACCCAGATCTTGGAGAGACCCAGATCTCTGGATCTCTCCAGCCTCCAGAACGAAGGGAATACATTTCTACTGTTCTTAGCTCCCTGGTCCACGTACTTTGTTACAGCCACCCTGGGAAAGGGTTCCAGGGGGTTCCAGGAGAGTTGATGAGGGTCCCTTAGACACCATCAGCCTGTCCCCACAAGTGCTAGGCAGACACACTGGGGGGTGAAGAGCTGCCCAGAGAGGCGTGAAGGCGCCCCCCCGCAGCAGGGTGCAGCTTGAGACCCATCCTCTGGGTGGTGGCTTCTTCTGCTCACTGCACAGAATAACCAGCAGATGCCCGGAGATCTGCTCAGGGAGTCTAGTTTCAGGCTCAGTCAAGAGCCCGCTGTACCCACAGTCCCCACCCCAGGCAACCTGCCCTTGCCTGGCTCTGGGCTGAGGGGAGCCATGCCAGGTGGCACCCTGGCCTCCCCCAAGCATAGTAATACCCAGACATGGTAGCTAGTCTGAGGCAGGATGGTCTAGAATGTGGCAGCTGGGCACAGGGACAGTCAGACGGCCGAGCCTAGCCGTGTAGAAGCCAAGGCCGAGGGTGATGCCATGTTTGGGGGATGCAGTGGCTGGTCCCGGCGAGGTGGCCCAGCTGCATGGCTGCCCCGTGCAGCTCCAGAGCTTGTTCCTGAAGTCACTGAAGAGGGCCTTTGGCTCTTATTCCTTAAAGAGCCTCCCCCAGAGGGGATGACAAAGATTCATGGCTCACTGACAATTTTCCATGATCACAAACTTCTTGGCCACAACTTCCCCCAAATCAAACAGGATAGAAGTCTCTATCCTGTGAACCTACAAGGAAGCATGCAGAACGTGCCGCAGGCCCCGGGACAGGCTGGGGGACTCCGCTCGGCCTTCCTCCCGGCGGCCTCTTCGGTACATGAGTCCCATTAAACCCACCGACGCCCGGCAGTAACTTCCGCAGCTCTTACAGAAGCTTGGTGTTCTGGGGGTGGTGGGCCACGTCACAGCCCTGGGGCCCTACGCAGGCTGCCGTGGCATGAAGACGCATCAGGAAGTGCGAGCAGGCCCTGTGTGCCGGCAGCGTGCGTGCTGCGCCCGTCAGCGTCGCCGCCAGCGTGTGGGCTGCGCCTGTCAGGGACGCTGCCAGTGTACGTGCTGCATCCGTCATCGTCAAGGCCAGCGTGTGTGCTGCGTCTGTCATCGCCACCTCCAGTGTGCGTGCTGCGTCCGTCATCGTCAAGGCCAGCGTGTGTGCTGCGTCCGTCATCGTCACTGCCAGCGTGCGTGCTGCGTCCGTCAGTGTTGCCGCCAGTGTGCGTGCTGCGTCGGTCATCGTCTCTGCTAGCGTGCGTGTTGCATACGTTAGTGTTGCCGCCAGTGTGCGTGCTGCGTCATCGTCACTGCCAGCGTGCGTGCTGCGTCCATCAGCGTTGCCGCCAGTGTGCGTGCTGCGTAGGTCATCGTCTCTGCCAGCGTGCGTGTTGCATACGTTAGTGTTGCCGCCAGTGTGCGTGCTGCGTCTGTTATCGTCTCTGCCAGCGTGCGTGTTGCATACGTTAGTGTTGCCGTCAGTGTGCGTGCTGCGTCCGTCATCGTCACTGCCAGCGTGCGTGCTGCGTCCGTCAGCGTTGCGTTGTCCTCGTCGTCCTTGTCATTGCTATGTGTTTCCACCTCCAATTTGATTGTGGTTCGGATATATTTGTCATGACCTTGTTTTCAGTAAAGGGTCCTGTTGGACTTGAGGTGGTGTAACAAAGCCTGGGGCCATTTTTCTCATGAATCATGGCTTACTGGCCCCAGGAGGAAAGGGAGCCGTGTCCAAAGGGCGTGTGAGTTCCGTGTCCACAGGGTGGGAGCCCTCGCAGGACTGCACCCCTGACGGCTCAGGGGACGTCGCACAGGGAGCAGGGGCCCTTGTGCACCAGGAGGCCCATCCCCAAATGCCTTTATCCTCTTATTGCTCTTTCTTTAAAATTTGTTGTCTTCTTCTCTCAGGCTGGATTAAGCACCACTGCTCCTCGGATCTGCAGGAAGATGGCTCCCCTTTGTGTGACGATGGCTTCTGGCCGCCCCAAGCCATGGATGCTCTTCCACTGTAAGAAGCTGCTTCACTAAAATGAAGGTCCCAAGCAGAGGGGCCCCCAGACTTCAGTGCAGTGCCCCAGTAGGCCCAGTACCTATGGGCTCCCCCATGTGCCCCCAGCCCCCAGCACAGGCCCTACCTGCTGCTCCGGGCTGCCAGCTCCTCCCTCATCTTCTTAATATCACTCTTGCATTTCTCAATCTCCACCACTTTTAGTCCTTCCACTGGGGACAAAGATGTCGGGGGGGTTACCAGGGGTAAACACAGAGGGGCTCACCAGACTGGCAGCTAGGGATACCCAATCTCCGGGTGGTGTTCCCTCCTGCCCCCTCCTCCCTTCCCAGCTCAGCCCTTACTGACCCTGCTGCCCCAGGTGTGTCCTGTGGCCACAAGGGAACCACTGCATCCATCTGTGTGGTTTGCAGAGGCCCCCTCCCCACTCTCACCCCGCCCCCAATCTCATCTCCCGCACCCACTTCCAGACCCCTAAGCACCAGCTGAGGACAAACAAGTCTTTTATTCAGGAAAGAAAAGGAAAGGGTGGAAATGTGGCCCCAGTGCATTAAAATGCATGGAGGCACAGCTTTCTCAGCAAGGATTAAGATCTCATTAAGATAAAAGCTTTCCATTTTAAGGTTCCCCCTAGAGCAGTTAACCAGGAGAAACTGTTGACTCAAAACAGAGGGGAAATAAACAGGAAAAGGTAAGAACCGGGCTAATCACACTTCTGGCGCCCACTGCCAAGGTGGAAGGTGCAGCTGCCTCAGCAGTTAGCACTATTTTTCACTAAAAATGAACTGGAGCTCGTGCCTCCCTGCGAGAGCTAAACTCCAGACACTTGTTCTTGGCAGACTTCTCAGCCCAGAAATGCTGTCATGAGGCGGGCGACTGTGCAAAGGCTTTTAGACCAGAATTGGTTCATAAGAAAAAAAAAAAAGGATGAGCTTGGTTACTTTGTAATCACACCTCAGTTTTTACCCACAAAGATACTACCCACAGCATCACTGTACTCCCTTTTTCATCAAACTTAGTTTTGAATAATCCTAAAAATAATATGTGAGTGTTTTCTAAAGGAAAAACAAAGCAACTCAGTGACTTGGCTGGTTTCTAGCAATTCCCTACTGCCCAGGAGGAAGTGCTCAGCTCCCGAGGGCAAGGGCAGAAGGGAAGGGACTCCTCCCAGAGCAGTTCTCCCGGGCAGCCTGGCTGGGTCAGCCTCCTGGGTGGGTTTTTGAGGCATTTCCAGGGCCAGAGACAAGCAGGGCCCTGGCTTCTCAGGGATGTTGCTGCTTTCTGCCCAAAGTGACAAGAAATCTGGAGGGTCTGATATTTGGATCTTGTTGTGCTGACTTGGTTCTATGCCAAGAAACCTTTCTCTGCCCCTCTTCTCCATGTGGGGACCAATACCCAGGGCCTGAAGTGCAAGTGGCTGGGGCCAGTCCTGATGGCTGAGTCTAGAGGAGCTGCAGGGGAGGAACTGCAGGGAGCCCAAAGTCTGGAACATTTTTCTTCAACCTCTAAAAGCCCACACCTTCCTCTGGGGCTGGGGTCTCAGTGCTGTCTGCATCACAGGCCCCTGATGAATGTCACAGGCTGTCTTCTGAGAAGAGGCACCAAAGACACTGCTCAGTTCTGCAGATAGACTGGGAAGCCCAGTGCCTCCTCCCAGGGCATCCCGGGCCGTGTCCAGGCAGGAGAGACCCCCGCGGGCCTGCAGACTTGCCACTAGGACACTCATAGGAGCAAGGGGTCAATTCAACACAGGTTGCAAGAAGGAGCTCAATCTTGGTGACATGTGAAAGGCAGCAAATTCTGAAAGTGAACAGGTCTGGGAAGAGGCAGGTGTGCAGTATAGAGTCCACACAGGGAGCTGTGCCTGCCCCTCCGGTTCATGGTGATGTTTACTGTGCTTTAAATATCACTTTCTGAATATGAAATACCCTATGATCATTGCAGGGAATGTAGGAAATACACAGCACCTCAAAGAAAAATAGTTTGAAATTTATCTAGGGCCTATCCTCTGGGCCCGGACAATAATTTATTTGGTAGCACGTATATTGGTGCGTGCGCTTTGAGGTGTTTCTTCACCCCTGCGCACTCTGAACACCCACCTGGTTCAGTCCTCCTGTCTACCCACCCACGCGTCCTATCTGTCTATGTGTACATGGACCTAATTCCTGATTTTTAAATTGGGATCATGCGTTTGTTTTGTTTTCCGACTTGCCATTTTCACTCCTCTACATGTCACAGGCCTTCCCCAGTTAGTGCTAGGCTCCTAGCTCACAAGCTTTATCCTCCCAGCAGAGAATGCTTGTTCCTCACACCAAGGGCTTCCTGTGAGTTCAGATCATTTTGCTGCTGAATGAGTTAGCACAAACTTACACTTTTTTCATTTTTCACCATAAGGCCCTGTGCGAACCCGGCTCATGGCTTTTGGTGGGTGTATGATGTCTGTACTGGTCCAGGGGCTTACTGAGATCAGCTTCCCCGGCCATTTACTGGGGTGATGTTACAATTAAGCCCCTCGGGCAACACAGCACACTATCACTAGTCTGAATTCCAGAGCACCAGCATTTATGGCAATTAAGTTTATGACTAGACCGTTGGCCAAGGAAATTGGGAGTAACAAGTCAGCAAAAGTTGTGGATTAATCAGTGGAAGAGACGAACAGCATGCACGGAACAACAGAGCAGGAAGGGAACCCCGGAGGGGAGGTGGCAGCGTCCCAGGACTCCTCCCTGCCTGGCTCTTCTGGGACACCAGGCTGCCTTTGGGAAGATTCTACAGTCTGCCTCACTGACCCATCCCAATCTCCTCCAGCCCATCCCAGAGGGAAGAGCAGGCCAGTCCAGGGGGCCTTACGCTGCAAGCCCTGCCTGGACGATGGCAGAATGGCAGGACACAAGGTCCTCCTTCCAGCCCCCTCGCCCACCCCTCAGACTCTAAGCACAGGTGGGCACAGGCTACGAAGATCATTGTTCTCCTTGTCTAGATCAGTCAAGTTCGCATGATCCAGAATTTTTTTTCTTGAAGAGATTACAAGAAACACAAGCTATGAAAGGTGACATCCAGTCCACTGTAACAAATACCAATAAGCCAATATATATGTATATGTATATACGTGTAGAGGTGATTCTGGGAGCCTTAATCAGGCAGTATATGTATATATGTATAGAGGCAATTCTGAAGCCCTTAATGGCTTCCTGTTTGGATTTTGTTTACTTAGCTTCTAAGTTAATAAACATGGTGCCCATTAATCATTAACCTTTGCGGTGACATTGACAGAGTTCTCCAATTTTTTTTTGAGACAAAGCCTCAAGCTGTCACCCTGGGTAGAGTGCCATGACATCACAGCTCACAGCAACCTCCAACTCCTGGGCTCAAGCGATTCTCCTGCCTCTGCCTCCCAAGTAGCTGGGACCATAGGCGCCGGCCACAATGCCTGGCTATTTTTTGGTTGTAGTTGTCACTGTTTGGCGGGACCAGGCTGGATTTGAACCTGCCAGCTCAGGTGTATGTGGCTGGCGCCTTAGCCGCTTGAGCCACAGGTGCCGAGGCATGGTGGAGTTCTCCATGTGGGCGAAGGCAGGACTGTGAGGTACATGGGATTCAGGCCCGACCCTCATGTTGAGGATTAGGACACAAGAAGGGGTGACTTGAAGCTGTTTTCCTCCCAGAATCTGAGCTTTTTGGTCACTGAATTAGGCCTGGATTGACTGTCCTTTGCTCACTAGTTTTTTTGCTTTTCTTCTGCAGTGAATGGCAACCCAGGGAGAGTGACTTGGTGGACACATTCTGAAAACCCGTGTGGCCAGAGCGAGGTCAGTGTGCAGGGACACCTAGACAGGACACTCGGCAGGGGCTCTGAGAGGGGC
This sequence comes from Nycticebus coucang, assembly GCF_027406575.1. Taxonomy (NCBI): domain Eukaryota; kingdom Metazoa; phylum Chordata; class Mammalia; order Primates; family Lorisidae; genus Nycticebus; species Nycticebus coucang. Next base: position 3,577,161 of record NC_069795.1, read on the forward strand.
CAAGGCCTCGGCTCTACATTTTGTGCTCTCTGTACCGAAGGGCTGCCTTAGGCCAGGTGGGGTGTTACTTTCAAAATAGAAAGAAAATGCTCAGCCAGTGACTGGTCTGCCTTTGTTAACACCAGAGGTGAGTTATAAGCATTTCACCAAGAGCTTCAACTCCCTGTTCCACGGGTTCCTTTGACTAGAGGTTAAAGGGCAGAGGAGGAGACAGGAAACAGAAGCAACTCACATTCCACTCTCTTCTCCAGCACCGCCAAGTGGTTGGCAACTTCAGCTTTCAGTTCGTTGATTTTAAAAGCTCTAGGAATGAAAACAAGAGTGAGAGGAAACAGAACCCTCGCAGTTCCCAAGGCCAACACTGCTGGGCAAATACTGATTGAATCCCTGCCAGGGGTGAGGCCTAGAGGTGGGTTGCAGAGGGGCTGGGTGCCAAGACACCGCAGTGGCTTTGCAGGCATTGCAATGTCACAGGATTGTTCCCTAGAACAGAGACTCATTGCTGTATGCCAGCAGGCGTATTCATTTCCTCAGACCCGGGTAGTGGACACAGGTCTCCAGGGAGGATGAGTGGCAACATCTCTGCTCCTGGAGTGGAATAGCCCAGCCCCCACACCCTGCCCCAGGGGCACAGACACCCAAAGGGGCCCTCATCTGCGCCCCAGGCTCCAACCCATTCAGTTTAAACACTGCAGGGGCTTTTTAAATAACAGCATTCATCTGCCCTTTCCCCTATTTTTATTTCTCTGCGCATTTGTAAAGTGCTTTCAGCTCTGGAGGATTATTCTCCTAGACCCAGGAGAGCCAGCTGAGGAAATTCTAATTGTCAAAGCGCCTCCTCAACATGGTCTTTGGTATGAGGCGAGGCTTTTCCTCTCCTGGACCCCATTCAAGCTGGCTCAGGTACAGAAGCCACAGAAGGGTTCCATTCCGGAGGCGGTTTCTCCAGTTGGGAGACAAGTCCGAGCCGCAGCCAGCCAGCTGCAGGGCCAAGGGCCTGCGTTCACAGAAAGCCAGTACCCTGCGTAGAACATGTTTAGGAGTCTGTACCTTGAGAACTGCTCTGCCACCTGGGCCAGCACACTCTGGATCAGCTCTTCTCTCTCTGCAAACCGAGGAGGGAGACAGATGGGACACAGACGGGAGAGACCAGAGGAAGGATGTGTGGGGCACCTGGGCTGCACACGGGGCCTAGAGCTGCTGCAGGGACGTTTGGATCTCCTGGTCAGCAACCGGGGCCTCCCACCTCCAAACGCTTTCCCTCCTGGCTGCTCTGGCTCACAGCCCTAGGGTCCCTTAGTGGCTGCTCAGCAGAATGTCCAGGGCCTGTGGTCTGTCCTCGGCATCAGCTATAAAAAGTAGGCAGGACTGGGTCTCTAAACATGGGAAACTTTCTCTTAGTGCCTGGGTCTATTTTATGGGGGCAATTACCGTGACAGAGTGAGTTTAAGTGCAAAGCATGGTGTTCTCACGCTGGCCAGGTCAAGTTACTTTGTCCCTTTGTTGCCAGGTCTGTAAAACTGGGCTGGGCGGCTGGTTTTACAAGGTCCACCAGGGCTGAGTGTACCCTGGCTGTTTCCCTGTTTCCCAGCCAGGTCCAATGTGGGACCCTCATGGGAAGGTGTGGGCGCCAGCAGCACCATTTCGCCTGCACTTCCTGCTCTTGGGAAGGGACAGCTCTTCCTGGTAACAGCCATTAGCTCATGCTGGAAACACTGAGAGCCCACACCAGGCTTAGCCTACACAAAATAAATAAAAACAAACCCAAATCTGCCGAAACAAAAAATCCAACTGGTCAGGGGGGCTCAAAAGCTAAAAATGTTCATAACTTCTGACCCAGTGTCCCACTTCTAGGAAATAATCATGAGTGTGCACAAAAGAAGCTCATCACAATGTCATTGCGCAATGAAAAGTATGACACGCATGTCCATTGAATGGAGGTTTGGTAGATAAGATTTTAAAACAGTCACACAAAGTCATCTCATTTTTGAAAACCTATTGGAGGGTCCACTTCAAAATAATACTAGTGGTTATCTTTTGGTTATAAGATTATGTCTAAATTATATTTTTTAATTTTTTTCTCTTTATCTTATGCCTTTTCTATAATGAACATGTACATGTATTAGTTTCATAAAAAGAAAAGACGTTTCAAAACAAATTGATTTAAATTAACCTCTCAACACCTCCTGGATTCACCTGTCAAATAAGAGGGTAGACCAGATGACCTAAGGTTCCCTCTGACTTTATCATTCAGTGATTTGATAAGAAGAAAAATAACGTTTCATCGTATCTAAAATTATAACAAAAATGTCAACCAGGAAACTTTCACAGAACCACAGGCCGAGGTGCTGGCTGGCCCAAGGCCCCCACACCTACCAGGGAAGAAAGTGACCCCCATCGATTAGATCACCATAAGGTTGCATAGGCCTCTTTGGTGACCTCACCAGGGTTTTAGATCACTTATGAAATTTTTGGAGAAAGTAACATATTCCATAAGAGTTAATGATCTTAGGGGTAGAGAGAAACCCAGGAACGCACCAGCCCACCCCCTGCACAGACCCCTCGCTACACGGCAGTAGGTGCTTACAGAGCAGGCACCAGCACAGACAGCAGCCTGGGCTGTAGGGAAAAGCCCACAAAGGGAAAAGAAGTGAAACCACACGGAGTGCATTTTCTGACTTACTGTAAGAGAACTGCATTAGAAATCAACAACAGAAGGAAAGCAGGAAAATCTTCCAACATGTGGCAATCAAACAGCAGACTTCTGAGTGAGTCGTGTGTCAAAGAGGAAGTCTCAAGAGACATTTCAGAAGGCACTGAACTCAAAGAAAATGAAAACACATCGAAATGCAGCGTGAGACCCAGCAACAATGCTGGTAAGGAAACTGCCAGCACCAAGTGCTTGTGCCAGGAGATGACAATTCCCAACTCCACACTCAGAGATCCTGCCTTAGGAGCCCGGAAAAGGAAGAGAAAAACGGACCCACAGAACCGCAGAAGGAATGAAGGACCCACAGAACCGCAAGGCGGAGCAGACGTCGGTGAACTAGAAGACAGAGGAGCAATGCAGAGAGTCCTCGGCCCACACAGCTGCTCATCTAGAAATGTCGGATAAGACCAACCAGACCTCGAACGGGCCATGAGGGAAGGCTACGAGCACTCCACACACATCGAGGGACGTGAGGTACAGTGAGCCGACCCCCAGACAAGCATGGAGCAGCATAACTCGTCCCTGAGAACAGACCACCTGAATGCCCCTACTATTAAGGAAATTCAATTTGTAATTTTAAAAAGTCCCAAAGAGAAATTTCTAGGCCAGATGGTGCCACTGGAGAATTCTACCCAACATTTAAAGGATTAACACAATTCTAAATACTGTCTTTCAGAAAACAGAAGAGGAGGGAACATGTCCTAATTCGTCTCATGAAGTTAGTACTATCCTGATACCAAATCCAGACAAAGCAAACAGTGCAGACTACAGACGAACATTCCCGTCATGAATACAGACACAGAAATCACTCACAAAGTATCAGCAAATGCGGCTCAGTGATATGTAAAAATGATTACACATCAAGATTAAGTGAGGTTTGTACTAGGAAGGCAGGCTGATTCTATACTGGGAGCCCAGTCATCTTTAGATTATGTCTAATATCTAACGCAGTGTAAATGCTATGTAAATAGTTGTTACACTGCACTTTAAAAAAATGTGAGGTTTTATTGTATTGTTTCAATCCATGGTTAGTTGAACCTATAGACGTAGAACCGACCAATACAGAGGGCTGACGGTACTTAGTGATTAAAGGCTGGTTGCTTTCTGCCTGAGATTGTGACAAAGCAAGGATGTCGGCTCAATTTATAATCACCAAGTTGTGGAAACAACCTAAATGCCCATCAACCCAGGAATGGATTGACTAATGTGCTATATGTATAACTACTCAGACAGAAAAAAGATGGAGACGTTACATCTTTTGTATTAACCTGAACGGAGCTGGAACACATTCTTCTTAGTAAAGTATCACAAGAATGGAAAAGCAAGTATCCAGTGTACTCAGTACTAATATGAAGACAGTAGATGAACTAATACATGCCCACACAGGAGAAAAACTCAATTCAATTCAAATTGGGGGTAGGGGAAAGGATGGGGGATAGGCGAACTCCCACCTAATGGGCACAATGTAAGGGTATATGGCTTACCTCACCTAATTGTTTGTACCCTCATATTAATCTGAATTTAAAAAAAGAAATCAGAGAAGTTCTAAATAAATGGCAAAACTGACTATGTTAATTTGTTGGAAGTCTCCATATGGTAAAGAATGTCAGTTCTCCCCAAATTGGTAGACAGGTGTAATGAAATTTCTATCTAAATCCTAGCAAGATTTTTCTTTGGTAGAAATAAAGGTTATCTTAACATTTATATAGAAATGCAAAGGAACTAGAAGAGCTAAAACAATTTTGAAACGGAGACAAAATGGGTCTCTCCGATCTTGGGGGGTTATTATACAGCATAGCTACACTGTGGGGTGCTATGAAAGGGCAGAGGGACACAGCACGGTTGGACACAGACCCCAGCCATACCCACACCATGTGCCGGGATGGTAACAAGGTGCAAAAGCAAAGGGAGGGAAGGGAGCCTCCCACACACAGTGCCCTCCACAGGCAGAGGGAGATGAGCCTTCACTTACAACTCACAGTTCAAATACAATTCAAAGCAAAACGGACCACAGATGCAAAATGTAAAACTCTAAAACATTTAGAAAAAAATATAGAGCAAATCTTCAGAATCTTGCATAAGGCAGGGAGTTTTTAAGACTTGACACCAAAAATACAGGCCAGAAAAGGGAAAACTGACAAACCAGACTTCACCAAAATTAAAATTCTTGCTCTGAGAAAGATCCTGTTGGAGGATGACAAGCCCCAGTCTGGGGAAAGACACCTGTAAACCACGGATCTGACAAAGAAATGAACACAGAATACGTAAAGAACCATCACAGCTCAGCAGTGAAAGACATAACTACCCAGTTTGAAAGTACACAGAGAAGCACAGAGATGGACACAGCTCAGGGAAAGACACGTCCTCAACCATCAGAAAACACGAAGTGAGCCCAGTGAGACAGCGCCGCACGCTTATCACAATGGCTAAGACAACACCCACACCCGGAGGATCCTGGAACCCGGGATCGCTCCCACGCTGCTGGTGGGGATGTAAAACGCTGCAGTCATTCTGGAAAACAGTCTAGCAGCTCCTTAAAAAAACCACACACAACTACCATATGACCTAGCATTTGCACTCCTGGGAAGAGAGATGAAAACTTAGGTTGAAACAAAACCTTGTACACGGTGCTCATAGCAGCCCACACTGGAAATGAGCTAGACGCTTCGAGGGGAGGCGTGAGTGAACCGTGTTCCACCCACCTGTGGGATGCTGCTGGGCAGCAAGAAGGGCGGGACTGCTGACGCGGGTGACCCAGAGGGACCTCAGAGGATCACACTGAGTGGAAATCCCCAGAGTTACCTTCTGTGTGGTCACATCATAAAAATGACAAGACTGTAAAGACGGAGACCAGATCTGGGCTTGTCGGGGGTTAGTTTAGGGTGGGGAATAGCAGAAAGTGGTGTGGCTGCAGAGGGCCGGCTGGGGGTCACAGAACGTTCTGGATCCGGACTGTGTCTGAGTCAATACTGGTGGTTACCTTACATCGTAGTGCAACATGTTATCATCAGGGAAAATGAGTGAGGAACACACAGGCCGGGTCTGCATCTGTTCTTACGGCTACAATAAATCTACAAGCTATAGGGGTGGCAAAGCCAAGGGGCAGTTTTCCTCTGGGCTCTTGTGAGCACCTCGGTGGTTTCATGCCTGAATTTAGCCCCCGGTGGGAGCAGCAAACTGCTCAGTGCTCCGTATCCACACCTCTCAGCCCAGCCCAGCGCTGGGGACAGACATTTGGGTTCTGTCTGACTTACAGCTGCCCCTCAGTCTGGGGCCACCCAGGCCAGCGGAGCGGCATGTCTGAGCTGTTCTCAGAAAGAGTGCGGAGTGCACGGATTGAGAGTGGAGCTTCTGGTGAGCTATGCCCAGGTCACGTGCTGGGCCACTGAGCACCGGGAACCCAGGGCACCGTCTCCTTAGATCAGGCCAAGTCTGTGTTGTTTTTGCAAGGGCAAAGGCGCAAAACTGCTGGTGTGCACACAGGCCAACCACACCCACGTGGCCACAAACGAACTCCATCAGGACATGGGCCGCCCGAGTCACTTGGAGTCACTGGAGTTCCTGCACCAGCCATCTCCTCCCGGAACTTTGTGACTTACAAGTGAGCTGGGGCGTCATGAGTGTCGAGAGCTCAGAACAGCCCAGGTGCAGGGAACCCTGCTGGCCTCGGCTCCTGCTGTTGCTACATCACGCAGGGTGGGGGGTGGGGACTGGTGGGCACCTGTCTCACTTCCACGGCCTTCCCTGGGCTGTCACCATCCTTGGGGTGACAGGTGAGCTCTGGGCACCACCTCCAGGCTGAGAAACAGTAGATGGTCCCTGCAACATCCCGAATGTGTCTCCAGAATCCTTAGAGAGCCAGAAACTGCTGGATTTGGGGGGCAATAAATAGTTGTCGATGGAAATGTTAAGTCACTTCCAACTTCAGTGACAAAACTACATCATATCAACAAAATCTGATTATTATATATGACACCTGCCTCTTTTTTCTTAAATGCTATATGAAATATACTGAATTTTAAAAACTAAAGCATATTCAGGTAATTTTGTGTTGAGAATTTCTTAATAGCATTAAGAATAACCAGCAACAGCCAGGGATGCTAGTGATACACAGGTGGACAGGACCCTCAAAGCTCTGAGCACCGAGGAGCTTGGGAACAGGACTGCGCCAGGGAGCAGGCAGATGCCCAGGGAGAGCCCGCGGAAGCCTGGGAGAGTCCGCGGATGCCCGGGAGAGTCCGCAGATGCCCGGGAGAGTCCGCAGATGCCCATGCGGAACACGCGTTTCCACAGGAAGCCGTCCGTGGAAGCAGCAAACACGATGCTGAAGTGAGCTGAGTCTGGGGCATGGGAGTGGAATTCTGTGCACTGTTCTCAGCTCCCTGCGATTTACTCCTATATACCAGTGACTTTAATCAAGACAAAAGCTCTCCTGGATGGGCTTGGTGGCTCATACCTGTAATTCCAGTACTATGGGAGGCCCAGGCCTTGAGCTCAGGAGTTTGAGACCAGCTTGAGCAACAGCAAGACCCCGTCTCTACTAAAAACTAGCCAGGCATGGTGGCTAGAGGCTTGGAACACTTGAGCCCACAAGTTTGAGGTTGCTGTGAGCCAGGCTGAGCAAGAGCAAGACCCTTGTCTCTACTAAAAATAGAAAAATTAGCCAGACACTGTGGCGGGTGCCCGTAGTCCCAGCTACTCAGGAGGCTGAGGCAGGAGGATTGCTTGAGCCCAAGAGTTTGACGTTACAGTGAGCTGTGATTAGGCTGCTGCACTCTAGCTGGAGCAACAGAGTGAGACTCTGTTTCAAAAAACAAACAGGGCGGCACCTGTGGCTCAAGGAGTAGGGCGCCGGTCCCATATGCCAGAGGTGGCGGGTTCAAACCCAGCCCTGGCCAAAAACCAAAAAACAAACAAACAAACAAAAAACCCCAACAGCTCTGAGCACTGAAGTGATCTGACATCAGCACAGGGTTAAAGCAGGGCCCTCTCCACCTCAGTGTGCCCAGGCTGTTTTCTACCTGCATACCTGGACCAGCCTCTTCAGGTGACAAAGTACTGGTTTCTCACATGTCACAGGAGGCTGTTCTGAGTTCCAGGGCAATCTTGGAGTTCAGCAGCGTGTGGGTCCCATTGTGTGGAATTTGACAGAGGACCCAGGACCTGCCCACTTGAGCAAAACCAAGGGGATTGGGATAAAGCAAAGCTTGGGAGGGACAGAGGGATTGAGGGGGCCCTACGGGCTGTCTGCCCCAGGCCTGAGGCAGGACTCAGCTGTGGGGGTGACAGGATGGATGCCTGGTCCCGTGGTGTCCGCATGGCTGCTCTCACAAGCGACCAGGGCTGAGTCTGCCCCTGCCCCCGCCCCATGCCCAGAAGCCGTCACCCAACTCCATCTTTGGCCGAAGTGGACAGTTCAAGGAACCTGCCTTTGCCTCACCCACTTGCCCCAGGAATTGTTTACTTGTTTCAGATAAATCCTCAGTCCACCCAGTACAGAATGAAATGAAATTTGGTAAGTGATGCAGTACAGCTCAACCTATAATTCCAACTCCAGAGATTAGTTAGACTAGACAATGTAATTAGATTGGCCAGTTAGCTGGTTTGTGTACAAGCAGTCTCTGCCTTATAAACACCCAACAGACGTACAATTTGTACTTATGACAGAGGCTATTACAGGTAATAGGTAAATGTACCTGTGTACATACAAACTCAACTTCAGAACCAGCCCACAGACCTATCTCATTCGTGACTGGGCATCACCTGTATTTCTTTTTAAAATCTCAGAGAGAACAGCAACAGCACCAGCAGTTCCTTCATCCTCCAGATGCCGAGCTGGGCTGGGCAGGAACTGTTCTCCCTGTCCAACGAGTGCAAACACAGCCCTGGTGGTGCACCAGCCCCCAGACCTTTGCGTGGAGGAGGCTGACCTGGAAATGCCAGCACGGACATTTGTAGCCCAAGCCTCTGACCTCCAACAGTGGGATAAAGAAATAGCACATGGGCGGCACCTGTGGCTCAAGGAGTAGGGCGCCGGTCCCATATGCCGGAGGTGGCGGGTTCAAACCTAGCCCTGGCCAAAAACCACAAAAGAAAAAAAAAAGAAAAAAAAGAAATAGCACAAAGACATGTGAGTGTGGCCTGGTGCTCCTGCTGGATCCGATCTGTCCCAACCTGTCTTGACAGTGGGCAGAGGCCACACAGCATCTGCCTACTTAGCACAATAGCTTAGCTTAGCTATTGTGCTTAGCTCACACTTACACACACTACCAAGATGACCCCGTGGGCCATGTCTCTCCCTATCAGGTATTGCCTAAGAAACTTTTTTTTTTTTTTTAAACTCCTCTATTCCTTTACAAAGGGGCATCTTATTTTTGCCCTGGGGATAATAACCCACATTACGTGGTCCCAAGGAGACAAACACTCCAGGGGTCCTGAGGATTGGGGGAGGTTCATTTATTTCTGCTCCTGTCCAGCCCCCAAGTCCGAAGGGCCAAGGCCCTACTGAGAAAGGGCTGGTAGCCTCCCCGTGGGGGTGGGAAGGGCACTGTCCCTCTTCCTGGGAGGTGAGGCACCTGGAGACACCTTCCACTTTCGCTCTCCAGACCCTGCCTGCCCTGCAACTTCCCAGCCAGCCTGGATGTTCTAACTCAGGGAACAGTCATTGGCAATTCACTGTTTATGGACATCATAAAACAGACATTCAGCACAAGGACTACATTTCCTTTATAGCCCAGGAGCACAATAAAGTTAAATGATTCACAGTGACCTTGCCTGGCTTCTTAAAGGCACAGGAGCCCTTTCCAGGCATGTCCTTGCTGAGGAGCTGCATGATGTTGTCAGCAGCCTTAGGGACATCCCAAACAGCTGATGCTCCAGCCATCTGGACAGAAGACGGCACAGTGGACCCAGGACCTGACGACCTGAAATTCTGTAGAGTGTCGTGCACCTGGGGGCAGGCACTAGGTTGAATTTCCTCCCTTTCACTGTTGGAGAGGGGACTTTCATGCTTCGTGTGGTGTGCATTTGGTTTCAGATATCTGTGCATTGTTCATGTGCCCTCCTCTCTTCCTGGGGATTAGTTCATAAGTGAGAATCTGCCCATGAAGCCAGACACCTCTGGGACAGCCCACGAGTGCTTCCCTGTCCTGTGATGTAGCGTTTTGCAAGGTTACACCTCTGTACATCTTTACCGAGCGCTTACTGTGCTCTGTTCCCTGTCCCAAGTGGTGTGAGTGACTTAACTCACTTGAATTCTCCTCACACCCTGCAGCGGCTGCATGACAGTGAGAGAGGGCCGAGTCATGACATGGCCAAGCCCGAGCTGCCCACCCTCATCGTGATCTCACTCAGGGCTGCAGAGATGGGACAGGGCCACCCTCAGCCACAGTGGGGAAGCAGAGTCTGCACCAGCCCCTCCCCCATGGTGGATCAGCTTCTAACAAAGAGGGTGTGGGTGTGAACACTGGGACACTTGCATGGTGCCCTCAGAGGGATGTGGACGGGAACCAGTGGCCGATCGCACATACTGGTGGGGCCGTTGTTATATGTTGCCCTCTGCGTGTCACTGTGATCGCATACCTTATGGGAAAGGTTAATTACGGTGAAGCCAAAGAAAATCAACTCTGGATAATTTCATCCAGGGCCTTGACTTTGTGTCAAGTGACCCCACAGGACTAGTTCCAGGAAGAATTCTGTCAGGATAAACTCTGACCCAACAAGCACATTTATTATGATGCAAACGACAGGATGTTTGTAAAAATCTAATAAAGACTGAGTCTTTTTTGAAAACCAGAGGTTTTTTACATCTGTGGACTTTAATAGGTTGCACACAGTTGTAAACTTTCTGGCAAAATGAATAAGAAACAGCCAACTGACCATTGCAATGACAGGAGACTGGAAGCAAGATAAATACCCACCAGTCCTATAAATGATGTGCATTCACAAGGAAAGACCTGTGCTGCTATAAAAAAGTGGAGGAACATTTCCCTGTCCTGCTGTGACATGACCTTATATTGCAGATCAGAAAGTTGCAGGTTCATCTGGCTGAAGAGCCGGAGAAGATGGAAATGAGAGGAGGAGTCCCCAGAAGAGGAAACTGCGAGGGCTGCACATTCCGTACAAAAGTCAACGTCTTGGTTGCTGCCTGCATTGCATGTGTGTGGACTAGAAGGATGAACGAGCTTAGCCAGAGTTTCAGCTTCAAATATAGGAAAGATGAAGTTTGGAGCTTGAGTGCAGTCCAGTTTGAGGGCTTGATAAACACCCCAGGCTTCCTGCTAATACCCCTGAAGGGTCACTCCAGAGATCTACCCCAGCCAAGCATAGATCCAAGCCTCCACACATTCAAGATCATCAGTGAGTAAAGTAAGTGACTGCCAGAATAAAATCAATTCTCTTCAGAGAAAGATAACAAAACCCTGAGTCTCTATAATGTGTTATTCATAATGTTTGCATATAACAAATAAAAAGACATGCAAAGAAACAGGAAAATATGACCTATAACCAAGAGAAAAATCACCCAACAGACACCTTAGATAATTAAGATCTTGAATTAGCAGGACACACATGTAGTGATCACAAGTGTGTCCAATGCCCTACACAAAAAAGACATTAGTAAATAGTAAACAGATGGGGAATCTCAAGAGACAAATCTACCACTAAGAATCAAGTGAAAATTTTGAATTTAATATCTGGATTATGTTATAGATGTGCTTACAGCGGTTTAGAGTCAGCAGAAGAGAGGGCAGAGGAACAGAAATTACATGCTCTGAAGAGCAGAGAGAAAAAATATTTTTTAAAAAAGAAAGAGCAGAGCCATAGTCACCTGAGAGATAAAAGCAAACTTTCTTTTTTTTTTTTTTTTTTTATTGTTGGGGATTCATTGAGGGTACAATAAGCCAGGTTACACTGATTGCAAAAAGCAAACTTTCTAACATACACGTAATTAGTGAGAAAGAATGGTGCATATCATGCATTTAAAGAAATAATGAATGAAAATTTATAAATTTGGTTAAAATACATATTAACAGAACATGAAAACTCAATGAACACCAAGAAGGATAAATGAAAAGAAAATCAGACCAAAGGTAAAAAAAAAAAAAAAGTAAAAAGAAAAAAGCAGCCAGAGAAAGACACTTTCCACACAGGGGCATTGTGATAAAACAGCTGACTTTGCACCAGAAAAAGTGGAAGCCAGAAAGAAGTGAATTGACATCTTCAAACTTTTTAAAGAAAAGAAATAAAAATTCCCTGTGAAGGCATAACTCTATATCCCGAAAAACTGCCCTTCAAAATGAAGGGGAAATACGGGCAGGTTCCACTAAGCAAAAGCTCAGGGAATTAGTCACTAGTAGACCTACTCCACAAGAAATGTTGAAACAAAAAAGTAATTCTTTAGGCCAAGGGGCATACAAGTTGGAAGATGGGATATCCAGGAAGAAAATAAAAGCATTAGAAATGATAAATATGTAGGCAACTATTCAATTTTTTTTTTTTTTTAGAGACAAAGTCTCACTTTATCACTCTCAGTAGTGCCGTGGCGTCACAGCTCACAGCAACCTCCAACTCCTGGGCTTAGGCGATTCTCTTACCTCAGATTCTCTCAAGCAGCTGGGACTATAGGCGCCCGCCACAACGCCTGGCTATTTTTTTGTTGCAGTTTGGCTGGGGCTGGGTTTGAACCCACCACCCTTGGTGTATGGGGCCAATGCCCTACCCACTGAGCCACAGGCGCCGCCCATATTAAAATTTTTCATTAAGTTTCTTTCCACAATTTCTTCCAGAGACAACTGGCTATTTAAAGCAAAAATTGTAATGTATAAAGCTGTAAAATGTATGGTGGCAACAGTTCAAGGTACCAGGAGAGAGGACAAGGTGGAAGGTACTGCTCCTGTGAGAGGTGGAGCAATATTAGTTCTAAGCAGACTGAAAAATACTAAGGATCATTAAAATATATGTGATAGATCTCAACAAAGATATATGGATGGCCGATAAGCAAATGAACAGATGCCCAACATCATGTGTCATTAGGAATTACAAATTAAAATGACAGTGAGACACCATGACACACCCGTCAGAATGGCAAAGATCTCAAACATCAGACGCTGAATAAATCAAGACCTGGAAGCAGTCAGGAGGCTCTTCACGAGGTGAATGGCAAACAAACAGTAATAAGGATGTCCAAAAATGCTATTCAGTGCTATGCAGAGGAATAGAAGAATCTTAAGTATGTATTAGTAAGTGAAAGGAAACTGGAAAAGGCCACATTTAGTGCCATCCCCACTATGTGACATTCTGGAAAAGGCTGGCCATGGAGACAGGGAAGGGATTGGGATGGGGGAGGGAGGAACAGGCGGAGCCTGGGGGTGTCTGGGGCAGTAGCACTGTCCTGTGTGACACATGGCCTTATAGGTTTGCCCAGAGAGTGTGCAGCACCCGGAGGGCATGGATTGGGACGCCAGCCGCGGACGGGGCTCACCAGTCACAAAGGATGCACAGCTCTGACGCAGGACACTGCCGCTGGCAGAGGCTGACATTTTTGTGGGGAAAGCACATGTGGGAACTCTGTACTTTTCACTCAGTTTGGCTGTAAATCTAAAAGAAAGTCTATCAATTTTGAAAAAGTTAAAGATGCATATAGTAATTACTATGGTAATTCATATAGTAGCAGCCAACTAAAATAACACTAAAAGGTATAGCTAGGAATAAAATGACATACAACAATGTGTTCAGTTAACCCAAGAGGAGGCAGAAAGGATGAACAGAGAAACAAAACTGACATCGACAAAAAGCCGATAGCAACATGGTGGGACTAATCCCAACCACGGCAGCAAACACATTAAATGCCAGTGCACTCAGAAAACAGAGAAGAGAGTAAAACTCCCACATGTGTTACGAGGCCATCATAACCCCAATATGACAAAAGCATAACATGGACATTGCAAGAAAGAAAAAGCTACAGGCCAGTACTCTACGGAGACATGGACCCGGCAATCACTGACAGGTTACCGGGAAATTACATCTAGCAACGTACAGACAGAGACACGTCAGGGGAAAGGGCCAGGTACCCTTTGTTAAATTTACACCCAAGTATTTTCCCAGGAATGTTTCCTGGGAATGCAAGTGGGTTTGCCCCAGCAAAGCAAAGTGGTTTTAACATTTGAAAATCTAACACTAAAAAAAAAAAAAAAAAAGAAAGGAAGAAAATCTAACGCTGTAATTCACTACATTAAAAAAATAAAGGAATTGCAAGAGGGACTTTACCTAACAAATGTAACCTGGCTTATTGTACCCTCAACGAATCCCCAACAATAAAAACAAACAAAAAAACGAAAAGAATATAAAAATAAAATAAATTAAAAAAGTATAAAAAAATAATAAAGGAGAACAGCTCTATGATTATTCCAGTAGATGCAGAAAGAACGTGTCAAAAAAAAAAAATCTACCACCTCTTTATGATAAGAACCATTAGAAAACTAGGAGGAATAAAGGGCCACTTCTTCAACCCATCTCAGAAGATGCAGAGGGGACATTTGAAAAAACGTAACAAAGAATTTTGTCAAAAGGCTTTGAAAACTGGGAGTGGATGAAGACTTGCGCCCTGATGAAGGGCATCCACAAAACAGTCCGTGGCCAGCGGCGCGTGCAGGGGTGAGACTGTGAGGAGGGCAGGGTGTCTGCTCTCACTTTAAAAATAACAATTCAGATTAATATGAGGACACAAACGATTAGGTTATATTGTTTGTGATTGTTAGGTAAAGTCCAAGTTGCAGCCGAGTCCTTCACCAGGAGCTGTGGGTGCACCCCTATACTGTGCCCGTGAGGTGAGAGCTCACCAACCCCTCCCACCTCCTATCCCCCACCCTCTTCCTCCTCCCCCCACTTGAATTTGCATTTTTCTCTCTTGTGGGGGTGTATTTTTTCATTCACTGGTTTCATATTAGTACTGAGCAAGTTGGATCCTTGCTTTTCCATTCCTGTGATACTTTACTAAGAGAATATTCTGCAGCTCCTTCCGGGTAAATACAAGAGCTGTAAAGCCTCCATCTTACCTTATGGCTGAATAGCACTCCATGGTGTACACAGACCACAGTTTCATACAGTCATAGGTTGATGGGCAGTTGGGGTGATTCTACATCTTGGCAATTGTGAATTGAGCTGTGATAAACATTCTAGTACAAATGTCTTTATGATAAAATGATTTCTCTTTCGTTTACTAGATGCCTAGTAATGGGACTGTGGGATCAAGTAGAAGGTCTACTTTTAGCTTTTTGTGGATTCTCCGCACTTCTTTCCAAAGAGGCTGTACTAGTTTGCAATCCCACCAACAGTGTAAAAGTGTTCCCTTCTCTCCACATCTGCACCAGCATCTGCAGCTTTCTTTTTTTTTTTTTTTTTTTTGGCCGGGGCTGGGCTTGAACCCGCCACCTGTGACATATGGGACCAGCGCCCTACCCGTTGAGCCACAGGCGCCGCCCGCATCTGCAGCTTTGGGACTTTGTGACATGGGCCATCCCCACAGGGGTTAGTGGTATCTCGCGGTGGTTTTGATCACCACAATGGATCAGCAGCAAAGTAAGAACTCGGAAATTAAAGGACAGAACCTAACCTCCACACTGATGCAAAAGATAAAACTAAGCAATGGACTCTCACCAAATAAGATGAATAGAATACTACCACACTTATCAATTATCTCAATAAATGTTAATGGCTTGAATTCCCCACTGAAGAGACATAGATTGTCTGACTGGATTAAAAAACACAAGCCATCTATTTGCTGTCTGCAAGAAACACACCTGGCTTCAAAAGACAAATTAAAGCTCCGAGTCAAGGGTTGGAAGACAATTTTTCAGGCAAATGGAATTCAGAAGAAAAGAGGAGTTGCAATCTTATTTTCAGATACATGTGGATTTAAAGCAACTAAAGTCAAAAAAGACAAAGATGGTCACTTTATATTGGTCAAGGGAAAAATACAACAAGAAGACATTTCAATTCTAAATATCTATGCACCCAATTTAAATGCTCCCAGATTCTTGAAACAGACCTTACTGAGTCTGAGCAATATGATATCTGATAATACCATCATAACAGGGGACTTTAACACTCCTCTTACAGAGCTGGACAGATCCTCTAAACAGAAATTAAACAAAGATATAAGAGATTTAAATGAGACCCTAGAACAACTGTGCTTGACAGACGCATATAGAACACTCCACCCCAAAGATAAAGAATATACATTCTTCTCATCACCCCATGGAACATTCTTCAAAATTGATCATATCCTGGGACACAAAACAAATATCAACAGAATCAAAAGAATTGAAATTTTACCTTGTATCTTCTCAGACCATAAGGCACTAAAGGTGGAACTCAACTCTAACAAAAATGCTCGACCCCACCCAAAGGCATGGAAATTAAACAATCTTCTGTTGAATAACAGATGGGTGCAGGAAGAAATAAAACAGGAAATAATTAACTTCCTTGAGCATAACAACAATGAAGACACAAGCTACCAAAACCTGTGGGATACTGCAAAAGCAGTTTTGAGAGGAAAATTCATCGCTTTAGATGCCTACATTCGAAAAACAGAAAGAGAGCACATCAACAATCTCACAAGAGATCTTATGGATTTGGAAAAAGAAGAACAATCTAAGCCTAAACTCAGTAGAAGAAAAGAAATATCCAAAATCAAATCAGAGATCAATGAAATTGAAAATAAAAGAATCATTCAGAAAATTAATGAAACAAGGAGTTGGTTTTTTGAAAAAATAAATAAAATAGATAAACCATTGGCCCGACTAACGAGGAATAGAAAAGTAAAATCTCCAGTAACCTCAATCAGAAATGATAAAGGGGAAATAACAACTGATCCCACAGAGATACAAGAGATCATCTCTGAATACTACCAGAAACTCTATGCCCAGAAATTTGACAATGTGAAGGAAATGGATCAATATTTGGAATCACACCCTCTCCCTAGACTTAGCCAGGAAGAAATAGAGCTCCTGAACAGACCAATTTCAAGCACCGAGATCAAAGAAACAATAAAAAATCTTCCAACCAAAAAATGCCCTGGTCCAGATGGATTCACTCCAGAATTCTATCAAACCTTCAAGGAAGAGCTTATTCCTGTACTGCAGAAATTATTCCAAAAAATTGAGGAAGAAGGAATCTTCCCCAACACATTCTATGAAGTAAACATCACCCTGATACCAAAACCAGGAAAAGACCCAAACAAAAAGGAGAATTTCAGACCAATCTCACTCATGAATATAGATGCAAAAATCCTCAACAAAATCCTGGCCAATAGATTACAGCTTATCATCAAAAAAGTCATTCATCATGATCAAGTAGGCTTCATCCCAGGGATGCAAGGCTGGTTTAACATACGCAAGTCCATAAACGTTATCCACCATATTAACAGAGGCAAAAATAAAGATCACATGATCCTCTCAATAGATGCAGAAAAAGCATTTGATAAAATCCAGCATCCTTTTCTAATTAGAACACTGAAGAGTATAGGCATAGGTGGCACATTTCTAAACTGATTGAAGCTATCTATGACAAACCCACAGCCAATATTTTACTGAATGGAGTAAAACTGAAAGCTTTTTCTCTTAGAACTGGAACCAGACAAGGTTGTCCTCTGTCACCTTTACTATTCAACATAGTGCTGGAATTTCTAGCCAATAAAATTAGGCAAGACAAGGAAATAAAGGGAATCCAAATGGGAGCAAAGGAGGTCAAACTCTCCCTCTTTGCTGATGACATGATCTTATACTTAGAGAACCCCAAAGACTCAACCACAAGACTCCTAGAAGTCATCAAAAAATACAGTAATGTTTCAGGATATAAAATCAATGTCCACAAGTCAGTAGCCTTTGTATACACCAATAACAGTCAAGATGAGAAGCTAATTAAGGACACAACTCCCTTCACCATAGTCTCAAAGAAAATGAAATACCTAGGAATATACCTAACGAAGGAGGTGAAGGACCTCTATAAAGAAAACTATGACCCAGCCAGGGTCAGCTAAACAACAATAAAAAAAAAAAAAAAAGAAAAAAGAAAACTATGAAATCCTCAGAAAGGAAATAGCAGAGGATATTAACAAATGGAAGAACATACCATGCTCATGGATGGGAAGAATCAACATTGTTAAAATGTCTATACTTCCCAAAGCAATCTACCTATTCAATGCCATTCCTATCAAAATACCAACATCGTACTTTCAAGATTTGGAAAAAATGATTCTGCGTTTTGTATGGAACCAGAAAAAACCCTGTATAGCTAAGGCAGTTCTTAGTAACAAAAATAAAGCTGGGGGCATCAGCATACCAGATTTTAGTCTGTACTACAAAGCCATAGTGCTCAAGACAGCATGGTACTAGCACAAAAACAGAGACATAGACACTTGGAATCGAATTGAAAACCAAGAAATGAAACTAACATCTTACAACCACCTCATCTTCGATAAACCAAACAAGAACGTACCTTGGGGGAAAGACTCCCTATTCAATAAATGGTGTTGGGAGAACTGGATGTCTACATGTAAAAGACTGAAACTGGACCCACACCTTTCCCCACTCACAAAAATTGATTCAAGATGGGTAAAGGACTTAAATTTAAGGCATAAAACAATAAAAATCCTCCAAGAAAGCATAGGAAAAACACTGGAAGATATTGGCCTGGGGAAAGACTTCATGAAGAAGACTGCCATGGCAATTGCAACAACAACAAAAATAAACAAATGGGACTTCATTAAACTGAAAAGCTTCTGTACAGCTAAGGAGACAATAACCAAAGCAAAGAGACAACCTACACAATGGGAAAGGATATTTGCATATTTTCAATCAGACAAAAGCTTGATAACTAGGATCTATAGAGAACTCAAATTAATCCACATGAAAAAAGCCAACAATCCCATATATCAATGGGCAAGAGACATGAATAGAACTTTCTCTGAAGACGACAGACGAATGGCTAACAAACACATGAAAAAATGTTCATCATCTCTATATATTAGAGAAATGCAAATCAAAACAACCCTGAGATATCATCTAACCCCAGTGAGAATGGCCCACATCACAAAATCTCAAAACTGCAGATGCTGGCGTGGATGTGGAGAGAAGGGAGCACTTTTACACAGCTGGTGGGACTGCAAACTAGTACAACCTTTCTGGAAGGAAGTATGGAGAAAGCTCAAAGCACTCAAGCTAGACCTCCCATTTGATCCTGCAATCCCATTACTGGGCATCTACCCAGAAGGAAAGAAATCCTTTTATCATAAGGACACTTGTACTAGACTGTTTATTGCAGCTCAATTTACAATCGCCAAAATGTGGAAACAGCCTAAATGCCCACCAACCCAGGAATGGATTAACAAGCTGTGGTATATGTATACCATGGAATACTATTCAGCCATTAAAAAAAATGGAGACTTTACATCCTTCGTATTAACCTGGATGGAAGTGGAAGACATTATTCTTAGTAAAGCATCACAAGAATGGAGAAGCATGAATCCTATGTACTCAATTTTGATATGAGGACAATTAATGACAATTAAGGTTATGGGGGGTAAAGCAGAAAGAGGGACGGAGGGAGGGGGGTGGGGCCTTGGTGTGTGTCACACTTTATGAGGGCAAGACATGATTGCAAGAAGGACATTACCTAACAATTGCAATCAGTGTAACCTGGCTTATTGTACCCTCAATGAATCCCCAACAATAAAAAAATAAAAATAAAAAGAAAAAGAAAATGAACATGATGACTCACAGACTGGGAAAAACATTTGCTGTAAATGTGTCTGACCAGTGGATCATATGCAGCTTGTAGACTTTGCTACAAACCAGTGATAAGAAGAATACAAGCCAGTCTGGGAAATAAGCAGATACTTAGACACTCCCCAAATCAGCTACTCCGATGACTATTAGCCCATAAGTGCATAAAACCTGCTGAACTTCAAGTCTTCTGGGAAATGCAAATTGAAACTGCAATGAGATAATTGATCTTGCATCTACTTGAGTGTTTTCAATTAAAAAAACTGAGGCCGCCTAGTCGAGGGGATGTGGAACGACCATGTCACTCCTGAACTGCCAGTGGGAACGTGAAACGGGGCAGCCACTTGGGGAAGGCAGTTTGGCAGCTTCTTATCAAGTTAAACGTACACTTACCAGGTGAACCAGGAGTTTTCTTCCGAGGTACTACCCAAGGGAACTGAGAGCATGTGCACAGTAATTACAGAAGCTGGCCCCAAACCGGCAGTGACCCCAGTGTCCATCCATAGGACAATCTCTGAACAAAGTGTGCACTGCTCAGCAATACCACAGCGAGTGGACTGTGGGGGTGCACCCCAAACCTGGATGGCACCCACGGGGGCAGAGGGCAGGATGGTGGCTCTCCACGTGTGTGGGGACTGGCTGGAGGAGGCACAGGGGACCCTTCGGAAGTGATGGGAGTGTCCTCGGCCTTGGCTGGGATGATGGTTCCGTGCACGGGCATGTCTACAAAGGCTCAGGCCACTTTGCATGTTCACTGCAGGAGGACACAGATGTGGGGCTGGGCCTGCCCAGGGGACAGGGAACAGTGCCCTCAAGGCTTTCATCAGGATACACAAGTTCCCAAGGGCTCTGTATTATTTTCCTCCACCCATATCTGCCTGCAGTGCACTAAGGGCTGTGGTCTTTATTGGGTAGACCACCCCAAGGGGAGCATGAACACACAGTTCCAGAAATGGTTACTCTTCATTGTATACACTACAGCATTTTTGTTAAAAAAAAAAAAAATAGGGCAAGTAAGATGATGAGGGCTATGCTTATAAAGCTCTTTGGAATTGCACTAAAAATAGAAAATATTAAGAAGCATGATTATCATAAGCAACATGTTTGTGCTCAAATTTCAAGCATTAATTTGACTTTCAAGGGGAAACACAGCCAGTGCTGCTGTTGTGACCTCAGGGAGTGCCTGGTTCTATTAAAATTCAGCAATTCCAGAGAGACATAGCTTTAGCCATTCAAAAATGCCCTGCAGGTCATTTTAAATGATAGCAGCCATTTATTGAGCACTTACCAAGTGGCAGGCACACTGCTAAGCATTTTGCATAAATTACCTCATTTATCCTCCTAAGAACTGTGCAAAGTGTGGGTTATCTCCTACTTTGCAAGGGAAATTGGAGTCAGACTGTTAAGTAGCTTTCCCAAGGCGATTTCATCCTCCTGAGCAATGAGTGAGCATGGAGGGGCCCCGCAGTCTCGGTCCCCTTCCCAAATCTGAGACTGTCACTGTGAGAGCCTCAAAAGCCCACTCAGACCCCAGGAACCCTTTGAGGGTGTGGGAAGCTGAGGAATTGAGGCCAGGAGGGAAGAAGGCTCACGCAGGGTGAGTTAATGAGCAGGGGACCAATATGGCGTCTAGATGACATTAGTGAATTGTCCCAGGTTGGCATGGTGGCTCAAGCCAGTAATCCCAGCACTCTGGGAGGTCGGGGCCGGTGAATCACCTGAGCTCACGAGTTTGAGACCAGCCTGAGCTGGAGAGAGACACTGTCTCTAAAAATAGCTGGGCATTGTGGTGGGCACCTGTAGTCCCAGCTACTCGGGAGGCTGAGGCAAAAGAATAGATTGAGCCCAAGAGTCTGGGAGGGAGGGAGGGAGGGAAGGAAGGAAGGAAGGAAGGAAGGGGAAGGAAGGAAGGAAAGGGAAGGGAAGGAAGGAAGGAAAGGGAAGGGAAGGAAGGAAGGAAAGGGAAGGAAGGAAGGAAGGAAAGGGAAGGAAGGAAGGAAGGAAGGAAGGAAGGAAAGGGAGGGAAGGAAGGAAGGAAAGGGAAGGAAAGGGAAGGAAGGAAGGAAAGGGAAGGAAGGAAGGAAGGAAAGGGAAGGAAGGAAGGAAGGAAAGGGAAGGAAGGAAGGAAGGAAGGAAAGGGAAGGAAGGAAGGAAAGGGAAGGAAGGAAGGAAGGAAAGGGAAGGCAGGAAGGAAGGAAAGGGAAGGAAGGAAGGAAGGAAAGGGAGGGAAGGAAGGAAGGAAAGGGAAGGAAAGGGAAGGAAGGAAGGAAAGGGAAGGAAGGAAGGAAGGAAGGAAAGAAGGAAGGAAGGAAAGGGAAGGAAGGAAGGAAGGAAGGAAAGAAGGAAGGAAAGAAAGGGAAGGAAGGAAAGGGAAGGAAGGAAAGAAAGGGAAGGAAGGAAAGGGAAGGAAGGAAAGAAAGGGAAGGAAGGAAAGGGAAGGAAGGAAAGAAAGGGAAGGAAGGAAAGGGAAGGAAGGAAAGAAAGGGAAGGAAGGAAGGAAGGAAGGAAAGGGAAGGAAGGAAGGAAGGAAGGAAAGAAGGAAGGAAAGAAAGGGAAGGAAGGAAAGGGAAGGAAGGAAAGAAAGGGAAGGAAGGAAGGAAGGAAGGAAAGGGAAGGAAGGAAGGAAGGAAGGAAAGAAGGAAGGAAAGAAAGGGAAGGAAGGAAAGGGAAGGAAGGAAAGAAAGGGAAGGAAGGAAGGAAGGAAGGAAAGGGAAGGAAGGAAGGAAGGAAAGGGAAGGAAGGAAAGAAAGGGAAGGAAGGAAGGAAGGAAAGGGAAGGAAGGAAGGAAGGAAGGAAGGAAGGAGGGATTGTCCCAGTGTAGAACAAGAATGCTAAGCTATTAGTTCCCTCTTACGGGGGAGGACTGGCCTTGGATGATCTGCCCCTAGCACTTCTGGGGTACCCTGTACAGAGGAGGTCCTCATGCAGTGGGGCTGGGGGTTGGGTGAGGGACCTGTCCCTCTGTCTGCAGGGACCTCTGGGACAGGCCAACCTAGGGCACCAATAGCTTCTGGTATGTTCTTCTGCAAACATGCATCACATCCCTGCCCTGTAAGGTGGCTAGACTTAAAAAATTAATATTTTAACGCAATACACCTCAAAATATCTCATTTCAACTTGTATAATCCATACAAAAATTTGCACACAAATATTCTCAGCAGCATCATTCACAATAGCCAAAAGTGTGTGGGGGGACAACCCCCTGGGTGACTGACACAGCAGGGGTGGAGCATCACCAGCCAGGAAGGGCAGAGTGTCGCCACCACTGCGACTTGGGCACCTTCAGCACATCGGACTAAGTGACACAAGCCAGATGCAAAGGCCACGTGTTCCATTATATAAACTGTCCGGAACAGGCAAACCCACACATGGGAAGTAGATCAGTGGTTCCTGGAGGCTGGGGGCAGAGGGCATGGGAGCCGCAGCTACCTCATCTGGAGTTTCTTTCTGGGGTCATGGAAAGGTTCTGGAATTAGACGTGGTGACTGCTGCACAACCAAGTGAATACATTAAAAACACTGGAGTGACTCTGAATCCTTTAAAATGGTGGACTGTTATGTGACTCTTATCTCAATAAGAAAACACTAAGTCAATATAAAATCATCGAGGTGTTTTATATTCTTTTCCTCTCACTAAGTCTCCTGTATCCGGTGCGCAGATTACGTCTGCAGGACATCTTCACTGTACTGTGGCTGGACTTTTGCTGCATCTGGTCACCTCCTGGAGGAGCTCTCACAGGGGAGCTCTGCTGACCCTGAGACCTCCTCAGAGGCCGCGCATCGGGGCACTGAGACTTCAGTGAACCACGGCTCGAGCACCAACCACAGCTTCTGCTTCTCGAGCTCCTGGGAGCAGGTCTGGGAGGAGGGTCACTGCCTGCCAGAAACTCACCTGCGAAGCTAAGGGTGGGCCCTTTGGCCTGGCCTCCCTGAGTCTTGAGGCCAAAAGGGCCATTGCTAAACTAGTATGGGCACCTGTCAAGGGCAGCAAGAGCCCGCTCTCTGAGGGAGAGAAGCAGGTGTGTGCCAGGGGCAGGGCTGCCTGTCCCTGTTGGAATTCTGAGCACCATCCAGGCACAGTCAGCCAGCTTGCCCTCCCCCGCAGCCAGCCACCTGTCACCTCTAGCTTGCAGAATTTGCAATACACAGATGGCGGGGTAGCTTGCACCTGTAATCCCAGCACTTTGGAAGGTCAAAGCAGGGGGATCATTTGAGGCCAGGAGTTTGTGACCGGCCAGGGCCACATAGTGACACCCCCATCTCTACACATATTTAAAAATTAGCTGAGTGTGGTGGCATGCGCCTGTAGTTCTAGCAGCTCAGGAGCCCAGGAATTTGAGGCTGCAGTGAGCTATGAGGCCACTGTACTCCAGCCTGGGTACCAGAACGAAACCCTATCTTAAAACAAAATGAAACAAACAAACAAACAAACAAAAAATGCTCAGCACCATACTTCCCTGTGGACTCCTGGTGTCCTCACAGCCCCCTTTACTGTCTTTTGGGAACAGCATTGACAATGAAGCTGCTGCAGACAGGAAGTCTTGAGCCGCCCACAGTCTCTGGCCAGTGAGGCAAAAGGTGAGAGCCATGGGCATGGCATGCGGGGC
Organism: Nycticebus coucang; assembly: GCF_027406575.1. NCBI lineage: Eukaryota > Metazoa > Chordata > Mammalia > Primates > Lorisidae > Nycticebus > Nycticebus coucang. The sequence continues at coordinate 3,601,258 of NC_069795.1, forward strand.
TCAGCAGGGCTCAGTGGGGCCTCCCCGAGAGTGGGCATGGTATGGCTGGAGAGCCCTGCTGGGCCCGGGGCAGGCGGGGACACAGAGGGGACTGTGTTCTTAGTTCTGAAGTTGAAGGTGCTGTCCCCTAAGTATGACTCAATGGCTTCAGAGCACCCAGCAAGGAACACAGGTCACAGTAATGCCCTTGGCGTAGTGCTGTGAATACACAGACTCACACTGCCTGTCACAGGCTCGGGGACTCAGGCAGGGAAAATGTAGCAGCCCTGGACACCTGGCGGCTCCTCCTACGGCAGGAACACGGAGCTGCCAGTCTGGTGCAGAGGGACAGAGGGACGGAGCAGACGGCAGTCCTGGCTGCTAGGGTCTCTGAAGAGAGGTATCTTGCCCAGGCCAGTAGAAGGGTGTGCGGCTCAACAAATACAGCAAACTCCAGCCACCTGTTGGGGTACAGAGTGGCTGGAGCCCATGCCCTGCTGACATTTTCAAGGTCACACCGCAGGCTTCTGTTTCTGAGCCACCCCCACCCCGTGTGAAGCTGGTGCGAAGTCTTGAGCGTTTTCTCTGTTTTTCATCCTAGTACATCTAGAAGAAATACCACTTACTGTTCCTCACTCAGAGCATCGCCACGCTGAGATTGGCAGCGGCCTTTGTGCTTTGCAGTTCAGGTTTCAGGGGTCCTGGGACCCAAGCTCTGGGAGGGCTGTGGGGGACACAGACTGGAGCCGGCTGAGTGTCCTGCACAGCTGGCGGTGGCAACCAGGCCTCTGCCAGACCCCTCCAGGGAGGAGGCGTTCTGGCTCTAACTTTGTTAAGTTCTGTTCTTTAATGAGCCCAAATCCACCTCCCATGGGTGCTGGGTGGGGCCCCAAAGTCACCCAAGGAACCATTTTCCTTCTACCAGAAATACTTTTGGAATATCTGACCGGCCAGCTGTGAGGCGTCCAGGTACCAGCACCAGCCTCCCACTGCCCTGCCCACCTGCAGCTGGCCTCACCCTGGGCCGTCGTGCTCAGTGGCTTCTGGCAGGCCCTGGAGACTTCTCTCTTTTTGCCATTTCCGCCTGTCAGGAACAGGTTCATCTCTTCCACCAGAACATTCCTCACCAGCGGTCTGGACCTCCCTCTCCTTCCACTGGAATCACTTTATGGAGCCCCCTCAGGGTCCCTCCACTTCTCTTTGCTGCTGCCCCCCCCCCCCCCCCCCCCGATGATCTTGGCACCCGGCTGAGCAAGGTTTACAAATACACATCTGATGACTTCACTGCAAACCTCTTAACAGCTCCTCACACCCCTCAGCATTGAGGCTGAGTCCTTACAATGACCTCCAAAGCCTTCACGTGGACATATGAGGCGATAAGTGGAGCATCTAAAAATGGAAGGCACAGAAAATGCACCAAGCGAAATTCCTGGGGATGAGAACGCAGTCTCTGAGATGAGGACTTCACTTACTAACAGCAGGCTCCATAATTCGGAAGGGAAGTCCAAGGGCACCAAAGATGCACAAAAAAGTCTACGAAGACTCGAGCAGACAGGGAAAGCCGAGCAGAGCCTGAGCGAGTGAGGGGATGCCCTTCAGGGAGTGAGGGTCCTGAGGAGAGGAGTGGCAGAGAGTGGAGTTTTCTTTAGAAAACTTTTGGAAATGAAAAGCTTACAAATTTGAATGAAAATATAGACCTAAAAGATCCAAGAAGGTCAATGACCCCCAACCAGGCTAAGATCATGGAGGGGGGAAGAAACCTTAGCAGGCCATGGGCAGCCGGTGGTAAGAGAACGCCTCACGCTATGCCCATTAGAGGCTTCCCAGCCCAAAACGACAAAAGACCCTTTTCATGTGCTAAAAAAAAATGGCCAAACTAAAATTCTATATGGCAAGAAACTGTCCCTCCAAAACGAAACCTTTTTCAGGCAAAAGCTGAAGGAATCTGTGGTCACAAGACCAGCACTGCACCGAGTGTGAGACGTTCAGGAGGAGGAAGGAAACGGCACTGGCTGCAAACGCAGATCTGCACAAAGAAATGGGGCGAAAAATACGACTGACGGTTGAAAGCGAAAAAGAATAGCAGCGTATCCGGGGCTTAAACCACAGGCGGAAGCGAAGCGTGTGACGTAGCTTGAGGAATGAGCCAAGAGAAGTGGACGGAGGCTGCCGTGTCACGTCTCAGTGACGAGGCGTGAAGTCATCTAAAGGACCACTGTGGCGAGTTAATGTACACACTGTAAAACCAAGAGCCACCAGGAAGAGATAAAACAAAGAAGTACAGCTCATCAAACAGGAGTGGAGAAAAAATTAGATTAGGAAATTTTCAGTATCCAAAGAAGTAGGAAGAGAGAAAATTGAAAAAGAACTCATAGAAAACAAATAGCAAGAGAGAAGATTTAAACCCAGCCACATCTATCTTCACAGTAAACGCAAATGCTTTAAAAGTGGCAACTAAACGGCTGAAATGGCCTAAATTGACAATCGCTGCCTGTAAGAAATGCACTTCAAACACAGGCCCACACATTTGCAGAATAAAAAGGGACACTGAGTGCAAGCCGTGAGCACAAGAAAGCTGGAGCGGTGACGTTGATGGGAGGTCCAGGAGACTTCAAACAGGGTCGGCAAGATAAGTGGAGAATTTTCATGAAAGTAAAGGGGTCGATCCATCCAGAAGGTTTGACAATACTAAATAAATCTGCACTCTGAAATTGCAAATGCAAGGAGCAAGGACTGCTAGAACTGGGAAAAGAAATAAACAAATGCACAATTATGGTTGGATATTTTAATATTCACTTTTCAGTAATTGCTAGAACTAGTAGATGAAAAGTGAGATACAAAAGTGCTTATAGTCCCAGCACTCTTGGAGGCTGAGGCGGGTGGATTGCATGAGTCAGGATTTCAAGACCAGCCTGAGCAAGAGTGAGACCCTGTCCATACTCGAAATAGAAAAACTAGCTGGGTGTTGCGGCAGGTGCCTGTAGTCCCAGCTACTGGGAGGCTGAGGCAGGAAGATTGCCTGAGCCCAGAAGTTTGAGGCTCCTGTGAGCTGTGATGATGCCAGGCACTCTCTACCCAGGGCAAAAAGTAAGTTTCTGAAAAAAAACCCAACAAAAAACCCAAACCTTAAACTACACTGTCAATGAACTTGACCTAATCAACATTTATAGAACGGTCCACCCAGTAAGAGCAGAATACACATCCTTGCTAGTGTACATGGAACAGTCACTGGGATAAACCATGTATCTCAATACATTTAAAAATATTGTAATAACAGACTCTGATTTTTTTTTTTTTTTTTTGGTAGAGACAGAGTCTCACTTTATGGCCCTCGGTAAAGTGCCGTGGCATCACACAGCTCACAGCAACCTCCAATTCCTGGGCTTAAGCGATTCTCTTGCCTCAGCCTCCCAAGTAGCTGGGACTACAGGCGCCCACCACAATGCCCGGCTATTTTTTGGTTGCAGTTCAGCCGGGGCCGGGTTTGAACCTGCCACCCTTGGTATATGGGGCCGGCGCCTTACGGATTGAGCCACAGGTGCTGCCCCAGACTCTGATGTTTGATCCTAATAGAATTAACTCAGAAATCAATAACATAATGTAACTAGAAAACCCCCCAAATATTTGGAAATTAAATCATATACTTCCAAATAAAAGCTAGGTCAGAGACGGAACCCCAAGGTAAATCAGGAAATATTTTGAATTGAATAAAAATAACACAACACATGAAAAATGTACAGAATAAAGTATGTTCATAGGGAAATTTATGTAACAATTTAAATTGTTACATAAAAAAAGAAGAGTCAAAAAAAAAAAGTCTACAATGAACAATCCGACCTCCCATTTTTAGTGATAAGAAGGGTGAGTTAACCTGGAGAGAGAAGTTCAGAAATAAAAAGATAAGAGGAGAAACCAAAGAACTAGGGGACAGGCAACAGAGAAAGCCAAAGAAACCCAAAGGGTGGCTTTTTTTGAAAACAAAAATAAATCAACAAAATTTTTAAATCTCTAATTGGACAAATTAATGAAAAAAAAGAGAAGATACAAATTACTAATGGCCTGAAAGAAAGGGGGGACTTCCCTAAAGCCCTAACCACATAAGAGATGTGACAAAGATGTATTTCAGACTACGTCGTGCCAATACATTTTTAGATGAAACTTAGATGAAATGACAGCACTTTCTAAAATTAACCCTCAAAGAAATAAAACCTGAATTTTCTTATGTATTAAAGAAACAAAATTCATAATTAAAAGTTTGAAATCTTCCTATAAAGAAACTTCAGGCACAGTTGAGTTCAGTGGTGAATTCCATCAAACATTTAAAGGAATAATGCCAATCTTCTACAAACTTTGCCAGAAAATAGAGGAGGAAGGAACACTTCTCAACTCATTTAGGAGGCCAGCGTTACCCTAATACCCAAACTCACCCACCCGGATCCTAGAAAAAGTCAGACACCCCCAGATAAGCTCTCCTATCTTTTTAACTTTGTAAAAAGCCTGGCAAGGCCTTAGGTGTCTTAGGGACATAGGTATTTATTCAAGTGAAATGAAGTATATGAAAATATATACTTTATACTTGTACTTTAACACCCTTATTCATAAAAGCCCCCAACCTGGAAGCAATCTGTATGTCCACTCACAAGTGGATGGAGAACTCATTGTGGTATTTTCAACAAAAACTAAGCTACATCCAAAAGGAACAAGCCACCCATACACGCAACATGGGGGGTCTCAACACATTATGCAGAGTGAAGAGAGAGCATGTGTACTGTATAATTTTTTTTATATGAAGCTCTCAAAAAGACAAATCTGATGGATGGTGTCAGAAAGCAGGCCGGGTGTGGACTGAGAAAAACGGGGAAGGCACAAGAGAACGTCTCCAGGTGGTGGAAATGTTGTGTTGTGACTTTGGTTATGGTTACAAGCAGGTATATACATGTTTCAAAATTCATCAGAACAGGCACTTAACTGTGCTCATTTTATTGTGTGTAAATCATACGTGAGTAAAAGTGATGTGAGATCCACACAGAAAGATTCTAACACAGCACAGCTGGCTGCACGAGGCACCCGGGCTGCAGATGGCCCGGCCTGGCAGTCACAGCGAGGGGGCACCCGTTGGGGCCCGGGAAGGCAGAGGGGAAGGTGGCCTGTACCTGCTGAGCCCTCAGGGATTTGGGGGGCCCAGTGGGGTGGCATGGCAGAGCCTCTGCAGTCTGCACAACGTTTCAGATTCTGTAATGCTATCAGCTGTAAATTCAAATGCTTAGCTGGTATGTTTAATCACAGGACAAGCTCAATCGTTCTTTTTTTGTTGTTGTTAATTTAAAAAATGACAGCAGCACCTTACCGGAGAGTTGCTTGATGGCCACAGGTCTCACTTTGTAGGGAGTGCTGCAAAAGAGAAGACAGGGCGCTGTGAGACGCCGTCAGGACCCTCTGCCCGTGTGGCGGGAGGGATAAGTGCTCCATGTGTGTTAGAATGAAGTGGGTTAGGCTTTCCTTTTTTCCTTTATTGAAATTAGTTGCTCTGGCTGTTCTGAGTTTCTTCCTTCAGATGGATTTTAAATACATCACTTAAGTGACCAGCTTCCTCTCTAATGTTCATATGCAGTCAACAAGACAAGGTCTGTCACCCGTACTGCTGCCAGTGCACCAGGGGGCTGGGAGGGACGGGGCTGACAAAATGCCTGAGTCATCCCTACACCCAGCGGGTGCAGAGGGCTGCCCTCTGGCTCTGTGGGGTCATGGTGACTGCCCCCAGAGGAACAAGAGAGGACAGCGCCAGTGACTCAGTCAAAAGTGCACTGGTGTCTTGATGATGTCACCCCCAGAAATCCCGAGACCAGACTGGATAGGGGAGGATGTGGTAATCCACATGACAAATGGTTACTGACTCTGACCTCTGACCTACAAAGGCCTCTGGCAAAGGGCAGGAAAAGAATATTCAGCCGATGGAAATGGGAAATGGCCCAGAAGAGGAAAAACAAAACAAGAGAGAATAACCTCGAGAGAGAGGCTGTTCTTTCACCCAGCAGTTTAGCAGAAGTTTGAGCCAGGTAACAGGAGTTGGTGTTGCTGGTTGGGGATGGACCGCCACTCCAGGGAAGGCAGTCCAGGAACCCCATTAAAATATAACATGGGTGACCCTTTGTCTCAGCAAATAAGCTTGAAAATGAATGCATCAAAATGCAATACAGGTACACAGGGAGACAGTCGGATGCCCCTTCATCCCGCCGTTCACTCACTCATCCATGAGCACCCGCTGCAGTTGGGTGCTGGCGACACGACTGTGAACAAGACCAGAATGCTCCCCCGTTCTGGAACTGATGCTCACATCCACGCACAGGTTGAGCATGTGGACTGCCACATGGAATTAAGGGCTCAGTCTAGGCACCTCTCTATGGGCAGAGTGACACAGTGGCCGTCCTGTGTTGCCATGGACTGAATGCTGGTGAACCCCCCACCCCAGATTCAGATGGTGAATCCCTAATCCCCAGTGGGGCGGTATTAGGAAGCAGGGCCTAAGGGAGGGATCAGGCTTCAGTGAGGTCATGCAGGTGGGGCCCCAATGCAAAGGGTTAGAGTCCCTGCATGGGCTGAAGGCACCAGACCGCCTTCTTGCTCGGGGAGGATAGAGCAGGAAGGCAGCTGTCTGCCAACCAGAAAGGAGCGAGGAGCAGAACCTGTCAGCACCCTGCAGCTGGAATGGACTGAGGCACATACGTGGGATGTCACTTAGTTGTTAAAAAAGATGACGATACATGGACATGCCCGTAGCTCAGTGGGTAGGGCGCCAGCCACACACACAAAGGCTGGTGGGTTTCAACTTGGCACAGGCCAGCTAAACAACTGCAACAACAACAAAAATAAATAGCCAGGCATTGTGGGACCTGTAGTCCCAGCTACTTGGGAGGCTGAGGAAAGAGAATCGCTTAAGCCCAGAGTTTCAGATTGCTGTGAGCTGTGACACCACGGCACTCTATCCAGGGCAACAGCTTGAGACCCTGTCTCAAATAAAATAAAAACTAACCCAATGTGGACCCCACCTTGCTGCAGGTGGGGACAGAGCAGCAGGAGGTGTCCAGCAACTTCTCCCACATTAGAGAGGCTGGGGAAGATGCTCTGGGGACTGGACACAGGACAGGTGCACCAGGAGGCCCTGCCCACAGCCACAGGGCTCCCAGTCTGCCCGGCCACCCGGGTGGAGCCTTCAGCCCCGCCAATGAGCAACGGAGGCCAAATGGGCTGTGGGGCTGGATGCTGTGCCCGTGTGCATGGTCCAGGTCATAGCAGAATCTTCCGGGCCCCTGGGCCCAAGATCCCGGGGCTACTTTCTTGCCATCAGGATTAGTCCTGGCTCCCCATCCCCTAATCCTCTTGACTCTGACAGTGGTGATGTTCTCAGAACCGGCTGTGCCGCTCTCATTAGGGAGTCAAAATTGAGTTGCAACTTCCTTGTTCTCTTCAACCATAAAATTAGTATGAACCACTCCCTCTTTGGAAGGGATAAACTTGCCTTAAAATTTTATTGTAGTTATGTCTTTTTGTAGAAGTTTTTTTTTTTTTTTTTTTAATTTTAAGACACGGTCTTGCTTTTGTTGCCCTGGCTGGAGAGCAGCGGGGTCATCAAGCTCCCTGCAGCTTGGACTTTTGGGCTCGGATGATCCTCCTGCCTCCCACTTGCGAGGACTACAGGCACACACCACCATGCCCAGATGAAATTCTATTTTATTGTAGAGATGGGGTCTCATTATGTTGCCTAGGTTGTCCTCAAACTCCTGGCCTCAACTGATCCTCCCACCTTGGCCTCCCAAAGTGCTGGGACTACAGACATGACCACTGTGCCCAGTCTCTAAGATGTCTTTTAAAACCCACTTAGGAAGCTGAGGCAAGTGGATTGCTTGTGCTCACAAGTTCAAGACTAGCCTGAGCAAGAGTGAGACCCTTTCTCTAAAAATAGCCAGGCATTGTGGCGGGCATCTATAGTCCCAGCTACTCAGGAGGCTGGGGCAAGAGAATCGCTTGAGCCCAAGACTTTGAGGTTGCTGTGAGCTATGATGTCATGATACTCTACCAAAGGTGAGAAAGTGAGACTCGATCTCAAATAAACAAAACAAAACAAAAATCCCACTGGGGAGGAGGAGGTGGGGATGAGCCATTTTAGACTCCAGGAAGCATTTCTCCCGGCTGAGCGTGGCTGGCAGGCTGCCCTTGCTGCACCTGGCTGTCCCATCCTGTGCAGAGATACCTGGAGCCTCCTGGGCTGAGACAGAGGTGAAGGGAGCACTGTGCATGCTGCAGGGCGCTGAGCCCTCCACCCCCTCCACATGCCCTGCCCCTTCTCACACTATTGAAACATCTGTTTTTCTCCTTCGGTAGAGTCTTGAGGTGGTTGTGGTCCAGAATTAGAAAGGGTAGTAAGTGTCCAGAAGCAATGGCTGTGTTAGCCTGACATCATCCTGGGCCAGGATCCTCTCTGATTAGAAAGGAGAACCTTGGCCACATGGCTTGGGAGCCTCTGAAGAGGAGGGCTGAGCTCTGCTGATCAAAACCATACCATATCTACCTGTATTTTGTGGCCTTTAGCATCAGAGGGAATGGTCTTTCTCACCAGCTCCCAGAGACAGTGGAAGCTAGTGAGCCTGTTGTTCTATTAATCCCCTTTGACTTATGCGAAGTTTGGGTCTGCATATTCTCCTGACTGCACCAACCATCCAGAAAGCCAGGGTGGCGGGGCTAGGTTAGGCAGCTGCCCTGGTTCCCAGCCCCAGGGGGGGCAACCTTGGGTTCAGTAGGAGGTAGGAGCCAGGGGAGGGTTGGGCAGGAAGAGAGACAGTACTCAGAGGTGGGCAAGGGCTTGGATGTGGCCCGAGGGAGTGGCAGTGGTACCTGCACACCTCAGCGGGCTTGGAGTCAAGTCCATTACGGCAGATTGGGGCCAACTTTCCAGATGCAGCCGTCTGGACAATGTCCTGCGGCCACTGGGCCCCTGGAGAAAGCCGTGCCAGGAGGCGACAGGATGAAAGCACATTTGAGGCCCGTGTTTGTGGAAGGCGGCCAGGACTCCAGGGAGGGTGACAGGGAGCGGCAGCACAGTCACGGGGCAGGAAGCCCCCCTTGGGGTGTGGCCGTCCACACTAGTGCCCATTAGGTGGAACTGTTAGGTTCTGAGGAGACTAGAGCCAGGTGAAATAGCAGGTAAGTCAACTAGGTTATGTTGGATGGGGGCCACCCAAGGGAGGAAGCAGAGTGACGTGCGGAGCTGTGGGGCCAGCTGGTGCCTGACGGGTGAGCAGAGCTGAGGAAGCAGAGCTGAGTCTGCCGGGACAAGCTGGAGAGGTCGGAGGGGCAGAGGGCGGCAGGCCGGGGTTATGAGGCCACCCTGGAGAAGGCAGTGTCTGACCAAGGTGAACCTGGCTATGTGGGAGAGGCAGGCTGGACGCAGGGGCAGCAAGGGAGCAAGGGACAAATGAGATGACAGTGCAGGAGGACAGAGACCACACCCACGCCCCGGCACGCGTGCCTCAGTCACGGTCTGTCTGCACTGGGGGGTTATTGTCCTCTCTGTTGTAACTGAGTCCCCATCCATGTGATCTCCACCCACGGCCACTCGGTGTCAGTCCCACAATGGCATGTTGAGGCCACAGCATCTTGTCTGTCTCTGTGTCACCAGGGCCTTCATTTGCGATCTCATGAGAGAGCATTTCAGATTTTGGGGGGTGCTCCTCAGGCTTTTATCTGAGGCTTTCTCTTATTAAAGAGGCACCTGGGGCCAGAGGGGCAGTGGGGCCAAGGAGAGGTAGTGACTCCCCTCCTCAGTTGACCCCCCTGCTCAGCTTGGACAGCTCTGCAGACAAACTGTTTCAACTGAATTCAAGAGAAATAGCATGGTTTTCCTCAAACAGAGGCCCAGCGTGCACTGATTGGGTGCTGGTCTGAGTGAAATCCCCTCTGGTGAGATCACTTTAGTCTGTGGCATTCAGGGACTTGTCTTCTGAAGTGCGATCCAGGGGTGCAACAGCTGGGGCTGAGATTTACAAGACTCTTGTGGAGTCTCTGGGGAGCCAATTAGCACAGCCACCCTCGGAGGACCACAGAGAACCAGAGCTGGAGGGTGTGGGGGCAGAGGATGCCCCCTTACCCCTGACTGGGGTGGGGGACTGAAGAGGGGTGACCGACAGGCACAGCTGGTTGGGGAGGAGGACTGGCCAGGGCCTCAGGGTGACAGGAAAGACAACGGACCAGGATGGTGCTGGCCACAGTCCACTAATCTCATGGGTCAGGACAGTAGACTTCTGGGGGCAGGAGGAAGGAGGGAAGGTACACCACCTGGGCGCTCAGGTGTGTATACACGTTGGGTGGCAGAACCCCTGGGGGAATGAGTGGGAGTCCCGGGCCACACCATCAGTGAAGCCCAAATATTCCAATGCCATCATTAAGCAGGCCTGGAAAACGTGAGGGTCTGCCCAGCATACACCCCTTCCTTTGTCAGTTGGGCAGGTCACCCTGATGACCACATTAACAAAGGCCACCTGCATCTATTGAGCCCCTCGCGGGGCTAATCAGCAGGGGGCCACAGAGAGGATCCCCAGGGGCACCCGCACCTGGTGGCCCACCTGCTCACTGCCTCACCCGGCTGCAAACAGAAGTGGAGACAGCTGGGCACTGTCCAGGCCACCTGCCACAGGGCAGCATCCTTCCTCAGGCCACAAGCGCCTGGCGTTACCTACATCACATACGCCCCCAAGTGTGTGTACTGCCAGCACCCTGGCCTTCTAGGCCTGCCCCTCCCACCCCTGGGCCCGCAGCCCCTTCCACCTCTGTGCACAGAATCCTCATGCACACATCGCCGCAGGACACGGGACCGGCTCTAAATGGCAAGGGCTAGCTGTCCATGGGGCTCTGGCTGGGCATCTCCACAGCCTCCCTGAGATTAAGGCAGGGCGTGGGGCCTGGTGTGCTGCTCTTCTTGCCCCCCAGTGCTCCAGTTTCCCCCTCTGTCCGGTGCTTCCTCAGAGGGCCCCTGGTATGAATGAAGAGCTGTGCCTACAATTACCGTTACCTTGGAAAGAGACTGGCTCTTCTGCAAAGAAATAAGCCTGATCAGGCCTCCTTTATATTCCTTCCCACCACACCCCTCCATCTCTGCTGTGAATACAGACTCTCTTGCAGTAGCAAATTCAAGAAGAAAAATCCTAGAAAACCTGTCACGTCACGTAGAGAAGAGTCAGACACACCCCAGGAAGAAGCTGACGGCACTGGCTGCCGCTGCTTACCGCTCGGAATTTGCAGGCATGGTGGGGTCAATGGAGACCATGGCGTCATCTGTGGTCAGCAGTGAGATGGTTGTATTCCTGAAAAACACAGCCAAGGGTGTGCTTTAACCCAGACCTGCTCTGGGCGGTGCACCTGACGATCACAGTCCCGGGCCCTGCTGCCCACAGGCCATGAGGATGGAAGGTGGAGGTCGGCCTCCAGCCACTGACATTCCATTTAGGCATAAAATTAGCAGTCACATGTAACTTTAAGTGCTTGTGGGGTTTTAAATAATTTGAAACAGGAATTGGAGCAAGTCTAATTTACTGAGTCAGGAGATTAAAAAAAAACTGTGGTAAAATAGAAACTAACGTTTATATCAGCAGCAGAAGAATCTGTAGTTTGCCTTTTTACTTCCAATTCCTTTGGGAGTCCATTTGAACTGCACACATCTCTCCTACAGAATGATTTTAAATGGTTACGGTGAGTCTTCCCCCCACCATTCGTCTTTTGGTGCCTTTTCTGAGCTGTGGTCCTCAACCCAGTTACTCAACCTCTCTGGTCTTCAGATCTGCGCATTGGAGGTGATACCTGAATCCTGGGGTCGTTATAAGAAATAACATATACTGAGGGTGCCAAAAAATATATATACATTCTAAGAGAGGAAAAAACTATTAAAATTGTAATACTCAAAAATGTTCATCATCCTTCTATATTAGAGAAATGCAAATCAAAACCACCCTGAGATATCATCTAACCCCAGTGAGAATGGCCCACATCACAAAATCTCAAAACTGCAGATGCTGGCGTGGATGTGGAGAGAAAGGAACACTTTTACACTGCTGGTGGGACTGCAAACTAGTACAACCTTTCTGGAAGGAAGTATGGAGAAACCTCAAAGCACTCAAGCTAGACCTCCCATTTGATCCTGCAATCCCATTACTGGGCATCTACCCAGAAGGAAAGAAATCCTTTTATCATAAGGACACTTGTACTAGACTGTTTATTGCAGCTCAATTTACAATCGCCAAAATGTGGAAACAGCCTAGATGCCCACCAACCCAGGAATGGATTAACAAGCTGTGGTATATGTATACCATGGAATACTATTCAGCTATTAAAAAAAATGGAGACTTTACATCCTTTATATTAACCTGGAGGGAAGTGGAAGACATTATTCTTAGTAAAGCATCACAAGAATGGAGAAGCATGAATCCTATGTACTCAATTTTGATATGAGGACAATTAATGACAATTAAGGTCATGGGGGGGGAGGAAAAGCAGAGAGAGGGAAGGAGGGAGGGGGTGGGGCCTTGGTGTGTGTCACACCTTCTGGGGGCAAGACATGATTGCAAGAGGGACTTTACCTAACAATTGCAATCAGTGTAACCTGGCTTATTGCACCCTCAATGAATCCCCAACAATAAAAAAAAAAAAAAAAGAAGGCATTTGAAAAGCAAAAAAAAATTGTAATACTCGAGTCACGTTTGACTTCTGCAATTACAAGAGATACAAGATCCATATACAAAACAACAATCGTTATCTGTATATAGTGAGTATTACAATTCTAATACGATTTTTTCCTTTTTAAAAATGTGTATACATTTTTTGGCACCTTCTGTGCATTTCTCTCTTAGCATGGTGCTTGATTAATATATGCACCCAAAGATGTCCCACACTGTGGGCTGTTTTTGCTGCTATAAACTCTGCCATTTCAGGTACATCATTTCATCCCCAGTCTCTCTGTCTCTCCTGAGAATAACTTCTATTGCTCTCTTTGCCTCTGTTCTAACTTTAAAGTTAACTGCCAGGCCTAAGCTGCTCCCCGTGCCCCTCTATGCTCAGAAAGTTAGAATGCTAACAATTAGAAAATTCACTTGTTTGAACTAACTGTTGCTTTTGAAAAATAACCGTTAGGAAATTCTGATGATTCCAAAAGGTGATTACTAGTTTCAGCTCACTCCTCAGTCTGGGACAAGCCTCACATGGAAACATCCTCCTTTCTCCACAAGTGAATGAAGAACAGAAGGAAGACACCCAAACTCCGAGGAGCACAGTTCTGCTTAGCTCAGCCCCATAGTTTCCTGTGTAGACATGGCCGACACCTGTTGCAGGCAGTGGGTGGAGGCTTGCCCAGGGATTTTGTCCATCAGTTTAAAAGCACCTTGTGGAGAAGATGAGCCCAGAGGACCCCCTGCCCCCTCCCTGCCCTTCCCAGGCACTGCCCCCTCCCTGACCCTCCCAGGCACTCCCCCCTGCAGGTGAAATGAAAGGTGCGGAGGCCCTGCCAGCCTGGCACTCACCGTGGCAGGCCCGTGGCGATGCAGAACAGGTCCATGATGTCGCTGGAGTTGCAATACTTGCTGAAGATCACCTGCAAAACGGGGGTGGAGGTGGGGTGGTCAGGCTCCCCGGAGCCGTCAGAGTCCATGGCATCCTCTCTAGACTTAACCTGTAGGTTTATTTTACAAAGACTATAACCCAGGCACTGGAATGTTCCATGTACACCTTTTCACGTGGTTGATTCATACGGGCTATGGAACACTATATTCTTCTGTTCAGTGGGAAGAATTGTGAAAAGTCAAGCAACCCCCATGTCTGCGTGCCTGTAGGTGACACCCCACTGCGTGGGCATCACTGGTAACGGCAAAGTGGGACCCACAACTTGTGCTCAGCAATGCCACACGGCAGCGGGTCTCCAACTGCTTCACAGGGGCCATTATGTGAAAAAAAAAACACAAAAATTCAAGTCTACTAACTAAAAAAAAAGACTGCCTTTTCATACTTGGGTCCCCAGGGCTTGAGGGTGAACGACCAAATCCAAGAGGGGAAGTTAAAATGATCACAAATGATCTGCGGGTGGTCAGCGTCCATGACGACAGTGTGCACGGCCCGAGTGTCCAGCCACAGCGAGGGAAATGCCCTGTTTGCACCCACACCTGTTGTCCAAAGGTCCTAACTCTGGGTCTCGGCCCCAAACCCCTGCTTAGAGCAGGATGTTGGGACCAGCAAGGACAGAGCTCCCCACGGCCACACAGCGCCTGGAACAGGCCACACCAAAGCCTGTCTCCGTCTTAATAGACACTTCCCTCAGCAGTGGCCCTGGACCATTGCCGTGAACGCCTTCTCCCTGTGTCCACGAGTTCCCAGCATGGGGGAGTCACAGGCCTGAGAAGATAGTTATTTTTTGATGCCCAGTGCATCTTTTTTATTTTTATGTTTATTTATTTTTAGCTAAGATTAGTTTGCTTTTTTCCTTTACTTGGAAACAGTGAAATACTGAAAAACAGATTTCTTCCCCCAGAGACTGAGCCTTGCTGTGACTAATGCCGCCCTTGTGTGTTTACTCTCGCCTGCCGGTCACTCTCCTTGGAATCTACACCAGGGGTGAGGGTTGGTTGTGTGTGGTCTGTGTCATCTGTACGGTCCCTGCAGCCTGTGACATCTGCTCCACTGCGAGGCTGCTGATGGGGCTCAGCCCTGGTCATACCTGGACTGGTGCAGTAGTCCCTCAGCAGCCCCCATTTGGCCTCACCCCATTCCCTGGCTCATCATCCTAATGGTGCCACTATTCTTTGCCAAACTCTGCTGGCTCCTCATGCCCATGGGCAAGTAAGTCCATCTCCTTCGCTGGGCACCTGTGGTTTTAGGGCTCTAGCCGGAGTCCTCACCAAGTGCCCAGCTCCAGCTTCTCTACTCCAATCTCCAGACACTCCTCCCACCCCCCGCCTGCTGCTCTGATCTCCCTCCTCTCAGATACCCTCCCCCTCTTGCCTCTCATTCCTGGAGAGCAGTGGCTGGTCCTCCTTGGTCTGGCCTTGGTCTGGCCAGGAGCCAGGCCCTCAGGCTGACTGTGGTACCATCCTCAGCACAAGCCTCAGTCCACCCGATAGCCTCCCTGAGTATATCTGTGGTGGGGAGGGACTGGGGTCACCACCATTTACCCCTAAGACGGGACCCGGGAGGCTCACCTCACCTGCTGCAGGGGTCAGGACCATCCACTCCTGAGACGGGACCCGGGAGGCTCACCTCACCTGCTGCAGGGGTCACGACCATTCACCCCTGAGACGGGAGGCTCACCTCACCTGCTGCAGGGGTCAGGACCATCCACTCCTGAGACGGGACCCGGGAGGCTCACCTCACCTGCTGCAGGGGTCACGACCATTCATCCCTGAGACGGGAGGCTCACCTCACCTGCTGCAGGGGTCAGGACCATCCACTCCTGAGACAGGACCTGGGAGGCTGCAGGGGTCAGGACCATTCACCCTTGAGACAGGACCCGGGAGGTTCACCTCACCTGCTGCAGGGATCAGGACCATTTACCACTCACCTTGCCTGCAGCAGGTGTACGCTGTGGGGCACACACCCGTCTGCAGCAAGTAGAGCTCACAGGAGAGAAAGGCAAGAACTGTGAACACTCTGATTTGCCTGGAGACTTCGGAAAAGAGGGAGGTGGCTGGAAAGGGCCCTGCTGAGGAGGCAGGGGTACCTCACAGTGCATGTCCAGTCAGAAAAATGTTGATTTCTTGGCCCCCAGCTCAGGGATCCTCACTCAGCGGTTCTGGTGTGGGCCTCAGGAACCTGCATTTTGTTTTTACTGGGCTCCTTGGATTAGAGGCCACCACCCAAAGTTGTGTTTCTAGGAGGTGTCTCCCAGTTGTGGGGTGGCCCTGCGACAGATGGGTGCCCTGTGGTCCCTGAGCTCTTCCATGTATGGCCGAGGCAAGTGTTGCCTGCTTAAAGGCCTCAGCCATGCTCAGCCCCTCCCGGTGCTGGCGAGCACTTCCAGAGTGCTTCCTAGTGGAGAGACACTTCCAAGACTGCTCATCCAAGCCCCACTGAGGAATGAAGTGACAGGGTCACTACTGGGCTCATGGGCACTGGTGACGGCATTTCAGTGTCTGCTCTCTGCCTAGAAAGCCCTTTCTCTTTCTTCTTAGGCTGCTGTAACTCTTAACAACCAAGCAGATTTTTTTTTTTTTTTGTAATGAAAATGAATCAGTTTTGGGTAATAGATGATTTGACTGCTCTCTTTCCTCAAATCCAGAAACTTTTATGAAGCCTTTACTTCTCACAGCAACACAGTTATTTGCAAAGGGCCCACAAGGACCCATTCTCCTTCCTCCAGGATGTAACTGGGGAAGGCTTATGTGAGCAAGGCTTGTAAGAGCCATATTTTTTCATCAGCTGTGGTGTGACCACAATCTCTTGGGGAGCTGAGTGAGGGTGACTCTACGGAGTCCCTGTCACAAAATCCCCTGCATGAGCCAAGAGGCTCTCAGGTTCCCAGCCTGGCAGATGGGAAGAAGGGCTTTACTTACTGGCAGGCCAGGCCCTGGATATTATGGGACCTTGGGAAGAGAGGCGTTTCCCCACTCTTACAAGTCCCGCAGGTAAAATCTGGACAGGATTTTGTGCTTGGTTTCTTACTCAGGATAGCCGATAACAGAGGCTTTTAAAAGTCTGTGATGTCTCTTCCAGCAGAACAAACTCACAAAGTCCCATATGGCACAGTGACATTCTTGCCACTTATCTGCAAATAACCCAGTGAGACCAGGCTTATTCTGTGATGACGAAGAATCTTTGAGATTATTTTCAACAAAAGGTAGGAAGGCTGTAAGGAAATTTTGAATAAGCAAAAAAGTTCGCACGGTGTGTACCCCATGGAGAATAATGCTGGAGCCTTTCCTAAATCCACCTCAATATCCCTCGCTCCCGCACATTTGTGGTTCTTGGTTTCACTTTGAACTGCTTGTAACATCTTACCGGTTCCCTCATTCAACTAAAAAGCCTTCAACACAGGCTCATTTTATGTCTGAATGAGGGTCTTGCTTTTAGCTTTCAGCATTGTTGTTAAACAGACTGTAGTGGGGAGGATGCAGGAGACAGGCTAGGCGTGGGTAGCACAGAAGCCCCTGTGATGGGATGGGGCTTGGACAGCTGCCTTCCCCGCTGGTGTGTGGAAACCAGCCCAGCAGTGGCTTGTGACCAAAGGAACATCCTGGGAGAATCTGTTCGTGTACTGAATAATCTTTTATCCTTAATCCAGAAACAAGAGCATCAAAAAGAAAAAGTTGATAAAATGAAATTTAAAAATGAGATGTGGAGGCAGCAAGATTAATGGAAAGATAAAGACTGTCTATTGCCATCCAGCTAGAAGGCTAATCAGGACTGGAGTTCATCAGCAAGCCTACAGATCATCCCAGACTCTTTCATGTGGTTTGACTGGCAGGGCCATGATATTAAAATGAAACAAGAGAAGCAGATGAGGAGATAGAGGGCTGCTCCTCTGCGGATATGGATACTTCCTTATATTCAGCCGGGACTGCGGTGTCAGTGGGAGCGTCTTTGTCTGGGAGTCTTGTTCCACCTGCCTGAAAGAACAGTGGTGCCCATCAGGCACCAGCCATAAGCCATGCGCCTCTCTAAGGTGTTTTCGCAAGAAACCAAGGCACAGAGATGTACGTAGCTCCCATGCCCAGCCAGCAAGAGATGCCCAGCACTGCACCCCAGGCCGGCTGCTGTAGATTGCATACGCTTGACCACAACATTCCCTGACTCCTGGGTGTCCACCTGCCATTTAATGTCTGTATGCACTCTAGCCTCTTTCTAAAGGAGAAACCACCTTAAGGAAAGAGCAGTGGACTTGGGAGTCAGAAGTCCCGTGCTGAACCAGTTATTCCCTTTGTCTGCAGGCTCTTGTTCAACCCTGCAGGCAAGGCTGCAGCCACTGGAGCCTCAGTCTCCAGTTCTATAAATGGGTTGACAGCATCTGCTCTGTCTGCCTCCCAGTCAACAGGGAGGCGGACACCTTTGAAAAGAATTATAAACTACTATTCAAAGCACTGCTCGTTTAACACAAAATTCAATTTAATACTATTTCCATTGTCCATGAATGGCAGGGCCCTGCTGGCTTCACATCTCATGATTTTGTTGCAAGCCTCCAAATATACCCAGGAAAACATTTTGCTAGTTTTGTTTGGGCCCCGACTTCATTTTGGTAGGAATTAGAGTGTGTGATTGGCAGGACCTCCAGAGCTGGGCAGGATGGACATCTAACTCGGCTCCTCTGTGCTACTGCTCCCTGGGGACCCCCGCCCCAGCCATGCTCACCAAATGCACCAGGAAAACTGTTCCCTGGGGACCCCCGCCCCGGCCATGCTCACCAAATGCACCAGGAAAACTGTTCCCTGGGGACCCCTGCCCCGGCCATGCTCACCAAATGCGCCAGGAAAACTGCTCCCTGGGGACCCCCGCCCCGGCCATGCTCACCAAATGCACCAGGAAAACTGCTCCCTGGGGACCCCTGCCCCGGCCATGCTCACCAAATGCGCCAGGAAAACTGCTCCCTGGGGACCCCCGCCCCGGCCATGCTCACCAAATGCACCAGGAAAACTGCTCCCTGGGGACCCCTGCCCCGGCCATGCTCACCAAATGCGCCAGGAAAACTGCTCCCTGGGGACCCCCGCCCCGGCCATGCTCACCAAATGCGCCAGGAAAACTGCTCCCTGGGGACCCCCGCCCCGGCCATGCTCACCAAATGCGCCAGGAAAACTGCTCCCTGGGGACCCCCGCCCCGGCCATGCTCACCAAATGCACCAGGAAAACTGCTCCCTGGGGACCCCCTGCCCCGGCCAAGCTCACCAAATGCACCAGGAAAACTGCTCCCTGGGGACCCCCGCCCCGGCCAAGCTCACCAAATGCACCAGGAAAACTGCTCCCTGGGGACCCCCGCCCCGGCCAAGCTCACCAAATGCACCAGGAAAACTGCTCCCTGGGGACCCCCGCCCCGGCCAAGCTCACCAAATGCACCAGGAAAACTGCTCCCTGGGGACCCCCCCTGCCCTGGCCATGCTCACCAAATGCACCAGGAAAACTTTCTGCCAAATTTCTTTGGGCCTCCACTTCATTTTGTAGGAAAACGCAGAAGCCAACCTAAGGCCATCTGGCCGGTGCCCAGTCACACTTGTTCCTGGGACTCTTACGAGGAGACCTGCAGCTGGTGGCCACAGGTACCTGTGCTGGGCTGACTACACTGGGTCACCTGAGAGATGACAAAGAATGGCCAGCCCCCCGGGGGAAGCAGAAGGGGGGTAGCGAGGAGGACACCCCAGATGGGGCTGTGTCTGGGGCTCACACCCACTGGTCCGCACATGTACACAGAACTTTCTGAATTGCATGAGAAACTTTGTTTCTTAGAGTTAAAATTACCATGTACACTTAGAAGAAATAGGGCTAGAGTGTGAGGGGTCGGCAGCAAGGGTGGCCACACACAGGCCCATAGGCTGAAGACAGGACAGAAGAGTCAGAAGCTGGGAGAGTTGTTCTGGTCCTGAGACCAGAGGCCGCGTCCTGGATCTGGTCCTACTGATCTGTGCCAAGCGGATTTGTGTTCTCCTGTCTCCTCCTGGATGCCCGTTCAGAGACTCATGAGGAAACGTGGCAGGGGCCCCTCCTGTTCCCGTTTCCGAGCCCATACTGTGCAGCCTGCCTGCCACAGACTGGGGGAGAAGCGAGCCCAGGCGGAGCAGCTGCTCGGACCACCAGGCTCCTCCTTCCACTGCCACCAAGGACGAGGGGCCTGGGTCAGTGCTGAGCCCCAGCTCCTGGCAGCAAGAACGGAAGGGTCCCTGTCCTTCAGAAGAGCTCGCCACCAGGTCCCTCCTCCTGGTGAACATGGTGAGACCTCAGCAAAGCTCAGAGGGCCCAGTGAGGGGAGGGGAGACGGAGGGACGATGGGGCTGAGAGGTTCACCGCGATGTTATGTTTGGGTGACACTTGTGTGAATGGGAAGTGGGATGTGACACTATTATCGCAGTCTGGGTGGCCCTAGTCGGGCGAGAAGGGCCCAGACACACGTCCTCACCCTCAGCACATGGAAAGGAGTCAGGGCTCACCTCATCGTCCGTGTCCTGAGTCAGGACTGGACCCTCGTGCCCCTCACCCAGGCCTTTGTGGCCAGGAGTGACTTCAGCCTTCCTGCTCCCCTCTCTCTGCTTTTATGGATGTGAAAGGTGCAGAGGTAAGACCACGGCACCGCCATGATCTAGTTTGGAGGGGACCAGCCCCGTGAGATGCTCTGGTGGCCAAACCTTCAGTTCAGCAGCAGCATCCATAGGGTTGTGGCAGGCAGCTTACCTCACAGCTCCGCCACCAGAGGGGAAGGGGCTTGTGAGCCCCACCTCGGCCCTGGTTGGTGGCACCTGCTGTCACGCTCGCCTGGCCCCATCCCACGGATAGTCCTGGCTGGCACACTGTCTGTTTCCCTCTGGGGGCTGCTGGGGAAATGTCGGTGACACATTAGATGTCCCATTTCGTTTTTGCCACGTAGCAGTCTCAGCTTTTGCAGACACGCCCCCTTCCGTTTACTACGTCAAAGTGGCACGTGCTCAGCTACGTGAAAACCTTTAAGTTTGAAGAAAACCTGGCTTTAACATCCACCCTCTGCTTTCCTTCCACTTCTTGCCTTTTCATTTTTTTTTTTTTTTTGTAGAGACAGAGTCTCACTTTACTGCCCTCGGTAGAGTGCTGTGGCATCACATGGCTCACAGCAACCTCCAGCTCTTGGGCTTATGTGATTCTCTTGCCTCAGCCTCCCGAGCAGCTGGGACTACAGGTGCCTGCCACAACGCCTGGCTATTTTTTTGTTGTTGCAGTTTGGCCGAGGCTGGGTTTGAACTCACCACCCTTGGCATATGGGGCCGGCCCCTTCTCACTGAGCCACAGGCGCCGCCCGCCTTTTCATTTTTTAAGGTGGTTGAGTCATGAGCAGGGGGGAGGGAGCTAGCCAGGGCTGGCCCCCTGGGGAGGCGGCTCTCGGGAGGGCACTGGGCCGTGCAGGGGCTGGGGCCAGGCAGGTGCACGCAGCTGCCCACTGAGTGCTCTCTCCTTTGGGCTCCAGATATAAAAATGGCTTCTCATTGTTTCTGCCACATTTACCCTCATCACTGTAGCAGCCACTCAGCCCAAATGTGGCTGGCAGTGGCTGCTGAGGAAATCGCCCTCTTCTGAGCAACTAGAGCCAGGGCAGAAGGGCTAGTGCCAGCAGACCTGAGGTCCGCAGCCAGCAGAGACACAGCCAGGCCCTCTGGCCCTAAGGGTCCATGTCCAGATCTCCCCCCATCTACCACACACCGGAAGGACTGCAGAGCCCAGTTCATTTTTCTGTTTCTATTTGAGCCACTTCCTCGCAGCTGTGTGACAGTTTCTTGCTGTGTTTGTTAGATTCTATTTTGTATGGGCATGAAGTCAGTGGCCGCTGGAGACGGTGCATCCTTGCACAAACATACGCTGCTACATTATGAAATGCTCCCAGTCCTTGGCAAATGAGGTAACCGGATGGCAGTGAAGGTTTGGGCTGAGTTTGAGAGGCTGGAGGAAAATCCCAGCACCACCGCAAAAGAACAGCATTGCCAGGGACCTGTGGCACAGGGCTGGATGGGGGCGTTGGAGGAGGTACCCTGAAGACAGCACCTCTCTGGCTGCCATCTTCTTTGTCAGGGAGATAATCTCACAAAAGTGATAAAACGAATGGTGTTAGTTTCCTTTCCAAATCACTGAAAACATCTGTGCCACCTTTTAAAATCATTAAAGAAAAAAATGCATGTCAGGTTAAGTTGTGCTTTGGGGTTGTTTGTTGTAAAACAGGCAATTATGTTCATTGTCTTGCTGTGACTGCTTACTCTGACTTTTTTTTTATGCAATTGCCTTAGCAACAATTTTCACAGAGCTTCCTTGAACTTGGAGTAACCAATCTCGAGCAAAATTTTCCTTGTTATAATTCTTCTAAAGTCTCCCCCCCAATGCTTTTAAGTGGGGCTGCTGAAGATGAGAACCATGGCCTAGAGACAGTGCTGCACTGAGCTCCTGCAGGAGGGCAGTGGGGCAGGATGGGGCAGCCCCTCTTTCCCACCAAACCGCCTTTCCGTAGGAGAGTGAGTGGGCTCCACTCCTGTACCTGCAGAGCTGGAAAAGAGCTGCATGCAAGAGCCTGTGGAGCCGCTGGCCCTCCCTGGGACAGCCATGTGGGCTGTGGATCTCAGCCTCTGTGGATCTGGCATTTCAGCATTAATGCTATGTCTTAGTTTTATTTACTCTTGTAACTCAATGATTATGTTTATAATCTGTAAGTGTCCAACTGACATCTGACTTCCACCCAACCAAAGTAAGGGGCACTAATTTCTTTCTTTCTTTCTTTCTCTCTCTCTTTTTTTTTTTTTTGAGACAGACTCTCACTTTGTCACCCTTGATAGAGTGCTATGGCATCATAGCTCACAGCAACCTTTAGCTCTTGGGCTTAAGCAATCCTCTTTCTCAGCCTCCCGAGTAGCTAGGACTTCAGGCGCTCACCACAACACCTGGCTATATTTAGAGATGGGGTCTGTCTGGCAGTAGGTCAGACTGTTCTCGAACTCCTGAGCTCAGGAGTCTTTTGGTCTCAAACATCCATCTCTGTAATTCTGTCACTCTAGCGCAGGCTGGTCTCAACTCCTGAGCTCAAGCAATGCACCTGCCTCAGCCTCCCAGAGTGCTGGGATTATAAACGTGAGTCATTGTGTCGGGCCCCCGGAGCACTGATTTCTACAAACAGCCCCATTGGCAAGACACTGAGGGCAAATACTGGGGTTAAGCTGCTTGGCAGTGCAAGGACACAGAGAGGTGTCCCCAGACTGGAAACAGCCCAGACGCCCTTCAAGGGCAGATGTTAAACCAGCCATAGTCACAGCAGGGACTGCTCAGCAAGAGGAGCCGACTGCCACCACGTGCAGCAGCGTGGACGGGCCTCGGGGGGAGCTGACTGCTACCACGTGCAGCAGCGTGGACAGGCCTCCGGGGGAGCTGACTGCCACCACATGCAGCAGCGTGGACGGGCCTCTGGGGAACTTGCCAGTAGGAGAAGGTCAGTCTCCCACGGGTACATGTGGGGTGAGTCTGTGTGCATAATATTCTAGAAGTGACAGAATTACAGAGATGGAGAACAGACCAAAGTTCACCAGGAATTGGGGACAGGGTGGTGGGGATGGGTGTGGGTTGGGGATGTAGAGGTGGGGTGAGATTAGGAAAATGGATCCTGTGCTGATGGAATGTTCTAGACCTCGACTGTGGTGGGTGTAAGAACCTCCCAGGTGACAAAACTAAATACGTATACTCAGGTGGGTACCAGCGGAATGGAGAGATTTGGGGGTGGGTGGGTCTTACTGTCAGTACCCGGGTTGAGATACTGAGCCCTAAATCTCTGGACATGGCCGTGGGGACCCTGGGTGAGTGCGCCCAGACCTCTCCTATTCTTCCTATGAAACTGTTACTATCTCCAAGATTACCTGAAATTTTAAAGCAGCAGCACCAGTGGTGCAGGGGAGCAGGGTGACAGTAGGTGTGGCCCCTGGCTCAGAGTCCTGTTTCCAGGCACGGCTCTCAGGGAGCAATAATGACAAACTGCTAAGAAGAGCATGTACTGAGGGCCAGGCGCCCTTCCGGCACTCTCCGTGAATCCCGTCATCGTGTCTTCACGGCAGGCGGGTCCCTGCCCAGGTCTGTAACCAGACCAGTGTGCTGTGCTGCGCCCTGCAAGCAGACACGCAGCTGGGCAGCTCCTCTTGCACTATTTATCGCAGAGAAGTGGAAATGAGCTAAACATCTCATAAACAACGAAGTGATTACATTTCAGTAAGTCTCCACGATGGAACATTGTAGGGGCATTAAAATCACGTTTTGAGGACCATTTAATGCTACGTTGCAAACTGCTGCTTATGTGATGCTGAGTGAACATGACTGGGATGCAAAATTGTGTAAAGGAAAGTTACACACATACACACACACACACACGTGTGTACATGTGCACGAGAAAACACCAGCAAGAGAGACCCTAAAATGTTAAAAGCAGTTTTCTCTGGGTGGTGGGAGAACGAATTATTTTATTTTCTTCCTGATACTGTTCTGCATTATTCAGATGTCCTACATGAATATGTAGGGTTTTCATAACCAAGAGAAAAGTTCTCCAGCTCTCCAAGCTGAGGTTAGAAATTGATAACAGAGCCAGCTTATGAATATGCTGTACCACGCTTATATAAAATTCTCAGGGGAGAAAAAGGGTCTTTACCATTTTTATTTGGAAAGAGTACTCTGGCATGAAGCCAAATGGATGAGAAAATTAAATGACAGTTAACCGGAGGACAGAAATCACAATTTAAATAGCACAGAGCTGGGAGGCATGGGGGGATTGAGGGAGAACCAAGAGAAAATAAGAGATGTGGGAAGTCACAGGGGCCTAGGGAGAAAAAATGAGAACAAGGCCAGGTCTTTCTGGGAAGGGGCGGGGCAGGCTCCACAGCCCTGGGCCAGCCACAAGTGCACAGATGCCCCAATTTGATTAAGGCCAGGAGCTTGAGGACTGTGTGCCTGGTGACACCGGGGCATGTAGGTGAAGGGAGAGGACAGACACAGCCCCACTCATTTTTCTTTCCTGACAGTGCTGCTGAATCCTGAGCTGAAGCCCCACGGCAAGGCCTACTCCCCCAGGGCCAGGACTTGGCAGAGCACTGCAGAATTTCAAGAGCGTGGTGTCCTCTTGCTGCCTGTAAACCCAGGCACCTCCCAGACTCTGGAAGTGAGGTTTTTGGTGAATAGGAAGGGTGTGGAGTCTGAGAGTTCCCAAGGGCTATGGGAGCCTGGGCAGGGGCCCCACTGTGTCCAGACCAGCAGGGGGCTGACAGCTGCTGCAGGTCTCCTGTGCTGCACTAGGGTAGGTTTGGGGGTATTGGCAGCCCAGATTCAGATTTCGTTTCTTCACTTTTATTCTAAATCTAGATGCTGATTACAAAGCAACACACTCAGTGTGTCATAATCTAGATATCGACACATTCAACACAGGCCCATTATCATTGGGGTCAGGTCCCCTCAGCGTCTGCTGAGCTGCCCATGGTTGCTGTCTGGACATCCGAGCGTCTTGCAGATGCCCTGGGGATCAGGCCTATCCACACCTGCAGAATGATGCAGGCAGCTCCTTCCCTTGCAGCGAGGTGGGGCTGTCTCCCTTTGGGGACCTCCATGACAAACTGAAGTGAAGGGATGCTGAGGCTGATGTGAGCCGGCAGCTGCCACCCTGAACCCCCCATCCCAAGGGTGGCACTCACACAAGAGGCTTCTTTGTTCCCATTAACTCTCTGTTGGGTGCCAGAAACATGACTATATAAAATAAATGGATATTAATAAGCATGTTGCTTAATTGCTTAGCTGTTTATGTACACTTTATATACCAGGTATGTGCAATTTTGTGAGAAAAAAGGGTTCAGTTACTAAAGATGTGCAAATTGCTGCACTAAACTCTGAGGCCATCGGGCACTAGGCCAGCAGAATGACCTCTATGACCCAGTGCTCTCAGCTGCTCCATCCCGACTGGGTGGGCCTCTCAGTGCTCCCCCTCTGTCTCACACCTCCAGGGTCGCCCTGGGCAGGTGTGGTGCCATGTACTGCTCCGGGGACAAGCAGGGTCAGAGATGTGAGTTCAGACTGGTGCTTTCTTTTACCAGCTTGACCCAGGACAGATTTCTTAAACTTGTTTTTTTTTTTAAATTAAATCATAGCTGTGTACATTAATACAATCATGGGGTACTGAGTGCTGGTTTTATATACAATTTGAAATATTTTCATCACACTGGTTAACATAGCCTTCCTGGCATTTTCTTAGTTATTGTGTTAAGACATTTATGTTCTACATTTAGTAAATTTCACATGTACCCTTGTAAGATGCACCGTTGGTGTGGTCCCACCAATCACACTCCCTCCACCCATCCTCCTCCCTCCCCTCCCCTCCCTTACCCCATAGTCTTTGGCTATAATTGGGCTATAGCTTTCATATGAAAGCTATAGTAGGGCTGAGTACATTGGATACTTTTTCTTCCATTCTTGAGATACTTTACTAAGAAGAATATGTTCCAGCTCCATCCATGTAAACATGAAAGAGGTAAAGTCTCCATCTTTCTTTAAGGCTGCATAATATTCCATGGTGCGCATATATCACAATTTATTAATCCATTTGTGGATCGATGGGCACTTGGACTTCTTCCATGACTTAGCAATTATGAATTGGGCTGCAATAAACATTCTAGTACAAATATCTTTGTTATGATGTGATTTTTGGTCTTCTGGGTATATAACTAGTAGAAGAATTATAGGATCGAATGGCAGGTCTATTTTTAGATCCTTAAGTGTTCTCCAAACATTTTTCCAAAAGGAAAGTATTAGTTTGCATTCTCACCAACAGTGTAGAAGTGTTCCTTCTTCTCCACATCAACACCAACTTCTCTGGTCTTGGGATTTTGTGATGTGGGCTAAGCTTACTGGAATTAGATGATATCTCAAAGTAGTTTTGATTTGCATGTCTCTGATGATTAAGGATGATGAGCATTTTTTCATATGTCTGCAGGCCATGCGCCTGTCTTCTTCAGAGAAGTTTCTCTTCAAGTCCCTTGCCCACCCTGAGATGGGATCACTTGTTCTTTTCTTGCTAATACGTTTGAGTTCTCTGTGGATTCTGGTTGTTAAACCTTTTTTGGAGACATAACCTGCAAATATCTTCTCCCATTCCGAGGGCTGTCGGCTTGCTTTACTTACTGTGTTCTTGTCTGTGCAGAAGCTTTTTAGTTTGATCAGGTCCCAGTAATCTATTTTTGGTGTTGCTTCAATTGCCCGGGGAGTCCTCCTCATAAAATATTTGCCCAGGCCGATTTCTTCAAGGGTTATTCCTGCACTCTCTTCTAGTATTTTTATGGTTTCATGTCGTAAGTTTATATCTTTAATCCATTGAGAGTCTATCTCCGTTAATGGTGAAAGGTGTGGGTCCACCTTCACTCTTCTACAGGTCGCCAGCCAGTTCACCCAGCACCATTTGTTAAATACGGAATCTTTTTCCCACTGAATGTTTTTAATTGGCTTGTCAAAGACAAATAACGGTAAGTAGCTGGATTCATCTCTTGGTTCTCGGTTCTGTTACATACATCTACCTCTCTGTTTTTGTGCCAGTACCAGGCTGTTTTGATCACTATCGATTTATAGTATAATCTGAAGTCTGGTAGCGTGATTCCTCCTGCTTTGTTTTTATTTCTGAGTAATGTCTTGGCTATTTGAGGTTTTTTCTGATTCCATATAAAATGAAGTATTATTTTCTCGAGATCTTTACAGTATGACAGTGGAGCTGTACTAGGGATTGCATTAAAATTGTATATTGCTTTGGGTAGTATGGACATTTTAACAATGTTGATTCTTCCCAGCCATGAGCATGGTATGTTTTTCCATTTGTTAACATCTTCAGCTATTTCTTTTCTTAGAGTTTCATAGTTCTCTTTATAGAGATCTTTCATGTCCTTTGTTAGGTAAACTCCCAAATATTTCATCTTCTTTGGCACTACTGTGAACAAAATAGAGTTCTTGACTGTTTTTTCAGCATGACTATTTTTGGTATATATAAAGGCTAAAGATTTATGAGTGTTGATTTTGTAACCTCAGATACTGCTGTATTCCTTGATCACTTCTAAGAGTTTTGTAGTAGAATCCCTAGTGTTTTCCAGATATACAATCATATCATCTGTGAAGAATGAAAGTTTGATCTCTTCTGACCCTATGTGGATACTCTTGATCACATTTTCTTGCCTAATTGTGATGGCTAAGACTTCCATTACAATGTTAAAAAGCAGTGGAGACAATGGGAAACCTTGTATGGTTCCTGATCTGAGTGGAAATGATTTCAATTTAACTCCATTCAATATGATACTGGCTGTGGGTTTGCTGTAGATGGCCTCTATCAGTTTAAGAAATGTCCTTTCTATGCCAATTTTCTTAAGTATTGTGATCATGAAAGGATGCTGGATATTATCAAAAGCTTTTTCTGCATCAACTGAGAAAATTATATGGTGTTTGTTTTTTAATTTGTTTATGTGCTGAATTATATTTATAGATTTATATATATTGAACCAGCCTTGAGACCCTAGGATAAAACCCACTTGGTCATGGTGTATGATTTGTTTGATGTTTTGCTGGATTCTGTTTGTTAGAATCTTGTTGAATATTTTTGCATCAATATTCATTAGTGATATTGGTCTATAATTTTCTTTTCTTGTTGGGTCTTTTCCTGGTTTGGGGATCAAGGTGATGTTTGCTTCATAGAAGTGTTGGGTAGTATTCCTTTTTTCCCTATATTTTGAAAAAGGTTTAGTAATATAGGTACCAGTTCCTCTTTAATGGTTTGGTAGAATTCTGACGTCAAGCCATCTGGTCCTGGGCTTTTTTTCTTTAGGGACAATTTGTATAGTTGATGCTATTTCAGAACTTGATATAGGCCTGTTCAACATTTCCACTTCCTTCTGGCTAAGTCTAGGAAGGTGGCGTGCTTCCAAGTATTGGTTTATTTCCATCAGATTTTCGTATTTCTGAGAACAGAGTTTCTTGTACTATTCATTAAGGATTTTTTTAATTTCTGAGGAGTCTGTTGTTATTTCATTTTTACCATTTCTGATTGATGAAATTAAAGATTTTACTCTATTTTTCCTGGTTAGGTTAGCCAAAGGTTTATCTGTTTTATTGACCTTTTCAAAAAACCATTTTTTTAATTTATTAATCTGTTATATAATCCTTTTGTTTTCAATTTCATTTAATTCTGTCTAATTTGGGTTATTTCTTTTCTTCTGCTGTGTTTGAGATTGGAATGTTCTTCCTTTTCCAGTTGCTTGAGATGTCCCATTAAATTGTTAACTTCCTCTCTTTCCATTCTCTTGAGGAAGGCTTGCAGTGCTATAAATTTCCCTCTTAGAACTGCCTTTGCAGTGTCCCAGAGGTTCTGATAATTCACGTCTTCATTATTGTTTTGTTCTAAAAATTTGGTAATTTCCTTCTTAATCTCGTTTATGACCCAGCTATTATTCAGCATAAGGTTATTTAGTTTCCATGTTTTTGTATGAGTATGCAGATTCCTGTTGTTATTGAGTTTAACTTTTATTCCATGATGGTCTGAGAAGATGCAAGGAATAATTTCTATTCTTTTAAATTTGCTGAGGTTAGACTTGTGACCTCTTTTTGGAGGTCAATTTTGGAGTATGTTCCGTGGGCTGATGAGAAGAATGTGTATTCGGTTTTGTTAGGATAAAATGTTCTGTAGATGTCTGTTAAATCCAATTATTGAATGGTTAAGTTTAAGTCTAAAATTTCGTTGCTCAGCTTCTTATTGGAGGATCTATCCAATACTGCCAAGGGAGTGTTAAAATCTCTGACTAATGGTGCGGGAGGAAATAAAGTTTTTCATGTCTATTAGAGTCTCTCTTACAAATTGAGGCACATTCTGTTTGGGTGCATAAATGTTAATAATTAAAATCTCATCATGGTGAGTGTTACCCTTAACAAATATGAAATGACCATCCTTATCCTTCCTTACTTTTGTTGGTTTAACGCCTATTGTATCTGTGATTAAAATCGCAATGCCTGCTTTTTTCTGATTTCCATTTGTCTGAAATATAGATGACCATCCCTTCACCCTGTGTCTATATTTATCTTTTAAGATAAGATGAGATTCTTGTATGCAGCAGATATCTGACCTGAGTTTTTGTATCCAATCAGCCAACCTGTGCCATTTTAGAGGACAATTTAAGCTGTTAACATTAATTGTAAATACTGATAAGCCTGGTAGAATTTTGAGTATTGAGTTTTTCGAAAGTCCAGTGGACATTTTTAATCCTTTCACCACTGTGGAAATTGGAATTTGATCAAAAGTTTCTGAGTGAGTTTGCTTTTGTGGTAGAGGATTGCGCTGGTCATTATGGAAAATAGGTCTGAGAATATCCTGGAGAGCTGGCTTAGTTATGGCAAATTTCTTCAACATGTGAATGTCATTCAAGTATTTAATTTCTCCATCATAAATGAAAGTCAGTTTCTCTGGATACAGGATCCTGGGTTGAAAGTTATCTTGTTTTAGGAGATTAAAAGCCGATGACTACCCTCTTGTAGCTTGAAAGGTTTCAGCAGAGAGATCCGTAGTCATTCTAATATTCTTCCCCTTGTAGGTTATAGTTTTCTTACGTCTGGTTGCTTGCAGAATTTTCTCCTTCATTTTAACTTTGGTGAAATTAATTATAATGTGTCTAGCAGTGTCTTATTTCGTTTTAGTTGTGCTGGGGTTCTGAAACTGCTATCTGAATTTCAGAATCTGTTGTCATATCTGAAAAGTTCTCCTTCATTATCTCATGAAGTAGAGCATCACTGCCTTTCAAAGCCACCTTGTGGCCTTCAGGAATTCCTATAAGGTGAATATTAGTTTTCTTTGAATTATCCCAGAGCTCTCTGAGAGAATGATTCATTTTTGCTCTCTACTTCTCTTCCTCTTTGAATGTTTGGGCGTGTTCAAAAGCTTTGTCTTCAATGTCAGAAAGCCTTTCTTCTGCCTGTTGCATTCTGTTACTGAGGGATTCTACTGTATTCCTCAGATCTTTGAGGGCTGCAAGTTCTTGTCTCAATGTGTCAAAATCCTCGGTGATTTTGTCTTTGAATTCATTGAATTCTTGAGACAACTTTTGAAATGCTCCTTGAATTTCTAATTCCAACTTTACCTCCATTCTATTAATCTTATTTGCAATCCAAATTCTGAATGATTTCTGACATCTCAGCCGTTTGTTTATGAATGGGATCTTCAGGTGTGTCTGCCATGTCATTCCTTTGGGGATTTGATCTACTCTGGTTATTCATGTTACTGGAGTTTTCCCACTGATTCTGCCCCATGATTATTTTACACCATTTGGCTAGATGAGCAGATAAGGTGAAGTTAGATTGGGGGGCTCCTGGAGTAGGAATTAACAAGCCCTTTGCCCAAGAGCTGGGACTGGTGTCTGTGCCTTTTCCCCTAGAGCTTTGCAAAGGACCTGTACAGTGCTATGGCCTGAGACACTGGGGACCTGCTTGGGTTGGTGGGGCTAAGCGGCTCTGTCTTCTTTCAGCTGGTCTCTGTCCTACCCTAGTGAATTGGTTACTCTGGGTTGAAGTCTCAGCTGTGGAGAAATACCAGCAATTCAGTCACCCTGCCCCCCCATGGGCAACAACTGGAAAAGGAAAATCAAACCTTCCCACAACCACACACCCAGGGTACCACTTTGGATAGTCCTCAGGTGATTGGCCCAGTTCAAGAGGCCCAAATAAATTGTCCCAGTCAGGACTGGTCTCAGGTGGGAGAGTTCAAAAGGTCTCTGGCAAGTAGATAGCAGGGGTCTGCTGGCAGATTGAGTATGACTTGCTCCGGTGCTCCGTGAGGTCAGAAAGACCTCCCTAGCAAATGAATTAGTCTGGGAAGGTTGATGCCTCTTTCCCCACCTTGCACCTCTGTCACACCCAGTCACTGGTAACCCTGCAGGGCTGTGACCCAGTTCCCTCCAAGGAGAAGATACTCCAAGGTTTGTGCCTGCCTGAGTCACAGGGAGATCTATGTCTCCTTGGCCAGGCCTCTGCACTCTGCCACCATCTGGCAGGGGGAGCTGAGGCCTGACAACCTTAGGTGGTTAATAGAAGCTGGGGTTGTTCACTCAGTTCCAGCTCCCCCACTCTGCCATTGATGTTGCTGACACTTACATTTTCCCTGAGGACCAGGCACTGTTTGAGTTCATAGAAACTGTGACTCAGCCCCAGTCTGTGCCGCTCCCTGGAGCTGGCATGTTGTCTCCCTTGCACTCTGCTGGGGTGGGCATGGTTAGAGCTCACACTCAGCTCTCAGTTCCTGCTTCTCCCCACCTGCTTTTGTCTCAACTATGATCTCCTGAGGGCTGGGTGATTCTTAGGCTCATTAAAGCAGTCCTTCTGGCTCAACCCCACCCTAGGAGTATGCCGTCTCTGTGTCCGCGTATTCTAGTCTTCATCTCTGCTGCACTCCGCCCAGGCAGGTACCACCTCAGGCATACCTTTTATTCATGGGGCCTGTGTTTCCATCCCAGATCTGTTCCACCAGTGGCTGCCACTGGAGAAGAAGCCCAGCTTCCTCTGATTGCCCAGAGAGGCAAGGAGTGTCTCTCCAAAATATCCCCAGGGGTGTGAGCCTTATTGTTCCTACCGCTGCCTCTGCTGCTCTGTGCCATGGGGCACTGCCTCTCCCTCTCCCTCATGGTTCCCTCAGTTCACTGTCTTCTCCTTACTCCCATGCCACAGAATGAGCACAGACCAGCAAAAGCCCATGTCTTGTCCACACTTCCCAAGAAAATGTCCAAGAATCTGGACTCCATGGGGGACAGGCTTCCAGACCTCAGAGGGCTGGGAGTTCAGAATTGCACGTAGAGAATATATACAGTTTTATGCCTGGTGGGAGAGTGCCGTGGCACACTAGTCAGTACTCTCTAAGGAAGAAGTTCCAGTTTTTAGAGGGTCTCTCCTGTGGGAAAGAATAGGAGGAGATCTGAACTCTGCTTGCTTGTTTGTATAAAATATACTGCGAGCTGTTCTCATGGGAGAGGGGACTCCTGTCTGCTGGGTGATGGATTTTGTACCTATTGTTTGTTTCCTTGGGGTCATAGCTCGCCTCAGCAGGGTCAATGTGCATTCTTCAACCTTCTGTCTTGGCTCAGCTCCAAACCATCAGCTTACTTGCTAAACTTCTGTCCTTTAACTCTCCTTCTGAATGGGAGCCTTTGTGGAAAGCTGGCTCCAGTTGGCCATCTTGCCTCCCAGATTTCTTTTTTTTTTTTTTGCAGTTTTTGGCCGGGGCTGAGTTTGAACCCACCACCTCCGGCATATGGGGTTGGCACCCTACTCCTTTGAGCCACAGGCACCGCCCCACCCCCTAGATTTCTTAAACTTACTGGGGCTCTGATTTTTCCGCTACAAAGCAAGACTAATCCAATTCCACACTTAGGAATGTCACTGCAGATAAAGGGCCTGGTACATAGTAAGTGCTCAGCTGAGCAACAGCTGTGACTGCAGAATGGGCCCCTGAATACCCAGGAATCATCTTTCTCCTCCTCGTCCCTTCGAAGGCTGTTTCCACAAGCCAGGAAACCAAGGACATACAGCCCTGACTTCAGCGTGTCAGCATTTCGGGTGATTCACTGGTATGTGGGGCATAAGGCATCTTAACTTGGGAATCCCATCACCAAGTGGGCTCTGATTGCTCTCCATGACCCACTAGCCTCCTGCATCATGAACCACATCCAACTGTATCCAGAGTGCACAGGGAGCTGAGGTCACACCAATACAAATATGCATCAGTGAATAAGATCAACCATGCAGGACTGACAGAAAACCAAACTCTGATGTGTTAAATGATCAATGTGACCGACTCTGGTTGATGTAATTTTTCCCTTTCCCCAAACATGGCAGAGACACTTTGGAAAGTGCAGTCCTTGTGGGCAAGACCTGGGTCACTTCCTCCACACCCCACCACTGAGCTGGACCGCTCATCAGTGTGCGGTCAGGGGACGCTGGTGCCCAAGCATGCTCCAGCATGTTCCATAGTTACATCAAGTGACTAGTGACCAGTGATGCTGCTGCCATGGCCACCACCACCACCAATGGGACTGAGTCCATGCTCAGGTCAGAACTAGAGCCAAGCACCTTATGAGCCCAGTGAGAGACCTGGATCCTCATAAGGACCTCCTGAGTTTGGTGTCACTGTCATCTCCGCAGACAAGGACATAGGAGAGAAGGAAGAGCCTGTCCTGGAAGCAAACTCAGACTCATAGGGCTCCAACTCTGTGGCTCCAGAGGTTGGGGTTAGCGCCTGAACTAGACCCTCAGCTGAGGTCTGAATGGAGGAAAGGTGGTCTCTGGCCTCTCTGCTGCCCTCACCACCCGCGATGGGACTTGCTCCTCCTGAATGCCTTTTCTCAAATCACATATAATTCTGGCTGCATATTCAGTAGAAAGACTCACTCAGGCCCCCGCAAGGAAAATAAACCAATTCAAATTCCTTTTATTGTCTCCATCCTAGACTGTGATTCATTTTTATAGCTTTTATAAGCCACTTAGCTTTTACATGAGTTTCCATAAGCTTTTTCTAGCCTCTGTCCACCCTCAAAGCAAACCAGCGCGTGTCAACCTGACCCTGGGATCTCAGGATTCTAAGCTGGACCTGTCCTCAGGAACAGCTGACCCCAATCCAAGGGTGGGGCTTTGAAGGAGTTAAAAAGCCATTGTCTGAGAATTGCATGCATTTAATATAAACAACAAACAAGCTGAGACCAAACTCCAAACTCCACTTTCTATTATTTTTTGGTTACCCAAGCTATAAACATATGTTCATTGAAGAAAACATTGCAGACTGTCTATTTATCCATGCATCTACGTAGCAGGTCATTGTGAAAGTTTAGAGACAGGCTGTGCTATGGGCCATCATTTCAGTTCTAAGAAACACAGTCAACAGCATCCTTTCCGAATCACCCAGGCAAGTTACAATTTGCTCAGCTGATTGGTGCTGCTGGGAGGGTTCCATTTGTTTCCATCTGCATGAATTTTATGTTTCTTGCATTTTGTGTATCTCAGAACTTTCATAATGATCTATGTATATCAGAAATTCATCTCTAATTCTAAATTATAAATACCAATTTTAACATATTATTCATTCTGTTTCATCTCTTATTTTTGAAATACCTAACAATGTCACATTCAGAATGGATAACAGAAAACCATGAAGGGTGGTGCCTGTGGCTCAAGGAGTAGGGCGCCAGCCCCATATACCGGAGGTGGTGGATTTGAACCTGGCCCTGACCGAAAAACTGCAACAACAACAACAACACCAAACAGATAACCACGAGGCAATCACTGCTTTTTTGTTTGCTAAAATAAAATCTGGATTCAGCCTCACTTCCCTTTCCAATTTAGGAGATATTTTTCAGGTCATTTCATTTGAAAATGAATACTATGTATAAAATAATAACAGAAATTAGCACTTATTACTATGTGCCAGACACATTGCAGACAATATCTTTAAAAAAAAAGAACCTTTATACTAGAAAAATGTTCAGATTTGTACAAAAGCAGAGGACAGTGAAATGAAGTCTCAGTTACCACCTCCCAGCCTCACAGCCACCCAGGGGCTGCACATGACCTCTGCCCGTCTGCCCTGGCTGGAGGCAGGTTAGAGCTGGTGTTTGACACCCCACCACCCCTCTGCGTGCAGTTTAGGATGGGTCTCTAAACAACATGCTCAGCACATGGAAGGAAGTTAACAAGGGCCCCCATCCTTTCTCGGGTTGTCATACATGTATCTTCAGGTCATGTTTTAAGGATCAGAGACAATAGGAGCATGTTCTTCAAACAAATAGCAAGAGAAGCAAAGGGGGTGGAGCCCACGGCGAGAAAGACTTCAGGAGACGCCACACAACACAACGCGTGGGCCCATGAGGATACAGACTTGAAAACAAGCGTATCTATGTGTTGAGATCTGTGTGCGGGGTGTGTGTGTGTGTGTGCCTGAGTGACAGATGGACCTTCCCTGGCCTTGCCTTTGTTGAAGTACATGCAGGCTCTCTGACCCTGAAAACGCACTTGAAAGGTGGGTGCTTTTCGGGAGGCTTAGTCTTAGGCAAATACAAAGAGAGGCTCCCCAAACTGTCCCTGCTGCCCTCACAAAGCCTTTAAGGTCATAAGGAGATGGAAAGAAAACCAGCAAGCCCGCTGAACTGGCTGGCTGCAGGCTCTGAACTGACTTTTTCTCTAACCAGTGCAGAGCCAGGCAAGTCCCTTCACGTTGCTGGGGCTCCCTGTGCTTGCCCTCTACACGGGACAAGATCAGCTCCACCTGTCTCCATGGGGCAGCCTGGGCACCAGCTGCAATGCCGGAGGGACCACCTGGTCCCCAGGGTTGACCTGGCCCAGGAAGCCAGGTCTCCTGGCTCTACCCCCAGCTCCCATCCACTCTGT
This sequence comes from Nycticebus coucang, assembly GCF_027406575.1. Taxonomy (NCBI): domain Eukaryota; kingdom Metazoa; phylum Chordata; class Mammalia; order Primates; family Lorisidae; genus Nycticebus; species Nycticebus coucang. The sequence continues at coordinate 3,637,366 of NC_069795.1, forward strand.
GATTAGGTGAATTCCTTCACTGCTTTGTTCCACGGTTTCGCTGCAACACAGAGGTGATACTGGCAGCTTCCGTAACGTACTCAGAGAGAGGCCTGGCATGTAGGCACTATGTGGCTGCTAGGCAGACTGTCCCCGTTTTACTGATGCGGAAGCTCAGGCCCAAGAACATACAACCAGCATGTGCCCTGCTGGAGTCAAACCCCAGTCTGCCCGTCACAGAGCCCCAGAAGCCACCGAGGGTGGTGTGGGGTTTCCAGGTGGGATGGGGTTTTGGAGGGTGGAATGGGGTTCAGAGGGTGGGATGGGGTTTTGAGCCTGAGGCTCTGAAGCACACTGTGGCCTCCTGGGATGTGGCTCTTTTTTCTATGTCCCTTTTCTTGGGTCTGGCACACAGCAGGTCTTCAATAAATGTGTTAAGTGAAAGGATGTGAGGGGCACATTTGCCCAAAAGGGCATGTGTTAATTCAATTAAAATGTGTAGGAAAAACTGCATGGGCAGCACAGATAATCTAAGACCCCACAGGTAGGGGAGGCAGCGATGTCAACAACAAACAAGAAAACGAAGGCTTCATGAAGGAGACACCTGGGGATGGGAGGTGCAGGGTGGGATGGGCTCCTCCCCAGAGCAACAATCCCACTGGGTCCCTGCACGGAGGCTGGAAATCAGCGCATACGGCACCAGGAAAGGGGAAGTGCTGGCATTTACAGATGCTCCCACCCGTAATTAAGTCCTAACCCCTGGAACCTGTGACTATTATGTGAGGGGGCAAAATCTTTGTGGATTTGATTAATCTAGATGTGATTAATTTACGGACTTTGAAATGAGATCATGCTGTCATCTGGGTGGGCCCTAAAGGCAGTCACAAGTGTCCTTGTAAGAGGAAGGCAGAGGGGGGTTGACACAGGAGAGCCGGTGATGTTAAGAGAAACTTGAAGTCCTTGGCCTTGAGGACTGCAGTGATGTAGCCACAGGTCAAACACTGCCAGCGGCTGGACGAGGCGAGGAAGGGGTGAGGAAGGGGCTCTCCCAGACAGCCTGGTTGCAACCCAGGGACACTGATTCTGGACTTCTGGCCTCCAGAACTGCGAAGCCCTGTTGCTCGGAGCCGAGCCGTCTCAGACCATGTGTCACAGCAGCCACAGGAACCACCGTCAGCCTTGTCCTTGGTTTTGAGCTGCCTGGAACCTTCTTTGCAGGTTCTGGGAGTCCGTGACGCCCTGTGAGCCTCGAGTGTGCCTGTGGTTCAGCAGGACATGCCCCCAGACTGTCTCAACACCCCTTGGGGGCGTGTCCAGGGCTGAGTGGCCGCACAGCGGGGTTTCAGGGCCGTTTTTCCACACCGGCATCTGTGGGGATCCCGTCTCGGCCACACAGGACACATTTGTCACGGTCGATCCACTCATCGCTCTTGTCATCTTTCTGGGCTGTTTTGTTTTTGTTTTTCTCACTTCTGGTGTCTGAGCCCCACCTCCACTGTTATAAATAATGGATCAGAGGGGAGTGAAATGCCCAAAGCCAGGAACTAGAAGCGTGCTGGCAGAGTTCTGCCCAGAGGACTCTCACAGGGCACCTCTGCAGGGTCCCCCTGGTCCCGGGGAGGAGGCGACTCTTCAGGCTTGGCCCCGCCCACAGCCTAGCTCCCCTCCTCCCTGCGCCCTCATCTTCTCCTTTGCAAAATTCTCACCACTCCTCCCTGGGCCCAGGTGTCTGTATTGTCAAGACTCCAGCGACCCTTCCCTGGGGTCTGCCTCCTTGGCTCCCCAGAGGTGGAGAGAGGGGGAGTGGGAGGAGGCGGGCAGAATGATGTGGGCTGCATCCCCTTTGGGGGGCATCTGGGAGAAGCTTTCCCAGAAGGCAGCCCCTTCAGGCTGGGTTTAGGGCAGTATGAGCAGCTGGGGAGGGTGAAAGACGCAGAGGCAGGGAGTGGGGGGCCTTTTCTGTGCACTCCTCGTCCCAGCTCAGAGGGAGAGCATGCTGACACTCACTTCCATCGCCACCATTTCCAAATGGGAAGGACATGGGGGCAGGGGAGGTTCCCCCTAGCTGCAGTGGGGGAGGGAATGTGCATTCAGCAGAAATGGGTGGGGAGTCAGGGCTGCAGGAGGCCTGGATGGTGGGGGGAGGAGCAAGACAGCCAACGGAATTCCAGAAGTGCTGCCTTCAGCCCTTTCAAGAAAACCCAGCAAGGGCTGGCCTGGCCCTTTTCAGACACCTGTTGGGGTCTGAACTTGCATAAAACCTAAAACCTGCAACTTCTGTGAGGCCTTGCTGCCTCCTTCCTTTGCCAATGTGAGAGGGAATCTCACCTCCGCAGGAAAGCTGGCTGACAGGGCCCTCCTGGGCACAGGACGCCACCATGTCTGTTTTCTCAGTAAGCACACGGGGCAGGCACTGTGAAATCCGAAAAGATTCAGAATTCTTTTTCATGGCACCCTTCAAATATAATGTAATTTTGAATCCCCCTTTAAAAAACTGTGCCTCATCCATAAAGCTGAGCAGTCTCAGAACTGTGTCTGACGGGCACCCTCTGCACTGGCCCGTGCCTGCTGGGAGCCACCTTATTCTCCCTTGAAAATCAGGAGGCCCTCTCTCCAGGTTACACTGATTTGGCGGTCCTAAGCCTTGCTCTTCACCTGACTGGAGGACGAAGAGTTGAAGCTTTCGTAGAGGGAGTGAGTGGCCAGGCAGGATGGCCTTGAAGTGCTGAGGGGGCAGGAACACAGGAAGGCCGCTGCCAACACCCCGGTGGGACTTGGGGACACTTCCAGGCCCCTCCTACTGTGCAGCTTTAGGACTCCAGAGGCTGGAAGATGGGAGAAGGTGCTGTCACTTCCAACTTGAAGGAGGTTTCATGGACTGAATTGTGTTTTCCTGGAATCCATATGTTGACATCTTAACCCCCAGTACCTCAGGAAATGACCTTATGTGGAGACAGGGCATTTAAAGAGGAATTAAATTAGAACGAGGTTATTAGGGTGGTCCCTGACTCAATCTGATGGACATGCTCATCAGAAAAGAAAATCAGGACACAGACGCACACAGAGGGATGCCAGGTGGGGATACAGACGTCATCTGGGAACTCAGACCTCCAAAACCGTGACAGGGTCAGCATCTGTCGGGCAACCTGCTGGGTGGTGCACTTAGGGCAGCTGGAGTGACAAGGGGAACACAGCCTCACAAAGACCACGAGGGGAGGATCCTCCACACCTCGTGAACCAGCTCTGCGCTCCTGCTGGGTCCTCAACCCAAGGTCCCATGGCACATGCAGACAAGCCCTCTGCCCCTCACACTTTGGCTCCAGCCCTGCAGCGCTTAGCTCTGCTGAGATCCTCATGGACTAGGACAAAGGCCACTAATCCCAGGGCAGCAAAAGTGCCTGTCTTCCTGGCTCTGGCAGCCACGTGCTCTCCTCTTCAAACTCACCCTCTGTGCTTTCAATGCCCCTGTGGACTTTAGAGCTCCAGGGCCCTGTTGCAGGAGAGCTGTCTTTCCTCACTGGCCAGGGGAGGGGGAATGTCCCTGGCTAAGGAACTCCTTACAGAGCAGGCCATCCCTCCCCAACATGCTGCCCCACCAGGCACTTAGGACCCAGGAAAGAGGTGTCCAGTGAGCCCATGCTGGAGAAGTGAAACCCCTGGCCCAGCTGGGAACGCTTCCTCCCAGGAGGGCTGAGTTAACAACTCACTCACACAGCAGACATTGCTGGTCAGGGCATAGGGCTGGAAGGCAGGTGACACAGGTGTGGGTGCCAGTGACTAGTGTGGTGCAGAGAGGTACTTGCAGGGCTTCCTAGGAGGGGCACTCAAGGGCCACTGCAGGCACCAGGGGAGAGAAGGTGGGCATACAGGAGCTGGCAGAGTGGAAGCTGGGTGGCTGGCAGGGCTGAAGCCACATGTCCCCATGCTCAGCTGGCCCTGCAGAAACCCAGGAGAACAGCAGCAGGGTGACAACAGGTGTCTGGGCTGTGGGAGCTCCTCAGGGCAGAGCATGGCCAGTGGTTGCTGGGTGGGACTAGAGGAGGTACGGGGGCAGTTTGGAGGGTCTCCTAAGAACTCGGCCCTCAGAGGGCCAGAGTGGTGGTGGAACACTGCAGGTGTGTGTGTCCTGGGGCTGCCACAAGGTACCACAGACTGGGTCTGGAACAGAAGTCTGAGCTCCAGGTGCTACCAGGGTGGGTTCCTTTTGGGGGGGCTGGGGCTGGTCCTGCCCTCTCCAGGGCTGCCGCACGACTGCAGACACATCCCTTCTCGCCCTGCCTCTGTCTTCACCTGGCCTCGTTTTCCGTGTCTTCTGTTTCCCCATGGGCTTGTGGGTGAGGACACAACCTGATGCAGGGTGAGCTTGTCTTGGTGTCACTGTGTCTGCAAACATCCCATTTCCAGATAGGGTCATTTTCACAGGTCCCGGGGGTTAGGATGGGGACCTAACTGCAGCACTGACAAGGAGGGGATGGACAGAGGTCAGTGGCAGGGCATGGTGCCTATGTGGGCAGATGGAAGTGAAGAGAAACCCAAGGCTGTCCTGTGGGCCACTTGGCTGCTGGTGGCCGTGTCTACCAAAATAGGGGACGTTGGAGCAAAGCGGGTAAACTGAGCTGGCTGTGTGGAACTTGGGGAGCCCCGGGGACAGCTCTTTCCTCCCTCCTTTTCCTTTCCTACTCTTCCTTTTCCTTTGTATGGCCTTGAAATTTCATTAGAGAAATGAAGCGTGGGTTCCCTGGCAGCACTGCCTGCTGCAGGGGCAGGAGTGGCCCTCACGTCCTTCCTGCTTCCTCCCTGTGCGAGGCCCGGCACTGCAGCCTGGGGAGCGCCTGGCTGGCCGCCTGCCTCCTCCGCGGGCAGTCCCTCCACAGACCAGGGCTTCTACTCCGTGCTGCTGGACTTTCAGGGGACACCTGCAGGCAGTATGTCCCATGCCAGGTTGAGACTGGCACTAATGTGTCACTAATGTGCCCTGTGTCACGCTGCACCATGAGGTGATGCTGCCCACTGTGCTGAACACTAAGAATTCCTCTCGGACTCGCTATTTTTAGTTTGATGCCTTGGGCTCACAGTAGTTGGCTGAAGCCGCTAAGGCCCCAGCTTTCTCATCCAGAGGCCAAGCCTGGCGCTTCTGAGTGGCACATGGGAGCTGGAGATCCCTCAATAGGTTCCTTTGGCGTCTGGTCATCCTTTCAGGGCACCCCAGATGCAAGTTGGGCTCTCATAGACACAGAGGCTGACCCGAAAACTCCAGACTCCAGCAGGGACCCAGAGCGCCACTGGCACCCAGGAGAACCCGGAGTTCTGGACTCGGGAGAGGCCTGGGCTTCAGGGAAAGGCCTGGAGGGGCTGGTGCTGCACAGAAAGCTAACTAGAGAAATACGGAGCAGGGCCTGAAGTGGTCCCGACACCAGCTGGCGTCTGCTGCATGCTCAGCCCAACCACTGAGCGCAGTGGTGCAGACCCCAGGAAGTGACATGGTGAGGCAACACCCACTGCGACTCCTAAAAAGGCTGTTGCTGGCAGCAATGGGCCTGGTGCAGGGAGTATGGTTGTGTCTCTTCTCTCCACAGCAAGGCCCCTGTCATTTGCAGATGGACTACACTGTGCACACCGGCGTCACTCCACCACTACAGACCAAGATGGACCCTGCACTGTGCATACCGGTGTCACTCCACCCCTACAGACCAGGACGGACCCTGCACTGTGCACACCGGTGTCACTCCACCCCTACAGACCAGGACGGACCCTGCACTGTGCACACCGGCGTCACTCCACCTCTACAGACCAGGAAGGACCCTGCACTGTGCATACCGGTGTCACTCCACCCCTACAGACCAGGACGGACCCTGCACTGTGCACACCGGTGTCACTCCACCTCTACAGACCAGGATGGACCCTGCACTGTGCACACCGGTGTCACTCCACCTCTACAGACCAGGACGGACCCTGCACTGTGCACACCTGTGTCACTCCACCCCTACAGAGCAGGACGGACCCTACACTGTGCACAACGGTGTCACTCCACCCCTACAGAGCAGGATGGACCCTGCACTGTGCACACCGGTGTCACTCCACCCCTACAGACCAGGACAGACCCTGCACTGTGCACACCGGTGTCACTCCACCCCTACAGAGCAGGACAGACCCTGCACTGTGCACACCTGTGTCACTCCATCCCTACAGACCAGACGGACCCTGCACTGTGCACACCGGTGTCACTCCACCCCTACAGACCAGGACGGACCCTGCACTGTGCACACCGGTGTCACTCCACCTCTACAGACCAGGACGGACCCTGCACTGTGCACACCGGTGTCACTCCACCCCTACAGACCAGGACGGGCCCTGCACTGTGCACACCGGTGTTACTCCACCCCTACACAGCAGGACGGACCCTGCACTGTGCACACCAGTGTCACTCCACCCCTACAGACCAGGACGGACCCTGCACTGTGCACACCGGTGTCACTCCACCCCTACAGAGCAGGATGGACCCTGCACTGTGCACACTGGTGTCACTCCACCCCTACAGAGCAGGACGGACCCTGCACTGTGCACACCGGTGTCACTCCACCCCTACAGACCAGGACGGACCCTGCACTGTGCACACCGGTGTCACTCCACCCCTACAGAGCAGGATGGACCCTACACTGTCCACACCCGTGTCACTCCACCTCTACAGACCAGGATGGACCCTGCACTGTGCACACCGGTGTCACTCCACCCCTACAGAGCAGGATGGACCCTGCACTGTGCACACCGGTGTCACTCCACCCCTACAGAGCAGGACGGACCCTACACTGTGCACACCGGTGTCACTCCACCCCTACAGACCAGGACGGACCCTGCACTGTGCACACCGGTGTCACTCCACCTCTACAGACCAAGATGGACCCTGCATTGTGCACACCGGTGTCACTCCACCCCTACAGAGCAGGATGGACCCTGCACTGTGCACACCGGTGTCACTCCACCTCTCCAGACCGGGATGGACCCTACACTGTGCACACCAGTGTCACTCCACCTCTACAGACCAAGATGGACCCTGCATTGTGCATACCGGTGTCACTCTACCCCTTCAGACTGTGCACTGTGCACCGGTGTCACTCCACCCCTGCAGACTGTGCACTTACACTGTGCACACCGGTGTCACTTCACCTGTCCAGACCGGGATGGACCCTACACTGTGCACATAGGTGTCACTTCACGTCTAAAGACCGGGATGGACCCAAAACTCACTGGCCCTGGTGCAGCTCAAGCAAGCGGTGTGCATTTGCTCCCGTGAGGGAGCACTTCTTGGCTGAGCTGTCCTCTCCGTGCTCACAGCTCATCCCCCACAGCCCCCTGACAGTTGGAGGAGAAATTGAGGGCATTGGTGTTCTTTTCTTTGATGAAGGAATGAGTGACTAGAGGGTGTATTGAGGGCTAATTTGGGAAGCAGTTACACCATGTCACTAAATAGAAGGGACCCAAAGCCCAGGCCCTTCACTGTGCAGATCAGGCCTGCACACAGCTTGTGTCAGGATAGCAGTGTGGTGCACATAGGCCATGTGACGTTGGTAGCGGTGGCTGGGAGCTCTCCCAGCCAAGCAGCAGGGTCGGGCTGCCTTAAACCCAGGGTCTGGACACTTAAGTAAACAAGTAAAGTGTCAGTAGCTAGGCAGCACTTGCCGGGTGCTGGCAGGGGACATGCACTTACACGGTCACCTTCCCCAAGGCTGCGAGGTGGATGCCCCTTCCCCCACCTCACAGATAGAGGCACGGAGGCACAGAGGGCGAGAGACTTGCTTAGCAAGGGCCACATGGCTCCTGGGTCCCCACACAGAGAAACCAGCCCTGCTTGTGCACCCACATCACCGGGCCTGCAGTCACATCTCTCCTCCCTGGACAGCTCCTCTCCACACTACAGAACAGTGCGCAGCCCTCCCAGTGACACAGTGTGACTGAGGACCCAGGAGGGGCTTCAGCAACATAACAAAAAAATCCACTGTAAAGGGCCAACCCTTTGCCGACTGAGGAAATAAGAACAGAAATGACCAAGGCTTGAAAACTGTTAGGGAGATCCATCGAGTCGTCTGCTGTAAATGGATCACAAGGCGTGGCGTGGCCACATGAAGGGATAGTGCTCAGCCTTAGAAAGGAAGGGGATTCTGACACAGGCCGCCACAAACGGGAACCCGAGGGTTTTATGCTAAGTGAACAAGCCAGTCCCAAGAGGACAGACATGGTTCTGGCCCACTTGTGTGAGGTCCCTGCAGCAGGCAGAGCCACAGAGACAGAAAGAGTAGGGGAGGGACATCTGGGAGGGGAGGAGGATCCTTGTTTTACAGGGACTGACTTTCAGGGAAGAGCAGAAAGTTCTGGAGCTGAATGGTGACAGGTGCACCACAGTGTGGACGTACTGAACACCACGGAACCATGCACCAAACATGGTTAAAATGGTGAATTTTGTCGTGTGTATTTTACCATAATTTTAAAAATTAAAAAAAGAACTAGGCAGAAAATCTAAAGCAAACTGAATAAAGTGTCTGGGCTCTCCTGTTAATTGTTTCTAGACTGAGTTTTTGGGAGTTTCTGTTTAGGCCAAATGCTCCTGTGCTGTCGAGCTTTGGGATCGGGGTAGAGGAGTCGCGGCAGGGGAGAGGGGACAGGAGTCCGGGATGGGGGTCTAGGCCAGTAAGCTGCACCGCAACTAGAAATGCTTCTTTCTGAGCTCGAAGGTGTTGGGAGCCACCTCCAGGGTCACTGGTGCACTGGAACAGTGACCCGCAGTGCAGCTGTGGACTGGGGCGCACAATAAGAGGTGCACGTGCTGGTCAAACTCCTGCAGACCTTCACCTGTGAGCTGTCTTAGACTGCTTTGTTCTCAAAAAGATGTGGTGCCCTGGAGGTGTAGAAGCTCAAACACAAAAGTAGGAGGCAGACAGTCCTGAGCTGAGCAAGGGGTGTGGGCTGCATCTCAAACCTTTGCAAGCCTAGCACGAACTCATAGACTGCATCCTGGGAGCAGCTGTCCTCACAGGCTCCAGCGCCTGCTTCTGTGCAGCTGAAGCCATGCCCTGCCCGGCTGTGTTTGTCTAGCTAGTTGGGAGGAAGCCCTGGAGCACGGACACCCCTCATCTGGGGTAGGACTGGCTGGCCAGCTGCTGCTGTCTTGTCTAGGGGGATGCCTGGGGTCCCTCTGTGCATTCTGGGGCCTCTCTTGGCCCTCCACACTAAGGACCTTCCCGATTCCCCAGGAGTGAGGCCTGCTGGGTTACCTGCAGCCAGGTGAGTGAGCATTTGGTTGGGGCAAGGTTCTGTGTGGTGCGAGAGGCCCTGTGGTGTGTCTTCCATCCCCAGGCAGGATGGGGCCATGGGGCCCAGGCTCTCAGTGACCCCAGGTTAGAGGGTGTCTGCTCTCTGCTGCCTCCCTGCACAGCTGGTGCCCCACGGCATCCTCATCGCTGGCACTGAGGTCAGTGTCGGCCGTGTGTGTCCCTGTTTCATCTCTCATTTGCATGCAAGTTCATCTGAGGCACCTGTGGGGACACCATGCCCTTCCTCTGAGCCTGGTTTCCCATGCAGATCACCAGAGCTGTCTCCTGCACCTCTGAGGCCACAACACAAACTGGACAGCCCAGGCTGGAGACAAAGGTGCCTGGGCAGTGGCACCTAGGGTCTGGGGCCCTAGGCACTGCCTTCCTCTTCATGTCTGCCTTGGGTTCAGAATCACAGTGGACTCAGGAGAGTCTCAAAATCAGTGTCAGGAAGGCTCCTGCCATGGCTTCGTCCATGTCTGAAAGTCAGCAGATTTGGGCATGAGAAGTGTCTTGGGGCTGTGCAGCACCCAGGCCTGTAGGACCAGAGAGGGCATTACTGGGCCTCTCGATATGCCCTGCTCTGCTCTGCACCCACATTGCTCAGTGTCACCTGCATGGTCACCCTAGGGGAGACACCATCATTCACACACTTCACTAAGGCTTCCTAGCTGGCAAGCAGCAGAGCCAGATGCAGTGAAGCCGTCTGTCCCAGCACCAGCCTCCACACCTCGTGTGACCGCCTGGAGCACAGGAGCCCTCCAAGATAGGGCAGCCCTGAGTTTAGTCTGAGGGGTTTCTAGGTCACAAACGGTCAGCCCCCAAGTCGTCCCCTCCCAGGCCTCTGGACCAGGAAATGTCTGGCCAAACCAAAGCAAAGGGGGGCAGGCAGCAGTGCCCTGCTGTCACAGTGTCCTTGGCCAGTGCTTGGAGGGGCCGCGTGTCCAGAGCCCTTCCTTGGGGACAGTGCCTGCTGCAGCATCTCTGGCAGCTGGCACTCATGGCTGGGACTGCTTGTGGGAAAAGAACCCAAGTAGCTAGATGCTCTCACGACCTTCACAGCCCGCTTTCCCCAGGGAAGGCCCAAGAGTCACTCCCAGCTGGGGGTCAGGACACAAAGGGGTCTGCAATGAAAATGCTCCCTGTCCCCGTGGATACCCCCCAATTCTTATACTGGCAACCCACTTTATCCAGCTTCTCTTGGTCCAATGAACTTATATTACCATTTTCAAATATTTAAATATCTGAAATTATAAGCAAGTAACAGGAAGATGACAATGTCCTGGCACTGGGTGTGATGCCAAGGAGGGCTGCCAGGCACCTGGGGTTGGGCAGCACCTGGGGTTGGGCAGCAGCTGGCCATGGTAGGCCAAGAGACTGGGGACGGTGAGCCTGGCCATAAGGTGTCCCTGCAGAGCAAGCAGAGACCCACACAACTGGGCAAAGGGCACCATGTGTGGGGGCACAGCAGGCACACACCTTCCACAGGAAAGAAGTTTGCAGCCAACTTGGCCTGGGCTGGGGCAGGTGAACTCTTCAAACAGGGCAGCTGAGATCACCTAAACAGTCAGCTTGAAACTCCAGCTCACGTTTGTGCCAAAGGCAGTAAATAAAGGCAGAGGAGCCTGGAGGCCCTTGGGGGGACAAGGCCTGGGTAGGGCAGGGACAGGCAAAGCTTCGCTGAGCCTACAGCTGGAGGTGGCCCACAGGGTCTCCAAGTACGAGGGGGAGGGTCGAGCCAAAGAGGAACATCTAGGGGACCCACCAAGTCTGACCTTGGGTCCCAACAGGACCAGCCTGGGTAGAAGACGGGACAGTCATGAGCAGCCCCCCATGCCAGTGCTGAGAGGACTGAGCCCTGGGCTCCGGCCGGCCAAAGGGGCAGTGGCAGGTGAGGCACAGCTACCATGGCAGACTGAGAACTGGGAAGGGTCTTTGTGGACACTCCAGCTGCATTCCAACACTGCCTTTCTCATCGGTGTTCCTGTTTCAGAGTAGAAAGAGCTTGGCTGACTCAGTGGCTATCTGCACATTAAGAAAAGCTCCAGCTGCACAGCAGCCCTGAGCTGCTGAGGGGCAGGAGATGGGCAGGAAGACACGGACCGTCCCAAGGGACCTGCCTACCAGCCCAAGGTGTTCAGTCTCGCCCAGATGTGGCTCCTTACCAGACCCAAGCCTGAGGCCCCCAAGGCCCTGCTATTGTTCATTCAGAAGGTTGGCAAACTCAAGCCCAGACCTGGAAAGCATCCTTACACCCCAGAGCCAAGAGCACTGGCCCTGACATCAGTAGGTGACTCGTCGGGGCACACCCTTCCCCACAGCAGGAGAGAGGGGCAGGTTCTGAGGCCAGGGGAGGCTGAGGGAAGCAAAAGCACCCCCCGTGCGGACACCCCCAACCTTCCTCCTTCAACAGCTCCTCTGCGGGAGGGCTAAGTGGAGGGGCACACGGCGTGCCACAGGCCTGGTGAAACCATCCTTGGGCCAATCGACAGCTCCTGACCCAGGTTGTTCTGGTGGCCACCTGGTCTGCACAAAGGGCTCCTCCCTCACAAGGTCGATCTCCACTGTCCCTCAGGCCCTGCCCGTGGTGATGCCCTGGGCCCCCTCGCTGGCCACCTGGCCTGTAGCACCTGCTGCTGTTTGCCACCCTGCTTTCCAGCGGGGCGAGGCCTGGCACCCACCCAGGCCAGAGGGGAGCTATCGCTTTTCGGGGCTTGTCATGGACCGTGAATGTCACATTCACTCTGGACCCCAGCACTCAGCACCTGGCAGACACTGTACACACACGGCTCTCTGACTAGGGGATTTGTCCCACCCCATTGAATTCTTAAGACAGCAACACCACTGTGATCCCTCACTCTATAACTGAGACAGTAGTGACACAGAGAGGTGATGTCGTCAACACTGGAGGTGGAGGTGGTGACTATGGGACACAGTTCGACACCAGGGCACCAGTGTTTGGCCATCTCGGAGGCCTGATCCAGGAGACGAGCTACCCCAACCCCAAGAGCTGCTGCTACACAACCCTGGGGGGATAGAGACAATAGCCCCTAATTCCTGTGGATAAGCTTTATAGGCCAGGCAAAGACAGGCCGTGTGGCACGTTCAGCCCAGGGCCTTCCCTGAGAAAACTTCAGATCTTCCACCCTAAGCTTTGCGAGTAGATGTCACCTCCTTCTCCTCTCCGGCTGTCCTCTCGCAGGGGAAAGCTGGAGGTGGCTGGGGGTTAGGAACTAAAGGGATCAAGAGCACAGATAACATAAGAGCCTCCGGCTCACCCTGTCAGCAGGACTGATGCCCGGGGTGCAGAGCAGCACAGGGGCAGAACGCAGCATGCACCTCAAGCGGGGACCTGCCGCATTTATCCAATGCCTGGGACTTTAAGAAAGGGAATGGCAGCTGATGGCAGCTGATGGCGGCACTGTAGAGGGTGCTCTCAGCAGGGCTGAGCGGCTACAGACAGTCTGGGAAGTGAGGGAGAGTTCATCATGCTTCAAACCCCGTCGTGTCCGCCCTCCAGCACGGCTGAAAGTACAATGAGGAGCATGCCCTATGGCGTTTAAAACATGAGGCAGAGGGCAAGAAGCAGGGCCAGGGACAAGCAGTGGACCTCTGGGCAGCAGAGGCGCGAGACCACAGGTGCCTCCTCCCTGTTTGTACTGAAGAAAGGACATTTATGGAACAAAGAGAGCGCTTAATGCCAGTGGTGTGGCAATGTCAGGCACTGCGGCGTCCTCCCCTTCACTTTCCCTGGCAGGCTACAAAGCAGATGTTGCCAACTCTTCTGCACAGGCAAGCAGCCCCAGCAGCCCAGTGCCTTGCTTACACTCACGGTCACAGAAAGTGGTGAAGCCAGCATTCGGCACGAGACCCACCCCTCGGAGTGCAGGTGCCCCCTCCCTGCGCTTCTTTCCTGAAGGTCACGCCAACATTGATGGGTCAACTGGGAGAAACAGTCCCACCCACCACGTCAGGACTCGGCTGCTCCCTTCCCCTCCATTTTTACCCACTTCCAAGACACCTGCTACGGGGACACATTTGGGAAGTTCTAAGGAGGAACCTGCCGTTGTTGACCTGGTAACAATCTGCCTCTTTAAAAAGATTTTAAAAAGTCAAGTCTTATGTGGAGAGAAGGGAACACTTTTACACAGCTGGTGGGACTGCAAACTAGTACAACCTTTCTGGAAGGAAGTATGGAGAAACCTCAAAGCACTCAAGCTAGACCTCCCATTTGATCCTGCAATCCCATTACTGGGCATCTACCCAGAAGGAAAAAAAAATCCTTTTATCATAAGGACACTTGTACTAGACTGTTTATTGCAGCTCAATTTACAATCGCCAAAATGTGGAAACAGCCTAAATGCCCACCAACCCAGGAATGGATTAACAAGCTGTGGTATATGTATACCATGGAATACTATTCAGCCATTAAAAAAAATGGAGACTTTACATCCTTCGTATTAACCTGGATGGAAGTGGAAGACATTATTCTTAGTAAAACATCACAAGAATGGAGAAGCATGAATCCTATGTACTCAATTTTGATATGAGGACAATTAATGACAATTAAGGTTATGGGGGGGAAGCAGAAAGAGGGACGGAGGGAGGGGGGTGGGGCCTTGGTGTGTGTCACACTTTATGGGGGCAAGACATGATTGCAAGAAGGACTTTACCTAACAGTTGCAATCAGTGTAACCTGGCTTATTGAACCCTCCATGAATCCCCAACAACAAAAAAAAGTCAAGCCTTGGCTAAATTCTCATCTGTTGGGGAAGAAAAAGCGTGTGCTCATCATGTTCATGAGTGCATGTTTGCATGTGCACACATATGTGTGTGTATACGTATACATGGGGGGATGTGCACACGTATGTCTTTGTCCACGTGTGTATATGTGCATACGTGTGTGCATGCTGTTGTTGGTGTGCACGTGTATGCATGTTTGTGAGTGGATGTGTGTGCACTGGAGCATGTGTGTTCATGTTTGTGTGTGTGCACAGGAGTGCACACTGGAGCAGGGAAATATTAAAGGGAGGGCCATTCCTTTCCTTGGGAAGCAGGGAAGCTATTACATTTCCATATAGCTTCAGCACCTGGTCCTGGTAGTCAGGGCAACTGGGTCTAGTTGTCCACCTGCCATTGACCAACTGCTCACCACTGACGAAATGGGATTGACACCTGCCTGGAAGGAGCTCCCTGCACTCAGGGGTCTAAGTCTGTGAAAGTGGCTGCAGCGAGGGAAGGGGAGCTGCACTTCCCATTTCGTGGGCACCAATCAAACTGGATCCAGGGCGAGGGTGGCTTTTGGCTTGAATCTGCTGGTTAAGGCCGCCGAGTGCACATCTGAGAACAGGAGAGCCCCAGACCTGGCAGGCACCTGCTCCGTGCCTGGCGGGGCCATCTGCCCGGGTTCCCTTTGCTCCCAGCGTTCCCTCCGCTGCCAGGTGAGGAGCGGGGGCTCACTCCGGGGCTCGCTCAGGCTTCTCAAATGTCCTTGGGGTCTGGGAACAATTTCCTCACAATGGCGTTTCCCCAGGGTCTTTAGGGGGAGCTTAGAAGAATCCCTCCGCAAGCCAGCTGGGTTATTGTCCCTCTCTGCCAATCGGAAGGAGGGGTCCAGGGACACTGGGGGAGGGTAGAAGGGGAGGGGCCCTGAACAAAGGGGGTCTGTTCTGAAGCCCTCTCCTGTGTAACTCAAGTTGGTTAGGAAAACCCAACAGTTAGAGGACTTCCTGTCTTAAAACGGAGGGCAGGTGATCCCTAGAACAGGACCCACAGGCACACCCAATCTCTCTGCATTTGGGAAACTGCAGCGGTCCCAGTGCCCCTCTGTTGTCTGGGCTGACCGTCTGCGGGGACGCGATGGGGATCAGCCCCTGCCCCCTCCCGCCAGCGCCCTCCACTGACAGTGACCCAGGGGCCGGGACGCAGGTCTGGGAGTGTCTGACCTGGAGGTCGGTCCACCAGAAATTAAAGCCTTAATGTACCAACCTTTGAATGTAAAAACAGCCTAACCAGAAAAAAAAAATTTTTTTTTAAAGCTCTGCCTATGAAATAGAAAAATGTTCCCCCCCACCCCTCGAGTCGCCCCTTCCCGCAGGAAGCCGGCGCTTGGGGAGCCCGTCCCGCTCCCGGGCCCGAGGCCCAGGCTGGCTGAGTGGAGCAGAAGCCGGAGCCAGACCTGGGCCGCGCGGACTCGCAGACAGCGTCCCCACCGCCCCCGCTGTCCCTGTGTCCTCGGGCCGTCCCCCGGCGGGGCACGGCGTAGCGGGGGCGCGGCCGTGGCGAGGCGGGGAGGGTACCTTCTGAATGCGCCCATCGATGTCCAGGTAGATAGCCTTGGGCCGGTAGCTGGAGGAGCCGGATCCCATCTTGCGCCCAGCGGCTGCACTTGGACTTTTTACTGTACTTTCCGAGGCCAGCCACCGGGAGGGCGGGGAGCGGGAGGGGGCGGCGGGGGCGCGCAGCCAACCAGAGCCGCCGTGCCGCAGGGTCTCCGGGCCGCCTCCGCCGCCTCCGCCTCCTCCTTTCTGGAGCTCCGGCTCCGCTAGCGCTCGGCTGCTCCAGGCTGGAGCGCTCCTCCTCCCAGCCGCCCGCCTCCCCTCTGCCTCCCTCCTCCCTCCCCGCCTCTCTCCTCCCTCCCTCCCCGCCTCTCTCCTCCCTCCCTCCCCGCCTCTCTCCCTCCCTCCCTCCCCGCCTCTCTCCCTCCCTCCCTCCCCGCCTCTCTCCCTCCTCCCTCACCGCACTCTTCCCACTTTAAGGCACACCCCCTTCTTCCTTTTGACTCCAGCCACCTTGGGGCCAGGGCCAGGTCGGCAGCCTATCTCCAGATGTCCTCTGGACGGATGTCCATAGGACGACTTTTGCCTCCCACGTGGTCAGCCTGCCATCAGCGGACTGGGCTGACAATGGCCCGAGCGGTTGCTATGGTTGTTACCCAGACCCTAGCCCACTTAGCACCAGAAGCGGTCAGGCTTCCTCTCTCCCATTTGAATAGAAAATGGGAAAATTTCCTTCTCATTCATCCACGTCCTTCTCCTAAGTCTTCTGTGCTTTCTAGGGGGTGTCAGCCTCTTCCAGCTGCACCCAGGCTGAAATGGCAATTTTATTTCCGTCCTTTCTGTAGCCAGAGCGAGGGTCACCCAGCCTCAGGCCGGATTCAGCAGCTCTGATCTCCTGAGTCCGCCTTTGTTAATTGCCACAGTGAGTGGGGAGGACACTTGGGGCATCCTCTAGACCTGCAGATTACAGAAGGGGCTGGGTCTCTCCAGCTCTCCTGGGGCTATCCTGGTGGGAATGAGTGTGTGTGTGTGTGTGTGTGTGTGTGTGTGTGTGTTGGGGGCGTGGGTTCTTCTAGCGTGTTGCTTTTGGAAGCAAGTGGCAAAACCAGTTTATTGTTTCATTCGAATTGAATTCCAAACCACCACTTCCCATCTGTTGAGTGTCTGGGTTTTGAGAGAGAGCCCAGTGCACCCAGGCTCCTCCCTCCCTTCCAGGCCCAGCTGGTCATTTCCTCTACCTTCTGTGGTCATCCCAGTCTCCACCTGGTGGACAGTCACTGGCTTTACAGACTCCTCCTGGCCATCTGGAGTGCAGATCTGGGGTCCTGGGAAAGTAAGAGCTCCCATTTGTCCTTGGGTCATCCATAGAGGTGATTCCTTCAGTGAGGTCAGTGGTCATTCTCTGCCTTTGGTTGGTGAGGTCAGTGGTCATTCTCTGCCTTTGGTTGGTGAGGTCAGTGGTCCAGCCCACATGTCACTTCACCTCCCCCTGCCTGCTCTCATGCTTTGCCCACACTTCCAGCACAGAGTGTGAGGTTGTCTGGGAAGGGGGCCTGGAGGCTGTTGAAGTGGGTCACAGTGGGCCACCTAATTCATCATCATGTTGTGATAACATGTCCCCAGATAACTGAAGTGAGCATGTAATTAATAGTTCAGTCTGTTGTCAATGTTCTGGCACTATCTGGGCTAATCTGGAGGCTGCTGCTGGGGCTCTGTATGCTGCCTGCATGGAATTCTCACCAGCAGATGCTCCAGGACTTACTGTAGCCTGGCCTGGTCTCCTCTAATCCCTTTGTTAGCAGAATTCTTTTTTGCAGTAGGTCCCTGGTCTTAGAGATAGGCTTTATTAGATAGAAAGGGATGAAAGGGACCAGAGCCTCTGCCAGAGGTGGGGAGACCCAAGTGGGAAGTCTCTGGGTGGGTCTTTTTGTCTAGGGATTATATATACTGTTTTGTCAATAGGCAGATCTTGAGAATTACATTTGGCCAGCACTTGGAAGACTTCAATGTTGATTAGCAAATAAATGAGTATATTAATAAATGAATGTAGTCCTTCCAGCTCCAAGCAAAAGCAGCAGGAAGTCCACTCCTGAAGAGGCCCAGTTCATATGAAATACTGGAAAAACTGCTTTCTCCTCTCTTGCTTTATTCAGAGAGTGCAGTTTGGAAAGGAAAGGTATATTTGCTTAGGCCTAGAAAACGGGGTCCTTTCCAACCCTGAATGGGGGAACCCTGTATCAACTTCCTTCTGGAGCCCCAGAGAGATGGAGGGCCTAAGCCCAGAGTGTGGTTTCCCAGCATATTAGAGCAGTGGCTCTGTGACTCTGTGTGAACCAGCAAAACAGGCTGGCTGAGTGTGTTTTTACAATAATAACCACTCCTGTAATTATTTTCCATGGTATCTCTGTTAGGTAATTGCCCCAGAGAAAGCCCCTCCCAACTTATGGCCTGTCCCTAACCCCTCTTCCAGCCAGGGCAGTAACTCCTTACTGGCTATTCTACCCTCCCATCACCATTCTAAGACTTCCCCTAACTGAACCTATCTAGCTCTCTCTCGCACGCGTGCTCTCTCTCTCTTCTCTCTCTCTGTCTCTCTCGGTCTCTGTCTCCCCCCTTTCCTCTCTCTCTCTTTTCTCCCCTGTCTCTTCTTTTCTCTCCTCCTTGGTGCTGCTCTGCAGCATCCCTCCCTCACCAATAAAAACCTTTTGTATAAGGCTTGGTGGTCTGTGAGATCTCTGCTGGTCGAGTGCCCCCCCTTTCAATCTCTATTCTCAGGAGGTAGACTGTGCCCTAGAGAGGAGCACCTGCTTTTACCAGATCCCCTGGGGGAGAAGTGGTCTTCCACTCACCAGGACTGCCATCATGGTGTGCTGGGAGCTGCTCTGTGCACTGACACAGTAACAAACAGAGTGACTAAAACACCCTGGCTTAGGGGATCTGGTGTTTCAGTGGGGGAGGCAGACAAGATGGGTTGAGAGATTAGAACATGTAGATGAGATTAGAACATGTTGGATGATAATTAGTGCAAGGAAAAAACCATTCTGGGAAGGGGATATGGAATGCGTGGGGGAGGGGATCTTGGAATTTTATTTTATTTTATTATATTTATTTATTTTTCAGTTTTTGGCAGGAGCTGGGTTTGAACCCACCACCTCTGGTATATGGGGCCGGCATCCTACTCCTTGAGCTACAGATGCCACCCGGATCTTGGAAATTTAGAGAGTGGCTGGGCAAAAGGGAAGACCTGGTGGAATTTAGGATGGAGGAGCCGGTGTATGTCCAAGGGAAGACCCTTTCAGCACAGGAAGCAGCCTCGTGTCACTGCCCCTCATTCAGGAGGCCTACGTGGCTGGAGTGGCAGGAGGAGGGGGCAGTGGGCCAGAGAATGGAGAGGTGACAGCCAGGAGGACCCCTTCAGCTTGCTCTGTGTTTGCTGTGGGCCATGAAGGAGGTGGTACTGAGGAGAGGAAAGGATTGACTCGTGTTAGCAGGAACCTCCTGGCTGCAGCATAGAGGCACACTGAAGGGTCGGAGCCGAGGCCGGGACGGGGAGACCAGTGGGCACCTGCTGCCGCTGTCTTTGCAAAGCATCATTGTGGTTTGGACCATGGTGGGGTGTTGGGGATCTTTGGAGAAACAGACCAAAAGTGAGAAGTTGGCTCAGAGTGATGGAGGTGAAGTCCCACCATGCACCATCCACAGGCTGGGGACTCCAGAAAGCTGGTGGTGTGGTTCCAGACCAAGGCTGAATGCCTGAGGCCCAGGGGAGCTGATGGCGTAAATCCCAGTCCAGGGGCAGGAGAAGATGGACGTCCCAGCTCAGGAAGAAACAGGGCAATCCGTCCCCACCTGTGGTTCTGTCAGGCCCTCCATGGGTGGGCTGAGGCCACCAGTGAAACACTGACCTCTTACAAAACACCCTCCCAGGCACCCCCAGAAACAATATTTCACCAGCCCTCGGGCAGCCTGGGCCCAGCCAGGCAGACACAGGTAGACCTAATGTCACTGGGCTGCGGAGGGGCTGATCCCACATCCAGGTTGGGGTCCGTGGGGTCTTTGTTCCTGGTTGTGTCCGAGGGTGATGCTGTCTGTACTGTCCCCTCCTCCCCTCTGACACGATGTTGCTCTGTCTGCAGCCTTGTTGCTTGGTCCTGAACAGCCTCTGTGGGGAAGGTTCTGAAAGCCCCCACCCCTTCCTGCCCCCCAGGTCAGCCCAGGGCTCTCCTAGCGTCCTAATCCTGCGTTCCTGCTCCTGGCCTGGCCACCAGGAGTGTAGCTAAGTCGGTTCTTCAGAAACAATATGAAAATGGAGGACGCCTCCTGCCTCTGCCGGAGCGGCCCAGCTCACCTGCCTGCTCTGTGCTGGCTGGGTGACTGAGTTCACATACTCACAAGGGAAGATGCAGGGAAGGAAGTCCCCAACTGCCCGGGGCCTCGGAGCCTGAGACCCTGCCCAGTCCTGCAGGGTCGGCCCGTGGGAGGAAGGCCCCAGGTTCTGGGAGCCAGAGCAGCTCAAACCTCTATCACCAGCCCCCACATGGCCTGCAGTTTCTTCAGTACCTTCCCAGGGGCACACAGGCTCATTCCTGTATGCAGAGCTCACTCTCTAATTCCCAGAAATCACACCAAAGAGAAATGTCAACTTAAGGTGTCAGAGCCAAATTGGAAATTGGAAGGAGCTGAGCCGTCAAAGGCCAAGGATGGAGACTGTGGCGTGAGGAGCTGGCTGTTGGGTCCCCAGCAAGAGAAGGCGAGGTGACGCCACCCCGGGGGTGGGCCAGGCCTGGCTGCCCAATGTAAGCAGCCTCCAACAAGGGCTGGGAAGCAAGGGACAAGTCTAGAGCAGGGGCGTCCAACCTTGTTTTTTCTCTGCCATCATTGGAAAAATAAGAGGTGTCTTGGGCCATATGCGAAATGCACAGACACTAACAAAATCTGATGAGCAAAAAAAAAGTTCCAGGCCTATGTTTTGTGATATTTTGCACCACAAAAAAAAAAAAAAATGTCCGTACAGAATCAGCATGTGGCCTGTGGCTGCAGCAGGTTGGGTGCTCCTGGTCTAGAGGGTGCCTATGCTGTGTGGCCAGGCCAGGTAGCGTGTGCCCCCCATGGCAAACAGCTCCCAGCATCAGCTCCCAGCAGCTGGCCTAGCCCGAGGGCAGGTCAGAACTAGGGGCTGGGGGCAGCTGCTGACCTGGTGCCCAGGGGATACCTCCCAGGATGTTCTCACTCAGATCTAAGGGGTGTTTTCCCTTACTATTCTGAAAAGGCTCTGCTTACTGCCTCCCCTCACCATTCTTGTTGCACTTGGGACAAAATCAGTGTGTGAAATAAGCCAGATGCGGTCGCCTGCTTACAGGAGACAAGGCGCTGGGGCAGGGGCTTGTTGAAGGGAACTGAGGCCCCCTGGACTCTGGAAATGTTATGGGATGGGATTGAAATGAGTGAACGTGTCAGAGGCAGGATGCTTTACCTTCTGACAGGTTTGCTATTGCACTGAAATACAGTTTTGTACGTCTGGATGAACTTGAACACTAGCTCTCAGGGAAGACCACTGGGCAGGACGGGCCAGGAACAGAGAGGGGTGTGGGCTGTGTGGCCTGCTCCACCCTGAGCTCCAGTCAGAGGGAGGAGAACCTGCAGAGGTCTTACTACACTGAGTCGGTTTAGCAGTGTTTGATTTATACCTGTCTCTTTTTATAGCTTTAGTAATTACAAATTATTACCAGTTATAAATATTTCAAACAGTGTAGCAGAAAAGGCAAAGTCCCATCCAGGTTGGAAAACGGAACACCAGCCCTTCTCATCCCTGTACGGGCATCTCTGGCATCCTGCACTCCTAGCTCAGCCAGGCCCCGGTGGGGAGCGTTTGGATTTTTCCCACTATGTTGCTGTCATGAATAATGTAAAAAATACCTACAGGTCTGTCCTTTGTGGTTGGGCTGTTATCCTTTACAATTGATTCTTGAAAATAAGATTTAGAAAATAAAATTTTAATTTTTAAACATTTGTGTGCTGGGTAAACTCACATTTAAGTTTTTTATTTTGCCAATTTGTTCTCGAAAATAGTTATACTGATTAATTACCTTATTTATTTACTCCCACCTTTGCAAAACGTGAGCCTCCTTTCACCACACTTTTGGCAAAATAAGACAGGTTTGATCCTGTTTATCTTTTCCAATCCAGTGGGGGGAAATCATTTGATTTTCATTTCTATTTATAAGTGAGATGAAGCATTGCTGATGGTGTCTAGCCGTGTGTCTCTCCTGCGAATTCATATTCTTTACCCTTTACTCTATTTTAAATCTTTTTTTTTTTTTTTTGCAGTTTTTGGCTGGAGTTGGGTTTGAACCCACCACCTCTGGCATATGGGGCCGGCGCCCTACTCCTTTGAGCCACAGGCACTGCCCGTATTTTAAATCTTTTTATTATTGATTTTTACCAGCTCCTTACATGTGAAGGATAATGACCCTCTGGCTATTATGTACTTCACAAATATTTCCTCTGAGACAGTGGATCTTTTATTCTTGTTTTCTTGATGTGGCTTCACACTTTTAATTTATCACAACAGTTCCACTTTTCTTATGGGTATTAAGGAATTTCTCATCAGCTCAGAAGGGAGGTATTATTTATATTAGAAAATTTAAGAAGAAAAAAAATAACAAGGAAGTGACCTAGATTTCCCAAGATTGAGCCTTGCTGAGGAAACTGGTGTATTTGCAGAAGGGACCAGCAAGGACAATGACTCTGCTGCCGTGTAGAGGCCGAGATGGTGGCACAGCAGGAACGTGTGGCCTCTGCATCCTTGCCCTCTGTCCACTTGCTCACAGGCCAGGTGCTGGCCACCCACCTGGGGACAGAGCCATCTTGCTCTCTGGCACTTATTGGTGATGTCGAACTTTGTAAAAGCCACAGAGAGTGGGACAGACTGGGGTGGGGATACAAAGCAGTCCTATGGAGAATAGTGGGATTCTAGGTGCTTCCTAAATTTTTAAAAATGTATTGTCTAGTGCTTTGAAGTTAAGTTTGCCATAAAACCGGGAAGAAGGGAAGTGTCAAAGTGGCAGCGTTAGCTTGGACAGAGTGGACAAGCGTCCACCTTCCCAGCAGTGCCTGGAGAGGGGAGGCAGAGCCGTGAGGACGCTGTGTGGCCCGGTGGCCTTTCAGGGTCTAGACAAACATTGAGGTCATGTGCACCTGGGGTTGAGACGTGTTGTGAAGTGGCCCTCACTGTCACTTGCTGCCCTGCCACGCACACCGCGTGCCTCGTCCCCTTGTGCTTCCTCGTGCTCTTCTCAGGGGTCTCCCCTCCCATGTTGGCCTCTCCAGGGACGTCCTGTGACCTCAGGTGGCTTTCCTGGCCGGTGAGGTCTGGCTCTCTGGCCTCTGGCTTCACCCTCTGGCCCGAGGCACTGGATACTCTCCTGTCATCTCCTTGATTTTACAGGTTGTTTCTTCTAAGAGGAATGTCCCTTCCTCTTTCCTCTTCTTGGTCACTTTATTCTTTAAGATCTGTACCCCCCTCAACTCCTTATGCCACTTGTGAAGAACTGACCCCCAGATCATTCATTAAGGAAATTCCTTGCTGACCCCCCTTAAGCAAGGACATGTAAATTGTTCCTGTGTCTAGCACCTGAAACTAAAGCCTCTCACTCCACACTGATAATGAATTACAGG
This sequence comes from Nycticebus coucang, assembly GCF_027406575.1. Taxonomy (NCBI): domain Eukaryota; kingdom Metazoa; phylum Chordata; class Mammalia; order Primates; family Lorisidae; genus Nycticebus; species Nycticebus coucang. The sequence goes on from NC_069795.1 coordinate 3,660,605, forward strand.
TTTATTTTCCCAGGAGCAGAACAGAGATAAGGCAGGATCAAACCTCTTCCCCCTGCCCGGGACATCTCCCAGCCATGCTTGCTTCTCTCCCTTGTCTAGCATTCCCGTATTTTATGTAAAATGCAAATTTTCCGGGCCTCACAATGCCACAGTTTGCCCCATCAGCTCCCCCTTTTTCCTTCTCTCTGTTGCCATTAAATCCAGAAGGTTCCAACCTCCCCTTCAGAAAAAAAGGCCACTGTTTGTGTGCAGTGTGTGTTTTTCCTGGCATGTCCTTAACTTTGGCTTAATAAACTTCCATTGATTGAGACTCTGTTTTTACCTCAGTCATTCACTTGGGTGGACAGTGGCCCCCAGCCCAGGGCCTTGCACATGGTAGGAGTGTGACAGACCAGAGCTGCCTGTTGCTGTCCTGGTTAGGAGGCGCAGCACCACCGAGGCATGGCCTGTGCGCTGCAGCCTGTGAGTACAGGGTTTGCAGAGGTCCCTTCCACAGGGTCTGCCCCACACCTGGAGCTGAGTGCACATCACACATTCCCACTGTGAGTGACTCCGGGGTTTAGGAGCCGGGTTTCACCTGCCTCTGTTGAGTGTTGTAGTTGATCTCCGCCAGTGATGACATTGATTCAAGAAGCCAAAGGATGCCCTTGTGTGGGCTTCATGGTGCTGAGTCTGCCGTCTGTGGGGCGTAAGCAACAAACTGATGCTGTCACCGCCTCCATAAGTAGGACATGGAACCCTAGACATTCTAGTCTTCTGTGTCTGGTTGTCTTCTGTGTCTGGTTGTTCCTTGACTGTGTAGACCCCAACGGCAAGCTTCTTAGAGATGAGGGCCATGTCCTGTTTATTTTGGGGTGACTTCTACAGTGCCTTGGGATGCTTTAAAAATACCGAATTCTAGCTTTAGGGGCCAGAGCTTTTTACATTTGTTTTAGTGACAGAAACTCTGGCTATGCCTCTTGTCAATTTCCAATTAATTTCTTAAGCACCCCCTGCCATGAGTTATGAACCGGCAGCTCCGTGTTGGAGGTGTTGGGGTCCTTCCCCCTCCTGTGTCCTGGACCCCTGGAGCTTGTCTGTGCAGATCTGAGAGGGGCTTCTCACCCCTCCTGCCGGCGAGCACAGGGCCCCTATCAGCTCTTCTAAGTAGGCCAAAGTGTCTGAATGCGTATGAAGATTGGAGTTTGCAAGTTGCAGGATGATACAGAAAAGCGAGACCTTAACTGTAGGAAAATCCTTCTCCGTTTTTTCTTTCTTAGCAGTTAGCTCTTGCTGGCATTTGCTCATTTAAATATGGTATAACTTTCACAGCTGACCACCTCCATACACTGCCCACACCCTCGACTTGCCTTAATTCTCATAGACTGGACAGGCACCCCAGGTACGTGTTGTACAGGAGGTCTAGTTCCTTATGTTGGCCACCTCCGTTTTGACCAGTTTGTTACAGGCCCTTGGATGGTCAACTTACAGAGGCTCTGCTATATTTAAAAAACTTCGAGAGGAGGGCTGTGCCTGACCAGAACTTCATAGAGGACGTGCATGAGGGAGTAGGTCTGGCAGGACCCACCAGGCCTTCCAACCTCAGGGCCCCGCCAGATTTCAGAAAATAGCAAAAACATCACTGAGCTCAGATCAGGGTGAGGTGCCGGTTCAGAGGTGGGGATCGGGAACAGGACTTGGGGTGCAGATACATGCAGCTGGGCCTGCCTCTGAGGTGCTGACAGGCAGAAGAGGAGAGGTAAATAAACAAGTCCTCCCTCCCCACCCCACCCACCCTCACAATGTGATAAATCCTATCTCTAGTGGTGGTTTGGGAAAAGTTCTATCAGTAAACAAGACAGGCAGACTTCTACCAACCTGGGCTTATATTCTGGTGGAGGGACAGGCAATAAACACCTATCTGAGGCTTATATTTTGGTGAGGAGATAGGGAAGAAAAAAAGATAAATGTCTAATATCATGCCAGGGCAGAAATAAGAGCTTTCAAAGGAAAAACCAAGCAGAGAGCTGGGAAAGAGAATCCCTGAGGCTGTTATTTTAGATATCATGCTGGGGAAGGCAACAGGCAGAGGTGACATTTGAGCAGAGAAGGGAAGTAAGTAAAAGAGGAGACTCTGACAGGAGAGCCCTCCAGGTGAAGGGTGCCACTGGGGAGATGGTAAAAAAGAGGAAGGAGCAGCTGGGGACCCAGCGTGGGTGTGGGTTGGGGTTAGGGTTAGGAGAGATCTCCAAGAGGAGGGTGCTGTTGGGGAGAGAGTGGGGAAGAGGAGGAGCAGCTGGGGATTTGGGAGGCTGGTTTTCAGGACTTACAGTTCTACTCTAGTTGTGACTTTAAGACAGGAACCTGGGAGGGAGTAAGGCTGGCTCAGTCCCATGTGGTAGCACTTGGGCAAGGAGGCTCAGGTGATGGCCAGGCCAGTGGGTCCTGGGGTCTGCTCTGCTGGGGTCTGAATGCAGCTCCTACATGCCAGCCACACTGGGTAAATGGCTTAACCTTCCTTAGCCTCAGTTTTCTCCTCTGTTAAATGGGGCAATAGGGCCTTGGCAAGGATTAACTAGTACACGGCATGCAGAGCTTCTAGCCCCCATCCAGAGCGCTTTGCTCCCACCCGTGCCCTTCCTCCCCTTGGCCTTGCCCTCTCCCCTGCTTTCTAATACATGAATAGAATTTGAAGCCCTGGTAGGTTTTCTTCCCTATAATGAGCACCAGATGACTGTTGCCATGGCAGTGGCAATTTCTTCCCCCTCGGGAGCGTAGATTTACAAATTGCCAGAGAGGCCCCTTAGAGCAGGTTGAGCACTCCATAGAAAATTTCTGCTCCCACCCCAGAGGAAGCAGCAGTAGTTTCCCCTAGACAGTTTCCAGCCACCATGTCCAGCTATTGGGAGGGGAGAGGCCTTCGAGGAGAATCACTGCTACCTTCAGGGGAAAAAAGGGTCCCCCTGAGTCAGTAGCCTGGCATTCCCATGGTGTCTTCCTGGTGACAATCCAGTCTTATTTGACACTTATGCAAGGGTAGCTCTGTAACTGTGGCTCTGAAGCACATCAGGTGTCATCATCATTGTTGTTTTAACATAAATTTACTGTCCTGCACCCCCCCCCCTTAAGTACTGTGGCAGGAGTAGATGACTAACTTCCCAGCGGAACTTCAAAGTGTCATTTTCAGGCAAGCAGGGGAGTCGTCAGCCATGACAGCAGTTAGCAAGGTGCCAAGACAAGAAGTGTCGGCCGCCTGCACATGGGGAGAATGGTGTTTGGAAGCAGATATCCACAGATCTGAGCTTCTCAGCTAGGAGTTCCCAGTGCGAATTTCAGCCACTCATCTGATGCCGCAATGCTCAGTTCTCCTGTCCTTTCTTATACAAAGGACTGACAAAACATGTCTTAGTTCGACTCAGGGTCTGTTAGAAAGTTTTCAGCTGCTAGTAGAGAAACTTTGAGTCAAATAAACCTAAAGACAGTGTTTTGACTCATAAGTAAAAAGTCTGGGGGCTGATCTGGCTTTAGATGCAAGAAGATCCAGTCTCAGTCCCTCTCCCCCTCCTCCTCTCCCCTCCTCCCCTCCCCTCCTCCTCTCCCCTTCTCCCTCTTTCCTCTCCCTCTTCTCCCCGCCCCTGTCCCGCCCTTCCTCTCCCCTTGTGTCCCCTCCCACACCCCACAATGGGCTTCCCCACATGGCCAGTGTCACAGCTACATGCCCAGAGCTCACATTCTACCAGCCTGGTAGTCCTGAGAGAAGGAATAATTTATTGCAAACTCGATGAGAACGTTCTAGGGAGAACCTGAGGGGTGGACCTGGGTCCCACGTGAGCCATTTCTGCACCAGCCTTCCCAGTGTGCGGGCGGCCGACACTTCTTGTCTTGGCACCTTGCTAACTGCTGTCATGGCTGATGACCTGCTTGCCTGAAAATGACACTTTGAAGTTCTGCTGGGAAGTTAGTCACCTACTCCTGTCACAGTACTTAAAGGGGGGCGTGTGGGAAAGGAAATTTATGTTAAAACAATAATGATGATGACATTGGACGTGTTTCAGAGCCACAGTTACAGAACCAGTGGGGACTGGGTACTCTGGCCAACGTGCTTGGGTCACCGCTGAACCAGTAATGTCCACGAGTTACAGGTTTAATAAGCTAATTATAATTGTTAAATAAAATTGTGTTTTAGAACCATTCTAGATCTACAGAAAAATCACACAGACAGCACACAGAGTTCCCACAGGTACACAGCAGCCTCCCGACACCTCCTCCCAACACCTCCTCACTGTGGAAGGGCACTTCTGTTAAAATTAACAAGCTAATATCAAGACGTTGTCAGTAACTGAAGTCCAGCTTTTACAAAGATTTCCTTAGGTTTCTCTAATGTAGTTTTTCTGTCTCAGGATCCCACTTGACATTTAGTCATCATGGCTCCCAAGACTCCTCCGGCTGTGACAATTTCTTAGGCTTTCCTTGTTTTTGGTAGAGCGTACACCGAGAAGTGTCCTGGGCAGCTATCGTGTGAGATGTCCCTCAACTGGGCTCTGTCTGATGTTTTCCTCATGATCAGACTGGGGGATGGGTTTTACAGAGATTAATGCCACTGTAGTCATGTTGTATAAAGACACATGCTGACAATGGGACAGTTGTCACCGTTGGTGCTGACCTTGGTCACCTGGCTGAAGTTGTGTTTGCCAGCTTTCTCCACTGGAAAAATTTCTTTTTCTTTCTTTTCCCATGTTGTTGTCCTTTTAGTTTGTTTTGTTTTGAGACAGGGTCTTGGTCCTTTCAGGACCTCTCCGGCTGGGCTGGCAGCCCTCCCGGTGCTGGAAGAGGAGGAATTTTGACCTGAACAGCGACTATCTTGATGTGAGGCGGAAGGTTAAAATCCTGTTTCAGAGCCAAACATCGAAAGGAAGCCCCGTCCTGCCCCTCAACGAAAGTGACTGTCTCTGAAAAGTCCCCATGCCAGATGGGGGAGCTGGGCTGAGTCCACAGAGCCCACCTGTTGACGTAGATGGCATTTCTAAGGTATTGGATGTGAGTCTACTGCCTCAGGGTGGCACCAATACCCTCTCTGCTCACTTTATCCCTGGGGACAGGGCTGTGTGTGTGAGCCTAGGGCAGGTCACCTGCCCATGTGGGTTGTCCCTAGCTATGAGCTCTATCTGTGGTCAGGAGAATGTGGCTGTGGGTTAGCAGAGCTGGCCCGAGTGTTCTATTTAGAGACAGCCCAGAGCTACATGACAAGAAGATGTGACATCCTCATGTGACCTGACCCTCTGCCATCTCCCTGTGGCATATGAACTACTCTCTGCAGATTGCTGAGAGAGTGAGGAAAACCATCTCTCTACGATTCCTTACATTTCTCCACATGTACTGGTAACACCTTGTCTCGTGGTCACACGCTCCTTTCCCATCCAGGGGATGTCACTTCTGATCAGAATTCGCAGGTGAGATCAGAGCCCAGAGTTGTGACAGTTCTGGGAAGGAGATGCAGCCTTCAAAGGCAGTTTAAAAAACATAGTTCTTCAATATTTCAGAAATACTCATTTTTCTTATCTTGCAACTCAGATTGACTCTTTTAAGAGATGCTGTTATCTGTCTCCTGGGCTTGATGTATGTGTGTGTGTGTGTGTGTGTGTGTGTACGGTTGCGGGTGCGTGCACATGTGTGCTGTAAAACCTTACTCATGAGCCCACTTAGCGCCCTGGGAGCTGGGCATGAGTCCCTGTGGTGACTGATGAATAATAATCCACCCACAGAACACACACGGACTCCAGCACTCACTCCTTAAAGTCTCATAATCGTGGCTTAAGAAAATACATAGCCCTTCAGTATTTCAGAAATATTCATTTTTCTTATTTTGCAACTCAGAATGATTCTTTTAAGAGATGCTGTTATCAAGCCCATGAAGCTGATTATGAGCATGGTAAAAAGCCCTACCAGCCCACGCCGGCATCAAGCACCATTATTTGTCCTGCTTGACAGGCTGGTTTGACACACTGGCCTTCCACTGGCTTTCCAGATTAAAAACAGAGAAGACAATGATGCATGAAATGGCACAAACCAGAAAAGACAAGCCTGGGGGGAAATCACAGAAGGCTTCGTTAGAAAGGCTCCTTAGCTGAGTTAGGGTGCTCTTATGGTGTAATTAATATATTACACAATAGGGCATCATTACAGTGTCAGCGTTACAGATGAAGATTCCCTTTCACTGCAGTGGAAAAGCTGGCCACATTGGTGATTCATCGCTCTGCAGAGCAAATATCTAGTTATTTGACTGAATTTAAACCTTTCCACTGACTGATTTGATGTTCTGCAGACAGAGCTTTAATGAATTGTTGTTAAATCTATTTAGCCTCCTAAGAGAAAGGAAAAAAAATTGTCTTAAATGAAATGAATATACTGTAAGCTTCTGTGCATTCTATTCTTTGCTTTAACTGAAGGTCGAATAAGAAAAACTGCTATAATCAGTTAGGCTCTTGCATTCACCTGGCCCTGCAGGGTGAGAAGATGGGCTGCGCAGACCTCAATGAGAGCCCAGACTTGCCTGGTCTCAGCGTTCACGTCCTTGGGTCACTCTGTGTGTTTCTCCATGTGAGCTCCGAGCGAAGCAGCCAGGGAGGACTTAAAAATGGGGCTCATGTTATAAGATGTGGGTGTCTGATGGAATAAATGGAGAGGGTCATGAAGGGAATCAGAGAGTCTGTCTTAAAGGGATAGTGGATAGAAGGAGACGGATGATGGGTGGATGGATGGATGCATGAATACTTAGATGAGTGATGGATGGATGGATGCTTAGATAAGTGATGGATGGATGCATAGATTCATGAATGCTTAAATAAGTGATGGATGGATGGATGCTTAGATGAGTGATGGACGGATGGATGGATGCTTAGATGAGTGATGGATGGATGGATAGATGGATGCTTAGATGAGTGATGGATGGATGGATGGATGCTTAGATGAGTGATGGATGGATGGATGGATGAATGCTTAGATGAGTGATGGACGGATGGATGGATGCATGAATGCTTAGATGAGTGATGGATGGATGGATGGATGAATGCTTAGATGAGTGATGGATGGATGGATGAATGCTTAGATGAGTGATGGATGGATGGATGGATGCATGAATGCTTAGATGAGTGATGGATGGATGGATGGATGAATGGATGGATGCTTAGATGAGTGATGGATGGATGGATGGATGCATGAATGCTTAGATGAGTGATGGATGGATGGATGGATGCATGAATGCTTAGATGAGTGATGGATGGATGGATGGATGCATGAATGCTTAGATGAGTGATGGATGAATGGATGAATGCATGAATGCTTAGATGAGTGATGGATGGATGGATGAATGCTTAGATGAGTGATGGATGGGTGGATGGATGGATGAATGCTTAATGAGTGATGGATGGATGGATGGATGCTTAGATGAGCGATGGATGGATGGATGGATAGATGGATGGATGCATGAATGCTTAGATGAGTGATGGATGGATGGATGGATGCATGAATGCTTAGATGAGTGATGGATGGATGGATGCATGAATGCTTAGATGAGCGATGGATGGATGGATAGATGGATGGATGCATGAATGCTTAGATGAGTGATGGATGGATGGATGGATGCATGAATGCTTAGATGAGTGATGGATGGATGGATGGATGCATGAATGCTTAGATGAGTGATGGATGGATGGATGGATGAATTCTTAGATGAGTGATGGATAGATGGATGGATGGATGCTTAGATGAGTGATGGATGGATGGATGGATGCATGAATGCTTAGATGAGTGATGGATGGATGGATGGATGCATGAATGCTTAGATGAGTGATGGATGAATGGATGAATGCATGAATGCTTAGATGAGTGATGGATGGATGGATGAATACTTAGATGAGTGATGGATGGGTGGATGGATGGATGAATGCTTAATGAGTGATGGATGGATGGATGGATGCTTAGATGAGCGATGGATGGATGGATAGATGGATGGATGCATGAATGCTTAGATGAGTGATGGATGGATGGATGGATGCATGAATGCTTAGATGAGTGATGGATGGATGAATGCTTAGATGAGTGATGGATAGATGGATGGATGGATGCTTAGATGAGTGATGGATGGATGGACGGATGCATGAATGCTTAGATGAGTGATGGATGGATGGATGGATGCATGAATGCTTAGATGAGTGATGGATGAATGGATGAATGCATGAATGCTTAGATGAGTGATGGATGGATGGATGAATACTTAGATGAGTGATGGATGGGTGGATGGATGGATGAATGCTTAATGAGTGATGGATGGATGGATGGATGCTTAGATGAGCGATGGATGGATGGATAGATGGATGGATGCATGAATGCTTAGATGAGTGATGGATGGATGGATGGATGCATGAATGCTTAGATGAGTGATGGATGGATGAATGCTTAGATGAGTGATGGATAGATGGATGGATGGATGCTTAGATGAGTGATGGATGGATGGACGGATGCATGAATGCTTAGATGAGTGATGGATGGATGGATGGATGCATGAATGCTTAGATGAGTGATGGATGAATGGATGAATGCATGAATGCTTAGATGAGTGATGGATGGATGGATGAATACTTAGATGAGTGATGGATGGGTGGATGGATGGATGAATGCTTAATGAGTGATGGATGGATGGATGGATGCTTAGATGAGCGATGGATGGATGGATGGATAGATGGATGGATGGATGAATGCTTAGATGAGTGATGGATGGGTGGATGGATGGATGAATGCTTAATGAGTGATGGATGGATGGATGGATGCTTAGATGAGCGATGGATGGATGGATAGATGGATGGATGCATGAATGCTTAGATGAGCGATGGATGGATGGATGGATAGATGGATGGATGGATGAATGCTTAGATGAGTGATGGATGGGTGGATGGATGGATGAATGCTTAATGAGTGATGGATGGATGGATGGATGCTTAGATGAGCGATGGATGGATGGATAGATGGATGGATGCATGAATGCTTAGATGAGTGATGGATGGATGGATGGATGAATGCTTAGATGAGTGATGGATGAATGGATGGATGAATGCTTAGATGAGTGATGGCTGGATGGATGGATGCTTAGATGAGCGATGGATGGATGGATAGATGGATGGATGCATGAATGCTTAGATGAGTGATGGATGGATGCATGAATGCTTATATGAGTGATGGATGGATGGATGGATGCATGAAAGCTTGGATGAGTGATGGATGGATGGATGCATGCATGAATGCTTAGATGAGTGATGGATGGATGGATGGATGAATGGATGGATGCTTAGATGAGTGATGGATGGATGGATGGATGCATGAATGCTTAGATGAGTGATGGATGAATGGATGGATGCTTAGACGAGTGATGGATGGATGGATGGATGCATGAATGCTTAGATGAGTGATGGATGAATGGATGGATGCTTAGACGAGTGATGGATGGATGGATGGATGCATGAATGCTTAGATGAGTGATGGATGAATGGATGAATGCATGAATGCTTAGATGAGTGATGGATGGATGGATGAATGCTTAGATGAGTGATGGATGGGTGGATGGATGGATGAATGCTTAATGAGTGATGGATGGATGCTTAGATGAGCGATGGATGGATGGATGGATAGATGGATGGATGCATGAATGCTTAGATGAGTGATGGATGGATGGATGGATGCATGAATGCTTAGATGAGTGATGGATGGATGGATGCATGAATGCTTAGATGAGCGATGGATGGATGGATAGATGGATGGATGCATGAATGCTTAGATGAGTGATGGATGGATGGATGGATGGATGAATGCTTAGATGAGTGATGTATGGATGGATGGATGGATGCTTAGATGAGTGATGGATGGATGGATGCATGCATGAATGCTTAGATGAGTGATGGATGGATGGATGGATGCATGAATGCTTAGATGAGTGATGGATGGATGGATGGATGGATGAATGCTTAGATGAGTGATGGATGGATGGATGAATGCTTAGATGAGTGATGGATGGATGGATGGATGCTTAGATGAATGATGGATGGATGGATGAATGCTTAGATGAGTGATGGATGGATGGATGGATGGATGGATGCTTAGATGAGTGATGGATGGATGGATGCATGAATGCTTAGTTGAGTGATGGACGGATGCATGAATACTTAGATGAGTGATGGATGGATGTATGCATGAATGCTTAGATGAGTGATGGATGGATGGATGGATGAATGCTTAGATGAGTGATGGATGGATGGATGGATGCATGAATGCTTAGATGAATGATGGATGGATGGATGAATGCTTAGATGAATGATGGATGGATGGATGAATGCTTAGATGAGTGATGGATGGATGGATGGATGCTTAGATGAGTGATGGATGGATGGATGCATGAATGCTTAGATGAGTGATGGATGGATGCATGAATACTTAGATGAGTGATGGATGGATGGATGGATGGATGGATGCTTAGATGAGTGATGGATGGATGGATGCATGAATGCTTAGTTGAGTGATGGACGGATGCATGAATACTTAGATGAGTGATGGATGGATGTATGCATGAATGCTTAGATGAGTGATGGATGGATGGATGGATGAATGCTTAGATGAGTGATGGATGGATGGATGGATGCATGAATGCTTAGATGAATGATGGATGGATGGATGAATGCTTAGATGAATGATGGATGGATGGATGAATGCTTAGATGAGTGATGGATGGATGGATGGATGGATGGATGCTTAGATGAGTGATGGATGGATGGATGCATGAATGCTTAGATGAGTGATGGATGGATGCATGAATACTTAGATGAGTGATGGATGGATGGATGCATGAATGCTTAGATGAGTGATGGATGGATGGATGGATGAATGCTTAGATGAGTGATGGATGGATGCATGAATACTTAGATGAATGATGGATGGATGGATTCATGAATGCTTAGATGAGTGATGGATGGATGGATGGATGAATGCTTAGATGAGTGATGGATGGATGCATGAATACTTAGATGAATGATGGATGGATGGATGCATGAATGCTTAGATGAGGGATGGATGGATGGATGGATGGATGCATGAATGCTTAGATGAGTGAGTGATGGATGGATGGATGGATGGTTGCTTAGATGAGTGATGGATGCATGCATGAATGCTTAGATGAGTGATGGATGGATGGATGGATGCAGGAATGCTTAGATGAGTGATGGATGGATGGATGCTTAGATGAGTGATGGATAGGTGGATGGAGATAGATGGACTATGGATGGATGGAGATAGATCTATGATGGGTGGATGGAGAGATGCATGAATACTTAGATGAGTGATAGATGAATGATGGGTAGGTGGATAGATGGATAGACAGACGCATAAATGTTTAGATCTGTGTATATATGTAGATCTGTCCATACCTGAGGGATATGGGTATGCACATACAAATGTATGGATGGATGATTAAGAGAGAGGCTTGTTTGAGTCAGGTAAATGTCAGCATATTCAGTTACAGAAGCCCACTGGGCAGTGGACACATTTGTTGAGCACTTGCTTGTTACAGGCAAGTTCCAGGTGTTAGGAGCATGAGGCTCCTGTGGGCATGGGGCTCACCTCTAGGGCTGGGTGTCACTACTGTTGGTAAAGGGTCAGGAAAGCCTCTGGGGAGGGGGGCTCTACCTGAGCCCCGAGCAGGCAGACAGAGCATCTGGGCAGAGGAAGCAGTGACCATGGTCATGGCCTGGTGATGGGGCTGGACCTCAGAGGCCTGCGGGCTGGACCTTAGAAGCCTGTGGCTGCACACTGGACCTTAGAGGTCTGGGGCTGCACACAGCCCCTCCAGGTCCACTCTCTCCACCTGGCCTGCCCTGGCTGGCCCATGTAGATACCCCAGGCCCCTGGCCTCTGGCCTCTGGTTGGATTCAGCCCATGGAGGGCCCCCTGAGAGCTCAAAGGGTGGGGGCAGAGGGTGGGTTCCTGTCCTCTGGGAGGTAGCCCCTGGTTGGCTCTCTCCTCTAACTGCAATCACCTGATTCGGCCCCTTTGTTCAGGTCCTTGCAGTCACTGCCCCCTGGCAGGGTAGACACTGTTCTCCTGTGACCAGTCCTGGTCACTGCCCCATCCTTTAGAGCCCTCCCCATCCCTCCGTAATGGCCCTTCCTCAGTACCCCCAGGTGGCCCTAACTCTAGATCTGTTCCCGGCAGGGCCCTGGGTGGTGGGTACAAGAGTGGCTAGCAAACAGCCCCACACGTGGGTCAGGCTTGGCTCAATCACACACAGGAGGTGGCAGGACAGTCTTCCGCTGGGGGAGAGGGACCAGGGTGATGCCAGCGTGGAGCAGCTTCAGGGAGGGTGAGGCACAGACAGAACCAGAGTTGCTATGGTGATAGCTGTGATTACACAGAGACTGAGTACCCAGCTTCTTCCACACATAGGAAGAGGGAACATCGGAGCGACTGGACATGAAGTTAGGGGCCAGAGGCAGCTCCAAAGGACCCTGATCTCCCAGACAGGGGATGGCATTGCCAAGACTGGCCCTGGGAGTGACTGTCAGCTCCTTCACATGGCCAGGGCTTAACCACAGTGATGGTCCCTCCAGGGAACATCTGGCAATGTCTGGGGCCATCTGGGGTTGCCCTCCGCATCCCACCCCAGCCAAGATGACGGCCCAATCCCAGCTCTGCCTCCTGGGGAAACTGTAAAAAGCCGGCAGCAGCAGAGACTCAGGAGCTGGGGGATGTGCGCCGGCAGCTCAGCCCCTCTCAGCTGGAGCCCAGAGCTTGATGATCACACCAGGCGTTGGAGGAAGTCAGCTCGGCCCCTGGCACCTAACACACAGCTACTGCCCAGAAAATGCCGTCTGGTTTCTCCCGATCAGTAAGGGAAGTCACGAGAAGAACCCATGATGTGCAAGACTGCAGGCCATGTAGGGGTTCACTGAAGCTGCTCTAGCCATGGCTGCCCAGCGCCTGGCCTTGGACAAGCTGACCGCTGGTGGTAGATTAATTATGTGGAGTCCCTTCCACTGTGGAGGGGCAAGTCTTCCCTCCTCACAGGGCAGGTCTGCCCTCCCTCCCCAGCCCTCCTTCCTCCTGGGGCAGCTTTCCCCTCCCTCCCCAGCCCTCCTTCCTCATGGGGGCAGCTTTTCCCTCCCTCCCCAACCCTCCCTCCTCACGGGGCAGGTCTGCCCTCCCTCTCCGGCCTGAGCAGTCTGGAAGGTGCTTAGCACAGACTTCATGGAACCTGCCCCCAGCCCATACTGGTGATTGTAGGAGAGGGTGGGCCTGGTTAGCCCAGGGTCTGCACGCACGCTGGCACCAGCTGAATGTAGGGGCTTGAGGAGCCACTGCCTGATGGCCCTTGGGACAGTGGAGGGAAATATTCCCTGTGGGCAGAACACCATGACTCATGTGGGCAGAACACCGTGACCCATATCTGGCTGTTCATTTCCTAAGCAATTAGGGCTGACTGAAGGCAAGAATCAGTGTTCATAGACAACGGTGAACGGTGACAGGGTGGCCACCATTGGAAAGGACACAGATAAGGACACAGGGTGGTGAGGCGGGCATATGAGGGCCCTCCGCAGGGACAGAATCCACAGGAGCGCTCCCTCCTGCCCCATCTCTCTCTCTTTCTGAAAATCCTAAAGAGGGCAAGAAAGGAGAGAAAATGATAAAGAAAATGCTGAGCAAACGGAAAATAAGCAGTGAGATGGCAGACACAAGCACAAACGTATTAGAAATGATGGAATTAGATTAGAAAGCTATAAAACCTGAGCTGGAAACGCACTGCCTGAGTGGGACGTGAGGTCTCGCGTCCTGCTTCAGCATAACCGGCTCTGGTTTCCAGCAAGTCCTTCCTTGCGTCCCTCCTGTAGGAAGAGGGGTGCCATGAGGGGTGCCCAGGTGCTTGCCAGTGGGAGGTGCTTGCCACCTGGGTCAATGGGTGCCGTGGAGACAGGTGCAGGCTGCAGAGGCTTGAGCTCCAGGAATAGTGAGTGTGGGAGCAAAGCGAGGGGCGCAGGCTCTAGGAGTGAGTCCAGTGTCCTTCCTGCCTCTGTGTCAACCATCACTGCACCAGGGACAGGACAGAAGAGGCAGAGTGTGGAGCAGAAAGGGCTAGTTCACAGCCAGGGGCCATCTTAGATGAAAGAAATCCCTGCCCCTCGGGGGCAGAACTTCCTTGCGGATAACCTCACCCCGGCCACTGCTGATGTCCTCAAACCCCAGTGACATTTGCTGAGTCGAACTGGGACCCTTCTTCCTGGGGCTCCTTTCCTGAACAACTCTCGGGCCTCTGAGCTCTTCAGTTGCACACTCTGACATCACAGCTCCAACCTTGCTGAGGGGGCTTTCAGATAGGGTAGGGAAGGCGGCTCTGTCAGCCTCTCGGGAGCAGCCAGTAAAAGATGAGCCAGACCTCAGGGCTGGCTTCAGAGAGGATCTTAAGACGGCAGAGGAGGCTTCTTCCTGAGGGTGGCTTGCCACCTGCCCTGCTCTGCCTCTTCCGTACCCACAGTGGCCATGTAGCCCTCGGCTCCCGGGGGACGGGGCCCGCTCTGCCTAGGTTGTTTGCTGTACCCCACATCCTGGATAATGTCCAGTCAGCATTTGCTGAGGGGAACTAAGAAAATAAAACAGACAATGAATAAATGAATAAATAATTCAGGGACCTAGAAAGCAAAGTGCGGCCCAAGTGGACACCTGGGCTCTGCAGAGCCGGGAGTGAGACCTAATTCCCATCACCTTCTGTCACAGCGTTCACTGCAGCTAGGAAGCAGGGAGTGAGGCCCGCGGCTGGGAGTCAGCACTGCTGAGGCCGAGGCGGGCCCGCGTGCTCCTCCGTCCTCCAGTCCCACCAGCACTGTGGGAACAGGCACGGAACATGCACCCGGCTCGGGAGACCCCGTGTTCCCCTCCATCCACAAATCCACCTGCAGTTTGGTTTGGGCCAGCATAGTCATGCTATGGGGTTTGGATGTGGGCTGGAGGTCAGAGAGGCGACCAGAGAGGTGGCAGGGCCAGAGGGGAGAGCCCTAACGCGCCGTCTGACCGTTCTGGGCTCCACAGAGAGGATGGTGGTCCTGGCGGGTCTCAGCTCCACCCCTGTCAGACAACTGGTGGCTGGAAATCACGCGTGTATTCTCTCATAGCTCTGGAGTCTGGGAGTGTAAGGAGAAGGCAGCGGCTGACGTGGGCCTGGGGGGCCCTTGCTCTGGCCCGCATAGGCACCCTCGCTGTGTCCTTAGGCGGCAGAGGCTGGACGAGCGCTCCTCTCTTCTCACAGCCGTTAATCCCACCTTGGAGGCGGCGCCTGTGACCTCACTTAACCTTGATTGCCCCCTTACTCCAAACAGAGTCATACTGGGTGTGGGGGCAACAGATGAATTTGGGGGGACATGTTTCAGTCCAGAGAAGGGTGTGGTGTTCTCCTGGTTCAGAAAGCATCACCTGTCCCTGGCCCCTGGTCAATGTTCCTGCCTCAAGGCTGGGGCAGAGCTGGCCTGGGTCTTATCTCACTGCAGAATGGGGGGGGCATGTTTTCTGGGGGTCGTGGCTCAGCTCCCTCCACGCAGCATGGAGTGAAGCTACCCGGGGGAGGGGCGGCACAGGCCTGTCACTACACCAGGTGCCAAAGGACTTGGCTGATAGCCCGTGACCAGCCAGGGCATCCATTGTAAGTACACTTGTACCTTAGAGATTGGTGGGTGTGAAGACAGCTATTTTACTATATAGTTTTGGAAAAGAAATAATAGCTTCCCATGTGAGATAAGCTACATTATCTCAAGAATCTCAGAAAAGTGAAAGATTTTAATTTGAAGGAAGATGATTTTAGGAATGTGCTTTTGGGCTGGAGGAAAGCTGAGCCTGAGAGAGGAGAACTTCAGGGGTCCTAGTGCTCAAGTTGGGAACGCCTGTCTGCAGAGGGGGCTCTCACCTTGGTGTCTGAGGGTGTCCGCTGGTGCCTGCGCCCCAGCCTACGCCACCTGAGAATCTGTGTGGTGAACAGCACACGGGCTCTGTCACCAGGCGAAACCCCTGATATCAGAGTACAGGGTGGACTTGCTGCTGAGGCCTCCCTACAGCCTGGTCCCCCACAGAAGGGCTCAGTGGAAGCCCCCAAGACTCCTGCTTTGATCATGATGGGAAGGGAGGTGGCTGCCACGAAGAAGGGTTGGGAAGGTGAAGAATGCCAGCCGGGCCGGTCGCACCCCTGCAGCACCGCCAGGCAGACAAGCTCGTTGGCAATAGTCACGTATCCAGCTGTCCCTGATTTAGCCCACACATCCCCGTGTGTGTCTCAGGGGAGCAGTGACTGACAGCTTGTCCCAGAATGGAAATGCAGACGACAGAGGCTCCATCAGAACGGAAGAGGCCATCTTTTTTTTGAGACAGAGCCTCAAGCTGTCAGCCAGGGTACAGTGCTGTGGCATCACAGCTCACAGCAACCTCCAACTCCTGGGCTCAAGCAATTCTCCTGCCTCTGCCTCCCAAGTAGCTGGGACTACAGGTGCCCACCTCATCGCTGGCTATTTTTTGGTTGCAGCCATCATTGTTGTTTGGCAGACCCAGGCTGGATTCAAATCCGCCAGCTCAGGCGTATATGGCTGGCGCCTTAGCCGCTTGAGCCGCAGGTGCTGAGCTGAGGCCATCTTTTGAAGGCCTACTCTTTGAAGCGGAGCTCATGCAGGAAACAAAAGCCAAGTGGTCTTGAATGGAAGCAGGGTGACTCAGCAGGCCCGCGGTAGGGCGGCCTCCTCCACCACTCTGGGGGTCTCCCTTGACACTCCACCGGGGCCTAAGAGTCCTTTCTCCCCTCCTGGGTGCTAGACTGCTCCAGGCATGTGACTACACCTTATTCACCCTATGCCAGATACATATTAGAAATTTAATTTTTTTGAAGGAATGAATGAATAAAGTCAGCAGTGTCTGGGGGGCAGATGTGACACCAGCCTTCTAAGGACAGGCACCTGTCACCAGACGCTGACTGACTTCTCTTCCCGCACAACAGGGAGAGAGGTGAATGCCACCTGGCATTTCCACCGCAGTGGGATCCATCCTGTGCCGAACTCAGTCACTAGCTGGTAGAAGGCAGGGAGAGGAGGGAGTCACAGAAAGGGCTGCGCCGCGGGGCTGCATGCTGGAGCTAAGGCCTCTGTGCGACGCCTTTGTGAGGAATGACAGCAAAGAGATCACTTTGAGCTCATGACCCTGGCTTGCCCTCACACAGGGCAGAGTCTAGCAGGGAGACAGACTGGGGAACAGATGATTCCAGTCCACTGAGGCGGTATATGAGGGTCACTGGGACCCCTCAGCCCACAGCGGTGGGTACCACTAAGCCAGAGGAACCAGGCGCGAATGGGGGTGGCCCCCTGCTCTCTGGCATTCTGACCACTTAACATTCTGGCCAAATGGTGCTGATTTCAGGAAAACAGTTGGGGGAAGGCCTGTGGTGGGAAGTGTATATCTTAGAGCATCTGTGCAGAACCAAAATGGAATTGTCACACGTGTGTGTTAGACTCCAAGTTTATGACGAGGTCGAACAAAACGTCTACCTTCTACAAAACCACACAGAATGTGCTCAATCTCTGGTCCTGGGCTACAGAACAATTGTGCTTGTCTCGGCTCCTGACAGTCAGGGCAGTGTGAGCCACCCGAGGGTGAAGATCAGGCGTCCCATGTCCAATTCAGTCCCCTTTGCTGTCTAACCGTTTCTTGTTTACAGTGAGTTTCCAGGATATTGCTGGGGATGACAGATGAGCAGAATAGTCAAGCACACGTATGCCCTGTGCTGTGACAGGTGCAGCTGTCTTTGCAAATGTCTTTGTGTTTAATAGCAGTTTCTTATTTTTAGCATTTAATTGCTTTTCATTAGAATGTTAAGCCAAAGGAGGACAGTATACATTACTGGATATGCTCCGACTCGTCCGTATGGAGGGGGTGTGCCTTGGAGCAGATGTTTACATTTATTCCTGAAATCTGTTTTTTCTGCCAGTTCGCAGTGCCTTCTGAGCTTGAGGCTGGGCTGAGTATCACATTTTCACTAGCATTACATGCAACGTGAAAGCGCTGGAGATAAAAAAGGTGATTTGATCTGAGCTTAGCTGTGCATGATGGCACCGTTTCAGGGAAGCTTTGCGTTTATTTTTCGTCAGCTCAGATTGGCAATAATTCCAGTAAGCCCCGACTTAGCCCACATCACCTCTGGATGACTTAGACAAAGATGGTGGCTTTTTAGAGTTTCTGCTTTGAATGAATCGCTTTCATGCTGGGCATTTTTTCTGTAGGCCACTCCCTGGTGTCAAATCCGAACATTGCCCTAAGAGGGCAATGTCTGTGTGCCCAGCAGCAGTGGGGACTGGTGGGAGGCTGTGCCTCGGGGCTGACACGTGGGTCTTGCCCATTCAGAGGTCTGAGCGAGTAAACGAGACATAGGGTTTTGCTTATGCACATACTTGTGAATTCTCTGGGAGGTCCTGTAGGTCGAGTAAAGACAGTAACTTATAATAATGGTAAGGGTTTGTTTTGTCTGGATCCATCATGACAAGAATTGAATTAACTGAGAGCCAGAGTCGCCGTCTGTCTGTGAATGATGAAGGGTATAAACTGCTCCCCAAGGGAGGGATTTGGAAACTCCTGCAGATCTTTCCAGATGGACTCATGGGTGAAACTCACTTTAAATCACTACTTAAGTCCTTAAATCTGCTTAGTAAATGTTTTTCAAGAGGTAAGTGTTTGTGGAAAAAATACCAGCTTCGTCCACTAAGTAATGGTAACGGTTTGTGGCAAAAAATGGCAGCCTGCTGTGCAAGCCACGGGCTTCGAGGAGTTGTTGGAGCTGATGTGTCTTGTGAACCAGCGGCGACGTGCACATGGGCAGCGGCTCGGGACGGTCCCTCTCCCCTCTGCTACAGCCAACAGCACGTTACTTTTTCCAGACGACATGATAATCAATTAAAAGAAGGCCCCTATGTGACAAAGGTCTCTTCCATGTCCACTGGGGAGTAACAGAAATTGACCCTGGTCTTAAGGTTGGTTTGAAGCCTAGAAATTGAAGCAGACCCGCCTATTTTAGCGTGTCGGTGAGACTGTGCCCATGAAGAGAGGGCCCTAGTCAGGGAATCGGCTGCTGGGACAGTCTGCAGTGACAAGTGCTTATACACTAGGTGTCCATAAACCTGGGGTTCTCTGGAGTCATGTTTTTTAAGATTTCTACCTCAAATAAATAAGAACCCCCCCCTTTTTTTGACACAGAATCTTACTCTGTTGCCTTGGGTAGAGTGCCATGGCGTCACAGCTCACAGCTACCTCAGACTCTTAGGTTTAAGTGGTCCCCTTGCCTCGGGGTCCTGAGTAGCTGAGTCTATAGGTGCCTGCCACAACGCCTGGCTAGTTTCTCTGTTTTTAGGAGAGTCAGGGTCTTACTTTTGCTCAGGCTGGTCTTGAACTCCTGAGCTCAAGCAGTCCACCTGCCTCAGCCTCCCAGAGTGCTGGGATCTCAGGTGTGGCCACTGAGCCTGGCTAAGGCATCCCTTAATGTAAGCTGAGGACCAAGAACAGCTAAGTAACTATCTTGTTAGAGGCTGAGAATGTGGTCTAAATAGGAGGCTTTTGATAGCATAGCATGATTTAGGAGTTAAAAGCATGGATGTCTAGAGAGAAACATGAATTTCATTTTTTCAAAACAATTCCCAGAAATAAAATTCTTTTCGAATGGCTTCTGATAGAGTGATCCAGCTAATAGTTTGGAAGTGTCTCTGGCAAGGAAAAATTTCTTGATTAAGAGCAGACTCTGTATTTTAAAAATCAACCAACTGAATAGCAGGGTTAACACTCCTGGGAAAATTAGACCAAAAATCAACACTACTTATTGAACAGACGGACACCCAGTCTCCACGCTGACACAGGTCAATAGACCAGGCAGGTCTGAGAGTTCTCTGAACCATTTTTTAGCATCTGGGGCAGATTTTGAAGTGGAAAAGGAATGGATCCTAAAGGAGGCTTGAAAATTTGCAGATGGCCTTCATCGCTAAAATGAAAAATACCCCATGGGGAGCATAGCTGGGTCTGCAGCTGATTCCGACTGGGATTGTGACGACCAATCTCAATGGTAGGAATGGGATCATGTGTAAAATATGGTCTATGCATGGCTAGAAAGTCGTTAATCATGGAGCAGTGGCTGCTGTCACACAGACCTTGGAAGAAAATCCTGTTACTTTCCTTCAGTGTCTTAAAGACGCGCTGGCCAAGCGTACTATGCTAGACCTGAGAGTTCAGAGGGGAAGGCCACTGTAAGAGACAGGTTTTTAACTCAGCCTCAGACACCAGGAGGAAATGCCAAAAGCTCTTGTCTCAAGATAATGAGGCGCCTGCACTGGAGGGCCCAGGTGGGAGCGAGAATCCATCCTTTGGGCCAAGGTAAGTGGTGCACAGTGGTCCAGCTGTTCATGGGGGTTAGTTTCATACACAAGGGCAGCTTTCTGTTGTGAATCCTGATCCCAGGGGTAACCAGCATCTGCAAGCTGACAGCCTCACCGTGGGGGGGAGGAATCTTATTCAATTGAAAACACACTAATTCTAACTTTTGGCTCCTGTAAGTATAATCATAGGGGTCACAATTTTTCATAGGAGTTGAAGATGTTTCAAAGGTTCTCAAGAGTCAGCAGGAGCTTGTTTGTGGTCTTCAGCAGGGGACAGTGTGGCCCCAGGCTGCCCTCAGGAGCGCTGCGTCCTGAAGGAGGCTCCAGGCAGCTTAACCACAGTGGGAGCAGACATCACAGCGGAAAGGCCCCCTCCCAACTGAGGTTGGGGATTATTATCTCTGTGGGTTTGTATAAGAACCTGGCTGCCTGGAGGATAAAAGGAGTTTCTATTGTACTTGGTCTAGAAACTACAAGGTTGGAAGCGGCTTGGCGGAGCATCTGAGGAGGAGCAGAAGCCCGTTAGACAGCCAGTGACTCAGGAGCTGTTAGAGGGTGTCCTGAGAGGATCTCAGGTGTGCTGTGAAAATGTTTTAAAGATCATTAATTAAATTTCTTTTGAAGGAAGTTCAAAGCACAGTAAGTATATTCTTTTTTTAATACTCTTTTTGTGATCAACATAATTTAAGTGTGCCATGAGATAAAAAAGTTGAAAAACACCGTATTAGAGAATGCCATGGGAAAAAGAGCGGTCTGTACAAAATTTCAAAGGGGCCGAAAGTTGGAGCCTGTTGGGGTACAGTCCTGGTTCTCAGTATGGCAACAGGTATCACCTGGAAAGTGAAGACACGTGTCTGCTCTCTGCTCTGAGGGGGAGCTGTCGGGCCATAATGGTATGATCCAAGCATCTGCTTAAAAATACACCGTGTGTTAAAATAAATCGAAGGCTCACGTGGGGCAGGGTGGAGACAAGAAGTGCGTATTGTGGAATTCACTGAGGCTGGGGAGGGACACGGGGGGCTAGGTGACTGTCTATGTTTGTGTGCCCTTGAGAATACCACAATCCATAGAGCACCATCACATCACAGGGAAGCCTGGTCTGCTGCAGCCTCATCTGGGTTGGACTCGGCGAGTCTGGCCTTCCAGCCTGCTGGACAAAAGGGCAGGGGTGTCTACTCAGGGCCTGAACCCTGACCCTGAGCCCTGTGGACTCAGGCGAGGGCCTGAGCACGTGGCACTCTCTGGGCCGCAGTTTCTCCATTCTTATTAGGAGGGTGACAGAGCTGCCATAGTCCTGGGGGAGTAGGTGGCACACTAATGGGAGTGCTCTCCATGTGGGGTCCAGTGGCTGTCCCTGGTCTGGGTCTCTGCCCCAGCTGCCTGGTAACCCCACCCCCCTTCACTTCTGCCCCAGGCCTGGCCCATCCCACTGCCCAGGCTGGCTCCCCAGACATAAGATTTCTCCTTAAATGAGACGAGTGAAGCCAGTGGACCCTCCGACACCCAGACCATGTGTGCAACTCCAGAAGGGTCTGCCGGGAGAGGATGAGGCTGGGGTGGGGGCTTCCGGAGCACCAGTGTTTGGGACTGCGCTCTTCCACCTGGAGGGCCTTCCCTGATCGGGGCTGGGAGGCCCTCTGGTGGCAGCTAAGAATCAGAGTTGTATGAAACAAAACAAAACAAAACAAAACAAAAGCCAGGTCCTAAGGCCGCCAGCCCACAGGCTGCAGGGGAGCCCCTCTCCACGGTACAGCCCCTGACTAGACACTGTGGCACCAGCCAGTGTCCACTCTGCAGTCTATGGCGATAGCTGAGGTCAGAGGAGCAGGGCCAGCTTGCCTCGTTTTGGAGGGTGCAGTAGCACAGCCAGTGTTCTAGCTGAGGCTCTCTGATGACCACACGCCTTGTTCTGGGGTCCTGGCAGTTGAGCAGAATGGGCAGCTGCAGACCATGGCTGCCTCTGGGAGAAAGCACGGAGCAGTGGCCGAGCCCCTGCGGGTCTCCACTGTTTCCTTATCTGTCAAGTGGCCTCTGAAGACACCCTCAGCTCTTAAACTCACTTGCCCCAAATTGGACCAGGTTTTCTTCTACCGAGAGCTTCTACCTGCTGGCCCCACGCTCCTGACTTCTCTCATTTCCTCTAGCTCCACAACTTTCCAGCTTCCCCTCCCTGCACCGTTGTCAATTCCTTGTCACCAAGTCATACCCTAGAGCAGGGGTCCTCAAACTGCGGCCCATGGGCCACATGCGGCAGTATGATTGTATTTGTTCCCATTTTGTTTTTTTACTTCAAAATAAGATATGTGCAGTGTGCATAGGAATTTGTTCATAGTTTTTTTTTTTAAACTATAGTCCGGCCGGTGGTGCCTGTGGCTCAAGGAGTAGGGCGCCGGTCCCATATACCGGAGGTGGCGGGTTCAAACACAGCCCTGGCCAAAATAAATTAAAAAAAATAAAATAAAAAATAAATAAATAAAAAAAACTATAGTCCGGCCCTCCAACAGTCTGAGGGACAGTGAATTGGTCCTCTGTTTAAAAAGTTTGAGGACGCCTGCCCTAGAGCCTACCATCAGCAACACCCGTGGTGTTGTCTCCAGAACCTCTGCTCTGAGACCCCCATGGCAACCACCTCCTGTCTCCCCAGGTGGGCCCCGACCCTCCCTTCCCATTCCACCCTCCGCCTCTTCACCAATGTCCCTGGCATCCCTGGGACATCGCCCCCCCCACCTCTGCCCACCTTTCCTTGCTCTCCTTTTTCTCTGGTCCCTTCTTCCTACAGCCCCACTTGTCAAAAAAGCCCAATTCCAATTAAATTGTTGACCCTGTATGGCCCATGCTTGCTGAACACACCTGGATCTGCCCCTCACACCACCGAGATCTCTGCTGGACCACCCCTTCCGAGGGATGGCCATCAGTATACAGAAACGCAGTCCCCGCTCCTGCCCCCTTGCTGGCTTAATTTCTTGGTGGAACTTGCCTCTGTGACCCCATGAGGGCAGACTGGGCTTGCCTGTTCATCACCTAACCCCTGTATCTGTCCTTGGTGACAAGTGTGCTGAATGAATTTGTGAACGAATGGATTTTTGAATGAATGAATGACACTGTTCCACAGTCAGGGTTGAAGTCATGACTCTGCCTCTGGATTTGGGTAAATTTTATGACGCCAGACACCCGAGAGGTATCTTCCTGAGGCTGGGCTTCAGTGTGGGTGTCTGAAGGCAGAACTGCTAGAGGTGGTGACATTTGATGTCACCAAAGGTGTGACAGGATGCTGGGCTCAATATAGAGGTCCTATCGCATCATCTCTTGGAAAAATGTGCTCCAAACACACCTGTCTCAAGAAGCAATAGGCCCTGGTAGAGAGTGTCCACTCTCCAGTATCACCCCAACTCGTAACATTGACTTTGTCACACCGAGTAACATAGACAGTACAGAAAGGTGGTGCCGGGGCCCCCAGGGGACAGGACCTGTAGAAGATGTCTCTCCCGGGCTGTCTCTCACGTATCCTCACACACACATTCACATATACACACCACACACACTCACATACATGTATACTCACCCACACACACACTCTCACACACAGATTTGTTTCAGGGAAGCATCCTCCACCCCATGGTGCTGGGTGGGGAAGTCTGACGCCGGCAGGGTGGACAGCACATGGGCCCGTCAGGCCGGAGCCGAGGCTGAGTCCAGGAAGGTGGGATTTCTCCTTTCTCAGGGAAACCTGAGTTTTGCTCTAAAGGCCTCTGATTCTGGAACCAGGCCCTACCCCAGCTCTGTTGTGACTCTCCTTTACTTATAGCCAACAGACCGAAGTGTCACACACATTTATAAAATTGCTTCACAGCGACAGCAGAGTCAGTGTTAGATGAAACCTTCAGGTGCTGCAGCCCGGCCGGGCCAACACCCACAGCTAACCTCAGGTCAGTCACAAGGGGACACACAGCCCATAGGAAAATGGGCAAAGGCTGTGAGGAGGAATCTGCGTGGCCAGAGGAGTGGGGAGACACGTGCTGGGTGACACTCAGCAAACCAGTTAAAGCCACCAGCGCCAGAAAGTTCCTAGTCATAGGGGCTGTTTCCTGAGTGCTGGGGACTTCCATTTCAGCCATGGCCACACGGCCATGCAGGTCACAATTAGCTGTTTAGTTAACTGGCTACGCAGGCTGCAAGGGCATCCCAGGACGGGAGCAGGCAGGGCCAGCACTCGCCCTCTGGGCAGACCCATGGCATGGCGGGGAGCAAGGACTTTGCCCTCGTAACAAGCTGCCTATTCTCAGGGTTTGCCAAAGTACGTGGGGTTTGCGGCCCAAACACAACTGATACAAGTGACACTGGTGACTGGTGCCAATGGCCAAACCTGCCAACCAAGGCCAAGGCCAAAAGTACCTTCGGCAAGGCGGGAAGGCGTCTGTGCCGGGGGCCAGGGTTGTCAGTGTCAGCATGCCTCAGGTCATGAGCTTATCTTAACTGGAAGCAGTCAAATTAGAGTCTGTTTTTAATTCTAGTGGACTCACGTGCACCAATGCACATGACTACATCAGAGCTGTAACTGAGCCGCTCGGTGCTGCCAGGAAGTCATCGATAAATAAATCCAAAGAGAAGAGGAAAGGAAAGGACGCTCAGGCCTCTGAAGGGAAAAGGGAAGCAGGAGAATGAATGTACAAACTTAAACAGGACGGGGAGGGTGTACGCAGGCACCTGTTTGTCAGCTTGTCCTGTGGGCTATCCCTACTCAACCCAGGCCAGCTTATCCTGTGAGCTATCCCTGCCCCGACACAGGTCAATGTGCTGAGCTTGTCACACACATTGTGTGTGACCCATCCTTTTCCGCTGCTGTCAATGGCAAAGTCTAGCATCAGTTCAGATCCTCCCATTGGGGCCCAAATCACCTCCTGGTACCCCAGTATCCCATTTACTGGGAGGTGCTACTCCCATAGCTGCCTTGTGAAAGAACCATAAGGTTTGCCAAGTGCTGCGACCAGTGCAGGAAGACTCTTAAGGCCCTCGGATTCCCTGTCGGACTCCGTGTCAGCATGTTTGGAAAGATGTGCCCCCTCCAAGTGGCTGTCCGATGCCTGACGGCTCCTGGTGCAGCCAAGGCTGAAGCCAAGGTCTCTGCCCTCACCAGACGTAACTGCAAAGGACTTCTAGTAACCTGCTGGGAACCCAGGATGATGACCGTCAGCAATGTGCCTGTTCCTGCCCATCTGTGGATGTGTGTGTGGCACACCACAGGACCCCCACCCCCCGATCTGCTGCCAAGAGCAGGTGGATGTGGAAGGGGACATGGGGACGTGGAGGCAGCAGAAGAAAGCCACACGGGAGGCTGGTGGGAAAGGAAGAGAGAAACCAAAGCTGACCCCACACGGCCTGCCGGCAGGGAGACCCGCACTGTGGTCTGGTGGCTCTGGGACAGACCCAGGCTTAGTCGTCTCCAGACTACTGAGTCCTGGAAGACTTCCTGGAGGTGTGGTCCCTGGCGTGGTGGCTCTGTGACGATTTGCAATCCGCAGGCTTGCTTCTATCTCAGACATGCCGGTTCCCTCATGCCTCTGCTGAGAAAATGAATCACACGCAGTAGAACAGCTGCCAGTTTTCACTGAGGACGGCATGCAGTGCTGCCCGACACCCTCATTCTAAATGGAAGGCCTTTGTGTGGAGGGTGATTCAGCAGTGGGTGAGGGGGCTTCTGGGGTGAAGAGAAAGTGTTGACCTAGGGGTGGTGGCCACATGGTGTTGTGACGCACCAAGTGCCACTGAGTGCACACTCTAAATGGCTAATGGTGTGTTTTGTAAATTTCACCTTGATTTACAAAATGAAGCCCTTGTGAATAGGAGAAGCTGCTCCTCTGGGGCCAGCCAGCATTGTGGGGATCAAGGACATTTTGGGATGTAGCAGCCACATCCGAGGACCCTGAACCTCTTGGAGATGCAGGGTGCAGCGACTCCTTATAAGCATATCCCACTTCTCGGCTTCTCTACCCAAAGTGCTGTATAGGGACAGAAGGGGTATGAATTGGACCAATAATAGAATGTCCAATCCATGCCTCATGTTAGAACTTCAAAAGACAGGACTGTCTTGGTTACTGACAAGTCAGGGAGGAAGGTAATAGTCAGCTTGGGTGCAGGAAGCTACCGAGCCAGTGTCTGTTGTAAGTAAGTTACATGTGGTGACCTTCACACAACCTTGTTAACTGTCTTCTGAAGGGTGTTGCCGAACACCAGTCCAATGCCAGCGACCAGGAATTCTCCCCGACAGGCATCCCATTGCCTCTGCCTTTCCTCCCATGGGTACTGGAGCAGTCTGGGCCACAGCAGGGCGACGGTGTCAGGACCGTGGTGCTCACTCTGTCCCTCACTCTTTGGACCTTCCCTGCTGTCCGGGAGTGGCCTGCTTTGCCCGCAGTACCTTTGCTGCCACAGTGGCCCAAGCCCCACACCTACCCACTGCCCTGGAGCGCACAGGCCCCTGGAGTGGGGTCAGCAACGAGAAACACCTGGTCCAGGCTATGTCCTCAGGCTGGCCCTGTGTGTGGAGATGGCACACGCCAGTTCTCGGGGGTGGGGTGTGTTGGAACGCACTGGACAAGGAGGCCCAGGTAGTGGGAGTTAACCCAAGCTGAGTGGGGGCACTGCTGGGGAAGGGGGATGCTCAGCTGGGCCGTCAGCTCCCACCTCAATCCTTGATGGAGGGACTGGCTCCAGGGCTGCATGACCAGTGCTGTCACTTGGGCCTGCACTCAGAGGGCCAGCGTGGGTTTAGGGCTGCAGTGATGACATTCTGAGTGGTGCCATCTTTGCACCTATGGTTTGTACGAGACACCCAGGTAACGTTGGAGCTGGTACTGCAGGGCCAAAACCTCAGCTCTCAAGTGACACTGACCCCACTGCCTCCCTGGGCACCTTGCTGTCACTCCCACCCTGGCATCCCAGCCCCTATAGCTTCCCTCTCCCCACCCTGCCCCCTACCTGGGGAAGCAGCTGGTGGGGAGGTGAAGGTGGGGGAGGAGGGAGAAGCGCTCTGCCCCCAGGTGGCCTGAAGAGAACAGGAGAGATCGGGCCCAGCCAGGTGGGACCCAGTGGGTGTTTCTTTTGCTTGGGGACAGAGCCAGGCACCTGTGCACAGCTGAGTGGACGTCCCTAGGCCTGAGGGAGACAACCTGCACAGCAGAGAGAAAGACAGCAGAGGAAGAGGAAATGTTTTATGTTTTAGCACCTTTAACAGCACTTTTTAATGGGGTTTGAACAGGCCCCACCTTTTCCAGGCCCTGGGCCCAGCTGGAGACAGAAATCTGTGAGTGGGTCAGCCCAGGGCGCTCAGAGCCAGGCTGTGGGGGCACAGTGCAGGCTCCTGCCCCCCTGCTGGTGCAGCCCCACCCACCCCGGTGACCCCTTATGCCTGTGTGGCCTACACAGGCGGTGCGGGGGCTGAGCAGCAGTGTTTATACACTCTTGCCTCCTCGGCGGAGTGGTTCTATGTCTGCTGAATCCAACACTAAAAGTTGGGGCTTATATCTTTTCACTTTATCTTTTCGAGCAGTTTAGCCTTCTTAGATCTTATAAGCTGGCAGTGGGAAGGCTGGTCTGGACCCTCCATGGGTATTTGGAGTGACACTTACAGGACAAAAGCTACCGGGCACCTTGGCACCTGTTGGTGGCTCTTTGTCTCCGAGGGGCTTTACTTGAGGCGTCCAGGAGAGGTTCTTCTGCCTCTGGGAATGGACAGCCAGAGTCCTGTGTGGCCTTTTTCACTGACCCTGCCATGAGCTTGTGTCCCATCATCCCGGCCTTTCTTGATTCTCAGGGACTTTCCTGTGTGTCCTGAGGGTGCAGCTGCACTGCCAGAAGCAGGCAAGTGTGCGAGCATCAGAGCCAGCTGTCTGCAGGTGATGACCTTAGTCACCGCTCCAATGAGGCGAGGCTGTGCTTTCACAATGACATCATACACTTTTTCCCTAAATGGCATGATGAAATCTTCCATTCAATAATCGAGATGTGTTTCAGCTAAACTGTTTAAAAAATAGCTGTGTGTATATTCTTCATTTTCAAAAATATCAATTATCCATCTCAAAAGGCGCTATCAGTGTTTAGCTCAGAAACACAAACCTGTTCTTTCTTTCTGATTTTCTCCTAAGAGCTCAGGTCCCCCAGTAGGGAAACCCACACTGCCCTCTTCAAGGCTGCTGCTGAGCACTGGACGGTGGCTGTGGGGTGGGGGTGCTCTGGGGACCACCTCCTTGGGAGTCTGACTAGATGAGGCCCCAGACAGAGCAGCTCTGGAGGGAGGGGAAGGCCAAAGCTGGGTACATGTATGTCCTCTGTGCAGGGACACATTTCTTTCTGCCCTGTCCCTCCACTTGTCCAGGTGAATATAAAAGTGCACACTTGGCTTGGCGCCTGTGGCTTAAGCAGCTAAGGTGCCAGCCACATACACCTGAGTTGGCAGGTTCAAATCCAGCCCGGGCCTGTCGAACAATGACAACTGCAACCCCCAAATGGCCAGGCCCTGTGGCAGGCGCCTGTAGTCCCAGCTACTTGGGAGGTAGAGACAGGAGAATCGCTTTCCCAGGAGTTGGAGGTTGCTGTGACCTGTGATGCCACGGCACTCTACGCAGGGCGACAGCTTGAGGCTCTGTCTCAAAAAAAAAAAAAGTGCACACCTGCTAGAAAGAGGTGACGTGTGGCAGGCAAGGGGCATGCCCATCTTTAGGGATGGCAGCCTGCAGGGTGAGGAGCGTGGGGTGAGAGGCCACCCAGGCCATTGCAGGTCTGGGGAGGGAGGAAAAGAGGCGGCTCCCTTGGCATGTGGGCTCTGGCAGGAAGCGGAGGAGGTGGGAGGAGGAGGAAAAAGAGACAGCAAGAGCTGAGGAGACCGCATCTGTGGGAAGCATAGATGGCCACGTGGTGCTTACAGGACCCCGTGTGTAGTAATGGAAAAAAATTGTAAGTAAATGTGTAAATAACTGTCATTAAAAAGAAAAGGAGGCAGATCTGGTGAGGAGGTGGGTGTGCAGAAGCCCCCGCAGCCAGTCTGCCTCCTGTTTGTCCCTCCTCCTGGGCACTGGGGGCAGGACCTGGGCCTCCTGAGACGCCTGGCGGGCCGTGTTTCTGACTGCTGCCAGCGGCTGTGAAGGAGCCCCCACCCGACCGGCTTTTCAGGACACACGGTACTCCATCTCTGGGGAAACTCAACGCCACGCAACTTGCAATGTCTCTGTGCCTAAGGAGCAAGCTTGGAACCTGGACGTCCCCTCCCTGGGAACTCCCAACTGCAGCATCTAACCTGCCCCCAACCCCTGCTTTGTGTGACATTTCCCAGGCAAGGACAGATCTTGGAATAGTCATTGCAAGATACATAAAATATCCAGACTGCTCTTTTTGCTAGGGCCTAGGCCTGGCCCTTCATGTAATGGAGGGGTCCCTGCTCAAGAGGGAGGCCCCTTTTCTGCTGAAATTGGTCTCAGCTTCCAGCTGCAAGACACCAAATGTGTCCCATCTTGAGAAAAACCAAAAACATTCAACTCTATTTGAAAATTTCCTTTGTTTAACAAATTGGAAACACGAGCAGAAATAACTGGCATTCTCTGAGCGTTCTGCTTGAGTTTTTTAAGAAAACAATTTATTTCAAAGGGCAGATAAATGTTTTCCCTCAGAGACAACTGAGAAAAATGGCCGGAGAACAACTAGAGTTTGTTTAATAAATAATAAAACGCATTTATATTTCTTATACTTCATATAACACATCACACGTTTTAAATAAATAATCCATTCCGCTACTGTGTGTCTGGACAGGGTGTAGACACCTGTAGACACGCTACAGGTGTCTGTGTGTGGTGCAGTGACTCGCTGGGCTGGAGACCAGCCACTCCCAGCACCAAGGTGAGGCCCTCCGCCTCTGGACCCAGCAGTGGACCAGGAGTGTCTTGGCCCTGGAGGACAGCAGGGACAGCAGGCACTGGGGTGACAGGGGCCACGGGGTGTCCTGGGGCTGGCTCTCCAGGTGCCCCCATCCGTGGGCAGGTTTATTGCTTCACGGCCACACACTACTTGCTATTAGTTCTGAGGTCAGTACAGAATCCGGGAAGTGCTGGAAGAGTCTCTGGGATGGTGTGACGGGTCTGCGTTCTGTCTTGGTTTCTGACCCAGCTGTTACGTGGAGGCTGCCTCCTTGCTTGCTGGCATCACCTCCTATGTTCCAGTGTCCTGTTTCTTCACGTAGTACAGTCAGGTTCTCTGGAAACAGCAGCACGCTGCTGCCAGAGGTCCTGCCAGCAAGGCCCTGGGACACATTAACGTTCTGTTGCTGAAGTACCTGAGAGAGACGGGGGCTGCCTAGGCACCACGTGCACCTGAGTGGCCAGCTGGGCACACGCCGTTGAGCCTCGTCTGGCTCAGTCAGGCAGCTAGACAGCAGTTCCCAGGGGAGTTTTCTATTTCTGCCCTGAATCCCACATCTCGTTTAAACTGTAATAGTACCAGAAATTTTCATGTTGGATTTTGTGTCTTTTCCAGGTGTGTGTGCAAAAGGCAAGGGTAAATCATTCTTTTCAACATGGATCCTTTATTTGAACTTTTCCTTGAAGGACAGTGTGTGAAGGATGTGCCCAGACTCCCTCCATGGGGCTCGAGCGGTCATTGTTCCTTAAACCTGCAAGACAGGATAAAATAACAGCTGGTTCAATAGCTGGCAGCAGTTTAAAGAGAGCCGCTGAATTTCAAACATGGTGAACAGTCCCAGGAGAGCCAGCAGACTCTCCCCCTGCACAGAGGAGGGTTTCTTTCCTGCAGGGGACCTGGAAGGTGGGTGAGCCTCAGGGTGACCAGCAAGGAGAGAGGGGAGGGAGGGAGGGAGCTAGGGGATGAGGAGAGGAGGGAGAGCTCTTGGAGCTGCAGCTCACAAAGCACAGCAAAGGAGGTGATGTCCTCACATTTTTCTGATATGAGGAGAGATTTTACCACCAGCATATCCACACAGAGGCATTTATTAGAAAAGAAAAAAAGGAGCGTGAAGGAGGGAGAGTGAAGGAGGTGTGCCTTGGAAGGGCAATGAGTTTCTTCCTCCTCTAGGGAAAGGCAGGCAAGCAGGCTGGAAGGGCGCTCCAGGCCGAGCAGTGACTGTGAGTGGAGAGGGCCCGGGTGGGACTTACGGAACTTGGTCCCCTGCCACTGACCCCGCACAGCTCAGCTCCTTGTGGATGAGGCGGATCAGGAACTGCACCCAAAACAGACAAGATCGCCAGTCACTGCCGGTGGAGACCAAGCTGACACATGCTGTGGTCACTGTGAGGCTGGCCAGTGACTCCCCCACAGCACCTGCCGGGTGTCCATCCACTGGCAGGTCTCTCCTTGCAAAAGCTCCAGGCTGAGACTGCACCCCTGCCTGAGGGCTCGGTCTCCATGGGCAGGGTTGATGTGCTCCTGAAAACAGGCTTTCATGACAGATTTAGGTTGCCTCAATTACCTCCAGGGTCCAAGTCACATTTAAAATAACATTAATCCAATCATAAATGTCCAAACTGGACAAAAGACAGAAAATAAATACAAGGTGCCCCCAAATCCTAGTGACTTTGGGGGAGGACTAACAGCTCTTGTGGGGACGAAGTGTTCGTGCCACAGCCTTCCCAGCAGCGCTGCCTTCCCCGGCTCCCCTCCCCCAAGGCTTTCACTGGTGCCTTTGCAGATCAAAGGGCTAAAAGTCAGCTTACAAATTCAGACTCACAATCAAGGGGCACGCCACATTTAAACTAACGCTTTTTGAACTGTCAAGTGTGGATCTAGAGAGGAAAAGAGGGGCTGCGCCTGACCACACACACAGGTGCACCACCGACTTTGGGTCAGAGTGTCAAGAAGCAGAAACAGCTTTATTTTCTTAGATGCTTACGGCTGAAGTGGGAGCCTAGAAGGCTCTTGTACGATATGAGTTAAAGCTAAAAAGAATAGGTATTCCTCCTATAGGTAAAATGGAAAGCAGCTGCTTTGCTTGGTCCATGAACAGTGTTTGCTGCACTTAGGTGGTCAAAGTGGGGGTGGGGAGGATGGGGGGTAGGGCAGGTGCTAACAATGGTGCTGGTGGCAACAGCAGGACTTTTGCTAAATAAATTTATCACCATGACTTTGAATCTCTAGCTCCAACTACTAGTACAGGCTTGACAAGTTCAAGCCAGTACCTTACCAATATCTAAATCTCACCAAGCGCAATGTGTGAAAAGTGTTAGGAGGCCTAGGATTATGAAAAGCAGATCATTCAGAGTAGCGGTTCTCAACCTGTGGGTCGCGACACACGGGAACTGTATTAAAGGGCTGTGGCATTAGGAAGGTTGAGAACCACTGATTTAAAGAAAAGAAAAAGAGGAATAAAATAGCAAGTGTCACCTATGGGAATGGGATTAATTTTAAATAGTGGTAACAATTCTGAAAGGCAGAGATCAAACTCAAAACAGTTCTGAAAGGCAGAGATCAAACTCTAAAACAAAAGTGCTGTGCCCGTGCACGGCACCAGTGTAACAAGTATTGGAGAGGGTGGAAACCCCGGATGTGAGGCCAGGGCCCCTGCACTTTGCTAGCCTGCATAGCCAGTCCCTGGGGGCCCAGAGCTACCCACAGCGGTGTGGGTGGCGAGGCAGGGAGTGTGGCTCCTGCCAGGTCTCCTGCTTTAACTCATATACAAGAGACGTCTAGGCTCCTACTTCAACCATAAGCATCTAAGAAAATAAAGCTGTTTCTGCTTCATGAAGCTGTTTCTGCATCCTGAGAGACTTGCTCACATCACTGAGGTTCTCAGTCCCAGACATGGGAGAAGAAACTGGTCTATTTTGGGGAAAAGGTGGCATAAAGCACATTAATCAAAAAAGAGAAACAGGTTTATCTGCTACCTATGTCTGAAAAGACATCTCGGCCACCAGCGGTCTTGCTGTCCTGCCTGATGACTATTCCTCTTCCACCAGAGCAAACCTCCCTCTCCCACTGAGCTTGGGTTTTAGGTCCCTTTCCTCCAACACAGCCAGTCCAGCTTCCTCTGGTTATTATTTACCTGTTACGTATGCATTTTCCTATTCTTTTACTTTTGTCATTTCTGAATTCTTACATATTAGGAACATTTCTTATAAATAATCAGAGTCTAGATTTTTAAAGCCAGCCTGACAATCTCTGCTCTTAACTGGTAAATCTAGTCCATTTATAGTTACCATGGTTACTGGTATGCTGGGATCATTTCCATCTGTGTCACTCTCTGTTTCATATTTGCCCTGTTTTGTCCGCACTGCAGCTGGTTCTTCCTGCCCTCGGTTCTCTGAGATTGATTAGGTCTTTACGTCTCCATACTGCTCTGAAAGCCACACACTGTACTTGTATTGACAAGATGAAAGCTGTGAAGTTCATTGATGTCCCACTTGTGCCTTATATTTTGGTTCTTTTTTATAATGCTAAAAATAGTTACTATTGTTTAAACCAAGAGTCAAGCTTTTTCTGTAAAGGTCCAAATAGCAAATATTTCAGGCTTTGCAGCCATACAGTCTCTGTTACATAGAGCCCAGATACCACAATGGTAAAACAAAGCAATAAAGTTCTACGCAACAGGATGAACAGAACTATGTACCATTTACCAACTGTCTCAATAAATCTGAATGGTTTACGCTCCCCATTGAAGAGACACAGGCTGGCTGAATGGATAAGAAAATATAAGCCAAGTATCTGCTGTCTCTAGGAAACACATCTAACCCACAAAGACTCACTGAGACTTAAGGCAAAGGGTTGGAAAGCAATATTCGTATAAATGGAAACCAAAAGAAAGCTGGTGTAGCCATTCTCACATCAGATAACACAAACTTCAACTCATCAAAAGTAAAGAAAGATAAAGACAGTCATTATAAAATACTGAAGGTAACAAGTCAACAAGATACAACAATCCTAA
This sequence comes from Nycticebus coucang, assembly GCF_027406575.1. Taxonomy (NCBI): domain Eukaryota; kingdom Metazoa; phylum Chordata; class Mammalia; order Primates; family Lorisidae; genus Nycticebus; species Nycticebus coucang. The sequence goes on from NC_069795.1 coordinate 3,694,964, forward strand.
ATTTCTATGCACCTGACACAGGGGCACCCAGAGTCATAAACCAAATTCTACTTGATCTAAAGAAAACATCAGTGTTGTAGCAGCTGGGGCTTCAGCATCCACTGACAGAATGGGACAGGTCCTTCAAGCAGGAAATGCAGAGAATATACAAAGAAACGACAGACTTAAACAGGACTCTAGAACAAATAGGCCTATGGGCCTTTACAAAACATTCTACTCCCAAACTACTGAACATACATTCTCATCAGCTTACAGAACATTCTCTAAGACGGATCACATCCTAGACCACAAAACTTGTCTCCACAATTTAAAAAAGTAGAAATTATACCATGTGTCTTGTCAGACTACAGTGGAATAAAATTAGAAAGCAATTCCAACAGAAACATTCCTCCACACACAGTCTTGGAAACTAAATAACCTATTGCTAAGTGATAGTTTGGCCAAGGAGGAGATCAAGAGGGAAATCAAAAGATTCTTTGAGCTAAATGATAATGGGAACACACGTTATCAAAATCTGTGGGATATAGCAAAAGCAGTGCTGAGAGGAAAACTCATAGCCTTAAATGCTCATGTCCAAAAGACAGAAAGATCACAAATCAACAATCTAACTGGAAAAAGAAGAGCAAACCAATTCTAAACCCAACAGCAGAAGAGAAATAACCAAGATCAGAGCAGAACTAAATGAAATAGAGAATGAAAGAATTATACAGAAGATTAATGAAACAAAAAGTTGGCTCTTGAAAAGATAAACAAAATCGACAAACCTCTTGCTGGATTAACCAGAAACATAAAAGACAAGAATCTAATAAGTTCAATCAAAAATGAAAAAGGAGAAATCACAACTGATGTCATGGAAATACGAAACATAATCTTTGAATACTATAAAAATCTCTATGCTCATAAACTTGAAAACATGGAGGAAGCAGACAAATTCTTAGAAATGCACAACTTCCCTAGGCTCAGTCAGGAAGAAACAGAACTCCTGAACAGATCAATATCAAGTACCAAAATTGAAGCAGCAATAAAAAAATATTCTGCCAAAAAAAAGTCCTGGACCAGATGGTTTCATATCTGAATTTTAGCAAACCTACAAAGAACTTATACCTATACTCCAGAATATTTCATAGCATTCCCCATTTTGTCCTATGAAGTCAGTATCACCTTGATGCCAAAGCTAGGAAAGGACACATCACAAAAAAACTACACACCAATATCCCTTATGAATACAGATACAAACATTCTCAATAAAATCTCAGCTAACAATTCAGCTGCACATTGAAAAACAGAATTCACCACAACCAAGTGGACTGCATCCCAGAGATGCAAGGATGGCTTACCATATGCAAATCTGTAAATGTAATTCACTGCCTAAACAACAAACAAAATCCCAGTCTATCCTCTTCTGGGACTCCTATTAGATATTATTAGGACATCTCATTTGTTCCTCCATTTAATATTTAGTTTCTCTTTGTAGATAAAGCTAATTTATTCATACCTATATTCTACTTCAGTAATTGTCTCTTTAGCTGTATCTAATCTGCTTTTATCTTTTCAACCTATTCACTGAGCTTTTTCCAGCTAAACACACTTTTCATTTCTAGAACTTCCACTTGGTTATTTACAACCTGCTCTGTCTTTCTTCATGGGTCAGCTCCCTTTTTTACATTTTCAGTAATGTTGAACACATTTATTTTTAGTTAAATTGATAACCTCTATCTGCAGTTTTTTTGGGGTCCAATTCTGCTATTTGTTATGTCTGTACTGTCATTCAAAGTAGATTATTTGCCTATGTTTCAGAATTTGGAACTGTGAGCTCATCTTCACTAGGGTGTTAGCTATAGGAATCTCATGCAGCTGTGTGAAGACTGTTTCTATTTGCTTTTTGCCTAAGAACCAGGTATATTATCATCTAAGAATCAATTGTATTTATTTTTGTATTTATATAAGTTCAAAAATTGAAGCTCACTGTGGGAAGGTCTATGGCTAAAAACACTCAGGGAAGATTTTCCCCCCATAGGTATATTTAGGAAAAATAAGAGGACCCAAACCTCCCTGACAACTGCAAGAGTCAACAGGAAAAAGTTTTTCCAGTGTTTTGTCAACAACCACAGAGATGCTCATTAAAAGAGGCTTATATGAAAAACAGACAACTTACCAATAAGGCACAGGCATCTGCAAACATCAGCATGTAAAATACATTGCTCCATCCAGAGGGGGAGATGAGCCCAGCCAGCAAAGGGCCCAAGGCTGCTCCTGAAACAAGGCAAATGGATATACTTGGTGCTGTTCAGGAAAACTCTGGCAAATAAGTATTTAATAAGTGTATATAACAATGCCCAACATCTCTCTCTCATAATTGAAGGAAAACACACATAACAATATTACCTCCTTCTTGCTTATCATATTGGTAAGGAGTAAAAAGCTTAGAACAGGGTGAGCATCTTAAGTCCAAAAGTCTGAAATTCAAAATTCTCCAAAATTGGAAACTTCTTGACTACTGACACAACACTCAAAGAAAATGCTCACTGGAGCATTTTGGACTTTGAACTTATGACCCTCCACTGGTGTAATGCAAATATCCGAAAATCAAAAGAAAAATCTGAAATCCAAAACACTTGTGGTCCCAATCATTTGAGACCAGGACACTGAGTCATAGCCTGTACTACTTAGTACTGGGGGTAGAGTGGGCACAGCCTTTTTCTGGAACTAATCCTAAAAATACATGTTGACATTTGAAATGCTCTTTCTTTTGATCCAATATTCCTATTATTTTTTGAAGTTTTTGTAAAGAAATCTGAATCTGGTGCACAATCTTAGATATCTTTGTGTGATAAAAACTGTTACTGGGTAAAATCTGAGTGAGATTTGTAGAGACTAATACTCTGCTGGTGCTTGTTCGCTTGTTCCCATCACTGTACTGTGGCTCTATGGGGAGCACATGCCAAATGGTTAGAAGTAAAGGGGCAACTCATCTGAATTTCATTCTTCAGTGGTTCAGATTAACACGCACACGTGTATGCCTAGTTACGCGTGCACAGGTGTGTGTAAGACATACGGGAGGTACAGGATGGAGTGCAGGTACTAGAATGGCTGCATTTTTTGTACTAGTTTTGCAACTTTTCTGAAAGACTAAAATTTGTCAAAATAATTTTTTAAAACTATAAAAACAAAAATATCCCCCCAATACCCCAAGATAGCCACATAAAAATGTGTGTTACAGCAGTTTGGTATATTTTACTAACAGGAATTGGAATAAATTCTGATACATGTATAGGAGGTTTGTTCTGATAGATGCATGGAAAAAGCATATATACTGTCACAAAGTTCTTAAGCGAAATTCAGTCTCTGAGAGGTGGGCTTACTAGGGTCTTTCAGACCCTACAGGTACTGATTTTGCTTCGAGTGTTTGAAAACACACTCACTACTCTTACACTCTGAGAAGCAACTGAAGGATTTTTTTTAATTCTCAGAAGAACTTCCAGGTAAACATGGCAGACTGCTCCCAAACACCATGAAATGGGCCATAATTGCATTTTTAAAATGGTAAATCACAAACAGAAGTGTCGATGGGAGAAGGCACACACTTTTGAAAGAAGGAGTTAAAAGAGCTGAAACTGACACAGGCGCCAATATCACCTGCAAGTTAAGTGTCCTCAGAGGGAGGTGGCACAAGAATGCCCTGGGCAGAGCCAGGCCAGCCAAGCACATGAGGAAGAGGGGGGAGGGGGAAGCCAGAAACAGGGGTAGCAGAAGAGAAAGGGGCTGTGGTTGAATCTTTAAACATGCTGTTATCCTTCCTCTGGTCTCAGGGATCCAATAGCCCCACCCCACCCCAGCCCAGCCCCCACCAAAGACAGCAGCAGCTTAACCTTTGGTGACACTAGACCTAGGGCAGGGAAAGGCACCAGCTTCCACCACAGTTCCGTGCATTGACCAGAGGGAACATTGGGGCACACAGCCCCCAAGGGCACTGAAGGCAACCCCAGCCGCCCCTACCACTGGGAACTCTGGGGACCAGCACCAACACACTCTCCGTGAGGAAAGGACTTCAGATAACTGCTCAGCGGCTCATGCTTATATGCAAAGACTTGAGAATGGCCAAGATTTACCATGTCAACATGGAAGAAAAGTGGGAGGAGGGGGGGCCTAGACAAAATCAACATACGATACAGAAGAAATCTTCTAGGAAATTCTAACACCTTCAGAGAACTAATAGAACATTAGGTTGAACTGGATGGCACTCTCAATTTCTGTAGCTGAAACCATGCTCAGCATGCTGCTCAGCAGCAGCAGCTCTGCATGGTTCCACCTCACATACAGGGCATCCAGGAAGTGAGGCAGGATGCATTGAAAGGACAGAAAAACAATGAAAATATGATCAGAAAAGTAAAAAGGTCAATGCAGAGGTGGAAAATAAGGTCAAACAGGTCTGAGAAAATAGAAGAATAAGGAGAGAGGAGGGAAGGGAACAAAAGAAAGAAAAGAAAATTCAAGGGTTAAGCCAGGAAGTCCAACATCTGAGTAGTAAGTCTTCCAGAAAGAAAAATCAGGAAATGGTGGGGAAAACTTATCAAAGAAATAACAGAGCTCAATTCCCGTAGGGGGAAGGGCAGGTGTTTCCAGGCTGAGCCAGCTCACCAGGCCCCGGGCACCAGGGATAGAGAGGGCTCCAGGACATGGTGATCCCCTCCAGGGGTCTGGAGTTTCCCAAGAGAAAAAAGAAAAGGCAGAATGAAGGACAGGGTAAGAAAGACAACAGATTTCTCAGGATGGCAATGGAAGCCAGAGGTGTTGAGATTCTGGAGGAGAAGGCATTTCTATATCCAAACTGCCTCAACTGAGAGAGACCTGCAAGCTCTCAGAATTTACCTCCTGAACTCAGGAAGCGACTAGAATACGTTCTGCCAGAGAAAAGTAAACAGGGTCTAGAAACCAGGGGTTCTGATGCAGGCAAGAAATGGAAGCAATCATGGGATGATGGTGAGAGTTCCCGGATAAGACCGGGTAGAAGGCAGCAGGAGGTGACATCTTGATGGCCCAGGAGGGCCGGTGGAGTGGGAGCCTGGTGGTGATGGTGCAGAGGGAACAAACAGCTGTGTGGGAAACTCAGACAAAGGACAAGATGAGGCACCTGTTAGCTCAGGGACAAAACACAACATGTACACTGAGGATGCATGATGAAAGCTTGTTCCCTGGCTATGATGTGACTGTCATCAGTACAGCATTGCTGAGGAGGACGAGAGCAGGGAGCATGGAGGGTGAAGAAGCCAAGCCTGTCTTCCGGGAGGGCAGCAGGTGAGTGGGGGAGCAGCAGGGGAGAGGAGGGGAAGCAGCTGCCAGTGACGGGGGGCGGGGGGGGTGAGGGGTGAGGGGTGGTGGTGCATTGTGCATTATCATGAGCGAGTAGGGCTGTGTGGCGTCTAAGGCTCTGGTTATGTTTTACTTTGATAAAACGAAAATTAACCTGAACAATGCAAGGTTGTATTTAATTTCTCTGCATACAGAAATGGCAAGCTTGTGTCCCATGTAAAGTAACTCTGAGCAGCGTGAACCCACAGACACGCAAACTTGGGTCATTTGAGCCATGTGGCTGACCTACAATTAATCTAGCTCTGCCTTGGCCTCCACAGTGCCAGGCAGGGGCCACTGGCACGAAACACCCCAAGGAGGGCCCTGGGATGGACTCTGCAGGGTAGCTTGCCTTCCCACTAGGGTTTCATGCTGCTCCTTTGGTCAGGAAGAGTGGCCCCTTCACCATCTCACCTCCACAGATGTGAGACACCAAGGTGGGTGATGTGGCTCTGACTTGGTGGAAGGTCAGGGATGGTCCCTAATGGCCCCTAGATCCTCCTGAGCCAGGCAGAAGCACTCGGGGCCATGCCTGCTTCCTCCCCACTCAGAAGCAGGGTGATGGCCTCCATTTGCAGATGTGCTCCCATCCTCAACCCCAGGCTTCCACTTCCCTCTCATTTTGAGAAGAATATAAAGAATTCTTTTAAACCTAATTCATAATTTCATAAGTTTTTAAAACCTAATTTATAATTTTAAACTCTGATTCTCTGGTTTGAATTAGCAATCAGGGCATCCAGCAGAGTTCCAAGCCAGTGTATAAAGAGTTTCACAGTGGAAGTCAGATGGAGCCACAAACCCCCTGGACAAAAGCTCAGTCACGAGCTGATGGACGTGCCCCGACCCAGTGCCTCTGCCTGGCTGCTGAGCATGTTCTCAAGTCCCCCATGTGTTATGAAGGCAGGAGAACATGGCCTACTCCATGTGGGACCCGGCATTACTCTGCTCCTCTTCTCTTTCCCTAAACATGGTCCCAGGTCTCAAAAAGAAGCAGCAGAGGGTGGACCACTAACACTCTTAACGCAGTCAAAGTCACAGGGCTGGTCTCCCTTACGCAAACAGCAAAGGCCAAAGCCCGGCTCTCTGAACGACAGTGGCCTTGCTTGGTGCTTCTCCATCACATGAAGTAAAACAAAGTCCCGTCTCCACAGGGCCCCATCGAGGGGAGGGCAGACAGTGCAGAGCAAAGGGGCCAACCACACACTGCCTGGGACATGGAAGTGCTCTGGGGAAGGAGACCTCAGGAGAGAGGCTGGAGCAGGAGGCCAGGGGTCATGCATTCTCAATGGGGTAGTGAGAGGGTCTCAGGGAGGAAGACATCTGAGCAAAGCCTCCAGGGCACAAGCCCAGTATGGCCTGAGATCACCTGGGGACGTTTCCAGGGACAAGGCAGGGTTTGTGCCAAGAGCTGTGAGGGGGAACGCCTGGTGTCCTGGGAGTAGCCGTGTGGTGGGAAGACTTGGATTCTGCACTGATGAGACAGGAGTGGGAGCCCAGAAATGTGCTGACCAAGGCCCCGTGCGCAGCCAAGAAGAAAACAGCAGCTCCCTACACAGGTGGCCAGAAAGCCCAGGGCTGGGCTCCAGCTGAGCCGCATTTCCTGAGCTGCCTTCATTCGGCACCCACTTGCCTTTACTGCTGAGACCCCTGGCCCCTCACACCCATGGCCCTTGCTCACTTTGTCTCTGGGTTGGAAGCCCGGATAGCAGGTGACACACCAGGCCACTGCCCACGACCCTATGACAACCTGCAGGAGCCACATTAGGCGGTCTCCGAAGCCCTGACCTCCCACATAGAGAAAGAGGCAATCAAAGGTTCTTCAGCACCTGGCAGGCTTGTGTGGCCGTGAGTGCCCAGGGAAGCCAGCTCCCCAGCCTTCATTAGGCAGGGGGCCATCACTTGTGTGGTCTTAAGAAAAGCACAGGCACTGCTGCCAGTGCTGACCGCTGGTAAGCAGAGGCTCCATGCCCCACCTTGCCTGCACCTGGGGCAAGCTGCCTACTCTGCTGCCTATCTTTACTCCAGTATATGCCACTGACGTCTCTTCAAGAAACTCTAAAGCTGGTAACATTCAGTCTCGTATGTATTTGGACCCCTTAGTTTTCCTAGAATTTAAATTTAAGTAAGATTCTGTCCTTCTTCGAATGACAGTGGATAGTGGACCACATTTGGCCTGTGGCCACTTCCACAGGTTAAGTTTGGACACATATCCTCTCACACATGCCCCTCTCTGCAAAGCCACCAACCGCACACAGCAGTCTGCACCAATGTCCCCTGGGGATCTGCTCACGGTAGGGGCGGCCAGCTGATCCTGGCATTACCAAAGCAACTGGGATCCTGGGCACCTATAATCAGGATGTGACAACAGAGTTCTCCTAGAACCACAAAGGCTCTCTTGGAGCTAAGCATTTCTGCGCACCTACAGACCCGGTTCCGTCAATGATGGCGGTCACAGTGGACAGGGCGTGGGCATTTCCTTTCAGACTCTTGTGAGTCCCCTAGAAGAGAAAAAAATACAAAGGTGAGTCACAGCTCAGCAGCGCTGGCAGTAAGAAGCAGACCTGTGCCTCCACGTGGCGACTCCCTCAAGCTGCTCTGTGGACCATTCACCATGCCAGTTATTCTCCATTAGAAACTTTAAACTCCACTTCACCCCAAGCTTCTCCCCATTAGGGAAGTAAACAAAATTTTAAGAGTCAAAAACCACCAGAAATACATGTATAAACATATTCTAGCTAAAAGAACACTTAGGTCTCCTCAAAGAAGTATTTATTCAGCACATCACAGCCTTTAAGGAAGCAGCGTGGCAGCCAGCATGAAAGATAGAGATGGTGACACATATGCCTGTCCCTCATCTGTGGCAGCGGGAGCAGCCACCGAGTTCCCCAGTGGCCAGGGTCTTCCTGCGGCATGTGCCAGACACCTCTGCAGTATGTAAAAATAAACGTGCGTAAGAGCAGACACTACGGGAGGGTAGGAAGCAGGGGGAATGCAAGGAACCAACCAGGGCAGGGTGCAGGGGTACAGGGTGCATGGGTATGGGGTGTAGGGTGCAGGGGTACGGGGTGCTGGGGTATGGGGTGTAAGGGGCATGGGTATGGGGTGTAGGGTGCAGGGGTATGGGGTGCAGGGGTATGGGGTGTAAGGTGCAGGGGTATGGGATGTAGGGTCAGGGGCATGGGGTGCAGGAGTACGGGGTGCTGGGGTATGAGATATAGGGTGCAGTGGTACGGGGTGCAGGGTGCAGGGGTACGGGGTATAGGGGTATGGGGTGTAGGGTACAGGGGTACGGGGTGCAGGGTGCAGGGGTACAGGATGTAGGGTGCAGGGGTATGGGGTGCAGAGTTCAGGGGTACGGGGTGCAGGTCCTAACTACCAGCCCGCCAAGCTCCGGCTGTTTGGAAGGTTGGGGGGAAAAGCACAACCTAAGGACAAGAAAAGGGGAAAAAAATCAGGAAAAGAATACCTGGAAGCCTAAAACTGTAAAAATAAACTCAAGCTGGAAAAATTAAATGCCTGTGTGTGTAATATACATGTACTATGAAGTGCTAGTACATATATATTACACAGCATGAAAATCACCCATAATCTACTTTTTCTAGTCTAAAAAGAAATGAGTGAGTCTTCTGCCTCTAGGCTATGGGGGCTGGGCACTGCTAATGGGCTGCTGTGGATCCTGCAGGGCTTTCCATGGCCACACAGACAGTCTGCAGTCTCACGTGCACCCAAGCCTGTGCTTCACACAGGCAGTCTCAGGGCACACCCAACACAAAGGGGCCGGGCAGGGCTTGGTCCTTGCTGCTCTTGCTCCGGGACATGGGCCCATGGAGAGGAGAAAGCTCCTTCCCTGTGCCTCTCGCTGCTGAGCCACCGAGGAGCAACTGCCACTTCTCTCAGAAGGAGACTGTGATGACGTGGGCAGAGTAGCGGAGCTGCTGTTTTGAACCACTCTCAGGCTAACCAACCTGCCTGGGAGTGGGACAGGTGTGGGAAGACCCCTGAGACCACACACAGGTTGTCTGGTTAAGAAGGCACTTATACATGCACAGTTTTACTAAGGGAGTCTATTCCTGTCATGAATGATGGGGGTGATGACAGGGCCAGCACGTCCCCTGCAGCTCCACTTACCAGGTCGGCGGAGACTGCAGTGGTGATGAGAGCGTAGGGCCCGCTGACCAGAGCCCCACTGAGCAGCAGCATTGCTGTGGGAACAGAAGGGGGCTGAGATGGACCTGCATCCTCCAAGAGGGCCCTGGCGTCTCAGCACCTGAGTGCCTGAATGCAGGCGAGAAGGAAGGGCGGCCCATTGATCTCGGGAGGGGGTGCAGCAGAAATGTTGTCCTCAGAACTTGGCTAGGGAGGCCTGTGCTAAGTCTGGCTGCACTCCCCAGACTCAGGGGCCTGGACTCAATGGGCAGCAGCTGCTCCCCACCAGAAGGAGCAAGAACTCTGCTGGTAGCTAGCACCGCACTGAGCCAGTCTCTGTACTCAGAGGACGCTAATGCCAGCCACAGCTTTATCTGTAACAGAAAGGACTTCCTCTCATCATTGACAGCTGCTCGGCGCACTTGCCATATACAGGATAACCCCACTGTCTATGAACTGCAAGGTCATTTCCCAATCCAGCCTTCAGGTTCATTCCTGACAGGAAGCTTCTGGCCTGAGGGTCACGGGAGACTCCATCTGCCCTTGCACAGGCAGCTGCTTTCTGGATAACATGTAATGTGACTGCAGACACCCCCATTACACGGACTGTCCTGGAGTACTCTTCAACAGTGCTGCCTGCAGGAAAGTAATGGTCCAATACTATGCGGCCACTCGGGGAATGGGGGCTGATAGAAACCAGGTGGGCAGAGGTGGTCTTGGAACCTGTCTCTGCCCTGGCTCCTGCTCAAGTCACACTACTATGTCCCTGGCCACCTGCCATGGCTCAAGAGCCAGTCTGGGAGGCTCTCACCCCCACGGGCACAGGCCTCAGGCTGCTGAAGCCCTGCCAGCTCCACAGAGGCTGCGGGTGGCTGTCCTCCAGGTTACGCATGCTCCTTCGAGTGGCTCCTCCCCTGGGCACCCTGGGGCCACACTGTCCCACACCCAGGCTCTCACCTGCAGAACGATGGGCCTTTCCCCTGGGAGCAGGAGTCCCCGGCCTCTTCTGGTGGCCGCACCCAGAGAGGGACATGGGGACACTTTTAGCCACACTGCATGTTGGAGTCATACCAGCCCAAGGCTGTTCTGTTGATTTTCATGTTTCACCTCAATGAATTGTGCAAAGAGAAAGTGAGCAGGAAAGAAAGGAGAAAGGCCTCCAGACTC